>NC_051850.1:141763250-143026127 GCF_905115235.1 Hermetia illucens
CGAGTCAAAGGCTGAAGAAAAAGAAGAAGATGTCCAAAATTGAGAAACATTTCATGCTGGTCTGCAAACTCTGGATGGGTCTTCAAAGAGGTGTAGTTAGACCAACCTAATAAACCAGAAGTCTCTACGGAAATTCGTGCCCATGTGCCACAATGCATCGCCAAGGCATGTGAGGTGTCCATGCCAAGGAGGTGCTTATCCCCTAGTAGAAGGAGAGACTACTGGTAGAATGCTGGACTGGCCAGTTTTCGATCAGCCTGCCACCAAGCCAGAAGAACGGTTCAGTCTCCCACGACCTCCGACTGTGGCAGTAATACCACCAGTCAACCGAGACGAGCTGCTAGAAGTCTGCGGCAGAATAAGCGATAGTAAAGCCTTGGGCCTGGACGGAGCACCAAATAAGGCCCTTAAGCTGACTTGGAATCCAGATCGGACATGTTCGAAGCGTGCACGTCCGAGGGGATATTTCCTGCATCATGATAACAGTAGAAGTTGGTATTGCTGCCTAATTCTGGCAAACCACCAGGTGTCTTCTGGACACTGTGGGGAAAATGTTAGAGCGAGCAATTTATAATAGATTACTACTGGTTGTTGAGAACCAAGGAGGCCTTTTAGATCAACAGTATAGGTTCTGTAAAGCCAGATCAACCATTGATACCCACAAATTGGTTACTGGCTGGTTACTGGTGACGACACGATGAGATTAACTATAATCTTACCCGATTTCTGAGGGGTCATGGAGGGTATAGCCAGTACTTCCAGGTTTAAACTGGATACCTCATGATTCAGCACGATTCTTCGACTGTCAAAGATTTGTAATAGAAAGGAAGAACTTAAAGGAGGCTCTATGAGAGATGCTGGTGCCAGAAAATCTGATGCCGAGAATAGTAGCTCGTCAAAAGAATTGCGATGCGATCAATTCCATGATTGCCTGTTATGATCGATAGACGGGAAATTTCAGAACAGATCGAGATCAAAAATCTTGGAAGGCATAGTCGAAAGAAAAATTAAGCACCGATTGATCTAGATGAGGGAGCATAGATGATTCCTATTCCGTCCAAGGGAAGTGGAGAGAAGAGGCGAGGCGGGTCACTATGGTTTACATAGCTCTAGACAACTTAGCGTGTAGGCGGGGAAACGTAGCCCGGGCTAATAGTGTTTTGTTAAGCCGAGAACTTCATGTTTCGGATTTGTGTGGTTTTGGCGATTTCTTTAAATGTGCTTCTTGTTTTTGTCAAAGGTATATTGCTTGATTCTGGAAATTAACCTTTTGTCGATGATCATTCCAAAGTACCCCCAGGGGCTCCGATGAATGTTCACATGCTAAAATTTCAGTGATGTGGAGAAGCACTGAATAATTTTATTTTGGAATACGTGCTGAAAGTAATCGTCAACCCGGATACTGGATATTGGATTTGCTAGGCAAGCCTTCGTGTCATGGAAATTTTTAGCAGACTGAATTATTCACTGTTCGATTCGGAAGGAGACTATGAATGACTCTGTGCCGTCCAGAAGAAAAAAGTGGTATTACTATCTTGATAAGTGAATATCAATTTGGCAAATCGTGATGACAAATTGTCATTGACGATGACACCAACTTGTTATTGATAGAACAATGTTCGAGCACAAACACGGCTATAAACAAATTTCATGTCAATTAATTTTCAACATAAATTTAATCAGATCGACTACGTCGCCATGAGCAGCCGATTTCTAAGTTGCAGCACCGTGACAAAAGGGAGTTTATTACTGCGCTAGTCAGGGGGGCAGAAACTGCCACAAATAAAAATGATTGCAGTAGTATACACCGCGTCACGAAAGAAACAGAAAGCTAGACGCAAATCTTTCGTTGGTCCGTACTGCTGCAAGGGTGTTGACACAGTGAATGTAAGAGGTCCGAAGCGGAAACTTCTGTTAATCTGTGTCTATCAAGCTTCTGAGTTGTCCTTTAATATGTTCCAGGATTACTTTATGCCATTGCAACGGCAGGGAGCATGCATATACGCCTCTAATTGTCACACTCAGAACTTCACAGGTGTGGTACGGTTAAGAACCGTGGTGAAGTTCCTTTCCGCACAGGACCATCGAAAGATTTGCCACCCCATTCAAGTTCTTTCATTATGTGGTATGGGTATAATCTAAAATCACTGAGTCCTGCGATATCTGGACATTCATTCTGGGAACCCAAACGGCAGCATACGCAGTGTCGTGTTGCTTGTGATGGCTATCGCAATGCGCGTTCTCTTAGCCGGGGAGCGGGTTTAGTACCATCACAACTGTACAGTGCTATGCACCAACGGAGACTTCCGAAATAGTGGAGAAATTCACGCAGTTCAGGTGAGTTTCTTATGGTGACATCATTGTGATCTGACAACACCTGACTCCTTTATGTGATTGGAAAACACGGTTTTGGCAACTGCAACGGTAAGGGAGGGGGACAAGTGTTTTGCAGCTACCAGCACCTCGTCATTGGTAGCTAATTGGAGAGCACAGAGCCTACTATAAGGTTAGTTAGGTTTCAATTGACCAATAACTTCGCGACCAGCATTAGATTGTGCGTAACACGTGCGAGGTGTGTAACAGGAGGAGATGACGTGGGCCTTGAATTAGGTCACCATCGGTTCCCTCGCAGGAGGGAGAAACTAATAGTTATTATCAGAGTGACAGATGATGGCGCAAAATGGCACGTGCTTCGCCGAGGTAAAATTTTGAAGAATTTTTAGGTCCAAAGCAGAGTCCGCCAGGTTTGCATACTGTCACCGATATAATTTTTCTTGTTATCGGTGACCTTCGTCATGCTGTCTTGTCCAGAGGACGTGGCGGAATTTAATGGACAATGACATCTTTACTCAAATAACTCGACTGGGCTGATAATATCCGGCTCATGAGCCTTCTTGGCCACATGGCGCTGCATTTTAAAAGGAAGTAGGTAGAGTTGAACTAAGGATAAACATCAACAAAGCCAAGGTTCTCAGCCTGACAGATCATTGTAATCTCTCTAGCTGCATTAATGGGCAGAGCATCGGAACCGTCGGTCAATGTGTATATTTCTGAAGTGTTCCGCGGACCGGATGACAAGGAGCTGGACGTTGACCGACGCACTAACAGCGCTTTCGCTGCCCTGTCTGAAATCTGGAAATTCAGATATCTCAATACCAAGAACAAGTTAAGGTTGTTCTGGGCTAGCATTCTTTTGTATTGCTATATAGGAGTAGCACATGGAAAGTGAACTCCACGGGAGCGCGGGAGGCACCATCCTCTTAAAGTCCACCCAACTACTGGCCTACTCTGACGATATTGACATTATGGGACGAACAATCCGAAATGTATAGTCTACCATCATTCAGATCGAGCACGCTGGGCTGTACATCAATGAAGGCAAAACAGGCATCAGCGCCAAAAACCGAAGGACGAACATCTCCAACCTTGCGAGCATCAGATGGTGATCCCTTTCGTGGCTCATGTCAGTACATTTCTTGTTATGCATATCCAGAAGACAACTCCCAAATCTATTGCTGATCGGAAAATGGCCAATCTGATTGTTTGCCGTACCATCTTATTCCGTGTAGGTCCACAATGTCCAGCTTAGATCGTTGGAATCATCGTTCCTCATTTTCGATAGAAAAAGGTCTTTAGCGTAAGGTGAGTCCTTATCTGAGGCAGTGCTGAGGTTTCGGTAACAATTAAGTTTCGAAATTTGCAGATTGCTAGCCCACAAAGTTCTATTCCTTTTAGTCGCTTCTTACGATAAGCAGGGGAAGGCATTGAGTGCATTTTAAAGCTTCACTTAACAGGGTTGTCGAAACAAGCTTCAATAATTGCACCCCGCGATTATTGGTAGTTGAAAACTTCTACTTGCATGTGAAGGTCAATTTGAATGACTGAGCTAACCAAATTTAATAATTAAATACACATACCTTTCGACATAATATATTCAAGTCGTGGAATCTGGTATCCAACTTGCAGAATTTTTTTAAAGAAACTCACGAAAAGCTCCGGCAATTCAGTCATGTACGGGTAAACGAACATTTTTCCGCTATTCTTGAGGACGAACGATGTTGTCTGCTCGATTTTTGCAGTCTGCGGTTTTTATTGGAAGAAGAAAGATTAATTTAATCTAGGAATCTAGTAATTAGCAGGACAACTGTGTATTATGAAAACGAAAAACTTTATGTATTCAAAAAGGACGTACCGCTATAGCCTTTTGCAACTCCATCAAGTCAGGATCAGTTTCGTCGACTCTGTATATAGTGGCGTTGCTGGCTCTACCGTTTAAATTGTCATCAGCAAAATGCTTTCCAACCACTGAAATAATTAACCGCATGATGGGACGTCGTTTTAATTTTGGATGATCCGGGTCGTATTCGTCGATGTAATTGCCTTCCTGTTTTGAGAGATTTTGTTTGTCAGCGGGACTTTGAAACTCATTACGGAACCTGAATATTATCCTGGCCGCATATGAAATCAAGATCCAGTGAATAAATGGACGAACAAACGCATATGTCAGCCTTAGAGGCAGCTAGTGTGCACTAGTGCCTGCAGGGGTACATACGAATGCCTTTTGCAGACTTTCTACGCAATTTCAGTGAAATCACCCTCGTCCCTTTACTCACTATCTCTTTGAATACTGAGCCAGATTGCGACGGTAATTACGTATCTACGATAGGAACATTATTACTTTATAAACATCAATCGCGCGGAATAAATGATCCACGCTACGCTGAATAAGTCCTCTCAATTGCAGGGACATCAACGAGTGGATACACTCGAATAATATTTCAGCCCGGCCGCCATACGAGGTGTCCCAGGCCACCAAGTCCTCCCACGATTTTCTCATGGCGTCAACCAAATCAGCGACTCGCGGTAGCCAATCATTGATTAAAACCTATCAAAAACCAAAGCAAAGAAAAAACCACGTGAATATTTAATCAATCCAATTTAAAATGCATTCAGCGGCCGGGGATTATCAAAGGACTTACATCCCTCGCAACGAGGCACGAATTATTCACCAAATCAGTAATTTGATCAGCATTCAGAGGAATTTCGTCGCGATACAGCATGGCCGCGTTAAAAATTAAAATGTCGTGATAGCTAATGCGATCCGTCAGGAAACGAGTGCCGGAAAGGGAGAGCGGGGAAAAGTATATTTAATGCATTTTGTCATTAGTGACTAATGTAATAATTCAATTTACAGTTGATGCCAGAGTGCATTAATCGCCTGCAGGACGGGATGTGTGACCATCAATATTTGATCAAGGCGATTAGTGGCCACCTGGATGCGAGCTTTCCACGGGATGGGAGCCCTGATGGTCATTATTGGGAATTCCGGGGGCTCCATTTCCAGCTGGAGCCTTTTGCGCTCGTTCTCTGATCTGTAAAAAGGATTCCTGAGTATGAAGCGTATATGATTCACTAAAAAATGGCTATCAAAGCTCAAAAGCGATTTACATTAATTTATTATGATAATTTTGGAGATTGCTGGAATAGCGAAATTTTTAATTTGAAGAGTTTTACGTTTACAACTCGTTGCAGTTGGACCCAGGTTATAAATACCAAACTATGAAACTTTTGAACTAAGAAAGCCGTTACTTGCAGCAGAGAAGATTGAGATTAATTAAAACTCGAGCAAGTCGAAACAAAAAAGTCTTTGACCGGGTCAAAAACTTTGTTTCCTCCGCACAAACTGCAGGAGCTCAAAGAACTTGACGAGAACAAAACTAACTCGATCCGTTCATGGTGCCGATAGGAACTCCCGGTATCCAACGAACGGAGAAGTTAAATCGAAAAAGTTGTCGTAACATGACAAAAATCTTATTACTTCAAGATGTATCTGAGAAAGGCCCTTTTCACGTGATGTCGGTAATCCTCTTGTAGATCAATTAGGCATGATATGATAAGGACAGCTTCATCCTCTCGAACATGGTGTTCGGGGTTGAATAAGTAATCCATCAGCATGACCTCCGGATAAATGCCTGGCCACAGTTTCTAATTGGGTGAATTAAGAAAGAGGGTACTTGTGTAACTTGTTCATGTGGAGGGATATGCTTTTCATGGATGTCGTGACAGGCAAAGTGGTGTAGCGAGCGACTTTGCCTGCTGTTTTGTGTTTTACGACCTACCTCTTCCTTTACGATGAATTTATAGGCTTTTTGCAAGTATGGAATGTGACTATCGATTTTCGGTAGAACTTTCTTAATTAGTTTCGACGGATACGTTTCAAGCTTGCGAATGTTGATCTGGAAAGAGAAATGGTCGGGATGAAATGTTGAGCGTACAAGGATTATGGAAGGTTGGATAAATTGGCGAATGGCTCCTGGAACGGGTGTTATGCAGCATGTGATGTCAGATTAGATTGGGTACTTTGCGTGGGTCTGATACAAAAATCTATATCATAATCGGGTAAAGCAGATAGAGCATACTAACAAATGTTGGCAGAGGAATCTTTGTTCTCAGGCTATTTCTTGTCAGGATACGAGAATTTGACTGAAAAGAGAGTGACTAGCTATTCTCACCTTTTATTATCAAAGATCAAATGTTAACTGCAGACTCTCAATTCCCAGAAACACAAAATAATAATAAACCCTACCATAGCTGATCCCAAGTTCGGTTGTGAACGGAGGGAGGATGGCTTTAGTCTGAATGGGTGTACGCCACCACAACGTCTCAGAGGGTAGGTGAGGAAAGAGCAGAAGCTTAATAGTCTAGTACATTACGCACTGAGGAAGCAATTAAGTATAAAAATCTAATCCATAGAAGAGGAGAAGAAAAAATGTGAAGTCCTAGCGTCCGTACGTCTGACTTAGTGGCTGGGGCGAGATTCCATAATGGACAGCACGTCATCGAAATCGCTGATGGTGGGGTTGTTGGCTACTACTGCGAAATAACAACGACAACAAAGATTCGTCGAGCGTTTCCCGCAATATGCGCACGTTATTGTGCAGCAGGTTGCAGATTAGAACCTAATTCCAGTCATCATCATAGCCGGGACTGGTGATCAAGATTCAATGGGGGCCATAGAGGTGTGTAGAGAATTTTCGAAAAAGGGTCCTTTGGATAGACTTATTATTCTCAGGCTCTGTGCATTTCCAGCAATTTCGAGCGTTTTAGCTCAATCAATTAGGTGTGCTGATATGTCGCTGCTGTGTTGTGATGCAGTTACGGCTGCCACATTACACGGTCAGAAGATTCGCTTTCGCAATATTGGTTTGAGTGACCGAAGATCACCATTGAAAATTCGTCTCAAATGTCGGCGCGACCCACTAGGGCAGAACATTGCTATGTTGATTTAGGTCAGCACTGACAATACCAGCAGACGGGTGAGAAATAAAGTGAAGAGGGTTTACAAAAACTCTGCCATCCCCAGTGAGACACACATGGTTGAAATTCTAGACACACTTAAACAGAAACTTTCTTTTTCGATGATATGGCAAAAGTCACTCCAGACGTGCCTAGAATGCAACATACGTGAGGAAGCAGTGGAGCCTCTTCAGATCCCTCAACGAATCCCATTCGAGCTTCCAAACAGCACAGTTTTCGGTAACGAAAGCGAAAGGATACTGGGGTGGACTTTGGGGGTTACCCGCCCAGCATGCTAAGCATGCTGAGTGGATCACCGATGAAGGGACCCGCCATGCCATAATGTCTGGCATGAATTTTGCGGATGTTACCGAAGAGAAGGTTTGATGAGCCATAAACAGCAGGATCGATATTGGATTTAAATAAACATATCACATATATAAACATGGGGCCTTCATTTAACTTCTGCTATCTACCTAACCTGACAATTCCCAAAGAATAAAGCTGCCACGGAAATCGCATCTGTCGGAGAAGGATAAGATAGGCGCATTGAATATATTCGCTATCCCGTCACTGGCTTATGCATTCGGAATATTGCCGTGGACGAAAACCGACCTGGAAAACGTCCAGCGGCGGATATTGACAACTATGTCCAAATTCCGAATGCACCATCCAAACTCTGTTGTAGAGCGGATGAACATGCCTCATGACATCGGAGGTAGGGGTGTGGTTGACGTGGCGGCACAACATCATCGACAAGTCGACTCGCTGCGCGCTTATTTTTAGCGGAAAGAGCAGGCTAGTCCCTTGCATGCGGCTATATGTATGGCAGACTGTGGGGTGACTCCACTTAACTTAAAGGATCGATCTTTTAATCCCCTGGGGTGGGATGAAATCAGACCAAGAGCGGATCGATGAATGGAAGTCGAAGGCAATGCACGGTATACACGTGGATTGTCTTTGGCAGCCATGTGTCGATTTGCCACCCGAGCTTATAAAAACTCATAATGAAAGGGTGGGTGGAAAACGACCAGTGCAGAATGTGTGGTTTGACGTTAGAGACGTTGGACTATCTCATTTCTGGCTGCACTATTACGGCACCGAAGCAATGCATTACCAAGCATAATGCTGTATGCAAGGTCATCTATAAAAACCCTGCATACAAGCATGGTTTGATCACGGGAACATGTCCGGTTTACCGATATGAGTCGCAAGCAATACTTGATAGTTCTGCTTATAGCGGGTATTGGGACCGGTAAGTTCCAACGGATTGCCATACACGGCACAACAATCCTGACGTGCTGTTAGTTTCCAAGACGAGTCGCAATGCGTATTTTGTTGATATTGTTATTTCCCCATAATAGGAACATTGAATGGAAATACGTGGAGAAGAAAGTGAACTATGAGCTACTGACTCAGAAAATTAAAGTAATTTGGCAGCTCTCATAATAATGTCAGCTACAGGTATTCTATCAAAATTCCTCACGGCCACCTGGATGTCTGGGACCTCCACACAGTCTGGTTCAAATCATGCCGAATAACACCATTCTGCATATGTGCTTGATATTGCGGAAAGCCCTCGACAGATTCTCCCATCGACCTACCACCGGCTACTACCACCAATGCCACCTTAATTTTTAACTCGATAGGATCATCCAAGCCTAAATGCTTGGCACTTGGTGCTAGTATTAGGTAAAATCCGGCAGCTGCTGAACTTGTGACAACTCGGAAATAAAACTCCGCCGAAGTCGGTTCCAAGCCCGGTTGTGAAAGGAGGAGGGATGGATAGGTTCAGTCTGAAGGGCGGTACGCCACCGCAGCGGCTCAGGCGGTAGGTGAGGAATGTGCAGGAACTTTGCAATCTTGCAAATTACTCATATAATTACAATTAGGTATAAAATGCAAACCTAAAAATGATAACGAGAAATTTGAGGTCCAGTACAGATAACTGGCGGGAGTTGTCTGATGTGGTGACTGGGTCGGGCTCCCGTAGTGGACAGTACGGCGTTGAAACCGTTAGTCGTGGGGTGGTTCGACGTCTAGGCGCCACGACGACCAGGAGCCTGCTGCAGCTGTTTTGCCACAATCGGTGACGACAATTTCAGCAGGTTCGCGCAGGCAGCGGATGAAATGGGCTGAGGGAATGAACCTCTTCATCATCCGCTCCTACTGCGAAAAAACGGCAAGGGCGGGTACAACATCTTACCGCCCCTTGTTGCGCGTTTCCCGCAATTCGCGCGCGTGACTGTGCAGTGGGTCGCAGACCAGTACCGCGTTATTATTCGTAGTGACGAAATCCTGGCCATCATCAGAGACCGTGTTCGACTTGTTTGAAACTGGTGCCCAAGAGTCGATGAGGGCAGAAGCGGTAGCATCACCAACACCACGCCCACTGCACAGTTTCAGTACTCACCGAAGCACTCTTCTCCTCTGTCCAGTTGAGGTTTCCGCTGAGGGTCGGGATGAATTCCAAAGAGCGTGTATAGAATTCTCGGAAATGGATCCTTTGCATAGACCAGATATTACCAGGCTCTATACATCTCCAGAAACTCTATCTCAAATCACTGATGAGATTGCATCTCGACTGCGTACTGATATGTCGCTGCTGCAACTAAAATCACCTGTGTATTGTGGCGCAGTTGTCACTGTCAATATGGTTTGCTAGCAGTTGCACACTAGATCCGGAGACCAGAAACTTCTCGAGAGGTGCTTTGACTACTGCCAGCCTTTCCGGATCTAGTCAGTCGGAAGCGTTTCATGTAACTATAATGTTCTTCAAGAATTACCGGCTACAAGCCAGGAGGAAGGAGCGATGTCTATCACTGCATTAAAACCACTTGCTCGCTCGCCGAGAAACCTCGACGACTTACACCGCGAAAACTGACTATTGCAAAATGAAAGTTCGAATATCTCATGAAGAAAGGCTTTTGCCGACCCTCAGAAAAAAAACCTGGGTTGGCTTTTTGAATTTTGTTTTCAAGAAAGACAAATTATCTGGATACCATGCGTTGCTTATTGATAAGTCAACGTTCTCACCGAGTTGTAGTGATACACCATACTGCACATGAAGATCGCCACCGGTTTGGTTGGGAAGACGATATTTCCAAATATTGACCTGCTAAGAGTTTACCAGTTCCAGCCGGGACATTCATTCCCAATACGGCTGCGGTCACTTCATTTGGATTGATCAGAATCAGAAATCCAATTGTCGTGGGAACATCAATTGGTACAGTCCCATCAGCCATTGCATGCCTACTGTTTGATGAAGCACCTGAACGATGAGGAAGCTATCTCCGGCGAATCCTCTTCTGGCGCAGATCATGAAAACCTACCGGCCGCAACCATCAAAGTGATAACAAGTTGCGGGTGATATCGAATAAATGAACATCCGTTTTTTTGCTGTTGTTTTGTGGTCAAAGGGTAGTATAGGTCTCAGGACGAAACGTGAATTGGTACCCAAGATGGAGCATAAAACCTGGGGACCGCCAGCTGAACCAACACCAACAGCTCTACTATCAAACCCTATCTCCACCTCCACATGGTGACCACTGGGAGCTCTTTTTTAACGAAAAGTTGTAGACGGAGAAGGAGGAAGGCGAGTCTCCTGCGCCTAAGAACCAATACCCTGTTCCAATTTAGGGCTGATGTATCAGCGTTGCAGGAGATGCGTTGGACAGGGACCGGTCTCTTGGAGAAAAGTCGCTACACGATATAATATAATAGCGGCCATCCTGTAAACCATGTGCTCGGAGTAAGTTTCTTAGTCAGCCAGAAAATGAAACCTGCTGTTATTGGCTTTGAAAACATGCTATGCACTCTGCGCATGAGAGGCAAATTTAGAAATATAAGCCTCATTAACGTTCACGCTCCTTTAGAGGAGACTGCAGAGTCGGAGAATGATACCTTGTAAGAGGCAGTAGAACAAACTCTCAAAGTCTGTTGCAGATATGATATTATCAAAATCATACCTGGGGATTTTAACAACCAAGTAGGGGCGGAGCCCGTATTCAGGCGATACGTTGGCTCCCAATTAGCAGTGTCACTCGAAATGGTAGTTGGAGGTAGCAGGTTTGCGCGGAAAGCGCTTCACAAACAAACGAGGGCCTTTCCAGACGGAACCACTTTCAACCAAATTGACCACGTGCTGATCGATCGCCGCCACCTCTCAGCCTTGATGAATGTCAGAACATCTAGGGGGGGCAATACAGACTCACTATTTCGTTGGCATGGTGCTACGAGCTAAAATTACAACACCACTCAGAACCCCCTCTGACAATCAGGTGAGAGATAACACTGAAGCCACCCGCTACTCAGCACTCCGCAGCACCTATAAGAGGTAAATGGATGCCGCAATAACCACAGTCAACTAAGATCCTAGAGATGAAGCATCAATAAACGATCTTAACAATCACCTGAAGAACGTTATCGTAAATACGGCCACTAACATACTTGGCCCCAGCTGTAGAAGGAGTCAGAACGGCTAGTTTGACGAAAATGTAAGCTAGAAACTGAACGAAAGAGTACTGCATTCCGAGTAATGTTGCATTCTCAAAGAACGCGGGCACACGCGAAGACTTATCACATCAACGAAAACAAGACAAAATATATTGTGGCAAAGTCAACATCAAAACAAACCATCCAACAACATCAAACCGCATTGGTCAAACGGGAAGAAATAAGGTAAGAGACTACAACTTTGAGACCGTTGATAATTTCTCCTATCTAGGGTCGAAAATCACAACCGATAACAGCTACGACGATGAAATCCACGCACGGTTGTTGGCTGTCAAAAGAGCCTATTTCAGCTTACAAAAACGTCTAACTATGGGGTCAATGTTCTTACTGTACAAGCCAATGACCTTGCTAGTGCTTATGTATTCCTCAAAGTTTGCGTTCTTAAGAAAAAGAATTTTTGGCCCCCTACATGGGGATGGACGATCCCGTAGCCTTCATCACGAAAAAATCTATGAGCGATACCACGACCGTCAGGTGCGGGCGGGTTACTTAATCCGTAAGGATGAGGATGATCCAGCCTGAAAAGTCTATAAGGGTCTATCTATGGTAAAAAAAGGCGAGGTAAACCCTGCCTTAGATGGAGCGATGGCGTAGGTCAGGACGCCAGACAACTTTTAGGGATATCGAATTGGTGAACTTCGGCGCAAAACCGGAATGCCTGGTCTTCCCTAATTAGGCAGGCCTAGACCGAATACCGGTTGTTGCGCCGATGATGATGATGATGGTAATGTACCCAGATATTCATACGTGAAAATTGAACGAAACCTATCATATCTGAAGCACGGAACTTCCGGCTTCCGACTTGTTTTTCCTACCATAGATATTGTTCCTAAAGGCTTTCCGGGCTGGATCATTCTCATCTGTACGGATTAAGTGACGACCCTCTCGCAGCCCACCATTGATTTGGATTTTATATACCCACAATCCAACGGTTATGGTATCGCTCATAAATTACATCGTTATATAATTTATACAGGACCATCTGCTTTGCATTATTTCCAGAAATTGGGAAGATAGATTTTCAGCCCACCTGGTATAATACTTTATAGATATGAGTGAAATTTGTATTCCTTCGAAGCCAAGATGCCTTTCAGTTGAAACTGGCTCATAAACATCTAAGGGTAGATAGAAGACAGCGTGTAAAGGGTACGTTACTGCTGAGGACAGATACCAACTGACCTCACCATCACAAACTTGGAGAACTAATTATCGTATTTCTCAATGACCGATAAGGATTAGTGGGTGTATTCGGGTTGGTGATATCCTTTCAACATCTATTTATATAATTACTTCGTGTTTTCTAAAGAAGCCTCGAAGTGATCCTTTGATAAACTAATTGCGATGTCAACAAAAGATAATTAACTTCGCCATTTCTTTTCCGTAAAGAAAGTATCTCTTACATTTTTCATCAGTTTAATCATCTTGAGTTTCATTGCGCACGTAAACAGCTCCTCAGCTTTAGCTAGCTCGTCCATATATCTCTGCAATATTATCCTCTTCTGATGATCGGGATCAACAGGCAAAAGTCCTTCCAAGTACTTAAACGTTCTGAAAATAGAGACGACAGCCAAAGGGTAAAAATAAATGAAATATATTTGTTTTCTTTCATTTTCTTCAGCTTCAAATCCAAGTCCCGTCTATTGTATCCTTTAATTCCATGAAAACATAGTGAAATGAAATGCCCTCTTGGAACTAGAGGCTGACGGTAGCTATATAGATTGGCTAATGGAACGATACACAACTGTTTCTCCTGCTCTTTAAGCTTTATCATGTGCTGTTCGACGTTGAATTTTTCTCGTTTAATTTTCGGCCCGTAAACCTTCTTGACTTTACGAATTTCCTAAAATAGAATGTTGGAAATAAGAGCGAATGCAGGAAACATATTTCATTGAAGGATTTATTTTGAATGAGGATTATTTTCAAGAGTTGATGAGTAGGAGTAGCATTCTGTCTTATAAAGGCAAATCTGTTATTCGACTTCACCCCTTGATGGATCCGTACTCATTCCACTTACATCTTTCATACACATCTTTTGTTAAGACCCATAGGATCATTTCCATTTTGCAAATAAATGAGGAAAACTATCAGCGTAATATCTTTATAAAAAGCTAATCCGCTATAGATACTAGAGCTAGAATTATGAAATAGAAACTTGTGATTGACTTACACATTTGGTTTCCAGGTTTTTCACCGTGTCGCTCATCGATACCGCCCTTTTCATTGCTTTCTTTCTCAACAAATCAGGTTCAATCAGCTTATCTATAACTTTACTCATCCGATCCAGTTCTTGTCTAAGTTCTAGTCGTGAAAAAGATGAATTAGGAGGTTATGGGAATTATGAAAATATATTTTCTAAAATAAAATACAACAAAACTTATTTGAATTATGAACACCCTGTTGTTGTCCCTTAAAAAGTTGTGGGTTTTTTTATATCATCGTGGCCAAGCAGAATGAGAAAGGTCCGCCTTTCTAATCTGTTACAGATTTAGGGTGATGACCCCCCCCCCCTTAAAACGTAAGGTTCCTTTCTCCACAGCGTGCACAATTGCGTATGTTCGTCATGTAAATTGTTCGCTCTGTCCTCCGTTGAAACTAAAGGGGTTTCAGTGACGAACTAGACTCATGGATCCCTCAGCTCGGCTGCGCAAGTCAAATGGATGGCTGCGCTTTCTTTGGGTAAGAAGGCTTTTAGCCGGCCTAGGGCGACTCCCTTAAGTATGCCTCTGACATCGAGGCTAAAATGGTGTGGGCCTTGCTCGAGGACCTCGAACAGCCCCAGTAAGGTAGCGGTAGGGGCTTTCGGGAGATATTGTTCACCCTAATTAGGACATGCGTGCAGCAGTTAGGATCCCTATGTACGTAGGCAATGTTTCTCGCGTCGTTGGCGTGGTTGGTGGCGGATTTTCCACTGCGTCCTTGGGCAAACGCAACAACTCGGCGGAGTTATGGCTCGAGCTAATGTTTGATACAGCGTGGCTGGGGAATGTCAGGTTCTCCTTATATACTAGCTCAGCGGGACCTGCAGTAAATTCTTCGCCTTTGGGTGTCCAGAGGTTAAGTAGAATAAATGGTATGAAGGGTCGCTTTGGGAGACTATAGCAGCCTTCAGTCTCCTGAGCTATCTTTGAAACATACCATTGGATTGCGGGTGGTATCCGGTTGTCCGGTAACGATTGAAGTCGAGTAGTTTGCTTAACTCGGAGAAAAGGGAGAATTCGAAATACATTCCTTGGTCGGCGATTCTTCTCTCTTTTCTCGCGCTCTTCGTGCAAGGTTTACTTCGAATGTGTCCCACCGCTGTAATAGTTGTTGTGATACTACGCTCTTTGATGTGATCCAGCTCTGCATCATCCGTCGGTGGCATTAGCGGCGATGCCGCAAGCAGTTGCGGCGATCCAGCAAGCATCTGGAACGGCCCGGGCTTACTTCCGCTATCCGGCGGTTTGTTTGGCGTCAATATATCACCGGGTCATTCCCTCTACGCGGTTCGGCTAGCATGCCGGCAAAAGTTGCGCAAAATACGGATGCTATACCTAACTCCCCCGTGCATTCACGTAACCCGCTTATTACAACTGCTTCCTACTGTTTTGATGCGGTTCAGATAGCTGCGACCTTCTCAGTGAAACCTCCAGCCTCCCAGCCAATAGCTCTTCTAGTAGCAGCTAACCCATCTTTAGCGCGCTATTTGTCCACCGCAGTGTACCAGACTTCAGCAGCCTTCATTCCGAGCTCCTCTTTTTCGCACTCGGGGGGCCCTCTGCTACAAGTCGCTTCACCTCCTAAGCAACTTTTCGTTACCAGACTTACCTCTTCCATTTCTTCTGAAAGTAAAGCTGGTTTATTTGCGTTGCATCTTTCGTGCTTGAAACTGACGAAGCATGGCTCCTCCGAACACGTAATTCCATCCTTCAAAGTAGCGTATCCACATTACTTCGATACCATCGTCGAACACTCCTTTTGGCCGCAAGGAGTATTCCCTAAGCTTTACAAGTAGAATAAATTTCGAATAAATTTCTGGGTGGCCCGTCTCCTTCGCCGACCAATATAAACAACTTGTCAAGTTGTTTAAGTCTGTATTATGAAAATGTGGGAGTACGTAATCTTTCTGCCCTTTATTTCCAACACCATCTCATCTGTATCACTGAAACGGGGTTGGAACTCCATGAGGGGTTCTTTGTCTTTCGCTGCGACAAAGATCAGCTTCAGGTTATTCATCTTCTACCCGCTATGATTGTATCACCTTACGTGTTTTGCCTTCCAACGCCAGTGCTTTTATTATATGGTGCGTATACTTCCCTTGGCTTGGACCCTCCTATCTGTACGATGAATTCTTCGACAGTCTTTCAGAAGTCCTTACTGTAACTTTCCCCTCTTTTCCTTTCATTGCCTGTGGTGATTTGAACCTCTTTTGATCTACTGTGCTATGCTGCTCTTTAGTTCAACCGCACCACAAATCATCTAAATCGCACCCTCGATCTAGTTCTCTCCAACATGCCAGAACGGCTCCTTTCTCAACCTTCTCTTGCTATTCGCTATGTTGCTCCTGATGCTCCTCATCCTGCTCTTAAGTTCGAGGTACTACTGCCACGCCTTAATTGCCATACTAGGCCCAAGCCCTCTAAGCTCAACTTTCATAAGGGCAACTTTGAGGGTCAATCAACTGGGCTCCCATTCTCTCACCATTAAACGAGGAGAAAGTTTTTATTCACCGGAAGCTGTGCAGACTTCGACCATTTCAGTGCTTTGCGATTTTCAGTTAAGTCGCTGATAGGTATGTCTAGTAAGGATTATCTGGACACTGTTGAAGTCGGATTGGCACGTGCAAACTTGTGTCCGGATAGCTGAGTGGTTAGAGCGCAAGGCTGTCGTACGGAAGGTCGCGGTTCAAATCTCACTGGTGGCAGTGGAATTTGTATCGTGATTTGACGTCGGATACCAGTCGACTCAGCTGTGAATGAGTACCTGAGTCAAATCAGGGTAATAATCTCGGGCGAACGCAATGCTGACCACATTGCCTCCTAGTGTACCGTTACGGTCTTGAATGAAGTGCTTTAACACACTTCAAGGCCCTGATCCAACATGGATTGTTGCGCCAACGATTATTATTAAACTTGAAGCCTTTCTGGTCTCAAATTCGTAACGCCCGCAATGCCTCCCAGCCCCCTCCCATTCTCATCAAATTCTCTGACGCCACTGCTACCTCTCCTCAGCTATCCTGTGATTTACTTTGCAATTACTTCTCCTCGGTGTACAACTCATCTCCCTCTCCAGTTGTTGTGTCGCGCACATTATTAAGTGATGTATTACCGTGGGAGACTAGTAGCTTGAAGAGTAGTGATGAAGAGATATTGTGCTCAAACAAACATTAAGATTATTCAGGTTATTCCTTCGCCGAGAGTAGATAAGGTCGCCGCCTTGAAGTAAGGCTTCGCAGAAACACGTAAACAGCTGCTATAAATTTGTGGCAAGATGCTAGGCACCAAAGCATCGGGCCTTAATGGTTTATCTTCTGTCATATGCAGTCGGTTACGACGGCATGGCAAAAGTCATTCCAGACGTGTCCAGAATGCAACATACGCGAGGGACCAGCGGAGCTTTTTCATATCTCTCAACGAATCCCAACAGAGCGTCCAGACAGTACCATTTTCGGTGACGGAAGCGAAAGAATATTGGGGTGGACTTTGGGGGTTACCCGGCCAGCATGCTGAGCATGTTGAGTGGATCACCCCCGAAGGCACCCACCATGCCAATACGCCTGGCATGCATTCTGCGCATGTTACCGAAGAGGAAATTCGATGAACCATAAACAGCTCGAAGAACTGAAGGGACCTATTACGGTGGCATGCAATGATGGTAGGGTCATCAGCAGCACGTTACAGATCTTTTGATCAAGAAGTTGCTATAAGGCATCTTTCTCGGCATCAGGTTGATCTGTCTGTGGTGCGTATGTGGTGAAGAAGTGAATAGTGCGATCAGCTGATATAATGGTGAGCTTCATCAGTCGGTCATCAAACGGTTCGACTTCTTTGATGGCATCACGAAAACCCCAGTCCAGTTCTCGACAGGAGGGGGCCTGTCGCGCCACGTTGATTGAGGTGGACGCTTGAACATTTTTCCGAGGCTTGTCACTCGATGCGATCATGTTGTTTCGAACGACATTGAATGCATTTTGTTGGTCGGCCTGCATAGGATAGTCGAATAACTCCAACCAAACTTTATTTATCTCCTTCCCTCATCTCAATGTGATAGTATGGTAGGCACCAAAGCATCAGGCCTTAACGGTTCATGTTCCAAATACATTCGTGAGGTCCATAGATGTCCTTCAAATTTCTGTTTCGAACCCATTATTGTGCAATGTCATGTATAATGCTGCTGAGGACTGTCAAGACTATCACTCACCGAGAGTAACACTAAAGTGGTGCTCATCAAAATGTATAAACGGGAGGCATCATTGTTGATCAGAAGTGAGAACTATATCATTTCATCAAAGCGATCTATTGAATATTTTGGGGTGAGGGTAAAAGCTCGGTTAAATTACAGACAATATTCAAAAGATTCTAGCGTTAAATTTTCCAATGACACTATGATGACTCCTGGAGGAATGGGACAAACCTGTAGGCTGGTTATATCCAAGAAGTACTTACTGGAGTATCAGTTTAGGAGGATTTAGTCTATACTATTCGCAATACCCAGAAAATATTGCGATTCGCAGACTGCTCTAAAAAGTGGGCCAGTGAAACACGAGGAGTAGCAAAACGCAAAAGCCGCTACAGAGGGGAAAGTCAGGAAAAAACCCTCTCGGCTTAAAGAAACAAATAAGATTAGACGAGATCCGTGAGAGGATGCGGAGAGGATACGTGTAGGGGAACTTGAAGCTATTGTGCGGTGGAGTAAACAAGGCCAGGACGATGTCTGCTTTATGGGCGGTGATATAGAATTAGCCTATCGTCGTGATAAATGCTGCCTTGGTTGTGAGGGTTGAGAAGGGTCTATGGGAGTGGAACGGTGTCTGAAGGAGTGGGTCGTGAGGTCTTGTTGTATGGTAGCGTAGGAACGGATTAGGTCATTATCATAAGATTCGGATTTGGTGAGGAACTTAATGAGGGAGTTGAAAAGGAATCTGTCGATACGAATGGAGTTGACATTGTCATAAAGGAACTGGTTAGAACGGAGGTTGGAATCAGGCGTCGCCAAACGGAAGACCCTCCTCTCGCATAAGCACAATTGTTCCATTTGGTGCGACGGGTTGGCACACCAGGCGACAAAACCGTATACTATTAGAGGTCTTATCAGTTGTTTATAACAAAAAAGCTTTATTTCAGGGAGGATTGAGGAGTTTCTGTTAAAGATAGGCCAAAGAGTAATTGAGCCGGTGTGGGTGTTGGAGATGATGGAGTTGACGTGGGAAATTGGTGATAAACAGGAATTTAGGTGGACACCCAGGTATTTAATGGAACGGACGGAGGGGATGGAAACTACCCCAGCATTGATGTTCAGGTTTTGTGTGACATCTGTTATCTTCCGGGTTAATTTGGCTCTACCACGGAAGACGATGGCTTCGCACTTACTTGGATTAAGAAGGAGTTTCCATGAGTGAAGGAATTTATTGAGGGGTTTGATGGAGAGGTTAAATCTTCTTTGAGCAGCTGGAATGTTACGGGATACGGTATACAAGATTAGGTCGTCTGCGTATTGGATGGTTTTAACGGCGTAGGGAGTGTTGATAGGGTGTTCGAGAGGGATGTCGGCGGTGTAGAGAGAGAAAAGGGTAGCTGACAAGACTGAACCTTGTGGGATGCCTGCAGGAGGAAAATGTGGGCCGGATAGTGAGTCAGAAATGTGGACTTGAGATTGGCGGTTGGATATTAACTAAGGATTAATCTGCAAAAGTGGGGGTGGAATTTGAAGGAGTCGCATAGTTTCAAGATGAGGCCTTCGTGCCAGACGGAATCAAAGGCCTCCTGAATATCAAGGAGGCAGGCAGTGGTAGGGATATTGTTGTACAGGTTGCGTGGGCGTGGGATGTCTATGGGCACGTTTAAAAGCAAATTGAAAAGGAGGTATAATATTGCTTCTGGAGATGTGGGAGAGGATGATGTCGTGTAGGACATGGTCAAACATTTTAGATGTGGTATTGAGGAAAGAAATTGGTCCGTAGTTGTTCGGGGAAGCATAGGGTTGCTATTCCTTAAGAATCGGTATGATTTGGGCATTTTTTCAGGTTGTGGGAAAATGGGCTGTTAAGATGCATGAATTGAAGAGTTGGGATAAGAAAGAGCTAAAACATTAAGGCCTAGTACGAGGGAGGTGCGTTTATTATGGGCTATTGGGTGGATCAAGGAATTGGTTAGGACAATAGATGCTGGCAAGGAATACGACGAATGATTGGGTGGAGACGGAGACTATAGTTCGCTCAAGGGAAGGGGCGATTGTGGAGGGAATGTAAATTCGGCTTGACGGGCAGTTACTATCAAGATGGCAGTTCCTCCACCTCGGATGCCAGTTCAGTCGGAGTGGAATGTGGTGTAATTGGAGATGTAGAACTTATGTCTGGGACTAAGTTTGGTTTCGTTAAGGAGGAGGAAGTCAGGTTCATGAGTGGAGAGAACATTGGATAAGTCTAATGACTGGTGAGTTGACGTTTAGCGGAACTACCTCAGCAGACATTGTCTGGGGAGACTTGATAGAGGAAGGAGAGTAACGCTTGACTTGATAGAAGAAGGTGTTAAAAGCTGACGGGGAGCGAGTAGCGTTCCTAGCTAGGGATGGACGGAATAAAGGGTAGGACTGAGGTTTGGAAGCAGGAAATGTTTGGGAGGGTCTGAGCTGACGAGTTGGTCTGGTGGAGGGTCAGAGTTTGGTTTGGAAGGATGGACAGATCGAGTTTGGCGGGCGCGAGCTTGAAACATCGGCCAGTTGCGATAACTCGCCGGATGCGCTGGAACTTGGGGGAAAAAGATAACAGAGAAGAGGTGTAATGGTTTGCGTTACGACATATGGGAGGACACTGGTTGCTTCTCGAGCTCCTAGGCGATGAAGTTTGCCTAATATCTCCTGAGGGAAGTATATAAAATCTACTCCACTGAGAACTCGATTCACCGGCCTAAGGTGCGTCGGCATGTAAGTAAAGAGGGGATGGTTCCCTTCTCTAAGTAGCGCTTTTGCCGAATCATATTTAGCATGGGACGAGGCGGCACATGAGTGGAGTGGACGGAGATTTTTTTTAGAGTCAAGTTATTTGGGATAGCTGAGATTAATTTGTTTTTTAATATTTTTGGTAGTAGCAGGGTCCGCGCCCGCGGCCTTTTGAATTAATGTTACTTGATGACGTTTGAGGTTGAGCGTTGGGGATATTGGTTGGGTGTTGATTGGAAGTGATGGAAATCGGTGTTTGGATCTTTAAAGCGGGCGAACAGGATTGATGAGGAGGGTAGACTGTGCATTGTGTGATTGTTGTTTGGAGCGGGCTGCGAGTTACTTTGAACAACGGCGAGTTCTTCCTGATTTTTATGGGAACCGGGGATCTTTTCAGGAAGCAGTTCTAATTGTTCGTAGTTGGAAATCATTTGTCAAGCATCGAGCCGTTTTTCTCGTTTCTCATGGGTTGATTTATCGTCGTCGGGAATGGCCCAAAGTGATACGAGCCATTCGTACTGGCTCGTCATTTTCCTGAGGGCTCCCGTGAAATCATGGACCTGTCGCCTTAGCTCAGCGACCTCTTCTGAAATATCCGGCTCCATTTCAGAACCGTTACTGTAGGCCGTCCTAGGGCTCTCGACAACGCTCGAACGAGCGTCCTCCTCACTATCCCCAAGGGGATGCATCGTTTTAGGGCCAGGATTTAGCTCCTGGACCGACCTATCGACTACATTGCACTTCAACATTACCGCGCCCTTCTCATTAACACTGTTCAACTTCCAGATAATCACTTCAGTAGTTCACTTCCACACATACTATCATCATCATCATCATCAACGGCGCAACAACCGGTATCCGGTCTAGGCCTGCCTTAATAAGGAACTCCAGACATCCCGGTTTTGCGCCGAGGTCCACCAATTCGATATCCCTAAAAGCTGTCTGGCGTCCTGACCCACGCCATCGCTCCATCTTAGGCAGGGTCTGCCTCGTCTTCTTTTTCTACCATAGATATTGCCCTTATAGACTTTCCGGGCGGGATCATCCTCATCCATATGGATTAAGTGACACATACTATCGCACTTCTCAAATATTCACTTACGTTCAAGGTTTGAACCGCGACCAAAAAGTGCGTTTGCACGCGTACGCGAATGTCAAGATAATGCAATTGCCCCCATTGGATACCGAGAAGCAAATGAAATGAAATCAATGCAAGGCAGAAAATTAGCTTAGTTTGTAAAGCGGGAAACCCTCTGGATAAGGTGGCAATTGAAGATGTTCATGGAAGCAATTAATTGTGATCGATCGACCAATGGTGGAAGTTTAGACAGGCTAAAACCACCAGTTGGAAAGCAACATACTTTCACGGTTGAGGTCCATTGATCGTTCATTCTTGGCAAGTACTCAAGTTGCAAAAAAAACATGACTCTCCTCGGTCGACCCAGGCCGAATTTTACTAGACGATTTTTGTCCTCGTTATAATTCACACATATGTCGCGTTTTTGAATTTAAATGAGGGAGCAAATGCCATCTTGTAACTACTTCGGTCACGCTACTCCCAGAGCTGAGGTGAGGCAGCGTCTGATGAGTTGCCTCTGGCCTGAAACCACAAGTCATATATTTCGCAATAAATTTAAGAATTTATCGAGATAGTTCAGATCTTAACTAATGGAAATTCCAACCCCATTTCAAAGTCCGGTTACTCACCTGCTGCAGTTCGTATTTTTGCAGGATCGCCAGGCTTGAATATTTCTTGCTTCTTCTTTTTCCGTATTGTTGGTAGGCGAACTTGCATTGCAGTACCACTGCGAAATGCTCCTAAAAATGTAAATGGGAATAGCATTGGATGATTGGGAACCAGGAATTCGAATAGGTTTATGATACTGTTCAAAGACAATATAGCTTACCAATAGTTTCAGAGGGTCCTCCATAAAGTTTCTGCAATTCATTTGAAAAAAGCGCAGATCTAGTTCTTGCATTGTCCATGAACAGTTTTCTCCGTCTTTCTTTGTAAATTTTAAGTAATTGATTGGTGACTTCAAACACGACATGTTCACTAGGGTTTTCTAGTGAGACACAGATTAAGATTCTGAAGTTTAAATACTCCAATAAATGCTTACCACTCTCTAAATTTTCAATCCACGGATACACAAAGGGCTCTAGGGTGTACCAAAAAACAAAATTATGAACTTCTTGTTTATATATGTATCAAGGAAATTTTACCTTGCGTTTCAAACGAGTACGGTAGGCATGGCTTTTCTGTTAGCAACGTTAGCCTGCTTGGTAACCGTATTTGCTCGACTTCTCCCAGAAGATCCTCATCTTCTGGTCTAAATCCGGCGTAAGTGTGCAAATTATAGTTTGCACGGAGCTCGGGATCTTTGGATTTTGTGAAGCGGTCTTCATGGAAAATTCAAACGAGACGCAGGTATACACTTTTTTCCGTTAATCGAAAGATATTTCACTTACCCAGTTTTTTAATAATAAACGGTTTTGCAGGATCCAGAGGCAAATCATCCGACTTGTACCGAAACTGGTAGAATGGGACGTCTTCGATATGCCGCCTTACCGCTGCCTTTGTCCTCTTTACCTTCTTCATATCTTGTTTTTTCTTTATTTTGTAACTTTTTTTTTCACTCAAAGTTTCACTTAAGTTATAATGTCAATTTTAACTATTTTTATGCCGGTATTTTGATGTGTAAAATTGATTTTCTTTTTACTACGAAAAAATAGTCGTTTGTTTGCGTCCCCTTGAAAGTCAGTTGGTTACTAAGGTGAGGAATAAATAAAAGCTGGCGGTGTTGCTAAGGTTTCAGTTTATGCGGTAGTCATAGGTTTTCAACAAGTTACATTGAAAATATCTGGTGAAGAAATAAAACGTCATTGGTCACAGATTACAGAAATCGAAGTGGCAGTGACGGTACCACTTGTAGAGAAACTGCCCGTCAATCTCGTTGCTTTGGGTTCGAATCCTAGTCGCTATTGATGGCTGTGTTTGTTTTGTGTTTGTCTCGCTACTGTGAGCTTATCACTTGCACACCATTAAATATTATGACAATGAAACTGAAGTAGATAGACTACATCGGCGGAGGCGCCGCTTTGCTGCAATTGCGGCCAGACCGGACATCCTGCCAACTACAGCGGATGCCCGGCATACAAAGATATGGTTGCCAGAAGGGAAGCTGGCAGGGCGAGAAAAAATGCAGAAACGGCGAGGACCAAGCAAATGGTGACACAGATGTCACAAAGCTTGTCCCGGCCAGGTGTTTGGTACGCCCAAGCAGCTAGGAACACTCTTCCTGGAGCTGCACTTCAAGCTCCACAAGGCAACAAACTGGCCTTCAAGAACTTGGTCGAAAGCCTCGCTTCCGCCCAAACAAATGAGCAGCGACAGATTGCCGCAATACAATTACTGATGAACTTATGGAGTTAAATATAGTCACATTTAACTCCGCGTCCCTGGTCTCACACGCCCAACGTGCCACTGCCCAAGCGTTGGTTGATACTCTGAAAGCAGACATATTTTGCGTTTCGGAGACCCACCTAAACCACAGACACAATGTCAATTTCACCGGATATACCACTATTCGGCACAACAGCAACACGGGCGCTGCCCTTCTAGTCAAAAAAGACTACCATTTTGAGGAAGTCGTCATCGAGGGTCTACTAGTCTGTTCCGCTGCAGCGGCAATAGTTAAAACTATCGATAATAAACGGATTTTGGTAGTTTCCGTTTATTTCAAATACAATTCCCCAAGTGAGCAACTGGGCCATGACTTAAAAGTCTTGGGCGATCTCCAGTTAAAATCAAAATATCTTACCTTCGGTGGCGACTTTAACTCATGACACATATCCTGGGGCGATAAGGCAGAAAATTTAAATGGGAAAACCCTGTATAACTGGATCCACGACCCTTTCAGGCCAGCCAACCTTGAGGTGGTCTCGCCGGATTCGCCGACAAGACCCGCTAGTCTATCCATCATTGACTTTTTCCTGCTGTCTGATGAAACCAAGCAAAGTTTTCAGGTAACTTCCTGTAAAACCTTGCCAGGCATGTCCGACCATTTTGCAGTTGAACTCAAAATGGCCTCAACTTCACAACTGCAGAAGCGAGTTAAGATAACCATCAGGTCATTCGCCCACACTGATTGGGACAAATTCAAGTCAGATTTAACACCAAGGCTGAACTTGAAGAAACTCGCTACAGATCGCAATCTGTCGGACAAAGAAATCGACAAAGCAATCATTTTGGCCACGGACGCCATCAATACTGCTACACGCAAAAATACCAGGCTGATCAAAGTCGATGAGTTTGTATACAAGAAACTCCCGCATGACATCATGCTACATTTGAAGGTCAGACAGATTTGGCGCAGGAACCTCAAGCGCAACTTCCATAAAAATGGAAATAAAGTTAATGCTGAATACAAAGCATTGCTCTCCCGGATTAATTGGCTTGAGTACAATTATCCGGGAAATGGTGGCGCAATTCCGCAATAAAGAATTAACCCGTAATCTCGCAGATATTAAGCCCGGGCCAGATATGTTTCAACATATAAATAGGCTAGCGGGGAAAAATAAGTCCCGTAATTTCGTTCTTACCAGGAACACGGAACCAATCTGCGGAGACGCCAGTAAGGCGCAAGTCCTTGTGGAATCATTTGAGTCTCAGCTCAATACCCCTCCTCCTCAAAGTAACCCGGCAATAGTGTCGATGGTTGAAATAACTATCGCCGACTTTGTCTCTAGACATTCAAATAAATTAACCACATTCTCCCAAACGAACTCCTCGGTAAAACCAACGGATTCGCAACAATTCCTGAGTTTATCACAACTCACGACCTTGACCTCAAACCTAAACGGTAAAAAATCAGCCGGACCTGACGAAATTCCTAATTACGTAATTAGGCAACTCCCCCGAGTCTCCATCAATTTTTTGCTGGCAGTATTTAATAACTGCATAAATAATGGCTACTTTCCCACCACCTGGAAAGTAGCTAAAATAATTGCGATCCGGAAAAAAGGCGGCTCTACTGAGCCTAAAAACTTTAGACCCGTTTCATTACTATCCAATTGAGGCAAACTCTTTGAGAGAGCATGGACAATCGGGCTAGTCCAATATTGCAATCTCACAGAGATTATACCGAACCATCAGTTCGGGTTTCGCAGCAGGCACGGAACTCAACATGCACTTAGCTACCTTCACGACACCGTCGTAGCAAGACTTAACGTCAATAATAAACCGACCGTAGTATGTGCATTAGACTTAGAAAAGGTCTTTGACTCCGTATGGGTAAACGGACTAATCTACAAACTGATAGATCTTGAGTTCCCAATTCCGATCACTAGAATTGCACTAAGCTTCTTCGAAGATAGGTATTTCTACGTCAGCGTGGGGAATGAATTCTCCGATCTCTTGTCGGTAACATCGGTAGTACCGCAGGGATCCATTTCTGGACCCACATTTTATAATATCTTCACGGCTGACGCCCCAACTCCCGAGCCCGGCACCGAACTTGTTCAATACGCCGATGATACTCTCATCTTCGCCTTAAGCCTCCACCCCAACAGGGCAGCCAAAGCGGTCGAGAGATACTTGAAAGACCTTGGCAAATATTACCTGGCATGGGGCATTAAGATTAATGAGGCCAAAACGCAATTCTGCACTGTCGGAGGAAATCTAGATACCTAGGTTCTAGAGGAATCCATAGAAAAGCTAAACGCTTGAAAATGAAGATCGGAAACACTATAGTGAGCAATTCCCAGACCATCAAGTACTTAGGAGTTAAACTTCACGAACTCCTTAAGTTCAAGCCACATCTTGAGCTCGCTATCGGTAGGACTCAGCACCAAGGCCAAACTGACTCTCTACAAGACCCTGATCAGACCCATTATCTGCTATGGAGCGCCCACGTGGATCACTTGCTCCACCCGAACCATGTCCAAATGTGAGGCATTCGAACGACGGATATTAAGGTACTGCACTGGTCTTTCCTATAATTGGAAAACCAAGAAGGTTGGAAAAAACGCCGAAGTAAATCGGCGCGCCAAGGTGCAACCTCTTCGAGAATTCGTTCTCAACTTGGTGGAACGGCTCTTCGAAAGAACGGAGAATCATCCAAATCCACTAATCCGGCAACTCTACCAACAGGGTAGCACCTTCCCATTGGCCAACTTCCTAAGGCCCTGCCAAATAGTGAGCGAAGCTCTTAAACCCGCCATCTTTCCCTATATGATTCTCCCTGCCTGGTAGGGGTACATCGAGGCTAAGCACAAGACATGTAATGTGCTATTGTAAATAGTAGGTTTAAGTATTTATTGTTAGAGTAAGTTAGATTAAGTTAGACTTAGTTAGTTTTAAGTATTTTAAGTAAGTAAGTGATGCCTTCTGGCGCTTTTAGTGCAAGCGCAGTCTTTGAATAATTCAGTTGCATACAAAATAATTGTGAAGATTTATGTATTAAAATTAATACAATTAAAGTAAAAATTTACACAGAAGGTCGGGTAGGCCAAACAATTGTAATAGCCACCCATTGAAATAAAGTTAAGTTAGTTAAGCTTAATATTTAAGCTAGAATGTAATTAATCATGTATTAGAAAGTAAGACACTATCATGAATAAAAAACTTAAACTTAAACTAGACTACATCCCGAAAGGCTGCAGGCGGAGAAGGACGAAGATGAACTGGTCCTCCAGGTTGGGTGTTCGTTAGGGCTGATAGCCCTATACGGAGCCCTATTGATTACACAATAATAAGCCTGGCAACGAAAAAGGGATAACAATTTGAGTTTTTCTCATGGAACGTGCGCTCCCTGTATAGAAATGAAGCTGCCAAGCAGCTAGCCGATACCCTGTCCCAATGTAGGGCTGATATAACAGCGTTGAAGAAAAAGCGTTGGGAAGCGACTGGTTTCCTGGAGAAGGGCCACTACACCATATATTATAGTCAGCCAAAAAATCAAACCTGCTGTTATCGGCTTTGAAAATATAAGCAAACGGCTCTTGACTCTGCGTTTGTGGGGCAAATTTAGAAATATAAGCCTCAAAAACGTTCACACACAAATTGTAGAGTCGGAGAAGGATATCTTCTACGAGGCAGTTGAGCGGACCCTTCAAGCCTGTCTCAAGTATGATATCAAAATCATACTTGGAGATTTCAACAGTCGAGTAGGGACGGAGCCCGTATTCAGGTGATACGTTGGCTCCCATAGCTTACATAAGGATATCAGTGATAACGGATTGCACATTATCCAGTTAGCAGCATCACACGAAATGGTTGTTGGAAGTAGCTGATTTGCGTGGAAAGCGGTTCATAAACATACGTGGGCTTCTCCAGACAGGACCACTTTCAACCAAATTGACCACGTGCTGATTGAACGCCGCCACCTCTCAGCCTTGATGAATGTTAGAACGTATAGGGGGGTCAACATCGACTCGGATCACTATCTCGTTGGCATGGTGGTCCGAGCTCGAATTACTATACCACCTACAATCCCCTCTGACAATCAGGTGAGAGTGAATACTAAAGCCATTCACAAAACAGCCCTCCGTAACACCTATAAGGGGAAAATGGATGCCGCAATAACTATAGCTAACCGATGCCCTGGAGATAAAACATTAACAAATAATCCTGACAACAACCTGAAGAACGTGAATGTAAGCTAGTAACGGAACGGAAAAATGTTGCATACCAAGTAATGTTGTATTCTCAAAGCACGCGGACACGCGCGGGGGCTTATCACGAACTCCGTCGAAGGGAGAAGTGACTTCACAGACGGAAGAAGGAAGCCTGGGAGAATCAACAGGTCTGTGACCTTGAAAAGTACAGGGAGCAACCGCACCAAGCGCGGAAGTTTTACTGATTTCCGACAGAATGGGCATAATGGAGCGATGGGTTGAGTATTTTGATGAACTACTGAACAATCAAAATGTCGGTGAGTTAGAGGTCCCGTCAACTGAAGAAATTTTGCCACGAGCATGGAAAAAACAGCCACACAACCAATTCACCGGTTTAAAAAAACGTAATTCGCCACGAGTCGATGGAATTACAGCCGAATTTGTCAAATATAGAGGCAACCAACTACACCAAGTGGTTTATCAACTGATGCACAAGGTGTGGGAGAGCGAATCAATGCCTGATGACTGCCAACGAGGCATTCTCTGTCCCATACATAAACAAGTCGGGAAACCGGAAGCGTGGCGCTTCAGGTATGAAAGGTTTTGTTTGCTTCTTGTGGGAGTATATTTGAGTGTAGAACTATTCCATTTGTGCGTAGCCCGTTAAGAATATGCATTTAGCATGTCAGATTTAGTACTTCGGGTTGTAAATTTACATGGTAAAGACAATTTTGAGCTACTGTAACTTTGTTACTAATAGTATGATTTTTATCAAACTTCGAGATAATATGCTTCATATTATATTTTATACCACTACCAACTTTTATAACCCAAAAATATGGTAATATACTATCATTAACTTAATTTGAACAGATATCGATATGGAGAGTATTTTGAGGCTTGGGCACCATATAGAGGCAGCTTCTGGATTTTTTTTTCGGATTTTTCAGTTGAGTAGTTTCTGAGAATGGGTCCGTTAAAGAAATCATCAATTTCCAGCCTTCCCACTCCCCGCTTTTTTAACAAATCTCAAAACTAAGGCCGGCTTCAAAAAGTACTAATTAAGACCTTTCATGTGATACCCCACATGACTATATTCGGCGAAAAAAAATTGTACACCCCCCTTTTACATGTATGGGGACCCCCATCTAAATCTCAACGAAGAAGGATATCACTCAGCGTGTCAATCGGCATAGCCGTTTCTGAGAAAAGTGCCTGTGACAGACAGGCGGACAGAGCGACGGACAGATAGACAGACGGACAGACAGACAGATAGACAGACATTGAACCGATTTTAATAAGGTTTTGTTTGCAAACCCCAAATGCCTATTGTGCGAGGTGAAAGAGGGACAAGATAACCGGCATATTGCCGGAAGCAGTAAATGTCCCGAATTTAGGAAGGCGCTCACTGTAATAAGAAAATGTGGTTTATTCAAATAAACCTCAATCATTGCAGTTTCGTTCAGGATTTAATTGAGCAGACCACGTTTGAATTTGAGATAGAAATCGCCATCATAAGTGAGCCGTACAGAAACCGTCACGGTGGCGTATGGGTCACAGATTCGACTGATCGACAAACCACACAATGTACTGCAAGTCAGGCGCCTGATGCGTCGTCGAACGCTGCACCCACAGCGATCACCACGCGATCTTCTTTGAGACATATGTCGAGCCTCAGGGCAAAGAGCTATCATGCCCGAAATCGAAAAAGATTTCAGGCTGGACTGCAAAATCTTTAGATGAGCAGACCTTCATAGAGGGGTGGTTAGATCAACTTGAGGAAGCAGGCGCCTCTATGGAGAGAGCCGTCCATCTGGCTCAATGCATCGCCGAAGCATGTGACGCGTCCATGCCTAGGAGGTGCTCATTCCCCCGTAGAAGACCAAACTACTGGTGGAATGATAAGCTGACCGGTCTTCGATCAGCCTCCCACCGAGCCAGAAGAGCGGCTCAGAGGGCGGTAGGTAGGGTCGATCAAGGGTAGAAAGAGTGCGCCTACAAGGCAGCGGACGTAAACCCGTGGGGGAGAGCTTTTGGAATCGTGATGAGACGATACAAATGCCGTTCATCTCCGCAGCAAGAGGAGAGCACCGACACATTCCAACCACCTCTGAATGTGACTGCAATTCCGCCAGTCACCAGAGACGAGCTGCTGGAGATCTGCGGTAGAATAGGAGACAATAAAGCGCCGGGCCTGGACGTAGTACCGAATAAGGCCCTTAAGCTTGCCGTGAAATCCAGGCCGGACATGTTCGCTGAGTTGTTCGAAGCGTGCATGTCCGGGGGAATATTTCCAGCGGCATGGAAGCGACAGAAGTTGGTACTTCTGCCTAAACCTGGTAAACCTCCAGGTGAACCATCCTCATACCGACCCATATGTCTTTTGAACACAGTGGGAAAATGTTAGAGCGGGTAATCTATAATAGATTACTCCCAGTTGTTGAGAGCCAAGGCGGCCTTTCAAATCGGCAGTATGGGTTCCGAAAAGCCCGATCAACCATTGACGCCATCAAATTGATTACTGGCTTGGCCGAAGATGCAATCCACGGAAAGGGTATTACCAGCAAATATTGCTTGGTAGTAACCCTGGACGTGAAAAATATCAGGTTGTCCACAAAGTTTTCGCACAAATCAAAGACAGAATTCAGCAGATAAGTTTATAAAAACCTTTAATTATTTAATCTAATATATAATTGCCTCCATTAGATACGACTTCCCTCCATCTATCGGGCAACTTCAAAATCCCCCCTCTATAAAACTCTTCCCCCTTCCCCTCAAAGTACGTGCGAAGTGCACTTTGGAGGTCAGCTTCAGAAGTCATTTTTTTACCATCCAGAAAATGTTGGAGGGACCTGAACAAATGGTAATCAGAAGGAGCAAGGTCGGGACTATACGCAGGATGACTCAAAACTTCCCAGCCAAGCTCACTCAATTTTCGCTGAGTAGTTAAAGATGTATGCGGCCGGGCGTTATCATGATGAAAGACAATATTTCGCCTGTTGACCAATGCTGGTCGTTTCGAACGTAGCTGGGTGTTTAATCTGTCGAGCTGCTCGCAGTACTTATCGGCGGTAATGGTCTCGTTTGGTCCCAAAAGCTCGTAGTGTATGGGGCCACGAACGTCCCACCATATACTGAGCATTCGCTTCTGCTGATGAATAGACGGCTTTGCTACCGATGGACCCGGTTGATCTCGATGAGTGTAGGCTCGTTTCTTCGCTACGTTTTCGTACACAATCCATTTCTCATCGCCAGTTACCAATCGATTCAAAAAAGGGTCGTTTTCGTTCCGTAAAAGGTTAGCGGAGCAAATTCTCACTCTATCGGCCAGATTTCGCTCAGTCAGTTCGTGCGGTACCCACTTTGTGCTCTTCAAAACATATCCAAGACGCGTAATGGCTACTGCTACTCCTGATTTTGATACACCGAGATCCTCTGCAAGCACACGTGTCGAAAGAAAAGGATTCGCTTCCAGTTTGTTGCGCAGGATATCGTCGTCAATCGTATAGGGTCTTCCTGAGCGAGGTTCATCTTCAAGTGTCAGGTCTCCGCTGTAGAATTTTTCGAACCAATCGTAAACTGTCCTGCGCTTTACCTTTCCTTCACCGAATACCTTCGACAAATTTTCAATCGCCTTCGGCACCTTCGTCCCCATTTGAAACTCGTACAAAATGCAATGACGAAAATGTACTTTGTCGAATTCCATGTTTATCCTTGAATATCCTTCACAACACTGACCCTTCAAGGATAATTTACCATGCATTTTATAGTTAGGACTCTGACCTTTCCATTGGGATATCACATGTTGTACCTGCTGTTTTGGTTTGTCTGCTAATTGCTTTTTAATTGTCACATTAATATTTGTGCGAAAACTTTGTGGACAACCTGATACATTCAATTCGCCCAATTGGAATCTAATATGGAAATCCCTAGCGAAGGTTGGTATTCCCGCCTATCTCGCTGCTATCGTCGATAGTTATTTAACTGAAAGGAGGCTCTGGTATAACACCGATGATGGACCCCAGGAGTACGTTGTTTCCGCGGGTGTCCCACAGGGCTCCGTATTGGGCCCACTACTGTGGAACATCATTTACAACGATGTACTTAATCTTCCCCTTTCCGGAGGAAGCCACAGTGGTGGGTTATGCTGACGACATAGCGCTGGTTGTTGTCGTCGCAAAGCATCTTGAAGATGCTGAGTTATATTCAAGCGTGGCAATCGGTGCTGTCAAATACTGGTTAGAGAGCTCTGGTCTGATGCTTCCGAAGGAAAAACCAGAAGCGGTCCTCATCACCAAGCGCCGGAAGAGAAATTACGCCTGTATTAGAATCGGGAATCATATCATTACTTCCAAGCCGACCATCAAATACTTGGGGGTGGTGATAGACAGGAAGCTCAGTTATAAGCAACACGTACAGTATGTTTGTGATAAATCATCCACTGCCAGTATGGCCCTGGCGAGGATGATGCTGAACGTGGGGGGGGCCACGGTATACCTCTAGGTTGCTTATAGCCAGGGTGGTGACCTCAATCATGCTCTATGCCACCCCAGTTTGGAGGGAGGCGTTGCGTATGTCAGTTAATACTAGCAAACTGAATGCAGTCTACAGGAAGACAGCTCTGAGGGTATGCTTTGCCTTCAGGATTGTCTCAGATGATGCACCATACGTCATCTCTGGAATGATGCCGATTGACATCTTGACAGATGAGATGGCGAATATATACCATGCGAAGCCAATCTCTCTCTTATTGCAGACGAAGAACGCTGAGAGGGAGAGATCCATAAATAGATGGCAAGAACGTTGGAAACGCTCGGGGAAGATTCGGTGGACTCACAGGCTCATTCCTGCCATCAAGGAGTGGTTGGAGAGACGACACGGTGATTAATTATAATCTCACCCAGTTTCTCACGGGACATGGAGGATGTCTCCAATACCTTCACAGGCTTAAATTGGAGACCTCACCCGATTGTCCACATTGTGATGGAGTCCGGAAGGACCCAGAGCATGTATTCTTCCATTGTCCAAGATTTGTAGAAGAAAGGAAGAATCTAGAGGAGACTTTAGGAGAGGTGCTGGTACCAGAAAATCTGGTACCGAAAATGCTAGCACATCAAGAGAATTGGGATGCGGTCAACTGCATGATCGTATCTATTGAAGATAAATTGCGAAAGGCAGAGGAATGGAGAAAAGTCCGGTCACGTGCGCCGCGTATAGAAGAAACGGGATTAAGCTAGAGTGAGCTGACTCCGCCCCGTGATATAATACCGCATGGTGGTTCCGCGGGGCGGGAGGGAGTCGGGGGTGGTTTTAGAGGGGAAAAATCCCACACGCTGGTGAGTCCAGACCAGTGTCTTTTGAAGGTTTCCACCTCCTCAAAAAAAAAGGCAGACCGACAGACAGACAATAAACCGTCATTTCAACTCATGGGCAGAAGAATTGGGAAGCAGAAAAACAAATGCAAAGGGGCAAATACTGCTAGAGACATTCTCGCATTTAAATGTCGTACTTGCGAACTCTGGGTGAACCAACACATACCGTAGAGGAGAGTTACAATCGGTAGTAGACCTCACTTTCATCAATGACACCCTTATCAAAGACTTGCAGTGGCATGTCAGTGAAGAGTACACAGACAGCGATCGTCAGGCTATTGTCTTCCAAACCTCGCATAGGAATTATATGAAGCCACCAAAAAGAATAACGATGAGCTGGGTAACTAACAAATACGATGAAGAAATGTTCAAGGAGGTACCTCTTGATGACACAGTATTATTGGGGAGCGCACAAGAAAAAGCTTTACATCATCATCATCATCAACGGCGCAACAACCGGTATCCGATCTAGGCCTGCCTTAATAAGGAACTCCAGACATCCCGGTTCTGCGCCGAGGTCCACCAATTGGATATCTCTAAAAGTTGTGTGGCGTCCTGATCTACACCATCGCTCCATCTTAGGCAGGGTTTGCCTCGTCTTTTTTTTCTACCATAGCAATTACCCTTATAGACTTTCCAGGTGGGATCATCCTCATGCATATGGATTAAGTGACCCGCCCACCGTAACCTATTGAGCCGGATTTTATCCACAACCGGATGGTCATGGTATCACCCATAGATTTCGTCGTTATGTAGGTTACGGAATCGTCCATCATACAGGTCGCGGAAAAATTGCAGCGGGCATGCGATACCTGTATGCCACGGCGTAGCGCTTTCCGAAGACGAAATCCCAATTTCTGGTGGAATTCAGTAATTGAAGAATGTCGGAAAAACTGCCTCAGAGCTAGGAGATGCTCCCAGTGCTGAAGAAATTAACCTGAATTCGTTGCAATAGAAGAACGCAAGGACAAAATTGCAAGTAGCTATGATGCTGTTCGTCGAACATTTCAAGCGGATGTGTACTGAAGCTGATTTTAATCCTTGGGGTGGCGCCTACAGGTCTGTAATGTCATCACTGAAAGGCGAGCGCTCTCCACCGAGTATCTAAATTACTACAAAACATAGTGGACATTCTCTTCCCAAAGGATGTGAACTACACAAATCTGCCTAAAGTCCATGTAAACCCTAACGAAATTCCTGTAGTGGTGGAAGAGGAAATTTTTGATGCAGCATGGAAATTCGCTGAAAATAAGACCCCAGGGCCAGATGAATTCCCGAATATTCCTGAAAGTGTAGCCAGGACAGCACCAGGTATGTTTGCCAAAGTTTTTACGGCCTGACTTAGAGAAGGAGAATTCCCCGAGCAATGGAAGCTGCAAAAGTTGATAATTATTCCGAAGCCAGGTAAACCATTGGGTGATTCCTCCTCATATCGGCCGATATGTTTGGCCAATACCATTGGTAAACTATTTGAACGAGTATTATACAACAGGCTGCTCCCTGTTGCGGAAAAGGAAGAAGGCCTATCACACAAGCAATTCAGGTTTCCTTAGGGGAGATCAACCGTCGATGCAATACAAGATGACAAATGCTGCGCAGTCGTGACACTCGATGTAAAAAATGCATTCAACACTGCAAAGTGGACGAAAATCGTAGAGACCCTAACCAAACTACAGGCTCCGAAGTACATTGCACGCATCGTTGTTGCATTTCTTCTTGGAAGAAGATTATATTGCGATTCGGACGATGAACAGAAATTATTCCCAATGACATATGGCGTACCACAGGGATCCGCCTTAGGTCCCTTCATCATCAACGGAGCAACAACCGGTATCCGGTCTAGGCCTGTCTTAATAAGGAACTTCAGACATCCCGGTTTTGCGCCGAGGTCCACCAATTCGATATCCCCAAAACTTGTCTGGCATCCTGACCTACGCCATCGCTCCATCTTAGGCAGGGTCTGTCTCGTCTTCTTTTTCTACAATAGATATTGCCCTTATAGACTTTCCGGGCGGGATTATTCTCATCCATACGGATTAAGTGAGCCGCCCACCGTAACCTATTGAGCCGGATTTTATCCACAACCTGACGGTCATGCTATCGCTCATAGATTTCGTCATTCTGTAGGGCTACGTAAGGGTCCATTCTCATGAAGGGGGGGGGGGGGGGGGTGGGCAAAAATTCTTAGCTGTTATCGGTTGTGATTTTCGACCCTCGATAGGAGAAATTGTCAATGGTCTCAAAGTTGTATTCTCCTGTCTTTATTCTTCCCGTTTGACCAGTGCGTTTTGACGTTGTTGATTCGTTGGTTTTCTGCTCTAACGTTGCCTTCATTGATGTGCAGCCCAAGATCTCGCCCCAATCGCCGCCTGCTTGATCTGGATGAAGGCAGTTTGTACATCTCGGGTCGTTCTTCCCATGATGTCGATATCGTCAGCATAGGCCAGTAGTTGGGTGGACTTGAAGAGAATCGTACCTCTTGCATTTACCTCGGCATCACGGATCACTTTCTCGAGGGCCAGGTTAAAGAGGACGCATGATAGCGCATCCCCTTGTCGTAGACCGTTGTTGATGTCGAATGGTATTGAGAGTGATCCTGCTGCTTTTATCTGGCCTCGCACATTGGTCAGGGTCAGCCTAGTCAGTCTTATTAATTTCGTCGGGATACCGAATTCTCTCATGGCCGTGTACAGTTTTACCCTGGCTATGCTATCATAGGTGGCTTTAAAGTCGATGAATCGATGGTGCAACTGATGTCCATATTCCAACAGTTTTTCCATCACTCGCCGCAGAGAGAAAATCGGATCTGTTGCTGATTTGCCTGAAACAGGGGTCCACCATAAGTCCCTTACTGTGGTTAATTATGTACAATGGAGTGCTGACATGGGCTTTGGGAACGATATCGGGGTAACAGTAGCTGCAAAACGCTTAGACGAGATCGAAATTTACGCAAATGAAGCGATATGGCAGATCAATTCCTGGTTGAAAAAGTCCGGTCTATCACTTACTGAACATAAAACGGAACTAGTGCTAATCAGCAAAAGAAGGAAAGAGACCAAACAATTTACTCCCTAGAGTTGCTTAAATATTTGGGAGTAATGATTGACAAAAGGCTCAACTTTAAAAAACACATTGAGAGCGCTGCCACTAAAGCGTCTTCCATCGCTGTAACGATCTCGAGGATACTACCGAATATTGGTGGACCAAGACAAAGTCGACGTCGTCTTATTTCAAGGGTAGTTAGTTCCGTGCTACTCTACGCAGCTTCAGTTTGGGCAACCGTTCTGGAAAACAAATCAAACTGCGGAAAACTAGGAATGGCGTATCGACTTAGTGCACTCCGGGTATGCAATGCTTATCGAACAACATTAGGAGAAGTAGCATATGCACTGGCAGGGACAATCCCCATAGACGTCTTGGCGGATGAAGGTCGGCTTCTCTACGACAAAATGTATGCAATTGGGGAGTCTATTGTACTTCGACGGTAACTAGCACGGCGGGAATCCATCGCAGAATGGCAGAAGAGCTGGACCGATGCACAAACTGCCCGTTGGACCTACCGTATCATTCCACACATTCAAAGATGAATTGAAAGAAGCCACGTGGAACTAAGCTACGAGCTAACACAGTTTTTAAGTGGACATGGAGGTTATCGGGCTTATCTCGATTTGGACACAGCGAGTCACCATGCTGCCCAAGATGTGGTTACGTAGCTGGGAATGCGGCACAAGTTGTATTTGAGTGCCCAAGTTCTACAGCACACCGAACTAGGCTGGAGGCGAACGCAGACAGGCGCTTATCACCTGAAAATATAGGGGAGTTTATGTTGGAATCAACGAAGGCGTGGAATCAAGTGGTAATTCAGTTGAAAATGATTCAGTAACAGCTAAGGCATGAAGAACTGCGAAGAAAGCAAGAAAAGGTGCTAACAATAATGAGCCACAGTTAAGAACTGATCCAGCCCCGCAATGCAATGCTTATAGCAGTCCTGTGGGGAAAGTGGAAGAAGAAGGAGGTGGTTTTAGTGAGTAGGAGTCTCACATAACTGCATGGCAGGAGCCAGCAGTAGATTTTGAACCTTTCCACCTTCCAACGATAAAAAGAAAAAAAGCGATGCTAATTAGGTTTTGTGTTGCACACCCAAAGGATTGCTTAAACCTCACTAAAAAGAACCTCCGAATCATAGTGGGAATTCTCACTGGTTACTGTCGGTTAAACTACCTAGGGATATCTACGGACTCTGCCTGTAGGTTCTGTGCGGAGTGTGATGAAACCCTCTCATTCCCTCTCATTCTGGGATAGTGTCCGGCACTTGTTCAGAGTAGGTCAAGGTACTTGGGAGAACACTTAATACCAGATGCAAAGTTGCAAGATCTGGAAGTAGGGAATGGACTAAAATTGCTAACGGTTGTGGGCGTGCTTGAGATACTATGACTAATAGGTACACTATAACCAAAAGGAGACTCCGCAGCGCAATAAACAAGAGCAAAGCTCGCTGCTGGCAAGATCTGATCGACGAGGTGAATGGGGATCCGTGGGGACTCGGTTACAAACTTGTAACCCGAAAAATCGGGGCTCTGCAGAAACCCTGTTCACTTAAGGCCGAGCAGATGGACCGCATTGTGAGGGCATTCTTCCCTGCACACTCCGTATGGGATGGTGACGTCGGCGCAGAGAGCGCAGAGGACTGTCCACTTTTCTCTGTAAAAGAGATGGAACAGGCAGTCCTCTCTATGAAAAACAAGAAGGCACCAGGACCCGATGGTATTCCAGCAGAGATGTACAAACTGGTATTCCAACACCGGCCAGACCTACTGCTCGGCGCATTCAACGCTTGTCTGAAAGAGGGCATTTTCCCTGCTCGTTGGAAAGTTGCGAGGCTTGCGCTGATCCCTAAAGGGAAAGGCAATCCCGAACTGCCGTCTTCATATCGCCCACTATGTATGCTTGATACTGCTGGGAAAGTGCTCGAAAAGCTCATCAGAAGTAGACTCGCTGAAGCGATACGCGCTGCCGGAGATTTATCTCCCCGGCAGTTTGGTTTTAGGGCAGGGAGATCGACAATTGATGCTGTCATGCAGGTCGTGGACGCCGTTCGACGAGCAGAGGCACATAGCCGCCGAACTCGACGGGTGGTGCTCCTCGTAACGCTTGACGTCAGAAACGCCTTCAATTCCGTAAGATGGAAAGACATTCTAGGCAGTGTGCCTACCTTCAACGTGCCGAACTCTCTCTTACGGATTTTGAGGGACTATCTGAGCACAGGGTAGCACAGGGATCCATCCTAGGGCCGGACCTCTGGAACGCTACCTATGACAGTCTGCTTAAACTCGACATGCCAGAAGAGTCGCGCCTGGTCGGCTACGCAGATGATGTCGCAGCGCTTGTTGCTGGACGCACTGTCGAACAGGCGCAAAGCAGACTCGGCATATTGATGCGACGGGTAAGCGGATGGATGACTACTCATGGTTTTAACTTTGCACTGGAAAAAACCGAAGTAGTCATCCTGACTAAGAAGAGAATTCCGACCCTGCGTCCCATATCGTTCGGCGAGTCGATAATCGAGTCAAAATCGGCGGTAAAGTACCTCGGGTTGACTCTTGACTCAAAGATGAGTTTTTCTGAGCAAATCCAAGCAGCAGCGAACAAGGCTGCGGATGGAGTTTCGGCGTTAAGTAGGCTAATGGCAAACAATGGGGGTCCTACGTCTAGTAGGCGACGCCTCCTGATGAGCTCAACGCAGTCTGCCCTGCTCTACGGCGCAGAGGTATGGGCTGGCGCTCTTAACAAGGAGGTATATCGTAGACGCCTCGCGCAAGTACGGAGACGGGGAGCTTTACGGATGGCGTCTGCGTACCGCACAGTCTCTGAACCGGCCGTGATGGTGATCGCGGGAGTTATCCCCGTTGCCCTTCTTGCTAGGGAGCGTCAGGCCATATACAAGCGCAAGGGAGATGAGCCAAGGGAGGTGGTTGCTCGCGAAGAACGGCAACACACTCTAGACGAGCGGCAGCTCTCTTGGCAAAATGAAACTAGAGGCAGATGGACTGCGCGGCTCATCGGCAACTTAGGTGCGTGGCTGACTCGGAAGCATGGTGAGACTGACTATTTCCTTACCCAATTTTTAAGTGGGCATGGAAATTTTCAGTCTTACCTGCACAAGATTGGAAAGGCGCGTTCTGCGGATTGTGTGTTTTGCAATGGAGTTGTGGACGATGCCCACCACACTTTTTTTTCTTGTGGAAGGTGGGATGGGGTTCGTCAGCAGCTCTATTTAAACACAGGGGATCTCTCTCCAGACAACATTGTGGAAGAGATGCTGAGGACTGCTGATAGCTGGAACCGTGTTGCCCATTACGTTCGGACCCTTCTCGTTGCTAAGAAGATAGAACTCGACCGGTGGAGGAGCCGGATGGCAGGGGGTTCCTTGAACTGACAGTTCCCTTCCTCCTCTCCCCTCCCGTTGGTGAAAGGAATTCCCTGATTTGAAGGCTCCGCAAAGCGGGAGAGTTCGGGGGCTGGCCCTTAGTAATGAGACAAACGGTTCCAGGCTAGCTCTCTGACGATGGGGAGGTGTTTAGTTGGTAGTCCGATGACGTACCGAATCGGGAGTCCAACACTGTGTGCGTAAATGCGTTCACCTACCCTACCCCAAAAAAAAAACAAAAAAAAAACACTATAACCAGCAAAAGGCCATAATAGTTCTTTAAGGACGCGATTCAACTTTCTTTTAACAGGATAATAATAAGCTAATATCCCATATCCAACGCTTCGAATCACTTTATTCTCTCCTTTAGTCCATAGTCTAATCACAACGTGAAAAAAAAAACGCAGATAAATAATACATCCATTATCGTAATCTGATATTTATGACACGTATGCACTTCGATACGTTCTGATGATCGCAAACATAACGTAAATACACGGAACTCCGCCATTAATTTTAAAGATGCATAATTATGCAAATCCATTCCCGCTGCTGCTAATTACATATAAAAAACTTTTCAAATCACGTGCTCCCTTCAATATATTCAATCGCAGTAAATTGCACCCATTACCTGTTCCTGGCACAAGTTTTTCCCGTCAGCCTTCGTGGGGTGTGTTTATCCTTGCAAAATATTCCACTGCGAACAAGGGAAGCGCTTGCCCGCCACCGTCAGTTACAACTTGAAGACAACACAAACTAATCCGGGAATAAATTAAAATTTCAAATTGGACGAATTAATCATTTAGCTCAGGTATGCTTTTGTAATGGCTTTCTAATTACAGTTGATGCTTACTTCCATTTACTACATGTTAAAGGATTTCGCAGGATGTGGGAAGTACGGCGAAGCGCCACTACGGCAGGCAGGCAGCATGTAGGGGACTCAAGCGCATTTGAAGTGAACGATGGAAAAAGGGAGACGGGAATTTGATGCATAAATGAATTTTAATCAAAAGTGAGTACTTAGTCGATTGCATCAAGGTGAGCACGTTCCGGGGTCATGCAAGTAGTCATCGTTTATTCAGCTTCTTGAAAAGGGACGAGCATGAAATACATAGAGTGCATAAAGTTGTTGCGTGAGGTGTGTGAGGGAAGACTGGGCCTTGCAGTAACGTGTCGTAATTAGAGCGAATGTTTAGGTCCGAGAATCCTCTCGTCTTCTGGCCAGAGCCGTATCCTTTTATTCAATTGAAATTTCAGCTTGGCTGCAAAACATGCAATTCCGTTTTGTACTCCATCTGAACATGTCACCCTACACGAAGCCTTCTCAAGAAATACGAACAACTAACTCATGAGAAACGCACAAACGATGACTGCTGCTGCAGAGGCAAGAAGCTCCGAACATGATACCTTAGAAGCAACCCCCATAGTTGTTCGCATCGTTTCCCCATATCGTTTTATTAAATATATTTATTTCCGCCGGAAGCTAATATAATGCAGCCCATACGAGTGAAGTCTGAATAGAGCCATTTTCTGCTCATGTTCCCAATAAAAGGCAACTTCTGACGAGTTCGCCCCAACAGCAAGCGTTTATGCAAACATACATCCCTGAACGCTTCTTCTTTTCTGTACCATTCTTTGTTGAACTAATAGAACCACATCAACTGCACCCTCCCCGCATTCATTCGCACCCGATCTTTTATGGAAAGGAAAGCGGGTACTTTACAGAACTTTGTTACTTAAGGAGTTCATTTTTGTTGCCTCGCTCCTTGGTCAAAGGAAAAGTAGTCCTTACTGCTGACCGCATGAGATGCGGCCATGTGTGCGGGTGGGTTTCAGAATTGTTTAACTATAGTTAGTCTTGTGTGCGAAGTACTTAGCAAGTATGTTTGCAAAAGTGTTTTCATTTCTAATCGGATTATGAATGGATAACTTCGCACACACAAAAGTTAATGCATAAAACATTGGTTGCACTGTGAAAGGGACCAAGTACCAACTAGAATCCATGGAGCTGGAAGCGAGTGTGTGTGTTTGTTTATCACTACGAGTTCTGTCTATAAGTTAGTCGCATACATAGCCATTTTCTCGGGCTAATTTTGCTGGACATGCAACATATGTATGTACACGCATTCACTTCATAAATGCACTTTTCTTCGCATATATCTATATACAGATAAAACATTATATATATACATAACATTATTTTCAGAATTGTGCTAATATTTGTACGAAGTTTTCTCTGAATAGCAACTATGTATGTCTAAATCATTTATCCTTGCGCTTACAGAACAGCCAATGGATTATACAATTATAAGGAGATGAGCAACTAAGCTTGTCAGGAGCCGAATATTTCTAGTATAGAGCGTTGTAGGAAAAGAGGAATAGTTATTACAAAAATGTGTGGCGCGGCAGGATTCGCGGCATTCGAAATTTATTTCGAATTTCGCGAATACCAGCGCACAGATGACGCCACTGGCGCTCCACTCAGTTCAGACCTCGCTACAAGAGTGAGGAACAGAGTAGGTGGCGAGAAACGTCAGATAAAAAATAATAATAAGAAAAAAGAGTCAAGAAGGTAGTTGGCAGTCATTGTGAAAAGAACGAGTTTTGTGCATAAAGAAAATAGTTACGGACGGAAATCAGTATAATTTCTAATATCCCTGAATTATAATAGAAGTACTTTTTTTGAAATTGTGTATTGAACGTTGTTAAATACAAGCTCCTAAAAATGCGTGTGGTTACAAATTTAATCTCATCAAAATCTCATCGGAGGATGCTAACATATACTGGAGTAAAGTCATAACGATTTTTGCCATAAATGAGCTTAAAAATTCTATGAATGCAACTACAAACCAAGAGCATAACCGAATAAATGCAAGGATAATATCGGAAAAAAAATCTGAAAAGCTGATGATTAAATAGGAAGTACTCGAAAATGCATGCAAATATGATGTAGGGTTTATTGGTGTGTGAGACAAAACCTTATTAGAATCGATCCGATGTCCGCCTGCCTGTCTGTCAAACCCGATTTATTCAAAAGCGGCGGGGCTGATTCTCACCAAATTTGGTGAGAACATGTTGTTTGTGGCGCCATTTAGTGTTGAGTTTAAGGGGGGGCTCTCCATGCATGCGAAAGGGGAATGCAAACATTTTTTACACAGAATATGGCCATGTGGGGTATCCAATGAAAGAGTTCAACAACAAAGTTATAGGAGGTGAAACTTTTACATTTTATGTGAATTTTGTGCATTCTTAAACGTAGATGACGTCATCAGTTCGTCAATACCGCAAGAAAGTGAGCTTATATGAATGAGGGGTCGTATGGAAACGTGTCGATTTAGTTTTTTAATTATTCATATCAAAGCGTAGTTTACGTCCCAGGGCAAAATAGGGATTGGTACCCACATGGAGCATAAAACCTCATAAAGGCCTGCTGAGCCAACACCAACAGCTCTACTAGCGGTACGGATAACAACCGTACCCGAAAAACCGATCTTACGAAGACACAAAAGGAGCCTGGGAAGGGATGGACTTTAAAACGACGATCCCGGCATCGATAACGGAATAACGATTTGCGCATTTTCTCATGGAACGTGCGCTCCCTGTGCTGTGTTAAGGGTCACTACACCATATATTATAGTAGCTATCAAATACACCATGTGCTCGGAGTAGGTTGTTTTGTCAGCCAAAAAATGAAACCTACTGTTATCGGTTTTGAAAATATAAGCGAACGGCTACGCACTCTGCATTTGCGAGGTAAATTTAGAAATATAAGCCTCATTAACGTTCACGCCCCTAGAGACGGAGAAAGATACATTTCACGAGATAGTTGAGGGGACCCTCGAAGTCTGTTCAAAGTATGATATCAAAATCATAATTGGAGATTTCAACAGTCAGGTAGAGACGGGGTCCCTATTCAGGTGATATGTGGGTTCCTATAGCTTACATAGGGATACCAATGATAACGGACTGCTGATTATTCAGTTAGAAGTATCGTACGGAAAGGTAGTGGGAAGTAACTAGTTTGCGTGGAAAGTGGTGGGCGAACATACGTGGACTTTCCAGACGGGACCACCTTCAGCCAAATCGATTACATGCTGATTGAACGCCGCCAACTCTCAGCCTTGATGAATGTCAGAACATATAGGGGGGGGCCAATATAGACTTGGATCACTATCTCGTTGACATAGTGCCTCGAGCTCGAATTACAACACCACGCAGAATCCCCTTTGACAATCAGGTGGTAGTGAATACTGAAGCCATTCGCAACACAGCCCACTGCGGCACCTATAAGAGGGAAATGGTTATTGCGGCAAACCGCAGCCAACAAATGTCCTGGAGATGAAGCATCAACAAATTATTTTCACAATGCCCTGAAGAACGTTATCATAAATACGGCCACAAACATGCTTGACCTCAGCCGCAAGAAGAGTCGGAACGGCTTGTTCGAACGAAAGGCAACAATACTGCATACCGAGCAATGTTGCATTCGCGAAGAACATGCGCACGCGCAAAGAATTACCATGAATACCGTCGAGCGGAGAAGGGACTTCACAGAGAGATACAGTAAGTCTGGGCGAACCAACAAGTCTGTGAACTTGAAAAGTACAGGGAGCAACCGCACCAGGCGTGAAAGTTTTACCAACAAATCAGGAGGATGCAGCCTTACACACCTCGATGTTCATCCTGCCGATTCAAAGAAGGAAATCTGAGTTCCCACAGAATGGGTATATCGGCTAGTTGGACCTCCCGCCAACTGAAGACGCCAAACAAATGCTGTCACCGCCAAGCATAGAGGAAATAGTCCACGCAATTCACAAGTGCAAAGACTGTAAGTCGCCAGGAGCCGGTGGAATTACAGACGAATTGGTTAAATATGGAGACGACCAGTTACACCAAGAAGTTGGCTCAAAGTATGCGACAGCGAAACAATGCGTCACAACGGGGGGGATATCACACAGTAAACGAATTATTGAAGTATTGCGTTGCTGAGTACCATCTGTAAGATATTCTCCTCTATCTTTCTAGGCCGGGTAGCTCCATACGCCAATATATCATTGGCTTATACCAAAGACGTTTCATGCCAGGCAAATCAGCAACAGATTAGGTTTTCTCTGAACGGAAAGCGATGGAAAAACTGTTGGAATATTGGCATCAGTTGCATCATCTTGTCATCGACTTTAAGGGGGTCATCCCGTGTGTCGAAATCGCAGAATCGATTTTTTTTTTATGGCATCAACTGTATCTGGTTATAGTGTAGAATATATGGGCAAAGTGATTTTTGATATTCGGATCACGTAATAAGTCACATGCCAGATTTATATCGATCGCCGTAATAAAGCTCGTATTTATCAGTCCGATGACGTTCAAATGTCTTCGCTAAAAGGACAAGGCTGTAAGTGTGCTTCTTGAAGAGATCTAAGGTTCATGGACTAGTTTGCTGATAGCTGATTAATTGTCAGTTAAGGTTTTATGGCTAAAAATCGCATTTTACTTTTAAAATGCGTTTTTCTCGAAACTGCATATTTAAAATCGGCTGCCACCATAGCCCAAAATCTATCCCACAAAATTCTTTGAAATTTTCACGATTTATTCAGAACATATTTCTACGGTCCGCAAACTAGGATAATTGCTATTCATTGGGTAGTTTTTTATTCATTAAAGAAGCCTCGAAAAAACACCAAAATTCACAAAAAATTTAACTTTTAAGATTTTTTAATAGTTTGCGGACTGTAGTTAAGTACGTTAAAATGCCGTTTACTTTTTTTTGGGATGATCCCAGCGCCCTCTAGAGTGGCAGCAGGAAAACACCTTTTTTCGAGATGGATGTATAAATTGCTCTGTATTTCAATAACAGACTATGCGATCTGGCTGGAAAAATGACTTCATAGTCAAGATATTAGTAAAACTATGGTGAAGAATTCGTATTTCCGTATCTTCATCCAGTTCTTCACAAAAAAATATTTTAAAAGAGGCAAAAAAACGGCCTTTACACGGGATGACCCCCTTAAAGCCGCCTATGACAGCATAGCCAGGGTGAAATTGTACACGGCCATGTGGGAATTCGGTGTTCCAACGAAATTGATAAGACTGACAAGGCTGACCCTGGTCAATGTGCGAGGCCAGATAAAAGCAGCAGGATCACTCTCGAGACCATTCAACATCAACAACGGTTTAAGACAAGGGGATGCCTTATCATGCGCCCTCTTTAACCTGGGCCTGGAGAAAATGATTCGTGAAACAGATGTAAATGCGAGTGGCACCTCCTCTTCAAGTCCACTCAACTACTGGCCTACGCTGACGATATTGACATTATGGGATGTACAGTCTACTGTCATCCAGATTGAGGAGGCGGTGCGAGATTTCGGGCCGCACATTATTGAAGGGAAGACAAATTATACGGTGGCAACGTCAGCGCCAAAAACCACAAAACCCGAGAGGAAACAACATCGAATCGCACTAATCAAACGAAAACAATGAGGATAGGACACGATAACTTTGAGACCGTTGAAAATTTCTCCTATCTAAGCTCGAAAATCACAACCGATAACAGTTACGACGATGCTCGAAACATCTCACCATAGGGTCAAAGCTCTTACTGTGCAAGACTATGATCTTGCCAGTCTTTATGTATGCCTCGGAAACCTGGTTCTTAGCAAAAAACTGCGAACTCTTGGCAGCGTTTGCGAGTAGAATCCTCCGAAAAATGTTTGGCCCCCTACATGAGGATGCACGATTCCATAGCCTACATAACGGCAAAATCTATGAACGATACCACGACCGTCTGGTAGTGGATCAAATTCGACTCAATAAGTTGCGGTGGTCACCTAATCCGTATGGATGAGGATGATCCAATCCGAAAATCTATAAGGGCAATATCTATGGAAGGAAAAGAAGACTAAGCAGATCCTGCTTGAGATGGAACGAGTGCGTAGTCCAGGACGCCAGATAGCTTTTAGGGACATCGAATTGGTGGAACTCGGCGCAAAACCGGGATGTCTGGAGTTGCTTATTAAGGCACCCCTAGATCGGATACCGGTTGTTGTGCCTTTGATGATGATATATAAATATCAATTACACGAGACAGTATACATATATATATGATATATAGCATGATCCGACCAAGTTTGGTGGAAATGGCGCTACTACTAACAAAGTTATAATAGGTCTAAATTGTCACTTTTGTGCAAATCCAAGACTTTGAATGTCAGTATCATGCGAAAGTGGCTATTCTCACATATCATATGCAATTATTACATACTAATGGGGCAAATGTGCACTCAAATGTCTTTATAAAAGAAATACATAAAACCTTCGTACCCAAAGCATCAGATTTTGGTATTTCGACTTATTAAAATATTAAAGTTATCTGCAATGTACGATGGTCGTGGAGCGCTTGGAGTGGCCATTTCACTGCATGGTGCAGCCCCCAATATAATTATTGTCCCTCCTTAATGTGTGACCTATCCACTAGCACTTATGTCTTTTGATCACATTGCCTTCGAGTGCCAGACCTGTGCCAATCAAGTTGTTCGGTTGAGATAGTGTCAGGTCAGCGTAGTCCGGTGATGAAACGCAGATAGCTATTGGCGAAAGCTAGAAGCTTTTGAGTAACAGTATGGTTCACTTTCCATGTGCTACTCCCATGTAGTTGCGCAGAAGAAATACTTTTAAAAAGCCTCAATTTGAAATCGGTGTTGGGATAAGTAAATTTGCAGATTTTAATCAAGCCAACGAGGGTGGATGTAGATATACAAATTGATCGACGCCCTCGATGCCCTGTCCATTAATGCAGGTAGGGAGAGTACGGTGACCCTTCTGAATTAGAATCTTGCTTTTGTTGGAGTTTGTCTTCAGTCCGCCATTTGCGCAAGATTCGTGACCCGCAACAGAGCAAACAGATGTCATCAGGGTAGTTGAGGTGTTTGAGGAAAGATATCATTGTCCATTGAATTCTTTCACACCCTTCGGACAATGCAGCATGAAGGAAGTCACCGATGACAAAAAGAAATAATACCGGCTATAGGGTGCACGGTGCTTTATAGCTCAAAATTTGGGATTTTGACTCCGTGTAGCATGTGACATTTGGGGTCATCATATGTCGCTCTAATAATAGCTATTATTTTGGTAGGAATGCCCCTCCTAATACCAGGTGGGCGGAAAAGTTCGTAGGCTAACATTGAAAAAAAAATAATTTTCAGAAAATTTTATTTTATTATTCAATATAGTTGCCTTCGTGGGCGATATAACGATTATATAGCGGCCTTACAATTTATCTATACCATTTTTAAGGTTTTGGGTGAAACAAAAACTCCGGCTTGGACACGCCAGTTTGCGGGATTTTTACCCACTAAAACTACCCTCGCACTCAGTTTATGTCCATTGCCTAAAATATGCAGCGCTTTTCCCCAAACTGGGACTGCATATAGCAAGGTGGAACTCATCACTCCAGCTATGAGCAGCTTGCAAATGTGCCGGGGCCCTCCTACATTTGGTATCATCCTCCCAAAGCCATGCTAGTAGTGGATGCTTTTCAGAAGTATGCTCTATATGCTGCTTAAAATTTTGCTTCAAATCTTCCAAGTCTTCGACGGCCGACTTAGAAGTGATGATACGGTTTACAATTCTAATACACGCGTAACTTCTCTTACGGCGCTTAGTGGCGAGGACCGCTGCTGTCTTTTCGTCCGCCAGTGCCAGTTCAGCACTCTTTAATCAAGCCTTAACAGGATTCATTGCTTCGCTTGAGTACAACTCAGCATCTTTGAGATGCTTTACGACCACAACCAGTGCTACGTCGTCGACGGAACCCCATCCTCTTGAACCGGAAGGTTAAGAACAATATTATACATGATGTTCCACAGTAGTAGGCTGAGTACAGAGTCCTCTTTGATACTCGCGGAGTCAATGTACACCTTAGGTCCATCGTCATCATTATACCAGAGCGTACGCTTTTGCAAGTAGCTATCGACAACAGCAGCAAGGTAAGTGGGAACAACAACCATTTCCGTAGCTTCACATTGACGGTCCCTCCATGAATTTCATTTTCAGTCAGGCCAGCAACCATTTTGATGGCATCAATTGTTGATCTGGCTTTACAGAACCCATACCGCCAATCTGAAACGCCGCCTTGGCTCCCGATGACCGAGACTAACTTATTATAAATTTCTCACTACAACTTTTGCCTCGTAGTGAGAGAGGACATATGGGCCAGCCTTAAGCAGCGGCACCAGCTTCTGCTGCGTCTATGGTACAGGAAAGATACCCTCGGACATGGACGATTCAAACATATCCGGTCTACATTTGAAGGCTTTATTCGGTATGCCAGCCAGCCCCGGAGATTTGCTGTCACCTATTCGACTGCAGATCTCCAGCAGCTCGTCCCTGGTGAATGGTGGAATCGGAGTCACATTCAGGGGGCGCTGGTTGGTGTCAGTACGCACCCTTCCCCTTTCTTTTGTTGCGGAAATAGCCCCTGGATTATTTTTAACAAGAGCATAGGGCACGTGATCTGCGGAGATGAACGGCCTTTGAATGGTCCTGTCACGATTTTATAGGCGCTGCCCCATGGATTTATGTCCGCTTCTGAACGTGAAGGTGCGTGCTTTGCTAGGCAGGTCTAACCACAGCTCCATGAATGTTTGTTCATCCATCGCTTTTCCAGGCCATCGTCGTGTTCTTTGGATTTCGGCTTCCGGAGTGCATGTCACCTGCCCTGGGGCTGCATCTTTAGTTCTGGTGGTCACTGTACGTGAAGTCCTTGCTAGCTTGCGAGGGCATATCATGTGCCAGCGCAGGGCTGAGTTAGATCAACAATTGAACCAGATCCCCCTTTCCGATAATTGTTTACATCACCTACATTGGCCAGAACTACATCCAACTAGGCGAATGCTTCTAGTAAGCATAGTCCCTTGCCATTCGATTGCCCACGCATTATTTATTTATTTATATTGTACGGCTTGATGCCGCACGCCCATAGCGATGCATTCGGTCAGTGCAGTCGGTGACGGAAACGAAAGAGTATTGGGGTGGACTTTGGGGTTTGCCCACCTAGCATGCTGAGTGGATCACCGCCGAAGACATCCGCCATGGCAATACGACTGGCATGAATTTTGCGGATGTTACCGAAGAGGAATTTCGACGAGCTACAAACAGCTCGAAGAACTGAAGGTCTGGGTCGGGTGCACAACTTCTGGTACAAAAAGGTCAGCATTATACATGGTCCGTTAGCGCACAGCATAAATCAGATCCTTAGTCGATCGGAGGAATTTCCACCGTTTCTCACTGCAAGGATTGCCAACCACATCCCTAAGAAAGACACGGTGCAGGGTCCCACAGACACAAGACCGATTGCTTGCTTACTAACCGTCTACAAATTCATAATGCTCATTATTAGTGAAAGGGTCAATACGCACCTCGAAACCAACAACATTCTGTCCGAGCAACAGAAGGGTTGCCGAGTTGGGTCAAGTGGGTGCAAAAAGCAACTCATTATCGACTAGGTAGTTGTAGGACAGGCAGCTAGAGGCCAAAGAAACCCAATTAGATGCAAAATCGATTATGCCAAATATTTCAACAGGGCCCTGGGCCCAGGGCCATTTCCAAGGTCTAAATCTCTCCTAAACTAGTGATCACGACTTAAGCTCCTTTTCTCGAAATTCTCAATATTAACGGAGATTTGAGCGTTTAGAGTTTTTCAAATGATTCCCCCACTTTTCGCCCATAGACTCATAGACACATAGACTCTCCAACCCATATACCTTTGTCAAGGTCTAAGGTCTCCTTTACTAGTGACCACGTATTAAGCTCCTTTTCTCGAAATTCCTCACATCCATATACAAATTTCTCAAAACTTGATTAACGACGTTTTAGAGCACGTATTTATAACTATAAACTAGAAAAGATCGCCCGTCGTCATACAATCGGAAACTATTCACCGCTAATTCATAAAACGAACTCCCCGACTTTCCGACTACGCATCCACGACATCGCTCGCCAACTTCCTTCCCACTTCGCTTCTTTTTCGCCTTTTATAGCGGGGAAGGATTATTCTTTATCTTGAAGGTGGACCGCGGATCATCTCAAAAAAAATTTTACCACCTCACGAATTCTTCGCTGCAGTACAAGCAGTATACCCTTGCTGCCTCCTTGTATATAGAGGGAGCTTTTAACAACGTTAGTACCAACGCCATCAAGGAAGCCTTAACCGGTATTGGATTGGAGGGGCATCTCACACATTGGATTATATCCACGCTAAGTACGACGATAATCCAGTCGGATCTGGGAGCGAACCACTTGACCAGAGCTGTGAACAGAGGCACGTCCCAGGGTGGCGGCATCTCACGGGTGCTCCGGTTAATAGTAATGGACAAAATTTTACGTATATTGGACAACAGCGGGGTAAGTATCAGGGATGCTTCTGTCCATTATGAGCGACATCATGGAAGGAGCGTTGCGATAGGTCTGCCTGTGGGACGCAAGATGCGGACTCAGGATAAACCCAACCAAAACGCAGGATACCTGAATTCCGTCTACCACGGCTGAATGAACAAAGATTGGTTCTTTCCTCTAATGTAAAGTATCTGGGTATAATCCAGGATCCTAAGCTAACTTGGAGATTGAACATAGAACTGAGGGTTAAGAAGCTCTGTATAGCTTTCTATGCCTGTAAGAGAAGCTTTGCAAAGAAATGGGGTCTCCGGCCGAGGATGGTTCTCTGGATGTACACCGCTGTAGTGCGTCCGATCCTAACGTACAGCTCTATTGTATGGTGGCAGGCTTTGAGAAAAAATACAATAGAACGAAGCTTAATAAGATTCAAAGAATCGCGTGTGCAGGTGCTACTGGGGCTCTGCAGTCCTGCCCGGCACATGCACTCAATGTACTCCTGCATCTCCTCCCCCTATACCTCCACATTAAATATGTTGCAGCGTGCAGTGCCGTCAGACTACGTGAGTCCGGATGCTGAGTAGCGAAGTCCTACAGTCACAGCAACATCCTAGATGAAATACCTCGGGAAATCAGGGCATCCTCCACGGGCTATTTTACACGGAAGCTGAGCTTCACGAGAAACTTTGCGGTGGACCTTCCAACCAGGGCAAAGTGGAAGACCGGCGGCGTGTTGCAAGACTATGATACAGTATTCTTTACAGACGGATCAAAGGTGGCCTATGGAGTCGGCGTGGGGGTTTTCTCGAATACACACGGTGTATCTAAGTTGTATGGTCTCCCATGTTTCGCCAGTGTATTCGAGGCGGAAGTACTGGCGATATTGGAAGTCTGTCGATGGCCGAAGCGTGATTCGAGCCCCATTTTGACTGACAGCCAAGCGGCCATCAAGACCTTGTACTCTACGACGGAATCTTTCCCGATGGTGGGGTAGTGCGGAGACGCGCTGAACCATCTGGGCGGCACGCTCAAGGTCACTCTACTCTGGGTTGCCGGGCACAGGAACATAGAGGGGAATGAGCGAGCTGATGGATTTGCCAGGCAAGGCTCTTGGCAGTCTCTCGGCAAATACAGTCGGTGTTCCGCTGGCGGCTGTCGGGGGCAGAGTCTATTCGCACTACCTAGCAGCCGCTGCTTATAACATAGCCCGATCACGAGAGCTACTGTACCAGGCACGTGCAAATGCACGGGGCACTGCCCCATATGGGACCATGCCGCTAAGCTCGGCATACCCTACAACTCGCATTGCCGAAGCTGCGGAGAAGGAAGGGAAACCCTCATGCACTTTCTCTGCGATTGTTCAGCTCTGGCTAGAGTCAGGCTGCGGACACTGGGTAAACCATTCTTTGGTTCGTGAATGCTACGGGCGGGCTCCGAAGATCCGAGCCGGCTGGACTCGGTCTTAGGAGTTTGTGGCATCAAAACGGCGCACCAAAGCGCTAATTGGGCTCCTCGGAGCGGCCACTGATACCTACCTACCACGGCTTCTTTTTTCATGACCAAGCCAAATCTTTCACTGCTTCCAGCAATCAAATCCAAAACTTCTTCTCAGAATCCGAACGTTTTCCAATTGTCTACCCACGAACCGGTCCCCATCCCGCTACGCTCGCCTTAACTCCGATTGAACTCCAAGAGCTCAAGTGGCAGCAACATATGCATGCGGCAAATCATTCCCCGCTGTCAAGATCAATGCGGACGAATACATTCAATAATGTGCAATCTCCGGCGAGAGTTAAGATAATTCCACATTATAGAATGCATTATTTGAGCAAATTAATTCAGAAAAAGGCGAATGAGATTCTGTTCTTTTCACGAAGCCGCGAGCACTACAAAACTCTGCCATGCTAGTAACATAATCGACATTTGGAGCAGTTCCACCTGTCAGCGAAACTGAAGTCGAAGAAGCAATAAAATGAATTAAATCGGGGAAAGCAATAAGACCTGACGACATCGCATCTAAGCTCTGGAAAGGGAAGACCTGGGACCCAACACTGCGCCTCAGTGAATTCTTTAATCGGGTTATTCAGGAATGAAGAACACCGTCTGACTGACAAGAAAGTACGATTGTTTCCCATACCATGAAGATTTTGGAACATTCTTGACAACCGTATTCGCGAAATCGTTGAAATAACCGTGAATCAAGCCGGATTAGTCAAAAACTGCTGAACTACTGACGCAATACACGCTGCGCGGTTACTCATGGAGAAACACCGTGAGAAGTATCGCTCTCTTCACTTTGCTTTTCTGGATCTAGAGAAAGCGATTCACCGTGTGTCACACGAACTTATCTGGTATACTCTATGACAATTCTTCTTGCCAGAAAAACTCATGCGATGGGTTCAGTTGCTCTACGTGTGGCGAGTGTATCAAAACCGCTTCGTGCCTCTGTCGGTGTTCATCAAGGGAGCGTCCATCTAACATCTAATGTCCAGCGCCCTAGTCACTGCTTTATGGAGATCGCATCTAATAGCAGAAATGACCTCGAGCAACTTGTCCAAAAGTGGAATGACCGCCTCATACAACACGGTCTCAGATTGAATCTGAATAAAACTGAATTTTTGACGACCGATCCCCATGAAACAGGAGCAAACACTATCAGCAGCAAGGACTTGCCCAGAACTGATCGATTTAAATATCTCGGGTCAATGATATCAGCCAATGGTGAACTGGGTTCTGAAATTGCTTCACGCATTAGCGCTACCTGAATGATGTGGCGTGCCACAACTGGTGTTCTTTGCGATCGACGTATTAACGAACGTCCCAAATCTAAAATTTACCCCAATGTCGTCCATCCTGTCGCCCTCTATTATGGTTCTGAGTGTTGGCCGACTATAAAAGACAATGAACGGCGTGTTGCGGTAATGCAGACGAAGATGTTGCGATGGACTAGTGACGTGACACGTTTTGATCATATCCAAAATGAGGATATCCGCGATCGTTATGGGGTTGAACCAATCGTGGAAGAATTGTGAGAAGTGCGTGTTGGATGGTATGATTATGTAATTCGTGCTAACGAGATTTCAGTTGCCAGGATTGGTCTGAATACCGAAGTCGATGGAAAGCGACCAAAAGGCCGACCGGTGGCTTGATACACTAGATGGGAATTTAAAAGCCTCGCTTTTCGCCGATTCCGCTTGTGAACGGGTCAAAGGCTGAAGAAAAAGAAGAAAGAAGAAGATAGTGTCCTCAAATATTCTTAGATTAAAAATCAACGAAACGTTTTATTCTTGAAGCGCCGAGCTTCTGATTTCCGACTTGTTAAAATGAAATTTGATTCCCACATCAATTATTCTAATTCTAATCTTATATAATACTTTCTATAGTTCGCGGTTTCCTTGCTGTATGTATAATGAACGCTTTTGCGAACATCCTTGAAATTATTCCGTTTGCCATCTATGAATGCGGGAAGTAAGAAAGGGTGCTTGAGGGCTCAACTTTACGAGAATTGTTTCCCTTCCTGCAATCGGCCGAAATCCAGGGCCATGTGCTGCGAATTTTCTGGACAATCAGATCTCGACGAATCAGAATTCTCTTCTCGAATTCCAGCATTTCCCCGGTGCAGTAGATGCAGATTCGAATCAGGTCCTATTATACCAAAGGCTGTGCATATCATTCACCTTTTGAACTAGAAAGTTGAATGCACGTTGACATATGAAGGTCGTTGGCAAAACATACATTGAAGAGCTTCCTCCCGTGGCTATTCGAGCTCAAAAGCAAAAGTGACGTCATATCACAAGTAGCCCATCGCTCTGGGTTTCGATATGTCTATGGAAAGTACACCCTTCTCGTATCTTAATTTGCAAAGTGAATAGTAATGAAATTACTTTTCCAAAAAAGGAAAAACAGATGACAAGTCCCAACGTGGAGTATTTGCTGCCAAACGTTTACGCGCACGTTTTTAACCGGGACATGATACTAGATAGTTGTTGTGAACAAATATTTCAATATCAAAAGTTCATATATGTAAACGGCATGCGTTTAATATCCGCACATATCTGCGAAATTGAAAGTTAAGTATAATAAAAGGAATGGCAATAATCCCGACCGCATGTATATGAAGCGCCATCCAATACTTCTGTGGCTACCATCCCGGCATGCCCTCCAATCTGGAAGCTCCGAGTGCCCAAAGTATTTCTGGAAATAACTTTTATCGAAACTATGTATGAACTCCCATTTCGAGTGGTCAACGAAATATATTAAAATATCCTGAAAGATAAAATTGTTCCTCGCATCGCTCGAGTTCGTGGTGTTTGTCGTTTCCGTTAGAGAACAAATAAGGATAATGTAGCACATATTGGGGGTGTCGGAGTGGACTAGGCCAGGTTTTCTGGCCTTTTCGATTTCTGCGAATCCATGTCCGTTTGAGGGCGTTTTGTGTATTGTATGTAGCGACGATGATACTCCGGAGGCATTAATCACAGTAATGGTGTTTTCGTACTGTTGACCAATACATTATTTAGTGCGATAAATATTTATCGGAGTATTTTTCCATGTCATTTATTGCTTGCTATTATTTTCTCCAGAATTGCTTTTCCGCACACGTAATTGGCATTTCATTGAATTCCGGAATGGAAAGGAAAGCGGCCTAAGCTGCCAGACGCGAAGATGCCAAGTGGGGAAACTCGGCGTAGTAATAATTAGAGTAGTGGCTGCCATGGAAGTGAGATGTGCTTGACTAACTTGTCTAATTTAATGCTATAATTGTTTCGGTACTAATTTACTACCCTGTAGAGAGGGATTGCCTTATTTACGAGAGATTGCATTGTGGGTCGGGGATTATATTGATTTTTGCTTTCTTCCGGCAAGAGATTTGACTAATGGCGATACTATCTGTTACTGTCGAGCTTGGGGATTTATTTCTGGACTCCTATTTTCAGAATAGTTGTAATTCGGACTATTTGAAGGTTTAATTCAGGTATTTGAACTTGATTGGAAGTTTTACTCATTAAACGTATTACGACTGTTCGAGGGAGTCTCCAAGTATTTATTTGTTGGAATCAGAAATTTTCTTTGCAAAGATTCGTCTTAAGCTGGACACTTCTCGGAAGCAGAATGAACGTAAAGAAATAAAATGTTCTTAAGACGATTTAAGTTTAGTATCGGGGGTAGGAGGAGAATATTTTAGCTTGTGAAAAAAGGGATGAGAAATTCCTTTATTTTTGTAGGTAGAATTGGCTCAATACCTCTTGCTGATTCCGGGAAACTTGCAAAGGCGATAGTAAGCGAAACTGTATAATAGTCTGAATCCTGTAGTATTTGTAAAACTTGTATTGCTCTATTGTCTTGTGGCAAACTTGTTATCAGTCTTGTGACCGAAAACAAGCTTTATATCGGGTTGAAAAGGCTTTGAAACCGAAATTTTGGTTACTGCTTTGGATACTGGACAGGGCGGATATCGGCATCGGAACATTCTAAACATTTCCTGAAAGTCAGTTAATGAAAATCAGCTCAATCGAAAAAAAGTTTTGAAGTTCTGGATGATGCTTTGATCAAGTAGCTGTACTTTTGTTGCCTTGTCGTTGTTCTTTTAAGTTGTATATTAGACAAAGGTGGAGGATTGTTGTGCACTGTACAATTGCCCGGTGCTCAGAGGTGGCGGCAACCCTGTCGGCCAAACCAAAACCAAGTACCCGAAGAGAACCTTCATAGTAGTGGCACCGGGAGACGCTGTACTCACTTTGGCTTGCCGGCCGTAATGCAGTAGGCGAATACTCCAAAAGCCTAATCAGGGCAATCAGACCCGAGTCTGCACAGGAACTCATCTGAAGTGGTATACTGGTACCATGGGAACCGGGATAGCCCCTGGACTCTCATATTTCGGGTGAACTCCTTTGTATGCGAGTACAGCTCGGTTGTTTGCGGTTGGCCCCCTAGTGGGAGTTTCATGGGGTTGTGGTTATGCTCAAGCGAGAAGAGACCTTTGGGGCTCGGCGTGGTGTTGCGTTTCAACACGGGTGCCGTACTCCTTAGTTCGGTAGAGATTTAGGTAGGTCTTGCATCTACCAGTATGAATGCTAAGCCCTGCACTTTGTATAGACTGGTACCGTTGTTGCTTGTCTCAGCGGGGCTTTGATTGTGGTCACAAAATCAATCCGTGTCCTAAGAAGACCATGGGATTAACTCTTCCAGACAGGTGCTCACGTAAAACCGTCAAGGACTTAATTGTACAATTGCCTAGGAAGAACAAGATTCGGCGCTTTTGACGTTTCATATCGTTATTTAATGATAGTAGCCATTCATTAACAAATTCCTTGGCCATTCACCTTCCCGTTCGACCGGTAATTTGTTGGCAATGACTGGATGCCTTTGGGACACCTAGGCTTTGCGGCTTTTCCTATGATGAGCGGCTTCAACTTTTCTGAACCTTCCATGTTCACAGCCTAGAAACGTCAACTCACCTCTGGCAGTCCGTTTTCTTCATTCAGTGGCTGCCGCATTCACTATCTTTCTCTCATTTTTTTAAATGACGGACAAAGTATTTAAAGAAATTTTGAAATGTTTTGCCACTTCCGTCTTTTTCGAACGCCTTTCAATCGCCCGGATTGTTTCTTTCTTATGGTTTTATGTAAAACAAAATCTTATTAAAATCGATTCACTGTCTTTCTGTCTGTCTGTCACACGCACTTTTCTCCAAAACGACTGAACCGATCTAAACGAAATTTGATAGATAGATGGGAACTAGGAAATCATAAGCATATAGGGAATGACTTAAATTTAGGTGGAGTTATGTACGAAGGGGGGATTTAACATTTTTTTGCACCAAATATAAGCGTGTCAGGTATCAAATGAAAGGTCTCGGTTAGTACTTTCCGAAGCTAATATTAGTTTTGACGTGAGTTATAAAGTGCGCAGCGAGGAGTCAAAATGTACGCACTTAAAGTGAGACAGGACTCATTTTCGGAAACTACCGAAACTAAAAATTCGAAAAAAATCAGGAAGGTGCGCTTGATGAAATCTAGGCCTCAAAATATGCCCCATTCCGATACCTGCTCAAATAAATTAATAACTTTTAGACATTTACTAAAGAATCCCCCTTAAATTCATCCTAGGACTTCCAAATTTTGTACCAGTTAAATTTCATGGAAATCTGGCCATTAACGCCAAAGTTATAGTAGTTCAAATTTAGCAATTTCGAGCGAATTGACAGCTTCTAAAGCTATGCAAATAAGATTCTGACACCATAATTAACGAGAGTAATTGACATTTTGGGTAAAACAAAACCTTATTAAAATCGGTTTACTTCTGTCTGTCCATCACGCGTTTTTCTCGGAGACTATATCAACGATTGACAACAAATTCTGTGAAAAGGTGGGAACTGTGAACGCTCAAGTATATAGTGACTTAGATCCTGTTACGTCGAATTTAAGGGGAGGGCCCAATACGTACCAAAGGGATGTGTAAGGTTTTTTTTTCACCAAATATAGTCATGTGGGGTATCAAATGAAAGGCCTCGGTTAGCAATTTCCGAAGCCTGTACGTGTTTAACTGCTAGGTCCACTCAGTCTGACGTTATCTGAGTTTGAAGATATGTTGAACAAGCTTGTTCACGATGCAATATTTTTCTGACCAACGAAGGTAATGTAAGTGCGTTTCAGAAAGGAGAGTTTGTTTCAATTGTAGACTGACACGTTTCATATCCTGGCACGTCAGCGAGGACTACACCAGCAACGATTACCAGGCATTTTTTCCAATTATGGAGACAGCCACATGGTAGGGAAGCTGGTCTACAAATGCACTGCATTAGCACACCGTTATGGGTGTGTGCTAGACCTACCTACTAACGCTGGCGCAAGCCACCAAAAATCTCAAGCTAGCCATCCGGCTCTGCCCTGAGGCGGACGTAAATCTGATTCAAAAGGCGCTCATCCGCGCAAATCACATGCCTTACCTTTTGATTGAAAATCATCCGGGGGTTATTCTCTCCACAAGGGAGTAGAACGGACACCTTTCACAGGTCTCTGAATGTGACGGCAATTCCAGCAATAACTACAGACGAACTGCTACAGAGCTGCAGCACAATTGGTAACAACAAAGCATCATGCCTGGACGGAATGCCAAATAGGACCCTTACGCTCGCCGTGAAATCCACACCGAACATGTTCGATGTGTTGTTTGAAGCGTACATGTCCGCTGGCATATCTGCTGTGTCAATCTATCGGCCTACCATTGTGGATAGTTTCTTGCGAGAACAGACGGTCTGGTATGAAATGATGGTGATCACAGTACGCAGTACGTTAACTCTGCGCGTACCCTTGGAGCTCTGTAGTATGCCCACTACTCTGGAACATCATGTAAAATGTACTTAATCTTCCGTTTTCAGAGGAGGATACAGTAGTACGCCGACGACACTGGTTGAATGTAGGAGGTCGTTGGCATACATGGAGGCTGTTTATAGTCAAGGTATCAGGGTGGTATGTGCCATCTTGTTGTATGCGGTCCCAGTATGGATAATAGCGTTGTACTATATATTATACAGAAGCTGAGTGCAGTGTACAGAAAAAAAATCTTAAGGTTGTTTTCTGATTTCCGGACCGTCTTAGATCTACAATTAGATGGTAACAGCGTTGGGGCCTCTCAAAAAGGGTTCGTTGGATACACAGGTTGATCCCTAACACCAGGGAGAGGCTGGGACTTAGAAGAAACTTTGAGGAAACTCTTGGTGAAATGCCATTTTCGGAAAATTTTGTCCGGAGAGTGGTTACTTACCATGGAGGTTGGGATGCGATCGATTTCATGATCTCAACGATCCGAAAAGCGGAAGAAGTCGAAGGCGCGGTAGCTAAAGTAGGGTACCTCCGCCCTGAGCTGTAATCTCTAAAGGCGTTTCCACGGGGTAAGAAGGAGTCGAGGGTGGTTTTAGTAGATCAAAATCCCACAATGGGGTGTTCAGGCCGTTGTCTTTTGAACATTTGCATCTCCTAAAAAAATCATAAAAAATAGATAGGCAGTGAACCGAATTTAAAAAGGTTTTGTTGAAAACAAAAACGGAATTATTAGTCGCTGAGTTCGCAATGAATTGCCATTAATCATTCATCATAGGGAACAGCCAACGCAATGGTTAACGGGGTAGAGTGCTAGCTTCTTAATCTCGTTTCACTTGCATAACGACACAATTGTGCCAATAATGAAACTGGAGCACCGTTTCACTGCAAATAATAATAGGGGCTAAAAGCTCCACAATGGTGTGGAAATCTTTTGAAAACTTTATACCCCGATATTTCAGTTAATAATGAACTCCATCAAGTTGTTTACATAGTATCCTGTGCCAAGCCCAGGTAGAGAAGGAGGGTTTGAGGCAACGTACTTTGCACTATTATCAGTAAAACAAAAATAAAATGCTGAGATCAGGGAAAGAGACAAATAAAGTATAGTTGGAGTTATTCTACTATGCTGAATCCTATCTGATCTCTCTTGGTGATTCGTCCCGTGGCAAGAAGCATCAAGAAAATGCATCCAATGTCATTAAATGGTGATGATGCGTCATAAACCCAGGGAAAATCCTAGGGCGTTTACCTCTGTTGACGCAGCAGGACAGGCTCCGGACCTGTCGGTAAATGGGCAAGGGTTCTTGACGCGTGGAGGGCGTCACGACGTTAGTAAATTAGGTAAGTAATCTGATTACGCAACTTTCCTGTAGAGACGAGATAGGTGAATGATATGGGTGTATCAAGGTGTCGACATCATCTTGATGGCTTTCTTGTGTATTTCTTCATCATATCCAATTAGGAAACGGATGCATTTGAAAGACCGATTCTGGATGTATATGTATACTTATTTCCTTGCCACTTCCAAGATCCTCATTGATTCCATTAAGATCCATTACCATTAATCCTAAATTAATCTTTAAGGAAGCTCTCCCGTTGGATTCCGCTGGAAACCAAGATCCTCATTGATTCCATTAAGATCCATTACCATTAATCCGAAATGAATCTTTAAGGAAGCTCTCCCGTTGGTTTCCGCTGAAATGTGGCAAACCATGAACAGCTGTGCAATGTCTATCATTATGATAGATATTAGTTCGGGCTCGTAATTACGTGGCCGCACTTCAATGGATCACGGATCAATCATCACGGACACGACACTAACACCAGCCCTTATGTCCGGAATTTTACTCGCGTAACTTCCGTCGCGGTCAAAGATATGCAAGACTTTTCCGCCTCCATACAATTTCAAAGAATGTGTTGGGAGTTGATTCTTGATTGGTGCTCTACAATTGGCGATCGACGCATCAGGGGTCATCTCGAATCCAAAATCTAGATCAGCGTCGTTCGCAACGTGCAGAAGTGCGTGGAAATCGAAAATGATATATGCCGGCATTCACAGCTTCTAGTTCCTTGAAGCGCAACACTCTAACAATTGGAGGAGAAATTTATTCCCCCAGATCACTGAGCACATAACCTTAAAATCTGCGTCGGCTTTTGAATGGGGCAAGCGAACGACGAATGTCAAACACCCATGCTGTTTAAAGTATTCGCGGAGTTGGGCGGAGATGGTATTCATTTGGGGAGCGGAAACATTTTCTGTGGAAGTGGTCTGGGATCTGTAGCGAGGTCAAGATATGACACTGCCGCCGGGCTGGGATTTCCTTCCGCTTGGAATAGTACCCATACTGAATGCACGCAATCTGTATATCAGTCAAAGATGGGTCAGGGGATTAGAATAGTGCTTAAGTTTTTTGAAGCCATCGTGACCAATAAACAACTGAATGTCATGAAGTCATGCCCGGAAGACAAGTACTCCCCTTGGGCACTCTAACTGATAGTGAAATAGGGAACTCGTGCAGCTCGCTTGCTCGAACAAAACGACTATCTCAGCGATTCAGAGAGAGAAAGAAATAAAGAAAAATTAATGCTGCTCGCAACTGAATTTATCTAATTTAAGGCTTATTGCTGATAAAAGATAGGATCTTTTAAAAATCTCTTAGTTCGACAAAAAGGTAGTTTCATAACCAAACATCTTAATTTCTAAGAAGTATCCTTTTGTTCTGTGCTTGAAGTCTTCGAAGTTGCGTGCTCCCCATAAAATCTTTCTTCTTCATCCATAAAGTTGTGATAACCGATAGAGACTTCCGACTTTAAAAAGCCTGCAGAATTCTCTACCTTCCTCCAGATAGTGGAACTTGAATACACTTCATTTTTCAATTCAAAGCAAATATCAGTTAAAAGGGTAAACAAAGAAGAAACGTTTGTGATGTTGATAGCATTTCACTAACAGCAAACAAATATGCACATCCGACCGCTCGCTTCCCTGTTCATTCACATGAAGCACACGTAACCAACCATTATTTGTACATTATCGCCAATTTTGTAATACAATGCGTCCTATCCACCACATTATATCACATCCCTGTGTATTTGATCCTCTCTCCCGCCTCGCCGTGCTCACACCTGAGCTGGAAATGCAATATTTCAATGGTTTTAAATGAAATTCGCAGGGTCGTTGTCGAAATCAGGAGGACGATAGTACCAGAGCGGGAACACCTCGAAAAGGGTAATGGGATGGATGTGAATATGGTCGAACGTGCTGATAACGAAACGGGCGACCTGGCGTATTGTTCCTTCAAAACTGGCGGAATTCTCTCCATAAGTCTTTATTAGCAATTGCGCTGCTTTCGGTGAGAACCTCCCAGATCCTTTTGGATTCGTTGCGCTGAATTTTAAATGCAGTTCCGTTCTATTTTTATGCCGGTAGTGTTTGATGAATAAATTATTGGCCTCAGGTTGTTCGATGACGACAAAGTGGAATGCGTTTTCTGAGACCAGACGAAGCGACGGGGAGGTCCTTTTCCTTTTCATAGTCGATTGCCGGTTGACGCTATGCCATTTTTTGCAAAGATGAATTTTATGGCTATTGTTCGGGAGTCTTATTGTTGTCGCACTTGAAGTGAAATGCTTCTCCTTTGAAAGTGAACTTGAATCTGTTCACAGGAAGAGTTGCCACTTTGTGAAGTTAAGAGCTCTATTAATGAAAGATTCCTTTTTAATGTACAATATTTAAGTATTTTTTTCTGTTTATTAACTGCATACTCTATTTAGAATAGCTTTGAAAAACTGCCTTATTTTTGTTTAAATTTACGAAGTTTTATCTTTAACCTCTTCCATCTTAGAGTCGCCTTGGACGTGGTCAAGACGTTCTTGCAGGGCACAAGATGACTTTCTGCAAGAATCGAGATGACTAAATATTTATTGGGTAGTCAAGGCTAACACAGCCTTCGAAGCGAAGTCGTTGGTCAGTTTCCGTTGGAACAATCTAAATCCTGCAAAAAGCCATTTTCAAATCAAAATTTGCAGTTCTGCTTTTAAGCCATACGTTTACACTGTGTCGACTATATGCTAGGAGTTTGCAAGAGCAGCAAATTAAGAAGGATGGGAGAAGTGCCTTCTGTGCTTCAAACCAAAAGGTGGATTTGGTTTAGTATCTTAAGTCCTGAAGGCTTGCAAATCATCATCTATCATAACTATTGAAACGAACTTCATTGATACCATATAAATGAGCAACTGGGTACGTTCTTAAATTCCGGAGGACCCTTAAATATAACAAATAAGTTGAAAACCAGATTCTCAATGGTTCAGGTATGAAAGGATTGTATATCTCTCCTTTAAGTAGCTCGTAATGTACACATATTTAGCATGTAAACAATTTACGTTAGTGTGATATTGATATTCAGTGTTTTCGGTTACAGTTAATTTATACGGAAGGGAGACTTTTTAGCTGCTGTGACCTTGACAGTAATAGTACAATAAACTTAACGGGGGTTCGTAGTAAATTTCCAAACCATTGTAATATACTATTATTTACTTTATTTGAATAGATATCGATATTGCATTTTGAGGCCTGCACACTATATAGAGACAACTTCAGCTTTTGAGAATTGGTCGGCCAACGAAATGCTCATTTTGAGGCCCACACACTCTCCGTCTCTCCAGCAAATGTCAAAATGAAGGCCGGGTTCGGAGAATACTAACCGATACCTTTCATTTAATACCCCACATAACTATATTCGGTAGAAAAACAGGCCTCTTTACAAAAGCATATTCATATTCGTCCCAACCAGAAACAAACATTGGAATTGCACTTAACAACATGCAGCATGAGTAAGCCTATGAAAAGTCAAAGAAACAGTCATTTCGCAATATTAAGAAGTGGCTATGGTAAAATTTGAAATATTTAAATGAAAATTGATTTTAGAGTTTTGGGCAAAAGCGAAAGGTGGTAGGGTTTTGTAAACAAAATAAAATTGATTATTTTAAAAATTGAATTTTTAATACAAGTGAACATCAGGATGGGAATTAGAAAATTAGATTAAGTGTATTAGAGAAGCAAACATTGAATGAGTACCTGAGTCAAATCAGGGTAATAATCTCGGGCGAGCGCAATGCTGACCACATTGCCTCCTACAGTCTACTGTGGTGTACCGTTACGGTCTTGAATGAAGTGCTCTAACACACTTCAAGGCCTAGATCCAATATGGATTGTTGCGCCAACGATTATTATTATTATTAAACATTGATACTAAAATATGAAAAAAAGAAGAAATGCTGCATAATAGCAAAGGCATTCCTACATCAGCTTGATACCAGGCAAGGCGATCGGAATGTTAAACATGCCGCAACGCTGCGAATACTACACAATGTTCTTAACTGACGATGTTTCTCGCAGCTTAATTAAAGTAGCACTTCACAACTGATGATCTTTTGCCATCCACGCAGTAGCATGTGCCTTAAATCTAAAATCTAAGTTCTCTTAATCGATCGCTCTCTAGGAATTTGCGTACTGAATAGCTACCACCAAAGACATAGCTCATACGTTGCTGCTGCGTTGTGTATGATGAAGGAGTTCAATTAGATCATCTTTCTCAACTTTGGATGATATGAAGTCACCTATTAGCAATTACAAAAAACAATGATAAATCGGATATCGATAGCAGCCATTCGGCCAGAAATGCACTTAAAATTTAGTTTAGAAAATTTGACTCATGAAACGGATGCTGGGATCAAAAAGGATAATCAATAGATATACGACTATTAAGTTAGCAGAGGCCTATAATAATGTGGGGCAAGGTGACTGACGGATGCCCAGAAAATTTTCGGACTCAATGATCAATACGAGGTCGACTCTAACTCACCATTCGACGGCACCATCCAGCGCCAACAACAATTTGACAACCAGTTTTGAAACACGAATTGGTGGGTTATAGGCTGGAATTCTTATCCAACTAGGAATTAGATTAAGTCGTAGCAAAGCTATTATATAAGTCCAATTAAATAGTCACCTAGTAGAGAAGTGCTTTCAAAGTTTCCCATTGAGCTGGGGTTTAGGCATACATTCAAAGTATTCTTCACTTGTCATAAAAAGCGACAAAAATGTATAACAACTTGTGGGTTAGCTACTGAAATATCAATAATGACTCCAACAGGAGCTGACCATACCGCTACGACCTTTGATTATCGTATGGTTTGAGGAATACGCGCATACCCTTCGGCAAGGGCCCTGAAAATTGTTACTGGTCGCTGGGCATTCTGAGCCTAAACGAAATGAAAAGGGACCTTGAAGAATACTCCCCTCTCTTGTGATTCTGATGTCGGACAGTTGTCGGCGGCTACCGCAAGGCTGGGCGGTTTCGATCAGTATCTTGGCTGGGAAATTTCAATCCAGGCTAAAAAACCACAATTTTAAAGTGCTCCGGACCAACAAATACTTCTGATATAGAAAAGGAGGAACTACATGCCATTTAGGTGAGTCTGGACGTAGGTAATATCCTGATCTCTATGTGTGATCTGAATGTCAAGTTGGGCCCTGACAACACCTTGCTCGGCCATGCGATTGGGAGGCATGGTTCTGACAATGGGGGGACAATGGGTATATTATAGGGAGGCCTGGTTTGTCGACCGTAACAATGACGGTGAATTCTGCAATTTTCATTTTCGCACCATATTTTCGAGCAGCCGGTTTTCGACTAACTAATAACAAATATCTAACCAGATAGACTATATCGAGATCAGCAGTCGATTTAAGAGTTGTCCTCTCAATGTGCTTAAGAAGCTTGTATCACAAGCTACATTATCAAATGTGGCCTTGTGGTGCCTCCTTTTAATAGCTGTTTATTTGACAACACATGCTTCGGTTTCAAATCTGTCTGGAAAATGTTCACTACTAAGTATTGTTTAGTTCAAGGTTACTTCTGAATTAAATGAATGATGATAGTATATTCAATTTATTATAGAACCCTAATAGGAAGGGGAGACGTGCAAGCGGTATCGGGCCAGCCACTCCCGCACGAGCATCTGCCAATGTCTGGCCACGCACGGTTGACTCGTTTTCGCAACCAATCGAGCATTTCCGCGCAAAATTGTTTGACCAGAAGGTAAAAGGATGACAAAAAAACTAGAAAAATGGTTTTCATCTTGGAGTTATACATATAGCCTTTTTGGGGCGAGAAGAGTAATTTTGTGCCATTCCGAATTTTGGCGTTTTGTCCTTGCGGAAACACCAGGTCACGTCTAAGAGTGTTCATGTGGTTTTTCTAGTGATTAAATTATCTGAAATAATTAGATGGTTTCTGCTTTTTCGCTAGTATTTTTAGTTTTAATGGTATATACCGATATTTCGGGAACCACTTGTTCCCTTCATTAGTGCTACACTTCTGCTCGTAATTCTTTTTGGTTTTTGAAACTTATTACTATAATGCACTCAAAGTCTTCTCTGTTTGTCGTAAAAGGTAACTAAAAGGAATACAAATTTTTGACTAACAACCTGGAAATTTCCAAACTTTACTACAATTGAAACTTCAAAAACGCCTCGGATATGGACTCCTCTCAATCGAAAAACCTTTGGCTATTGAAAACCGGCTATGATTGATTTGTCAAATGAGCGCACACTCCTTGAAAACAATAGCGAGGATCGCTTTCTCCAACTTGAAGTCTGGAAAGCCAAATTGTAGCAGAAGCGAAACCTGCACGCTCTCTTGATTTGGGGGCCGGTTTTAGGCAGACTGCCGATATCAAGTCCAGGCCAAGGAATATCAATATAGCATAGTTCTATGCACCAACGGAGACTTCCGATATAATGGAGAAGGATGCTTTCTACGAGCAAATGCCCACAGTTTAGGGGAGGTTTCCTAAAGGTTGTGTTCGTGATGGTTGTTCTGAATGCGAAGGTGAGCACCTACAAGATCTTACTCGGGCATGTTTGGCGACCAGTAGGGATATTGGTTGGAGGTTTTTGGATTTGTGTAGCTTGTATTGCTCATAATTGACGGCATATTTTTTCACCCACGATGATAGCTAGCCACCGTTACATGCGGATGCGAATTATACCTTCAAGCAGAAAAGAAATAATTTCGGTCACCAATGCACTCAAATGGAGTAAAGCCGCTGGAGTTGATGGTCCCCTGCAGAAGTATTCATCGTTACCCTGAAATTATTGTAGATCTGCCACCTCTGCACGTATTTTTCTCAGAGAAAGGCAAGAGAAGCTGTTAAGATTCCACCCGTTTTGGATGGAACAATTGGAGGGGTATCAGCGTGCTCCTTGCAAGAGATTATCTAAAATAATTCTGTAACGCATTAAAATCTTCTGGAAAGCTTGATCGACAGAGAGGAGGCTAATTTCCGCTTTCCATCCTCCTAAAATTGACCACATTAACACTTTACGGACTATTTTGGAACAGTGCGCGGAGTGTGGATCTTTGCTTCACCGGCTCTTCATTGATTTCGAGGAAGCTTTTAACAGCGTGAATAGGGAGTCTATCTGGTGTGCTCTACGCAAGATAAGCGTTCCGGAAAAACTGAAAGGTATTCTCAGAGTGGCATGTGATTAATGCAAAATATCAAGTGCTGTACCAAGCTAAAATCTCAGATGAATTTGAGGTTCAGAGAAGAATCCTTCAGGGTTGCATCGTGTCCCCGAAATTATTTCTTGTTCCTGTTGATGCCGTTCTGCATGTTGCCTTGTCCGAAGGGCGAGAACGAATTCAATGCACTATGAAATCTTCCTTCAAAAAACTCGATTACGATGATGGCATCTGTTTCCTTTCTTGCCAGGTCATAAATTTTGGCAAAAGGCCCTGGATTTGCAAAGAAACGTAGGTAAAGTGTTACTGAAGACAAACACTAAAAAACCGAGGTTCTCAGTTGTTGGGTCATGCCGCTCTTCCTATCCATGTTAATGGGTAGAGCATCGAAGGTATCGATCAATTTATACATCTAAGAAGCGTGGTTTCTGCTTACAGTGTACTCAACTGGATGTCGCTCGACGCATTAAGAGCATCAGATCCGCCTTCGCTGCCTTGTCTAAAATCTGGAAATGCAGTTATCTCAACACCGCTTTTGCACCACACTATAAACTGACAAAATGTAGGTATCAAATGCCAAATGGAGTGTGGGGTCCGAAAAGGGTCATTCTCAGAAATTTGAAGAAAAATGTATTGTTGTCCATGTATATGGTATCTGGGTCTCAAAATACCCCCGGTTATCATATCGGCTTAAATAAAGTTAATGCATGGATATTTTTACATTTTGGAAAGTTACAGTAATATAGGTTTTGATTTGGAGCATCATATTGGAAAGTTTGGTGTAAATCCTACTATTATTAACAAGATTATAGCAGGTTAAAATTGTCTCTTTCATTCACATATATACACTACGAGCTATATATAAAGGGAACCATGCACTCAAATATTGTGGCAGAAAACGAACCCTTTCATATATGAAGCGTTTAGCTTCTGGTTTCCCAATTTGTTAATATTAGTTTCACTTGCGCTTTTTAGCTGTATCTTCTTTTTCTTTCTTTTCTTTTCTTCTTTTTTAAAGGTTTTGTGTATGAAATCCCAGGCATACAGAGACATAAATTTAGGTAGAGTTTAAAGGGAGCTCCCCATGCATGCAAAGGAGGGATTTAAACACTTTTTCACCGGATATAGTTGTGTAGGGTACCAAATAAAAGGTCTCGATTAGTACTTCCTGAAACCGAGTTTAGTTTAGTTTTGGCGTGATATGCAAACTGCGTGAGTGTGGAGCCACAATGCATGCACTTAAAGCTAGACAGGACTCATTTTCGGGAACTACACAATCGAAAAATCCGAAAAAAATCAGGAATCAGTTAAATGAAATCTAGGCCTCAAAATATGTCCCATTCCGATATCTGCTCAAATAAACTTACTTATAGTATACTACCGAAGTGTAATTATGCGGTGTTTCCAACGATTAATTATCTGAAATAATAAAAAACTCGTCTCTTAAATAATGCATAGAACTGCAATTTAAATGTCCAGTTAAACTATAAAAAACCAATCGAAATGAATAACACACTGTAAGCCCTGTAGAAAAAAAAAAGTTGTTTCTTATTCGTTGGTGTAGATATTTATTCTTGCAAATACCGATATTTCCCTTTTGATTTGGTTTTGTAGATAGTCGTGCAGCTAGGTATATAGGTTTATAACAAAATATAGTATATCAGAATAAAACTGACTTTTGCAGGTTATACAAAGAGGGATACGAGAGGGGTTTCGCACTCTGAATACCTTGGGCAACTTCGGTTTCAAATAAGACCGGACCAGGCAGGGTGGACATTCTTCCCGGACTACTCGTGGGACCAAGGCATGGACTCAATTATCAAAAAAACAAAAACGGTGATAGAAGAAGAGGGGGTGATGCCAGGCGCATCATCGGAGGACGAGCTGCTGGCCTCCAGCCAGGAGACAGTAACCGTCGAGAGCGGTACACTCGGTGTCAGCCGTAGCACCGTTGTGCAGAAACCAACCGTAGCGACCTCCCGGAGCGAGGCGGCAGACGGACTAGTGGCTTCCAGCCTAGAACCTACTGCCGTCAAGCTGGATGTAGCGAGTACCAGACATAGTACTCCTAATCCAAAGCCCTCACTTTCGGGGGATCTCTCGAAAGCGAAAACCGACAAGAATGTCGGTCGACGGAAACCGGCAAAGAAGCGAAGGTTCACGCCCGTCCAAGGCCATGCATATTCTCAGCAAGATTGCTAAGAATAAGGAGGCCGGTGCTGTCGACGAGCGGGATGAAAAAGACCTCGCTAAATACCAGGCGATTGTTAATGAATACAATAGCAAACGCCGAGCAGAAGGCGATGCCCATCGCTCTAAAACACAATCGATCCCAAGACGAGGTCGAGCAAGATAAGAAGCGGAGTGGGTAAGAGCGCAGGTGCTAAACAACATCCGAAGGAAATTGCACAGCAACCGTCAGCCGACGGGCCACATACTGCGAAGTCCTTCAACGACGTGGCCAGGAGCCACTTACGTGTGGCGCTGTCGGATGCCAATTCTGCTAGTGGCAAACTAGCGCTGGAGGTGTGGACCAGTGTTGAGTCCAGGCTGTCCGGCATGGTCTATGAGCATCTCCTGGACACCGGAGGCAAACACCCGGGACTCATCCCCCACTTTGATTCATCTCGAATGGTCCGTCGGTTCCACGTAATAGTCTGCATGGACCAGTTCTCTAAGGACTTTCTCGGTTCTTGTGTCGCTAAGATCAGCGACGCCTGGGCGGGCGCTCAAGATCATTCCTTACGACGAGATTCCCAGGAGACCGGTCGCTTGCATCTGGTTGCCGAAAATCCGCATGGATAAGGACAAGCTCGTTCAATTTCTGCGCCTTCACAACCCCGGGATTCCAATGGACGACTGGGTTGTTATCAAGGAGGAGAAACCTCAGGCAAACAGTCAGCCTCCGTATAAACGAGAAGTGCCTGGAGGCACTGAAAAAGGCCGACTATAAAGTGTGGTTCGGAGTCAGGAATGCAAAGGTGAAAGTGTTCCGCTCTGCAAAACCGGACGACCACCTAGATACAACCGCCACCAGCCGCCAACGAGCTGTTGGAGGAGATGACGATCGACGGTTCGACGGGGACTGACGAACCCCACACGCAAGCAGATCATGCTGAGGGTAACGCAGATAAATCTGCAGCACTCGATGGGATCCTTAGGGTGGATGACTGGAGAGTGTCTGACCAGAGATCCTTCTCTGACCACAGTTGGATATTCTTCGGTCTAGATGTCGCCACAGAGGTCTCCAAGCCCTTTAGAGACCCCAGTCGGTGTTCCGCTGGCGGATGTCGGGGGCCGAGTCTACTCACACTACCTAGCAGCCACGGGCCTGAGATGGCGAAGGCTTACAAGCTGTGCCAAGTCAAGGAGAATTTGGACCGCTTATAATACAGCCCGATCACGAGAGCTCCTATGCCAGACGCGTGCAAATGCTTTCAAGATTACGGCGGTCTGCACGGGGCACTGGTCCATAGGGGACCCCTGCAACAGCCACGGTCGTAGGAGTTTGTGGCATCAAAACGGCGCGCCAAAGCCCTAATTGGGCTCCTCGGAGCGGCCACTGATACCTACCTACCTATCTACCCAGAAAGCGTATAACATATCTACGTTCTAAGAGAAAAATTGATATAAAATTTTTTGACAGTTTTCAATCCAGTAATGTTGAAAAACACGAATCATCCTCCAACGACAACACTCAATTCCTTCGTGGAAAAAGTTTCGATTCGCTGGAAAAGAAACTTGAACATGTGCCTACTATTTATTCAACAAAATTGTACCGGAACGAATAAACGAGCACAAAACATCACTTGATATGCAAATTTGCATTTTCTCGTTAATCATTCAGAAACGAATCCGTGGTGAATTTTAGTGTTTATTCTCCAGGTGGGAACCTCGTCATCTGTTCTCCAGGAAGCGTGCATCCCAAGGCCCGCGGTGCGCTTTCATTGCACGAATTGTAAACATAGAGGAAATGTATTAAATGTTAAATAGTTGTTGATCGAGTTTTTACAAGAAAGCCTTTTGAATGTGATTTCCCCCATTGCAATCGTACTGGCCTGCAATGAATGCAAACTCGTCCAAGGAAAATATTTTCGTATAAATTGAATAATTCATTCCGGAATTTTAAGTGGTTCATGGTATTCCATTTGGTTTTGGAAAAATGTTTTGTGTAATTCTGCAATACGTGGTGATATACCCCTGGAAAACTCAAGTTTCTAAAAAAGGCAAAACATAATTTAGGGCTGACGAAAGTGGGAGGGAAGGGGGTGGTTTCCCCAGGCCCAGAGTTTTCTTGGGGGTTCGGAAAAGGGACTTTGACAAAGTTAGATATAGTGTACTTTAGTAATATAGTAATTACCCTACTCACCTTCGGCCTATATTTTCCTTGCATGGTCCTGGTCACCGAAAACCAAGGAACCAACAACATCAAACCGCACTGGTCAAACGAGAAGAATAAAGATAGGAGACTACAACTTTGAGACCGTTGATAATTTCCCCTATGTAGGGTCGAAAATCACAACCGCGCACCGCTGTTGGCAGCCAATAGAGCCTATTTCAGCTTACAAAAAACTGTTCCGCTCGCAACGTCTCCCCATAGGGTCAAAGCTATTACTGTACAAGACTATGATCTTGTCAGTCCTCATGTATTCCTCGGAAACTTGGGTTCTTAGCAAGAAAAATTGCGAACTTTTGGTCGCGTTCGAGAGAAGAACCCTCTGAAGAATTTTTGGCCCCCTACATGAGGATGGACGATTCCGTATCCTACATAACGATGAAATCTATGAGCAATACCATGACTGTCAAGTTGTGGATAAAATCCGGCTCAATAGGGTATCGTGGGCGGGTCACTTAATCCGTATGGATGAGGATGATCCAGCCCGGAAAGTCTATAAGGGCAATATCTATGGTAGAAAAAGAAGAGGGGGCAGGTCCTGCCTGAGATCGAGCGATAACGTATACTAGGATGCCAGGCAGCTTTTAGGGATATCTAATTGGTGGACCTCGGCACAAAACCGGGATGTCTGGAGTTCCTTATTAAGGCAGACCTAGACTGGATACCGGTTGTTGCGCCGTTGATGATGGCTATTGAAGAAGGGGTACCAGGTTATTTTTTGGGCTTTTGTTGCAGAACCAATTTCTGCCTTTTCCGGAAAACACTCCTTCCGCCAAGCACGATTACTAACCACTTTCGGTTTTAATTACTTTGAACAAGAGCAACAAGCACGTCATTTAGGGGCTTTTGCAATGTAACGTAATGTCACCGCGATATTATACCGTTTATTAATTATTTAATTCCAACATCGAAACACCTTTATGTCATCTCCAGTTACGCTCGGACTACCGCCCAGTCTGGCCAATTGTGAACCCACTTCACTTTGCGAAGGATATCGACGGAAGATACATCTGCTTTTTTGGAAATAATGATTATTTCGGGATGGATCTTTCTTCGTCTTTTGCCGCTTTTCCTTGATCATTTTTATCCACTGCTTTGTTTTACGAATTTTTCATTCTTCCACTTTTACCATCGTTGAATGCATAATCACGGAATTCCCAAGTTTCCCTGGGATTTCCACCGTCTCCACTTTCTTTAGTGAAGATGCTTGTTAGCCTCATGCTGGGTATCAGAGAGTTTACTAATATCTTCCCATATCCTCCACATCCTCACTTTCTCATTTAGTTGAAGTTGAGAAGGTGTCACTCGCTTTTTACGCGTAACTTTACCACTTGAGGCTTCGGCGTTTTTTTCCTCTAGCAGCTTAATGACCTTAATATTTTGATGGATATTTCGCTTCCGCTTGATACATTCTTGCAGTGTAGCAAACGCTGTTCCAGTTAACTGCCTTCTACATATCTTTGAATTTTGCTCCAGTGTCGATCCGTGGACTACCCGCGTTCCTTTCCAATTCACGCGACGATTCTCGATTGTGAAGAGGCAATGTTAGCCTCGGTGGTGACTTTTCAAACTTCGAGCTCTTGCGAAAAGGTTCCGGTGTGGATCTCATTTCCACTTCACTATTGCTTCTTGCAGCATTAGATACCACAATAGCCATGTTTCTCACTGCTCTGGCAGTGCGGTTTCTGCATATCGACAGAAGTTAGCCGGACGAGAGACGGACAAGAAGACAGGGAAGTGTTTTTAATAAGCTTTAGTTTGACATAGAATCATTAAAATATCAATGGATATTTTTAATTTGGAGCAATTTCCGCAGCAAATTTGGGATAGAGGGAAGTTTCAACAGTAACTTTTCAATAAAAAAAAAACGAACAATTTCAAAATATTTCCAGAAGGCCACTTCTTATTTCACGAATCTAGGAAGGGAGAAAAAGAATTAGGAATTTCATCATCATCAACGGCGCAACAACCGGTATCCGGTCTAGGCCTGCCTTAATAAGGAACTCAAGACATCCCGGTTTTGCGCCGAGGTCCACCAATTCGATATCCTTAAAAGCTGTCTGGCGTCCTGACCTACGCCATCACTCCATCTCAGGCAGGGTCTACCTCTACTTTTCTGGCTGGATCATCCTCATTCATACGGATTAAGTGACCCGCCCACCGTAACTTATTGAGCCGGATTTTATCCACAACCGGGCAGTCATGGTATCGCTCATAGATTTCGTCGTTATGTAGGATACGGAATCGTCTATCTTCATCTAAGGGCCAAAAATTCTTCGGAGGATTTTTCTCTCGAACGCGGCCAAGAGTTCAGGAATTTAGGAATTTAGCTATTAGAAATTATGGAGCTGCAACCCGAGAGAGGGAGAAGGGCTGAACACAAATAAATTAATTTTCATGTCAGTCCTTGATAAGCCAAATCCACCAGATATTACGAAAATTAACAGTAAGTTTTACTCACTCGCGGAGAACAAAACATACCACTTTTCCACCCCTCCACAGATGTTCCCTCTTTAAATATTCCAGGCTATATACGGTTTGAAATTGATAAACCCGCAATAGTTTGAAAAATACAAAATCGAAACCAAACATTCATTACGCTCCTCGCTTTTCATTAACGCTTGCCAGAGTTGGATACACCGCTCTTGATCCTCTGCCTTTGATCATCTGTTCATTGTTCTCTACCTGCCTCTTTCTGTCCTTTGTCCTCTGTCCTCTGTCCTCTGTCCTCTGTCCTCTGTCCTCTGTTCTCTGTCCTCTGTCCTCTGTCCTCTGTCCTCTGTCCTCTGTCCTCTGTCCTCTGTCCTCTGTCCTCTGTCCTCTGTCCTCTGTCCTCTGTCCTCTGTCCTCTGTCCTCTGTCCTCTGTCCTCTGTCCTCTGTCCTCTGTCCTCTGTCCTCTGTCCTCTGTCCTCTGTCCTCTGTCCTCTGTCCTCTGTCCTCTGTCCTCTGTCCTCTGTCCTCTGTCCTCTGTCCTCTGTCCTCTGTCCTCTGTCCTCTGTCCTCTGTCCTCTGTCCTCTGTCCTCTGTCCTCTGTCTTCTGTCCTCTGTCCTCTGTCCTCTGTCCTCTGTCCTCTGTCATCTGTCATCTGTCATCTGCCATCTACCATCTGTCATCTGTCATCTGTCATCTGCCATCTGCCATCTACCATCTGTCATCTGTCATCTGTCATCAATCATCTGTCGTCCGTCATCCGTCATCTGTCCTCTTTTTTTTCCCGATGGAAGGTGGAAAGCTTCAAAAGCTACCGCAGGCTCCTGCCATACGGTTATGTGGGACTCTTATCCACTAAAACCACCTCCTTCTCCTTCCACTCTCCCCGCGGGACTCCCATTCGGTATTACGTCGCGGAGCTGGATCAGAATTTATTTTGCGCTCATGTCAACATTCGTGTTCCTCTCGCGTTTATTCTTTCGGATGACTTCCTCTTGCCTAAGCTTCTTTCCGATGGCTGTAATCACTTTTTCAACTTCGGTCCATATCCCCTTGGCTTTCACTATAAGCTCCATGATATTTTCGGTTGTAAAGTGCTCCCCGGTTGTAGCTTCTAATGTAGCCCTTTGGGTTTCGAATCTGGGGCAGTGAAAAAAGACGTGTTTTGCGTCCTTTGGAATGTTTGCACACTGTGAGCAATATGGCGAATCTTCACGCCCAAATCGATACAGGTATGCTCGATAGCCTCCGTGTCCGCTAAAGAATTGAGTTAGGTCGAAACCTACTTCGCCGTGAGGTCGCTCGATCCATTTCCGGATATGCCATATGATTTTGTGAGTCCAATGGCCTTTTCCTGACTCGTCCCACTTCTCTTGCTATTCCGCGACAGTTTCAGCTCGTGCGAACTGTCGCCGACGGGCAGGAGATTCTCCGGTGAGGTACATTCGATCGTAAAGTCGTTGTATTTCTTTCGCCAGAATCTCAATCGGGACCATTCCTGCTATCACGCAAGCTGCTTCATTAGAAATTGTTCTGTAAGCGCAACATGTTCGGAGGACACTTATGCGATACGCAGCTCCAATCTTCCTCTTATTTATTATATTTTCCAGTGTATCTGCCCATATTGGCGTTCCATACAGTAGGATCGAACTGACCACCCTTGAAATAAGGAGTCGACGGCTGGGCGTTGGACCACCTATATTTGGTAGCATTCTCGCAACCAGCGCTCCGATGTGCACCCTCCACATGCAATCTGAAATTCAACCTCTGGTCAATCATTACACTTAAGTACTTAAGTGTAGGCTTGGAATAAATTGTTTGCGTTCCAACTTTGATCTTCATGGAAGTGCACTTTCTCCCCTTGGTAATAAGTACTACTTCCGTCTTATGCTCTGCGAGCTGAAGACCAGCATTCTCTAAGCAGGATTTATTCTCATAGACTGCTTCATTTGCATAGAGCTCGACGTGCAACAATCGTCACACCAATATCGTCCGCGAAACCAATGGAGGCCACACCAGTAGGAAGGTCTAGGGTCAGTACCCCGTTATACATAATAATCCACAAGAGTGGCCCTAGGACAGACCCTTGTGGAACTCCGCATGTCGTTTGGTAGGATTTAATTCCTTCATCTGATTCGCAGCACAGAATCCTATCGATTAGGAAGTCGGCAACGATACGCACCAAGTACTTCGCCACGCCTAAGTTAATTAGGGACTCAAGTATCTTGCTCCAGCTAGCGGAATTGAAGGCAATCTTCACATCAAGTGTAATCACTGCACAACATTTGCCCTCGTCAAGTGCGGTCTTAGCTGTGTTAGCTACTAGGACAAGTGCATCCGTTGTAGACCTCCCTTTTCGAAAACCGAACTGATTTTCGGAGAGACCGCCATCCTTTTCGGCAATTCGAATTAATCTGTTATAGATTACTCGTTCGAATAGTTTGCCAGTATTATTTAGAAGGCATATCGGCCTGTAGGACGAAGCTTCACCCAAAGGTTTGGGGACTAGAATTAATTTCTGCTTCTTCCATTGTGTAGGAAATGTTCCTTCTTTAAGGCATGTGGTGAACGCCTCGGCAAACATATTTGGAGCTATTTTGACTGCTGCCTTCAGAGCTTTATTGGAGATGCTAGCCAAGCCAGGTGCTTTGTTTCCAACAATTTTATCCGCAGCTTCGAGGTCCTCCTTTTAGCTTACCATGGGAACTTCTGCGGTGTCTATCTCGACAGTGGGAAGGTTAGCGGTACTCACATTCTGTGGGAAAAGATCCGTTACCATTTCATCAAGCAGAGTAGGGGAAGAGATCGGTGGGGAGCGTTTGCCTTTAACTTTCGATATTACGGCGCCACCCCAGGGGTTCGTGTCAGCTTCATTACACAGTCGCTTAAAGTGTTCGCTTTTACTTTTCATGATGGCCACATGTAGTTTCTTCCGCGCGTTTTTATATTCTTCATGTAATTGCTCGTATCCAGATCGGTTTGTATTTCGCTTACTGCGCCTTCTGGCCTTGAGGCAGGCCTTGTGGCATTCTCCGATTTCAGAATTCCACCAAAAGTTCGGAACTCGCTTCTGTGATACAACGCACGTTGGCATGGATGCGTCACATGCTCGTCGCAACTTCTCGGCAATCTGCAAAGCTTTATTTTCTGCGCTTCCTTCAAGCGCTGTATTTTGCTGCAGAACCTCTCCGAAAATCTCCTCGTCAAACCTATTAGCTGCCCACTTTCAGCTCTCGTCCGAGACCGGTTCATTCGTTTACCATGTCTGATTTAAAAAATGATGGCCTGGTGGTCGCTATGTGTATATTCGTCACTGTCATACCACTGCAGATCCTTAGCTAAAACATCACTAACAAAAGTGACATCTATCACGGACCCCATTTCTCTCTTACGGAAAGTGTTTACGCATCCAGTGTAAGCCACTACAAGATTCAGACGAGAAAGAGCTTCGAGTAATATTCGTCCTCTTGCGTTCGTTTCTCGGCTGCCCCATTCTTGAAATCTCCAGCCACTATCTTAGGACTATGGCTGTGTCCTCTGTCCTCTGTCCTCTGTCCTCTGTCCTCTGTCCTCTGTCTTCTGTCTTCTGTCTTCTGTCTTCTGTCTTCTGTCCTCTGTCCTCTGTCCTCTGTCCTCTGTCCTCTGTCCTCTGTCCTCTATCCTCTATTGTCTATCGTCTGTCCTCTGTCCTCTGTCTTCCGTTCCCTGTGCTCTGCCAACATGCCTATTTTGAAGGGTATGGTATCGACTTTTGGTGAAGGCACCTAAGCGAACTATTAGTGCAATGGTATAAAGGGGGCCAATTAATTTTTCGATTGAAATATGTTAAGAGCCAATGTGAAGTATTTTCGGCACGGGATAACCGACTAAAATGTGGTGATGTTTAATATTCAACATATTGGCTAACATTCAAAGTACAGTACGGCGGTTTATAGGTCAAATGATGCCGAAACTAAAAAGTATATGCACACTTCTGTTTTGAAAAATGGTACCTAATTTGAATTCATTCTACACTCCTCTTAAAGAAAGATTCCGTTTCCTTGGTTACCAGAAACCAGCATGCTCACCCAAGGGTTATTTTTTGAACAAGCAGATGCACAAAAGCTCTTGGTGTTAAGTTTCGCTGTGGAAACTCTACCTGATTAGTGCGTATACATAATTAGGACATTTTAATACCATGAGCCAAAACACAAATTAAACGTAATCTCTCCGCCCTTCCTGTTAAGGAATTTAGCTTTCCTATTATACATTTCAGCGTAATCCGCTTTTGCATTTCCACTTCTCCCGTCGGGGGTATCTCCGCCTTCCATTAAACTTTCTCTCAGCTGCATGATATTTTGCTAGGACTCGACTCCTTCAAATTTCAATTAAATGCAATCTGGTGTACTTAAAATAGTCTCCTCCTTAGTAGTTCGTTTTCCCGACCCTCGCTCTACCTTTGAAGTTACTTATCCGACTCGCCCTCTGTTCGTCCGATAGACTCGCTCGACTTTCTTCACCTGGTCAAAAAATGAAAATTTAATTCATTCATCTTCAGACCCGGACAGGGTAGTGAATTGTGGACCCGATATCGCTTACACAGTTCCTGCCTTCACGTCAATATAATTCCTTTCTCGCGCTGCGTCTTCCCTTCCACGGCTTAGTATTCTCTCACTTTTTGAAATGAATATTTATGAAATGACAAAATTTACTAGTGAGGGCGAAGGATATTCAATTTCTCTCTAGGGTGGAATAAATCCTTGAGAAAATAATCCGTTTTTGTCTCGCATTGCACAATCTAAGATGTTTTTAATTATTCATTTTTGCTTCCAATGTCTTCCGGATGAACCTTGTGATTAGTTTCTGGATAAATATACATTACTGAAGTGGCCTTAGATAAACACGGATATCGCTATAGTGGTCCGCAAGTAGTTACGGAAGGGCGGCGAAGATGCCGAAAAGGACGCAGATGAGAGAGTACTCTGGTATTTATAAAATAATACGGATTTTATTAGGTAAATCTGGATATTTATGGGGATTTTATGAAGCTGAAGATGAGGAATGTTTGTTTAGAGTACAACGTTATCTTATGAAAGAGGAATTTTCGAGAGAACCGGCTGCTGTTTGAAAATCCATTTTTAATTGAACAGAGTTTCCAGGTGTAAACTAACTACAAAATAACATTGGATTTATAAATTAATTTCCGTTGTTTTGTTGGAAAATTATGTCCACAGACAATCAAGGGGACTTTATTATTCATGACCAGTGATGATCTGGTGTAAAAAACATTTTGAATTTTACTATGATAGATACAATGTACAAATTTGTCCGTTTCTCACTATAAATTAGTTTATCAAATCTTTTCTCAGTGTCCTTTCTTTAACTTTGATACTCTTCGATGATAACCTACCTTGTCGTGGTGAGGGAGCTCAGTAAGGAAACCAGGGATGATACCTGAAGTTAAGCGGTAATCAAAACCCCAAGCCAAGGTGAGACTACCGTGCTGAGGGGGCCAAAATGCAACCGCGAACGGTGAACTCTGGGTACCCGTCGGCCCCCAATTTCAACTAGCCTTGTCTTGGCAGAAAGGGGCTCTGCCGAGATCGACTTATTTTCCCCGGTAAAACAAAGGTCATAGCAGCCCACTATTAAGAAACTAAGAACTTAAAAAAATAAAAACAAAAGAATTCAACAGCATTTTGATCATGACGATACAACCCGCAGCGAAGGAACAACCCTTAGCTCTTCGAAGGTTATCTAGACTCAGATTCGTCATATATTCAAGTGGGAACCAACCCAATTAGGACCCTTAACCGGCGAACCGAAGTAGTCCCCTTCTGTCAGCACTTCTGACCCCGGGATCCAATCGGCATCCCTTGCTCAGGCTAAAGTTTTAAATACGGGTAAGCATCTGTCTTCGGGCAGCAAACAGCCTTCGGGCAAAGCAATGCCTTCCGACAAAAATCCTTGGGAAACCCCGCCTCCGGGCAAACTTCCTTCGGGCAAACCGTTCCGCGTAAACCGCCTCCAGACAGAGGGCAAAACCCAACCCCCGTGTTATGCCAGTGTTGAAGGAAAAGATCCTTCGGAGCATCTTCGGCTAAGGACAAACCAAAACGGTAGCAGTTTTCTGACGATCCCAACTCTTCGGCAGCGGCTCAGTCTTCATTTGCAGTCAAGGCTGTTGAAGCCAATGGATGGTCTTGTATGAAGACACCAATACTTCCGGTTATGACAGAGAGGAGTATGAGGAACTTAGGAGGAAACTCTGCCTAGCTGTAAGGACTGTATCCTTGCAAGGGATTACACTACGCTTTGAATCCGTAGATATATACTTTAAAATGTTACGGATCAACTTCGTGGAACAACTTGGAGTCCAGAATAACCTCAACACCTCCCCCCTGGACGCTACTGGGTAGCAAAGTAAGGGAAAGAGCCGATAGACGAACATTCCTCACTGTCGCCGTTCTTGAACCGGATATTAAAAAGGTTCGGGAACAAACGCGCTACCGACTCTACTATGGGCTTGGAGTCGTCACATTACAAATGTCGGCTCTTAAAGCCATCGAGGAGGACGTGCAGCCCACGGCATCTTTATCTGAACCATGGATGAGGTGCGACTGCTCTTATCAGTCGTCGTATCGATAACTGCAAGACATGCATATACCTTATACAAGAACCATCGGTTAATGGTGGGGAAACAAAGGTCTTAAACTTCAGACATGCTGATTTGTTGTATGCTAATGGAAATGGTAGACTCCGCTCATGTATGGTGGCTTCAAAAGACCACCAAGCTATCTTGGTTAACGACCAATGTGATGGCGACACCACAACGATCAAATCACCATCAAAAGCCAACAGGAAGATAAGGAGATCCTATGGTGCTTTGCTTATTTCCCTCATGACGCAGACGAAGTTCCCAGTGGAACATTCATCTGAGCTAACCAATATGCCAAAAGTAAAGGCATGGGGCTAATAACAGGATGTGATGTTATCGCCCACCAAACATGCTGGGGAAGCTCCACTATCAACGCGCGACCGAGACTACTGGAGTATCTGGAAGAAACCGAATTGCAGATCTTCAATATAGGTAATGAACCTACTTTCTTCAACGTGTTCTGGGAAGAGGTTATCGACATCACGGTGGCATCCTCTGAAATTGCGGCTCTTGTTGGAGAGTGGAGAGAATCAAACCTAAGGCAGCTCGGGCGACGTACAAAACATAACTGAACGCCCAAATTACGATCCCTGGCAGGCGCCGAGATAATCACTACCAACATGAGAGAAACTTCTGAAGAGAGCTGTCCACTCATGATGTCAAAGAAGGGTAAAACACCGTGATGGAACTTAGATTTGGCAAAACAGAAGAGTACGACACGGGTGTTCCTCAACTGAGCTGTAAAGTCTGGTTTAGCCGAAGGTTAGATTTCGTACCGAAGGTCTAAAGAAAAACATAAGGTCGCCCAAACGATCATCATGGAAACGCTTTTGCGAAGAAACCAACTCTGTTGGGGTAACCTGAAAGCTGAAACGAATCCTTGTCAAATAACGTAGCTAGCAGTTGGATTATTTTTGTTTACAGACTGGAAGATACACAGAAAGCGATGAGGAAACGGAAAAGTATTGGCTTGAAAATCTCCTCTCAAGGCCGGCAGCCACATACAGCTCTCAACCGGAAAATTGGACTTTGGCATGCAAAGTAGTTCCACGGGAGCGAGTGAAATGGGCATTTAACTCGATCGATAGATACTAGTCTGCAAGTTCGGACGGCATTATTCCTGCTCTGGTAATAGAGAGAATGGATGCCCTGGGCCTACAAATTCGAAGTATATACTGCGCTTGCTTAGCACACGCTTGTATTCTAATCAGCTGGCGTGATGTGAAGGTAATATTTATTCCTAAACCGGGGAAACCCACCTACATAGAAGCAAACAGCTTTTGATCGATCAGTCTAACTGAAAAGACTAGTAGATCGGTTTATAAGGGATACATCTATTCCTAAGTGGTAATTTCACTATAGGCAACATGCCTACCAGAAGGGCAAATCCACGGAGACAGCACTCCATGAAATAATGGCAAAAATTAGGAAGTCAATGTCCGATAAAGAATACGGCTTAGACATTAAAGGGCTTGCCTGTTATTTGCCCCATGCCTTTACTTTTGGCATATTGGTTAGCTCAGATGAATGTTCCACTGGGAACTTCCGATGCCCGCCGATCATATGGTTTCCAGATTTATCTTCGGAAAGACATATTTCGTTGTAATCACCAAAAGAGCAGAACGGTCGATAAATGGCTTGGGATGACAGATTTAATAACCTTCACCGCGGGTGATTCATGAGAGGCGGATCTATGAGCGATACCATGACCGGCAGGTTGTGGATAAAATTCGGCTCAATAGGTTACGGTGGGCGGGTCACTTAATCCGTATGGATGAGGATGATCCAGCCCGGAAAGTCTATAAGGGCAATATCTATGGTAGAAAAAGAAGACGAGGCAGACCCTGCCTAAGATGGAGTGATGGCGTAGGTCAGGATGCCAGGCAGCATTTAAGAATATCGAATTGGTGGACCTTGGCCCAAAACCGGGATGTCTGGAGTTCCTTATTAAGGCAGGCCTTGACAGGATACTGGTTGTTGCGCCGTTGATGATGATGATGGTGATTACACTCAAAAAGGGAGAAATTGGGCAGTAGATTCAAAGTCAACACTGGTACTCCGCGAGGACAACAACCAACAAATATCATCAAACAAAGCGGGGAGAGCTTAGCCCACATGAGGGGAATGTTCCCAAAAAACCCAAACCTGAGTCCAAGAGGGGAGATAACCGAGGTAGGTCAGAGGTGAAGGCAGGAATCAGGAAGCCCGCCACTAGCTGTGTGAGGTCAAGGGCATTTGATGCCCATATTACCAAAAACGTTTCCGGATCAAATCCTCACTCGTGAGGAGCAGGAAACTACCGAAAATCGTGTCATTAGGCAGATGTGCAAGGGATGAACTGGGAATCTTGTGTTCACCGGGATACACCTTCGACCAGGTCACATACTGATGGACTGCCTATCGGAGGACCCTGCAGTATGGCTTATGGCTATAGTTCCTAAATTGCCAGGCTGGCAAGAAGCTGAACTGTCGCCATGTGCTGGTGATGATATCCCAGGAGCACACATGTCACCATATGTTTCTTCCAAAAGCCGCAACAATAGAGACGGAAGATCTCATGGGCCTCTAAATCGATTCCTATTGTGATCTCCATACGCGGTTACAGAAAAGTGGCATGTTGTAGGAGGAGGGTGATTCTCTGACGGTGGAGAAAAGCGCCAAACAATAACGGAGCCAATGGCAAGCATTAAGATAGCCCAGATGAACCTCTACTAAGCGAAAGCTGCATCTGCGGTAATTGCAAGAGCAAGTTCCAAGGAGAACATTGGAATAGTGCTGCCTCAGGAGCTCTGGGTGTGGCGGAGGCAGATTCACGATTTACATGGGGAAACCATGGAGCTAATTTGGGACTCCTCTTGTGAAAAATCAAAAATAGACCAAAAATTACTTTGAAAGACGCATGTCGGAAAGCTATGAGGGCTCCGATGATTGGCAGGTCCACAGGAGGAAACAAGTCGGAATACCGGAAGCTCGCGCTTCGGGTATAAAGGTTTTGTGTTCATCTTATGGAAGAAACTTCAACGCACATTTTTCTGTCCGTATATAGCTACAAATCCAACATAATCCTTCAGATTTTTCCAAACTACGAGACATACGTACATATTGCAGCCATAGATATCACGCTCACCCTAAACAAACAAACTGCCTATTACCGAATACTGTACACATATATGCACGTATATAAATTGATCGTACCCATATTTCCGATTTACTTCTTCTATCTATTTGAATTAGGCATTACCCGCAAAGTTCATTAGCACGCATATATTATATACCTACATACACATATGTCTGGCTGACAAATAACTAAAAAACTAAAACAAAATAATTCTCTGCGACCCAATTCATAAGAACTCATTTCGTTGTGGTACTGACGAATTGATATGTCATGATGACGTCATGCAGGTTGTAGAGTGCACGAAATTCACGAAAAATTGTAAAGTTTCACCCCCTATAACTTTGTTAATAATAGTTGGATTTTCTTCAAACTTGACGAAACTGTGCATTATATTCTTCGTTACAGGCATGCCAAATTTTGTACTTCTGGGATGAACATAAGGGGGGGTGCCGGGTAAATTTCTAAAATGTGGAAATATACTATTATTAACTTTATTTGTGTAGATATCGGAACCGGATATATTTTGAGGCCTAGATTTCGTAGAGATGCACCACTGTGATTTTTTTCAGATTTTTCGGTTGGATAGGTTCTGAGAACGAGACCTGTTACACTTTTTGTCGGTCATATTTTGAACCCTCACTCCCCTATGTTTCATCTAATATCAAATATTGAACCAGATTCGAAAAGTACTAATTGAGACCTTTCATTTGATACCCTACATGGCTACATTCTGTGAAAAAAAAAATGTGCACCCTCCATTCACATGTACGGGGAGCCCCCCTTAAACTTAACACAAGATGGCGCCACTTACTGCATGTAAAGGGATCACCAGATTACATACTCTCACCAATTTTTGTGACAATCGGTCCAGCCGTTTCCGAATAAATCGGGTGTGACAGACAGATAGACAGACAGACAGACAGACAGACAGACAGACAGGCAGACAGACGGACAGACGGACAGACAGACACCGTCTCGATTCTAATAAGGTTTTGTTTCACACAAAACCTTAAAAAATGGGGCTGCACCGCGAAGATGCTACTTTGGATATGCAATAGAGTGGTCAATATTTACCTAAGGGGCGGTAATCTGGGCACAAAGAATTGAACTCACCACATAGGCCAGGGAGTAGTATAGGTGTGTATCAGTGGGGCAACGAGGACATGCTAAGCGGCATCCCTGGAGGTCGTTCTGGAATTAGTCCCTCTCCAGCTGCATCTACAGATGTAGGATAAGAGGGTAATCTTCAGGATGGCCGAAAGTATCAGTGAGGCGGGGAGCAGCTTAAATGGAAGGAAGATTGATATTCTCTCTAGGCGGTACCCTGAATTATTAATACCAAAAGTAGCATGACAACGGAGTTTCACTTCGATAAGAAATTTGAAACACGTTGGAGTAAGAAGGTAAACTGGGTGAATGTGGCTGTGGCAAACGGCTTAAACTAGTAACCTATTACTTAATACATTGGCAGATCCCTCACAGCAGATAACACTTGTGCAAAATAGGTCGAAGCACTTGGGAGAATACTAAATACTAGATACAAAGTTGAAATACTTGGAAGTAGGGAATATATTAAAATTCGTAAGTGTTGTAGGCTTGCTTGATATATTATAGTTAATAGGTTCACTATAACTGGTCAAAGGGGCATAATGGTTCTTCAAGGACGCGGTGCGACTTTTCTTAACAGAATAGTAATAATAACTTCTGGGCCACCGAATGTCTGCTCTTTAAGAGAGCAGTCCGGGACATAAATCCACCCTTGGCAAAGACCTTAAATAAAACCGAACATATCTGGGTATTCGGAATTTGCATATTCAAGTCCAAAACCGTCTTTTTTGCGGAGTCCTCGGTATATGGTTTTCTATGTTTGTTTGCGGGGTACCTTTCACGGGTTGGGCAGAAAGTTCTCGCGTTTTCAAAATTGATCGGTAACAAAGCAGAACCCCGTCAGCTGAATAAATCTACTTCCAACTAAACCTAATACACTGTTAACTTATCGGAGGACAGCTTCCGGCGGCGATTACGATGAGGCGGTGATTAGATTTTTCTACCGATGATGATGAAGTCTAAGCAACCGGACCACCATTTGACATCAGGATTCCCAATACTATAGTATTTGATTGCATCTGAAACTGTATCTAATTTGAGTGTAGTCTGAATTTGAGAATTGAAGATTATCCTGACCTTGTACATAACCAGTCGAGAAACTAGAAGCTGGAAGCTTCTGGTACGAAACGTTGTGTGTATTTGTTTTATAAAAACATTTGTTTGATTAATAACTAGCACGTAATATATGCATATATTATGTGAGATTATCGACTTTCGCATTTTATTGACAATCAAAGTCTTGAATTGCACAGAAGCGACAAATTTGACAAATTTGGTAGGATCATGTTCTATAATAGAGCCTGCAATGCTGCATGAGGATTTTAGGATGGGGGTTTCATAGTCAATTACAAAAAATTATGGTAATATACTATTATAAACTTTATTCTAAGGGTATAGAGGGTATTTCATAGCCTAGGTACAATATAGTGGCTGCTCCTTGATTTTTCTTCAGTTTTTTTAATTGGGTAGTTTCTGAGAATGGGCCCGTTAAAGAAATGATCACTTTCGACTACACGCACTCCCCACCTTCCCAACAAATGTTAAAACTAAGACCGGCTTCGAAAAGTACTAACCAAAACCTTTCATTTGGTACCCACATGACCATATTTGGTGAAAAAGAATTTACACCAACCTTTTGCATATATGACGACCCTCCCCCCCCCTTAAATTCGACGTAGAATGATGTAGCTCACTATATGCGTGAGCGTTCACAGTTCTCAGCTTTCCACCAAATTTGGTGTCAATCTCTATAACCGTTTCCGAGAAAAATGCGTGTGACAGACAGACAGACAGAAACCCGATTTTAATAAGATTTTGTTTTACCCGAAAACTTACAAATGAGTGGCCCTAACGGGTATCATTTTGTTGATGAATTAGAATCGTCGGCAAATACGTATATACGAGTACATGTGATATAGGAATATGATGCATCTTTGATCTTTCCGTTTATTCATCTGAGTTTGCCAGCCTCATTTGACATTACTCATTGTCCCAAAGTGACCATATCATCATGAAAATCCGATGGTAGTCGCACATCTGCTCACGGTGAATATAAACCATCAAATGTCAATATTAATATTTCGTCCGCATGCGAATTCATTCATATGGTATTCAGTCCTGACCTGTCCATCCCAACCATAAATTATCCTTTGCACATGTACGCAGATAAAAGCTCACGCAATCACGTATTTCACTGGCTACAAATATCCTGACCACATCCTTGACAATTATCAGCATAAATCCATCACACACATCATTATCCTTTATGATATCACTGACCGCATTGACTTCCTTTCTCGCAACATAACCAGCAGCGAACAGACACTTCGAATTCCTGTTTTCCCCAAATTTCTCTGAAACTACAAATATCATCATCATTCCTCGAAGCATTTGGTATCAACATTGATTTATGATTAAATGGAAGCAGTGAGGACGACCATCAGTCGCCGAAATGGCAAAAACAATTCGAATCACTTCTTCCTTGGGTTCAAGACTCAGATAAATCCGTTTGATTCATGAGACTTATCTTATTTGTCATCAATTTGAGGCATACGAAAATAGGAGGAATCGTGTAGGCTTTGTGCTGGGAATGCTTTCGTTTAAATATTCGTTGAAATTGTTGTCAGTGTTTTCCTGATTCCTTGTTTGTTCGGCGAAGAAGGCGATAGATAACGCCAACGAGGAAATTTCCTTTCAGGGACATTTGCGAAATTGGGAAAATGATAAACACGTACACGATTAACATTGATGTGCCATGAATTTCTGCTGAACCGAAAGCCAGCAGGTAGTTTTCATGAAGACTTCAAAAGAGCGCCTTGAGGAGCCGCGGGAGATGTGTTCCTGAATTTCTTTTGTTAAAGTGTTGAGCGAAATATGACATTGAAACTTCCATTTCAATGTTAACTCCCCTAAAAAATGATGAAATATTGTATAAATAACAGTGTTGCTCTTTAATAATGGAGGGAATAGGGTACGAATTCAGCGCCACCTCGGCGAGTGTTCCTCATCTGCAAAACCGAATAGAGATTGAAATGTGTCATCTTTTTTCAACCAACAACTGGGTAAAAATCAGATTGACTTCTTATGACTATATTCTTGGCTGTTCTTCTGTGTACCATCCACTGTATCCTTTTCGCTACAAACGCCACAATATAAATCCATTACGACAGCCTCTCGTCTTCACGCAAAAAGGTGCTCTCCATTTACTTCAGCTGTTTATTAAAGTGTCCTAGCAGGGTGACATGAAATGTTGACTCCCTGCCACGTGATGGAATAACAAATTGCCTACTTTATCCTGGCCGACGGATCTGTCATCTTCGACTCGACACACTAAGTATTTATTTGATTCCTAGTAGGAAGTAAATAGGAGAGGAGACAAAAAGAACGACACTTAATTCTGGAGGAGTCCGTTTGATCAGCTCCTAGACAGGAGACTTGAGAAATTAATTTGATTAGTTGGAGGGAAATTGCAGATCTTTTTATAGAGGAACACTTATTAATGTTGTTTGTATTTCTGAGACCTTTCAAGAAGCCATTTGCATTGAAGCCACTATCAGATTCAGTATTAGAGGAAAAATAATGGACTTTCGCTGAGTGCTTCCTTTTAATCATTAAAACGGGATTTATCAATGGAAGCTGCATGCACTCTATGTTTTGGTTTGAAAATGGATTGAAAAATACTTTTCGTTGTTAAATTTAAGGATTCCTGAGTTTTCTATCCACTTCAATGCGGACTGCCCCTACTGGGAAATCTGGGGAAGGTGTCTGCGAATTAACAAAAAGGGAGCAACCAATCAAGGTCGTTGCATCCCTAATAAATTTAGTCATTATAAAAGTTACGGGATCGTCCATCCTCACATTGGGGAGTCAAGAATTCTCCGAAGGATTCTTTTGAACGCGGCTAAGAATTCGCACTTTTTCTTGCTAAAGACCGAAGTCAACGAGGACTACATGAGAACTAGTTAAATCATTGTCTTGTACAGTAAGAACTTTGATCCTATGATGAGACGTTTCTGGATGAAGCTGAAATGAGCTTCGTTGGTTCCCAACAACCGTGCATGGGGTTTGTCATGTAAGCTGACATCGGTTGATGTTCGACCCTAGATAGACAAAAATATCGCACGTTGCCTATTCGATCTGGATGATTAGATTCTACAAAGTGGGTTGCTATGCTATGATCGATATCGTTAGCATAGTCTAATAGCATGGTGGACTTGACGAGAATGGTGCCTCTTGTAGTTACATCAGTATCCCGGATCGCTTTCTTCAAGGCTAGGTTAAAAAAGGTGGATGATAGGGCACCCCCTTGTCTTAGATTGCTGTAGAGGTTGAATCGGGTTGAGAGCAATCCAGCTGTTTTTTTCTGTCCACGCATATTAGTCCCACGCGCATAGATATACGAGATGCCCTTGTAACATTTTTTTTACTACGCTATGTTAAATAATTTTAAAATTATTTCGTTTCAAAAACAAATTTGTATTATTAATTCAATTCTGACAGAAAACTTTTCTTCTCTCTCAAACGAGTAGGCATGGCCTACTTCGCACGATTACTTGACTGTGAAATGGTCCCGGTTTTAACTGGCCTCGTGGGCGACGCACTCCCCGGGTGCCTAATATCGATCCGCCATAGCACTCCAATCCCAGCTGAGATCTAGGGATTTTGACGAGAGAACTTGTGGCGGGGCTTGTCGGCCGCTGTCGACCGGTGGACGTTAAAGCGAACGCGACGTCCTCGCTTACTTCCAGTGCCGTCTGTTTCCTAGAAGAAAGGATACAGTCTATCCATGGAAATCCTCTTGGGGTTGTCACCGACGTCAAGATTGAAGGCGTGTTTTCCACGCTCGAGGACCTCATAGGCGCCCTCGTATGGTGTTTGCAACGACTTCCGGAAGGCACCGATCCTCATCAGAACGTGGGTATAAACTGCGAGTTTCCTTGTCGTGTAGAGCGCCGGCTGCATGTGACGAGATGGGGAAGGTGACTGTACTCTGAAAATGGCCTCTGGTTGTAGGCACAACAATGTGGACTCTCTTGTCGAGGGCTAGGTCACTAGGAAGTCCAAAGTTCTCCCGTAAACGAGCTCAACAGGGTTGGCAACAACCTCTTCACAACCGGCTGTACGGAGACTAAGCAGACCGAAAGGCAGGGCGTGCGAGAGTGTAGATTTAAGTTGCATTTCCTGGTATGTAATAATTACGGCGGGGACACCGAAGTGCGGAATTCACTCTCGACAGAAGGCTTCAACATATAAGCGAACCGCGTTAACCGATGATTGTTTGTGAGGCAGTACTTGTAGAAGTGCGAATCTTGCAAAGGACCCATAATGCCGAGATGTATGATGAGAAGAATACACCTACTTCCTTCTTAGCGTGCCTAGTGACATTAGAATTTTGACGTGCGATACACTGTCTGGCCCAATAATTAACGTCAATGTTCGTGGGTGGCCAGAAATATTTGCTGGGGTCTAGCCGGTTCGTTGTCCGATTGCCAGGGTACGCAAGATCGTGTGCTGAGCGAAACACTCCCTTATGGGAAGCGGTCGGAATATATGGCCTAGGACCCTCTTCGGAGATCTTGCATCTTGATAGAGGAATGTGAGCCGATGATGGGGAACTCTTTAAGCTTGTATTTGGAGTCCGACTGCAGGCTCAGAGATCCCAGACAAAGCATCAGGAACTAAGTTATCTTTACCGAAAACATGTTGAATATCCGATGTAAACTGGTTGATGTAGGCTAAATGCCGAAATTGGCAAGGCGTTGCTTTGTTGGCCTGAAAGCGAACGTTACGGGCTTGTGGTCCATAAACACGGTGAACGGCTTGCTTTCAAAGGATAAACAGAAATACTTGATGCTCAGATAAGAAGCTAGTAATTCACGATAATAGGCGCTGTAATCCCGTTGAACAAGATTCGATCGTTTTGAAATGAAACCCAACGATAGCCAGCTTCGATTCACCCTTTGGTAAAGAGCAGCGCCTACTGCAATGTCTGAAGCAACGATGAATACAGCTAGGGATGCATTTTGTTGAGGAAATTCCAAAAGTACAGCATCTACTAGCTGTTGCTTGGTTGCTTAAAATGCTTCTTAGGATTAGACAGGAAGGTGTCAAGTAAAGGTTGGTGATGAGCGATTTGGGGAACATTCTAAGGTCTTCAACCGCCTTTGGGAGCGGTAAACTCAAGAGTGGTTGCACCTTGTCTGGGTCGAGTTGTATGCTGTCAGGAGTGATGGAATGGTTTAGAGATTCCACCTGCTGTTGGAGAAATCTGCACTTTTCAAGGTTGAAAATTAGGTCATTGTCAAAAAAACGTTGGAAAATGCACTCCAGATGTGTCAACTGCTCACACTCGGTGGAAGATGCGACCAGAATGTTATCCAAGTAGACGAAACAGAGCTCCAAATTTCACAGTATAGAGTAGATCATCATCATTAACGGCGCAACAACTGATATCCGGTCTAGGCCTCTAGGAACTCCAGACATCCCCGTTTTGCGCCGAGGTCCACCAATTCGATATCTCTAAAAGCTGTCCGGCGTCCTGACCTACGCCATCACTCCATCTTAGGCAGGGTCTGCCTCGTCTTCTTTTTCTACCATACATATTGCCCTTATAGACTTTCCGGGCTGGATCATCCTCATCCATACGGATTAAGTGACCCGCCCACCGTAACCTATTGAGCTGGATTTTATCCACAACCGGACGGGTATGGTATCGCTCATAAATTTCGCCGTTATGTAGGCTACGGAATTGTCCATCCTCATGAAGGGGGCCAAAAATTCTTCGAAGGATTCTTCTCTCGAACGCGACTAAGAGTTCGCAATTATTCTTGCTAAGAACCCAAGTCTCCGAGGAATAAATGAGGACTGGGAAAATCATTGCCTTGTACAGTAAGAGCTTTGACCTTATGGTGAGACGTTTCGAGCGAAACAGTTTTTGTAAGCTGAAATAGACTCTGTTGGCTGACAACAACCGTGCGCGGATTTCATTATCGTAGCTGTTATCGGTTGTGATTTTCGACCCTACATAGGAGAAATTATCGACGGTCTCAAAGTTGTATTCTCCTATCCTTAGTTTTCTTGTTCGACCAGTCGGGTTTGATGTTGTTGATTGTTGTTGATGTCGAATGGTCTTGAGAGTGATCCTGCTGCTTTTATCTGACCTCGCACTTTGGTCAGCGTCAGCCTAGACAATCTCATTAGTTTCGCTGGGATACCGAATTCTCTCATGGCCGTGTACAGTTTTACCCTGGCTATGCTATCATAGACGGCTTTAAAGTCGATAAACAGATGGTGCAACTGTTGTCCATATTCCAACAGTTTTTCCATCGCTCGCCGCAGAGAGAAAATCTGATCTGTTGCTGATTTGCCTGGAGTGAAGCCTCTTTGGTATGGGCTAATGATGTTCTGGGCGTATGGGGCTATCCAGCCTAGCAAGATAGAGGAGAATATATTATAGATGGTACTCAGCAACGTGATACCTCTTAATTGCTGATATCTCCTTTTTTAGGTATGCGACAGATAATGCCTCGTTTCCAATCGTCAGGCATTGATTTGCTGTTCCATACTTTGAGCACAAGTTGATGAACCACTTGGTATAACTGGTCGCCTCTATATTTAACTAATTCGGCTGTAATTCCATCGGCTCCTGGCGACTTATGATTTTTAAGCCGATGAATTGCACGGACTGTTTCTCCTGTACTTAGGGGTGGCAGTATTTGTCCCTCGTCTTCAGTTGGCGGGACCTCCAACCCGCCGATGTTCTGGTTTTTCAGTAGTTCATCAAAGTACTCAACCCATCGCTCCAATATTACACGGTATGCAGCATTTTTCCGTTCCGTTGCTAGCTTATATTTATAATCAAACCAGCCGTTCCGACCCTTTTCGCGGCTGGGACCAAGTATGTTTGTGGCCGTATTTATGATAAAGTTCTTCAGGAGATTGTGAAGATCATTTGTTGATGCTTCATCTCCAGGATCTCTGTTGACTGCGGTTATTGCGGCATCCATTTCCCCGTATAGGTGTTATGAAGGGCTGCATTGTGGATGGCTTTAGTGTTAACTCTCACCTGATTGTCAGAGGGGTTCTGGGTGGTATTGTTGTCCGAACCCAGAACACCAACGAGATTGTGACCTGAGTCTATATTGGCCTCCCTATATGTTCTGATATTCATCAAGGCTGAAAGGTGGCGACTTTCAATCAATACGTGGTCAATTTGGTTGAAAGTGGTCCCATCTGGAGAGCTCCACGTTTGTTTGTGGACCGCTTTCTGTGCAAACCAAATACTTCGAACTACTATTTCGTGTTGCCTGAATGCATATATTTTTAAATTTGCCTCGCAAGCGCAGAGGTCAAAGCCTTTCGTTTATGTTTTCGAAGCTGATAGTAACAGGTTTCATTTTTTGGCTGACTAAGAAACCTCGTCGTTCGTCGTTGTGTAATTAGTCCAGTCCGAGTCTCCTTTCGTGGCTTCGTAACAAGTGGTTTTCAGTGTAGGGTTGTCAGCCTTACCTAACCCCAACTTGGAGGACCAGTTGCAACAATTTGTCCTGTTTTTGGGCGCGGGAGACTCACTTGCATCCTTCTCCGTCTGCAGGTATTCGTTAAGGAAGAGCTCCCAGCGGTCACCACGTGTAGGTGGAGATAGGGTTTGGCAGTAGAACTGTTGGTGTTGGTTCAGCAGGCATTTCCCAGGTTTTATGCTCCATTGTACCAATCCACATTTCGCCCCGGGATATATACTACTCTTTGACCACCCTTTTAGGGAACATCGGAAGTATTTGATTGTCATGTACGCGGCTAATAGCTCACGATCGCAGGTGCTGTAGTTCAGATGAACTGCATTCAAATTCTTGGAGAAAAAAACTCAACGGCTGCTACATTTGGTTCATCTTACTAAGATGTTATGGGAGCATCTGCTTGGGGAAATACCAGGAATGTATTAGGTTGTTGCAAATGAAATGTCGGATTTTTCAATGAAGTGAAGTTAGTTATGATTTTAATGTTTAAAACTGCCGCAAGGTGACTCTGGTGGTATGGGATAATTGAGTATAAATAGTCGTTCGTTCGATCAAGGATTCATTTCAGTTTCAATCGTCATTGAAGTTCCAAGTAAAACTCAACGAAAAAAGCATGGAAGGGAGTCAAAAACGTATACTTTTTCTATATGAATTTAAACTTGGTCACAACGCAGCGGAGGCAACCAGAAACATTTGCAGAGCATTTGGAGCTGACGCTGCAAACGAACGAACGACACAGCGGTGGTTCGAAAAATTCCGATCAGGCGACATGACCCTCCAAAGTGAACCTCGTGGACACCCAGGACCATCGATCGACAACGACGAGTTGCGTTTGATAGTGGAATCTGATCCCCGATCATCGATTCGTGACATTGCAGAGAAAATAGGCGTACACTATTCGACAGTATCTCGGCACTTACAACAGCTTGGAAAGGTGAAGAAGCTTGATAAGTGGGTTCCGCATGAACTGAACGAGCAAAACATGGCGCTGCGAATGGAAATATCCAGTTCTCTACTCAACCGCAACAGGAACAATCCCTTTTTGCGCAGAATAGTGACATGCGATGAAAAGTGGATATTGTACGACAACCGTCGCAGATCAACGCAATGGCTAGATGCCGATCAGCCTCCACAACACATGCCAAAACCGAGCCTTCACCCGAAGAAGGTAATGGTAACTGTTTGGTGGTCTGCATCTGGAATTATTCATTATTCGTTTTTGGAGCGTGGTGAAACAATTAATGCAGAGAAATATTGTGCCCAACTTGATGAAATGCACGAGAAATTACGTGTTCAGCGGCCTAGATTGGTCAACAGAGATGGAGTGATACTGCTCCATAATAACGTCCGACCTCATGTTTCCAGAATGACGGTCCAAAAATTAAATGAATTACGATATGAGACTCTTCCTCATCCACCATATTCACCCGACCTCTCGCCAACCGACTACCACTTTTTTAAGCATTTGGATCACTTTTTGGCGGGGAAACAATTCAGCAATGAAGTAGCTGTCAAAAGTGGCTTTGAAGAATTTCTTAGCTCTAGAAACCCAGACTTTTACGAAACTGGAATAAATGCCCTTGTATCTCGTTGGGAGAAGTGCATTGAAGCTGCTGGTTCTTATTTTGACTAATAAAATTAATTTTCATAAAAGTTATAGTTTTTTGAAATTTTACTCAAATATCCGACATTTCATTTGCAACAACCTAATAGCATCCAACTGTCGTTTGGCTAGCTCAAATGCCTGGAGGGCCTCCGTAGACCTCCAATCAGGCGCGAGTCTTTGGTCTTAGTCTCAGACACGTAGGCATTGAAGAACGCTTGGTGTTGTGCGGACTTGGGCAAGAAAAAGTGGCAGAAGTTTAACATTCTCAAAAACCTTCACAGATTCTTGACTGTTTTGGGTTGTGGGAAATCGTGTGGCCTAAAAGCTTCACCTATTGTTGAAGGAATTTGCATTTTTCAATGTTAATTACAAAACCGGGCTCAATGTGATGTTGAGAAATGCACTCGAAGTGTTCTAGATGCTCAGACTCAGAGCAAAAGGCGGCCAGTACATCACCCAAGCACATGAAACCAAAGTTAAGGTTTCGCACGACATGCTGATGGTTTCAGGCTGCCACAAGACCAGTTCTTACAACGGCCTAGTGGCTCAGGAGGGTGTGTTCCGAATTTCCGAATTTCTCAGCGGTGGTGAGTTGTGCTGAGGTTATTTTAGTGTGGAGCTCGAGTGAATCTCTGCTAAGCCGCTCATACACTGTAGCGCCTTCACACGATAATTAGTTCTAACAATTGTTGAAAAGAAGAGAAGTTCTGACCCCTTCTGAAAAGAGTCGGTTACTTGAAGGACCCATTTTTAGAAATTACCCAACCCAAATATCTGAAAATAAATATGGTGGTCTCCATACGGATAGTTTTTAAATAAAGTAATAGCATGTTGCTATATTTATTATATTTTTAGGAAGAGATTGGGAAACCCCCTTAAATTTGTCCTAGAATCCATCATAGCGCACTATTACCGACAGTTATTTTGGGTCAAAGTTGTCACTTTTGTGTAAATTCCCTGCGTTCTAAAACTTTGAATGTTGATATCATTTTAAAGCGAATGGTCTGACGAACAAATGCATAAACATTACAAGCTGCGTACAAATGGCACAAAAGCCCATTAAAGTATTCTTATATAAGCAATACACAAAACCTTTCATACCTGAAGCGTTTAGAACAGCCACAATCAGGTTTCTAGTTTCGCTCATTATGGAAGTTACTGTCCTGACTTTTCCGGCTGGCCGCTCCGTGATGCTAATTGTTAGCATTCAACTGAAGTGGAGAGCAGATTCATAATACCCGATTGGCTGAAGTGTCGCTACTGCCAGTGTAGGACATTAATAGTGACTGTGATTACTTAGCTGTTGGTTTTAATAACTCCTCCTTAATATTTCCTGTCGGGTTTCAGATCGATTTTGCTTCTATTTACTCATTTCCAAGCACCTATTCAATTTTCAGTCTACTGACAAGGACTTTTAGGATTACATGCTCAATCTATATAGAGAAATAGATTTTCCTTTGAACTGCGGGCAATTTCTATCCGAAGCCAGCCATGATTGTATTTGAAGGATATCAATAAATTCTGGGAAGATAATGAAAATGCGTAGAGAGGTCAAAATATCAACCATTTGTCCCCCGAGTGCCGAGTTGTGCAGAACAGGTAAAATGCTGATAATCAGGTTGCCAAAACGTTCCCGTCCATACACTTATATATGCACATCGTATTTATAATATGAATCCAGTCCGTCCTGCGGCATCGAGAAATCCAATATGCTAGCCCAGCTGACGTTTGATTTCTCGAGCCTGGGAAATATTATAATTCAGGAATAATTGAAATTATTTGACATGAAAACTAATGAATATCCTGGGAGCGACTCACTCTGGGGACCAGTGAAAAACAATCTTCAAAAGACAAAGAAAAACACAATAAAAACTACAAAGAAAACAACTTCCCTATAAAGGACATTAAGTGAACAAGCAATTGAATTCAATAATAACTCCGGAGAAGGGTAGGGAATAGACAACAAAGGCTCTTGGCTCGTTCTAACGATAATTTTGCACATACTTTCTTCTCCCTAGGATTGACTCGTCCTTTTCCAATAAAAACGACTGCGGAGGGTAAGTACAGAGACAGCGACGGCACAAGTCAATGTCAAGGATGAAACAAATAAGGGTAACTCTGTGAACAATCAAATTACATCCTCATCTCGTAAGTCATGTGAAAAATATCCCCCCAAAATGATTTATGTTGCCGAGTCCCCTAGGATCAGACGATTTTTTACCAATTGGTACGAGGACCCTCAAAAATGAAAGGGAGTATATAAAACGAAACAATAGCTGCCGGTTAGGTGAGTCGAGTCGAATTCGGCAAGGTAGAGAGGGAGGAAGCCATGAACGAGAGCAACGAAATAAAATCCGTTTTTTAGATAATTTATTTTCGAACGGAATCGAATCAAAACCGATCGGCCGGAATCTGGAAACACATTTGTAGTGAAAGTCACATAAGATGTTTGTTTTTCCCTGTTGGAGTCGGGGTGAAAATTTTGTGTAAGGTGCGGTAGAGCGTAACAAAAGGATCACTGTGGTGTGTGTATATGGGTAAGTAATATGGGGTAGTGAACCTGGGGTTGTCACTGTGTGTTCCTCGTTATTTCAGTTGCGAATATTTTCACAAATTTAGGACTAGTAGTGATTTCACTCAATTGGAAATCGTTTCAGGAAAATTATTTTGACCAAGTTGGGTTTATAAGAACGAATGGGGCTCATATTTGAAAAAAATTGTTGCTTGTTTTATATACATGTACTATGTATGTAGCATAAGAGGGCAATGATCCATCTGCAAAATCTTTTTCGTTTATGTCCGTTGAATCCTTTGAAATATGTTCTCAAATACAGAACGTCTATTCCCAAGTCAAGTGTCCTTTGAGAATCATCCCTCCAACAAAGGCAACCCTTGTCAATTCGCACTGCGTATCTTTTCAATTGAAACCGCAATATTAGACACTCCGGATGCTTTTAAGGACATAAAATATGATCCGTAACTCTTCATGCAGAAGTGATAGAGATGTATTATAGATGAAAAAGGACTCAGCGACAAGACGATACCCTTCGTTTGCCATTGTGGAGTGTCTTCTTGAACAGGCAAATCCGCAATAAGACTATTAATCATAATTTACAACAGGACGTAACGCAGTCAATATTTGCTGTTTTGCCGTTAGCCATTTCCGCGGCGACTTTACGATTTTATGTAGTAGAAAAGATCATTAAATTAATTCAAATGACAGTCATATTACGATAAATTATTATTTGAATATAATAAATTTGGTCTTACGATGCTACTGTGCTTCAATGGATCTAATGGTTTTCCCTCTTGTCTTTATGGAACTAGGGGTATTTATTCTCGGACAGTGAAAGACACTTTTGCTCACCCGTTATTGTTCCGCACTTTTTCAAGAAAGCCGCCTCAGTATAGAAGCGTCGGCAAGGGTTATACGATCCTTTGTTTTTGAATTTATATTATTACCTAAAAATAAGAGTCACTCATTCTATTTCTAAATTCATGCAAACGTTGTGGAATTCCTTTAATCCAATATCGATCCTTGGTCTCTAGAAAGCTTCCACTTCTTTCTCTAGCCAGCGCATCATCTAGTTCAGGGGTGTTCTGGGAGTTGTTTGGCATCCACTTTTCGATTTAGATTTCTTCTCTCCATTGCTGCATATAAACAATAGAACTGCAATTTTCGTATGAGGGCAAGGCGGTTTCTAACATATGTACGTACCACTCTTTGTTCACTCAATTCCCATAATCGCACTATTGTCAGAATCTGCTCACTTTTGAAAGATAACAGAGTCGTTTTAGTTGAAGGTCCTTATATCTTTCTTCCTTGGGTAGATATTTTGAATATTGCTCCATCACAGGAGTCCATCCCGAACGGACAGCAAAGGGGGGGGGGGGGGGGGGGGACGTTAAAGCGGTGCTCATTCTGCCTCTCGGAGATGGCTGCCCCCTTAAAAAGATGGCCTCTGTCTGTCTAAGGAGGCAATTCGGAGCTTGCGTCCAGTCTAAGCGAGTGCTTTCACTGCTCGAGGACTTTATAGGGGTATCTACCGGGTGGCATCTGTCGCTAAAAGAATTGTCTACTAGCTGCGCGTGATGAGATGGCGGAGGCGGCATCAACTCGGCCACGGCCTCCCGTAGCAAGCGTAACCACCTAGTCTTGTATCGAAAACCAGGTCGCCGAGGAGTCATAGGTTCTCTCAGTACACAAGATAAGCAGTGCTCGAAATAAACTCTTCGCGGTTGGCTATACGGAGGCCAAGCAAAAGGAAATACAAGACTCCCGATTGGAACGGATCATTGCGTGCCATAATAGTGGTACCCAGCGTCTAATGCCAACGTTCAAGCATTCCATTGTTGTCCAGTTGTCTGATGACATTTAAAATCTAGGAGCTTTTTGAGCTCTGAGAAGGGGACATATTCGATTTACATTTCCTGGTCTGTGATTAATACAATTAGAACACGAAAGCCTGGAATTCACTTTCGACAGAGGGCCTCAGCACAGGACTGTGTTGTAATGTCTTTCAGTGGTTTTGACTCAGGATACCGTGTATCGAGAAGTATGGTGTTGAAGCTCTTTATGGACCCAGGGAATACTTCTACTTCCTTCTCAACATACCTAGTGGCCTAACACTTCTGGCATGCGATACAGTCTTTAGCCCAAGAATTAACGTCCTTGTTCATGGACGGCCTGAATATACTTGCTTGAGGCTAGACAGTTCGTTGTTTGAACGCTGTGTTGCGCAAGACCGTGCTCTGATAGAAAGACTTCCTTACGAAAAGCGGCCGGAATATATCACCTAGGTCCCTTTTCGGAGGTCTCGCAGCAGATAGAGGAAGATGAGCTGAAGATTGCAAACACCTTAAAGTTGCATTTGGAGTCCGACTACGGGCCCTGACAACCTGCGTCATCCTTTTGGGCCACAGCGATTGCCGAAAAATCGACTGTTGTTTGGATTTTGACTTCGAAGATCCGAGAGAAAGCATTAGCGACTGAGTTATCTTGAGATATGTTGAACGTCTGCTGTTGGGTAAGTACCGAAATGAGTGAAAAGATGCTTTGCCGGGCTTCTGCCTTTAGGTCTATGGTCCGCGAACACGGTGAATGGCCTGCTTTCAAGCGCAAATCCGTAATTCACGACTGTAGGCATAATAATAATTGCACCTAATTTAACTATTTTGAGAAGAGTCCGAAAGATGTGCAAATTGTTGTCTTGCGTTGTCTTCTGGATCTGCAGGATTTCGTGATATGCTAGAAAACATGACAGTTAGCTAAGTTATGTGTAAATTCCTGGTGGAGCGAATGGGATACCGGTCTTGAATATTCAATTGTCTATCATCTATACACGGCCGCAATCCGTAATTAGGTTTGGGGATCAGATGGAGTGGAGATGACCAGGCGCTGTTTCACGGTCGACATATATCCTATTTCAATAATTCTTGAAGCTCGTTCCTCGCAAAAGCGTGTTTCGGGGATGGTAAAGGACGCACATTTGAGAAAATTAGGGAGCCAGTAGTATTGTTGTAGTACTGAACATCATACTCAACTCGTTTAGAGGAGTGCGTAAATACATGATCGGTAATGTCTTCCAAAACAAGCGAAAGGATGTTGTTATAACAGCTGGAAATTATCCGAAATTTCCAACTTTAGAGAAGTTGGCCATCTACAATCTGGCTCTTTGATCCTTTTCGTATATTTGGAGGATGTTCTGGTCGCATTTGGTGCATTTCTCATTGTCTCCTTGAGGCCCATCTAGCAGGTCGGATTGGTGGGCTACCTGCTTACCCATGAGGGCATCTAACCGGATCCAGTCAAGGCGCATGTGATTTTGGGGTTCCCGCTTCTGAAAAAGATTAAAGTTCTGAGGTATTTCTTGACCGCATTAAACTTCTACCATCGTTTGTTGCCCGAAATTCCCCGCCATTAATCTATCCTTAACGCTCACTTATCGCTTCACTTGTCGCACTCCCTCAGGAAGATGCACTCCTTGCCGTATTCATCGATGCTTTACACCTGGACGTAGGTGTTGTATTTTACAAAAATGTGAACCAAATCTCACAACCATTGAGCTTATTTTGAAAGCGATTGAAACTGGGTCTACAGAAATTCAGCGCCCATGATCATGAGGTATTGGCCGTGTACCCTCCAAAAAATATATCTGGTATACGCTTGAAGGCAGACCGTTCACAGGGTTCATGGACTATAAGTCCCTCACCTTACTTTCCAAACAAAAACCCCATAAAGCATCCCCTTGCCAACTTCGGATCCTGAGTTTTATTAGTCATTAGACTTCTGATATTCAACTCGTATTTATAGTTGCTGACCCTTGGTCAGGTGTTGTCGAGGCCAGGAACCATGAAACTGTTGATTTTCCGGCAATCGCGGGGCGCAGATGAGTGATTCAGTCTTTCTTGGAGACCCAAGACCAACTATAAATACACATTTAAGGAGTTTCTATCTTCGGCTCAGCGTCCAATGTATACTTCGAGACCTCAGACAAACGGCCAAGGCCATATACTCCGGCCGAATTTCGTAAAAAAGTATTTAATGTCGAATCGGTAAGACCCCATAAGATGTGTAACTGGCCGTCCATGAGAAAGGACATTTATTATTAGGCCAGATTGTGCATTGCATGCCAGAAGTGCAAAATTAAAAAGCACCTGAGCAAAAACAAGGAGTGTTTTCTCTGTTCACAAAGCGTTTCCGCGCAATCCATCTCGACTTAATTGATCCTTTGTGAGACTTGTACAGTTTCACGCTTTGCCTCAGAATCATTGATGAATTCACACAGAGACCTGAGGCGATACTTCCGAAAGGTAATACACAATCTTGTGCCAAGGCTCTTTATCGAAAGTTTATTCCACTCTTCGGTGTCCAGGCAGTTATAACCACCGAACAGGAAATACAGTTTGAGTCCTCCCTTTTCTCGGAGTTGGCCAAACTCCACCTCTAAAAACGCCGTTGGATAACCGCCTACCGTCCGTATTTGAATAGGATGCTTGAAAGATAGCGCAGGACGCTGTAGGCCGCTACAATGGTGCAAGATGATCTTTCATGGTTGCAAGTCTTTTCATATACGGGAAAAACACGAGAGTCCTTAACGAACCTATATTCGGCGTCAAGCCGGGCCATAACACCACTGGATTGGGGCGCCTTCTTAAGGGCAAGTTGAATACACCACGCGGAAAACATAGCCGATTCGTTAGGGATCTCGATTCCGTCTTGGCTGAAGTCTTTATTGCCGGAAGAAAACACAACCCGGAAGAGTGGTTCGCCACAAGTTCGTTTTGTCTTGCGCAAGCAGAGCTGAGAGAACCATGCATCTTGTTTCTTGCTAGAGTCTCTTTGATTTCAGCTGGGGGTAGAGTGGTGTGGCGAATTTCCGCTCTCCTATGAAGTGAATAAGCATGTCGCCTAAGGAGAAGATCGCGGCAGGCGCGATTCCCCCGTTGGCGGCCGTTGCGATTTCCACCAACTCAAGGCGCAATTTGCGCACTCATCGGTCTCGTCGAAGAGACCATCGAACTTATTTTGGACGTGCTTGAGGAGTGCTCGCCCGTCTTGTAGTCACGGAGTGCCTCGGGAACGGCTACCCCAAGGGCAGTATCAAGTCTCCTTACAATCTTTGGTCGGAGTACGGCAACATTACTACGAAAAGTAGTTTCTCCTAGCCAGTTAAGCACGATGTACGACACCACATCAACACTACCGGCTCCCCAATCTTCTCAAACGTGCGTCCACTGTCACCCTAGATGATTTGATGAAACAGGATATCTGCAGACCTTTCAATAGCTGTTGGTCCTCTCCAGTTTATTTGGTCCCTAAGCGAAACGGCGAATGACGACCATGTAGAGATTATAGACGTCTGAATGCTCAGACACCGATATCCCATTCCACTCATTCATGATTTTCCGCACTCGCTAACGAACTGCCTTATTTTGACGATCTTGGATCTAGCAAAGGTGTACCACCAAATCCCTGTCGCTCCTGAAGACATTCTGAAGACGGGTTTCTACGTACTCTTCGAGTTTGCCATAATGATTTTCGACCTGCAACGTTGCATATACTTTGTAGAGGTTCATCCACTCTGCACTGCGAAACTTGAACTTTTGTTTCGTTTATATGAATTATGTTTTGGTCGCTTCTTCGTCCGAATCTGATCACTTGGACCATATCGAGTGCATTTTTCAACGTCTCCTTGAGGCCGGACTTGCTCTAAACGTTGAGAAATACAGAAGCAGGTAAAATTTCTCGGCCAAATAGTAACCCCTGACGGTATCCAACCTGACCCAGATAAGGTTAAGGCGATTATGAGCTTTCCCCTATCAATCACGGTTAAGGATCTGCGAAGGTTCTTGGACATGTTAAACTTCTATAGTCGTTTCTTGCTCATCACCAAGCGATCCTTAACGCCTACTTGTCTGGACCCAAAACGAAAGACTACCGCTAGGTTTCGTGGTTTGCTAAGGCTGTCTATGCGTTTGAGATAGTCAAGCAACAGCTTGTTAATGCATCATTGCTGACATTTCCTCAGTCAGAAGCACCCCTAACTGCGTCGAATCTCGGAGGTCACAGTACCCTCTGCGGTCGATTATACGGCAATCGACAAAGCACAAAGAGACGACGCAGAACTTCACAGCCTGAAGACAAATTTAAAAGACAAGTTGAAGGAGTTTCCCATTTTTGGCTCAAACTCTTATGTACTCTGCGAGACCTCAGATAAGGGACCGAGGCCTCCAAAGTATTACACGCAATACACGATTTTTCGCACCCAAGCATCAGGACGACGAACGGGTTAGTCCCTGGGAAATACTTCTGGCCGTTCATAAACAAGGATGTAAACTCTTGGATTAGACAATGCATCGCGTGCTAGAAGTCCAAGGTCAACAAGCACGTACCAAAGGCACCAAAGGAAGTAGGTGTATTTTCTAGGTCGATCAAGCGCCTTCACACCATCCATCTTGACATCATTAGCCCTTTGAGAGACTCGCACGGTTTCAAGTATTGCCTCATAATCATCGACAGGTTTACGCGGGCGAGGGCCTCTTCAGAGTTCTGTAACAAGGCGAGCGCTCGTTCAAGCTCGACATTCGAGGCGGATCCAAGTGGGTTTCCTTGTTGTAGCTGAAAACGTTCTACGAACCAGCCGTCGCTTCAACAAAGTGTTCGCGAAGCATTAGATTCACTCGGTGAACCCATTCGGGGGATCACGTGGTCGGTTTGCTCCGCTGAACCTGCGCGGTGTCAGCTGTGGACGGAGTGATGTGACGGCACATCGGGGGTACGAATCCTCAACTTCATCGAGAATTCGCCTCTGCCGCCACATTGAACGCCGTGGAATCAGCTGAAGGCCTGACAGGAGACTGAGGTGAGAAATGTCAAGAGGGACATTCAGAGAGACTCTACTCTTGTCGGCCGGCCCGTCGGCAGCTTTAACGAATAAAACAGAAACTGAATTCTTACCGCTGACAATTAAAACACGTTTAATTTTTTTTATAACTAATGTGAATATTCAGATAACGTGAAATTGATTAGTTAAATTAATAAAGGCAAATTCTTTTAATTCATTGGGCAAAAGGAACCCCCAAACCACCATGACAAAATGGTGCTTGAGGGGAGAAAACTTCTAGGTTGGATATATCCAAAATGGAGGTCCACTGGGATCCTTTTAGGATATTTGGTAATGCAATCAAAGGCAGAACCGGGTTTTTACTTCCTCAACTACTAATTGTCGCGGTTGAAGAAAATTGAAAAAAAGATGTATTTTTACACTAGAAATTTTGTTTTCTGCAGATGTCTCACCAAAACCATCCACTTATATTTAAATATTACACCACGAGTAACCGAATATAATACATTTTAAGGAAATCTTAATGGACTTCCTCGGCACCGTATCTTCTAAGCTTAACACAGATTCAATTCAAATTGCGAAACTTCAGATACTTCACAATATCCTAATTTAATACAATTGAGTAATAAAAAAACAATTGAAGTTACAAATTAATCCTAATTCGAAAAGAATAGCAAAATAAAACTCTAATCAGGGTTACAATCAACATCACAGACTGTAATAATAAAACTCCATTCGCAACAAAAACATTCGCTGAGTCACTCACGTGGATGACTGGCAGTGCGTTGGTCATCGCCAGTTAGCTATAAAATCGGGAAAAGAGGGATTTCCATAAGAATGTCTCCTTCTGTGCCGAACTGAAGGAAACTCTTTTACGACGCAATTGTGAAATGTTTTTCTTCGTCTATTGTCGTCCGCTATCCAAAAGTTGAATCCGATCCCCTTTCGCCAGTCAACTTACGACATCAGCACAGCAAATTCAGAATATTTATTCCCGAAACGAAAGGATCCAATTCAAATGTACGCACTTCCGTTTTCGGGGTCTTTAGTACTTCCTCGAACTTGAGTGCCTGAAATAATATTTCCGGTGGCCCCTCGATCTCGCTCGACCCTTGACTGAGACACTCAATTAAAAAGTTTCGAGTAAATTGCGGAAGGATTTTTAGGGAATTTTATGACATCTGTTTCTCCGATAAAAGTAGAAATAGACAATTTGGATTTTACGTGCCTAGCTTGAAGGATGATCTTGTTTTTATGTACAGACGAAGAAGGAGGAAGTAATCTTCGAGTCGGACATAGTGTCCTGAGACTCTAGTGCTCAGTGATAAAGTTTTATTTCTTCACATCCTGAAAACAATATTCAGTAAATTGCTTTACTTGGCTTACAAAAAGGATTACTGACACTAAGGACGGTGTCTTGGGATACGATATTACGCAGAGAGCAACCGAAATGAATTGAGTTCTCGGAAGTGCGACTTGTGCCAGAGATTATTTCAGATGCTATCGCAACATGGACTAATTGCTAATGTTGTTCGAGAAAACAGGATTATCTATCTTATGCAGGACACTAGTCAATGGAGTTGGTGGTGACTGACATCGAAGCTCAGTAATGCGGAGAAATGGTATTATTTTATGGAGATTATGCTGCAGTAGGCATATGGGTATTAAGGAGTATATATTCGAAGCAAGGTTGCCACAGAATCAAGGACTTAGCACTATTCAAAGTGAAGTTAATGATTCATGCACTTGAAGGAGTCACAATAATAATTGAATATGAATGGGTATAAAGGCTCTTTCTAGAAAAGAAATAATGGTAGTTGAACAAAAGTCAAGAAACGGATATCCGCATTGTATAAATGAATTTGAAACACTTCCTCTTTCGATGTGTAGCGTCGTTGTTTCAAAGGACATGCTAAATTATTTTCGCTTTTCGCTGTAATCTAAACAAGTTTCAACCTATGAAGGTATTACTCGGTAATGCCCAGCTGTATGTATGCGGTTGCCAGTTTCCGTGAGCCATCATCAACCATTTCCTTGCCTTTTTCTTCCACGGTTCCCGGAACGAACCACTTATTGGAAATCTTTAGAGAGTGCATTGCATAGCCAGCAATGGAGTTTCTGCCTTTTCCTAATGTTTGACCTGTCCACAGGCTGTGGATAGGGCCACCTTTTGATCAATACGTCTTTGAGTGACTGATTCGTCGTTCGAAATTGAATTAGGCCAGGCTCAAGAGGGGATAGACTTTCGGAACTCATAGCGTGAATATAAGAGGTTCGTCAAGTGTTCGAAACGAGACTCCTGGAACGACGAACTGGAAGGCAAAATAGATACTTCAAGGCTGTGCAGAGTCCTTAAAAGGGATGAGTCCGCCAAGTTGTACTCTCTTAGAAACCCGAGGATACTCTCACGAACTCCAGACCGGAATCAGTACAGACCTTCCTAGAAGTACACCATCCGGGAGAACAGGTGAGAGAAGTGGTAGCGGGAGAGCTGACAGTTCTTGCAATACCTTCAACATGCTAGTGTTGCAAGATTAACTGGAACACTGCGAAAGCTGTTGTTACCAATGAAAAGATGAAAGCTGCCATACTGTCCTTTAAACACTTCAAAGCACCTGGAAAGGAAGGTATGGAGCACTTAGAGCGATTGCTAAGAAATATTTTTCTAGCATGTCTCGCTCTGGCTATTTGCTAACCTCTTGGCAGAAGGTTAAGGTAGTCTTCATACCGAAGCCTGGGAAAGATAACTATTCTAATCCAAATAGCTTCAGACAGATCAGCTTGACTTCATTCTTGTTGAAAGGTCTGGAGAGACTGGTTGAGCATCATGTTCGTGGGGAGGCTCCTAGGCCGCGCCTACTTAATGAAAACCAACATACTTACCATACTTACGTGGAAATTCCTGTCAGTCTGAAACTCTAAAGGGTTAGTACGCGATGGGGTGTCTGTTTACATTGAAGGGGGGCTTGACCGCGCGCCTTTCGAAAAGCTTTGTGATGCCGCCAGAGCGCTTGGTGGTAATGATCCTTTAATTAAGTGGGTGCTATGCTAACGTAGAGATTGCTTTGTACCGACGTGGGTGCCGATCGCTACCTGACAGCAGAAGCAACAAAAGGCTGCCCCCAAGGAGGTGTGCTGTCGCCACTTCTATGGAGTATCGACTCACAACTACGCGAACTGCGAAATTTGCCAGTACACGTTCAGCTTATGCTGATGACGTGACGGTGCTTGCTGTTGATAGGGATCTTGTAACGATGTGTAGAAATACTCAACGTGTCGGGATCGGATTGACAGTTGGTGGCTTAGGCATGAACTTCCAGTTAATTCGAATGAAACCACAATGGTGTTATTTACAAAAAGCAGATAACTCGATGGACTTTGCCTCCTAGAAATGAAGGGTACAACCTTCAACTCTCCGAAGGAGTGAAATATATGGGGTCACTCTAGATAAAAAGCTTCTTTGAAACAAACATGTGGAAGTAAAGTTGAAGTGCAGACGGACCGGATATACGTTGCTATCATTAGGCCGATGTTCGCTTATACATTCGTAGTGTGGTGGGTTAAGGCGAGGCAAAAAGGTTTTCGCTGGAAACTTCCCTCCCTCCAAGGAACTGTGTGTTTGAGTAATAGCAGTGCCATGAGCACGACATCCGGTGCAGGTCTAAATACATTACTCAGTTTTCAGCCCTTGGGTATATTTAATCAAAGCACAGCCATGAGAGCAGCTCATTGACTAATTCGATTATATCTATGGGGGAACAACGGATGTGGCGGTACAGAATATTGGAAGAGTTATTGGGAGTCTCCAGTTCCTACAATGCCTTCTGATTTTCGGGTCTCCCTACATCTGTTTGGTAGAGGATATGAAATTAACCTATTAACCATAGTATCTCAAGTAAGCCTATAATAATAATAATCGTTGGCGTAACAATCCAATTGGATCAGGGCCTTGAAGTGTGTTAGAGAATTTCATTCAAGACCATAACGGCACACTATAGTACACTGTAGGAGGCAATGTGGTCAGTATTCCGCTCACGCGAGATTATTACCCTGATTTGACTCAGGTACTCTTTCACAGCTGAGTCGACTGGTATCCGACGTCAAATCAGGATACAAATCCCACTGTTACCATTGAGGTTTGAAACGCTACCTTTCGTACGACAACCTTGTGCTCTAACCACTCAGCTATCCGGACAGCCTATAACCGTCAGGAACTTTAATATATTCCCTACATCCAGATCTTTCAACGGTGCATCTGGTATTAAGTGTTCTCCCAGATTCCTTGACTTACTTTGCACAAGTGCCGGACACTGTCCCAGAACGTGTATAGAGGTTTCGTCACACTCCGTACAGAACCTGCAGGCAATGTCCGTAGATATCCTTAGCTTCCCTAGGTAATAGTTTGGGGCAGCTCTGAAATCAACGAAAGAGGTGAGTCATTTTTTGATTTTATTATTACTTCAAACCTATTGGTGTGTAATAGGGGCAGTACACCAATCTTCCATTTCCCCTGCTCGGAGAACTGTGACGGTTGGGAGGAGGTCCTTGATATCACCCTAATAACCGACAATGGGATTCTTAGGGAGGAGGACTGGCGAGTGTCTGACCAGAGATCCTTCTCTGATCACAGAGAACTGTCTGACTAGTTTTCAGTCTAGATCTCACCGCAGAGGTCTCCAAACCCTTTAGAGACCCCAGGAGGATTGACTGGAGAAAGTTTGGTCAGGTAATTAAGAACAAACTCTTCGGTGCGCAAATTGGTAAGATTGGCACGACAGACGAACTGGAGTCAAAGATCGGGGCTCTGGAAAAGCCATCCGATACTGCCTTTAAAGTCTCGTACCCTACTAAGTACAGCAAAAAGATTCTGTCACCGTGGTGAAATGAAGATCTCTCTAGCCTCAGGAAGCTGACCAGATAAATCTTCAACATCTGCTACAGGCAAAAATACTGGCAGCCATACAAGGACTGCTGGAAGAAGTACAAGTCGGCCATCAGGACTGCGAACAACCGGTCTTGTTGGACTGTTGTCTGAACATCGAAAACACAAGTGAATCCGCGAGGCTGAGTAAGATTCTGTCCAAGGAACATGAGAGTCCATCCTTTCTTAAAAAGTCGGAAGGCTCCTGGACGGAACCTTCTATCGAAACTCTGGAGCTGCTGGTTCAAACACACTTTCCCGCCAGCGAGGAGGACTGTGAGTCAGAACCTTGCTTGGAGGCTGTGCGAAACTATCAAATCGGTAATTACCGAGGATAGGATCGGCTGGACTATAAACAGCTTCTCCGCATATAAATTTCCAGTCCTAGATGGCATAATGCCAGTCATGCTTCAGAAGCAGCAGGAAAGGGTTGTGCCGTGGTTTGTTGAGATTTACCGGAGCTCTCTTTAGGACACATACCTTAGTCCTGGAGGCGCGCACGAGTGGTCTTCATACCGAAAGCTGACAGGCGCGGTCATTAGTCCGCCAAGGACTTTCGACCAATCAGCCTGACCTCTTTTGTGCTGAAGACCCTAGAACGCGTCCTGGTCATTCACTTAAGGACGATTATGGAGAGAACGCCTTTCTCTAAGTCTCAGCATGCCTACCTCAAAAGAAAATCCGCAGAAACTGCTCTCCACGAGGTAATTGGCACGGTTGAGCAGTCGCTGCAGTGCAAGCAGTATACCCTAGCTGCCTTCTTGGATACAGAGGAAGCTTTTAACAACGTCAGTTCCAACGTCATTAAGGAAGCCTTGACCGGTATTGGATTGGAGGGGTATCTCACGCATTGGATTATATCCATGCTAAGTACTAGCATAATCCCGTCGGATCTGAGAGGCAACCACTTGAGCAGAGCTGTGAACAGAGGCACGCCCCAGGGTGGCGCCATCTCACCGGTGTTCTGGTTAATAGTAATGAACAAAATTTTACGTACATTGGACAGCAGCAGGGTGAAGGTGGTGGCGTATGCCGACGACTCGGTGATATTAGTATCAGGGATGTTTCTGTTCATCATGATCGACATCATGGAAAAAGCGTTGCGAAAGGTGTGGCTGGGGGCAAAACGCAACTGATGCTATTCACCACCAAGACAAGGATACCTGAATTTCATCTACCACGGCTGAATGAACAAAGATTGGTTTTTTCCTCTAATGTAAAGTATCTGGGTGTTATCCTGGATCCAAAGCTAAACTGGAGATTGAACATAGAACTGAGGATCAAGAAGGTCTGTAAAGCCTCCTATTCCTGCAAGAGAACCCTTGCAAAGAAATGGCGTCTCCGGCCGCGAATATTTCTCTGGATGTATACCGTTGTAGTGCGTCCGATCTTAACATACGGCTCCATTGTATGGTGGCAGGCTTTGAAGAACAAATACAATAGGATGATGCTTAATAGAATTCAAAGAAACGCGTGTGCAGGTACTACTGGGGCTTTGCAATCCTGGCCGGCAGATGCTTACAATTTACTTCTGCATCTCCTCCCGCTAGACTTCCACATTAAATATGTTGCAGCTTGCAGTGCCGTCAGACTACGTAAGTCCGGATGCTGGGCAGCGAAGTCTTACGGCCACATCAACATCCTAGATGAAATACACCGGGAAATCTGGGCATCCCCCACGAACTATGCCACACGCAAGCTGAACTTCACGAGAAACTTTGGTGGGGACCTTCTAACCAGGGCAAAGTGGAAGACCGACGGCGTGTTTCAAGATTATGATACAGTATTCTTTACGGACGGATCAAAGATGGCCTGTGTAGTCGGCTCGGGGTTTTCTCGAATACAAACAGTGTATACTCAGTGGTCTCTCAGGTTTCGCCGGTGTATTCTAGGCGGAAGTACTGGTGATATAGGAAGTCTGTCGATGGCTGGAGCGAGATTCGAACCCCAAGTGTAGCACAGCCATTCTGACCGACAGCCAAGTGGCCATGAAGGCCTTGTACTCAGCGACGGCGTCTTCCAAGCTGGTGGGGCAGTGCAGAGACGCGCTGAACTATCTGGGCGGCGTGCTCAAGGTCACTCTCCTCTGGGTTCTCGGGCATAGGAACATAGAGGGGAATGACCGGGCTGACGGATTGGCCAGACAAGGCACTTGGGAGTCCTTCGGCGAATACAGTCGGTGTTCCGCTGGCGGCTGTCGGGCGCCGAGTCTACTCGCACAACCTAGCAGCTGCGGGCCTAAAATGGCAAGGGCTTACGAGCTGTGCCAAGTCAAGGAGAATTTGACCCGCTTATAACATAGCCCGATCACAAGAGCTTCTGTGCCACTCACGTGCAAATACATTCAAGATTACGGCGGTCTGCACGGGGCACTGGCCCATAGGGGACCATGCCGCTAAGCTCGGGATACCCTACAATTCGCATTGCCGAGGCTGCGGCGAAGGAAGGGAAACCCTCATGCATTTTCTCTGCGATTGCTCGGCTCTGGCTGGAGTCAGGCTACGGACGCTGGGTAAACCATTCTTTGGAGACCTCAGAGAGATTTATAGCTGCAAGTTGGGAGGGCTGCTTTCTTTCATAAATGCTACGAGCTGGCTCTGAAGATTCGAGCCGGCTGGACTTCGCCTCTCTGCTCCCATAACAACAGTCACGGTCGTAGGAGTTTGTGGCATCGAAACGGCGCACAAAGGCGCTAATTGGGTTCTTCGGAACGGCCACTGATACGTACCCTACCTACCTTATGAGGATGGTTCACCTGGAGGTTTACCAGGCTTAGGCAGAAGTACCAACTTCCACTGCTTCCATACATGCTTTGGCGATGCATTGAGCCAAATGGACGGATCTTTCCATAGAGCCGGCTGCTTTATCAGGTTGATCTAACCACACCTCTATGAAGGTATGCTCATCCAAAGATTTTGCAGACCAGCCTGAATTCTTTTTGTCGGTTTCGGGCATGATAGCTCTTTGCCCTGTCGCTGGTCACATGTCCCAAAGAAGGTTGTCTGGGTGGATCTTTCCGTAGAGCCGGCTGCTTTATCAGGTTGATCTAACCACACCTCTATGAAGGTATGCTCATCCAAAGATTTTGCAGACCAGCCTGAATTCTTTTTCGGTTTCGGGCATGATAGCTCTTTGCCCTGTCGCTGGTCACATGTCCCAAAGAAGGTTGTCTGGTGATCGCTGTGTGTGTAGCGTTCGCTGACTCACCAGGAAACACCACGGGCAAGCGCAGGGCTGACAAAAGTCAGCAACTGAGCTTGACCCCTCTTTCTGGAAGGTGTTTACAGCACCTTCGTTAGCTAAATCTATGTCCATCTGCGCAAAATAATAATAATAATAATAATAATCGTCGGCGCAACAATCCATGTTGGATCAGGGCCTTGAAGTGTGTTAGAGCACTTCATTCAAGACCGTAACGGTACACTACAGAACACTGTAGGAGGCAATGTGGTCAGCATTGCGCTTGCCCGAGATTATTACCCTGATTTGACTCAGGTATTCATTCACAGCTGAGTCGACTGGTATCCGACGTGAAATTACGATACAAATTCCACTGCCACCAGTGAGATTTGAACCGCGACGTTCCGTGCGACAGCCTTGCGCTCTAACCACTCAGCTATCCGGACACATCCGCGCAAAAGCCTCTAATAAACTGCGTAGCATTTGATTCTCTACTACCTCACTCTAGGGCCCAAGCATGACTTCGTCCCCTTCCGTCGAGAACAAGATTATCAAGCATTTCCTCGAATTCAGACAGTGTCAAACTTGGTGGGGCGTAGCAGCTGTATACATATGCACCACTTATTTTCGCCCACATAAAGCCACTGGCTGCCTGACTTGCAGTGTACTGTATGGCCTGTCGACCGCAAGCCCATATCGGCGGTCCACCAGTCCAACCTGTGACCCATATGCCACCGTGGCGTTTCTATACAGTTCACTTATGATGGCAATTTCCATCTCAGATTCGAACGTGGTCTGCTCAAGTAAATTCTGAGCGAACCTGCAATGATTCAGGTTTATTTGAATAAACCTCATTTTCTCATTGCAGTGAGTGCCTTCCTGAATTACGGACATTTACCACTTCCGGCAATATGCTGGTTATCCTGTCCCTCTTTTACTTCGCACAACAGGTATTTAGGGTCCCTATTGCACTCTCTGGCAATATAGCCTTTCTCTCCACACCTTCTGCATCGATCAGAGCAATCAACGCTGCTGGTGCATGCCCTCGCGAAGAGCACATTCATGAGGCATTTAAAGCACCTCTTTATTGAAGTTTGTTCTCGTAAATGGCAGACAACTCATCCAATCCGAATCCTTCCGCCAGCTAAGAACATCTGCGCTGCCTTCGCTGGTACTCGTATTGTGGCCGTTTGATTACCACCACAGTCTTTTCGTAAGCCCACAACAGACTTCTCTGTAAGTTCTTTCAACTTGAATTGTACAAATTTCTCCTTTCGATGTCACTTCATCGAGATCCTTACATTGTATATATATCTCATGCCTTTGGGCACGCACTGCGGCATTCTCCCCAAGTGAGTCTTTGGCTTGAGTGCGAAAGTCACCAGTTTTGCTCACGCTGGATCTTTTCAGCTCAAACATGAGATCTTCTTTCTGGGTTCTTCGGATTCTGTTCACATTTCTGCTCAGATCTTTTAGGTCGGGATCTGCTTTAACCTTTCTGGGTATCGCGCGTAAGATAGATTGCCCTTACTGGAGATAACAATAGCATCTCGACGAGTTCGCACTTTTGCTTTTCCTTTCGCTTTTTTGCTGGTAACTTTAGTTGATCCATCGTTTTCGTTCGTCTTGGGCTTCACAACGCTGGTCGAGTTTCCTACATTCGCTGTACGCTTTCCTCCTTCTGAGCTATTGGTGCTGGTTTTCACAACGTCCTGTTTATTCGCCAGGATTCGAAGGTAGCACGGTTAGGCGTCACTTGGGTCGCTTGTGATACTGTTGGCACAGCGGGGTTCGGCGTATCCTTATTATTCTTTTCCTCTATCTGTGATCTATTATAGAGGACTCTAATAGCCCTCACCATATTCTTTATGGCTTGGTGCACATTGTGCTTGTCCTTGATAAACTCGAACAGCTCAGCAGTTTTTGCCCCAAGCTGGGTGAAGGGTAATTCCTCCGTATCGTGATTCTGCTCCCTATAAGCCCCGGCAGGGTTACTCCTTTTATACACTCCTTCACTTTTGGCGTTAATTGACCTTGCCAGTACTTTATCCTTCATCGTCTTTGGCATTGGTGGAGATCTCAAAGTTGGCGAGCTTCTTTTGAATGGATCCCTAACTTGTTGCTAGAGCACCTGCTGCTGTCGCGCATCTTGAACATATGCGGTGGGTGTTGTTACGGTCTTTGTCGTACAAAAATCTGCCTTCAGTTCATCTTTGTTTGGTCTTGTTACTGGTGTTCTCGGTAAGGTCGTACTTCGCTTCAATACCTCCTTCCCCACTGGTACTGGTACTGGGGTTCCGAGCCCCTGCACCGTAAGTTTCCTCCTTGTCTCGTCTTCCAATGTGGTTTTATGTTCTGGGTATCCTTCCGATAGCCATTTTGTTCCACCCACTAAAGATGAGCAAACACTAGCCCATGCACAGTCAGAAAAGAAAAGTATATGAACACATATTTACACATCAATAGGTATCCCCCAATCCGTCAGCGGGGCTCGCGCGGGGAAGATCTGGCCACTCCTCACAGGCCTGTCTGTCTGTCTGACTGTCTGTCCGCCACACGCATTTTTCTCGGAGACGGTTGATTGACATAAAATTTGGTAGAATAGTGGGCACTGTCAACGCTCACGCATACAATAAGTCACATCCTTTTACGTTGAATTTAAGGGGCAATCCTCACACACGCAAAAGGGGTGTATACATTTTTTTTCATCAAATATAGTCACGTGGGGTATCAAATTAAAGGTCTCGCTTAGTACTTTTCGAAACCGGTCTGAGTTTTTACATTTGTTAGAAAGGTGGGGAGTGCGGGGGATTGAAAGCGATCATTTCTTTAAGGGAGCCATTCTCAGAAACTACCCAACCGAAAAATCTGAAAAAAAATCAGGAGGCTGGCACTATATGGTGCGTGGGCTACGGAATACCCTTTATACCGATTTCTGTTCAAATAAATTTAATAATAATGTATTTCTATAATTTTTAGTAATTGGCTGCAAAACGGACCTTAGATTCATCCTAACACCACGAAATAGTGACGCCGGCTATAATATACAGTGTGATCTTCCCAAGCTTGGTGGAAATCCCTTCATAACTATCAAAGTTATAATACGTCACAGTTGTTGCTTCTTTGAAATTTCAAGACTAGTGAGAAAGTGGATACTGTCACATAATATGTGCATATATTACGTGCTACGTACTAAGAAATACACAAAACCTTTCATACATGAAGCGTCCAGCTTCCGGTTCCCCGACTTGTTTAAGGCTTTTTTTAAATTCAACTTCTATTCAATGCTCTTGCAATCATTATTTGATGCTCTGTCTGTAACTACGCAGTCAACCTCCTGAGAGGATCACAACTTCTAAGAATATATAGTATCCTATCGATAATCACAGTGGTTTCTGCTTTTTATGAATAGACATGCAATGGTACATATGACATGTTTGGATTGTGCGAGGAAGCTACACCTCTTCATGATGGTCCGTCATAACGTTTTCTATGTAAAATTTCCTTAAATTGGGGAAAAATCTGACTCACATATTTTGCGTCCAGAACACGAAGCTTACGTCTCGAACATTTTCCAGGAAACAAAATTAATACTCTACAAAAAGGAATTTTCCATTAAATTGTCTGTTTAAGGATTAGAGGTAGAAATATTTCCAAAAGCAATTATCCATATGAAAACCATTCAATACACTAATGAAACCCCCACCATCCTTCAATAAATAAAACCGCACAGTTGACTACCAAAACATCTTTATTAATCTGTCATTATCAATATCCTTCGAAAGGAGATTTGATGAAGGTGTAACGCCATTATTCGTTAACCTTTCAACCATTTACGCCAAACGATTCATTCTGGTAAGGGAACATTTCATTTCTGCTTCTAAGGACTTAATTTGTAGAAACAGTTTCACCCTACCAGGACGAAGCTGATGTCGTGTCATGGGGTTCACGTTGTAAAAGATTGGCAAATGTCACCATTTTGCAATGGAATTGATTGCATGAGAAGGCGGACCCGATACAAATTGAATGGGCGTTTCTGACGGAACCCCTGCAGACAGCCGATCACAATTTCATTTAGTCAAATCGGAGATGGCCTGAAGACCGGCACCAGGATTAAATGGAGCGTTGGTTCCGCTTTGCTACAGTCAAATCAGAATATGTAAATACATCTCGCTTTTATGAGATTGTAACATATGATGCGACTTAGAATAAGGAAGGTGCGAATTATCAAAAGACTTCCTAATTCGGTCCTCCCAAACAATTAGCTTTGAGTGGCGCAAAGGTTATTATGTCGCCTTTATAGCCCAGGGAAGTAAGTCCTGCGGAATACACCATGGTTTGTATGTTCCCATTCTAAGGTCGTATGCAACTTCGCAGATTTCAAATTGAGTATGCAATTCCAGGATCCCAGCAGAGTTCGGAGACTGTAGAATTTCAATTTCAATCTTTTAAAGCTCAAGCCCTGAGTATATTTTGCTTCCTTCTTTTTTTGCAGGAAGCGAGACTCTAGCCTCTAGCCAAGTGATACCATGACGCAGTGTAGCCCCCGTTCGAAAACAACTGATGCGAAATAAAAACTCAATTTGTTAATCAATTTATGGCAATTCGCAACTCGCTGTTGTTTTTTCCCTGTGCTTCCTGTTTAGATAGATACTAAAAACGCCATTGCACTAACAGCTTCTAATTGGGAAATTCCCTTAAGTTTTTCTCGCAACGAGCAAGAAAATAAAGTGGAAATTGTAATTTTCTTACGGCGGCCGGACGCCACGACTGACGTGGCCCGGTCGCCATTGCTCGAGCGGAAGGACTCGTTTTGGCAAAACGTTTTCGGAAAACGCTCTCCTGAAACTTTTCATATTGGCAAGTAGAATTTCGTTAATGGAGTAACTTTTCGCTGAGTTTAATATCAATTTTTTTTGTAACCTCATCCTCCTCGCCCGCCGGTATGTGCAGCACGAGGAGGACATGGAAGTGTATGGACGTTTCGTTTTTGAAGCAGAAATGAAGCAAGGACACTACTACCTCAGCTCCTATGTTGAGTCGAGAGTGGAGCAAAATAAAATGGAAAAGTGGAAAGATGTGGAAACTTTTTAATGTGAAACTTTTGATTTGTGCAATGTACATGGCGACTAGTGCATTAATGAAATGAAAACCATGTCGTGTCCTTTGCCTATACCGAAACTTACTCGGAGCAGGCAAAGTTTATATTTAGCACAATGTTGGAAATTTTCAGTTTGTTGGAGCTACATAAATTCGAGTGAAATATGATCCTTTCCAGAATGATATGGCTCGTCATTGAGGGGATTGAAAAAGGATGTTTTCTTGAAAGTTATGTGTCGCCCAAGTGTACCAGTACATTGAAACACTTTAGCCTACATCAAGTGAAGAGCACGTTCTGAAACAAATTTTCCGATTAAATTTTCGGTATTTTGCTTTTAACCTCACACAAACACACAAATACACAGTAAATTGTAAAATCCTTCGATGGCTCAACTAACATGAGAGCGGTATCTGGAACCAAAGGAGATACACTGCACTTTCGGCCTTTTCTACTCAATTTTGGAGGTTTCCTCAGCTTTCGATGGGTGGTCAAAGCCAGTGTCAACAAAGATCGACAATCAAATAGCCGGCTGGCCTAATCCATTTGATTACAGAGAACTTGATTGAGAGCTAGTAGGGCAGGACCAGGCAGCAAAAAAACTTGCAAACTTTTGGCCGCGTTCAAGAGAAGAATCCTTCGAAGAATTTTTTGCCCCCTACATGAAGATGGGCGATTCCTTTACCTGCATAACAACGAAACGTCTCAAAACGGCTCAACATGATGCGTAGGGGGGTCACCTAATCCGTACGGAAAGACTTTAAGGGCAAGGCGTATGGTAGAAAAAGAAGACGGGGGCCCTGCCTGAGATGGAGTGATGGTGTAGGTCAGGACACCAGACAGCTTTTAGGGATATCGAATTGGCGAACCTCGCGTAAAACCGGGGTGTCTTGAGTTCCTTACTAAGGCAGGCCTAGACCGAATATCCGTTGTTGGGTCGATGATGATGATTAGCGTATAAGGCAAAGAGCTATCCCAGGGCTTCAAAATTCTGCATCCTGAAATTTTAACTTTATTTGTACAACGTTTTAAGATATGGTTCTAGAGATCCCACATCGTAATGGAGAAAAGGACTTTAATAGGTACCGGAAGCAAGATATATGGTTGCTGTTCACCCTGTGAGTTGACGTTTAAAAATAGACTCAAAGCCTTCCGTGATTCTCGTAAAAGGTTACTAAAAGGGATAGAATTTTGTGAGCTAGCCACCTGCAGATTGCGAAACTTTACTGCTATCGAAACATAAATAACGCTTCGGATGGGGACCGACCTCACGCCGTAGACCGCTGGCTAACCAAAACGCACTATGATTGGCTTGCAGAATGTGCGTGTGTTCAAAACGATATCGAAAATCCCTGCAATGCTCGCTATCTTCAATTAGGGCCAGCGTCTTAACGATATAAACTGGACATTCTGGACCTAAGTGAAGTAAAATAGTGAAACTCTAGACAGTACTCCTCTTCCTCTTGCTATACTCAGTTTTGTACTCTGGCGAGTCAAGGTTTCTGTTGGCTATGGTTTCTGACAAAATTTTGGCTGCAAGGTTAAAGTCCAGTTTAAAGGAGCCAATTCTGTAATTCTTTTTGTTTGAGATTGGGTAAGTGAATACATTAACACCGTCAGACTACCTACGAAACACCCAGCCTGGAGGCCTGGATGTCACCTTGTTTCGGGCTAGCCTCCGAGTTCTCCCGCCCTGGGGAACATCAACAGGAGGGGAAAGGATTAAGAGAAATCGTAGTTCAAAGAACCCCCTGCTATACGGTTTAGCTAGATTCTCTTTGCAAGGAGAAGGATCCGAACGTAATGCGTAATACGGCTCCACCTGTCAGCGCTCCTCAGCATCTTCTCGACAATGTCGGCTAAAATAGAGTTGTTCAAGAACTCCATTAAACTTTCCACAAGAAAAAAAGTGTGATGGGCGTCGTCCACAACCCCATTGCAAAAATGGGTTGTATATGGCTTTACGGGCCTTAGCTAGAAGGGCAACGGGATCACTCTCACGATCACATTCCCACTTCTCTTGTTGCGCAAGATGCTCTCAATACACCTCATTGCCAAGAGCGGCAGCCCATAATTCTGGGCCGTAGAACAGAATAGACTGCCTTGAACTCATCAGAAGATGCCGTTTGGTAGACATAGAGCCCGCAACCGTGCTATCGCTTATAGATTTCGTTATTATTTAGGGTACGGAATCGTCCATCTTCATGTAAGGGGTCACAAATTCTTCAGAGGATTCTTCTCTCAAACGCAGCTAAGTGTTCGCAATTTTTCATACTAAAAACCTAAGTCTTCGAGGAATACATGTCTGGCAAGATCATAGTCTTATACAGTAAGAGTTTTGACACTATGGTGAGACGTTTCGAGCGAAATAGTTTTTATAAGCTGAAAATTTCCAGCAGTTTTTCCATTGCTTGCCGCAGAGGGAAGTCTGATTTGTTGCTGATTTGCGTTGAGTGAAGCCTCTGTGGTAGGGGCTAATGATGTTCTGGGCGTATAGGGCTCTCTGACCTACCAAGGTTTTTTTTTTTTTTGTGCGTACACGGAGGTGGAAAATCTTAGAAAGACACGTCCGCCGCAGCTCCGCCGCCCGAACGGCGGAACAACAGCGGGTGCGTGTGGGATTCACAACCACTAAAAACCACCCCCGGTCTCTCCAGCCCCAGCCCCGCGGGACCACCATTGAGGTATTACTTCGCGGGGTAGGTTTGCTCTTAGGCACTCATCCTTCTCCTATTTGCAGCTTTCCTTCTTCTTTGTTCCATCAGCAACTCCTCCTGCATTTGGATGATTGCGGAGCCAACCGCAAGCCACTTCTCCTCGAACACCAGCATCTCAGTAACCAAGCTCTCCGGGGTCACGCTCCTGCCCAGCACCTGGTTTAAGCTCCTTCTCTCCATCGCAAATCGTGGGCAGTGAAACATCACATGCTCTGGATCCTCCGGTATGCCATCGCATCTGGGACAGTTCAGAGAATCATCCAACCCAAAGCGGTGCAGATACTGCCTGTAGTAACCACCGTGTCTCGTGAGGAACTGGGTAATGTGGTAGTTGGTATCCCCATGTTTTCGCTCAAGCCACACCCTAATGTTGGGAATGAGCCTGTGCGTCCACCGACCTTTCGCAGACTCGTCCCATCTGCGTTGCCAGAGATCAAGCGACTCTGACCTTGCCGCATTTCTACGCTGTGCATGCCCCTCCATATGTCTTGCATTGTACAGGACACTCATTTCTTTGGCCAGAATGTCAACCGGGATCATGCCTGCCACCACCAATACTGCCTCATCTGATGTGGTTCTAAAAGCACTGCAAACCCTCAAAGCCATCCGCCGGTAAACCGAGTTCACCTGCTTCCGTCTCTGAGAGTTTGCAAGCGCCTCTGCCCATACAGGCGACGAGTAGAGCAGGATGGAGCGCACCACTCCGGCTAGCACCAACCTCCGGCAATGTTTCGGCCCACCAATATTTGGCAACATTTTTGCAAGTGCCGTGGTGGCACTGGCTGCCTTTTGGCATGCATACTCTAGGTGCTCCCTAAAACTCAATTTGGTGTCAATTATTACCCCCAGGTATTTGATAGCCGGCTTTGATACGACCGTATGTCCACCGACCTCCACTTTTACAGTATTATTTTTCCTGCGTTTCGTTATCAAGACCGCTTCCGTTTTCGCGTCCGCCAAGGTCAGCCCGGCCTTTTCTAGCCAGGACTTTACCGCTCTCACTGTTTCCGTTGCGTAAACCTCCACATCTTCTGGGTGTTTTGCTGCAACAACCACAGCTAGGTCATCAGCAAAGCCGACAATCGTAGTCGCCTCTGGGACGGGAAGAGCAAGCACCCCATTATACATGATATTCCACAACAGGGGACCAAGTACCGATCCCTGTGGTACCCCGGCTGTCACAATGTACTCTTTGGGGCCCTCATCCGTCCCGTACCAGAGAGTCCTCTCTGAGAGGTAGTTTTCCACCAAATTCGCTAAGTATCCGGGGACACCTATGTCAGCCAACGCCCCTTTAATTCTATTCCAGTTGGCCGAGTTGAATGCGTTTTTGACATCCAATGCCACCACGGCACAGCAGCCGCCAGAAATTAGTGCACCTTTTGCCAGGTTTACCACCATGCCAATTGCGTCCACCGTAGAGTGGGCGCGTCGGAAACCAAACTGGCGTTCCGACAAACCATTGTTGGCTTCGACGATGGGCAGGAGTCTGTTGTAGATGACTCTCTCCATCATCTTCCCCATTGTATCCAACAGGCAGATAGGACGATACGACGCTGGGTTTCCAGGTTGCTTGCCAGGCTTCGGAAGCAACACCAACTTTTGCTTTTTCCACTGGGCAGGGAATATTCCTTCTTTTAGGCACGCCTCGAAGGTGTTGGCGAAAAGGTCGGGCCTAGTCTTCACTGCCAGTTTCAAAGCTCGATTGGGGATGCCATCCAAACCTGGGGCCTTGTTGTCACTGAACCTACCACATATTTCCCGCAGCTCCTCAACAGTTACAGGCGGTATTATGCCGTCATTTGGCTGGACAAAAACTTGCCTTCCCCTACTTTCGTGGTGAGGGAACAGAGTGGTAACAATCTGTTTCAGGAGGCGCGGACAGGTCACCTGGGGTGATTTCCGCAGCTTTTTCATCACCACTCTGTAAGCCTCGCCCCAAGGGTTTATGTCGGCATGGTCGCACAGCTGTTTGAAGCAGTTCTTTTTGCTCCTCCGAATGGCTTCCTTTAGGCGGCCACGCAATTGCTTGTGTGCCTCCTCTCGACCGTCGCCACCGGGTTTTCCCCTGAGCCTCTGGCAAAGCCTCCTTGCCCGAAAACATGCGGCTCGCAAACTTGCGATTTCATTGTTCCACCAGTAGTTGGGTTGCCTACTGGGGAGCAATCGCCTTCTGGGCATAGTAGCATCGCATGCTTCCGTCACCCATCGAGTGATCTGGGTGGCTTTCTCTCCAGCCGTACCATTCAGGGATATGTCGGATTTGAGCACCGCGGAAAACGTGTCCCCTTCGAACGCTTTCACTGTCCAGCCAAGCATACCACCCGGCATTTTGCGAAAACTCTTTTTCCAGCTCGATCCGCCCTTGATTTCTATGCAGATTGCCTGGTGGTCGCTGTGAGTATAGTCCTCACTGACATGCCAAGCGATTCTACTGGCTAAAGTGGCACTCACGTATGTCAGGTCCACTATAGACCCCAGGCCCCTTCCCCGGAAAGTGTACGAAGACCCAACATTCGCCAGTGCCACGTCCAGCTCCGCGAATGCTTCGAGGAGAACACGTCCCCTGACATTAGTTATCCGGCTGCCCCATTCAAGAGCCCACGCATTGAAATCGCCTCCTATTATGATCGGCCAACGTCGTCTTGCATCCAAAACAAGAGCAGCAAGCATCCGCTCATACTCGACGAGTGTAGCGCTGGGTGGAGCATAGCAGTTGTAGATGTCGATGCCCTTCACCTTCGCTCTAATGAAGCCCTCCTCCGGGTGCTCCATTATTTCCTGGAAGGCTTGTTCTCCACAAGTCCACAGCGCTGCTTGGCCCGTTTCGTCTTTGGCCCAAACGCTACCACCGCGGTTTCGGTATGGTTCACTTAGTATGGCCACATCGATGTTTTTCTCGCGGATGGTTTGCGCGAGTAGATCCTGCGCCGCCTCGCAGTGGTTGAGGTTGATTTGTATCAACCTCATCTGCGATTTGTGCTAAGGGCTCTCCTGTATTCCGGGCACCTGCTGCTGCCTGCAATGTGCCGATGGTCCACACCCTGCTTTCCTTTGCACAGTAGACAATTTTGGTCAGCTCCGCAGTCCTTGCTGATGTGGCCCTCCACTCCGCATCTCGTGCATTGCTTTGACCTGTCATTTGGGTTAGTGCATGACTTCGCAATGTGACCAAAGCCAAGGCATCTAAAGCACCGTTTTAACGCCACCTGTTCCCTAAGGCGACACATAACCCAGCCTATTCTCACTCTCCCTGCTGCTAACAGTTTGAGTGCGTTCTCCACTGGTAGGCTGATGATGGCGGTTTGTGTTCCCCCATAGGCTTTCCTTAGAGTTTTTACCGCTGACTCTTGTAGTCCGGCAAGATCGAACTGTTTCTCCAACGCTTCGCGAACCTCCTCCTTCGTCGTGATTTCATCTATATCTTTGCAGATTATAGTGATCTCCGGCCTGCTAGCTCTTATGTCGGCTTCCTGCCCTAAAGTCTTCCCGATTTGGCTTAAGAATTTGTCCGCGGTTACATCCTTGGATTTCTTAAGTTCTAACATAAGATCTCCCTTCTGCGACCGTCTAATACGGCTGACGTTGTCTCCCAAATTGGTGAGTTCGGGGTCTGCCTTCACTTTCCTGAGTATGTCGGCGTATGACCCTTCGCCTCGTTTGGAAATGAAAATCACCTCCGGTCTAATCTTCCTCCGATAGTTTCTTTTCCGCGGTTCTACCTTCCTCCAAGCTTCCGCATCCGCCTTTGAAGGTTCGATCCCTTTTCTCGAGGTAGCCACTGCAGTATTTTCCCTGGTAGCTTCAGACATAATTTTCATGAACTCCGCCTTTTTGGGAGTTGAGTCCTTTCTTCTTTTCGGGGTTTGCTGGCCTGTTGAGTCATTCAGCTTCTCGCGCAGCCTCTTCCCCGGTTTCTCCCCTTTTGTGTTTTGAACCGGCGTTACTTGAGTTGCCTGGTTCACTTTTCCAATCGGCGACTTCCCTACTCGTTCATCCTGGGCCTTGCCGTACGTCAAACGGATGCCTCTTATCATGGCCCTTATATTTTGGTGAATGTTCCTGCGCTCTTTTATGAACTTACACAGCTCCATGATCTTTTTACCGAGGGCAGTGAAGGCAGCTCCAGACTGATCATTGCCCAAAACATCGCTCGGGTGAATCGGCGTCAGCGATTCTTCCTCATCGAAGACTCCCGCTATACGCTTCCCACTGGGGGTAGCGATCGTGGGGGCTTGTGCCCGTGTGGGAGGGGATCTGCGAAAAATCGAGCTCCTTCTGAACGGATCCATCACTGGAGCCAGTTCAAGTTCCTCCCGTACGCTTGTAACATTAGATGCCACAGTAGCCAAGGTTCCCACTACTGAGGCACTGCGGTCGTTGGATATCGACGGCCGGGAGCCCGCTTGCTCACTCCCAAAAACCGCCGGCACTGGGTTTCCGAAGCCCTGCACCGTAACTTCATTCTTCTTCTGCTCCTCCATGTTTGGTTTTATTTCTGGGTATCCTTCCCATAGCCAATTTTTATCCACGGGTGGGCGTTTACTTCCCACCTACCCGGCCTGCGCATAAACATGCCCATACATGCACATCTCCAGATGCGTGCATGTGCATGGCCATGACACATTCGCCGAGCATTCCCTTATCCGCACGAAGGGACGCGCCTGATGGGAGATTTGGCAACTCCACACAGGAGTTCCTACCAAGGTAGCGGAAAATATTTTAAGATGGTACTCAGCAACGTGATACCTCCATAATTGCTGCATAGCATGATATCTCCCGGGACAGATAGTGCCGTGTTGCCAGTCGTCAGGCATTGATTCGTGATGAACCGCTTGGTGTAGTTAGTCGCCTCCATATCTAACCGTGTCCGCTCCTTTGAGACATTATATCCTAAGAAACTGATCCCGTGTCGACCAAAAAAAGCATTTGCTTGGATTGATGACTGCTCCATATTGTTTCAACCTTTGGAACACAGTTTTTAAGTCGCTGGCGTGCTCTTCACCTGAAGATGAAGCGACTAATATGTCATCAATGCAGGCACAGCAGAGGCCCAAGCCTTCTAAAGTCTCGCTGATGAATCGCTGGAATGTTTGCTCTGCATTCCGTAGCAGAATGTCATAAACGGAATCTCGTAAAGGTCGAACGTTCTGTGATGGCAGTCTTTGGTATGTCTCCCTAAATGCTTAAATGCTCTCACCAGGTCCACTGTTGAAAAAACAGTTTTACTATTGAGCATTTAGGCGAAATCTTGGATGTGCAGAGCGAAAGTCTGAGCATTTAGCGCGCGATAATCTCCGCAGGGTCTCCGCTCGTTATTTTTTAAGACACCATATGCAAGGATGTAGGTCACAAACTATTTGATGGATGAACCAATCCTAACAGGACCATGGTATTGAATTCTTTCTCGCGACGTTCTGCTTATCCGGAGCTAACATTTTGGTTTTTAAAGCACCTGGTTGCCCTGACTATATTATGTTTAGTTCGATAACACGCTATTTTTCCAGTTCCGTACGGATGGGTTATTTCCGGATATTCTTATAGGATATAATGATAAGAGGTTCCTCCAGTAATTGTTGTGATGGTCCTGATTGTACATTTTGTCATCTTGCCTTGGCAGGTAAGCTGAGTTGTTGAACCAAGACGACTGCCGAAGTTCTTGATGGAGCCAACAATGTGCTACAAAATCTGCCTCAAGTATCGGTTTAAAAACGTCCGCTATAACAAATCTCCATAGGAATTCCCGTCGAAGGCCGAGCTTAAGTGTGCCATTAGCGATTCCGTATGTGGCAATTGGGATACCGTTGGCAGCCGGAAGTTCGAACTGTGCCTGTTTACGTAGTCCTTGGAATTTTGAGCGCGAATAAATGCATATATCGGCTCATGTCTGCATGAGGAATCGTGTTCTCGTATTTTTGTCGAACATAAAAAGACGGCATGAAGACGATGAAACGGGACCGTTTACCAACTTTATCAGCCCCCGATGGAGGTTCCTGAAGTCTTGATGCACGGTTTCATACATTTGGTAGCTGCGGCATTAAATCCTCAGAGATACCAGCATACCTTAGGGACAAAAACTTTCGGATCTTTGGCCTTCATTCGCAGTTCCACAAGTTGACTTAATAATTGCTGGACTAGCTGATGTTGCCTCCGCGATACTTGGCGCAAGGGTGGCGTAAACCTAACTAGCTATGCCGGCTGCAATTTGTGGTGACTGACCATCCATCACCGCCATAATCGGTTGAAGGGTTTCTCGTTACCCATATATGTGTCTGACATGAGGTGCCTCATTTTTGCTCGCTGGCTGGCACACAACTGCTTCATTAATTGCTTCGTAAGCTGCTATATGACCTATCTGTCATGGCTATATAAGCTATATGTCGCGGACTTCTGTGATATACCGCGGTGGCAGCACCGCCTGACTTGCAAATATTCCTGCTGTGGGTCTGTAATATTACACCTCACAACGCTTGCCTCCACGATTTTAAACCAAATCTCAGGGTCGCGGAAATTGAAGTCTGGAAGACTTGGTACCCGGTTTGCCGAGGTCGCAGTCATATTCTTGTCTACAGGCTTCTTTTAAGGGAGTAAATTAGATCCGCCTTTTTTAATCGAGGTAAGTGTCTGGACGTGATTAGCACCTCCATAATATCAGCCTCAATGCAGATGCAAATAGTTTAAATCAATATTTTTCCAGGTGTTCAAACAAATATTTCTATTTCACCTTATTAGAATCAATTCAACGTCTATCTATCCGTCTGTCTGTCTGTCTGTCACACGCGATTTATTCGCAAACAGCGGAGGCTACCGTAAAGAAATTTTATGAGAATGTATGATCTTCAAATCTCTTTACATACAGTTGGTGACGCAGTTTCATGTTGAGTTTAAGGTGGGAGCTCCCCATATAAGCGAAAGGGAGTGTCCTATTTTTTTTTGCGCAGATTATGGTCATGCGGGTTATCCACTGAAGGGCCTGATTAATACTTTTCAAAATTTCTGATATTGGGTGAAACAAAAGAAAGTAGGGATCAAAATGTATGACCGGAAAAGGACAACAGGTGTCGTTCTCCGAATCAATCCAACTGACGCCCGGTATCAATAAATACATTATTTGCTGCATGATTTCGTAAGGACATAAAGCGACTACCTCCGGGGCTGTGGATCCTGAGCGTGTACCGGATAATCACTCGATTTTACGATTCCGTCGATTCCCTTTGAAATTTTAGTAGCGTATTCACGGGTAGCTAAGCTAGCTGATGTTGCTTATAATAACAAAAATCGAATCTAAAAATGTTCTGATGTGGTTCCCCCTTAAACTCATACGAAAATGGCGCTATTTGCTAGTTGCATGTAAAGGTTTTCATGCGATTGTTCTCTAGTAAAGTGAGTGTGACGAACAGACAGACAAAAGGACAGGTGGACAGAAAGGCCGACAGATATTGAATCAATTTTTATAAAGTTCTGCTTTTCGCAAAATCTTAGGCGCAGCATTGCATCTAAATCTTAAGGCAATATGTAATAAACAGAAAGTGCAAATTATTTAGAAGGAAACTCTAATTTGAAATTGATGCCCAACGGACAGAACTGTTACCAAATTTTACACGAAAGATATTTGAACTATCTTCAATTATGAAGTCCAATCAGAGCATGATCCAATATTCAGTGATATCTTCCGACAGTGCAACTTCTCCGATTGAGAATTAATGTAGGAATTATCTGCTTGGTCACAAAAGTGTAGGGTGGTCTTTCGGTTACGTACACAGACTTTTCCCAAAAACCATCAAATATTCAAAAGACTTCCTTGACAGAACCCTAGGCCAGACGATGAGGACGACGACATGCGACATGCATGCGAACGTCATAAACTGAAATTGCATTTTGTCTTGTCCCCGAGGGAATACAGGAATACGACATGTAAATATTTAATGACACCATAAAGGGACATGTACGCAATTCTGTCAAGGATCGGAGAGACAGGTAATCGATTTTAAGGAGAGAACTGGCCACGATAAATTGTCCTCTGTTAAATTCAATAAATACGAGTATATAATGTCCGACGGACCGGAAGTGGGAGTGAGTGAATGGATAGTGGATTTTTAAATGAATTCAGGAAGAAATGAATACAAGGACACAAAGTTATGGCTACGTGAGGTTGTTGTAGAATAACAGGGGATCCGTTTATCCGTTAAATTGCTTTCATCACTTGCAACATATGGGGGAGTGCAAACAAGTTAATAAATTATGCAGGCCATTATTACTTGTTGGACAGGAGGTGGAGATGATAGCAGGCGGTGTCCATAAAGAGCCTTTTTAAAATTTTTGTTTTGCTTTCTCACAATGCCAGCAACAGCAACTAATTCATATTAATAGTTATAATACATCAATAATAAATGAGACTGGAACTTTAAACAACAGTGTGAAATGAGATAATTAGTGAAATTAAAGGATCTAATTGTTCAAGTCGATTAACCTTCATATTGTGCATGATGCGCCTTAGGATCATCCTATTCCTACATAGAAGAAAGAAGTTACATAGCTTTTTGCCATCTGCTTCTCCAGTGATTGAGTTTTCTTTTTTCCGCTGTTCCGATATACTGATATCGATAAACTACTTTTATCTGTTGTAGTGACAAAATTAAATTAAAAATCCTGAGTTTCCGGAGTTGACCAAGAGGGGACAGCTATCCCAAAACCTAAAAAGAAAAGAAAGTTAGCGAAAGGTCCGCCTGTAAATACTGAAGCTCTATCTGAGTGTTCCGGTTTGCTAGCCTCTTTGCTAACAAAGAGGGGCTAAGGAATAGCTCAACACTTGGATCTCTCACATGCCATTATACAAAATTACACGTGTTCTCTAACTGATGCGTTAATTCACACCGGCTTCTGGAAATCAAACGATTCTGGGATTTTGGGCGCACCTGGTGAAAACCCAAAACGCCTGCCATAGCTGAAAATGAAAATATAAAATTTCTGAACCTGCGTGTAATCGATAGTCAAGATCCACGATGGACCGTATCCTCAGTCGATGCTTCTCCAGCTCCAGTTCCCTTCTCACCTTGGCATCCTCAGACTCGTGAGACCCAAACCCACGCCTCTGAGATTAACAATACCGTGCTCTATTGACTGATCAAGGCAGGCCATATGAATAACTAATCGGTCGACGATCCTGAGATCGATATCTAATCTCTTTCATTTGTACCGACCGTAGTTAATGATTTCCCAGGCACACCCACGAGGTGCGTGCACGCTCCGTGGTCAGTGAAATATCACAGGAGACCACGGGCCAAATTACCGAGTTTTAGCAAATTGCGGCTACCGTCCCTAAGTTAGCGGTGGGAGCCTTGCGTTCGGGATGTGGGTACCGAATCGGTTTGCGGCTTGCGAACCGATATGGGCGATGGAATAGTCGCGTGTCGGGGACCTCAACGAGTCATACATTTTGCTGGTACCACCGCATCTTTACAAGGCAAAGAAGTGTACCAGCCCAGTGTGGGAGGTCACTGACTCCCAGAACGAAGCTCCATTCCGCTTAACCATCTGCGATCCTTTGAGTTAGCGCTATTACCAAATCGATACGATTTGGATTATGTTATGGCGGAATCACAAGTTGATCCCGCAACAGCTCAAGCTAACGGCGGCAAACTGCTAAATTATACACATTTATCGCTACAGGCGAGTGGACATAAGTCTGGGACTTGGACGAACGTTTTCATGGCGTTTTGTTATAGCGGACATCAGAAATCCCATATAAGGCACAGACCTCCTAGATAACTATGGTTTGCTGCTAGATCAGCAGGACAGATCTCTTATAGACCCCGCAACCTCGCTCAAGTCCTCAGTCATTCTATCATTTTTGAAGATTCGCATTCGCCCAGTCATTCAAAAATACAGCAACGTAACCATCGAAAGTAGTCTCTCTCAGCCAGCTAAGCATATTGTACAGCACCACATCCGTACCAGTGGCTCCTCTGTCTTCTCGAAAGTGCGTCCATTAGCACCCGAGAAGCTTACTGATGCTAGGAAAAAATTTGATATACTTTTAGGGCAGGGTATTTTCAGACCATCAAATATCTGCTTGTATTCTCTACTACGCATAGTCCCAAAGCCCAACGGCGAATGGAGATGATGTGGCGATTATACATGTCTGAAAGCTCAGACCACACCGTTCATCCACGACTTTGCAAAAACCTCGCTAATTGCCGTGCCTTGGACTTAGCCAAGGCGTTCCATTAAATCTTTGTAGCTCTAGAAGACATACCGCAAACTTTTCAGAGGTTCATCCTCTCTGTCCTGCGAAACCTTATATTTTGTTTCTTGGTACTTAGGTGATGTTTTGGTGACCTCTTCCTCTGAGTCTGAGCATTTGGAATATCTTGAGTGAATTTTTCAATGTTTCGTTGAGGCCAGTCAACCAAGAATCTGTGACGGTTTTTAGGAATGTTAAACCTCTATCGTCGTTTCTTGATTTTTTTTGGAGAAATTGAATATAGCTCAACGGAACTACAGCCAAGCTGTTCGAGGTGCTTACGAACCACAAGTCTCTTACCTTTGCTTTGAAGCAGAAGTTCGACAAAACGACCCCTCACCAACTTTGGCACTTAAACTTCATAAGCCAGTTTACTTCAGACATCCAACACGTGTCCTGGAAGGACAATGTAGTTGCAGACGCTTTGTCACGCATTTCAGAAGTCAACATCTTTGCCACATCCGATTTTTCGGCATTAACCAAGGCACTTTTCGTAATGAAGTATTCCATTCAGTACACGATCTAGCGCACCGTAGGATTCCGATAACGAATCGATTGGTCACCAGGGATGTTAGCTCCACCACCAAGCATGTACAGAAATAAGTAGGCTCATTCTCTCGTCTACCAAGCATTTTCACACGATCTGCATCGACATCATTGGTCCCTTCCGAGACTCGCATGGCTTCAAGTATTGCCTCACAATCATCGATTTCCTCGGCGCCGCGCGCCGATGCCCTTTGTCGAGAATGGATCCCACGATTTTGGAGTTCCAGGCAAAGTCATTACTGACTAGAGAATGGAGTTCGAGGCTACCTTGTTCTGGGAGTGAAGCAAACTACCATCCGCAACCCACTGGGATGCCAGAACGCTGGCATAGGACCTTACTGGGACACAATGACTCTTCGTGGTGATAAGTCCTGCCTTTCGTTTTACTTGGCCTCCGTACAGCCCATTGTGAAGAGCTTGCCACCAGCTTAGTATACGACGAGAACTTTAGACTCCCTAGCAACCCTGCGCCCGACACTAGGTAAGCCTTTTCCACCATTGGGGTTTTGCGACTGCTTCACGACACCGTGGCCAAGCTAAAATCACCCCCGTCATTCTTGATGATGAAATTCGGCCACGGTTGTTGGCAACCAACAGAGCCTATTTCAGCCTACAGAATATGTTTTCTCCTCGAAACGTCTCACCATAGAGTGAAAGCTCTTACTGTATAAGACAATGATCTTGCCAGTCCTTATATACTCTTCGGAGATCTGAATTCTTTCCAAGAAAAATTGCGAACCCTTGGCCGCGCTCGAGAGAAGAATGCTTTGAAGAATCTTTGGCTTCCTACATGAGAATGGACGATTCCTTCGCCTACATAACGATGAAACCCTGTGAGCGATATGACGACTGTATGGTTGTGAATAAAATCCGGCTCAATAGGTTACGGTGGGCGGGTCACTTAATCAATATGGATGAGGATGATCCAACCCGAAAAATCAATAAAGGCAATATTTATGGTAGTGGTGCCTGAGATGGAGCGATGACGTAGGCCAGAACGCCAGACAGCTTTTAGATATAACAAATTAGTGGACCTCGTCGCAAAATTGGGATGTCTGGAGTTCCTTACTAAGGCATGCCGAGATCGAATATCGGTCGGCGCCATTAATAATGACGATGATTGGTTGTCGTGTTTTCCTTTAACAATGGGAAATAGTGAAGTCGCTTTCCGGCGAATTACATTTAAAACTTGGAATAGTCTGACGTAAAATTTATATAACTTCCTATATTTGGAATTTTAGTAGTTTTAGAAGTTACTTTTAACGTTTTTAGAAGATAAAACGGTTGCCAAAACCCCCAAAAATATTCTGGAAGTATTGAATTCTAAATTAGATTACATCGCAATCGTCCAAAAATCGAACTTTAACTTGAATTCCGAAATTAACATAGACAAAATTAGCAAACGTATCAATTTCACATTGCAGCCATGTAACCGAATTACTTCCCACTAAGTCTGTTAATGACACCGAAAAGAATACTGTTGCATATAAATGCACTAGCTTTCACCATCTGCGTAAACCTCCACCCATGATTTAGTCATATCAAAACCAGGGAGATTTACATGACTGTGGTCTCTGCTGAAACACGTCGATTTCTCCTTGCCTATGGCCGCACTATCCCGGAGTCTGAAAACCTGCTTTCGATCGTCGCGAGATTTTGATGTCAATTTGGCCGAAATTCCTAAGAAAATAGTCCTTTTGCAATTTCTACCCGAAATTCAGGTAAAGCATATTCTACTATGGTCCCGTTCAAAAACCTAGAAAATGAAATCTCTGTTGAACCCGCATTTAACTCTAAAAACCAAATGCCCACCCCTTTTTCTCTTTTCCAACACTTGAAATATGCTGTACTTACTGCGGCAAGCGGAAATCTAGAAAAGCCCAATCCCACTTCCTGCTACCCTTGTATCTGAAATGAACTTGCCGTTACTTCTAACTTAACCCCGACACAGCCGTACTTCATCGAATCGGCGTCACTACATAGGAATCCTGCTATTTCCCATCATTCGCGTTTGCATGTACAACTTTCTGCCTTAGCCAGTAACAAGGGGTGATAATGCATTTCGTAATATACAACATGTTTTGGTCTTAGTGTAAACAGCAAGAAAATGTTAATGACCGTTTTCGAAATGTTAAGAAAAATCTATATTAACTTTTCTTGAGGATACGAGGGAGTCCTGAGACCGCCATTCACTTGATGGCGGACCGGAACAATTGGAAAGAAACTGCAACTCGTCCATTTTTTAAAATTTGGATTCTAGCCCAGAACAGAAGCCCTAGTGAACTAGAAACCGAAAAAAAATTCTCCTTCCACCATCAAGTGGATAACGGACTCAGGACTCGCTCATAGCGTTACAAATATTTAGATCAGCTTCGCTTAACCTAGGCGGCTTTTAACATCAATTTAATTCATACCCATGGCATGTTATGAATTATATGTAAGGGGAACAAACACCGCCCAGTAACCACTTCGATCGCGCTGCTTTCAGCGCAAAGGGAAGAGTAGCGTCTTATTTTTATTAACCTTGAAACTACTCAAATAAATTTTCGGATTTTCGGGGAAATTAAGAAGTGAAAGAGCTTTGTAAATGAAATTTTAACGAGAAATAGGAAATTGGCGGGAATGGTCTGGAGAACCCGAGTAGGCCAAAACTAGCAAAAGGAATCTACCGCATATTCATCATAATCAATGGCGCAACAACAGGTATCCGGTCTAAGCCTGTCTTAGTAAGAGTCCCCAAAAAACCCGGATTTGCACCGAGGTCCATCAATTCGATATTTCTGAAACCAGTCTGACGTCCTGACCATACCATAGATATTGCTCTCATAGACTTTCTGGGCTGATAATTCTTATCCATACGAATTAGGTGACCTGCCCACCGCAACCTGTTGAACCGGATTTTATCCACAACCAGTTGGTTTCATCATTATGTAGTCTACGAACTCGTCCATCCTCATGTAGGGGGGCAAAAATTCTTTGGAGAATTCTTTTCTCGAATCCCGCCAAAAGATCGCCATTTTGTTTGCTAAGAACCCAGGTCTCCGAGGAATACATGACAACTGGCAAGATCATAGTCTAGTACAGTAAGCGCTTTGACCCTATGATGAGGTGTTCCGAGCGAAACAGTTTTTAAAAGCTGAAATAGGCTCTGTTGGCTGTCAGCAACCGTGCGTGGATTCAGCATCATAGCTGTTATCGGTTGTGATTTTCGATTTTCTTTTTCCTTTTTGGGAAAAATTTTCAATGGTCTCGAAGTTGTACTCTCCTATCTTTATTGTTTTCGTTTGGTTTTTAGCGTTGACGTTGCCACCATGCACTTCGCTTTGCATTCATTAACGTGCAGCCGAAGATCTCGCCTCCCGGTAAATCTGAATGAAGGTGGACTGTACACCTCGGGTTGTTCTTCCCATGATGTCAATATCGTCAGGATAGGTCAGTAGTTAGGTAGACTTGAGGAGGATGGTGCCTCTCGTATTCACATCTGCCTCGCAAATCACTTTCTCCTGGCCCAGGTTGAAGAGGACGCATGATAAGGCATTCCCTTGTCTTAGACCGTTATTGATGTCAAATGGTTTTGGGAGTGATCCTGCTGCTTTTATTTAGCCTCACACTTTGGTCAGGGTCGGCATAGTTAGTCATGCCAATGCCGTTGGAATGCCGAATTTTCTCATGGCCGTGTACAGTTTTACCCTGGCTAAGCTTTCATAGGCGCCTTTAAAGTCGATAAACATAGATGATGCAGTTGGTGTTCATATTCCAACAGTTTTTCCATCGCTTGCCGCAGAGAGAAAATCTGATCTGCCGCTGATTTGCCTGGAGTGAAGCCTCTTTGGTATGGGCCAATTATATTCTGGGCGTATGGAGTTATCCGTCCTAGCAAGATAGCGGAGAATATTTTATAGATGGCACTCAGCAACGTGAAAGCTTTATAATTGCGCGTGGTATCCCTCCTTTTATGTATGGGACAGATAATGCCCTATCGCCAGTGGTCAGAAATTGATTCCCAGTCCCACACTTTGCGGATCAGCCGATGAACCGCGTGGTGTAGTTCATATTTAACTAATTCGGCTGTAATTCCATCAGTTCCTGGCGAATTGTGGTTATTAAGCCGGTGGATTTCTGATTGCTGCAGGATGAGCATCGAAGTATATAAGGCTTCATCTTGCCGAGTTTTTAGTGAAACTTGGACGCCTGTTGCGGTTGCTTCTTGAGTTCACAGACGTGTTGGTTCTCGCTGTCTTCCTTTTTCTGCCAGTGAAGTCGCTTCTCCGCTCGATAGAGTGATAAGTCCCTGCGCGTGCCCGCGTTCTTTAAAAACGCAACAGTATGCAGCATTTTTCCGTTCCGTTGCCAGCTGACATTCATCGTCAAACCAGCCGTTCAGACTTTTCTTGTGGCTGGGGCCAAGTATGTTTGTGGCCGCATTAACGATAACGCTCTTCAGGTGGTTATGAAGATCATTTGTTGATGTTTCATCTCCAGGACATCTGTTGGTTGGCGGGCATTGCGGCAACCATTTTCCTCTTATAGGTGTTACGAAGGGCTGAGTTGTGAATGGCTTTAGTATTCACTCTCACTCGATTGTCAGAGGGTGTTGTACTTCGAGCTCGGAGAACTATGTCAACGGGGTAGTGATCCGAGTCTGTATTGACACCTCTATATGTTCTTACATTCATCTACATTGAGAGGTGGCGGCGTTTAATAAGCACGTGGTCAATTTGATTGAAAGTGGTTCCGTCTGAAAAGGTTCATATATGTTTGTGGACCGCTTGGTACTTCCAAAAACTATTCCGTACGATACTGCTAACTGAATAATCCGCAGTTCGTTATTATTGATATCTCTATGTAAGCTATGGGAGCCGACGTATCCACTGAATACGGGCTCCGCCCCTACTTGACTTTTGAAATCTCCGAATATCATTTTGATACCGTACTTGGGACAAGCTTCGAGGGTCGGCTGCTAGGAGGTAACTTTCTCTGAGTCTGCAATCACCTCTGTAGGCTTATATTTCGAAATTTGCTTCGGAACCGCAGAGCTTATATTTTCAAAGCCGATAACAGCAGGTTTCATATTTTGCCTGACTAGGAAACCTAGTCCGAACCCTTTGCTTGCTGGATGGACACTATATTATATGGTGTAGTGGCTCTTCTCTACGAAAACACTCGTTGTCCAGCGCACCTATTGCAGCGCTCTTATCGGCTAGCTGCTGAGCAGAATTCGGAATGTACAGGGAGCGTAGGTTCCATGAGAATATACGCAAATTGCTATTCCATTGTCGTTGCCGGGTTCGTGGTTTTAAAGTCAATCCTGTCCTAGGGTCTTTCTGTGCGTCGTAGCGTCGGTTTTCCGTGTAGCGTTGTAAGCTCTACCCAACCTCTAACCTGGAGGACCAGTTGATACATTTTGTCCCATTTTTATGCGCAGGAGACGCCTTCATCATCTTTATCTGCAGTTTTTCAATTGGAAAAATCTACCGCATATTAGCAAATAAATTTTCTCGTCAGCTTGTCACCGGATAGAGAGGACAGATTGGTGCGGATGCTGCGAAGACGCAGACAAATGTCGTTGTATTTATGATTGGATCCGTGGCTGAATTTTGGGTTCGAAGAACAGGTTGCCAGCATAGCCCCCAACCCGGAGGACCTGGCGCCGAATTTCTTTTTTATGCCGCTGGGAATTTTCGTTTTCGGTTACCAAAGTAGAGACGAAAGGAAGATTTGATAATAGGACTATATGTGTTAAATCAGCCTATACTACCCAGATATTTGCTGAGAATTGCTGTGTCAAATCTACAACTCCCCCTTAGATACCTTTGAAGCCTCATCAATTCTAACGCAATTTAAAGTTTTACTGGAACCTTGATGCGTACATGATTAGCCTAATGAGGAATGCATTTTCGCACTCATATCAGCTCTTTAGAAATGTAACCATAGAGAAAGAAAGCATCACTTTATGGGTACATTCGTTTTAGACGTCCTAAGTTGACTCACATTAAGAAAACTGCAGGATTAACGCGAAGGTACGCTGAAGTACGCTGTTATTATCTGCGGCCTGATATCGTAGAGTTACTTATCGCATTTAATATTGGAAAATAAAGCATTCCACAATCTCGTTTTTATTACTGCCATTGTTTCATTTTCTGTAAGACTGTGCTACAGCAACGAAACGAGGAGACAAGCAGGAGACAGAAACATTCATGACAGAATCAGGATTCGAATCGTGGACACGAGAATTCAGAGGTTGATTGTAAAATGTTCCGTCCATCATTTATAGAAGTTCCTGTACGCATTAGATTAATTTTGAAGAATAATCTCGATTCTCAGTAATATGTCCGAGTAAAAACCACTAACTTATAGAATTCATTCAATGGAACCAGGCTTCACTGTCATCAAGTATAATTTGAGAGTATTCCCTATATAGAGTCCCAGCCCTGTATGAAGCTTTGCTTATCATTCATGTTAACAAATGAGCGTCTCATTTCAACAGATCATCTAGGACGAATTAGATCCGGTTTAATATCAACAATGGAACAAACACGTACCGACTCACTACAAAAACGTTTCAATTGCTTCCAGGAAGATGTCTTCATGAAAGAGTTTTCCAAAAAGGACAATATACGTGCATAAAGGAACAAAAATTGAAAAGACAACAAGTTTTTCACTGTTCACTCCCAGATAATAGTTGGCTGCTACACACCAGTCTCCACAAAGGACATGCATATGCCAAGGATACAAAGCTAAAGAAAACACTCGAAGATAGATGGAAGACATCCTCATAGACGAAAATATTAGCCGAAATGCTTTGTGTTGCGCCGAATAACATGTTCAGCTAACTCCCCAACAATGTAGACAAATGCTTCCTACGTAAACAGGAAAGTACATTGTCTGTCCCCACTTTTGTGTGATACAAAAATCTTCCATCCAGTTCTCTTGCCTCCAGTCCACAGCATATGGCTTGAGCGTATCCTGCTCGCGTATGAGGATAAGTTGACGATATATGAGTGTTTATACTGCACACCATTAAATTATTCAAAATATTTCTCTGGAGAATACCTTTGTCCGCCTCAAAGTAGAATTTCCATTCGAAAATAGCGCACATAGTTATCAGTGCCCAGCTTTTTTTCATATGTCGCAATTCAACAAGGAAGGACTTCTAATGGTTTGCCCCTTAAGTTTTCATGGTGTGTTCTATGCACTTGGTTTGGTTTATTGGAACCGCTGCATCAGACCATGGGAGTTACCATAATGGAGGAGACCGGATATGTCTAATTGAAAAATAATATTCAGTTCATCTTTCAAATCGGGGTATTTGTAGGGCCAGCTGTTCTTTGATTAGCGTCTCTGGGAAAAGTATAGGTCTTAAAAGTTAACCTCACTTCAGAGATGTACACTCAGGACACTGCGTTCTTTGAGTGCCAGCAATTGAATCTTTCTCTTCTTTAACTAGTAAAATTCAGATCAATGTTGGTCCTAAAGTTTATGAAACGGTCTTTTCTATTCTTCTGAAGGAGTAACATATCGAGTCCATTGCATGCTCTTTGTTACTTTGAAGATTTTCACAAGAATGATAAGTCCTCCATGTAGGCTGTGAAGTTAACCATTTTGAGGTTTTGTCTATGAATGTCAATATCACCCGAAAGTGGACAAATGCTCATCCAAGTATCTTTACGTAAGAAGCGCATAAAATCTTTCATACCTGAAGCGTCCAGCTTCCGATTTCCCGACTTGTTGAAGTCTTACTATTAGGTGTGTGAGTTAAATCGGACCGTTTCCCAGTAGATGTCATAACTTGGAGTGGTTAAATTGGAAAATTGTGGCAGCACTTGTCAAAAAAAGTGTTTTTGATAAGCTGTCAAACGTAGTATTTGACTTTGTTCTGATGTATATAAAAGTATTTTTTTATCGTATTGAAAATGAAAATTTTTGCGCCAAACAAAGAACAATTGCGGGAAGCATTAGTTTTTGTTACAATTTAAAACAAGTTGGGAAACCGGAAGGTGGACGCTGCAGGTTTTGTGTATTTGTAATATAAAGACATTTGAGTGTGCATTTGTCCCACCTTGAATCTTGAATTTTCAAAAAAGGGGCAACGATTTCCGCCAAACTTGGTAGGATCAAGCTCTATATTACAGCCTACATTGATGCTGGTGCCAGGATGAACTTAAGGGTAATTCTGCAGCTAATTATTGAAAATTATAGTATAATATTATTAACTTTATTTCAAGGGATATCTGCATAGAAGGTATTTCGGAGCCTAGCCACCACGGTTTAGCAGTTTCTGAGAATGGCCCCGTTAAATAAATAATCATTTTCGACCACCTGCACTCCCTGCCTTTCTAATAAATGTCAAAACTAAGACCAGTTTCGGAAAGTACTAACCGAGGCTTTTCATTTGATACCCCACATGACTATATTTGGTGAAAAAAAAATGTACACCCCCTTTTAAATGTTCGGAGACCTCCCCTTAAATTCGACGTAATGGGATATAACTTACTATATGCGTGATTGCGTGGTATTTCCACCAAATTTGGTGTCAATCGCTGCTACAGTCTCCGAAAAAAATGCGTGTGACGGACAGACAGACAGATAGACAATACAGATAGACAGACAGACAGACCGAAATCATGGCAGAATACGAAATACAACTCGGAGTAGAGATCACTACTTCAACATTGGTGGAAAATGTGATCTCTTTCGACAGTTCTATTAAAAATTCGATGGCTAATAAGAACGATCCATTTAAAAGAAGCACGAGAATAATAAGATCATCACCAAGAACCGGTAACGAATCAAACCAAACAAAGAGTTCCACTTCCAGTGTAGCAAATGTCATAGAAGAACCAACAGGAGAAACCGACATCAGGAAAAAATAAATAACCCGGCCCATAACCAACCCCAGCGTGATCTCAATCAAAGTGGATGAGTTCACCTGGCTGGGTTTACTAATCATAGAGCTGATGGAATAGAAGTAAGCCCAGGAAATAATGTACAATGAAATCAGGTGCGGGCCATACGGTCTTCTTATAATAACGCCCGTGAAGAACTCGGCAATGGTTGCCTCACACTGCCAAAGGAGAGGACGGCAGATAGAGCAACACAAACATCTCCAGCGACGTTGCTTCATGGAAAAGATCTGGGCGAAACCTGGCTTCGGAAGATTGTTCCACAGCCAAGACACGAAACAAAAAAGCGTGTCAGGGAACTACAAAAACATCAAGAACAGTCACAAAAAAGAGGGATCCCCGTCAAAATATCGTACAACGCTGGAGTAAAAGGAATCAACAGCCAAAGGGATCCGAGCCCAAGTTGAACTTTGGTTAAATCAAGGAAGGAGCGGTGTAAGGCGGGAAAAATGATTACAAAACGAAACCGTCAAAAATCGCTGGTAATAATAGGTAATAGGTAATAGGTTAAGGCTGATCTTACGCTAAAGGAGCTAGCGACAATGTAACACGAATTAGGCGAACACAAAAAGGAGGGTTGCTGTTCGAACTATCGAAGGAAAAGAAGGATCACGCCGACCTACAAAGGAGGCTTCACTCGGCGAGCAAGCAACCGTCGGCGTAAGTCGGCCAATGATAACGATAGAATGTAAAGATGTGAATGTAAACTGGAGGACGTGCAGGAAACGGTCATCAAGAGCCTAAGGAGAGCGTACGGTTGAACGCAGACAGCGACCCCCGATTGTCTATGACCTCAGCTACAAAAGCATTGTCTCAGGGTAAAATCCACATCAGTTGGGTCATGTTTAAATGCCTCGGATTCGGACATATGGCGAAGGATTGCACTAGCACCATTGATAGGTCTAAACTGTGTCGAAGATATGGAGAGGAAAATCATTAGGCGAAGGACTGAAGTAAAAACCCTCATTGCCTTCTCTGCAGAAAAACCAAAAATTACGATTGTAATGACATAAAGGGTAGCGCGGGTAGCCTACAGGATAGCTTTAAGTACCCTACGTAAATGAGAGTCATTCAGCTGAATCTAACTCACTGCCAAGCCGCCCAGCACCTGCTAGCACAGAAAGCATATGAAGAGCAAATGGATGCTGCTATTGTGTGCGAGCAATACAAAAGCCTTCATCACGGCGTCTGGGAAACAGACATAGGTGGAAAGGCTGCGGCATGGGCTTCCGGCAATCAATGAATGCCTTACAGCAAGCAATGAAGCACCGGGAACACGATTTCGTATGGGTTAAGATCGATGACCTCTACATGTACAGCGGTTATGGAGCCCCAAGTATGACAATACCAGAGTATTGCAACATGCTAGATAAACTGGCGAGAGACGCCAAAGATCGCAACCTCAAAATTATTGACTTCAACTCTTGGGCAATGGAGTGGGGAAGCCAGAAAATAAATGAAAGGGGAAGAATCCTACTCGAGGTTTTCTCCTGCCTAAACATCATCCTGGCAAACATCGGAAGCGTAAACACCTTTAGACGTGGAGTGCTAGGCTCCGCTGTAGGTCTTACTTTTATAAGTGATTCGCTGGTCAAGCATCTACACTGGCATGTTAGAGAAGAATACATGCATAGGGACCACCAGGTAACATATACTAATATTGAAAAGGGAAGCAGAACAATAAATTCTCACAGAAGAAACCAGAAACAGGTTGGCCATCAAGAGCACTTGATGAGGATACATTTCTCGAAGTATTGCAATGGAACACCAAATTTACTGGAACGGCCATAGAAAATGCACCGCAGCTGTCCCAACAGATATACCGAGCATGTGACGCATTCATGCCAAGATGTGCACACCCTCGGAAACGTAACCCTAATTATTGGTAGAATGCTGAAATAGCGAAGTGTCGTACGGAATGCTTGAAGGCCAGAAGGCGGAGTCAACGGCGAAGAAGCATACCAGAGTATGAACAACGGTACCCCGAATATAAACAGGCACGAAAAAAGTTGGAGTAGGTCATCACGAAAAGTAAAAATTATTGCTACAAGTGACTCTGTGATGAGGCAGACTCAAATCCATTATTGGATTATTGTGGGAGATAGTTTCGAAATTGTTCCCCCAACACACGGAGACAATTGTTTTACACAAAACCTTATAAAGTGACAGTCATCGTTCATTTGTTGAAGCTTACGGTGAACATGCTCTAGATGATGGAATATACAGAAAATAAATTAGACAATTCAAAGAAGGTGTTTATGATGTTGAAGACACAGAACGTCCGGGAGCACCAGAAAAGTTTAAAGATGAAGAATTGGAATCACTTTTTGATAAAGATCCATGTCAAACATAATGAGAATTGGCTACTGCATTAAATGTTGATCGATTAACAGTGGGAATGCTGCAAATGACTGGTTCGGAATTGAAAAAGAGAATGTCGAAAAATGATTTATGAAAAGCTTCGACCACGACAACAAAACGAGAGCTTTCCATATCGAATTATTACTGGAGATGAAAAATTCCCGTAGTAAATCCTAAAAGTAAAGAAGCATGGGTGAAATATATTTATTGTGTTGCAAATCTGGTGGAACAACAACTGATACGTTTGAAACGACCTATTTAAAAACTCCTCCAGAATGGGTGAATTGACACAACACATTAATTTTTAAAAACTTTTTTTTAAAACTTGCTTGAAAGGACAGGACTGGGAAGTCCTACCTCATCCGCAGTATTCCCAAGACATAGCTGCTTCAGATTACGACTTTTCCAGTCGACGTAGTCCTTGTAGCCTGGTGGTTCAGTCCTCGTGAAGATATCGAAAATTGGCTGGAACGCCTTAAAGGAAGTGTACTTCTTCAGACAGGAAATCATTCAGACAGAAATCATTTCAGATTTTCCAAGCCACCTAGGCTGACGTCAAATAGTAAGGTGTCTGGTATCTATCCTGCTATATACGATATCTTTTAGAGGAGGGAAAAGTTTTGTCAACACTAACGTATGCTACTTTTGCTCTATGCTTATAATCTTCCACAAACTGTATGTGTTGTCAGGGTAAAAATGCAACCGTACCCTATCCAACGCATCCCTTGTAACGCGGTTATATCAGTCTTATATTGGGATAGGGTATCGGCTAGCTGCTGGAAAGCTCCTTGTTGGTACAGGGAGCGCACGTTACATGAGAAAATTCACAAATCGTTCATCCGTTTTCGTTCCCTGGTCCGTCGTTGTAAACTCCATCTAGTGGCTTCTTGTGGGGCTCCCTAATTTCGGTTTTCCATGTAGGGTTGTCAGCCCTTCCCAACCACCAAATTGGGGCATCAGTTAGTACGATTTGTCCCGTTTTTAGACGGGGGGAGAATCGCATTAATCCTTCTCCATTTTGAGCCTTTATTTAAGACAGAACTCTCAGCTATCACCACATGGAGGTAGACATAGTGTTTGGCAGTAGAGCTGCTCGTGTTAGTTCAGGGGGCTTTTCTCTGGTTTTATGTTCCATCGTGGATACCACTCCACGTTTCGCTCTCCCTTTGAGCGTCACAATTAACTTCCGATTTTGAATTTTCCGCATGCTAGGAATGTTTGGTAATGCTGGCTTGGGCATCTTTACGCAAAGATGTTATTTTTTATAGCAAAATTCATTCTTCCTTAACCCCTTCTATCTGTCTGTAATCTTTTTCTTCAGCCTTTGTCCCCCTTACAAGCAGGGTCGGCTTGTCGTGATCGGGTTCGCTATTTGGTTCTATCAAAAGCCTGATCTAGATGCTGAAGTATCCGTACAATATGGGGAATATCACGAGAAAAACATGCAAAGCTAAAAAAAGAGAAAGAAATATCGGATCAACCACGTGGGTGGAGCCGAAAACTCGAGACTCGGGAGCCGCGATCGAAAGGGAAAGTACATTCTCAATCGATGTCCCACCTGCCTCAGATTTCCAACGGGTACGGCTTTGGGGGGGACTTTGGGCATTCCTCGGCCAAAATAATGGAGGAGCTCATCAATTTCTTCATTATGTAGAGTTCTATTTTCCAGTAGAGGGCAAACATTTTTCGGGGGGTTCCCCTTTCGATTTTTTTTATAAACCCAAACCTCGAAAAAATATTGGATTGGGGAAAAAGAAATGTATTTGCTATCGAAATTTGAGGCTTTATTTAACAAACTTAGAATTATCCGATTTAAGTCAAATATGCACCGTTTTGTTCGCAAACTTGTTGTCATTTGGAAGGCAATTTCGTTATCCCCTCTCAATCCCACCAAACAAACAGCGAAACCTTCCTGGCCGTCAATCCGGGCTTGGCGATGGTTTGGCCCGACTCGCCGCGCTTCGACCACGACCTTTTTCGCTTGATGTGTTCGTACGTGATCCTCTTTTCATCGCCAGTCACCATCCGCTTCAAAAATGGGTCGAATTCGTTCCGTTTCAGCAATGCATCGCAGGTGTTGATTCGGTCTAAGAGATTTTTTTGCGTCAACTCGTGTGGCACCAAAACATCCAGCTTTTTTTGGAATCCAATCTTCTGCAAATGGTTCCGAACGATTTAATGGTCTATACCTAGTTCCTGGCCAGTTGAGCGAATGCTCACACCTCGATCTACTGGGATGATTTCGACGATTTTATCGGTTTCTACGACGATTGGCCAACCAGTACGGGGTATATCTTCGACCTCCACCAGAACGGAATCGACCGAACCAACGCTGTGCTGCGCGAATCGTTACAGTATCGGGCCCATAAATTTCGCAAATTTTTTCAGCCGCCTTCGTTGCATTTTTACCTCTCAGGTAGTAAAATATGACGAATTTCTTGCTTGGTGGACTCCATCTTTGACGCGCTATAACTTGAGATTGAAACGAACGATCACAACACTGTCAAAGAGACATTGAAGCACAGATTGTCGCCTTTAAATCGCCGTATAGTATGACCCGATGCGATAAGTACAACACAAGATATGTTTAAGTGTCGCCATCTATTGACAAAATACGACATTTCTTTTTCCCCAACCCAATATGTGAGGACTAGTAAAGTACAATATGAGCTTTTGGGTGGAATTTCGAATTTCGTCATCATATCTGTTATCGGTTTTGCTTCTTTACCCTAATAATAATAATCGTTGGCACAACAATCTATATTAGATCAGGGCCTTGAAGTGTGTTAGAGCACTTCATTAAAGACCGTAACGGTACACTACAGTATACTGTAGGAGGCAATGCTCTCAGCATTGCCCTCGCCCGAGATTATTACCCTGATTTGATTTAGGTACTCATTCCCAGCTGAGTCGGCTGGCATCTAACATCCATCCACCACCTTCTGCTACGACAGCCCAGCACTCTAACTACTTGAGCCATCCGTCCTTTCCCTTGTTTTTCTAAATAGGAGAAATTTTGGATGACTTCGAAGTTGTTGTCTCTTATATTCATTGGTTTGACGAGTGCTACTGGATGTTGCCGTTGCGTTTATTTTGGGTGCTGATATTGCCACAAAGTAAATCGTCTTACATTCATTAATGAGCAGCATAAAATCTCCGGCCGGCCGCTCGATCTGAATAAACGCAGTTCGTAGTTTTCGACTTCTTCCCATTATGTCAATGTCACCAGCATAGGATTAATGTCATCAGTTGGGTGGACTTGAAGAGGTTCTGATATTCCTGGACTGAAGACTCTTTTGTGTGGCTATGAGACTAAACACAACAGCGGAAAATAACTTATAGATGGTACTCAGCGACGTGATGTGAAAAGAAGTTTGTCCAGGTGTTTCTTGCAGCTAGTGAACCCAGTGTATAGGTGAATCATATAACCGGGTTGCGGTTATTGGAATCATGCTATCTACTTTTGGAATCAAGAGTATAATGGCTGTTTTCGAGTTGTTCCCAAAAGCTTACGAAAATTAAATTAAAGTTTCCATAGGCTTCAGATTCAACGGTCATTTTATATAACGTTCATAAGCTCTCACATCCATTCGGATTCCGGATCATTGATATTTATTCGATCAATGTGAGTTCGTAGCAAAAAATTGATCAATGTAAAATTCCAAATCACTTAACGAAAGTAGGACTATTTGGGTAACCCGCCTTACATACAAGGTAGCATCTTTGGATAGCGTATGTCATCAAACGTCATCAACCCCAAAAGTTAGCTCCATCTCTTTTATTGCTTCCATTTCTTTCAATTTGATGTTCGATCAAATTTCAAATTTCAGGACTATGCGAGCCATGATAATATCCAGAAGATTAAAAACTTACTTCCCTTATATTTATATGTATCTGCGATCATAAAATTTCTCTTATAAACCGTTATATCTGCGATCATAGAATGGCAACACACAATTTCATCAGTTAATATAATTCGTGGAGCTTTTAGTATTTCACTGGCGGTAACGAGCGTCAAAGTATACCTGGAACCATGTCTCAGCCTCAGAATTCCCGATTGTCTACGATGTTGACTTTCAGGGTGGAACTTCCTCCAAAACATCATTACGTTTATTGTTGGACTTCTCCCTGTGAATGTTTTACCTGATACGGCATTCTCCGACACAAAGTGGACTTCTCTATGAGTATATGCATATATGCATCGGATGTGAACATGTAGATGCACATTTTTGAGATCCAGGATAAAACTTAATGCAACTTTAGTTGGGCTAAACATAGAGCAGTACAGAATATAAGGTTGAGTTTGGATCCTTTTCGAGGATGTATCGTTGCTACTATTCTTTGGGGCTCACTCGAGCGGAGAGACTTGGCTTACTTAGGCCGGGCAAACATTGTTCTCAAACTTTTGTGAAGAGACCCTTCTCGCTTTTGTTATAATGCAACGGCAATCCATGCAATTATCGAATTAAATTCCTGGAAAATGTTATATGAATATTCGGAAGGAAAGTTTCTACCTTCTCGTCTTGCCTGCATGAAAGATATTTAACCGTAGTAGAGATGCAAAGAATGTTATAAAGTAGGAATTTGTAAGTGCTACATATTTAGATTGTTGCGTCAAATAACCCGGTTTTGATCCGGTGTCATATTGGATCCTCCTTTTTTCAAATTGATTTATAATACCCATCTTAAATTTGAAAACTTATTTAGAGTACTTCTGGCCAAAGCACTTTTAATTTCGTTACTCGAGGGTTAACAGATACAAGTTTCTTCATACCCTCAGCCCTTGGATTCCAGGATGCGTCAGACAGCCATGCCTTCTAGTTGATGATGTGAACCCACATCAGAACGAAAGCTGGTAAATGTTGAAACTTTGAAATACACTTCGGGCAATTGGATTTAATATGTAAACTATGCACCCCTTACCATATATAAGTCCTTAGAACTTGCTCTGTCTAGATATTTTCAGGCTATCGCCACTCTAAAATATCTGGATATTTCAGCTGCTCTCATATCCTTTCTCTTCTTTCACTTTCAATCCTAATCTGAAACTTTAGACATTATGATGCATTCTGTACTTTAAAAAAGTACGAAAACTTGACTAAGTTTAATTAACTCTCTCCTTTTCCAGGAGATGGCAGAAAATCTAGACCACGTGGAAATATTATAGAAATTGAGCTGAAAGATAGACACTAGAGGTTTCACAAGCATACATCGACGTAGGCAACATCTTTTTGTTGGAAAAGTTTCCAAAGTTGAAACTTTGACTTAAATGTAACAAATATTTGAAACTTTAGATTTTGTTGGTAGTCGCATTCTGTTTATTGAAAACTCATAATTAGCAGATTCTGCCAAGCGATAGTCATTTATTTTTGATGGTGATATCATGTAACTGCCTTTTATGCTCGTGTTTCCCAAATAATTTGTTGTGATGTATTTGTTACACACTTTGATCTTAAGTTTCAGGTAGTAGGTCAAATTCTGTGTTGTTTTGTAACATAAATTAACGAGGTTCCAGCGCCAGCCAGTTACAAAGAGAGTTGAATGAGAGTGAGACGTAGTGGCTAACGCGATTGTCTCTAATTAGTTCTGATTGGTTCCGGGAACGCAAAAGAGACACTAGGAGTTCTTTGCTAAAAAGTATACGAAACTAAAAAAAAGTTGAGAAGCCGGACGCTCCAAGTATTGTGCATTTCTTTTATATTTGTAGGCCTCACCAGATTCATATCAACCCACATAGAAATCTGTAGAATGCAGGCTCTTCACTTCAGTGGAAAACCTGCACCCAGTGTCTACGGCGTGGTCAACCAGAAAGGATAGAACAGCAACTTCCTTAAGGAAATAAACTGGAAACCTGACTACGGTCGGGCTGTCGGTGACACTGTTGCCTAACTCTTCCAAAAGATGGGAGAGGAAGGGTCGGCAGAAGGAAAATTCAACCGGAAAGTAGACCGGGAGGGCAACCCCGGTGAGATTCGCACTGAATGCAGTAGACTTTTCAGCTATGGGCGGTTTTTAAGGTTTTGTTTGCAAAACAAAACTTTTTTAAAATCCGTTCAATGTCTGTCTGTCTGCCTGTCTTTCTTTTTTTTTCAGCGTTGGAAGGTGGAAAGGTTCAAACCTGCCACGCAGTTATATGGGACTTCTATTCACTAAAACCACCTCCTTCTCATTCCGCTCTCCCCACGGAACTTCTATCAAGTATTGCGTCGCGAGGCTGGATCAGCTTTTAACTGCGGCTCATTATGGTTCTCGCCCTTCCTTGTTTTCGTCGTAGTTCTTCCTGCCTAAGCTGTTTGTGAATAGCTTGCAGTTCCCTTACAACCTGGTTCCAGGAATTCGTTGACTCCAGCATGAACTCCACAATGTTTTCGGATGTTAAACGCCTGTATGTTACCGCTTCCATTCTTGTTCGGTGCGCGGTGAACCTGGGGCAATCAAATATGACATGCTCCGCATTCTCAGCCACGTTACCACATTTTGGGCAGCATGGTGATTCGTCGTGACCAAATCGATGTAAATAAGCACGATAACCTCCATGTCCACTTAAGAAAATTATTAACTCGTGGCTTCATTCCCCATGGCTTCGTTCAGACCATCTCTGAATATCCGGAATGATGCGGTATGTCCAACGACCATTTTGTGACTCGTCCCATCGCTTTTGCCACCCTTCGATAGATTCCCACCGTGCCAGTTGCCGTCGAAATGCGCTACACTCTCCAGCTGTATACGTTTTGTCGTAGAGTCGCCGGCCTTCATTCGGCAAGATGCCTATGGGGAGCATCCCTGCTAGTACATATGCTGCTTCCCCTGATGTTGTCCGATACGCACTGCATACCCGGAGTGCACTTACCCGATACGCCATTCCCAATTTTCGGCAGTTCACTTTGTTATTCAGAACAGTTGTCCAGACTGGAGCTGCGTAGAGTAGCACGGAGCTGACTATCCTAGAGAGCAGAAGACGTACTCTCCATATCGATATCCGTTCAAATTAAGTTAATAATAGTCTATTACCATATTTTTTGGGGAAATTAAGTGAAACCCCCCTTAAGTTTATCCCAGAGTTATAAAAGTTAGCAGTTGTATAAAATATAATATGAAGCATATTATCCCCAAGTCTGATCAAAATCATACTATTAGTAACAAAGTTACAATAGCTCAAAGTTGTAAATTTACTGCAACTGAATATCAATAGCACACTAAAGTGGGTAGTCAGACATGCTAAATGCATATACATAACGCGCTACTTACAAATGGGATAATTCTACACTTAAATATACTCACAGAAGAAGCAAACAAAACCTTTCAAATCTGAAGCGCCCAGCTTCCGGTTTCCCGACTTGTTATGTTAGACTACACTTATGTCTACAAACATAAGAGTTAGTAAAATTAATCTGCAGCATGCCAAAGCGTCTTCCTATCTACTGGTAGCAAACTCTCCTTACATATTTCTGGTTCAAGAGCCATTGGTTCGTTTTAACAAAATCTGTAGTATTTTATCAGTGAAGGGGACTAGGATAATCAAGACCAAGGGTCTATGTTCTGATTTCAAAATTGGTGGAGGAAACCATGCTGAGACAATTCTCTTCCCAGGACCTTGTTGCGGTCAACTTACAATACCGGGTTAATGGTAGGAGGAGAAACGTCATAGTTGGGGCTGCTTACTTTTCCTATTTTTCCTTGCGTCCTCCGCCGATACAAGAACTAAGGGATCTGGTAGTGTATGCAGAATCCAGTGAGGAGAGAAGCTGTTTGATTGTACGAATGTAAGGAGGCCCCTATGTTAGTGGGCTGTTAGAGATGATTAGAAACTGGACTCTCCCCCACCTCAAACACACCCCCTCTACCATCCTAATACGTAATGTATATTGCAAATATTTTGTCAGAATATCCACTTTTGGGGGCTACTGACATTCAAAATCTTAGAATTTGCAGTGAAGTGACAGTTTTACCCTACTATAACGTTCTTAGTAATAGTGTGATTTTCACCAAACTCACAAACTCTATGGTCCATCATTTTCATGATTCTGGGATGGACTTAAGGGAGGGGTTTCTGCAGTTAATTACTGAACATTAGACTTATATACAGTTATTAACTATATGTGAACAGACATCAGGATGACGGGTATTTCGGAGCCTAGGCACCATAAAGTGGCAGCTACCTGATCATTTTCAGATTCTTCGATTAGGTAGGTTCTGAGAATCGCCCCGTAAACGAAATGACTGTTTTCCAGTCACCATCTTCTTCCCATGTGAATTAAATGTCAGACCTGATTTTTGAAAAGCACTAATCAAGACCTTTCGTTTGACACCCCATATGATTATATTTGTTGAAAAAAGATGTTGCACTCCCCTTTTCAATGTAGGGATCTTAAATTCCACGTCCCCCTCTTAAATTCCGCGTAGAACAATGCAGCTTACTGTATGCGTGAGTGCGCGTTCACAGTTTCCACCTTTCCACCAAATTTGGTGTCAGTAGGAGTAACTGTTTCCGAGAAAAATGCGTTTGACATACAGGCAGACCGACAGAAAGACGAACAGGCAGACAGACAGACAGTAAACTGATTTTACACAAAACCTTAAAACAATCCCATTTCTCATATACCTAACAATTGGTGCCCAACAGAGAAAAGAGATGACGCCGGTCTAAATTATCCCAATGACACCGTGGAGACAGGTGTTAACAAAAGCTTGGAGCTAGTTGTTGACACTTTCCATATGCTGCTGTCTTATAGCAGTATAGAGAGAACTTTGGCAAGGAACATACTCAACTTGATGTTAGTGTTGCTGAAGGCGGACCTAACGCTGTTAATGCATTAAGAAACATCACCTATTATGAAAGGAAATAGTGCTAACAGAATATAATTCTGAAAGATTTTGATTTGGAGTTTAAAATGTTTCTGGTTTCTACTCTGGAGCAGCACTTAACACCGCAAGTTTCCTCATTTACTTTGTCGAAAGACTTCTCAAAATTGATGAAACACAGATCCGGAGCTTTGAGCTTCATACATTACCTGACAATGATCTGATGGATGTTGACATGATCAGTGCTGGACGGGCCAGAATGGGAACCACCCTTTCCTGATAAAGCTTTCGAGGTGTATCTTGATGCGTTTGGGGTTATATGGTTCTAATAAACCCCAATGTGAGTCATGGCGCATCAACCACACTAACGTGTAATTGCTATCGACTCCTTGTAATGTGCTTCAGCGGCCTCCATCATTTTTCATGAAGTTTGCGCTTTTCCTCTTTTTTACACGACGTAGTTCTCTGGCAACTAACTGAGCGGCTATGCTGGCACAGTAGATTCCATTGTATCACATAACACGCAATGGGTATGTTATCATCATCATCATCATCAACGGCGCAATAAACGGTATCCGGTCTAGGTCTGTCTTAATAAGAAACTCTAGATATCCCGGTTTTGTGCCGAGGTTCGCCAATTCGATATTCCTAAAAGCTGTCTGACGTCCTAACCGACGCCATCGCTCCATCTCAGGCAGGGTCTGCTTCATATTCTTTTCCTACCATAGATATCGCCCTTATAGACCTTCCAGGCCGGATCAACCTCGTCCATACGGATTAAGTGACCCGCCCACAGTAACCCATTGAGCCGGATTTTATCCACAACTTGAAGGTCATGGTATCGCTCATAGATTTCATCGTTATGTAGGCTACGGAATCGTCGATCCTCATGTAGGGGCTCAAAATATCTTCTGAGGATTTTTCTCTCGAACGCGGTCAAGAGTTCGAAATCCTTCTTGCTAAGAACCCAAATTTCCGAGGAATACATGAGAATTGGCAAGATCATAGTCTTGTACAGTAAGAGTTTTGACCCTATGGTGAGACTTTTTGAGCGAAACAATTTTTATAAGCTGAAATAGACTCTGCTGGCTGACAACAACCGTGCGCGGATTTCATCATCGTAGCTGTTATCGGTTGTGATTTCCGACCCTAGATAGGAGAAACTATCAATGGTCTCAAAGTTGTAGTCTCCTATCTTTATTCTTCCTGTTTGACCATTGCGGTTTGATGTTGTTGGCTGGTTGATTTTCTGTGCTGACATTGCCACCATATACTTTGTCTTGCCTTCACTGATGTGCAGCCCAAGATTTTGCCCTAGTCGTCGCATGCTCGATCTGGATGAAGGCAGTTTGTACTTCTGATATCGATTTCGTCAGCATAGGCCAGCAGTTGGTTGGACTTAAAGAGGATCGAACCTCTTGCATTTACTTCAGCATCATGGATCACTTTCTCGAGGGCCAGGTTAGAAAGGACGCATGATAGAGGCTTCTCCTTGTCGTAGATCGTTGTTGATGTCGAGTGGTCTTGAGAGTGATCCTGCTGTTTTTATCTGGCCTGGCACATCGGGATACGGAATTCTCTCATGGCCGTGTATAGTTTTACCCTGGCTATACTATATAATAATAATAATAATCGTTGGCGCAACAATCCATTTTGTATCAGGGCCTTGAAGTGTGTTCATTCAAGATCATAACGGAACACTACAGTATATTGTAGGAGACACTGTGGTCAGCATTGCGCTCGCCCGAGATTATTACCCTAATTTGGCTCTGGTACTCATTCACAGCTGAGTCGACTGGTGTCCGACGTCAAATCACGATAGAAATTCCACCGCCACCAGTGAGATTTGAACCGTGACCTTCCGTACGACAACCTGGTGCTCTAACCACTCAGCTAGTCTAGCTGATGTCTATATTCCAACAGTTTTTACATCGCTTGCCGCACAGAGAAAATCTGTTCTGTTGCTGAGTGAAGCCTCTTTGGCATGGGCCAATGATGTTCTGGGCGTATGAGGCTATACGGCCTAGCAAGATAGCCGAGAATAGACGGTACTCAGCAACGTGATACCTCTATAATTGCTGCACTGTGTGATATCTCCCTTTTAATGTATGAGACAGATTATGCCTCTTTGCCAGCCGTCTGGCATTGATTCGCTGATTGATGAACCACTTGGTGTAATTTTATTATATTATATATTTAACCAAATCGGCTGTAATTCCATCGGCTCCTGCGACTTATTTTAAGCCGATGAATTGCAGTGGTGGTAGTATTTGTCCGTCGTCTTCAGTTGGCGGGACCTCCAACTCGCCGATGATCTGGTTGTTCAGAAGTTCATCAAAGTACTCAAACCATCGCTTCAATATGCCTATTCTGTCGGAAATCAGATTTTCCTCTTTTTCTCGGCAGGATGAACATCGACGTGTGTAAGGCTTCATCCTGTTGACTTGTTAGTAAAACTTGGACGCCTGGTGCGGTTGCTTCCTGTATTTTTTGAGTTCACAGATCTGTTGGTTCTCCCAAGCTTCCTTTTTCCGTCTGTGAATTCACTTCTCCGCTCGACGGAGTTAGTGATAAGTCTCCGCGCGTGCGAGAATGCAGCATTACTCGGTATGTAGCATTCTTCCGTTCCGTTGCTAGCTCACATTCATCGTCAAACCAGCCATTCCGGCTTTTCCTACGGCTGGGGCCAAGTATCTTTGTGGTCGTATTTATGGTAACGTTTTTCAGGTGATTGTGAAGATCATTTGTTGATGCTTCATCTTCAAGATCTCTGTTGACCGCGGTTATTGTGGCATCCATTTCCCTCTTATTGGTATTGCGGAGGGTTGTGTTGTGGATGGCTTTAGTGTTAACTCTCATCTGATTGTCAGAGGGGATTCTGGGTGGTGTTGTTATTCGAGCGCAGAGCACCATGCCAATGAGATAGCGATCCGAGTCTATATTGGCCCCCCTATATGTTCTGACAATCATCAAGGCTGAGAGGTAGCGGCGTTCGATCAACACGTGGTCAATTTGGTTGAAAGTGGTCCCATCTGGAGAGGTTCACGTATGCTTGTGGACCGCCTTCCGCGCAAACCAGGTACTTCCAACAATCATTTCGTGTGACACTGCTAATTTAATGATCGGAAGTCCGTTATCATTTGTATTTTGGTGTAAGCTATGGGAGCCGACGTATCGTCTGAATACGGGCTCCTTGCCTACCTGGCTGTTAAAATCTGCAAGTATGATTTTAATATCATATCTGGGACAGGCTTCGAGGGTTCGTTCTGCTGCCACGTAGAAGGTATCCTTCTCCGATTCTACAGTCTCCTCTGTAGAGACGTGAACGTTAATGAGGATGGGTTTGTCGTGCTTGATTGATATGTGGGCCATCCGCATCCACTCATCTCATCAACAGGTCCAGGGTATCTGACTCGTGGCCCGATAAAGTTTTCTGTTGTTTGTTACTGTCTCTCCACAAAATAGTTCTATGACACGACATAGGCATAAATAGATGTAAGCTTGGAGCTTTGGAGTAACAATGAGCATAGAGAACAACTCTGTCATGTTATAGGTAAGGAGTAAAGGAGGAGGGTTTGAGGCAACGTACTTTATACTATTCTCAGTAAAACAAAAATAAAATGCTGAGATCAGGAAAAGGGATAAATGAAGCATAGTTGGAGTTAGTCCACCTCAGTCGACGCGGCAGGACGGGCCCCGGTCCTGTCCAGAAATGGACAAGGATTTTTGACGCATGGACGGCGTCAGGACGTAAGTAAGTTAGTCCGAACAAAACGAATACGTGCCTACTCGCTAAATATTCGCAACCTCACTGAAAAGACCAAGGAACTCGCAAGAGCCCTTCGCAAAAGGCGGATGGATTTCTGCGCTCTATGAGAAAACCGATGATCTGGTGTCAAAAGCTGGGACATAGAATGCGAACGCAGTAAAAATCGATACAAAATGTTTGTATTTTGGCAGTCCATACACTCAATACGGTGTTGGCATTGCCATCTCAAAGGGTTTGCGTGATGCCATTAAAGAAGTCGAACGATTTGGTAACCGGCTGATGAAGCTCATCAATATATCAGCTAATCGTACTATTCACTTCTTCACGACGTACGCCCCACAGACAAGTCGACCTGATGTTGAGAAAGATGCCTTCTGGCAACTTCTCGATAAAAAGACTTTTAAAGTGCCTGCTGACAACTATATCATCATTGTCGGCGACTGAAATAGCCATATGGGTAAAAAGGCAGACGGTAACAAGTGCCATTGGATAAAGGGGTTTGCAGTCCGCAATGAGGATGGCGAGCATATAGCCGATTTTGAGACCCATGACGTTGTACTTACGAATACATGGTTCATCAAACTATTCTCTCATCTTTCTACATTTTACAGTAGGAGTAGTAAAACACAAGTCGACTATATTCTCATGATACGCCGACATTTTACCACCGTCATTGATTTCAGAACCGTTCCCTATTAAACCATCGCACCTCAACATCGGCGGTTGATTGCCGTCTTGCGAATCAAGTCATCGATAAAGTAACGTGAAGAACGCACTGCCAGGCTGCGCATTAAATAGCGGTGATTTTGTGAGAAGAAAGAAGAAATTATTACCCTAACGCGATTACCAAACATTATGAATGTGAAGGAATGGTGGAACCAAATTAAAGGCACGATTCACAAAGCGGCCTATGCAACCCTCGCGATCACGAAGCCAGGTAAGCGGATCATCAACCGAGATACTTGGCTTTGGAATGAGAATGTTGAAATTAAAAACCCTGGAAAGAAACGCCTCTACCAAAAGTCCCTCCTCCCTTTATAGGAGGAAGCAATAACACGAATAAATTCAGGAACAGTAGGAACAGCTGAACAGCCGAACTCTTATCATAATTATGAATCACTTGACAAAAAGAGTTGCCCTCTTGCGATGATGGTTAATACTGCATCATAGATACTCTGTTAAGGTAGTTCTTCCGTAAGTTGCAGGTATTTTTCGGAGTTTATATGCAACCATATTACTTAGCACCTCATTAATTTGTCATTGCGTATAGCTACAACAGTGGCAGGAACTTGCCACCTCAGCATCCTGTGGGTCTTCTATGTCCTATATAATCGTTACAAAGGCATACAATCTATGAAGGATTTGCTGCTTGCGTACCTGCAGATGCTTAAAATGCGGCTGATAGGCACGAGTATTTGCTGCCTTTTCTGCCGTATAATCCAAGTGTCGCCTGTAAAAGCAATTAATGTTACCTCGTATGATACGCGGAAGCCAAGCATTACAGCGTTCATTATGTTCCGCACCAGAGGCGCCAATACGAACCCTTGAGGAACAGCTACTTTCAAGACATATCTTTTGGTCCGCTGTCCATCTGTCCACCAACGAAGTCTCTCCAATTATTCGAACAAAATAACCTGGGATGCTAAATTTTTGTCAGGATAATCCAGCGCTGTCTCTGTGAATTTGCCTTTCTGGTAGGCGTATTGCCTATGGTGAAGTGGCCACTTGGGGTTGCGTGTATCCCTTATGACTCGACCTACTAGCCTTCTAGTACCTTTGGTACAAAGAAAGTTAGGCTGATCGGTCGGAAGCTTTTTGCGTCCGTGTTGGTGGGTTTCCCTGGTTTAAAAATAAATATCACCTTCAGATCACGCCAATTAGTTAGAATATAAGCGTGTGCCAGGTTTAATAATTATAATAATAATCGTTGGCGCAACAATCCATATTGGATCAGGTCCTTGAAGTGTATTGGAGCACTTCATTCAAGATCATTACGGAACACTACTGTACACTGTAAGAGGCAATGTGGTCAGCATTGCGCTCGCCCGAGATTATTACCCTGATTTGGCTCAGGTGCTCATTCACTACTGAATCGACTGGTATCCGACATGAAATCACGAAAGAAATCCCACTAATAGCAGCGAGATTTGAACGGTGACCTTGCGCTCTAACCACTCAGCTATCGTGCTGGGTATGCTCCCTCTATTTCTAGCGCAGGAATAATGCGATGCGGACCCGCAGACTTGTACCTATGGAACGAGTTAAATGCCCATTTTACTCGCTACTGATACTACTTTGCATGCCAGATTCCAGTCTCTCGGTTGAAGGCTGTATGTCTGTCGGCCCCAAGATGAGATTTATGGATATTTCGTGGAAAGTGCAGTTGAAGCAAATGGTTTGGCGTTTCTTCCACACTTTTTGTGTACCTCCCGCTTTATAAACGTAACCCACTTTCTGGCTACATTCTTTAACAAAGGTCAGCTTCATCTTTGAGGTTGCCTCCAAAAAGTTGGTCTCTTCGCGTCTCCATGATGATCGGTTGGCCGATCTTGTACTCTTTTTTTGGGCTTTCTCTCCCTCCCTGTACGGGTTCCAGCTATCTGTTGAATCAGACTTTAGAGTACGATTAAGGAGGACTCTTCTCGTTTTACTCTGTTTTGTTAAATCCGTCATGGTGTTTTACCCTTCTTTGCCGTCTTGAGTCGACACCTTATCTTATGCTAGTTGGGATCATCTGGGTTGTCTCCTTAATTCCAACAATGTATTTGAGGCGCTTCCCAGGGATCGTGACTTGGGCGCTCAGTTCTATTTTATACATCGCCCAATCTGTCTTCGGCGGGTTCCGAAATAGAGTGGCCGGAGATGGATCCATGTCCATTACGAATCGCACCATCCGATGCCACCGTGATGCCGGTGACCTCCTACCTAACCACTTTGAAGAAAGTGGGTTCATTATAGATCGGTTCCTACTAGATATTTTAATAGTCTCGATCGTCTTGCATTGGCGTTGGAACTTCCCCAGCATATGTGGTGGGCGTCGATACCACACTCTGCTATTACCCCCAGCCACTTACTTTTGGCATATTGGATACCTCTAATGAATGTTCGATTGGGAACTTTTTGTGTGTCACGGGGGAAATATGCAAAGCACCGTATCTTTTTATCTCTCTGTTGACTTTTATGGTTAGTTTGACCATTGTGATGTCGCCATCACATAGGTCGTTAACCGAATTAGCCCATTTTGCTTGATTTATTCTAAGACTGATAAGTGCAGTCGCCAATTTACCATGCTACAAATTTATTTGAGAAATTTGGCACCTAATCTACGCTTCAGATGAAGATGCCGTGCCGTGCTGCACGTCCTTTCAATGGTTTTAGGAGCCAACTTTTGTAACGTGACGGACCCTCTTTGCGCGTTTTGTGTCGAAGAGTTGGGATCGTCCGAGTACTGGTTTTGCCTTAGCCTCAGGTACCTTGAACGCTCCTTTCCCCTTAACACTGACACCGCCCGTGGGTTGTGATTTGTCCGGAGGCGATTTGCCCGGAGGTGGTTTGCCAGAAGGCGGTTTGCCCGAAGACTGTGTGCTGTGCAAGGACAGATGCGTATCTATGGATAAGACTTTGGCCGCATCAGATGGCGCCGACTGGAGTCCGAGGCCAGGAGTGCTGACAGAAATGGCCTGCTTCGGCTCGTCCATTAAGGACTGGTTCTCGGTCACATTGGTTACCACTTGAGTAAGTGGAGAATTTGAGCCTAGCCTCAGTTTCGCAATTGATGAGCTTTGGATCGTCACGATCAAAATTTAATTTTGGTTTTTGATGAGGTTTTTGTTTTTAGTTTCTCATAATTGGCTGCTATGGTTTCATTCCTATTATGAAAAGTGAAGCATCTTAAACTGGATCGGAATTTCGGAATCAAGATTCTGTCAGAAATCCATCGTCTCACTTTCCTTGCACCCAGAATATAGTGCCTATATCATCGGAATTTTCACTTAAGTTTGAGAAAACTAACATTCTGGGAGGAGGTCGAGGACAAGAAACCAATAAAAAATCGTTTTCGATCGCCAAAGGTCGCAGACATGAAATTAATCCTTAAAAGTTTGAGCTTGTTTTTAAGTCGCAAATCGAAGGGTCCGTCTCCTGATGGGGGAGTATTTTCGTCAAAGTGATCTTCAATTTGATGTGAGGATATGCAGATCCTTGAAGAAATTATAAAATGGCTGAGCACATGCTGGCTTGTTGAACTTTTTTACTCCTTTAAATAAAGGGTAAGGGAATAGGGTCACTGGGTAGATCTTTTTCTCTCGCAGTAAATAGAATACCCATTCATACCTGGCACGATGCCTTAGAAGTTTGTGGTTACTATCTTTAATGGTTCCTCAAGACAGGAAGATGTACATAAATACAATACGGTCAAAACTTATATGTAATTTATCGTTCTTGTGTATCAAATAAACTAAACAATAAGATACATTTACTACAAGCATCGCGTACATACTGGAGGTTTTATACGCTTCCTACTCACTAAGACTTAATGATGCAGTCAATGGCTAGTGACAGTTCCACCATCCCCAGTAATTAATTCCAATTTGTCAAATAAGATTGACATTCTTTCCCCCCACTTTTTCTGAACCCACTTGTTAATATCCACCATATTATCGCATCTGCTAACCAAGCTCTCTCCCCCATTGCAAGCTTCCCTTCAAACTGCACCCAGAAGGGACGACAGCAGCAATTACAGGGACCGACCAATTCAATTTTTTTTCCTCCTCCATTTTCCAGGTATCAACCACAGCACAGAAGTCTGGTAGATTCACCCGCCACTAGGCATCCGGCATTCCGTTAAGGGATGATCCCATTGCGACAAATGAAAAGTATCATCTTTTATAGATGTGGGGTTCTCGGTCAAAGTGACAAATAATTTTCAAGACAATCTTGTACACGCGCCGTCGGAATGAGAAAATTCCCCAGACCATTTTCAAATGAAGTTAAATAAAGCAGCAATGAAGGAGTGGAATTAGAAGATGAACAGAAGAGTTACCGACGTCGGTGTTTGGATAGACTTAGTGTAGCATGCTTTGTGGCACTGAGTTCTAATTCTTCGATTAAAAGTTTTTCCATTTAGAAATACTAGAAGGTTGTGTGTTTAGACCGATTGATCTATTACTGCGGAAATACCATAACGCGTTAAACGCTCCTGGGGCTGGCACACATGGCCTGAAATTTCAACCAGATTTTCATCAATTTTCCTGACAACCAGTGGATATAAAATTCTTCCAACACTGTAGCATAAACCTAGACAAGTGCATAGGCAACTTGTCTCGAAGACGAAGGACACTTAAGGGAACATTCCATAATGGATTGAAAAACTACTTCAATATTTATATAAAAGGAACAAGAAACGTAAAAGGAATTCGAAGATATGAAGTGGGAAGAAAATGGAGAGCAGAACAGTATCGTATCATGGGAATTCGATCAACCATTTAAGATAGTTAATTTATCTTATCCAAGAATAGACTGTCCATTTTATGACCTTTTAAGATGTCCTACATCAGTGACATTAGTTATTTATTACCACGTAGACGAGGACGAGGTGAAAAGTTGAGAAGACCTTTTTCAACTCTGAAACATTAAAGTTTCTCCCCGATATGTGTGTACACATACGTTTTCAATACGATATCGATGATATTATTGATGTTCTCCAGTTTTGGTTTTCCATTTCATTTCCTGACAGAGGACGGGTGTCGTTCGAATGAAAGGATTCGTTTAGGGTTCACATAATGGTTACACTGAATACAGTTTTCAGTTTTCTATGAATTGTTTAGTAGTTGGAAACGTAATGCATAGAAATGGAGAAAGATAGCTCGAATTAATTATTCAGGAAAGGTTGAACCTGGGGTGAGTGGTTGGATAAATTTTATCTTCTACATACGAGTCGGATTCAATGCACCAAAGAAATGAAACTTCTTCGGCTCAAAAAGTTTCGAGGTATTACTGGAGTACAGAGGGATCTTGCTGATTTATTGGCTGCTGTCCAGCTAAGGTGGAAATTGTTGATTAACTCAATTTACTCCAAAATGTGCATTACCTCTCCGAAGCAAACCCTTCTGCAGCTTCCTTAAACATGTCCCGGAACTAAAATGGTATTTGTGGATAACTCATGTCACTTTTTATTATGGTTAAATTTTTCTAGTTCCTCTCCTTTATTTGTGATTATTCACTGGACCTGTTCACTTTCCATTAATACAAAATCAGTCTTGGACTCGCAAGATGAGAGGGCTGAAAGGTATCAAGAGGGCCGCTCCAGAATGCTCGCCTTATTAAATTCCAGCGAGAAGTATGGTGATATAAGATAACCCTCCTAGCCCTAAGTGAAGTGAGATGGTGGAACCCTCAGGGGTACTTCGCTTCCTCTTGAGGTACAGCACTCTTTCATTCTCAAAAGTCAAGTCGTAATAGACACGAATCCGGAGTTAGATTTTTACCGACGTCTACCGCAAGGTGCGCTCACTTGACCTGTGAGCGTGTGTCTAACTGTATCTTGACTATATGATTCCGTTCATTAGTCGGGAAGGATGCTTTCTATAAGCAATTACACCCAGTTCATGAGAAGCTTCCTAAAGGTGATACCTTGATCGTGGTGTGTAATCTGAATGCCAAAGTGGGCAGTCGCTTAGCTCATAGAAGTGATGAAACAACGTAACAACAACGGCGAGATATTCCTAGACTTCGACATTGGTAGTACTCCGTCAGAACACAGTGCCTGTGATGAGGTCAGTAAGGTTTCAACTGATCAATGACGAACATCTAATCAAATCGACCGTACTGTAATCAGCAGAAGAATTAGGGTTGTGCTTAACAAAAGAAATACTGGCATCAGCCGCTAGAGGCACCATAATCTGAGACAACCTGGCAAATGCAAACCGCCTCCTTAAAACGGATGTCATCCAATAATCGGATATTTAACCCTCGGACACCACCTTGTCGCGGTGGAGGAGCCTGCAGTAATTTACTACTACACTACACAAAACATGAATACAGAAGCTAGGGACAGGGATGGTAAGAAGTCACATACTTCGAATCCACCCGCAATCATGAGAAATCTGGTCACGGCCGAGGCGCGAATTTCGGAGATATCACCAAATTCATGTTCCCCTACGGAGAAATTTGTAGAAGGTATGCTTTCCAAATGAATGGGAAGTTTGCATTTAGTGCCTACAGGGCAGTCAGGAGAGAGAGAGAGTTTGGGTGAAACTATATATCCTACCAACTCGTCTGGGGTACCACAGTTCAAATTCACCCTTAAGTGGAAGAGAAGAGAAGGAAACCTCAGGAGAAGGAGAAGGGGCGTTTACAGGCTGAATCCTATCTGTCAGAATCTTCTCCTTCACCTTTACGAGGAAGAGCAGAAGAAAGGGAAACTGGTGATCAACCCCGGTATGTGAAAATGGTGGTGAGCGGCACGGACACGGTTAACCTGGGAAAAGCTCGAAGCCGGCAGCAGAAGAAGGCTCTTAATGGATGGTGGAGCACCTTAGGAGTGAGGACATCCACGTAGCTGCACCACTAGCTGCAGCAATGTCCAGGAAATTCAACACAAAGAAGCGAAGTCTTTGAAGGAAGGTGGGGACAGACTGGTAACCCCTATGAAACTCACACTGAATGCAGAAAACTCCTCTATCAGCGGTAATGTGCACAAGGAGCGTAAGACGTGGCGTGTGATGGGTAACCCTTTATTATGGTTGGCGGCAGATCCTACATCCACGGAACGGTGTGTTGGGGGTAATCAAATCACTGAGAGGTATCTTAACAAAGCTGGTCCCACTCATAGGAATACCGATACGAAAGCGTGAAGGAAGAGGACGTATGCGTAAGCTGTATCCTCATTTCTGAACTTTGGAGTTTCCCCCAAAGTTGGGGGAATTCAGAGACCTGAATCGAGCTGACTTGATGCCAATTTGTGTGTTCGGATCTATGCAAACTGGACAGACTTAGGCACTCCCAACGCACATGTGTTTTTGTGCATTCCACGCACCTGTGCACAGTGGAACAGTTGAAGGTGATGTGCCCGAAGTTTTGGCAGTTGTAACACTGCACTTCTTGAATTGGCTTAACTTTCTCGAGCGATATTTTTGAATGGAGTATATACTTGACCTTAAAGTCTTCATTGATCTCTTGAAGGGGCTCGAAGGTTCCCATGAAAACTTCCGATTGTGACTCCAACTAGAGTGCCGGGTTCTATCTATGGGGAAGCTTATCAGCACTCGTGACTAAATTTGACAGACCGGATGGTTGAGGACTACAACCTCATGGTTGATGGGATGTAGATTGTGGCATGTAGCCACTTTTCTCCTATGAGAGAGAAGATGGTTGCATGATCTTCAGTGCTCTCTGCGAAGAAGAGGGTCCTGTCGCCCTCGTGTTCTTTAGGATTACTTTCAACTCTTTTTTTTGAAGTTCTGAAGTTTGAAGTTTTGAATTGCGGTACATTAACTGCCCAGTGATCGGGGGATTTTTCTTAGCCGGGTAGCTTAGAATGGGGATACCCATGAATTTGTGAAGGGGCGCCGCTGATGCTGTTGTTGTTGTTGCATCTGTTCCGCCGCTAATACAGTTGGTATTCTTCCTTTGAAAGTTGCAAAGCGTAACTCAAGTTTCTTAATGATCGTCTGCCGACAATCCAGTTGTTGGGCCATGGCAATTTTTTCGTTGGCACTCGCTTTCGCTTCCTTTATTTTGTTTTTTGCTGGTAAAACAGAGTCCCAGCATTATTGAGGTCGCTGTAAGTACAACATTACTTCCATTTACATTTTATATGATTCTTCATGATTTCGCCTATTTTTCACCTTTTAGCCCGAAAATGATTTTTCAGCGCACTGTGTCTTTTGTAATTTTCAGTTACGCAATTGTCCACTTCGAGTGCTCGGAGCAACTTCTCGAGCGCCGAAAAAACAACAATTTCCAGAAAACAACGATTTTTTTTTCTCTTGGTAATTGAATATAAACTTATTACTAACTTCGGGACTACCTTAACAGTAAACTTAACCTAATGTATAACATAAAGTCTAGCCTAACTGACCACTAAAGGAATATGTGATTAAAATTATATACTAGTCATTTTGGACGAAAAGTCGGAAAAAACCTCCACTCGTTGAGCATAATTAAAAAAGAGTAAGGCGGGGAAGGAAAAATAAGAGGGACGCGTGACATACGGGGGAAGGATGGAAATCAGAATTAAGGAGAGGTGCCAATAATGGGAAGGTTTAAAAAATTCGGAGTCGGACTAATTGCCGGTGTAGAAGACTACTCTTTTAGGTGGAGCCGTTCCATTTGAGATGGTGAGCTATGGGACCAGAAAATGAAGCCGAAAATGCTTATAACAAGACAGCTTAATTTTTTTGGGAGTTGGGATATTGTATTTTAGGATAGGATGCAAGGACCTGAAGGCACCAGTGCCTTCGTTATATGAGGCACATGGAGGAGACGGGAATTGGCAATCGGAGGTATCTGACTTCTTTCACAATAGGAATACGATTGAATGGGATTAGGTTCTTTTTTGGAGTGGAGAAATGGGCGTTGAGGGGGCAGTGGTTAATGGTTGAGGCAAGTGAAACATCATCATGTTCATCGGGATGGATAAGATTTTGGGAGGAAAGGTTTTGGCCAAGATTAGGGCGGTAAAAGGTTCGTAAGGATTGGAGTTGGTCTATGGATTCGCCAACAACATTTGATACCCAACATGACTATATTTGATGAAAAAAAAATTTGTACCCCACTTTTGTATATATGGAGGGCCCCCCCTTAAGTTCAACCTAGAGCGATGTAATTCACTGCATGCATAAGCGTTCACAGTTCCCATCTTATCACCAAATTTAGTGTCAATCGCTACAATGGTTTCTGAGAAAGATACGTGTAAAAGACAGACAGGCACGTGTTTGCAAAGTTAGGAGAGATAATTTTGAACCTGATGGAGTTTTCAGGTCCCCGACGCAACGTGCACGGCGAAATAAAAAAGCCAAGTGTGCGCTATTAGATCGATGTATTTTGAGGCACGAAACGGGCTACACAACTCTAAGAAAAAAAAAGCTACAGTAGAAGTAGCAACGCAAAAGTCCTCAAAATCAATACCAGGTGTATTGATTTGATAGAAATTCGGACTAGAGCTAGTAGTGGATCGCCTTCGTGAAAAAGAAATAGCAGAGCCCGGCAAATGGCATAGGGACACTACTGAAGAATCCCCAGAGTGGACTCCAAAGCGAAACAAGTGTAAAACACAAGAGGTGCAATTAGCAAATTTTCCCGGTGAAAGTCTACCAAACCATCAGCAGATACGCGTCAGTGACTCTACTTGAACTAAAGTAGAACGAACAGGTAGGCTACAAAACAATCGCGGCCCGATGTGCTGATTATAAAATCAACAAGCGAGCTGACAGACAGTTCCCTCTTGCCCCTGTGTGAACATGTGAACCGAATAAGACGCACACAGAAAGGCGATTTGCTCCTTGAGCTCAGGCCTGGGGAGAGTAAGCACCACGATCTAGATAAGAAAATCAAGTCGTCACTGGAATTTGGACATATCTCGAGAAACTGTTCAAGCAACTACGATAGATCTAAGTTATGCCGAAGACGCGGAGAAGGAGGGCATATTGCCAAAGATTGCAATGCGTATCCTAAAGGCTCGCTATGCAGAGAAAACCAATAGGGTAACGTCCACCATATCAGAGGCAGTTACAGATGGCGATTTCAACTTGAAGTTCCTTCAGCCGAATTTAAACTATTGCCAAACAGATGATGAACTGCTCTCTCAAAGCGTGCTTGCAAATGAAATTGACGTTGCCATTATATGCGAATATTACAAAGGTTTCCACAGTGGTGTCTTTGTATCAAATAGAAGCGGCAAAGCGGCAATCTGGATTTGTGGAAACCGAGCGATCAAAAATACGAGCATTTACGACGTCCCTCACAGATGAGACTTTGCCGGAAGAGTGGAGGAAATAGGAGCGTGTGCTAATCCCGAAGTCAAATAAACCTTGGGTGATCTTTCGTCTTATAGACCTATATGCCTGCCAAATGACATCGGCAGACTTTTCGAACGAATCATCTTCAATAGGCTTGTACCAATCACAGAAAAGAAAGGTTGTCTCTTAGGCAGGCAGTTCAGATTCCGAAAGGCAAGATCTACTGTCAATGCGATCTGCATGGTTGCGGAAATTGCGGAAAAAACCAATGGAGGCCAATAAATCTTGCGCGGTAGTTACTCTCAACGTGAAGAATGCCTTCAGTGCGGTAAAATGGAGTAAAATAATTACGGCTTTAGCCAAATTGGGCGCTCCTAAATACCTGGTGCACATAGACATGGAGTTTTTTCGGGAGATGATATGGTGTTACAATTCGGACGATAGACCTAAGACGTATACAACCACCTGGGGGGTTCCACAGGGATCAGTTCTTGATCTTCTCCTGCTGATAAGAATATATGACGGAATTTTAAAGTTGCAACTACCCAAAGTAGTGACAATAATTGGCTTCGCAGACGACATCGGAGTGACTATCGTGATGACATTGAGGTACCCACAAACGAGGCAATTTTTGAAATCAAGCTTTGCCTGGAGGAAGCTGGTGTGACACTCGTGGAGCATAAAACCGAGGTAGTTTTGATTACCAAGCGAGGGAAGCAAACGTCAATGAATATCAGGATTAGAGAACCCATCATGCAGTCGCAGCCAACGCTTAAATACCTAGGAGTTATGGTTGACCGAAGACTGAAATTCAAGCGCCATTTTGAAAATTTAGCAACCAAAGCTTCCGTCGGCTCCTCATCTCGAGAGTTGTCAGCTCCATCTTGCTTTATCCAAGATGCGTCTTTGAAGTTGGACGCAAATAGAAGAAAAATCATAGCCCTATACAATAGATGAAGCAGCTTTTATGATAGCAAACATGATCCCCGTCGACATCTTAGCGAATGAGGGTCGATTCACCCTAGACAAACAGGATTATTCCAGATGTCTCTAAACGGATCAAACGAAGGCCCGGTAAAGTTAGTTACCACCTAACTCAATTCCTAAGCGGACACGGAGGGCGCCGTGCATACCTTTATCGCCTCTGGCGTGACGACTCCCCGTATTGCCTGACATGCGTAATGATTCCGATGGATGCGGAACATGTTTTAACTGTGAGCGGTTCGTCGCTTATAGAGCGGAGGCGGAAATTGACGCCGGGGTACGGTTGGCACACGAGAATATCATGGACCACATGCTAGCCTTCGAAACATCTTGGAGGACGGTGGAAAAATTTATACAGGTGGTCCACAATCAGCTGACGAGGGAGGAAAGTTACAAATAACGACAGGCGCTGCAGTTCGTAACTGATCCTTCCCCGCGGGGTTTGCCAAGGAGAAGGAGGTGGTTTTCGTTACACAAAACCTTAATAATGGGGTTTCGTTTTACACAAAACTTTAAAAAGGGCTGGGAAGAAGTTGATTTTTCATGAATGGAAATTTTAATATTTCATTCGAATGTGAATTAGGCTCGTTAATTATGACGTTAGCTTCTTACTTGTATGGCTTAGGATACGGCAAATTAGCACGAAAGGGATAAGTTCGAATTGCTATAACTTTTACATTAATAGTCGAATTTGCATAAAACTTGGAGACTGTCATCTATGCCGGTACAATATTTAATACTCCTAGGATGAACTTAAGGGGGGTTTTCAGTCAATTTCTAAGAGTTGGTAATGTACTATTAGTAAGTTTATTTGAAGAGATATCGAAATGGGACATATTTTGAGGCCTAGATTTCATCTAAGCGCACTTTCCTGATTTTTTTTTCGGATTTTTGGGTTGGGTGGTTTCCGAAAATGAGTCCCTTCTTACTTTAAGTGCGTACATTTTGACGCCTTACTCGGCCATTTGCAATTCACGGCAAAACAATATCAGTTTCGGAAAGTACTAATCGAGACCTTTCATTTGATACTCTACATGACTACATCCGGTGAAAAAAAAACTGTATATCTCACCTTTGCATATATGGGAAGCTCCCTTTAAACTCCACCTAAATTTATGTCACTATCACGGCCGCTGTACGCGTGGGATTTCATAGTTCCCAACTGTCCATCAAATTTCGTTCGAGTCGGTTTAGCCGTTTTGGAGAAAAGTGCGTGTGACAGATAGAGAGACATTTTTAGGAAAACGCGCTTGGATTTTTCTTTTTTTTTCTGAAAAGTCGCCGTTCGGATATGAGGACATTTCTCCACTCTTAATTTCAAACAAAATATAGTTACGACAAACACAAGTGCACTCCTAGAAGGTTCTATACCCATAAAGTCTAAAGGAACACTAATTTCGCTTTGACATTTTTGCAGCCTATTCCGAGATAGTTAAGATATCGATCTATGCAATTAGAAATCGATTCTGAAAAGCTCCTTCTCCCTTGCTTCGTGAATTATTCTTTTTCCAAAGTACATTTCTGGAATTCTCGCCTAAAAGACTTTCTCTTTTTCTGGCACCGACCGAGAAGTAAATCCTGCGTTTATTGGAATTACTTTTCCGATGAAACACGTTGGGACAGCTTCAAAGAATCTATATTCTCCAGAAACTGTATCTTAACTTGTCTATCTACCTGCAGTAACGTAACTGCATTTATTGGTCAATTCCTTCAAAGGTTTCAATTCAATTATTGCAATTGCGACCACTTCACAAATTTTGTGAATGAAATTCGAAAATGGTTGAAAATGCAAAGCCCTCTGGATGCCGAAATCGAATGAATTGGGAAAACAAAATGGTCTGGGACAGACATGCCAACAGGTAGTGCAATATCATTTGCCAGCCACCAGGCTGTCGTCGTACATTCAATGATTCACGTGCCGACCCAATTCGTGCTCTCCTTGCTAATCACAAAATCGATGGAGTTATTACTTCGAAGCAATGACAATAATTTTCCTTTATTTGATTACGTCCTGATTGTCCTGATCAAATGTAGATAAGAAGCGTACGGAACTAAGGATTGCCCCATATTGTTTGGATTGCTCAATCTAGTTTATGCGATTTAGTTTTAAACTGAAGGACTGGATGGAGGATAGGTGCTTTCCTTGGGATTCGTGTGTGGCCGTCTTGTCTTTAAAATAGTTTTCATCAACCCTAGCTCCTCTGGTCAACTAGAGGGTCAAGGTGGGGTCAGGAGGTGGAAGGTGATTCCGAAACTCTATGCTTGATTTTTCTCAAATATATCAATTGTGGAGAGGAATTCGCATTTCCTAAGAGAATCCCTTCCAACTCCATTGCCAAGGGTAACTGCATGTATTACTCAATGCAAATTTGTGCATGTTGCACACATTCTAATCCGAAGAAATTTCCGGAGTCTGGATTGAATGCAAATGGATTGGTCCTTAAGCAATATTCATCCCTTTCCTAGTACGAAATGAAGATGAAATCAATCACCTAATCATGGAATGTACTTAACCACGATGCTGTCCCGCCTGGAGAAGGATACCACCCCTTGGCTGCCCCAAAGGTTAATGGCAACTTCAGTTCAAAGCTGTTCTCTCAATCGGGACACTTTACGTTCCAACCGAGACCAACTTCGGAGACGTGAGAAGAGAAATAGTGGGGACCGGAGTGTTTTCCTTTGGTTTCCCCACTTCCCGGATATTTGCGATAAAATGTGTGGCATGCACGTCTTTCAACTTTGTACACCTCCCTGAGGCACGTACGTACGTGCAAGCACTCTCCCCATTCGCACTGATGAGGGTAATAGAACCTGAACGGCGCCGGGGGAAGACAACTATTTACTCTCGACCGCATTAATTGATGATGGATTATTTATTTAGGCAACCGCTTGCTTGTGTGTCGCCCAACTTAGACTTGAAAGCATTGGCCGCCTCCATTTCGTCCTGGAAGGCGGCGAGTAATTGTGTTGATGTATGATAAAGTAAGGAATTTATGGGACATTGAACATACTGGTAGACGAATTATCCATAATTTATTGCACTGAAGGAGCTTGTAGACATAGCGCTGAATACAGCATAAATGCCGTACAGGGGAATCGATGAAATCACGAGTTTAATGAGCGATATAACGGAATAATGGAGCCACTGGTATAACGACACCGAACCTTACGCCATAAAGGACAAGACAAGATGGCACTCTATCTATAGCGCTTTGTACAAGGCAAACGACAATCAGTCACTTCAGGAAGCAGGCGTAAGTTAAACAAAGAAATTTACTTGTGTAATGGGTGAATGATTTAGAACCAATTCAGAGTCCCGTAGTGAACCCAGTAACTAATCACGATGTAAAGGAAGGTCCTAAAAGAATCGGGAATCAAAGGAAAGTAGCAAGTTTTCGCCATTAAGAATTCCGTCCGATATTTGTAGTTTTGCTGCTAACTTAATTATGCAGATAGCCTAGCAGTCGCGTTAATAAGAGCGAAGGGATCAATTCTTTTACAGTTTTTATTTGCACTCAGAGTGGAAGTAAAAGGCTGCATTCCTGATGCAAATTTTGATAGCAAATATTGTAGCCAAAAGTTAATCAGAAAGTGCATTATTATCATTTCAGGAACGAGATTTCCAGAATCATTTTTTTCGGATACGAAACTGTCGAAATGAAGCGGCTGCCATAAATCCCCATGTGCAGCACAGCATATCTACCATATTTGCACACTTCTGCTCTTGGTTCCTGGCAATGAACTTCAACTCCTACTACGACTTTTCGAGAAGGTTGTACTCTTACTCCAATGTTTATAGCAAAGTATGATAGTTCTAGAGTGACCCAGTCTCGGCTACACTGGGATACTGACTTACATTGTATGGCATTACTTGTACCTTTACTTAGTGTCCGATCTATCCACTTCCCATTAATACTTTCTGGGACATCTGGTCGTTTTTCCAGTGAAGTTCTTTATTAGTTATTATGTCAGGATGGAATACTGAAATGACACAACGCAGACATGAATTGATGAAAGCATAAAACTTTCGAATAGGTCAATTTGGACATACTGGGCAAGGTGATTTTAGGCGCTATTAAAACGTCGGACGACACAATCGGGAGAAAAATGCTTCGTTGATATACAAACTGCTCTACGCCCTCGATATTCTGCCTACTAATGCAGATAGAATAATTTATTGGTGTTAATCTTCAGTTCACTGCTGGTTGCCTTTTTCCCCGAATCCAGAAACATTTTGTCCAGAAATTATTTTAGCGTTTATTTTTGCGACGGATATATACCTTTCTGTATTATTTCTATATGCTGCCAATAGAAATAACTAGAGTTGACTATGGTGACCATCTTATCTTCAATATGGTTATCGTTGCCCTTTTCTCCATATCCAAATCACATAACTGGATGAAAGGGCAAGCAGATGTCATTGACGTAGTCTAAGTATGTTATTCAAGCTTCCGCGATCGCGAAAAGAAATAATCCCGGGAGCAGAATGCACGCCTGGTGGATTCTGCTATTTCGCGCCAGTTTATGCCATCATCATCATCAATGGTGCAAGATCCTGTATCCGGCCTTGGCCTGCCTTCATAAGGGACTCCAGACATCTCGGTTTTGCGCTAAGGTCCACCAATTTGATATTCCTAAAAGCTGTCTGGCGTCCTGACCTACGTCATCGCTCCATCTCAGGTAGGGTCTGCCTCGTCTTCTTTTTCTACCATCGATATTGCCCCTATAGACTTTCCGGGCTGGATCATCCTCATTTATACGGATTAAGCGACCCGTCCACCGCAACCTGTTGACCCGGATTTTTACCACAACCAGACGGTCATGGTGTCACTCATTGATTTCGTCATTATGTAGACTTGCCAAAAATTCTTCGGAGGATACTTCTATCGAACGCGGCCAAAAGCTCACAGTTTGTTTGGTAAGAACCCAAGTTTCCGAGCAATTTATAAGGACTGGCAAGATCATAGTCTTGTGCAGTAAGAGCCTTGACCCTGTGGAGAGACGTATCGAGGGAAACAGTTTTTATAAGCTTAAATAGGCTCTGTTGGTTGCCGAAAACTGTGCGCGGATTTTATTGTCATAGCGGTCTCAAAGTTGTAGTGTAGTTTATTGTTTATTGTTTTTGTTTGACCAGTGCCATTCGATGTTGTTCGTTCCTTCGGTTTTAATTTTCGTACTGACGGTGCTACCATATATTTCGTATTGCCTTCATTAATGTGCAGTCAAAGATCTCGCGGCGCCTGCTCGATCTGCATGAAAGTAGACTATACATCTCGGATTGTACTTTCCATGATGCCAATATTGTCAGCGTAGGCCAGTAGTTGAGTGGATTTGTAGAAGATGGTGCCTCTCGCATTTACAACTGCATAGCGAATCACATTCTCCAGGGCCAGGTTGAAGACCTTTGTTGATGCTGAATGGTTTCAAGGGCCAGGTTAAAGCAGACGCATGATAGAGCATCCCCTTGTCGAAGACCGTTGTTGATGTCAAATGGTCTTGAGAGTGATCCAGTTGCCTTTATCTGGCCTTGAACATTGGTCAGGGTCAGCCTAGTCAGTCTTGTTAATTTCTCGGGATACCGAATTCTCTCAAGCCCGTGTACAGTTTTACCCTGGCTATGCTGTCGATGAAAAGATGGTGCAACTGACGTCCATATTCCAACAGTTTTTCCATGGTTTGCCGCACAGAGAAAATCTGATCTGTTGTTGATTTGCTTAGAGTCAAGCCTCTTTGGTATGGGCCAATGATGTTCTGGGCATATGTGGCTATCCGGCTTAGTAAGATAGCGGAGAATATCTTATTGATGGTACTCAAGAAAGAGATACCTTTATAATTGCTGTACTGCATGCTATTCCTCTTTTTATGTATGAGGCATACAACGCCTCGTTGAAAGTCCTCAGGCATTGATACGCTGCCCCATACTTTGAGCATCAATTGACGAGCCGCTTGCTGTAATTAGTCGCCTCCATATTTAACCATATCGGCTGTAATTCCATTGGCTTCTGGCGACTTGTCTTTAAGCTAATGAATTGCACAGACTTTTGCTTCTATGCTTGATGGTGAAGGCATTTGTTCGTCGTCTTCAGTTGGCGGGACCTGCAACTCACCGATTTTTTGGTTGTCGAGCAGTACATTAAAATATTCAACCCATCGCAGTAATACGTCCATTCTGTTGGAAATCAGATGTTTGTCTCGGCATGGTGAGCACCGAGGTATATAGGGCTTCATCCTGCTGACTTGTTGGCAAAACTTGCTCGCCTGGTGCGGTTGCTCCCTGCACTTTTTTAGTTCATAGATTTTTTGGTTCTCCCAGGCTTCCTTTTTCTATCTGTTAAGTCGCTGCTCCGCTTGACGGAGTTCGTGATAAGTCTCTGCACGTGCCCGTGTTCTTTGATAATGCTACATTCCTCGGTATGCAGCATTCTTCTGTTCCGATGCTAGCTTACATTCATCATCAAACCAGCCGTATCAATGACAACGTTCTTCAGGTTGTTGTGAAAAGGTTTATGTCAGCCTAATAATAGATACTAGTTACTCCACATATACACCTAATTGATGCCGGGAAAAACCTTTTCAACATCGAATAAAAACAAACAGAACAAGGATCTAAACTCTACACACCCGAATGACAGGACGACGGTTATCATTCGCCCTCCATACCCTTTCGTATTGCGGTGATTACCATTTGCATAGCAATTGAATCTTTGCCCGACCGTTCAATGATTAACAAAATTTTATTATGGCGTCGGTTGCAACCAGCAAAACAAATTAGCTTGAATATGTCCGCCCTCTTTTATAGTCCTATGTAGTCAGTGAATGACATTGTTTTATACGGACTTTAAGAAAGCCATCGAAACCTGTCTCAGTTTTGACATAAAAATCATACTTGGAGATTTTAGCAGCCAAATAAGGACGGGGTCCGTATTCAAGCGATACGTCAATTAGCAGTATCGGACGAAATGGTGGTTTGCACGCAAAGTGATTCATAAACACACGTGGGCCTCTCCGGACGGTACCACTTTAAAATCAAACTGACCACCTGTTAATTGAACCCCATTGCCTCTCAGCCCTGATGAATGCCAGTATATATAAGGGGCCACTATCTCGTTGACGTAGCGCTGCGGCCCGAAAAATAACACCGCCTTGAATCCTCTCTGAATATCAGGTAAGAGTGAATACTGAAGCCATCCACAACACAGCTCTCGTAACACCTTTACGAGGAATATGGATGCCACAATAACCACAGTCAACAGAGGCCCTGGAATTGAACCATCGATAAATGATCTTTACAACCACTTGGATTGATGACTCCATTGGCAAATAAAAGTAGGTTCGACCTATGACGAACACGGTCGGGCAACGAAGCAACTTCGCATACGGAAAAAGAAAATCTGGGGAACAGCAAGTCTGTGAACTCGAGAAGTACAAGAAGCAACCGCAGCTGCCGCGGAAGTTTTACCAACAAATCAGCTGGATCGAGCTTTATACACCTCCATGTTCATCCTGTCGAGACAAAGAGGGAAATTTTATTTCCGAAAGAATGGGTATATTGGAGTGATAGGTTGGGTGCTTTGATGAACTGCTGGCGAACTGAAGACGACGTACAAATGCTTTCTCCATCGAGAATGGAAGAAACTATCCGTGCAATTCATCCGCGTGAAAACCATAAGTAGCCACGGGCCGACGAAATTATAGCCGAATTTGTTACACGTCTAGGCGGCCAACCACATCAAGCGGTTCATCCACTTATGCTCAAAGTGTGGGATAGCGAATCAATGCCTCATGACTGGCAACGAGGCGTTATCGGTCCCATACATAAAAAGGTAGATATCGCGCAGTGCAGGAGTTATAGAAATATCACGTTACTGAGTACTATCCACACGATATTCCCCATTATCTTATTAGGCCGGATAGTTCTATATGCCCAGAATATATTCAGCCCATACCAAGAGGAGACGTCACCTCAGGCAAATCAGCAACAGTTTAGATTTCCTCTGTGTGGCAAGTGATGGAAAAATTGTTTTAATATAGTAATCCTTCACATCGTCCTTTCGGCGACTTCAAGACCACCTATGATAGTTTTGCCAGGGTAAAAGTGTAGACGGCCATGAGAGAATTCGGTAACCCGATGAAAGTGGTTAAACTGACTAGGCTGATTATAACCAGTGTGCGACGCCAGATAGGAGCAGGAGGATCACTCTCGAGGGCGCTCGACATCAACAACGGTCTGAGAGAAGGAGATGCCGTATCGCGAATCCTTTTTAATCTGGAACTGGAAAAAGTGTTCTGTGATGCTGAGGTTCATTATACCCTTTAACTTCACCCAAATACTGGCTTATGTTGAAGATATTGACAATCATGGGAAGAACAACCCGAGATGTACAAATTGCCTCCATTCAGATGAAACAGGCGGCTAAGGGCGCGAGATTTTGTGCTGTACCTCAGTGAAGGCAAGACGAAATATATGGTGACCCATGTCAGCACCAAAGAACAAAGACGCAACAACGTTAAATCCCACTGGTCAAATAAGAACAATAAAGATAGGAGATTAGATTAAAGTTTTGAGATCGTTGATAATTTCTCCTATCTAGGGTCGAAAATCACAACCGATAACAGCTATGACGATGAAATCCGCGCTCGGTTGTTGGCAGTCCACAGGGCCTATGTCAGCTTTCGAAAACTGTTCCGCTTGAAACGTCTCACCATAGGGTCAAAGCTCTTAATGTACAAGACAATGATCTTGCCAGCCCTCATGTATTCCTCGGAGACTTGGGTTCTTAGCAAGAAGAATTGCGAACTCTTGGCCGCGTTCGAGAGAAGTATCCTGCGCCGTTGATGATGATGATAATTTTTGAAATAAGGAACTTACTTCCAGTATAGTTGAATGGAATAGGAGAGTAGAAACTATAAAGAGGGTGCACATATCGAGGAAAGATAACTAACTACCCAGATCTTTCCCTCCTTTCTTTGAACTAAGGGAGGCTAAAAGAGTGGAGTGAGGAATGTTTTTCGCAAGAATTTTTTTGAAGAAAAGGGATTAGGTGAAGTGGTGTAGAACCTCTTCTAGGGTATGACAAACGGAGCTGCGACAAGAGGATAAAATGAAGACGCAATACTCAATAATACAATGACCAGGGTGTTGAATATGTAAAGGAGGGTGTGATTGAGTTAGAGCCGGAGGATTTAGGCAATATGAAACTTGACATTCTGGAAACCAATTTGCAGACATGCATGCAGTGCCTATTGAAGTGGAGCTTATCATTGAAAGTTGCACTGGGGTCTTGGATGAAGCAACTGTATGATGGAGGGTGGCCGCCAAGAAAGTAGAAAAATAGAGTAGGAGAGGAAAGGAGAGAATAGCACATGGAATGGCACTTGGTAATGCTGAAGGTTAAACTATATATAAAGCACTAGCGAACTGGGAGGTCTAAGTTCGACCCAAGGGACATACAGTAATTAGCTGAAGTCATAGATGGAAAAAACTTAGGGATGTCAGCGACGGTCGTTGAGAAGCGCAGAAATGGTAGTGGACCCAGAATGGAACTTTACGGTACACCAGAGGAGTGAGGAAAGGCTTCGGATATGGCATCAACAAAAGGAACGGTGCAGCAACGGTTAGAAAGATAGGAGACGAGACATGTAATGAATGGCATGGGAAATGTTAACTGAGGCTCTTTTGAACAAAAATACCATGTAATTTACAGAGTCAGTGGCCTTAGAAGAATCCATGTATATGGCATGCATGCTGCCACAAATTTAAACATTTGGCTATAAAGTTGGTGCGAATAATTATTTGGCACTTTTGCGAGTTGAGAGCTGGCTTCTACTCGGTGAAGAATTGGTGGTCTGCCAGAAAGATTTATATAAGAGGAGCACAACAGTTTTTGAACTTTTATTCCAAATTTTTAATTTTCTAAGAAACTAGAAATTATCTCGCCACGGAGCGAATGGAAATGAAGGACACTGTTTAGCTAGTGAACGAGTCAAATGTCTTTCTCATGGCTATTGCAAGTTTCTTGCGATTAATTCCGAGCAAGATGGCGCGCCAACCGGTATACTGTCCAGACCTGCCTTAATGAGGAACTCCAGACATCCTGGTTTTACGCCGAGGTCCACTAATTCGATATCCTTAAAAGCTGTCTAGCGTCGTGACCTACTCCATCGCTCCATCCAAGACACGATCTGCCTCATCTTCTGTTTCTTCTATAGACATTGCCCTTATAGACTTTCCGGATGGATCATCCTCGTCCATAGGGATTAAGTGACCAGCTTATCGCAGTGTTCATCTATTATTGACTCGATCGTCCGCTCGAAAATTTTGGCAATGGTTGAAAGTGCAGAAATAAGTCGGTTTCCATCTTACTTTAGGCTAGGTGTAATCTGAGCATAGTTCTAGCTCAAAGGGAAGTGGTCATTGTGTCCTGGCAAGCCTCATTGATTTGTTGCTCTTGATCAATTTGGTAAACGTTGCGTGTCGACCATTTTGTGTTTGTAGAAGTTGATTCGTTAGATTGAATCAGTGAGTCGGCTGGATACGCAACGCCTCTGGAAAGGTTCAGCCTGGTTGGTTGTTTGAGGGTAGGACGGTGAGGATCGAAGGAAGTTAATTGATGTGTTTATTTCAGCTTTGTGCGTGTTTTTTTAGGAGGGGTTACATTTTGTGGAAGGATGTTATTGGAGCCGGCAGTTTTTTCAAATTATATGGAATTTCACTAGGGTTTCTACTTGTCATTGAGTTTAACTCGATTTTAGGGAAGCTTCTATGTGGGCAGTTACATAGAAGTAGTAGTACATATGGCGGGATGCACGGATTGAGGTATCCAGATCATCGACCTAGTTCTTTAGGAAAGAGTGTATACTAGACCCAGCTTACTGGCCTGATTCTCTTAGAAATTGGAATCTGAGCCACTCCTCCCAACTTCCCTCAAAAATACTCGAAATAATTTCGGTTCCTAGGGGATGATTTACAACTAACTAAGCAAAAACACACAATTTGTTAATTAAACTCACACCCTTATTCGCATGATTAAAGTTTTACTTCCCCGATATGCTCGTATGTAAAGTGGAAAATTAATGACACAACTTGTGCAATATTAGACACCTTCAATATGCATTGAAACATGCATAAACGTCAACCATTGTACTGTAAATTATTCAATGTATTGCATGCCGTCTTGATGACTTGAAACTGGGTCTTTGCCGACTGCAATTACGTAGATCATTATTGGCTACAAAATCAATGGGTCAACTTGTACTGCCAGCGGAGACATTCAATTACAGTCCTCGCCGACTTATCAAGTGTTGAAACATTAATAAAGTCAGTCCATTACTTAGCCAGAGGCTATCCTTGGACTCATGAGCAAATGTGGGATAAGACATGAGCCGTATCGGGTAATGAAAGCATTATGATGCCTTAGTGATTTATGAAGTGGATTATATTTTATGAATATAGGGGTCTGGAATAAGCTCCTTCAACTTGGCATGGCATGATTGCTAATTTCCAAGGAGTTATAAAAGTTCTATTCATTGGTTCGGGGTTATACTGCTGAAAACTACCTTAAATATGTTCCTCTGGTCCACTCGTGAGCATTCAATAACGTGTGATATTGAAGCATCATATTTTACAATTGAGAGCATCAGACCAGAGTCAACAGTTTAGAGATATTAAGTAAAGCATCAACCACTAAAACAGGGCTTTCTAGTCCTCCACTACTTTATTCGTACGTCCACCCTAATTTATACCGCCGGCACTCATCAACCTAGGGCTACCCTTTTCAGAAAGCAACCCGTTTTCAGCCAGTAACAATCCATAAATCATCATCTGTAAACTTCAGATGGTCATCACCTTACAACCACCCCATCTCAGGGATGAATTAAAGATGATGCCCGTACAAATTATGGAGTTGCTTCGTTGTGGCAAAACAGTCCTTCAACATTGCATCTGGTCTGTTCATGGTTTGCGGGGACTCATTCCTGCCACTGAAATATCTAATGTACAGAGACTGGCCTGAAATAAGTTCATTTCAAGTACGTGCGCGCCTGTCACTGAAAGGTTCATCCTTCGTATCCATTTTTCATTCCTTACCGTTCGTTGCTACCCATTTTTCTAATATTTATTTCCCATTTTGCACATGATGACGTCGTTGAGGTATGTGGCAAGTAAATAACCTGCTCGTATTCACCTCTTTTTCTCTGTTTAAAAGATATTTTCGACAGGTTGACAGCAATGCGATGTAAAATAGACGGATTTCGATATCTAATGTTTTACGTTTGGAATTGAAGATAAATCCTCCGGTAGAAGCCATTGATATATTCAGGTGTATGTGTAAATTCATACACAGTGAGTGGTACCACATAGACTAACAGCTGACAATGACTTTTGCAGAAGCTTTCCAATCTGTGTGTATCTATGTGTCATGTTGTTAGAAGGATTGCATGTTAAGAGTTTGGTATTCGCCCTTTTCTTTAGATCCTAATTCAAATCAAGTTATGGTTGCACACATTGAGATTAAGGACGATTTAGTATATTCTTGTAAGGGCCCCCTCCCATGGTCGATTTTTCAAAAGTCGTAGTTCTGTGATAGGCTAAGTTCTAAGGTCTGCCAGCTAATACTGAAGTTCCATCGAAGCCCTCCGTTGGCACGTGCTTGCATGTCTCTGTGCTAGCCACGCTCGGGAATGTTGGGGGAGGGGCGGGCAATCAGGTGTCGACGGGGCGCTTCGATGGAGCTTCAGTATTTGCAGGCAGACCTTCACGGTCCACTTAGCCAATTTCTGGTTGCTATTGGGATAACTCTTCCCTCTAGTCATCTCCGGCAACTCAGGATAGTCGATTGACCATCGACAATCTCCTAATTCATTACAAATGGCGCCGCAGTAAGGCGCAACGTTTCCTAGATTCAGGACTAATATTTTTTACGTTTCAAGTTCATTAAATCCGTGGAAGATAGCCTGTTCCGGCTCAGAACTTCGTTTTGTTGTGTCTCAACATTGTTCCCGACTAGGCTCCACGTATACTGGACTTCATCGTTCTAGTTTTGGGTTTCACGCCTTTTCCCTTGAAGTCTTCTTTTTTTCTTCAGCCTTTGTCCCGTTCACAAGCGGGGTCGGCTCGTCGTGATTGGCTTCGCCATTTGGCTCTATCGAATGCCTGATCTGGGTGCAATCTCGAGGCTTTCTAGCGTATCAAGCCACCGTTGTTTAGGTCTGCCTTTTGGTCGTTTACCATCGACTTCGATGTTCAGACCAATCTTGGCAAGTGACCTTTTCCCCTGAAGTAAGTAGTCCTAAGCCTCAACTTTCCTCCCCACCTTGTAGACAAAAGTTTCCTGCCCTTTCCTTGGAAGAATACAACCAGAGCTAGTCGTTTGTTGTCTTTGTCTTGTAGTTCCCGTAGGCGATTGCCTTCCAGAAGTCTTTGGAACTTCGGGCCTTTGCGGCTATATACTGAAAGGTATTGCCTGTGAGTGGGTCGAGAGCCAGTGGCTGGACTTAAAGACTCGGAACCGAACACGCATTTAGTGCATCAGGTAGCTAACATCCTCAACTCGTGCAGCACATTATAGTGACAGAGGTGACCATGGACATAGACATGATAATGTTTATAGACTTGACAATGGATATAATATTAATTTTTATGGACTTGACGACAGGCTTGAGAACTTGTACGAAAATAGCGACAGATCCGGATTTGACACGGATAATAGGCACGACCGATCAATTCCTTCTCAGCGGATCGTATCTACACTATCAAGGCGACTTTGGATATGGTTTTTGATGGAACACCAACATCCTTGCCCATCAACCATCCTTGCCTTGATTAACGCAGCCCTACAAAGGGATTTCGGCTTGCTGTGTACCTATTCGGAGATAGAGCAGCAGATTAGTACTGGGATTACCACCAGTCTGCCGGACATTAAATGATTGGGACATCCTTGAACTGATGCGATACCGCACGCGAGGTCCATTCAGTGACTTCGACAGCTACTATAAAGTTGCGCGTTCATTAACCAATAGGCTAGAAAATTCCTTAACGGATGATAAATTGGCAGAGTGCCGTGCGCTAAGACCCGACGTTCAGAGGCAACTTCTATACTTTCCGATTAGTACGGTTCGCGAGCTGCTTAAATTAGTGCAGCAGAGTGAAGTTTTAGGGAAGCGCCTTTCAAGCAGGCTCTCTAACCAATTGCACAGTTATACTGCTGAATCTGTAGAGGAGGTGGACATAAAGAGCATCTCAGGAAATCCTCATTTTGAGATTTAGAGGTGTAACTTAGATTTGATCTGATGAAATTTTCAGCAGATTGGACATTTGTTCAAGACTGTTGGGAGGATGCCCAAGCCTTTTTTTTCGGTTTCCAAAATGTCGAGTTCCAGAGTCAAAGCCCCAGTCATCAGGGCATTCCTGCATCGGACTTACGTGGTTGTGCAGGAATTATGACAACGTCTTCCACAGCAACTCTGAGAGTTACCGTTCATTACAGTTGTAGGTGGTAGGTAAAGAAAGTGCAGTACTTAGTCAAAGTCACTACTCTTACCTCTACGTCACACAGTGATAGGATGGGTAGATCAATTTGCAGTATATTAGCGTTGACCTTTGATGAAATGGCCCTGATCCAATATCGATTGTTGCGCCAACGGTTATTATTATTTAATGAAATGGATTGCTCCTATTACGAAAGTACAACAGTGGAGGCAGGTACAACATGATACCGTCCTTTATTCAACCAAAGATTATTGGAGTGTTTCTGGCAATTCGCGCATATGACTTTGCAGTGGGTTTCGGACTAATACCATTTTATCACACCCAACAACATTCTGTCGACCATCATCAGGAAAGGTGTTAGATTTGAAGTCATAGCGGTAGCTGGTGGTCAAGAGTTGATGAAAACAGAAGCTAAAGTTTCCAGGACAAATTCCAAAGAACGTGTGTAAATTTGTCAGAAATGTATCCACTGCATAGATCAGAAATTGTGACGTTTTATGCTTCCTTAGCACATCAGAGTGTGTATTGACTATGTACTGATTTACACACAAGAATCAACTGGTCATGGCAATATACCCGGTTTACAAGTCTGAGCAGCACCCATCGACCATTTCGGAATAGTGGCTTCCATTAAATAGGAGTCATTTGACATATTACCTCAAGTAGGCTTATTCAGTATAGGAAGAAAGTCCCTTGGATTCAGGCAGTTTCAGCTACCCTGGCATCTTTTTCGTCCATCTTCCTCTTTTGCGTTTTAAGAATGCCTTAAGTGTAATGTGCCACTCAGCTCCATGTGTCTTCGCTTTGCAGTATGGTCTTAATTATGGTGTCCGAGGCCCAAGACACCGTTCCATCGAAAGCGGATTGTGACGGTGCTCCCACCTTCTGCAGAAGAAAAAGGTGTGGCAGGCATTATCCATCACGACCTTGCAATAAATACAGTCAGGCCACCGCCATTTCCAGCTTGTGTACAGAAAGATTGAAAATACTCGTGACCACTGAGGAGCTGGGTTACGTAATAGTCAACCTAACCGTCCTTCCGATGGAGCCACGGGCGCATCTATGAGATGCGCGGTCCATCTACCTCTCGATTCTCTTTCTCAATATTGCTCGCATGCGCGGAAAGTATGAGCTCCCTCTTCATAAGCGAGAGCTTCTTTATTTCCCTCGCCTTTCCTGAGGTATATAAGCCCCCGCTCGCAGCATAGAGAGCGATCGAAAAAACCTCCGCTATCACCATTACAACTGGCTCCGCTAGACGCTTACGATACATTTCCTCATCGAGGAGTCAGTCCACATTTCGCAATCTTAAAGGAGGGCGGACTGCACCGCGCTCATCAGCAAACGACACCTGCTGGATAAGGGTCCTGCGACGTTGGACATCAGCCGGCAAATCGCAAACATTCTAGCCCCAGCTTTGCCTCAGGTCTTACGAATCTGCTCGAAGAAGCTCATTTTTGTGTCTATCATGAAGCCCTGGTGTTTAACCGCCGGATTCCATAAGACCATGGTTTGACGAACCTCAATAGGGAGAACTGTAGGAACTCCCTCCTTGATCAGCACTTCAGTTGTGGATCGCCTCGTGCTAAAATCATATTGTGTTGGTGAGTAGTTTCCCGCAGCACGTCAGTCAGTCGTGGCTTGATGAGTTTCTCAAGCAGCTTCCTCGTTGCGTCTGGCACACTGACCGGACGATCTGCCAGAGAAACTTCCATCTTTGGACCGCTGACACTAAGGACTCCTTAGCAAAAGTTACGCCATGGATAGTGCCTTTGCAACCAGGTAGTCGGAATATCGGAGTGTTACCATCATTGAAGACAATGAGTCCTATCCTGGCGGTCATCTTCAAAACCTGTGTACCTCGAGAATCTGGCTTCCGTGGTGCCAATCTCGTCCTCCAAGGTGGCGAGCCTATTGCGAAGAGCTTGTATAGATTGGTTCGGTGTGAGTTAAACGCTGAAAAACGTCACTTCCGTACAATAAATCCAAACGAAGCCATCCCCTCGACCATGAACCCGCACTCGCAGTTAACCGTGTCTCTTCCCCAGATGGCAGCAGTGCCAGATGTATCGGCATACCACGATGGTGAGCTCCTATCTCGGCACTGTTCGTTGAGAAGCAACAAGTCAACTCTTCTTTCTTACACTATTTGGCCAATCCGCTCGTGAGCAATGCTTGGCGGAGGTATGGTAAATCATGGTGCTTGACTTTTCGCTTTCTGTGACTCTTTCTTGACTTTGCTTTGTGCTCAGTTCGCCATACTTGTAACACAAAGTGTTTCTGTCCTGCCCTTGGAAGCGCCTGCTATATGTCCGTATGCCCATCACACGGAATTTGCGATCTTTTCTCGTGGTATCTTTTCCGAACTTGAATTTGATGGCGTCTCTCTTTTCTGGTCATCATGATTCTTGAGTTTCATTACATGGCGTATCCCACTTTGTTCCTAATAAATGAATGATCCACTACCACTTCGCTGTCCACGAAGATTTCGTGTCCAAAATTAAAAAAAATCCAACTGTAAGATTTTTTCTCAGCATGTCAACCAGTTGTTTGTTATAATATTGAATCTCTTTATTGGCACTACTTTTTTCTTGTGAGTTGGCCTGCAGTAGCCCCCTATTGCACCAAGAGTTTCCGAATATGACTATGGAATCTAAAGATATTGACTATCCAAGTAGTACAAAGTCCCATATTTCGAATTCACCGTCATTATTGAAGTCGTTGCCGAGGCGCGGATTTTAGTTGCCTCTCTATACGCAAGCTTCTCCGCTACATATATCTTGTGGAAAGGAGCTCCGCATTTCAATATAAAGCCCGCATTTGGTGGCATTTTCCATGATGTGAGAAAGCAAGGACTAAGGAGCGGAAGAGAGCACTGGCGTGCCCAACTTCACCATTGTGAGCACCTAGCTAAGCAGGACAGGGCATGTTGGATTTTGGATACGTGTTTCTCTCGCACACTGGAGGATAAATTTCATGAATACAGACTTGGGCAAAATGACAGAAGGGGCTCAGGGACAACCTCTAGAGGGCAGCCTTTTTTTGAAAATGAAGAACAGTGAGGCTTTCGACTCATACAAATGAGAGCTAATCTTTCGTGAACCATGGAAAACTTATATATTTAGAGAACCATCAAATGCGGGAAGAAATGGAAGCTAGTAGTGTGAACGCATACGTTTCGACACTATTTTCGAGAAACGGCTCTGTCCTGTGAGAACACCAATTAACTTGCCAAAAGGAGAATGGTTTCCGAGACTGGTGGAGCGTCATTTTCCGAAAAGCCAAAAAGTCGGCGTTGTTAAATGGAAATCAACATGCTTATTAGCGTGGAAAATCATGTAAATCTGTTCTTCACCCTTTGATTTCAAAAATAGAGGATGCTGTTCTGAAAGGCGAATACACGATGGGGGTGTTCGTGAAGTTTGAAGGGCCTTTCTAACTATACTAACATTCTGAGTTACTGGAGATAAGAAGCTTCTTTGGGATGAACATGAAGGGACAAAGGTGAAAGGTTATGCACTGTGTAGACTGATCTTTACCATGATACGGGAACCTAGGACTCAACTAGTAATGTGGGTTTGTGTAACTATTGTTAAGTCGATGTTCGCCAGCTCCACTAAGCTATTTACATAGCATGCTGGTCCTAAGCCCAGGTAAAGGAGGAGGGTTTTAGGTAACGTACTTTGTACTTCCTCAGTAAAACAAAAATAAATTGGTGAAATCAGTGAAAAAGATAAATAAAGTATAGTAGTTATTCCACTATGTTAAGTCCTATCTGCTTAATGCAAGTGATGTTTTCTTGGGGTCTAATAGAAAAACTAATCTCCGGCAACTTGTCTAAAAATGGAATGATCGCCTCATAAAACACCGTCTCAATAATAAAACTGCTTTTTTTGCGACCGACCCCTATGAAACAAGCATTATCACTGTCAAAGGCAGTAACTTACTCAGAACTGAGTGATTTAAATATCTCGGGACAATGCTATTAGTCAACGCGGAACTAAGTTAGGAAATTGTTTCACGCCTTAATGCAACCTCGATGTGGCGGTCCACAATTGTTCCTGTTTGTGATTGACGTATCAACGAACGTCTGGAATCTAAAATTTATTGCAATGCCGTCCGTCCTGTCCTCTTCAATGGTTCTTAGTATTGCTGGACTATAAAAGACAATGAACGGCGTCTTGCAGTAATGTAGACCAAAATATTGCGTTGGACTAAGGGCGTAATATGCCTTGATCACATCCGATATCCGCGATCGACATGGGGTTGCACCGATCGTGTAAAAATTGCAATAGAGACCTCCTCGTGCTAAAGGGAATTCCGTCACCAAGATTGATCTGAACATCGAAGTCAATGGTAAGCGACCAAAAGATAAACCGACACAATTGTGGCTTGATACGCTAGATGGTGATTTGAAGGCCTCACGGCTACATCCAGATCAGGCAAATGCCAGAGCAAAGTGGCGCAACCGATCACGAGGGGCCGAACCCGCTTGTGAACGGGACAAAGGCCGAAAAAAAGAAGATTAAGTTAATGTTCGCCTAAGGAGTCTTCATTTTTAGAAAGCCTCTTTACAAAAAACAGTATATTGGGGTGTTGCAGGTAATATGAGCATAACATGTAGTGTATCTCTAGATGCCCTACAGAACATGCGGCTCTCGGATTTATTTATTCAGGGCACTGAGTAGAAGCAGTTCATAGACATTCGTTAGTTATATAGGAAAGCAGCAAACGTGATAAACACAGAGCATTAGAAGAGTTATCGGAGGAACTGATTCCAGTTCTTGTAATGCCTTCTGATTCTTAGACCCCCATGCACATGTTTGATAGAAGTTAAGAAGTTATTCTCAAAGCGTACTGGAAACTGAGATGAATCAGAAGAGTGCGTGATAAGGTGTATTGGGATCTCCTACACTGAAGGCTCAAAAACAGAAGAGAGTTTTGGAGCCGGAGTTACTCTTCCAGATAAAAACCAAAAGCGAACTTTTTCCTTGGCATAATGTGCAACGGTATTTCAGGCTAAAGTACATGCGATCCTAAGGATAGCATCATGAGTGATCGGTGATCGTTTAAACTCTGTCTCAAAATTGAATACGGTGGAACTACGGGGGGTATTTGGTCCCTGTAGTGTAGAGGGAAATAAAATCTCAAATATCAAAAACTGAAAAAGTTTTCCACAAAGACAAGTGGTAGAGTCTAAATGCTGTTAGATCCACCAAACTTTTTCTATCAGAACCAAACCGATGTCTCCCCCACCCCATATATACACATAGGTATATGATATTTTTTATGCAAAAATATAGTCCTAGCATTGACAAATATAATATTTGCTGATCCTAGGTTTCCTTCCTATATTAAACCTTGCAAAGTCTAAAGGTTTTTGGCCGGCCCAAGTAGTAGTCCCATTAACATCTTACAAGGAATTTAAGATGCGTTTTCATCTAAGAAAAGTCATTTCGACTCTTGACTCTAATCAACATCTACTTTCCTTATGAAAAGCTCCACTGCTTTCTCAAACCGACTGTGTTCGAAACAAGTATACACTACATAAGTATATTAATGGTATCGGTCAAAATCACCCTGGTGTAGTTGCTCCTTGGTAGAATGTTTTGTCCTTAAAGGTCGACTTGTCAGAAATATTTCTTTTTCAAACGTTCTTTATATTCGATTCATCGAATTCTGTATCATAAATCTCATGTTCTCCCCAAATCAATAATATCGTTTAGGTAATTCCGTTCCCAATTTTCTGAATCCTTATTATCTACAAAATTTAAATTTCCGTATCTGCCCCTGGTGAAAGAGAAGGGATAAAGGAATAACAAAAACATGTCAGATTCAGTTAAAAGCGACACATCTGGGCCAGAGGGCGTAAACTGCTTGAAACTAAATCATAGAAGGAGATAAAGTCGAAAACGGGCCATACAAAGGACAAGATAGGGTGTCCTGCTAAAGCCGAAGGTATTTCTTTGCGCCATTGCGACCAATCTTTATTTTGATTGAACTTTACCACAATTTTTCCGTTCTATAGAAGTATAAATCCTTCTTGTGACTCAATGTGAGTGAAATGCTCTCGTTTTGGACGAAACAGGTTGGTATTACCCATTCCGTCTTCCTGACCGTACTCCGAAGAGCTTTGCCCTTTACATCCTATTTCAAAATTTTGCTTCTGGTGGAAAAATATAAATAAATTTGTTCAGGAGAGTTATGGGTCACGTTACTCTCAACTATAGCTGTAAGGATTGGTTGATGATTAGTTTCGATAGGGAGTCCATGCTTTTTCCTATGATTCTACGAAAATTCTTTCGGGGGCTTTTTGAACCAATTTGCTGACTGGAGTATCGAACTCCCTCAGAATTCCGGGAAAGAACTTCAGATGAAGTCATACATTGAAACGGGAGATGCAATAATTAATTAGAAAGAACAAACCATTATTCATCATCCCAAATAGAGTGCAATGTTTGATTACTGATTGGATCAATTTTTGAACCCTGCAGGGACATTGATCATGCGGACAGTCTTAGAAAATTATTCTGTGCAAGGATGAACGCTGTGTGATTCCTTGCCAACTGTTCAACTACTGCTAAATTATTCAATTTCAACCAACCCCTATTCGCCCCGACAGCATCATTTCGACTGCATAATTTTCGTTATTTCACTCAGTCCATTTGGTCTGGAAGTTGGGTCGTAAATTATCCTCCCAAGGAATGGAAAAATCGGAACTCAACACAGGATTTTGTTAAAATAAAAATCGATTTTCACTTCAACCACCGAAATGAATATTACTGAGTGAGACCATCTTTTGAAGCGGATTGTATATCTTTCAATTCGATTTCCGAGAAAAATATAATCCATATACATATATTACATTAGGACGACCGGCTACGACGACGACATGGATTTTGGAAAGGAAATGCTATGATTTTTTCATTTTTTTTTTGAAAGTTTTCCCACATAGCGAACAGAAACGAGCACACATGTGTATGGAGGAATTGATCCGCATAGATTAGATTTAGAGCATAAATGCTGAGCTATGCTATAAACCGCAACATTTGGCAGTCATTTAAAAGTTTTGAAAAGAATTTCAATGAAGTCCTGACTGAAGAGTGTGAGAGTATCGAAGGCAGACGAAATTTGGTAGTTTTCATGTGTTTTCATAGAAGCATATATTATTATAGTGTGGAAGAAACCACATGTGTGGGAAAGTAACACTTCGATAAGGATATGGTAGTGACATTTCTATATCGTTAATGACTTTCTAGACCACAGACTATTGGGCTGTAGACTTTCCGTCAGTAACAAGTTTGGAAACAACCTGGAAAATTTAGCTATATATACTGTCAACATGAACACTGCAACAAATAAAAGGAATATTGGGTATAAGGTCCCATTTGGGTTGATGAGCTATCAAGAAAAAGGACGAACTCACTAGCAGTTGGAGCGTTCTACTCATTTAGCTGGAGGGTATTTCGGAGCCTAGGCACCATATAGTGGCAGGCTCTTGATTTTTTGAGATTTTTCGGTTGGGTAGGTTTTGAGAAAGGGTGTGTTAAAGAGATGATCACTTTCGACCCCCGCACTCTCCACGTTTTCAATAGACGTCAAAACTAAGGTCGGCTTCGGAAAGTATAATACTAATCGAGACCTTTCACCCTACATGACTAAAAGGATGTAACTCACTGTCTGCGTGAGCGTTCGCAGTTCTCATTTTCCACCAAATTTAGTGTCAATTGCTATAACCGAGAAAAATGCATGTTACAGACAGACGGACAGACAGTCGGATTTGCCAGATCCCCCATCAGGCGCATCCTTTCATGCCAATAGGTGAATGCTGGACGGATGCGTAGGAATATGCACATGTACGCATTTGGAGGAGTGCGTGCATGGGCAGGTCGGGTAGGTGGAAGAAAAACAACCACCCGTAGACAAAAGTGGCGATGGGAAGGTCACCCAGAACAAGAAACCAATATGAAAAAAGGAAGGAGAGAAAAAGTTACGATGCAGGGACTCGGAACCCCGGTACAGCGCGGCTTTTGGGAGTGGACAAGCAAGTTCCCGGCCGTTGATATCCCTCGGCTGCAGTGCCTCGGTAGTGGATTACTTGGCCACCGTTGCATCCAATACTACAAGTAGTCTGGAGAGAAAGGCATTTAAAAGGAGTACATCATACCTGAGAACGCCTATTCAAAAAACACGAAAAGATGCCCCACAAACTGGTCATTCCTTAGCTCATAGCGGGGTGACTACACCTGGTCGGGACATATCGCAGGACTTCGTGTTTGATCCATTTAGGAGAAGCTCGATGATGCTGTGAGCTTTTTCGAAATCAATGTTTATGAAGGAAGGAAATCAGGGAAGCTTCCGGAAGGCTAATAAATATGGAAGTGCCCAGTGGGAAAACCAAGCTGAGAAGCAGTGTCAGAATACGAACGAATCATGGTTAGCCCTACTCGGAGGAAAAATAGTAGAGTTGTCCGAATTCATAAAGGACAAGCATAATGTGCACCAGACCATCAAAAACATGGTCCGAGCCATTCGTGTACTGTACGATAGTGCCAAGGTCGAAAAAAATGCCTCGACGAAAACAAGCGTCACCCAGGCAACACAAGTAACATCTCCTCAAAATCAAAAGGCGGTAAGCTTGAAAAGAGGAGTAGAGAGGATGCGAATGATTCTTTTAGATCCTCGCAGGACGCGAAAAAGCAAAAGGCCTCTCACCGGCAAAGAAGAAGGCAAACAAAAAGTTACCAAAATCCAAAACTGCGGCGCCCGCTCCAATCGACCCAAGGGAGGTAAAGCCCCAAAAGGGAACCAAGGAAGCATGGACCAAAGTTGGCGGAAAGAAAAATGCGATACACAAAAGAAGATGACCGCCCGAATTAATTGTCATCTCCAAAAAGGTGATATGACTTATCCCGATATCCTCATGAAGATGAAATTCGATCCTAAGCTGGTGGACCTTGGAGAAAACATCAGTCGAATCAGACACTTCCAAAAAAAGAAATTTAATGCTGGAGACGAAGAAGTCTCCGGGCAAAGCGGTTGAAAAATTATTCTTTAGGAGAAGAAGCGCAAGTACTAGCCATAAAGCAGGAAATTGTTATACAATATAAAGACATTGATGAAATCACTATCAAGAATGATATCCGCGACGCTTTAGAAAAGTAGTTCGGATCACCTAGCTTTCAAGATTCCGCGACCAGGGGACTAAGGAAGACATACGTAGGCACGCCGACGGCAATCATAATCGTTCTAATTGCTGGCGGCTGGTAAAGTAAAAATAGGTTGGGTCGATTGCCGACTCAGGGAGTAGGTGTCCCTCAAGCGCTACTTTAGATGTCTAGAATTTGGACACATAGCGGCAAAATGCACAGGTGAATGTTACAGGTAAAAAAGTTGCAGAAAATGTGGTGGAGAAGGTCATATGTTCTGGGAGAGTGGCTGGCAATGTTAGGTATATTAGTCTCGGATGCAAGAAGTCGAAACCCTAAGATCATAGCGGGTGATTTCAATGCGTGGGCGTGGATTAGGGCAGTCGCATTACGAGCACCAGAGTCCGTATCCTGCTCGAGACTTTTACCGGAGCTAGACTTTGTGCTTGTAAATACGGGAAACGTTTCCACTTTTCGTGGGACAGGGTCAGGCTCAATAGTCGATCTGACATATATGAGTACCACATTGTCGAGTAGAATGACTTGGTTTGTCAGTGCGCATTATACTCATAGCGACCACCAGGCAAGTATATGTGAACATTCGAGGTAGGCTTAAGAAGGTTATACGGACCAGCAAGCGAGAATGGTTCAAGGAACTTTGCGGGGAGGCAGACCAAAGCCTTTGGGGAACATCATACAGGATGGTTATGAAGAATGTTAGATATCGGTGATAAAGGGGATAACCCGGATACAGGGGAGCGCAAACCACACAAGCAAGCATTGCAGGTCTACGCCATACCTGCGGTAACTAAGGAGGAACTTGCGCAAAGTTGCCGGAGAATTGGTGATAACAAAGCACCTGGTCTGGATACTGTTCCCAATAGGGCTCTTGACCTCGCTGTTAAGATTAGATCCGGCTGGTTTATCAGCTTATTTGAAACATGCTTGGTAGAAGGAATTTTCCCCGGCCGGTGGAAGAGCCAAAAACTAGTTTTGCCCCCGAAGCAGAATAAGTACCCAAGACATCTATCGTCATACCGCCCGATTTGCCTCATCGACAATAGACTGCTCCCTATCATTGAATATAAGGACGGACTATCGGAGGGACGATTTGAATTTCAACAAGCCCACTCAACGGTCCACGCCGAGGTTGTTTTCAAGCTGGCTCGAGACACGATGTCGTCTAACAAATGTTATGCCGTTGTGACGTTGGACGTCAAAAATGCGTTCAATTCCACCAGCTGGGAGTGGATAAAAATCTCACAGGCTAAAACGGGTGTCCCTTTACCGTGCCAAAGGAGGGAACGATAATCGTTTCGCAGATGATCTAGCTGTGGTTATCGTCACGAAAACACCCTGAAGACTGGAGATGGTTCAGCTTGACCTTGCGGAACAAAAGACGAAGGCGGTATTGATTACCAACCACACGAAGAGGAATACGGTCAATATTCGTTTTGGTGGTCACATCATCACTTCGAAATCAGTTGTCAAATACCTGATTGACGTTAAAATTAATCTCAAGGGACACCTGCACTATGCCTGCGAAAAGCAGCAAATACCAGAGTATCATTAACACTTTATGCCCGGCTGTACGAGAAAAGCAAAATGAATCCAACTGAATAGGATGCAGAATACCGAAAGGCAACAAGGCAGGAGTCGCTGGAAAAGTAGCAGCAGCGGTGGGATGGCTCGCAGACGGGTCGCTGAACTCACACTTTTATTCCCTGTATTGAGGAGTGGATCCAGCGACGACACGGCGAGATTAACTATCATCTGACGCAATTCCCGTCAAGTCATAGTGGTTACATGAAGTATCTGCACCAATTCTGCTAGATGATTGTCCCTTTTGTCCTGAATGCGGTTGCAAACCTGAAGATCCGAAACATGTTATGTTGCACTGCCAGTTCCGCGGGGAAGGAAGAAGGAGAAAGTGGGGGTGGTTTTAGTGGGTGAGAATCCCAGAAAACCATAAAAAGGAGCAAAATTCATTGAATTGTTGACCTAATGCTCGCAGTGTGGCTTTTGCAATCGCAAAGAAAGTGTCTAAAGGTTTTCCCGCCTTACCGTAACTTCGACAATCAATTGAAAGGTAAGGCGAGCCAGGTGGCATAATCCCCTGTAGGTCAGTGTCACGGGCGAACCACCATAACCTTGTTATTCGCGTCTGAAATAGAGACTTTCGTGATTAATTTTTGTGTTAGGAAGGCCAGATCCTTCTTGACTTAGCACAGGTTTTGAGCCTTTGGCATCTGGAGTCGGAGATGCAAGTGATGCGAGTAGATGCTACGTCTTACAGTCGTCATCGGGGAGCAAAGTGTGCCCACTGAGGAACTTTCTAGAGCAAAGCCTAGGCCTATCATTTCCCTCTATATTTCTATGTCTTACGTTTGGAGTAGTAATGATTCGCTAGCCATCACAGGTCTCCAGTATTGTCAGTACGTCCGCCTGGACTAGTGTAGATCTCCGTTAGAAGGCTGACCCTCATGTGTGTTTTTGGGAATGACCAAGGTTCCTTCATCTACGATATTACTGTATTAACCAACAGCACTGCAGGATATTTTTTTCCTCTGTTTATTAATGGAGGTGCAAAGCTTCAAGAAAAACCCTGCTGAGCCAGGTTACAGCACTAAAGCCACCCCATTTCTCCGCCCATAACCCCGCGGGACTACCATGAAGAATTACTTCATGAGGAGGGCCCTGGATTTCACTAGCACGGTTAAGCCGCACGTGTGTCGTGCTTTCCGGGCTCGATTCAGCTTCTCAGCTCAGCTTTTCGTGTATTGCCGTTATTGTTGCATTTACCACTCTCCAATTTGCTTCCAACGTCAGCATCTCCTTCACGGGATTATGGAGTCCGATGACTTCGTGGAAGGCGTCGTTTAACTTACCTCTTTCAATAGCGGATTTCAAGCAATGGAGCATAGTATGCTGCGGGTCCTCGAGTGTAGCAGCGTATTCGGGCCAATCTAGGGACCCATCCAATCCGAAACGATGTAAATACTTCCTGTATCAACCATGTTCCGTAAAGAAATCCGTTAGGTGGTAATATTGTGTTTTCACTTTATTCATATCTCACGTTGCTGCTGTCTACTACACAGCTTCTTCCAAGTGGCTTTCCGGAAGTCCGCAGTCATGGGCCGAATTCGGCCTTCTTCTCCGGTAGTGAAAGTGTGCCTCATTCCCCAAACGATGCAAGGAAATCATCCCAGCGATGGCACATACTGCATCACTGAATGCTGTTCTATATGCACTGAACATCATCAGCGCGATTGGCTGGTATGCCGAACTTACCCTTTCCTAGTTGATTGTGTTATCCAGTGCGCACGTCCAGACAGGAGCTGCATATAGCAGGACGAATTTCACCATTCCTGCAATAAGTGGCCGGCGACTTGATTTCGGCCTCCAATATTAGGCACCATCCCTGCTAGAAATGAGCTGGCCTTTGCCGCTTTTTCGTGCGTATTATTCCGGTGCCCTTTGAAGCTCAATGCCGCATCAATCCTTACCCCTTAAAGGTCAGAGTCGCCTTTGAACATTTCGAAGCACCTGGCTGGATCTATCCAGCAATGCTTAAGGAGGGTATGGAGCACTTGAAGCAAAGTCTAAGAAATATTTTTCGAGAATGTCGTCTGGGCTACGTGCCTTCCTCTTGGCGAAATGTAGGTAGGTAGTAGGTAGTCTTCATACCGAAGCCTGGGAAATATGGCTATTCTAATCCAAAGAAATTCAGACAGATTGCTTGACTTCATTCTTGCTGAAAGGTTTGGAGAGACTGGTGGAGCGTCACATTCGTGGAAACGCACTTAGGTCGCACCCACTTAATAAAAACCAACATGCTTACTAGCGTGGAAGGTCCTGTGAGTCTACTCTTCATTCTTTGGTTGCAAAGATAGAGGATGCACATTTGAATGGTGTGTTCGCAATGGCGGTGTTCGTGTGCGCCTTTTCAAAATTTTTGTGTTACTGCCAGAGCGAATGGTGTTGATGATGCTTTAATTAAGTGGATTCATGCTATGCTAACGCAGAGATTGCTGTGCGCTGAGGTGGGTGTCGATCGCTATCTAACAGCAAAAGTAACGAAAGGGTGCCCCAAGGAGGTATGATTTCACCACTTCTGTGGAGTATGCTGATCGATTCACTACTATGAGAACTCCAAAATTTGCCAATATACGCTCAAGCCTATGTTAATGATGTGGCTGTGCTTGCTGTTGATCGGGCTCTTGGAACGGTATGTAGAATTATACAACGTGCCGTCGATCTGATAGTTGGTGCCTCAGACATGGTCTTTCAGTTAATCCAAATAAAACCACAATGGTATTATTTACAAAAAGGAGAAACTGGATGGACTTTGCCTTCCTGAGATTAGGGGTACTCGTCTTCAACTCTCCGAAGAAGGGAAATATCTGGGAGTAACTCTAGATAAAAAAAACTTCTTTGGAACAAACAACAGCTTTGAATGCATTATTCAATTTGCAACCCCGGGATATATTTATTCAAATTACTGCAATGAGAGCAGTTCATAGACTAATTTGATTGGATCTATGGGGAAACAACAGACGTTGTGGGCACAGAGCATGGGAAGAGTTACTGGGAGTACTGAATCTAGCTGTTACAATTTACATCTTACATCTGTTTGTTGAAAGATATGAAGTTACCCTGAAGGGTAAAGAGAACTGGGAAGTCCCAGATTAATGCGCAGCGGGATATACGGAAGTCTTCTAAACCGATGGTTCAAAAACAGAACAGGGTTCTGGATCCGGAGTCTACCTCTCGAATAAAAACGAGAAGTGAGCTTTTCCTTTGGGACAATATGTAACGGTTTTTCAAGCCGAAGTTTATGCGATCCTAAGGTCGGCAAACTGAGTGATTGATGAGCAGTTAAAGGTCAGGCGCTTCGCAATCTGTAATGATAGCCAAGCTCCATACTCTGGATACCTGGTTACTGTGTCGTAGAGGAAAATGAAATTTCGGATGCTTTAGCGAAAGAGGGGTCAATTTCCGCCATGCAGGAGCCGGAACCAGCAATTGGAGTATCAGTAACATTGGCTAAGGCTGTCTTCAAAAACTGGTAGCAAGCTTCCCAGAATGACAAGTGTTTGGGCCAGGGTGCTGCCAGATACACCAAAATTACAGTATATACTATAAGTAATTTTATTTGAACAGATATCGATATGAAGGAGATTTTGGACCCTAGGCACCATTTTTGATTGGGTAGTTTCTGAGAATGGATCCGTTAAAGAAATGATCACTTTCGACCCCCCGCACTCCCCATCTTCCCATCAAATGTAAAAACTAAGACCGTCTTTCGAAAGTAGTAACCGAGGTCTTTGATTTAATACCCTGCATGACTATATTTGTTGAAAAAAAAATGCACCCCCATTTTGCATGTATGGGGCCCCCCCTCAAATTCCACGTAGAAGAATGTGACTCACTGTATGCATGAGCGTTCAGAGTTCCCACCTTTTCACCAAATTTGGTATCAATTGCCATAATCGTCTTCGATAAAAAATGCGTATGACAGACAGACAGTAAACCGATTCTAATAAGGTTTTGTTTTACATAAAACCTTAAAAATGCTATTTATGACAAAATCGAGGAAACCCGCTCATATTAACTTTAAGCACAGAGAAAACTGAGGGAGCCTAAAACAAGATGCGGCCGGTGACAGAAGTATTCTTACGTATGAAACACACAAGAAGCACCTGAAGCTTTAAACTTTTCTCAATTTTCATTCATTTGGTGCAAATCTACCGCAAATTACGCAGAAAAGAGGAGCAGTAAAGGTACTCAAATTTGCGGCGGAGCACGTACACTTCAAACTGGGTACAGATGCCTTGGGGACTCCTGCGAAAGGCTGGTCTACTGATTCAGTTTTTGAGTATCTTTTGTTTGCAAGCGCCATTTTTTGCGCCCCTTTGACCTAAATATTTACTGTAACTGGTATATGATAATATTGTTCTTAGCCTGATGTATGCATGGAACCTTACGGCACCTTCATGTGTAGCCCACAATACGAGAATATATTCTGAATTCGTGTTTGCCATTTGCAGCCAGTCAAAGAGCCCGGAATACATTTACTCCTTCGCTAATAAATTTTCTTTTGGAAATGAAAATATAAACACTTTCCGTTCAGTTTTCAGACGGTTGAAAGAAGAATACGAAATTTCGTTCGCTCCCTTGAAATGAAAATGAAAAGCAAACATTGAATGATGAAAATGTATGTAAAGCAACTGGGCGTGAAATTGACTGGCATGGCCCGAATTGGAATAACCTCCTGTCGAATTTATCCCTGGCGGAATTTCCAATCTTCCATGTTGTCCAAACAGAGTGTGTTCCCAATTTCGCGTGAGAGATTCACTCCGTGTATCCTTTCCGATTTTTGAAGTAGTAGGTATCGGTCGGAATCTGCCACCAACGGTAGTTGTCGTTCAATTGGTTTCCACCATGTGTGATGGGATAACCGTGACCTCCATGTATGGGTGAAAAACGGATGAAACAGATGTAAGTATTTAGCAATATGTAGTCCTCAGGAAGAGATAATATGGGGGCGAAAAAGGGAAAGCCTCCTGGATGGAATCAATTACATTTGGAAATGGGAAATTAAAATTGCATATGATGGAGAAATGAGGACATTTTTTGGCAAATTGTTTACCGAAACAGACACTTCTACCTTACCTCATTACCTGGAATGATCATTCAAAAGAATCGGGGGTTGGAGTTGGAAGAAGGAGAAGTTACGGTAATACGAGGGCTCCTTTAAACGATCGAGGTCGAGTTTTGGATCAACTCATCTACGCAGCAATTTGTAAAACGGAAGCCCCAGGTATAAAAGATTTTGTGGATTTTGTGTAGGCGATGGTTCCATTTTTAAGGTTCTGTGTAAAACAGCACCTTATTAAAATCGGTTTACTGTCTGTCCGGCACACGCAATTTTTCTCAGAGATGGTTATAGCGATTGACACCAAATTTGGTGGAAAGATGGGAACTGTGAACGCTCACGCATACAGTGAGTTACAGTTCATGTTGCATATTAACTGAAAGGCCTCAGTTAGTACTTTCCGAAGCTGATCTTGGGTATGGCTTTTGTTGGAAAGGTGAGGAATGCGGACTCAACATTGATCATTTATTTAACGGGTCCATTCTCAGAAACTACCTAACCGAAAAATCTGAAAAAAAATCAAGAGGCTGCCACTATATGGTACCTGGCTCTGAAATACCTTCCATAGCGATATCCCTTCAAATAAAGTTAACAATAGTGTATTACTATATTTTTTTGTAATTGGCTACAAAATCCCCCTTAAGTTCATCCTAGTACCACGAAATTTGCTATAATGTAAGCTATAGAGCATGATCTTACCAAGTTTGGTGGAAATCGCACTATTACTAACAAAGTTATAATAGGTCAAAGTTTTCGTTTCTTTACAAATTCAAGGCTATGCATGTCAATATCACCCGAAAGTGGATACTCTCACATAAACTTTATATAAGAGATATACAAAACCTTTCATAACTGAAGCGTCCACCTTCCGATTTCCCGACCTGTTATATAACTCGTAGTGTATATGCGTTTAATATGCCCAATAACAAATAAACAGATTCTACTTTCTTTTTTGTCGACGGTTTTTGTTTATTTTCCCGAAAACGTATTTCGGCAGCCATTTGCTACCTTCTTTGGCGGAATTCCAAAAATATGCTTAATCTAAACATATATTAACTATTTTAATCTGATTATCTCATTGACTTGTTTGTGGCACAAGATGATGAGGAGTTCGAGGTACTCACAAATGAAGCAAGTTTTGAAATAAGACGCTGGTCTGACGCTCGCGGAGCACAAAATCAATGTAGTAATCACCAAGTAAAGGAAGCAAACGTCGATACAGATCAGGATTGACGAACACATGACACAACCACCGCTAAAATACCTAGGACACATGGTTGATCAAAGACTGAAACTCAAGCCCCATCTTGAGAATTTAGCCACACAGACTTTTGAGGCTGTTACATTCTTGGGAAGAATGTTACCGAATGTAGATGGCCCTAGGCAAAGCCGTTGGCTCCTTATCTATCTAAAGTGTACAGCTCCATCTTGCCTGATGCAGCTCTAGTCTGGGCATCGGCATTGGAGCTGGAAGCAAATAGAAGTAAAATCTCAGCCCCATGCCGATTGAGTGCCTTGTGAACGTCCTGTGCTTACCGTAGGTAATTAGCACAAAGTAAAGCAGGGAGTGGTTGTCACTCGAGAATTTCGGGAACCCTATGCGAGCCGTTGAAACAACTTGGAGGGCGGTGAAAAAATTAATTTCGTTCTCCTTAGGCTTCCCTTCGATTGCTGTTGCTTGCACTTGGGACCCAGGCTTTTTCCATTCCGCGCTTTTAGTTCCGCTCTTCGGAACTGGTTGTGTACTTTTTTTCCTCTTAAGCGCTTTTTTTTGGTGGCAGGTTGCGAACACTACGGCTCGGTATCACTCGGGTCGTTTGTGCCACGAATTGCAGGTCTCGGCTTTTCCTTGGAACCTCTTTCCTCCTCCTGTGATCTATTATGGAGAACACTAATAGCTCGCACCATGTTTTTCATAGTTTTGTGCACGTTGTTCTTGTCCATGATGAAGTCGGACAGCTCAAGTGTTTTTGCTCCTACTTGAAAGGTTGTTCCTCCGGGTCAGGGCTTTGATGAGTATTCGCCGAATTACTCCCTCTAAACGCACCTTCCGCCGTAGTATTTAAGTGTTTTCCTGCGTTTCATATTTTGCCGTCTTTGGCATTAGTGGAGATCGAAGAGTTGAGGAGCTTGTCCTGAATGGGTCAATTTCTGTGGCTGTCCCTCTTGGATAAATGCGGTGGGTGTCAAAGCTGCCTTAGTTGGTGTTTTTGGCAAGGTCTTGCCTTACTTAAACACCTCCTTCTCCAACTCTATATCACTTAAAGCATTAGGTGCCATGGTGGTCAAGTTGTCCACCAGCGAGGCACTGCAGTCAAGGGATATCAGCAGCCGGAAGTCCACTTGCTCACTACCAAAAGCTGCCGGTACTATAGTTTCGAGCCCCTGTATTGTAAGTTTCCCCCTTTTCTCTTTTTCCATGTTGGTTTTATTTTGTGGGTATCCTTCTCTTAGCCATTTTGGTCTAGGCACCAGAGATGAGCAAGCACTTGCCCATGCACAGTTAGAAAAGAAAAGTACATAAACACATATTTACACATCAATAGGTATGTCCCAATTCGTCAACCGAGGTTGTACCTGATGGGAGATCTGGCCACTCTTCTGGCCTCGAATAAAACAAAACCTTATTAAAATCGGTTTACTATCTGCCAATCTGTCTGTCTGTCTGCCCATCTGTCTGTCTTTTTCCTCGGAAACGGAACCTATTGACACCAAATTTGGTGGTAAGCTGGGAACTGTGAATACACACGTATACAGTAAGTTGCATCCTTCTACGCGGAATGTAAGAGAAGGCTTCCCATAAATGGGAAAAAGGTGTAAATTTGTTCATGTCATATGGGTTATAAAATGAAAGGTCTCGATTAGTACTTTTCAAAATTGCAGTTTCGACATTTAATTTACGTGGAGTAGGAAGGCTGGAAAGTGGTGATTTCTTTCACGGGGCCCTCCAACCAAAAATCCTGAAAATAATCAGGAAGCTGCCACTTTATGTTGCCTAGGCACTGAAATACCCTTCGGACTGACATCTGTTAAAATAACGCCAATAATAGTATATTGTTATAATTTTTAATAAGCTACTGCAGAACTGCAGTCCATCAGAATTGGTAATATAGGCAATGATATACAGCATGATTCTACCAAGTTTGGTGGAAATCACACTATTGTAAACAAAGTTATAATAGGCCAAATTTGCCGCTTCACTACAAATTCTAAGATTTTGAATGTCAGTAGTACCGAAAGATGGACATTATGTCATAATGTCATATATTACATGCTGGGGGGGAGATGTTTTTGTAAAAGAAATACACAAAACCTTTCAAATCTGTAGCGTCCAGCTTCCGGTTTCCCGGCTTGTACTGGATTATTTGCTCTTCGCACGATTCGATTTCCCTTCGAGCAGTCTCCAAAAAATGCAAAGAAGATCAACATGAATAGAACTTCCCCTTTTGGACTTTCTTATTCAGGTTAATTTGGTTCTAATATGAGCTCACTCAGAGGTAATGCATTTATCGAATAAGCTAACAATAAACTCACAATTGTTAAACTTACGATGTCATTCTACCGGTCCTCCTTCCTGTAGAACTTTCCTACGGAAATAGCCCCCCACAACATGTGTTCAGCTGTTTCGTACCGATCATAAACAAATAAATGTTTCCTAATTGCCTGAGCCATCCCGCTCAGCAATAATGCAATTGCCAGCATGTTAGCATAGGTACGTAAATGGCCCACCATGCAGTTGATGAAAAAAAATAAGGGTTAATGGTCATTTTGATATTTGAAAGTTTATGTGAATGAATTATGATTAAATAGGATTTAGGGTTTTTTGAAATTTGGTGGTTAGGAGGAATTAAAATTACCATTTAGGAATGTTTATGACAATGCATAATAATTTTTCCATAATGTGAACTCGGAATGGGATTTAGGAATTTGAATGGAGAATAATGGAGTCGTTAAGGATGTTAGATCCTAGCTCCAAGTAACAATATCTGTCTCGTTAAATACCTGAAGAGAGAATTTTTCAGAACATAAGCCTACAGAGTGATATTCTGATTCCATATTATTATGATATATGTATCGTCGAGGGCTTGAACGCTTAGGGCATCCTTGATGTAATTGATGTTCCTAGTAATATATGGCAATGGCTTTCCCGTAATACATTCATGAATGAAATTCTTGTTGCTGCCCACATGTCTTAAAGAGTATTGAAAATAGAAAATAACAAAGTTTGAATATAACGCCCAAATATCCTGCAAAGCGTTAAACAGGATTTATGCATAGGACGCGTCCCGTAACAGAATTACTCACACGAAACATATCTGTTAATGATTTGTGTTCTATTCCCAAATTTTTCTTTTCTAATGGAGAATGTGAAAAGACAGGCACATGAAAACATCCAATAACATATGTGGAAGGCGAATTCTCCTGAATCAAAGTACTATGTATAAAAAATGCCTAATTTCAGAAATGTGTGTAGCCTGGGCAAATTTATTTTTCTGAAAAGGCTGCACTTCGGAAATGTATTATCAAAAAGTAACAAACAATAACCAAATAAGCACGTCAAATACAGACAAAGCCTACAGTAGACCGAGTTTGATATAGGTTCTATCTTTTTCTGTACGACTCTACATGACGACGCACGTTAGGAATAATAGAAATTATATTATAATGAATCGCCTGTTCCTGAATTCGTACATATTGATGTACGCATATACATATATGCAAACGTATGTGAAAATTTGGCATGAAAAATGAGAGGACACGTTCCTCATCTTTTTTCCGATTACTCGTCTTGAATATCTACACTCTCTCTATATGAGTTGCGCTTATGAAAACGTAATTACAATCGTATAAACATAAATGTACTTGCATGATATAATGTAAATTAAAATGAATATTTTCGAATTTCTGCTTTGGGAATCGCCAGGTGTAGCGAATAACTTATCAGATATTTAATGAACGCCTTTTGAACGAATTTAATGTGCGTTTACCTGCTTTATACTGTGATGCTCATAATGTGAGAATTCGGAGCAAATTGGCATCTCTCTACCGAAAGATAGTTGTATTTAGCACCTCAAAAATAACCGTCATAGAATTCCTTCTTGGTTAGTAATTATAGATGGAGACCTTAATTCTAGACAGCCGTCCTGGTTTGATGTACAGTCGAACAAGAACGGGCAAACTCTCCATCATTTCGTAACCTCCTCTCATTCCAATATCAACTTATTCCATTTCAGCTCTGTCCTTGCCACATTTAATAAACGATATTACCATTCCTACCATGACTGCTTCCTAATCAGCAGCAATCTAAACCTCAAAGACAATCCCAATATTTATCCCTTCCTAGAAAGAGTTCCCGATATCAATGACCACGACACTGTAGTCTTCGATATCTCACCTCGCGACAGAGCCATCCGGTCCTCTCCAGCCTTCCAAAAGGCGAACTGGAAACTCATTAACCGAGCCCTCAAATCCAAACTTGAGTTGCTCCTCCTCCTTTCCAATGAAACAGTTTCCAGCGATATGATCAAGTGCACAGTTCGTCAATGTATTGAAATAATTCAGCAAGAATGTGACGAACTAACACTCATTCCCTAAACTACCGCAATCTGATTTCTCTCCCCACTGCTATCCTGGAGGATATTAAATATAAATATACCCTAAGGCGGAGACAGTTTAGCCTCTTCAACAATGAACTGGACCTTGATACCCTGAAAGAACTCAGAAAAACCTGCCCTCGTCTAAGAAAATCGATCCAACAAACCACTATCCTTTCTCTCGAAAAAGTAAACATCCTAGCCAACCACTGCCTTTAAGTGCACCATTGCACTCTCTACATTTGTGACCAACGCTTCGAAAGTGTTGTGGACGAATCCATAGGGCAACTGCAATCGCAACTTTTTACCGTCCTAATTCTAGCCAATACCTTTTCTCCCAACCGCTTATCCACTCCGATGAAAAGGATGATGTTCCTTCCATCCACTTTGTCAACCAAAGTACTGTAGAAACTGTGATCGCAGCCTCCAAAAGCAAGAAATCAGTGGGTTGACGAAATCTTTTCGATAGTTTTAAAAATATGGGCTCCCAACATTTCCACCACACTAATTATTAATCACTGCCTCCTTGACGCCCACTTCCCCACCGATTGGGAAAGCGCTCGTATTGTTCCATCTCAAAAAGAACCTTAACCCACTTAATCCTGATAGCTACAGGGCTCCTATCTTCCTCCATCAAAATTTTCGGGCGGAATATCTCATAGACGAGCCCTGTGATTCCAACAGCACTCTTCCTGAGTTCCAATTCGCAAACCGAACCAAACACTCGGTTGAGCACAGACTTCTTGTTCTCAAGATTGATATTGTTGTAGGTATCAATCGGAGGACATCCACTATAGCCTGCCTCCTTGACCTAAGGAAAGCTGTCGACTCCGAATGGCAATACGAACTCGAGTATAAGCTTTCCGAGATCCTTAATTTCCATCCATACTTCTGTAAGCTAACTCTTAGCTTTGTAGATGGGCGAAAATCCATAGTTAATATCCGGCAGCACCCTTTCTCGTCCTATACTTGCCTCGCCGGCATTCCTCAGGGTTTAGCCCTTTCTGCAACCCTTTTCTCCTTGTTCGCTGCAGACATTCCCAAACCAACCCCAACCCCGAGTCCTATTCGAATCCATCAATACGCAGATGACCCCATCCTTTGAACTTCCACCAAAGACATGTCCCACGGTGAAATTCGTCTGAATTCTTATTTAGATGAGCTTTACCATTATTTCACCAGCTGGAAACTTTCCTTTAAATCCTGACAACTGCGAGATCATCGTGCAAGACTGCTGTAAAAGTAGTCCCATATCTTGGAGTAACAATGAGTTCCTGTCTCTCCTACGTCCCCCATATAACGAAAATGCAATATCCCTATTCTCAAAAAATTAACCTGTTTTACAATAAGCAGCTTATTCGACCACTCCTCATTTTCGGCTTCATTTCCTGGTCCGATACCTCCCCGTCACAAATCGAACGACTCCGCCTAAAAGAGGATGAATCCGTCGCCACTGTATCAATATTTTCAAAAACGAAGACAACTCCTCTCCTCTCCTCTCCTCTCCTTTCCTCTCCTCTCTTCCTCCTCCTCTAGGAGACCACCAAACTTCGCACATCGACGCCTTCCTTACCCGTCATGCCCGTAACCTCCTTGTCAAACGTCAATCCCATCCTAATCCTCTTCTTTTCAACGCCATGCAGATCGAGGTGAAGATAACCTTCTTCGAACTCATTTGTTTGCCCAGATCCTCTTATCTCTCCAAACACAAAACCGTCTGTTTGATTCCCAAGATGTCTAGTATTCTACACCGCAATTACTCCGATTCCTAATTTTTTAAACCTTCCCATCACTAGTATCCATCCTAGCATCTGATCTCCATGCCTCTCCCGCGTGTCACCCATCCTGCTCCTACTCCTCCCCCCCCCCACTCTTTTTTAATTATGGTCAATAAGTGGAGTTTTTTACCGACTCTTCCTCCAAAATGATCTGTTTTTGTTACATATTCCTTTAGTGATAAATTAGGCTGAACTTTATGTTATTCCTTAGATTAAGTTTAACTGCTAAGGTAGTCCCTAAGTTAGTTATAAGTTTATATTCATTTACTCAGAGAATAAAAAAATGTAATTTTTCGGAGATTGTTGATTTTTCGTCATTGTAATGTTGGCTGTCGACTTGTTGTGGTTGTTATTTATGAACTGGTGGAAAGTTATGAAATTACTCACGTTTTATCATGATTCCTACGCTGTCCTCACCAGAGCGTTGCTAAAAAACTAACCCGTCTATAAGGTTTCATGCGGTTTGCCACGATAGATTAACGGGGTAACATCTCTGGGATCTAAACCAAAAGCAAGGGGCCAAGGAGAACCTCCATAGTGGTGGCACCGGGAGACGCTGTAATCATTTTGGTTTGCCGGCCGTGATGCAGTAGGCGAATGCTCCAAAGGCCTAATTAGGGCGAGACCCGAGTCTGCACGGGGACTCATCTGAAGTGGTAATTGGCAACGAAACCTTACCAGGGGTATACTGGTACCATGGGAACCATGATAGCCTCAGAATTCACATGTTCCAGAAGAATTCTTGTTTCATGTGCGATCAGCTTGGTTGACCCCCTAGTGGAAGCTTCATAAGGGTTGTGGTTACGAACAAGCGAAGCGAACTTCAAAAGTAGTGTTGCGTTTCAACGTGGATGCTGCAATCCATAGTGCGGTAGAGATCTAGGTAGGGCTTGCATCCACCAGTATGAATAAATTATTCCATGCACTCAGTAGAGACTGGTACAGTTGTACTTGTCTGAGCGGAGCTCTGATTGTGGTCACAAAATCAATTAGCGTCATAGAGAAACCATGGAATTAAGTCAACGAGACAGGCACTCACGTAAAACCATAGAAATGTAACTGACCATCTCAACACCCGGGTGTGGAAGAGGTTTCTTCGGAGCATCGTTACGAATGAAAACGTGACATATAGTTCCAAGGTCGTCGAATATGAAAACTCATTTGGTAATGTATCGACTTCCATTGACTGGGCATAACATTCGGAAATGATACCTTAATCTAATGGCTAAGTTACACATAATGGATATCTTTTTCTTTTTCTTCAGCCTTTGTCCTGTTCATAACCGGGGTCGGCTCATCGTGATCGGTTTCGCCATTAGGTTCTATGAAATGCCTGATCTGGATGCAATTTGGAGGCTTCCACATGCAGCGTATCAAGCCACCGTTGTTTCGGATGGTTATTTGTTACTTACCATCTTCCATGTTCAGACCACTCCTAGCAAGTCCATTATTGTTAACGCGATTTACGTGACCATACCATCGAAGACGCCTCTCTCGCAGTTTTTCCACGATCGGTGGAACTCAATTTCGATCGGGGCTATTCTCATTTCGGATGTGATCAAAACGTGTCATGCTACTAGTCCAACGCAACATCTTCGTCACCATTACCGCAAGACGCTGTTTATTCTCTTTTATAGCAGACCTCCATAGAGGGCGACAGGACGCACGACATTACGATAAATTTTACATTTGAGACGTTCGTTGATACGTCTATATAAAAAACATTAGTTGTGGAACGCGACTTCATCCAGGTTGCACTAATGCGTGAAGCAATTTCATAACGCAGTTCTCTATTGGCTGACCCGAGATATTTAAATCGCTGAGTTCTGAGCAGTTCACTGCCGCAGACAGTGATTGTGCCTGTTTCATTTAGATTGGTCGTCGAAAATTACGTTTTTTGTCAAGAATGCTTTCAAAAATCTTCATGGTATGGGAAGGTAACCGGTTCGGGAGGTAATTTGAACATTCGCCTCGACTACGTTTCTTTTTCCATATTGGAGCTGTGGTACTTTCTTGCCAGTTATATGGTGCTCTATCTTCCTGAATAACACAACCGAAGAATTCAGTGAGCCACAGTGTTGGGCTCAGCTATTAGTTTTCCAGAGCTCAGATGCGACATCCTCACGTCCAGTTGCTTTCCGCGATTTTATTCGTTTTATTGCTTCCCCGACTTTAGTTGCGCTGACAGTTAAGCCATTGAGTGTTTAACGTAGGTACCTGTCGTGGAGACTTAATCCTACGGTCTTCTTAAGACACTGATTGATTTTGTGACCATAATCAGAGCCCCGCTGAGACAGGCAACAACGGTACCAGTCTATACCAAGTGCATGGCATAGCATTCATACTGGTGGATGCAAGATATACCTAAATCTCTACCGGAATAAGGAGTACGGCACCGTGTTGAAACGCAACACCACGCCGAGGCCCGAAGGTCTCTTCTCGCTTGAGCAATCCCCATGAAACTCCCACTAGGGGGCCTACCGCAAATAACCGAGCTGTACTCACATACAACGGGAGTTCACCCGAAGTATAAGAGTCCAGGAGCTATCCCGGTTCCCATAGTACCAGTATACCCCTGGTAAGGTTGCGTGACCAATTTACCACTTCAGATGAGTCCCCGTGCAGACTCGGGTCTGATCGCCCTGATTAGGCCTTTGGAGCATTCGCCTACTGAATCACGGCTGGCAAACCAAAGTGATTACAGCGTCTCCCGGTGCCACCACTATGGAAGTTCTCCTCGACCACTTGGTTTTGGTTTGGCTGGTAGGGTTACCGCCCCATCTTCCTCGCCGCCACCTCTGAGCACCAGTTGCGCTGACAGGTGGAACTGCTCAAAATGTCGGCAATGCTTGTGGAAGTGGAGGATGACTAAATTCTTCAGTTGAAATGTGCTCAAAATATTCTTGCCATCTATCCGTCGCGCCTTGACGGTGGGCAAGCAAAGTACTGCTCTTGTGATTAACGCAGTAGAAATGATAACCTGTGTGTGTTAGTGGCAATTTTTGACAAGTTGAAACAGGCCTGTCTTGAATTCCCAAGTGTTGAGGTTATCATTAAGATCTTCGCAATAGACCACTGGGTAAATGTGATTGCTCTTTTGGTTCATTGTTGGTATTCATGTCAATTATCCAATTTGCCAGTCTTTTGTCGACGAAAAACTTAACGTGGAGGTGCTTCGACTCAAGGGCATTCATGTGGACATTGTTATTCCAAAGCCCAACATCTCGGTTGATGAACCGCTTACCAGGCTTGGTGATGTCGACGGTTATACCAGCGACTTTATGGTTCATATTTTTAACCCCACGATTCTTTGACACCTGTTGCCATCAGCTTTTTCGCAGAATTTCTCCTAAAAAATAGAATTCAAGACGATCATTTTGTTTTTAACGACATTGAATGTACTTTCTTAGTCGGCTTGTCGCAGGACCTGTCATCACAGATCAGGAACCATTTAGCATCGTCTAGCAACTTCAATTATACTCTATTTATCTAGAAAAAAAGTGAAGCGATGGCGCCTTTACGGTTTCTTACCAGGGCAGAGGCAAATCGTCAGACGCTGCCTCAGGTCACACTGCTCCCAGGGCAGAGGTGAGGCAGCATCTGACGATTTGCCTCTGCCCTGGTAAGAAACCATAAAGCCGCAATCGCTTCACTTTTTTTGAAAAGTTTGGGTGCAAGCCCTAAGCGAGGGGTCCGTGGACCAGGAAAGAGGGAGTAAGTTGCTTCCCATTTGGTCCTGTCCAGCATTAAGTTGATGCGGACTTAGGACCCGCTCATTCTCAAAACGTCTATTTATCTGTTTCCCAGATGTTAGCATTTCATTTGTGTTTTACTACGGATAGTATAAAAATACTTTGTGTCTTACTCTCCTCTTTTATCTGGGCTTGCGACTAGTATGCTTTATAAATAACATGGCCGAATTGGAAAAATGAGATTAGTTCAAATGAACCTAAATCATTCCAGGTTCGCTCGAGATACGCTTGTATAGACCACCTACAATTACGAGTTGGAGATTACCAGCATAAATGAACCCTAACGAAACCTTAACTCTGGTGCATGGGTCACAGATTCGCCTGATAGAGCGATATGAGGGCGCAGTCGCCAGGGCCATACAAAACAAAGTGAGTTAATCGGCTAGTGGATTTGGTTGGGTAAAACAAAGCAAAACTTCACATTGAGCGAATTTAAAGAAGAAGAGAGAAGAAAATGAAACCCAAAAGTGATTGCCGGTGACTTCAATGTGCAGGCGCGAGGTGATTGACGAAGATTCGTTCGACTTCGCACCAGAATGATATAGTTCATCACTAACGCGCCTGAGTAGTTCACCTACCTATCGGTAGCGGGGTGACAGTCACGAGGCCGGCAGAGCAATCGCGGAAGTTGAGTAGAGAGTTAGTTGTGAGATTTGTCTTTCTCTGAATTAAGTTTTTGAAATAAAAAAATAAATAACATTTGGTAATTATGTTTTCAAATTAATAAACGTTCAAAAATACTTAATGTGTTTAGCTACAATTAGTATAGTTTAACAACAATTGGTGACCCTGGACGACGAAACCAACCCCAGCCAGTGCGCTTACACCATTCCTCCAGTGCAAATTCAAGAAAATCAAATCTAAAAAGAAACCGAACTGCGCTTCCGTGATTCCAGCTCCCCCCTCTTCAGGTACGTGCTCAGGGTCAACAACGAGTCTTAAAAACTCAACAAAAAGGGCAATGAACAGTAGCGGTGTTTCGCAGCAGAAGGCCATTCACTCAGGCGGTTGAGTTTCACTTCGTGGTTAATTACATCATTCTGGGGCGAAGCTTGGACTAATCCTCGTCAATCAGAATACAATTAGTATAGTTTAACAACACCTATATGAAAGCCCGAAAGAATCTTAAGTGGGCTTTGCACCGGAGCAAGAGGAAGGAAGGCTTTACTCGTAGGTGGACAGACCATGGCGACGGAGCTTCTATAGAATCATTCCAGAAGAATTCAGAGGCCATTCGTCTCTACAAATAACGAAGTTATTCCTCCGCAAATGGAAGGCACAGCGATCTATGAATGTGACTGAAATTCCGGCAGTTGCCAGAAACGAGCTGCTGAATATCTGCGGTAGAATAGGTGAGAGTAAAGCCCCTAGTCCAGACGAAATACCGAATAAGACTTTTAAGCTTGCCATGAAATACAAATCGGACATGTTCGCCGAGTTGGGGGAAGTGCGAATATCCAAGGGGCTGTTTTCTGCCAGATGGAAGCGGAAAAAGTTGGTGGGTAACTCTCAAGGCGAACCATTCTCATAAAACACATATGTCTTTTGGACACTATAGTCCACATGTTGGAGTGGGAGCAATTTAGAAGAGGTTACTACCGGTTGTCGAAAACCCAGAAGCTTTTCAGATAGGCAGTATAGGTTCCGGAAATCGAGATCAACCATCAATACCTTCAAAATTTCGGCATAATGACTGTGGAATGCCTTCAATTCGGCCAATTGGAAACTTACATGGAGGTCGCTTGCAACGATTGGCTTTCATTTCTATTACGCAGCTATTTTCTGAGAGTCGACTATAAAAGACAATGAACTGGATCTCGCGGTAATGGTGACGAAGATGTTGTGCTGGATCAGAGCCGTAACTCGCCATGATTATTTTCTACTTTTGAAAAATTGAGAGAGGGGCGTCTTCTATGGTATGGACATGTAATTTACGCTGGCTTACTTGCCAAGATTGGTCTGAACATCAAAGTTGGTTGGAGTCGACCAAAAAACTGGCCGAAACAATATGGGTACGTTGGATGGCGATTTGAGAGCCACGCAACTCCAATAAGATCAGACTTTGGCAGCATTAGTCGTAGTTGCAAATGTTATACGAAGCAATCAGCGGTATTCAGGTTTAGTTGGAGAGCTCCGGATTGACACTTACGGAGGAAAGACAAAAGCATTACTTATTATTAAGTGTCGTAAGAGAAATTGCGTTTGCATCATAGTTGGAAGTCATATTAACACTTCCAAGCTGGCCATTAAATGTTTGGGAGTGATGGTAGACTCATACAAAATTTAACTTTAAGCAGCAAGCGTATATAAAGAATCTTAAAAAGGACAATACTGCGTACTTTCTGTGAGCCAAATATATATTAATAGGTATACTCTCCAGCGAACCGAATAATTGAACCCCAGGGCTAGCTGATGATATTTCTCTTCATTAATTTGTTTTATGCATTGGATGGGGATCCAACCCCTTTAGACTGCTTGGAGCGTAAATAAGCCTCATAAACTAGCAAGTAATGTTCCAACTGAAATCGTTGAACAGATTTCTATTTGTTCTTTCCGTTGCATTATTCTAGCTCCTGACGTATTTTCAGCACTGAAAAGCCTCCCTAATTTTCTGCCACAAAAAATAACGAAATTGCTGCACTGCCGGTATATGAAACTCTAGTCCTCAAAGCAATTTAATCCATTGTAGTCTGCACTAACAGTTTTTCTGCACTAAATTCTATGACCATACCATCAGCCTCAATTATACCCTCCAGCTGTCACGTTATCGACAACCAAATCACCTACCCAACCCCCAATTATTCCAATGCGATGAAATCTAATTTCACCAAACCTGCAAAATATGAAAATGGTGGAAAAAATCTTCTACCTTTTGGGTTTTTCAAGTCACGAAAATCTGGTAATAAAAATCCAAATTAAAGTTCTCTGCATTGAATGCAGGCGATAGCTTCCCTCCAGTCTAGTCTGGTCTAAAAATTAATTTGAATTTTTCATTCTGCTTTTGAGCTTTTCTCGAATTTTCCTCTATCAATAGTTCAGACAAAAATTTTCTGAAAAACTTTAAGTTCTCGTCTTCCTGCCGATATTAGTTGGGATTTTTTAATGAAGGCGGATTTTATGGGGGCACAAAACTGACAATATGTGGATATTCTCTTTTTCACCCGGAAGGTATTTGATACATTCGTTCATGGAAAGAGCCGACATTCTACGTTCATTATCAGAGCGCAAGCAATCTCGTTGACTTTGGGTATATTAACACCCACTGCTAATTTTTAAGGTTTTGTCTGTCTGTTTTTTTTTTAGACGTGGAAAGCATTTAAAGCCACACTATGAGACTTTAACCCACTAAAACCACTTCTTCCCACCCGCCATGCCCCACGGAACTATCTAGGGACATTACATCGTGGGGCGGCTGAAAGCCCTATCGGCTTACTCTTACGGTGAGAATTGTTCGCTCCCTGCTGCTTTTTCGTAGGCTGCTTCTGAATACAGCTTAGGGTGGCACTAACTGCATTCCACACTACTTGGGATTCGAGCATTTGCGGAATGATCGTTTCCCCTTGTAAGGGTCTTGTCAAGAGAAGTTGAAGTTGTTCCCTCTCATTTGCAAATCTTGGACATACGAAGAGTATGTGCTCCGGGTCCTCGTATTTGTTTATACACTCAGGACAGAAGGGAGAATCGTCATGTCCAAAACGATGTAAATACAACCATTTCCAGTGGGCGTGATCCAACGCTAGATATTTGGAATCAGCCTGTACATCCAACTCCCTTTATGAGAATTATCCGAACGTTCCTGTCACCCCCAGACTGTGCGCGTTCTATCTTCTCGTCGTCGATTTTTGGCATTATAATCACTACGTGCTTTCCAATTGAATAGGGTTCGGATCTCCTCAGCCAAAATATCAATGGGAACCATTCCCGCGACTACGAAAGCTGCTTCATCTGACGTTGTTCGGAATGCGCTAATGACTCTTAATGCACTCAGACCATATTGAATAAGGGCTTTCAAGTGTGTTAGAGCACTTCATTCAAGACCGTAACGGTGCACTACAGTATATTGTAGGAGGCAATGTGATCAGCATTGCGCTCGGCCGAGATTATTACCTTGATTTGGCTCAGGTACTCATTCAAAGCTCAATTGACTGATGTCCGACATCCAGGCTCGATAACAAAACCCTTTGCCACCAGTGAGATTTTAACCGGGACCTTCCACTACGGCAGCCCAGCGCTGCAACCACGTAAGCCATCCGGACACGACGGACGATACACTGACGATAATTTTCTCCTACGCGCCTAAACATTAAGGGCTTTTGCCCAAACGGGTACTGCATAAAGTAAAATGGATGAACACACTCTGGCTAGCAGCAGCTTGCTTGGTGTTTTGGGGCCTCCAATATTAGGCATCATGTCAGTTAACGCAGCTACAACTTTCGTCGCTTTTTCGCCCGCATAGGTCAAGTGTTCCTTGAAGATCAATCGACGGTCCAGCATAAGGCTGAGCTATTGGACGAAAAGCTGGAACTCTATCACATGTTTTGTGTTCCGCTAAATCTAATCCATGTGATACTAGCCAATCCTTGATCAGTGTAACCGATGTCTCATATGCCTGGATAACATCTTCCAGGCGTTTGTCCACTACAACAATTGCGATGTCGTCTGCATAGCCGTTAAAGGTAGCTCGTCGGGGAAGTTTGATGTGCATCGCATGGTCGTACATCATGTTCCAGAGCAGTGGGTCCAGCACTTATCCTTGAGGCACTCCGCCGGCTATCAAATATTCAACCGGGCCTACGTGAGTGTCGTAGAGCAGCTTTCTATCCACAAAATAATTTCTGATGATTAGCTGAATATATGAGGTCTAATGATTTTATTATATGCTGCCATTGCGCTGAGTTGAAAGCATTCCTTACGTTGAGGGTGATGATGGCACAGGATTTTTTGGTACTACCCTGCCACCTTATACCTATTATTGCTTCTTCTGCCTGATCGATTACTGCGTTGATAGTATCCACCGTTGATCGGTTGGCGCGATAACCATATTGTTGTGTGAACATGACTCCTGCTTCTTTTACAATTGGGAGCAGCCTGTTGCAGATGAGAAGCTTCAGCAATTTTCTTATACTGTCCAGCAAACAAATGGGAAGATACGACGATGGCCCTCCAGGTGGTTTACTACTCTTTGGTAACAACACCAACATTTGCCTTTTCCATTCGGTCGCGAAGGTCCCCTCTTCCAAGCAGGTATTATAAGTAGTCTGGTCTTGCTTTTATCGCCGCCTTTGGTATTCCGTCCAGCCCGGGTGCTTTTTAGCCCCTACCTTTTAGCAGACAATGGTAAGCAATTTCTCTACTATTCTTGGTATATTTGTTGTGGGATGTTCTCTTTCGGTTGCGATAGTGCATTTGCTTTGCTGTGGGAATAGAGTGGTCACTATTCTTCGCAATAAGACTGGGCACTTTATCTGCGGGGCCTTACTTCCTTTTACATTAGCCATTACCGCTCTATTGGCCTTCCTTACCGGTTAATGTCGGCCTCTTCGCAGAATTATTTAAAGGAATTCCGTTTACTTTCGCAGATTGCCTTCCGCGACTCTTTTCGACAAGTTTTGTACCTTGCCTTCATCTGTGCAATTTGCTGCTCATTATTTACGCGTTGTTTCTTCTCGCTTGCAGGCATATGACACGCAGTCGTCTGGTCTCGACATTCCACCATTGTTTCGGTAATGTGTGAGCGTTATTTCTGCACCTTGGCTTAGAGGCATGCCAGGATGCGACCATGTTTCTGACAATTGGCTTAGATTTTTCACTCGCTGTACATGTTGGTGTGGAATTATTCCTAGATATTTCAGTGAAAATTTCCATGTCAAACATATTTTAATTCCACTGCTTCGTCCGGCATGACTTTATGTCTTTTAGATGCTCCATTCTCCTGTTCTCCTCTTCTGTACAAAACAGTATAGCTTGATGGTCACTATGGATGTAGTGTTCACTAACTCGTTAGGTAATGTCCCTCATGAACGCATTGCCTACGACGGTAATATCTACCACTGAACGTGTCTTCCCTTTCCGGAAAGTATAGGTGCTTCTGATATTAGCAAAACCATATCCAGCGAAGAAAAATCTTCCAGCAATATGAACTCCCTGTTGTTAGAAATCTTGCTTCCCTATTCGGTATACCATGCGTTGAAGTCTCCTGCGATGACAATTGGGGATCGTACACTTACTTTTAACGCCAGTTTATGTAAAATTCGCTCATATTCCACGCTTGTTCCACTTGGCGGAGCGCAGCATCTACAGACATGAATACCGTTAATTTTAGCTCTTACGAATCCATTTCCAGGCATAGCGGTTATTTCTTCCGACGGGTATCGTCCTGTCGCCCAAATTGCGCACTTTCCACTTTTGTCGGTGGCTTATACCGCGCTATCTTTTCCTCTGTATGGTTTGCTAATAATCACCACGTCCACATCTAGATCTTGGACTGATTGCTCAAAAGATCGTGAGCGGCCTCACAATGGTTGAGATTTATCTGAATAAATCTCATTTTCTCTTTGCTTTTGGTTTCCTTCTAGACAACAGGCATTTTCCGCTTCCTGCATCGTGTCCCTTGTTACCAAAGCCTGCATCTTAACACAACTTGCATTCAGGGTCTTTCTCATAATTTCGTGCCAAGTGTCCTTTTTCGCCACACCGCCTGCATTGGTCAGACCTATTGTACTTACCTGTGCAAGATCTGGCTATGTGACCGTCCTCTAGACATTTAAAACACATAGGGAGAGATAGTTTCTTCCGAATCCTACAGACAACCCATCCAATCTTCACTTCGCCAGCTTCCAGCAACTTGTTTCCCGAAACAGCTGGCAAGCTAATGATTGCTGCTTGCGGGCCACCGCATGTTTTCGGTAAATTCTTTATTGCGTCGACATTGCCGTCTGCGATTTGAAGTCCATAAGTCCTCCTTCGCCGTGATTTCGTCAAGGTCCGTACACTCCACAGTTATCTCGTAGGTTAACTGCTTTACTGTAACTTCCCCACCTAAGGATCTGTGGCGCGGCAGGATTCGCGGCATTCGAAATTTATTTCGAATGTCGCGAATACCAGCGGACAGATGACGTCACTGGCGCTCCACTCAGTTCAGACCTCGCTACCAGAGTGAAGAACAGAGTAGGTGACGAGAAACGTCAGATGAAAAATATAATAATAATAAGTAAAAACAAGTCGGAATACCGGAAGCTCGCGCTTCGGGTATAAAGGTTTTGTGTTCATCTTATGTGAGAAACTTCAACGCACATTTTTCTGTCCGTATATAGCTACAAAGCCAACATAATCCTTCATATTTTTCCAAACTACGAGACATACGTACATATTACAGCCATAGATATCACGCTCACCCTAAACAAACAAACTGCCTATTTTCGAATACTGTACACATATAGGGACGTATATAGATTAATCGTACCCATATTTCCGATTTACTTCTTATATCTATCTGAATTAGGCACTACCCGCAAAGTCCATTAGCACGCATATACTATATACCTACATGCAGACATGTCTCGTTGGAATAATTTATATTTATATGCAAATGACTAAAAAACTAAAACAAAATAATTCTTTTCCACCCAATTCATACGAACTTACTTCGTTGTGGTATTGACGAATTGATATGTGATGATGACGTCATCAGGTTGTAGAGTGCACGAAATTCACAAAAAATTGTAAAGTTTTACCCCCTATAACTTTGTTAATAATAGTTTGATTTTCTTGAAACATCACCAAATTGTGCATTATGTTCTTCATTATAGGTATGCCAAATTTTGCACTTCTGGGATGAACATAAGAGGGGTGCCGGGTAAATTTCTAGAATGTGGAAATATGCTATTATTAACTTTATCGGATATATTTTGAGGCCTAGATTTCGTAGAGGTGCACCACTGCGATTTTTTTCAGATTTTTCGGTTGGATAGGTTCTGAGAACGAGACCTGTTATACTTTTTGATGGTCATATTTTGAACCCTCACTCCCCTATGTTTCACCCAATATCAAATATTAAACCAGTTTCGAAAAGTACTAATTGAGACCTTTCATTTGATACCCCACATGGCTACATTCTGTGAAAAAAATTTGCAACCTCCTTTCACATGTATGGGGAGCCCCCCCTTAAACTTAACAAAAAATAGCGTAAGTTTCTGCATGTAAAGGGAACGGCAGATCACATACTCCTACCAATTTTCGTTGCGATCAGTCCAGCCGTTTCCGAATAAATCGGCTGTGACAGACAGACAGGCAGACAGACGGACAGACAGACAGACAGACAAACAGGCAGACAGACAAACATCGAATCGATTCTAATAAGGTTTTGTTTCACACAAAACCTTAAAAAGACAGTTGGTTGGCAGTCATTGTGAAAAGAACGAGTTTTGTGCAGAAAGAAAATAGTTACGGACGGGAATCAGTATAATTTCTAATATCCCCGATTTATAATAGGAGTACTTTTTTGAAATTGTGTTTTGAGCTTTGTTAAATACGAGGACTTTGTAAAATACCAAAAATATGCCAGAAAACTATTTCAAACGTACCTTCCGGACGAATTGTATACATATTATTAATTTTTCATTAAAGTGAAGGGATAAACATCGGTTCAACTTGGAAAAGAATACAAGCTCCTAAATTTGGCGCGGCAGGATTCGCGGCATTCGAAATTTATTTCGAATGTCGCGAATACCAGCGAACAGATGACGTCACCGGCGCTCCACTGATCTACCTGGTGGTCCAATGTTCTTTCGTCCTGCGTCTTTCGAAGCTCCAGGAGTAGTTCTCCCATCTGCGTTCTTCTGATCCGTGTGCCTTGTCTCCCAGGCCGCTTAGCGTCGGATCTTGACCTTCCGCAGAAGCTCAGCATAAGACAGGTCACCTCTACTTTCCATAACACTTACATTCGGATGGGGCTTCCTTCTTTTTACCTGCTTCTTTAGCTTTACGGTTGTCCAAATATTTGCTCCCATTTCCTAGGATTTCATTTGTGGAGCCGATTTGTGATACAAACCTTGCACTCCTTTCATTACTGGTTCCTTGGACCCTCGTATTCTCTTTGATGATGGCAGTTTTACACAAGTATCCTCCTTTCTTTCTCTGCTCCTTTTTATGCCCTCTATAACTATCGACTTTAGACTTATCTGAGTGGCTCGTTCCAACCTTTTGTTAGCAATAGGTACCTGTCGCAGTGGAGTCACCGTAGGAGCTTGTTACTGTCCTGTATTCGCTGAGTATTGGTTCGTCGAACCTAACTCACTGATGGCCTTTTCGGAGGTGCTTTAAGGTTTCGAACAACCACCTCAATATGGCGATGAACGTTATGCTTCGGTCTGGCGTATTCATAGAGCCTGTCTGTCCATCACACGCATTTTACACGGAGGCGGTTATAACGTTTAACATCAAATTTGTTGGAAAGGTGGGAACTGTGAACGCTTACGCATATAGTGAGTTCCACTATTCTACGTCGAATTAAATGCATACATCCAAGGGCGGGTAAATTCTTTTTTCACCAAATATAGTCAAGTGAGATATAAATGAAAGGTCTTGTTTAGCACTTTCTGAACCCGGCATTAGTTTTAACATTTGTTGGAAAGGTGTGGAGTGTGAGGGATCACAAATGACCATTTCTTTAACGAGCCCATTCTCAGAAACTGCACGACTGCAAAATTTGAAAAAAAATCAAGAAGCTGCCACTGTATGGTGCTTAGGCGCCGAAATACCCTACATACCACTATTATTTCAAATAAAGTTACTAATACTAAATTACTATATTTGTTAGTAATTGGCTGAAAACCTCGTCTTGAGTTCATCCTAGCACGATGAAATTGCAGTAATGTAGGCTACAATATGGAGCACAATCCTACCAAGTTTGGTGGAGATGGCACTATTACTAACAAAGATATAATAGATCAAATTTGTCGTTTCTTTGCAAATTCAAAACTGTGAATGTCAATAATACCCGAGAATGGATACTCTCACATAATATATGCGTATATTACGTGCTGTGTATTAATGGGACAAATGAAATCTCAAGTGTCTTTATATAAGAAATACACAAAACCTTTTATACCTGAAGCGACAAGCTTCCAATTTCCCGACTTGTTTGCCACGTGGTCGTTTCCTATCGCTGAAAAACTATATTCAAGCGTATTTGACCGAGGAGCTTTAAGGACACAAATAAACTTAAAACTCCATGAAATTATGGTATGTTAGTGGATGACTATCGATGATTATCGTCACTTTAATCGGCGCTTATAATGTAAAAAATGTTCTTCTGCAGCATTAAATACTTCCCTTATATAACCAAAGTTAACCATCCGCTCCGTTTCTATCCCTTCGAAAAAAAATTACTATTGACAAAGTAAATTATAAAGCCAAGTATAATCATGCGTCCTTACGTTTGTGCACTATATTCAAACGAATAAGTTGAAGTCACGAGACAAAGGATTAGGGGGTCATTCACATTCTTATCCAAAAGCAGGCTTATCTTTTTCACTGATTGAAGAGGACACTCCACTGCTCGACCACCCGACGCCATAGGACAGAGTCAACACAAATAACCAACTGGAAAAGCTGAACCCACCACCCGGAAACTCAAGAGCTCAGCTTGCCATGACTCAGGCAACGGGCCAGCATCAAACGTAGGAAATGATTAGGTACATCTAGGATCCCTTTCCTGCTCATGGTTTTATCAATCATATTCCAGACTCTCTTCTTTGCATTTAGTTTTCTTTCAATAGGATTTTCATTTTGCCAATGGTAACTGTGATGACGGCGAGGTGTTTTTATGGAGCAGAAAAAAATAAAGAGCAGGACCATTGCAAAAGGACCTTTTCCAACTAAAGCTCTTATTTCAGAAACTTTGATTTGGACAAAGCCATCTCCATCGTTCATGATTTATCTTTCAACTCATATGTGTGGGTAGGAGACATTGGGTAATAGGAGTTGAACCATGAATGGGAACTTTCTTCCATGCCAGACTACTCTGTTAGAGGTGGTATCTGCATTGAAGTAATTTCGAATTATATAGTTCCATTAGATAAGGAATAAGATGCAATCTTTTGAGCAAATTCTCATTTCTTTTATTATGGACGGACTGAGAGAAAAAGCAACATCATTTCGATAAACTGTGACTCTCCCCTCTTAGGAGATTTATTTACCAAAGCAGGTGGGAAGAATGGCAAGCACAGCGCCTTTTGTAAGTCCAGAAAATGAATAAGTCATTAGAAAAGCACGATTCATTAAGGAGCAGTTAAGTTAGGAATTTAATTTTAAATATGCACGGAAGGAAAACAAGGAAAAACTTATAATCTTTCCAATGAATGCATCCTGTTCACATGTAGGTAAATCGGATGACATCGATGTAATCTTTTCATTTTATATTTTTTTTTTTTTAATTTCTAAGTGGATTCTACCTAATACTACCAAATTAGCGCTAAGTGGTGCGCAATTCGGCTCGGACGATCCTCCCTACTTAAATGATATTGAAGGACTTTGGTGGTCATGCCCGGTAGTAGGTAATTGGAAAAATCTTCCGAGCATTCCCAAAAATGTCGAAAACGTTTGCAGAGTGATGTACTTCGAATAGTTTGAACCGGACTATGCGGGGCTTCCAGGACATCTTTTTTTTGAGCCGCAGTGGAGCGTCTAAGGTTTGAATCCACCAAAAAACACTCCCGTCTCTAAGGCCCCAGCCCCGGGGGACCAGCATTGAGGAATTATTTCGTAGACTGTATTTGTGTTTTGGCACTTATGCTGCTGGATCTTGGGTGTTTGCTCCCCCCCCCCCCCCCCCCCCCCAAATTACGGAGAAACCCGTAAGCCAGTTGCCCTTCGACCTAAGAATCTCTGCAAGTTTACTCAACGGGTTCAAGATCCTTCCTAGCGCTTGGTTTACATTTCCTCTCTACGTCGTGAACCTTGAAAAGTGTAAATCATACGCTCTGGACGCTTCGATACGCCAATGCATTCGGGACAATTCGGAAAGCCATCCAGCCTCAAAGCGACGCAGATAGTGCTGTAAGTACCAGTCGTGTGAGGAACCGGGTAATTTGTTAGTTAGTTTACCCGTACTGTAGCCTTATATTGGTAGTGAGACTGTGTATCTACAGACCCTCCGAAGAATCAATTCATTTGCATAGCTAGAGATCGTGCGTCTCGGAACTTGCCGCACTCTTACCTTCTGTGTACACTTCCATATGCCTTGGATGGTTAGGTCATCTCATTTATTCCGCTTGAATATCAGCGGGAATCATGCCCCGCCACCACCGGTAATGTCCCATAGTACCAGCTTAATTACCGCTTCCATCATCGAATGGGTGATCTGGATGGCTTTTTCTTTGGCTGTACTATTCAGAGATATGTCGGACTTGAGCGGCGGGAAAGCGTGTCCTCATCAAAAGCTTTGGTTGTCTACTTGGGCAACTCAGCTGCCCTTTGGTAAGAGCTCCCTTTTTTAGCGTGAGAATCACGTCTAGCTTCGCGAATGTTTCGAGCAGAATACATCCTCTCATATTCATTGTCCGGCTGTATGAATAAATAGCCAACGCGTAACAATCCTCCGCTATGATCGTCGTCCAACGCTGCCTCGCATCTAAAACTAGACCGCTCAAAATTTTCTCATACTCAATTAATATAGTGCTGGATATAACATAATAATAATAATCGTTGGCACAACAATCCGTATTGGATCAGGGCCTTGTTGTGTGTTATAGCACTTCATTTAAGACAGTAACGGTACACTACAGCATACTGTAAGACGCAATGTGGTCAGCATTGTGCTCGCCCGAGATTATTACCCTGATTTTACCCAGGTACTCATCACAGCTGAGTCGACTGCTATCCGACGTAAAACCACGATACAATTCCCACTGCCACCAGTGAAAGAGCCTTGTGCTCTAACCACTCTGCTATCCGGACATAGGGGCTGTATATATGCACTCCTTTCATTATCGATTTAATGAATCTTTAGCAAATGACTTGCCTTCATCAATTGCAAACGATTCAACAAATTCGAATGAACACGTAATCGAAAACAAAGAAAAGATTGGATTTGTAATGATTTCACTTGATTTACTTGGGTGTGTAAGTTTGATTATAATATTCTTAAATTTTAGATGAAATATAAAATGAAGACAACCAGTCCGATCGATGGTTGGGAACTGACTAATCCAAAACGTTAGAGGCAGAAGAGAAGTCTCGCTTCATGTGTTTCTTTTCTGCCCCTAACTCATGGCACACTTTTCTCGCCGGTCCCCCACTCCCGTGGCGAGCTCCGCAAAGTGGATAGATCCGCGCCATCTATTCGTTCGCATTCGCAACATTCGAAATAAATTTCGAATGCTGCGGATCCTGCCGCGCCACAAATCCGTCCTTCGGGTGCCCCCATCCTTGAGGGCTTATACTCGATGAGCGCGTTCCGTGGCCTACCTTTTTTCCAGAATTACAGCTACGTGCACTTTGCTAGCAATTGCAGGTGTTTGTTGATGAAATTCATGCTTCCCATAGTCAATTTTTAAAGACGGGTGGGCGTTTTGTTCACACCAATCTAGCCTGCGCATGGCCCCTCGTCACAGGCCGTAAGGAATGTGCAATAGATGCAGACAATCTACTTTGTCAGTTAAGAGCTAGTGGTGGCGATCAGTTAAAACTTGATGGTTCCAATGTATCCCGGAATCGAACATTGCCTGCGGTTAACATAAGCAAAGCTGCTATGTTTTCATCACCAACTTATACTTGTATGCAAAATTCTGATGAATCAGCTTATATACCCAGTCTTTAACCTCAAGTGACACATTGAACCCTTGTTGTTCTTCAACCCTGTCCTTCATTAGAAAGTTTCTATAAGAAAGGATGAGGATCACTTTGTCCCTCGTCGCAAACGTAAATGCCTACGCCTCCGACAATCCGCTCCTCGTCCAACTTCACTTTACTCAGAGTATTGAAGGATAGATACTTGAAGTCAAGTGGAGTTAGACCGCAATCTACCTTACAAACAGTCGCATTAACATGATTCTCACTGAAATATCCGGCAGGCACTGGGCTTGAAAAAGGTGCTTTCTATGCACTTCCTTGCCAAGAGAATCAGTCCAGACTTGAGTACATTATTGCATAACGAACTGTGTTGCACTAGAAGACGCGTCTGGTAGATGTAGGACTCGCAGCACTACAATGCCATTAGGCGACTTACGGCCGAAATTACAGCTGCAGCTGTCCACTGCTACTTTGGTTTGTTCGGAGAAGTTCGTGTTTCAGTCGAACGTCAAGCTGTCATCTATTCGCTTATTGTTCCATTCCAAGTGTGTTTTGCGGTTATTTAACAATTTGTTTGGCGACAAGTGCCGCAACATCATCTGTGCTACCGACCAGGCGTGATACTTCTGGCATGTGGATTGTTAGCAGATTATTGTAAGAAGCGTTCCAGAGATCCGACCCCAGAATGGATTGTGTGCAACCTTCGGCATCATCCCAATCTTCTTCTGACCGTCTAGCGCCTCATAGAGCAAGGAGCGGTTTCTCAGATAACTCTTGAATATCCGCAGGAGATAAGCTATATCTGGAACGAATTGTCTAGGTTGCCTCAAATGTCTTCCATCTTACGGATTTAAACACGTTTCTGACATCAAACATTACTTTTCGAGGTCGGCGGCTATGTGTATCTGCTTGATGAATCACATTCATAACTTGCATTTCAGTATTGTAGAGATCCCCGCTCAAAAACCGAACTATCGAAATAAGTCTCCGGCAGCAAGTATCTCTTCAGCCAGTCTACTCCTGATGAAATTTCTGAGCGCTTTTCCAGCTCAGGATCTCCTCCTCTTTCGCTAATTAGCGTACGCCTCGGTACTTTCTAGCGAAAAAATACCCTCCTTCAGAAAAGCGTTGAATGCGTCAAGCAGGAGGTCTGACCGATGAGGAAACACCGCCAAGAAGGGAGCAGGGATGCCTTTACACGGGCCAGAACCCTTCTGTGGAATCTGAAACGGTTTCATGGCTATGAATCTAAGAAATGAAGAGAAACGGTTGAGGGAACTATATTGGGCGGGCCTACCAGGGATGGAGCAGTCCAGGGTGCTTATTGGGGGATACGAACCCATGCGTACAAAGGATTGCTTAAACCTCACCAAAAAGAACATCCGAATCATAGTGGGAATTCTCACTGGTCATTGTCGGCTGAACTATCACCTAGGGAAGCTAGGGATATCTACGGACACTGCCTGCAGGTTTTGTGAGGAGGAGGACGAAACCTCTATACACGTCGTGGGACAGTGTCCGGCACTTGTGCAAAGTAGGTGGAGACATCTGGGAGAACACTTAATACCAGATGCAAAGTTGAAACATCTGGAAGTGGGGAACATACTAAAGTTCGGATACAGGTGCATTTTTATTTTTCTTACATGGGCAAAAGTGGGCAATTTACGCTGACTTGCATGCTGCTGTCAGCAAAGTGATGTTTAGATAGTAATGCCCGCAGAACAAATGTTCGGCATTAATCGAATAGAGTTTCTGCAAAGCCTTGCTTTTTCGTGTTAACCGTGTATGACTGATTCCCCTATCCCCATCGACTTGGTACTGCCAACAGCGAGCTTTGCTTTTGTTTACCACGCTGGGCAACCTTCTTATGATTGATCTTTGATATTGAGCTACATTACTCCTCCTGATCGTCTGATTGTTGTGTCAATAGATAGAGTTTATGACAACTCTTCCACAAGTCGACAATTTCCGCCATCCGCTTATATTTAGAAGGTTTGCTACGTCTCGGTGCTTATCTGGCCATGGAGTCTCTGCAGGCTGTCGTTATCAGATTCGTAACTGAATTTGCGACAGTGTTAGCTGTCGTGACACCACCGTGTCCTCCAGCGCGACTTCAGCTGTTCCACCTCCCGGTGTTTACCTTAGTGACATTCCAGGTGCAGGAAGGGGGCTGGACAGGCAGAAACCGAAAGGTGGCGTCAACCACTTCGAACCCGATCTGTTGATGGTGGTTTGCCGAAAAGTCCTCCATAACTCGCCATCGTTGGCGGCCAAAGGGTAGTATACATCCCAGGACAAAACATGGATTAGCACCCACGATGGAGCATAGAACCTGGGAAACGTCTGCTGAATCAACACCAACAGCTCTTCTACCAAACTCTGTCTCCACTTACTCGTGGTGATCGCTGGGAGTTCTTTCTTAATGAAAAACTTAAGACGGAGAAGGATGAAGGCGCTTAAAAACGGGACAATTTCTACCAACTGGTTCTACAGGTTGGCGGTTGGGTAGGGCTGACAACCCTACACGGAAAACCACTGTTACGGAACCACTGAAGGAGCCTCGGACAGGATCAATTTTAAACGATGAATGAGCCAACGACAACGGGATACCGATTTGCGCATTTTCTCATGGAAGGTGCCCTGCTTGTACAGACTGAATCTAATGCCGATGTAACAGGGTTGCTCCGAGCTCGAATACAACACCACCTACAATCCCCTCTGACAATCAGGTGAGAGTGAATACTAAAGTCATTCACAACACAGCTCTCCGCAAAACCTAAAAGGAGGAAATGGATGCTGCATTAACCGCATTTGACGACGTAAGCTAGCAACGGTACGGAGTAGTGTTGCATTCTCGAAGAACGCGGGCATGCGTAGCGACTTATTCTGAACTCCGTCGAGCGGAGAAGCGACTTTACAGACGGAAAAAGGAAGCCTGGGAGAACCAACAAGTCTGTGAACTCAAAAAGTATAGGGAGCAACCGCACCAGACGCGAAAGTTTTACCATCAAGTCAGCAAGATCAAGCCCTATACACCTCGATGTTCATCCTGCCAAGACAAAGAGGGTAATGTGATTCCCGACAAAATAGACATATTGGAGCGATGGGTTGAGTACTTTGATGAACTGCCCAACAACCAAAACATCGGTGAGTTGGAGGTCCCGCCAACTGAAGACGACGGACAAATACTGCCACCACCAAGCATAGAAGAAGCAGTCCGTACAATTCAACGGCTTAAGATCCATAAGTCACCAGGAGCCGACGGAATTACAGCCGAATTGATTAAATAGGGAGGCGACCAACTACACCAAGTGGCCCATCAACTGATACTCAAGGTGTGGGGCAGCGATTCAATACCAGACGAATGAGAATGAGGTATTATCTGTCCCATACATAAAAATGGGGATATCAGGCAACGCAACAATTATCGAGGTATCACGTTGCTGAGTACTATCTATATGATATTTTCAGCTATTTTGCTAGCCCGGAAGCCCCATACGCCCAACAGATGAGATTTTCTCTGTGCGGCATGTGCTGGAAAAAATGTTGTAATATGGACATCAGTTGCACCATCCTTTCATGACAGCATATCCAGAGTAAAACTATACACGGCCACACAAAATTGATAAGACTGATTACGCTGACCCTGACCAACGTGCGAGGCCAGATAAAAGCAGCAGGATCACTCTCAAGACCAACACAACATCAACAACGGTCTAAGACCAGGGGATGCCCTATTATGTGCCCTCTTCAACCTGGCCCTAGAGAAAGTGATTCGCGATGGAGATGTAAATGTGAGAGGCATCATCCTTTTCAGGTCAACCCAACTACTGGCCTACGCTGACGATATCGACATCATGAAGAGAACAACCCGAAATGTACTGTCTACCTTTATCCAGATCGAGCAGGCGGCGCGAGATCTCGGACTGCACATTAATGAAGGCAACGTCAGCGCTAAAAACCAAAGAAGAATCAAAGCCCTTACTGTACAAGTCTATGATCTTGCCAGTTCTTATGTATTCCGTCTCCGTTCTAAGCAAAAAAAAACTGCGAACCTTTGGCCGCGTTCGAGAGAAGAACCAATCTAAAGAATTTTTGGCCCTCTACACGACGATGGACGATTCCGTAGCCTTCATAAGGGCGAAATCTATGAGTGATACCACTACCGCGACCGCGGCGCAAAACCGGAATGTCTGGAGTCCCTTATTAAGGCAGATCTAGACCGGATACCCGTTGTTGCGCCGTTAATGATGATGATGATGACACCATTCCAGGTATTGGTTCCTTCTGAGCATTCACGTATGATGGTTTGATGGAGCGCATGGGTTCAAACCTATAAACCGGAACCTTATCTTCTGGTAGCCCCTTGATCGCTTCACAAAACGTATGTTAACAGTGTTTTCTGTCTTCCGACCAAATTCGTTGGAGACTGCAGCACATTTCGTTTTCTGAACGGAAGACGCTTCCACTTCACTTTCGGCTTGACCTGAAAGCGGATCTGATTGAGCACTCCTGCAAAGGTCCTTCCATCGGTTTAATTATCAGAGCTGGTGGTCCATCGTCTCCTCACATATGCTGCTCCACCATTTGTGTCTGCCTTGATTTTAGGCGGATGGTTTTCTGGCAACACGATGTGTTGTTGCCTCATGTCTCTCTTCGCCTTCTCTTTTTGAGCGCAAGTTTTATTGCTGGTTTTAATTTTCCCGCAACTCCTGTTGCTCTCCTCATCCGCCTGTAGAAGAAAGTGAGATCATAAGCTTCATGAGCCCGTTCCTCAAACTCTTCCTGACGTTTTTCTGGAGGAATTTTCCAGGCTGCGTACGCTGCACAACTGGCGTACATTTCCTGATAAGCCTTTCCTCTTCGGTTTTCGCAAGATTAGTACAGTGCGCTTCCACGCAGCTTATATTTAAAGCGATCTGCCCAGTTTTAGCCTCCTTGCAGCATTAGCTCGGGTGTCGCATCACTTGGCGTGTCTTCTTCTATATTTGTCTATGCGCATCCCGATGACTCTTCGGGTATTTCAGTCCTTGTTACCTCCTTCGCTGGACTCTGCAGTGAGCGACACATTTTCGTGCTGCGCCCAAATGCAATCAACGCCATCTCCGTTCGTACTATCTGCTCGGTTTAGTAATTTTTCTCGATGGAAATTGTACCAATGTATCGTGTGCAAAATAATGGGCTTCAGTAGTTAGAAACGAAGGTACCCTCGGGAACAAACCCCTACCCCAGTTCCCTAATGCCTGACCTACGCTTAGCTAATCCTGAAATTAGCAGACTGATCAGCTTTCTCGGGCTAATATGGTCTACGCGATTCACTACCAGACCACAGTCTCAAAGTCGCACAACTGCCACCTTGGTAGAGCTAGGTTCACATCACTTCATCGACGTAAGCAAGGAGTTGTCGAGGACTCTGGAGACTCCCAATGTGTTCCGACGTGTATCAGTCATTAGCGGTCCGCTCTTCACCAAAAACTTTTCTCAAGACTACTACATAGGGTGCAGCTACAGTACCAGCTAGGGGGCCAGAACTACTTGCTTGAGCATTTCGGGGCTGCAATTTTGAGAGACACCAAACATTGGCATAGATATTGGGAGAACTGAATTCAGTTTCTCATATCCCTGCAGACCCGTTTTGTAGAATATATAAAATTTTTGTTAAATGCAGAGAAAATTGATACAAACACAAGGCAGAAGAATGCGTAGTGGGATATAGTGAGGTTTCTCACGCCGATAATTCTAATACAGAAGAAGCTTCTAGAGCAAGAGTGTATCTCTCGGATAGAAAAACAAGAAGTGGGCTTTTCTCTTCTAAAAATATACAATGGTCTTTCAACATGAAATCTGATGGATCCAAAGAACAACAACCTCGGTAATTGACGAGTAATTAAAGGTCTGGCGCCTCATGATCTGGAGTGTTAGTCAAATTATACGGTATTGGACAATTTCTTCATAACTTCATAAATCATTCAAGAATGTAAAAATCCTTTTAACTATGCATCGTGATTCAATGCGGGGAAACTATTTTAGGAATGCGGTTACTGTCACGTAGAAGAAAATGAAACTTTAGTTACCTTTTCGCAAGTCAGTTTCTCCCATGACAGGACCGGAACCAGCAATAAGAGTGAAGCTTCCAAGAAGGATGAGTGGCAAGGCTTTAATGTCACTGGGTATGCCAAACTTTTCCGGTCAGAATCAACCAAACAAACTGCAAAGTTTACCCTGTTAAAAATCAGATGGACAACCAGAAGAATTATGGGTATTCTAACTGGCCATCATTCAGTAGCTTGGATACATTTGGAAGAGGAGGACACGTGACCATTCTGTAACGAGGAAGTGGAATCCAGGGTGCATTTGCTATGCCTGTAGACGCATCAGATATCAGTTTTTGGTGCTGATGTGCTCCAATCGCAGCGGATAGCATCACATCAACTAATGGAAATCCTGCAATATATAAGCGATTGCGGGATATTCCGTTTGCCGGGAGCGCCGTGTACAATGGATCCCTACGGTCTGCGGATTCAGGGATTGAGCCTCTGCTAATCCCATATACATACACTTAAAGTAGAATATTGAAAAGTTTGGTGGAAAACCTTCTGTTATTAACAGCGTGACAGTAGGTTATATACGTTTTCTCTTCATGGAAATGAACTGCTATCCTGTAATGAGGAATGAAACCGTCGTGGTTTGAGATATTTTTATGTAAGGAAGTCTACTTTCTATACCTGAAGCCTTGAGCTCCTGTTTTCTGACTTACTTTAGATTAGGTAAGTAGTACCTCTAATTTTCAGTTTCTGTATGAACCTAATTATCGCCTATCAAAAGGACAATGTTTCACAAGATTGGTTCGGAATCATTTTACAACTTTGAAGATTCGCTAATATTTTGCGCTTTGCATACATTTTTTTCCGCCTTTTCACCAAACCACAAAAAGTTCGGCTTCACCCCGAATCGCTATCCCATAACATCCTGATCAAAGGTTACCAGCACGCAAGTTAGATTCTCATTTGACAGCAGAGCTGTTTGTAGCAGGTTTACTTTTTTGACAGGCTTCCATGTGGCATATGCAAGCCCAATTGACCCCAATTCAGAAAGGTACTCGTTTTCCACGGAATTCCAGTACTTTGTGTTTATCACTTGACCTTCCTTTGAAGCTACTTCTGTAATATTTGCAAATTTATTCTTTGTAAAATTGTCGCTTTTATTGAATCTCTCCCCCTTGTTGACAATGCCAGGAAGAGAGCAAATAGATATCATCACATTGCAGTCAAATACACGTGTCTCGCTGAAAGATAGTCCCGAGGTAGTTCCATCCTCCCCATGGCTAAATTGAAATTGCAGAGAGGGGTGGCTTTAACTTCATAAATACGGGAAGTAAATATAGCAGCAGCAGGAATGTGTTTCGAAAGCAATTTTCTTCAGCTTCGCAGTCTTCTTCTATTAAATTGTTTTCCTAACATGCATATGTAGATCCTGAGAATCGCTATCCTGACAAGGGTATGGGTGTACTAGATATGCATTATGAATGTCCTGGAGTTACACCTTGCGCAGTAAAAAGTGAAAGCCTGATAATAGTATGAAACTGCCGGTGCTGTTAGATCAGCAATTTTATCTTTATATATAATAAATGACATTGGGAATAGGTTGGCTTTGGATTCAGATCTGGAAAGAGCTCACAACAATTTTTACCCCCTTTTTGGCGTTTCACAAGGATGCCTAAAAATACTTCAGACTAAGTACCTTTCGCCATTCACTAGCATTGCAATATGCATACACGCAGGCTACCTTTTCGAAGCACACTCTACCTCTTTACTAATGCATAACTCCGAGTGTGAATTCCACTGCAAGGAAGAATATCGTCGTAAATTTTTACCGCATGAGTGGATAAGTTCAGCACCTCAGGTGAAGTATAATCGCAAATGTTGAATTTTACTAGACCGAACACATGTTTATCCGCAAGAAGTGTAACTCCTTGAAGAAACCACATATGAGATTTGTTTGCGGGCATGAGCATGTGTCGCGGCATTCAAGGATTATGGATTAAAGTTATCCAGGGTGCAGTCATCTTCTCTGTTAGCTTTTACAATAATATTAAGCTCAGTTTGCAGATTTGTGCGGACTGCAACCAAACTTCCAAGTGATATATCATATATAAAGGTAAACATCTTAGGGATAGACGCAAAAACTGGTAACCTATCTTCTAAGGACAAATAGGTCAGATGTTTTCTCTGAAGTATTGTATAGTAGTTAGCATTAACTGCTTAGGACTGTACTCGCTTGATTATCCATGGAACATATTTTTATTACAAGAAGTTACCTCTTCCTTCTTGGATTCTTCTTCATAGGCTTTAACGTTCGTTTTTGCATTAACTCCATATAATTTGATAATAGAAAATAAAGTTGTGTGAATAGAGGCACAGTTTCTGAGCAATAAGGCCGTAGAGGGCCATCGTACTCCCCCGTCCAACGGAACATCCCTAATCCGTTTATGTATCGCAGGATTCTTGATAGTAGATCTGATGCTACTCGCTGTAAGGGAAGTATAATAGCACCAAAAATATGACATCCGTTGCATTCCTGCAAGGAACACTCACATTGGCAATGTTCTGTGGATTGCGAATTTAGGTTCTACTACTTCCCCTTATGGGAAGCTTCCTCCAAATCTCTGGTGTGTTGACTCTAGATATAAGATTCAAAACATTTCTAGATTCCTGAATGATGTTCGAGGTAATCCGAGAAGTGCTCGACACCCTCACGGCAGCTTCACTTATCCTCATTGCTAGTGCTTATCTTCAGTCCAACTTTACTTGCCTCTCTTTCCAAATACAGACCCATTTTGCCAAGGTCCATGGCTCGGTGAGAAAGCAGACAGATGTCATCAGCGTAGTCGAGATATTCGATATAAAATATCATCCTTCACTAAAGTCAGGTGAGAAAGACGCTGTAGCCGCTATTCCAGAGAAGGAATCTCAGGACATGGAGTCTCAAGAGAGTGAAGGGAGACCCCGAACTCACTAATTTCGAAGATAATTTTTAATGTAGAGCGGAGGGCCAAATCAGTAAGGACTGTGGAGCGAACACAAATACAAATCAGCCTCAAGCACTGCCAGACGTCGCAGGACTCATTCTCGCAAACGATTCGTGGAAAAGATAGTATCTGGCCACGAACAATAAGCCACATCGAAATCGTTTGATCCTTCTCCCAAAAGTAACCAACGGTTTTGGCAGAAGGATCAAACTGGCAAAGCAGTGCTATCGGCTTGGGGAAAGCACGCCTTTCAAGAAATGATTGAACACCCGGAGAAAGGTTTCATCAGATCGAAAGCGAAAGTAGTGCACACACACAGCTGCTATACTCCATCCAGCAATGGTCTACAATCGAACAGCCAGACAACGAATGTGTGACAATGTTTTCTGTTCGAAACGTGGTACTCGTGTGTGTTGAAATCTCATACATTTTTAGAGCAGGCAGCCTGGTAACTGTAGTGGACCTGGCACACATGCTTGGCAAGTTAGTGATGATTGCACACGCAGTGATCACAAGGCAATCTGCATGGAGATCAAGGACCAATCGAGCTCGAAAAAGAGCTCTTACAGAGTGAGGAAGTAGACGGGAAAAGCTTTCGAGAGAGACACGTCCTCTGCAGCGCTAAAGCCGATCCTTGAATGGTATGACCATAGAAAAAGTCACCCATTTGCTTCCCAGCAGGTAACTTAACTGCTGGTTTAGCAACGAAGTTGCAAGTTTGCTAGGCACATCTTTCCTAGAAAGGAGGCTTAACCAGCGGTTTAGGGAAAATCCAGTAGCTAGAAACCATAACTTGGGGCGGCCGCTCCAAAGGGGCGATTCACAAAAGCAAAAGGAACTGCTTCAAACCGCTGTGCGAAGATGCTGGTATAAAGTCTTAGAGTGGACCCTACAAGATAGCTATTTAAATGCTCCGAAAACGAGTTGACCTGGCAGCGGCTTCTGAAAGCAAGATTACTGGCAATCTGTTTCGTTACAACTAGGGCAGCGGAAGGCAAACGGCCGATCAGATCAGAATACGTGCTACCTCAAATTACCGAGGACTATTTACGGGAAATATGTGATAGAATATGCGACAACAAGGTCCCTAGATTTGGATGACATCCTTGACAGAACTTTGAAGCTGACAGTGAAGAGGCGTGGCTGAAGGAAGAAATAGCGCCCATATATTGTCAAACAAATTGCGCAACGCATGCTGTTTCGCAATAATTTGCCAATGTATGGGCGTGTTCAAGGCCCTGATCCAATATGGATTGTTGGGCCAACGATTATTATTATTATGGGCGTGTTTGATGTGTTGCGTTTAGTTTCAAATATGTTTGAAATCTTTTGCAGAACGGAAACGTTTGCAGTGTGTTGCGCAATATTTTTCCGCTAAAGAGAGTATGACGGGAGGATTGTCACGTCCTCTCCCTTAAATGCTGTTGAAAAATTTGTGTGGTTTTCCTTCCTTAAAAATGCATAGCGGCTCCAATGGGGATATTATGATATCATATCAGGGTAAAGTAAAGTTTATCAATCTTACCCCAGGAGAACGAGAGAGTAAATTTATTTATTTATTTATTTAATTAAAGACAATACACTGAATGTACATTTCTAGTTACATATTGTCCTCAGAAGGAGGAGCATGTAAATGGCTTAACTTATGGTTAAAACTAAGGAAGGAAATAAGGACAAAGGACCCAACCTGTAGGGCGTTATAGGACCGGCATAGTCTCTGGATCGCGAAGTGAAAGTAGACGTCGAACTCCGCGAAGGGCACTTTCAAAATGTACTATGAGAGGCGATCCGGATAATAATATTGGAGTTTGCAGAACAGTCCATCTGGTAATTACAGAGTTTGAAAAGGGTACATATATCAAGGAACGTACGGCGTCGTACGGAAAAGGTTCCTTTTAAAAAGGAGGGTCCGGGTGAATTTACGCTGGACAGCTTCAAGAGCGCGGCAGTCACGGTTGCGGAAGGGAGACTAGACTACAGTTGAAAACTGATGAGGGGGGCTGAATTGAGGTAAAGTCAACGGAGGAATGTAGAATAAAACCACATACTTTGGAAGCTCGAATGATAACGTCAATAGAGTTGGAACTGAAACGAAGTTTGTCATCGATGATTACACCCAGGTCTTGAAAGAAGGTCAGTAGTAAAAGGGGTTATCAGCCCAAAGAGAAAGAATGTTGGGAAAGATTTAAGTGAATAGGACATCCAGTGGCGTTTGTTATGAGGAAAAAAAGTCAAGCGACGACGGCTTTACGGTTTCTTACCAGGGCAGATGCAAATCGTCAGACGCTGCCTCACCTCTCCCCTGGGAGCAGCGTGACCGTAGCGGCTAGCAGGTGTTGAATGCTCCCTTATATAACTCGTAGAATACGACATGCCTACGAATTATATTGAGCGTAAATCCGCCTTATTGACCAGAGCTTGGCCAGAGCTGACATATTCGTTTTAAGAATGATGGGGTCCTAAGTCCGCATCAACTTAATGCTGGACCGGACCAAATGGGGAGCAACTTACTCCTTGTTTCCTGGTCCACGGACCCCTCGCTTAGGGCTTGCACGCTGCTCCCAGGGCAGAGGTGAGGCAGCGTCTGACGATTTGCCTCTGCCCTGGTAAGAAACCGTAAAGTCGTCGTCGCTTGACTTTTTTTAAAACTTTGGGTGCAAGCCCTAAGCGAGGGGTCCGTGGACCAGGAAAGAGGGAGTAAGTTGCTCCCCATTTGGTCCGGTCCAGCATTAAGTTGATGCGGAGTTAGGACCCCATCATTCTCAAAACGAATGTTTGCTATGAGCTTGCTAGCCGAACACCAACGGACGAAAATATCAAGTCAACCGCAAGAGACCATAGTCCTGCGGAGACGAATCAGAGACAAATAATTTAAGGTCGTCAGCGTACAGCAAACACAAAAAGAGGCGGTGGAGATAAAAACAGGAATTGTAGGAAGCCAAGTATGGAACCTTGGGAAACACTAGGAAAGAAGGGAATAAGCGTAAAAGAAAATAAAGGAAGGAGTAAAGCCAAGAAATGATTGAGAGGGAGCGAGGTGAGTAGAGAGAGTTTGGAGAGGGGAACATTGTGGTCAACGGTATCAATGGCTTTGGAGAAATCGGTATAAATAGCATGTACCTCCTGTCGTGAATAAAGGAATTAATTAACGAAGTTGGTAAAGACCACAAAGTTTGAAGCAGTGAGTCGACATTTCGGGAAACCATGTTTTTTCACAATGAGGTGACTAAAGTGCGCGGTCAGCCAGTCGTAAACGAGGAGGTTTGAGGATTTAAGCAGAGATGTGCGAAAGGAAGACACATAGGGATCAATAACGCGCATTGAAAAGAGATCATAAATTCGGCCACATGTTTGTCGCGGGTTACGAATCCGATAGAAAATGCAATGGAAAAAAGCAAGTGTGCTCATTAATTTTCTTGATGTCGTCCGGGCGGTTGATGAGGTGTTGCATCAAGGGTCTGTTGTACAAATTGCATAGGGACTTCACAGAAGAATTTTTCGGTATCTTAAAATCATATGTATCAGAGCGCCTGTTTGGAGTGAATATAAAAAAGCACTACTACTACTTTAAACTGAAAAAGATTGAAGCTATTGACAAGATTGTAGAATGGACCAAGAAATGGAAAATAAAATTGAGCAAAGGCGAATCAATGTACATTAACTTTACAAACAAAAGAGAGAATCCAGCAAAAGTCATCATAAACGGAAAACATGTGCCACAGGCGAATGAGGTAACATATTTAGGTATGACACTCGATGCTAAGCTAAGCTGAAAAAGACATATCCTATGAAGGAAGGACGAGCTAAATGGCAGACACAGACAGATGTACTGGCTATTGGGGAGTAACTCCCAGCTGACCATACACAACAAGCTGTCAATTTATAAGCAGATCTTAAGGCCCATATGGACGTACGGCCTCCAGCTCTGGGGCTGTGCCAAAGAATCAAACCTGAAGGTCATACAAAATGTTCCCGCCGACAATGAGCACATGAAAATAGTAAAGTTCTAAAATTGACTGATATCTCTAATATTATGAGACGACTACAAAGAGGGTTATAGTGGATAAAAATCCAACATTCACAGGGATCGTCGACCCTGGTCTTTTGAAGATTTCCAATTCTTAAAAAAAAACAATAAATATTTGCCTTAGCGTATCGTCATCCTTTGCAAGTGAGTTACACTAGCTGCAGACATACAACAAAGTTGTCAATAAAGTTGTCGGTTGTAGCGAGATCGCACGTCTATGGGCTTAACGCCACCTGATCGGCCAACCGCAACTCGTTCTCAGACGTGGAACCTTGCTGTAACCGCAAGTTACCCACAGGCGTGCAATCCCGCTGCAACCAACAACTTGCTTGACAACTTGGTTGTACATATGTGGCTAGTATAAAACCAGCTCTACATGTTTGTGGCTTACCGCAAAATCCAAACCTGCCAAACGTGCGAGGTGAACCGTAATTCGTATATAGAATGACCATTCCATATGGGCGAAGATCCTTCCAAGTCGGTAAGGTTCGTTAATAAATTTTTATCCGCTTGTCCTTTTAAAAATTCGTACTATGGATTTTGAAGGTCTGCAAGAGGGTGACTAGCATAGAAACTTACAGGCGCGTGTCGTTGGGACACTTCAATGGTCACGATTTGCCAATTTCCGTGTATGAAATAGCCCTTTTAGTTCACTGACAGAAAAAATGGACTTAGGTTGAAATCATCCAGCGTATTATTTCGGTACATATTCTTCCACAAGATATGCAGAAAATCTTTTATTCTTGAAGTATTGAGCTGGCATTTTGTGACTTGTTGATTTGGCGTAGGCTTCCCACAGTGTAAACATGATGTGCATCCGAAAAGCTGTTGGCACAAAGGACGCTTTGGGAAACTAGCGAGTAGTAGAGTCCTAGAACTACGTAACGCAAGATAGTAAAGGAGGAATGGTCTTTCGAAAACCACTGTAAGTAGGCGTACTTAAAACGTTATGTCTCATCTAAGAGTGTATTGTAACCGATACATTTTCAACAATATTCTCTCAGTTTTCGCGTAGGTTAATGGCTCTCCTGATAAGGTCTTCTGTGTTTGCGGGTGGAACAATTGCGCCAAAAATATAAGCCCATTTGGAGAATTGCGCAGATATTGTGATAGTTGCCAAAATCAAAGAAACGTTTAATCGGCTGACGTCGTGATGATAGTAGAAATCCTGCTTATTTCTGTGTGATTTTTATTAGAGTTGTGGATCAATCAACGGTCAAAAGTAAGTATCCCATGTTGCACTATTTTTTTTCAGTCCCAACCTCCGCATGACGTAAGCTCCTTCCAAAGTAATAGAAGCTTTTGCGAAAGATTATGAGAGTTCGTGAAACTTTGGCTGCGCCTTTGGTATCTTCAGTTCTCATATATGATACAATCTTTTTTTTGTCTTCACTTACGATAATTTTATCGTCACGTTAAAATATCGAATTATATTTCACCATAGTACATATATTCGTGATTTAAGTATGATGGCGACGAAGTGATTTTATTTTATTCCATTTTTTAGACGTATTATCATTTTAAATGTGTTTGATTTCACTCCTAGTGCTCGACTCATAAAGAATTCATCGCTTGAGCTTCCCCTTTCTTTTTTTCTTTTCTTATAAACTAACATATGTATCTCCTGAAAAATAATTGGAACCTCACTAAAAAAAGTAAATAGGTTCAACCCCTCAGAAAATTACCCTTTACATGCGTATAATTACTTCCAGCCAACTAACGAAATTCTAAAATGTACCGATTGGTTTGACGATCCTTTAGATAACGTGACTGCGATTACAGCATTAGAACAGTTAACCATTTAAGTGGATGATACCATGACTATGATTTCCCAGCCCAGTATAGAAGATGATCCTTTCAACTCTAAAACGGTAGCATTGATGTCCATCTAATTGACTATCATAGTCTAATAATACTGTCCATTAGCCAATTAATTGGTAATTATTTCCTGCTCGACGATAATATTTGAGGAGGTCACACGACTTCAAGCACGCACATAAGCGTTTCAAACATATGTGCTGGTTTATTGATTTCATTGAAATAACCCTTTATGGACATTCCCCGGTAGTTGTTAGGGGTAGACGCCTTCAATGCAGTTCAATAGGTGGAAAAGCCTTATCTGAACGAATTATCTGTTACCTGAGCGGGAAAAGACCGACAGACTGCTTTGGATTTCAAAAGGCAGTTCTTTCTCATAATTGGACAGAACTTTTTACGCATTCACCACTTGTTTGGGGGGACTGCCCAACTAAACGCAGTTAACAAGTTGCATATTTGATTTACATTTTACCACTCTCACCATAAAATGAAGGGAGATGAGGCGATCGTTTGATAAACCATGTATTGAACTATAAGGCCGTGAATGTCCGCAAAATTAAGTATACACCACGCCCCTCAAATCATGGAAACTTTCTGAGATCGTAACGCCAACATCATGTTGAGTGGGTGGACTACTGCATTGAAGAGTTAGTAGCCATTTTTACCGCGTTTGCGTTCTAAGTCGTAGCTTTTTTGGCACGGCACCATTGAGTTTTTTGCAGAGCGCAAATATCGCCGTGAAGGGCTTTTGTGAGTCCTTCTGTCAGCGTATGAGCTGACCAGAAAAGAAGCAGAAATGCCATTCATTTCGACTAAAATCCATCTGTGAAATCGTTAACTGGTCAAGTAGAGGCGAAGGATTGCTTGGAGATTCTATGTGGAGACCAATGAAACAGCCATACATACCTAAGGATAATCTCTGGTACTTGTCCAAAGTAGGGAAATACACCTGGAACCAAGCCTCTTGAAAACAGGAACTTTTCTAACATTTATATTTGGTGCCCTGTGGGTTGGGGCTTAAGAATACACTCACAGTCTTCCCTGTTTGTCGTAACAGAGGACTAAAGGGATAGAAAATTCAACGGGAATTCCAACGATATAAGCTGCACATTCAGGGACTGGCTATGCACTAACGGAGACTTCCGGTACAGGGGAGACGATTTAAGCGTGGCTCAGGGAAGGTCTCCTGAAGGTGATATTGTGATTGTAATTGATGATTTGAATGATAAGGTGAGATCTGACAACACCTCGTTCGAAACACGGTCTTGGTAACTGTAATGATAATGGTGGAGGTTTGCGGATTTCTACAACTTCCACCGCCTCATCGGTCATCGTTCGCTCATTTCTCGAGCACGGAGCCCGCCATAAGGTCAATCGCGTTTCAACTGATCAGATTAACCACTTCGTGACCAGCAGTCGATCTAGGATTTGTCTTCCGGTTGTGCGAAACAAAAGAGGTGCACAAATCAGCCTAAAGAGAGATCACCATCTGATGTCGCTTACATTCACTTGCTTGTTGCGTACACCACTTCTCTCTTGGTTGGAGAGCGGCATTCTCCCAAGTTCAACATCGACCGTTTGTGCGGCCCAGCTGATGCGGGGAGTGGGAGAGCTCTATTGCTTATCAAAGGCAGATATATTGAGCGACCCGCCTGAAAATATAGGTGAGTATTAGACCACCATCAAAATGCTCTTTTCTCGCCTAACTGCGGAATCTTGGAGGTTGACCGATAAAAAGAAGGGGTTGAAAGCTCTATTAACCGCCGGGAGAGCTAGCGTGGTTTCTGCCGACGATGGCACCGAACAGAATATTGCCCGACGCATTAACAACGCTGGATCCAATTTCATTGCCTTGTCTAAAATCTTGAAATACTGTAATCTCAACACCAAGATCAAGTTCTGTGCTAATGTTCTTTCTGTGTTGTTATATGGGAGTAGCACATTGAAGGTGAACTCCAGTGTTACCCAAAAGCTCTAAGCTTTCTTACCCGACCCTATCTCAAACAACGAGCTCGTCACACAGGCCTGGCACTCCTACACACGGTGTGTAATGGTCTTGGAGATTAGGATGATCAAACGACCGACAGTCCGTGCAACTCATCGGCTTGAAAATCATAAGTCGTCAGGAGCCGATGGAATTACAGCCGAATCTGTTAAATATGGAGGCTACCAATTACACCACATGGTTCCTACACTCGTGCTCAAGGTGTGGTACAGCGAATCGATGCCTGACGACTAGCAAAGAGGCATTATCTGTCTCATAAATAAAAAGGGAGATATCACGCCGTGCAGCACTTAGAGAGGTATCACGTTGCTGAGTACCATTTACAAGATATTCTCCGCTATCTTGCTAGGCCGGATAGCTCCATACGTCCAGAACATCATTGGCCTATACCAAAGAGGCTTCACTCCAGGCAAATCAGTAACAAATCAGATTTTCTCTCTGCAGCAAGCGATGACAAAACTGTTGGAATATTGACAGTTTCGCCATTTCCTCATCGACTTTAAAGCCGCCCATGATAGCATAGCCAGGGTAAAACTGTATACGGCCATGAGAGAATTCGGTATCCCGATGAAATTGACCAATGTCCGAGGCCAGATAGAAGCAACAGGATCACTCTCAAGACCATTTGACATAAACAACGGTCTTCGAAAAGGGGATGCCCTATCATGCGTCTGCTTTAACCTGGCCTTCGAGAAGGTGATCCGTGATGCTGAGGTAAATGCAAGAGGTACGATCCTCTTTAAGTTCACCCATCTACTGGCCTATGCTGTCGATGTCGACATCATGGGAAGAACCACCCGAGACGTACAAACTGTCTTCATCCAGATCGAGCAGGCGGCGATTAGCGCGAGATCTTGAGCTGCACATCAATGAAGGCAAGATAAAGTATATGGTGGCAACGCCAGCACCAAAAACCAACCAACCAACAACATCAAACCGCACTGAACAAACGGGAAAAATAAGGATAGGAGACTACAACTTTTAGACCGTTGATAATTTTTCCTATCTAGGGTCGAAAATCGCAACCGATAACAGCTACGATGATGAAATCACCGCACGGTTGTTGGCAGTTAACAGAGCCTATTTCAGCTTACAAAAACTGTTCCGCTCGAAACGTCTCACTATAGGGCCAAAGCTCTTACTGTACAAGATAATAATCTTTGCCAGTCCTCATATATTCCTCGGAGACTTGGGTTCTTAGCAAGAAGAATTGTGAACTCTTGGCCGCGTTCGAGAGAAGAATCCTCCGAAGAATTTTTGGCCTCCTACATGAGGATGGACGATTCCGTAGTCTACATAACGACGAAATCTATGACCGATACCATGACCGTCCGTTGTGGATAAAATCCGGTTGAATATGTTACGGTGGGCGAGTCATTTAGAAGGAGGATAATCCAGCCCGAAAAGACTATAAGGGCAATATCAAAGGTGGGAAACGAGGCAGACCCTGCCTATGATGGAGCGATGGCGTAGGTCAGGACGCCAGACAGCTTTTAGGGATGTCGAATTGGTGGACCTCGGCGCAAAACCGGGATGTCTGGAGTTGCCTATTAAGGCAGGCCTAGACCGGATACTGGTTGTTGTGCCGTTGATGATGATTATGAAATGGCCGTCCTTAGTGGCCAAAGACGACCTAGAGGGAAGAGCTATCCCAAAAACCTAAAAAAGTTGGCAAAATTGACCGTGAATGTAAGCGCGCAAATGCTGAACTCTATCGTAGCTCCCGGCCTACACGTGCTTGCACGCCTCTGTGCTTGCCAGGCTCGGGGATGTGGGGTCCTTTGAGCGCTATGATCCCCCACGTACACTTATGCAAAATTTACGTGTCTACACCAGTGCGGGAGTCCGCACCGGATCTTGAAAATAACAGCAAAAACTTAGAGATTCGCGTAAGTTCAACGAGTTAAATCAAAACGCGAGCTAAAACCGAAAAAAAATGAAAATAAAAAAACGAACACCCCCACCTGCAGCCGTAAATTTCCAGACCCGAGTGCCGCGATCGAAAGGGCGGATCATAGCCTCGGTCCCTGTTTCTTCTGCCTCAGATGTCTAATCACGCTGGGCCTCTGGGGTCGGATCAGATGAATTCCTAAAAAAAATGGAAATTTGATTAATATGACAACTGCTTCTGAAATTCCTTTGAAATTGAACATTTGTAAAGAAGATTTTATGACAAATTGATAATTCACAATTTCAATAATGCGAAGGAGGAATTGAGTTTGCCAAATAAAAAAAAATCTATGAAGTGATCTTTTTGGGGTAATCACTGTTAACTATTTTGACCCCTGCACTCCAGTTGTGTCCTTTCCACCGTCAGAGATAGCTCGATTCAAGATTTCGCAACTTTCTCGAGTTTCACTTGACTTTCCTTGCCTATGCGCTTTGGGAAAATCCGTTAACAGCAACCAAAGGCGCTTTTCTCGAAAAGTAGATTCGATTGCTATTGCATTTTCGTAACTCTCTTTTCACATCCTTCATTCGTATACCCTTCACAATATTTTACTTTTCCTCGTTTATCGTTCATCCCTCCTTCGTCTCAGTTTTTTTCTTTCCGCACGCAACCACAGAAGCTTACCCACCACTTATCGGAAAGCTGTATTCACCAAAAACTATTCCCAAGATAGATAAACACTCGTTGAATCTCCCATGTTCAAAACACACTGTCAAAAGGTACTCGTATTATAGCTCCACGATATTAAACATTACCCTCATTTTCACTTGCAACCGAATTCTTTGCTGTCTACCACTGGTTCTCCTCTCACTGACTGACCCCCGTTTTCCGTGACACTTCTCGTATCTTCAGTTCGTCGCCGTTCCAGCTGTCCACCATGAACCTGTCCTGATGTCACTAACATCGCCTTTTAAAGTTCATGTTGTCAGCGGCAGCAAAGTTCATGTTGCCGCGGATGCGGCGATTATTCCCTCTGTCACGATCAATTTGTCCAAATGCATTCAATAATGTGCAACATACGACGAAATTGAAGGTAATTGCACACTCTATAGTGTGCATTATTTGAGCAAGATAATAATAAAGTACTAGTCCAATTTTGCATATGTAACCTTAATTGAAGTAAGTGTGTATAAAAGATTTTTTAAGAGATATACAACGGTTTTTTCCTAGTCCCTTATGGAATTTGGTGGTACAAATCTATAATAACAGCGTATGATATTCGTACAAGAGCTTGGCGTTATGCGTGAGTGTTCCCATGTTTTACATAAGGGTGGGTTTGGCAATCCACAGAATATTGGGTAAAAAGCCTATCCAGTATGAAAGTCTCCATCTTCACTTACCATAATGTCTTATAAGGGTGATGTTATAGCGAAATTAAGCAGCGTTTAGAATTTATTTTTAATTTCAATTGCATCTAAATCATGGATGTTACACATTATTTAACGTTTCAGCATAATTCCCCAACATTTTCTCTGATAAAACAATAATTATTAACTCCTCTCCGAAACGCCCATGATTATATGTACATACATTATCAATTACGCTCGCCCCGCTTCAATATTATTGAGAAAATTCTAGTCCTTATGGAGAATGAAATTTAAATGGAATCGAATTACACAAATATTTCGTTGAATTCATTTGCCCTTGCGGCTATTTTTACTTATCGTATGATGAATATGAAATTTTCTCTTGTTTTTATTAGCCCTGACTTGTTTTCACAAGATGAAATTGTTTTACTAATTTAGGAAATTCACCCCCAGGCCTAGAAAAATTTGAAGCGAATTTACATAGTTCTGCGTCTATTATGTCTGTTTTAGACGATTTTTCATAATTTTTCCTCCATGCTCCCGCCAGCGTACTGTATTAATTTTAACTGAATTTCTCATCTCCGGTCATTCTGAGCTTGGCGTTCATGAACGGTTAATTAGTTCTGATATCCTGTTCAGTTATAACTTTCCCATTAATGAGTTTTTATAATGGAACTTCAGGGAAAATGTTGTTCACGGAGAAGCTGGTTACCACATACTATATGGATTGGTAAGGAGTGGCCATTGTAATTATTGAGAAAGCGAGTATTTGAAATGGGAATAGCCGGGTTTAAATGTTAACATTATAAACATTGTAACTTCATGAGACAGAGGAGTACTGGATAACATCAACACCATAATGCCTAATGCTGGAAGCCATTTAGAGAAGAAGGCGTTCGAATGAAGGACGATCTGATCAGGAGCCCGCATCAAAAACGTGAAAAAGGACGTAACAAAAACAGATCGCTTATCAACGAAAATGATTGTAATAACCACTGCATTTGTCCAAGACGAGAGCATATAACCTCATGATTGCACCCAAAAATGGCCTTGTCCAGGAGAGGTTCATAGATCTGGAGATATTCCTCGAAGGTAAAGGGAGGGGGGTGCTCTCTGCACTCCCGAAAATGGAAGAAGCAGGTAATCGTATAGAGCATAACTTCGACCTGAAGAAATTGCCCTCAACGCAGCTTAAAGCAGATAGTACTCTCGTCGAATTTAATAAACTCAGATTCTTTCCAATAGGTTGGAGGAGGTAGGAAAAGATTTCAAGAAAAAACTGAAACCAAGCAACCCGACGGTATCACAAGCTGCATAAGTAATACCTAAATACAATGCTACCCACTTTAAAGCTATATAGAGACAACTACATACAGGAGATGTGTCTTTCGGCGGGTTGCTTGAATTTATATGGTGAATAAAAAGGATTGCACATATTAGACGTTCTTCAGTCATTTTGGCGTGAAAAGTTCTGCTGATGATTTTGATAGTGTTGGTGTCGTGTATGTGATACATGGGATAGAGGAACATACACATGAAAACCACAAAGATGACTGGGTATTTGATTTTCTAGGCGCATTTGTTCGTAGATTAATTTGAATTCGCCGCACATTTCATTTGGATTAGTCATTCTGATGTGGGTCTAATCTTTCACAAAACAACCATAATGGATTATGCTTCGTAGTATCGCGGATGAATCCACTGCAGATGATCAAAAGATTACGCGAGAAGAGCGTTGCGTTAGTCTGACTCGGATTCGTGCTTTATAAGTCCATAAACAAAGCGATGCAATTTATTAATGAGCACAGTTGGCAGTGAGCACTCGCCGAGCTTATCGCACAGAACAGGAAATCAAAAAATCTTCAACGCACAGCCTAATCGAGATTGTATGTGATCATTGCGTTTAATTAAAGTTCTTTGGAGGATTGCGCTGTTTCAGTGGCATTCATTGCTTTGTCGAGAAACTTCAGAACAACGACATTTTTAAGCGAATCCTCGAAGATGCCACGGATAATTCCAAACGACTCTAGACATTGACAAACATGAATTCCATCTGAAAATCAAGGTAACTTCTACTCAAGGGAGTAATTCTGACCTTCCTTCGCTTTTATAGATTTAACATCATTGAATCAATTGCAACCACTTAGAAACACACAGCATAAATTAAATCAAGTTTATTTGGCGGGCGTCAATCGCTAATCAAAATAATAATTTGGAAAGGTGCAGTTCATGAACATCATGCATTGGTTCGTGCGTTGGATCGTACTGCGAGCTGAATTTAAATCAGTAAGTTAACACAGCATTCATTGATTTTAAGGCCGTAAAAACTTTGTCGGATCAGCTAATAGATAAATGGAAAGGCTGCGTTGAGACTGTGAACTCCTAGAGAATCAGCAGGCCATTTAGACATAGACAGCCCCAAGCGCTTTTCAGACAGGGACAGGAAAGAGTCACCATAGTCTGAATGGCCGCGTGGCATCTAGACACCATAGGAATAGGGACTCCACCCGGACAAATTTACTTACTATTAAGGCAAGTGGTCAGTACCCCGCTGAGGTAAGTTGTAGGCTTTAGAATTCACCCAAAATATATACTTATTGCAAAAGGCTTTAAAAAGGGATAGAGATTTGTGGCCTAGCGACTTGAAATTCTTCCTTTCTACAACAAACTTTTGCTTTTGCAACGGTTTGTAATTGGGTTCTGTTTCAGGTACAGAGTCTGCTAGAAGGTCAGTTGGGTCTGCATGTACATCTAATGAAAAACAAGAGTAGCACTTAGCCTTCGTTTGCGCCTTCCACCAAGGATAGAGGGCCTTAACCGTCGAAGCTCAATACTTGCTGCTCGTCGAAAAATATTATATATAATTGAGCATTAAGCCGCAATCAGAAGTGCTCTTTTCTATAGCGCAAGTGAACTTGTTGGCTATGTTGAGAAGGTTAGCATAAGATTTGGCTGAATGTTTAAAATTACAAACGGATCAACAACCGTAGAAAACTAAAGGTTCTTATTACTACTGGAAGCGAACTTGATGTTTCTTGATTTCCGGTGCCTTGGTAAATTTTGGGAAGTACAGCGTAACGTACCCGCTAACGAAAGGGCATTTTTTATTGCCCTCGCCAAAGGGGTAGAAATTGTAACAAATATGAATGATTTTGCTATAGTATATCGCATCACGAAAGAACATTTGTTATATTGCATTAAAAATTTGTAGAAGGTTTCCAGAGGTTTATTAACTGCCCGACTTCAAAAGATATTCTGCTTCTTCGGAAGGAGCATCAACTCAACTCCACAACCTTTCCTGTGTGTGAAACTTGTGAAGGATGGCTCTCTCCATCTGCCTCCTTCAAAGCGAGAGATATGCCCACGACTCGAACGCTGTCTGTATTCTACTTTTCAAAGGTTACTCTGTCTTTCATTGTGACAGAAACCGCTCAGCATTGGGTAAGTCAACCGGCGAAGGCTGCTTAGTTCCTTTTCTGTAACAAAACGATTTTTTCCTTCTCCTGCTCATAATCATCATTATCATCAACAGCGCAACAACCGGTATCCGGTCTACGCCTGCCTTAGTAAGGAACTCTAGACACCCAGTTTTGCGCCGAGGTCTACCAATTTTATATCCCGAAAAGCTGGCGTTCCATCTAAGACAAGGTCTGTATCGTCTTCTTTTTCTACCATAGGTATTACTCTTATAGATTTGTCGCGCTGGATTATCTTCACCTATACGGACTAGGCGACCCGCAACTGGGTTTGGGACTAGGTTGTGGCGTCTGCGTCATTGATGCTGCTTCCGCAATTGATCAATTGATGCTGCTTCCGCCATCCTGTCATACGCAGCTCTAGGGAACTCGAATTCTGCACCCGCGCGCTGCTGAGTTGACGACGGAGCACTGTGGCGGAGCGAGACTTCAGTTCCACTTTATACCCCTGCCAGCACCAAGCCATGAGTGCGCCCGGCAGATACGCCGGCATGTGGTTCTCGATGAGAACTTTAGTTTTATTGGTTTCTTCGTGCCAACTCTGCTTGTCTCCTTCCTTAACTTTAAAGCCGTGTGACCAAGCTCCATTACTCAACGAAAGAGTTTGCTCCTTTGTATCAGTATCGTCGAGGTGTTTGAGGAAAAATGAGATCGCCCATTGAACCCGCCACGAACGTCTTCCAGCCAAGGCAGCATGAAAGAGGTTACTGGTAGCGGGAAGAAGAAGTATCGATGACAGAACGCAACTCTTACCCATGCCCTTTTTGATTCCGATGCCTCGGGTGACATTTTGCGCCATAATATATCGCTCTAATAACAGCTACTAGTTTCTTAGGAATACACTCCTTTCGTTCAACATTCGTATGCTGAGAGCAAAGGTAATTTCGCTTTTATTTGGAGCAGCAGTCTACCTCAGCCTGTTACCCTGGCTTGAGATGTATAGCTATTTGCGGCCAACGGAAAACGGAACTCCAGCGCACTCTTACCGGGAGTGGTTACGATCATCTTCTCTTTTGCGACCGATGTCAACACTTCTTTTGTTACGCAAATTCAGACGATGACTCCTAAATCTACTCCTGATCGCTCCCGATATGATTAACTCGAAACCCAGCGGACTGGAATAGTGTGTACAAATAGTGACGCGATAAACGCTGCAGGAGTCTAGAAATCTTTCACCATTGTAAGCTTTCCGAAATGATCGCTCAAGTTGGAGGGCAAGCATTCTGAGGAAGTGCATGCGCATATTTCAAAAATCAATCAATCGATAATGAAAGGACATAGCCATGAGGCCAGTTACCATTCCGGAAGCAATTCAGTTTCGTAATTTGTAAGTTGTTATCGACCTAATCATTTTTTGTTGCAAAACCTGAAAGTAAAAGAGACGAAACCGGAACAACGTTTATTCCACTTGAGGAACATATAAATGAATTGTGAGAGGAGTATACCTATCAAAAGTTGTTTCAGGTCTGATGAGAGGAGTGTGGAAAGGAGGGGATTCTTCCCGGGCCCTGACTAGGGGACCCGGAATAGAAATTTCAAGGAAGAAAGAAGTAGCGGCATAATTTTCTCCCCGAGTCCAGATTTGCTCTCTACGACTCTAGTTGTTCAATATAAGGGATGATAAAAAAGCATCAGTACCTTCTTAATCACGACCTAAGTACCTACAAAAGTGTAATTTTTCCCACTTCGTAACCTGACAAGGGGAAAGAATAGAAAAACGAAGGAAAATCCTCGGAAAAATAATAATTTTTTCCAAGAAAGGGAATATGTTCTACGGAGATATCTTTCCAAGGATTAAGACAGATCTCTGGATCACACAGATTTGGGTAGCAATGTCAGCCATATCAGGCATACACAAAAAGAGGATCTGATGCTGGAATCAAACAGATTAAAGGAGAAGTAAAAGTGAAAAGTGCGGAGGAGAGGGCCACATAATCAAGGACTGCATCCCATGCACGCATGTTATGCAAGGAAGGGTGGTCGACGGGAAACCAGTCCCTGTGTAGCGCATTTCTTGTAACGCTGTTACATCAGCCTTATATTGGGACCAGGTATAGGCCAGCTGCTCAACAGCATTCGTTCTGTACAGGGAGCGCTCTTTCCAAGAGAAAATGCGCAAATCGTCATTCCTTTGTCGTTGCCGGGTTCGTCGTTTTAGAATCCATCTTGTCCGAGGCTCCTTTTGTGGTTTCGTAACTTTAATTTTTCATGTAGGGTTGTCAACCCTATCCGACCCCCAAACTGAAAGACCAGTTGATACAATTTGGCCCGTTTTTAGGCGCGGGGGCTCGTGTTTATCCTTCTACGTCTGCAGAGTTTCATTAAAAAAGAACTCCTAGCGATCACCACGTGGAGATGGAGATAGGGTTCGGTAGTAGAGCTGTTGATGTGGTTTCAGCAGACGATTCCCAGGTTTTATGCTTCATCGTGGGTACTAATCCAAGTTTCGCCTTGGTACCTTTTTTAACCTTTGACCGCCGTCACCGCCATCTTCATCACCGTACAAGTAATTTCACCAAACGCGTCCCCTTTGCCATATCTTGTGTATATTTTCCCAGTCTTAGCCCTAGAAGTCCCAACCGTATTGTTCCCCTCTCTTCCTTTCATCATCCGGCGACGAATTTATTTTCGTTCCATTCTTCCTTTACTTTATTCGCTTTCGTCAACACCTGTGCCACTCTCTGATTTAAGCTTCCCAGAAATCACTTAAATGATCTTGTCCGCTTCACCTTTCCAGTTCCCTTAAGCCCTGCTTACGGCCCTCCTTATCCCCATCATCCTGGTCTCAAGTTTGATATCAAGATCAGTTGGCTGCGCTCCCCTGCAATGAGAAGGCCTGCCAAGTTTAAAATTTATAAGATGAATTTCGAAGTCCTGGACTCAGCCGTGGTGACAATCAGCTGGGCCCCTCCCCTCTCTAATCATTAGTATGCTACCAAATACTCAGCGCCTTCTATTCTATTTGGTCAGACCTGTTTCCTTCCCAATTCACTGTGATCTTACCTTGTCTGGTTCCCCCCTGAAATGAAGTGAAAGTCAAAAAAATACTGCTAGGAGAAAGTTCCATTCTTCTATGAACTATTTTGACATTTTTTTTTTTTTCGGTCAAATATCTAATACTTGAGTCCAGAAAGGAACATCTGGACAGTGTTGCAGTCTCACTGCAGCGCGAAAACCTCAAACTAGTCTGATCTCTATTCGCCAGCCTGCTATCCCATCGTCACCAAATTTTCTAGCTCTTCTGTTAACTCCCCCCCCCCCCCCCCCCCCCAACTATCTCGTGATTTCCATTGTCGCCCCTTTTCTTCAATATTTTTTCCCTCCTTTCCCTCTGCTCCGCTCCCGTAACTGGATCAAGCCTATCTCGCATCTCCTACCATTCTCTTCCTTGCCTTTTCCTTGTCCTTATCTTACTAGCAACCTCGACGCCAATTTTGGCCCTGGCAGCGATGGTTTTCCTAACCTCTTTTTGAATAAAACTGATCGTTCCATTTACTTTGTCTTCTCCATTATTTTTAATTAGAGCCTCGAAAAGAACTATTTTCCTAGCCTTTGGAAAGAGGTTTTCATCATCCTATTTACAAAAGTGGCAACCACACTCTTGGTATGAACTACCATCTTATTTCGCTCCTCTCCGTCTGGTTCAAAAATGTTGGAAGGTATATCATCGACTGATTATCCGCTCACTTCGATCGCCTCATAGCAAAAGAAAAAATGTGGAATAAGAGTTTTTATTTCCTATATCAATAATTCGAGGATCAGTTGTCCTCTTCCTCCTCCTTTTTGGACTAAAACTCGCTGACGACGAGGAGAACTGGTTCTCGAAAGTTCGGTATATGGGAAATGAAAGCATTTGTTCGACATTTCAAGAAAAAATGTCTTGCCTTTTCCAACCGATCCTGCTGTCTCTCTTTTGATGGCTATTAATCCCGTTCTTTCTCCCTCCTTTGAGTTCACGCAAGGCTTTAAACTGGGCCCTTTGTTATGCTTATTCATTGTCAACGACTATCTGCTGGGGCAAAATGTTTAGGCTTTATACTGTGCTCTTCCTCTGACTTTGCCTTCCTCCAACCCTCTTTAATTGCCTTCAACTCCCTCTTCGGAAGTATCCTCGAATATTGCTCCACGACCTCGTCATCCTTCCGTAACTGTAATTATCTTGCCTTACCAAAGGTATAGGGTAAATTCACCCACTCCCAGCACCATCACCGCTCTCTTAACCTCCCTTTCCTCAAGCAAAGCTGAATCTATATCGATTTATGTACATTTTTCAAAATTCCATGACTATGACGATATTACAACGCCCTACAGCTTGGAACCTTAACATTTGCTTCCATCAGTAGTGGTAAGTGTAAATTAAGGTGCTTGCTTACACCTCCAAAAAAAAAAAAACAAATTAGAGTTTAAATAAAATCATTGAGTTTAATTTTCATAGGTTTTGGGGTGATTTGGCGAAGCCTTCACAGACTTAGATGCATTCTGTTGCATTCTCGCGAATTTGTGGTTGTATAAGCATATTCTTGGTTTTTAGAAGGCATCGACGATTAACCTCCAGGTTGAAGATTTCTTGATCCAGGTTCACCTCGACTTCTAAGTCGAGGTCTAGACTTAGATCTACTCAATTTTCAATCGACCTCGCCATAGGGGCCATTTTTGGCCCGAGCGCAGCCACTTCACTTATATCAGCCGGGGGCCTCGTATTCACCACTGGATGGGTTATCAGCCTATGAATCTTGATTTGCTAGCTTTTCCGTGGAGCTGAAACTGGAAGCAACTATTCCTTTAATATTCTCAGCCAACCTCTGCAAACACAAGGACTTTAGTAAATCTACGTAAACTGTCGCCGCATAGCTGTTTAATTTTCCGTAATAGTTGACATAGTTGCCGATCGCTCGAGAATAAGGTTGGAAAAAAAAATGGAGCGCGGTGATATCCCGAAATTTTCAATGTTGCTGGTTCCTCCGCCCTGCTTTCTTCCTTTTATTATTGCTTCCTTGCCTACCAGTCATGCCCGGAAATTTTAGTTGCTAAACTCAAATTACATATAATAGCTAAAAATTATTTTATTTTATTTTATTTAAATTTTGTTTCAATAAAATAAAATATTTGAAATAAAATAATATGGTTGCCAATGGGATCTCTAGAGAATACGGTGTCGACTACACCCACGCACCTTCAACTTCTCCGCGGTGTTGTGGGAAACTTGCACTCTTCTGGGACACAGTTGCAGGGGGTCCCATCCATGGCATAACCTGTAATAAATCTCTGGCCCTTAATCACCATGGCCACAAGTGTCTGCACGCCGATGAAGTTGTTAATTTGATATAGTCTCAAGTCAGAATACCTGGTGACACGTTGTAGATGTAGTTGATGACAGCTTGGAGCGTTTGAGTAACCGCGATGGTCACTTTCCCTGTATTATTCACGTATAATAGTACTTCAACTTGGTGTTGACAACAAAAGCGGAGTTCATGCTAGTAATGTATCGTGCGACAGCAAGTTCAGTGCCGCCATTGGCAAAACCCATTAACGCAAATAGGATGAGTACGATGATCAGGCAAACTGATATACTTAATTTTGTTGGTTTCTTTCTTCAGTTTGAACCTAGTTGCTTCAAGACCTAAATCTTGATTCATCTGGCCAGGGCCCTTCTACGGGATCAAACAGTTCTCATGAGCGTAGACGGGCCGTTTGAGGAAAATTCCATGGCAAGCCTCCACGGCTAGGGCAGCATGGAGAATACCATAGATGGAGAAAAGTAAAAGAGTTGATGAAATTATTGCACAAATTTTGGATTCATCTGAGATTTTTTCTGTGCGTTAGTTTCTCCAGAATGGCTCTCCTGTATTGAGCATCATAAGCCCTGCTGAAATTAATCAAAACTAGAAGGCCCGGAGATGCAAATTCTGCATTCTGTTTTACAATGACCCGGATGGTATTATTATTCTCTTAAGGGAAAGTCGCACCGCGTCCTTGAAGAACTATTGTGCCCCTTTTACCGGTTATAGTGTACCTGTTGATCATAGTATTTCAAGCAGGCCTGTAACCGTTAGGAACTTTAGTATGTTCCCCACTTCCAGATGTTTCAGCTTTGCATCTGGTATTAAGTGTTCTCCCAGATGTATCGACCTACTTTGCACAAGTGCCGGACACTGTCCCAGGACGTGCATAGAGGTTTCGTCCTCCTCCTCACAGAACCTGCAGGCAGTGTCCGTAGATATCCCTAGCTTCCCTAGGTGATAGTTCAGCCAACAATGACCAGTGAGAATTCCCACTATGATTCGGAGGTTCTTTTTGGTGAGGTTTAAGCAATCCTTTGTACGCATGGGTTCGTATCCCCCAATAAGCACCCTGGACTGCTCCATCCCTTGTAGGCCCGCCCAATATAGTTCCCTCAACCGTTTCTCTTCGTTTCTTAGATTCATAGCCATGAAACCGTTTCCGATTCCACAGAAGGGTTCTGGCCCATGTAAAGGCATCCCTGCTCCCTTCTTGGCTAATTCATCCGCTGCCTCATTGCCTTCCAACCCAGCATGGCCTGGGACCCAAAGTATCCAGACCTTGTTGGACGAGCCGAGTGTATTCAGTCTCTCAAGGCATTCCCATACCAGTTTAGAGTTCACCTGGTTGGACCTAAGTACCTTGATCGCTGCTTGGCTATCGGTGAGAATAGCTATGTTCTGCCCCCTGTAGTTCCTTTGCAGATTAGAGGAGGCACATTTGCCTATGGCGTATATTTCCGCTTGGAATATGCTAGTATACCTGCCCATTGGCTCAAAGTACATTTTCCTTGGACGAATGGCACCGGTACCCGCTCCCTCTGCTGTGAGGGATCTGTCAGTGTACCAAGTAATCAGTTGCTGGTTTAAGCCGTATGTCGCAGCCACGCTCTCCCAGTTTGCCTTGTTACTCCAACGTGTTTCAAACTTCTTATCAAAGTGAAACCTCGTTGTCATGTTGTCCCTCGGTATCAGTAATTCGGGATACCGCTTAGAAAGGATATCAATCTTCCTTCGATTTAGGCAGCTCCCCGCCTCACTCATACTACCGGCCATCCTGAATATTGATCTCCTTGCCTGCATCTGTATGTGCAGATGGAGAGGGGTTAATCCCAGAAGGACCTCCAGGGATGCCGTTGGGCATGTTCTCATTGCCCCACTGATACACACGCAAGCCAGCCTTTGGAGCTTATGTAATTCCCTGGCTTGTGTGCTGAGTTCGGTTCTTTCTGCCCAGATTACCGCTCCATAGGTAATCATTCGCCTTACTATTGCAGTATATACCTAAAGTAGTATCTTCGGGCTGAAACCCCATTTTTAAGGTTTTGTGTGAAACAAAACCTTATTAGAATCGAGACGGTGTCTGTCTGTCCGTCTGTCCGTCTGTCCGTCTGTCTGTCTGTCTGTCTGTCTTTTTTTTTTTTTTTTTTTTTTGAGGAGGTGGAAATCTTCAAAAGACACTGGTCTGGACACACCAGCGTGTGGGATTTTTACCCACTAAAACCACCCCCGACTCCCTCCCTCCCCGCGGAACCACCATAAGGTATTACATCACGGGGCGGAGTCAGCTCACTCTAGCTTAATCCCATTTCTTCTATACGCGGCGCACGTGACCGCGTTTTTCTCCTTTCCTCTGCCTTTCGCAATTTATCTTGAATTGATGCGATCATGGAGTTGACCGCATCCCAATTCTCTTGATGTGCTAGCATTTTCGGCACCAGATTTTCTGGTACCAGCACCTCTCCTAGAGTCTCCTCTAGGTTCCTCCTTTCTTCCACAAATCTCGGACAGTGGAAGAATACATGCTCTGGGTCCTCTGGGACTCCCTCACAATTTGGACAGTCGGGTGAGGTCTCCAATTTAAACCTGTGAAGGTATTGGAGATATCCTCCATGTCCCGTGAGAAACTGGGTGAGATTATAATTAATCTCACCGTGTCGTCTCTCCAACCACTCCTTGATGGCAGGAATGAGCCTGTGAGTCCACCGACCCTTTCCCGAGCGTTCCCACCGCTCTTGCCATCTATTTATGGATCTCTCCCTCTCAGCCTTCTTCGTCTGCAATAAGGGAGAGATTGACTTCGCATGGTATATATTCGCCATCTCATCTGCCAAGATGTCAATGGGCATCATTCCAGAGATGACGAATGCTGCATCATCTGAGACAGTCCTGAAGGCAGAGCATACCCTCAGAGCTGTCCTCCTGTAGACTGCATTCAGTTTGCTAGTGTTAACTGACATCCGCAACGCCTCGCTCCAAACTGGGGTCGCATAGAGCATGATTGAGGTCACCACCCTGGCTATAAGCAACCTAGAGGTATGCCGTGGCCCTCCCACGTTCGGCATCATCCTGGCCAGGGCCATACTGGCAGTGGATGATTTATCACAAACATACTGTACGTGTTGCTTATAGCTGAGCTTCCTGTCTATCACCACCCCCAAGTATTTGATGGCCGGCTTGGAAGTGATGATATGATTCCCGACTCTAACACAGGCGTAATTTCTCTTCCGGCGCTTCGTGATGAGGACCGCTTCCGTTTTTTTCCTCCGCAAGTGTCAGACCAGAGCTCTCCAACCAGCATTTGACAGCACTGATTGCCTCGCTTGAGTATAACTCAGCATCTTCGAGATGCTTTGCGACAACAACCAGTGCAATGTCGTCAGCGTAACCCACCACTGTGGCTTCCTCCGGAAGGGGAAGATTAAGTACATCGTTGTACATGATGTTCCACAGTAGTGGGCCCAATACGGAGCCCTGTGGGACACCCGCGGAAACGACGTACTCCTGCGGTCCGTCATCAGTGTCGTACCAGAGCCTCCTTTCAGTTAAATAACTATCGACAATTGCGGCGAGGTAGGCGGGAATACCAACCTTCGCTAGGGATTTCCGTATTAGATTCCAATTGGCCGAATTGAATGCATTTTTCACGTCCAGGGTTACTACCACGCAATATTTGCTGGTACTACCCTTTCCGTGGATTGCATCTTCGGCCAAGCCAGTAACCAATTTGATGGCATCAATGGTTGATCTGGCTTTACGGAATCCATACTGCCGATCTGAAAGGCCACCTTGGCTCTCAACTACTGGGAGTAACCTATTATAGATTACCCGCTCTAGCATTTTCCCCACCGTGTCCAAAAGACATATGGGTCGGTATGAGGATGGTTCACCTGGTGGTTTACCAGGCTTAGGCAGAAGCACCAACTTCTGCCGCGGACATGCACGCTTCGAACAACTCAGCAAACATGTCCGGCCTGGATTTCACGGCAAGCTTAAGGGCCTTATTCGGTACTCCGTCCAGACCCGGTGCTTTATTGTCTCCTATTCTGCCGCAGATCTCCAGGTGCTCGTTTCTGGTGACTGGCGGGATTGCCGTCACATTAAGAGGTGGTTGGAATGTGTCGGTGTTCTCCTCTTGCTGGGGGAATAACCCCTGGATGATTTTCAACAAGAGGGCGGGGCACGTGATCTGCGGAGACGAACGGCCTCTAAATCGTCCCATCACGATTCCATAAGCTCTCCCCCACGGATTTACGTCCGCTTCTGAGCAGAGCTCCCTAAAGCATTTCCTCTTGCTTCGCTGGATGGCGAGCTTGAGGGTTTTGCGGGCTGCCTTGTAGGCGCACTCTTTCTGCCCTTGGTCGACTCTACCTACCGCCCTCTGAGCCGCTCTTCTCGCTCGGTGGCAGGCTGATCGAAGGCCGGTCAGTTCAGCATTCCACCAGTAGTTTGGTCTTCTACGGGGGAATGCGCACCTCCTAGGCATGGACGCGTCACATGCTTTGGCGATGCATTGAGCCAGATGGACAGCTCTTTCCGTAGAGGCGCCTGCTATATCAGGTTGATCCAACCACACCTCTAAGAAGCTCTGCTCATCCAAAGATTTTGCAGACCAGCCTGAAATCTTTTTCGGTTTCTGGCATGATAGCTCTTTGCCCTGAGGTTCGACACATGTCTCAAAGAAAACTGCCTGGTGATCGCTGTGGGTGTAGCGTTCGCTGACGCACCAGGACATACCACGCGCCAGCGAAGGGCTGACAAAGGTCAGGTCTACAACCGAGCCTGATCCCCCTTTCTGGAAGGTGTTTACACCACCTTCGTTAGCCAAAACTATGTCCATCTGCGCAAAAGCTTCTAATAAACTGCGCCCCCTAGCATTTGATTCCCTACTACCCCACTCTAGGGCCCAAGCATTGAGATCACCAGCAATCACCTTTGGACTTCGTCCCTTCGCGTCGAGAACAAGATTATCAAGCATTTGCTCGAATTCAGACAGTGTCAAACTTGGCGGGGCGTAGCAGCTGTATACATATACACCACTTATTTTCGCCCACACGAAGCCACTGCCTGCCTGACTTGCAGTACATTGTATGGCCTGTCGACCGCAAGCCCATATCGCCGCTCCACCAGTCGAATCTTTGACCCATATGCCACCGTGACGGTGTCTATACGGTTCGCTTATGATGGCGATTTCCATCTCAGATTCGAACGTGGCCTGCTCAAGTAAATCCTGAGCGACCCTGCAATGATTCAGGTTTATTTGAATAAACCTCATTTTCTCATTGCAGTGAGCGCCTTCCTAAATTCTGGACATTTACCACTCCCGGCAATATGCCGGTTATCCTGTCCCTCTTTTACTCCGCACAATAGGCACTTGGGATCCCTATTGCACTCTCTGGCAATATGGCCTTTCTCCCCACACCTTCTGCATCGATCGGATCGATCAATGCTGCTGGTGCATGCCTTCGCGAAGTGTCCAAACATGAGGCATTTAAAGCACCTCTTCAGTGAAATTTGTTCCCTTAAACGGCAGACAACCCATCCAATTCGAACCCTTCCGGCAGCCAATAACATCTGTGCTGTCTCCGCTGGTACTCGTATTGTGGCTGTTTGAGTACCACCATAGGCTTTTCGTAAGCCCACAATAGACTCCTCGGTGAGGTCTTTCAACTTGAATTGCTCCTTCAGAGCAACACAAATTTCTTCTTTCGATGTTACTTCATCGAGATCCTTACATTGAAGGTAGATCTCATGTTTTTGGGCACGCACTGCGGCATTCTCCCCAAGTGAGTTTTTCACTTGAGTGCGAAAGTCATCAGTTTTGCCCACGCTGGATCTTTTCAGCTCGAACATGAGATCCCCTTTCTGGGTTCTTCGGATTCGGTTTACATTTCCGCTCAGATCTTTTAGGTCGGGATCCGCTTTGACCTTTTTAAGTATCTCCGCGTAGGACAGATTGCCCTTACTGGAGATAACAATTACATCTGGACGAGTTCGCACTTTTGCCTTTCGTTCCGCTTTTTTGTTGGTAACTTTAGTCCATCCATCGTTTTCGCTGGTCTTGGGCTTCGCAACGCTGGTCGAGTTTCCTAGATTCGCTGTACGGTTTCCTCCTTCTGACCTGTTGGTGTTGGTTTTCCGGATGTCCTGTCCGCCTTTTTTTCTCTTAGGCGCCTGCTGATTACTTAAAGGATCCCCCTCTTTTTCACGTACTCGCTCTGTCTGTCTGTCTGTCTGTCTGTCTGTCTGTCTGTCTGTCACACCCGATTTATTCGGAAACGGCTAGACCGATTGTCACAAAAATTGGTGAGAGTATGTAATCTGGTGATCCCTTTACATGCAGTAAGTGGCGCCATCTTGTGTTAAGTTTAAGGGGGGGCTCCCCGTACATGTGAATGGAGGGTGCAAATTTTTTTTTCACAGAATGTAGCCATGTAGGATATCAAATGAAAGGTCCCAATTAGTACTTTTCGAATCTGGTTCAATATTTGATATTGGGTGAAACATAGGGGAGTGAGGGCTCAAAATATGACCCCTCAAAAGTGTAACAGGTCTCGTTCTCAGAACCTATCCAACCGAAAAATCTGAAAAAAATCGCAGTAGTGCATCTCTACGAAATCTAGGCCTCAAAATATATCCGGTTCCGATATCTGCACAAATAAAGTTAATAATAGTATATTTCCACATTTTAGAAATTTACCCGGCACCCCCCTTATGTTGATTCCAGAAGTACAAAATTTGGCATGCATATAGTGAAGAACATAATGCACAGTTTGGTCAAGTTTGAAGAAAGTCCAACTATTATTAACAAAGTTATAGGGGGTGAAACTTTACAATTTTTTGTGAATTTCGTGCACTCTACAACCCGCATGACGTCATCATCACATATCAATTCGTCAATACCACAACGAAATGAATTCTTATGAATTGGGTCGCAGGCAATTATTTTGTTTTAGTTTTTCAGTTATTTGTCAACCAGACATGTGTATATGTAGGTGTATAATATATGCGTGCTAATGAACTTTGCGGGTAGTGCCTAATTCAGATAGATATAAGACGTAAATCGGAAATATGGGTACGATAAATTTAGATACATTAGGTAATAGGCAGTTTGTTTGTTTAGGGTGAGCGTGATATCTATGGCGGTAATATGTACGTATGTTTCGTAGTTTGGAAAAATATGAAGGATTATGTTGGATTTATAGCTATATACGGACAGAAAAATGTGCGTCTCTTACATAAGATGAACACAAAACCTTTATACCCGAAGCGCGAGCTTCCGGTATTCCGACTTGTTTTCTTTCTATGAATCTGCAAGTCATCAGAGCCCTCGTGGCTTTCCGACATGTGTCTTCGAGGGTAATTTTTGGTCTAGCGTAATTCCCAAATATTTGACCTCTGTTTCTCGTTTCACCTCCATATCATGTAATGTTATGGCTTTCAGGTGATCCAGCTTACGCCTCCTAGTGAATGGTACTATGGTGGTTTTGGTTGGGTTGATCCGCAGTCCCACCTTCCTGCACCAGGCACTAGTAACCCTTAATCCCGTTTGGATTCTATCACATAGTGTATCTTCATATTTGCCCCTACAGATTAGAACAATGTCGTCCGCGTAGCCCTGGACTTGTATTCCAGTATTAGTTAACACGTCCAGGAGTTCATCCACTACCATACTCCACATCAGCGGCGATAGTACTCCACCCTGTGGACAGCCTTGAGTGGTGTTCATGATAATAGAGTTTGTACTTGTTTGTACCTCTATTTGTCTGCTTTCTAGCATTTTGCCCATCCAGAGTGCCAGGGTGTTTCCCACTCCTTTGTGGCTCAGGGCATCCTGTATCTCTGTGTGCGATGTGTTGTCGAATGCTCCTTCGATATCCAAAAACGCGCACAGTGCAATTTCTTTTGTTTCGATGGCGTCCCGTAGTACCTCTGTCAGCTGATACAGAGCAGTTTCAGTTGACCGTCCTGCCCGGTAAGCGTGTTGGCAGTGATGTAGGGGATTACACTTTAGAAAGTTAGTTCTAATATAGTTGTCTATGACCTTCTCCACCGTTTTGAGTACGAACGATGTTAGGCAGATTGGTCTGAAAGATGGTATTAGTGTGGTCGGTGCATGAGGATCCAAAGTGCTCTCTGTCGGTGAAGCTTTCCAGGTGTTCCCTGATGCATTCTAGGATTATTTTAGCCATTGAATACCACTCCAGTTGTCGCACTTACAACGGGACCACTTTTTCCGAATCTTGTCAATTATCCCATTCTTGTCCTCATTTGGAAAGATATCAGATTTCCAGGGTCTAGAGACGAGTGAAAGTAGCAATTCTACAGAGACAGCCGAGGCTGGACGCTTTAATCAGTTTGACTGCATCAACGATTAACAGTGTTTAAATTTTGTTTGGAGGAGCAGCCCTTATTTGCATGTTATTTAGATTTACCAAATCATGTAGAACGGGTGGATGCTATTCGATTGAGAATGGTGGTAAGGTTATCCATCCGCTTTTTCAGTTACTCATCATCTTGAATGAGAAACCTACCTTGCAGGACTATCAACCGGATTTAAACAATTTCTAACCTCTTTTATGATGCAACATCTGGTAGCGAAATCATGGATACGCGAGGCAACTTCGGCCTCCCCCTATATTTTCACAGTAATGGACTTACAGCGCTTTGCTCTCATTCCGCTCGTAGTCATTAATAGAGCTCTCAATTTTTTCGATCCACATTCAGATTTCCTCAGTTAATCAAGTTTTCTGACGATCTTTTAAGGAAAGACTGACAGCTTCACCTATGCTAGAAATTTTTGATGGTGGTTCAATACTTATCAATATTTTTTGTTTACCGCATTCAGAAATCAACTACTAAATCTAGTCTACAAAATTTGATGTAGGCTGTTTTTTAATCGAAACCCAACCCATTACTGTTGTTGATACAATGACCAAGCCTGAAAGATGCCATATCTTAGTATTCAGATCATTCGTCGCCATCAATGCCTCCTTTAATCGTGCTAATGGTGATAGAAAACCTTCTTCACAATTGTGATGCTCCTTAACCTGGTCAGGAATTCTGCAGGCCCAATCAGAAATCGGCTCCCAAGTCATGAAAGCGCCCCTTAAGGTTTTCGTCACCGACTATCTGACACCGGATTTACACGTGCCTACACTACGATTTTTAGAGTACAAAAGCACCGTGCCGCACTATTCCCCTTGGCCTAGGTCAAAATGCTTTGAAAAAAGGACTCACTGAGTCACTCACTGAGGGGGTGATAGTGAAAATAGCTGAGTGATATTGCTGCCAAATGTATCTTATCAACTTCAGTCATATCAAAATAATAGACCAACAACTTTTCAAATCAATCAATCGCTAAAATGAAATAACTCCGCCTGAAATTTTAATCAATTTTCAATATGAGTGATAAGCAAATAAAATTCCAATAACTGAACAAATTTAGGATTGAGCGTAGACGCTTCCTCAATCAAAATAATTGCATATGCAATATGGCTGAAATTATTTGTGCGATAAAGGCATTGCTTTCATCGTGTGCATCACTTTATATCATAAAGCGCTTCCCAATTATTCCTGTGCAAGTACAAAAGGCCTGTCAAATTCATGCCATATTAGCTGAATGGAAATACAGTATATGCAGCTTGAGTGAGTGACTTTTATTTGGATAGAAGTATTGGAGTGATGTGAAGGATCATCTTTCATACAGATTAATTGACCCAGATTGCTCGATTGATCAGAATGGAATTTTCGCACATCCGTGAGCTGCTACTCGCAATTAAACTAAACTCAAAATAGATTTTATGGCGCTTATGTAGTGACAGTTTTCGTTGAAATTTATTTAGAGAATGATTTTTTATTGTTTTTGTATCTTCGACCGAAAATTGTTACCTTTTATTAATAAAATCTGCCTAAGAACAATTCAATTGACAAAGAAAACAAAGCTGGAATATGAATAGTTTTTTTATAATTGGAAAATTAACATACAGAATTAAGGAGAAATTTTCTCCTTTTTACTATACAGCAATGCAATGGAAATCAACATTGTATCTTTGAAGGCGAAGCTATTAAAATATTTGAATTCTACATTCTTTATTCCGGTCTAAAGTTGAAGCTACGCCTGTTGAAGAGTGAAATCTTCATTTCAAAATCAAAAGTTAAATATTTTAGGCATTAAAGGCTTTTTAGTGACTTATAGGAGGTACTTTGGGTGCAGTATTGCTCTATATGCAGAAAAGAAAAATAAAAATAAAAATGGTCACCCATCTAAACACTGGCAAATCTGAACAATGCTTAACCTTGGTGATTGGATCTAGACAGACATTTCGCTCCAGGCACTATTTAGCTAGAACAGCTGTTGTTGTTATATAAGGTAATATACCTAAGAAAGAAGAAGAGCACCTTCATCCTATAATATTTGGCCTTAATGTGATGCTGACATCTGATGATGTTTTGGAATATAGCAAATTCACTAGAAAAATGTCAAGTTTTCTATACTATTAGCCTTTTTAGACTTCATTGGAGAAGCTAAACTTTTGCCTTTATTTGGAAAAGCTAATCTAATACTGGTAACTAGTTTTTTTGATTGTTATAGTGGGCTTTAATATCTTATAATACACTGTGCCCAGCTAGTTCGATTAAAAGCAGAGTATGAATTTGTTGTCGTGAGTATTTGATTTGCCCGTCAACGAGGAATATTGGTCAGCAATTCGGCATGATTTTCTGCCCTGAAAGCTACTGTAACGAATCCATCTGCCGACACGAATTTCAATACGATGTAGAAGTCCCCTTCCTCTTTTTATATCACGGGCAAATAAACAGATTATTTTAATGGATGTGAGACGGATTGGGATACCTTATTGGGTTATCTCCAATGATAATATCAATTGTTCCCATTTTGACGCGCTTCTTGATGAAATAACGTTTCTAATACTTGTCTTATTGTAAGTTTACGCTTTTTGATTACTCATTTCTCTATTTTCTAACCGGTGGCAGGATTAAAAGTTGTTCATGGAATACTCATCATAGAAACCATGGTTGTATTCGAAAAAAACGTTTCGTTTCTCTGATACCCCTCCCATCTAACGTGTCATTCACTGTGTGCCAGCAAATTAAGTTTCATTAGACGCAGCCTTTTGTGAGAAATATACATGGGGCAGATATATAGACAATCAAGTGAGAGTCCATACTGAAGCCATTCACAACACAGTTCTCCGTAACACCTATAAGGGGTAAATGGATGCCGCAATATCCGCAGCTAATAGATGTCCTGGAAATGAAGCATCAACAAATGATCGTCACAGCCACCTGGCACAACCATTGATGCGGCCACAAACATATTTGGCCCCAGCCACAAGAAAAGTCGGAACGGCTGGTTTGACGATGAATGTAAGCTAGCAACGGAACGGAAGAATGCTGCATACCGAGTTATGTGCATCCTCTAAAAACGCGGGCACGCTCGGAGACCTATCATGAACTCCGTCGAGTGGAGAAGTGACTTCGCAGACAGAAAAAGGAAGCCGGGGAGAACCAACAGGTCTGTGAACTCGAAAAGTACAGGGAGCAACAGCACCAGGTCCGAAAGCTTTACCAACAAGTCAGCAGGATGAAGCCTTACACACTTCGATGCTCATCCTGCCGAGACAAAGAGGAAAATCTGATTTTCGGCAGAATAGACATATTGAGCGATGGGTAGAGTATTTTGATGACCTACTCAACAACCAAAATATCAGCGAGTTGGAGGTCCAACTGAAGACGATGGACAAATACTGCTATCACCAAGTATACAAGAAACCATAAGTCGCCAGGAGCTGAGGGAATTGCAGCCAGAATTGGTTAAATTTTGAGGCAACCAACTACACCAAGCAACTGATACTGAAGGAGTGGGACAGGGAATTAATTTCTGATCACTGGCAACGAGGCATTATCTGTCTCCTACATAAGAAAGGAAAATAGCCCGCAGTGCAACAATTATAGAAGCATCACGTTGCTGAGTACCACCTATATGATATTCGCCGCTCTCTTGCTAGACCGGATAGCCATATACGAACAGAACATAACTTGTCCATACCAAAAAAGCTTCACCTCAGGCAAATAAGCAACACACAAGATTTTCTCTGAGCGGCAAACGAAGGAAAACTACTGGAACACTGTACACGACCATGAGAGAATTAGCTATCTCGACGAAATTGATAAAACTGACTAAGCTGAACATGATCAATGTGCGAGACCAGATAAAAGCAGCAGGATCACTCTTCAGACCTTTCAACACCAAGAACGGTCTAAAAACAAGGGGATGCCTTATCATGCGTCTTCTTTAACCTGGCCCAAGAGAAAGCGATTCGCGATGCTGATATAAATGCGAGAGGCACCATCCTCTTCAAGTCCACCCAAATTCTGGCCTATACTAACGATACTGACATAATGGGAAGAACAATCGATCGAGCAGATGGCTAATGGCGCGAGATATCGGGCTGCACATTAATGAAGGCAAGGCGAATTATGTGGTGGCAACGTCAGATCCAGAAACAAAAGAACCAACAACATCAAATCGAACAACTTTGAGACCATTGAAAATTTCTCCTATCTAGGGTCGAAAATCACAACCGATAATAGTATATTTGGGGTGGGGCTCACAATTGAATCCGACAACTTTAACGTCAAAATGGACTGTTTTTGAGGCACCGTACTTTTGAAGGGGGAAGTCGTCACAATTCTTCAGCGGGGATGGAGAGGGCGGATCTCCCTCTTGTCTACCTCGTCATCGCATTTTTTTCGGTGATGCGTAAATTCAAGGCTAGTCAATTACAGTTTGAGGAGCCATAAACTTTTAAGGGGGTAACCGCCGCGCGTTTTTATCGACATTGAAGAGGGAGACTTCTCTCTCCGTAAAAATGAAAAATGAAACCGTTAGTTAATTTATTTGAATGGAGGGAGATGCAGCTCCGAATATTTAGGCGTTTGGTGGGCCATTGTACTATCCGCGTTAACCGCTAATTTAATTGCTTCGCACCTACAGCGTCCGCAGGCTTTTTCGAATCTGAGAATAATCTCCAGTGGAAGAGGGTGTGCAGATTCTTCATTGAATAAAGCCTTACCAAGGTGTCTTCGTCTGAGATCTGAGGAGGTTGGGCAGTTGAGTATGAAGTGCAAGGCCGTCTCTTTCTCCGCCGAAACCACCACTCCAATCTTTTCCATATGTTTGTTTAAGGAGCAGTGTCCCGTTAAAAGCCTGCTGGAAAGAGTTCAAAACCCGTCGTTGAGGATTTGTAATCCGAAAAATCTCGTGGCCATTTATCGACCATTCTTCTCTTTTCATGATTATGACGAAGTTCATCTTTTTAAAGACGAATCTGGAAATTTTGTAATCGGCTAGCATCAGAGCTACCAGATGTTTGTCAACGAATTTCCAGATGGACGCATGACACTATGATTGTGCCGTTTTCCACGCTCCAATGGTATCGAATCTATATGCATCGCTGGCTGCTTTCCATTTCACTTCCAAATGAATGGGGCCGGCCTAGTACTAACTACTCAAGTAATATTTAGCCAACCGAACCACTGGATATGCGTTAGCAGCTTCCTGCTGTTAGCAAAGTTCACCAGATGATGCTCGCATACATCAAAATGGGTTTTATTATCGATGCATATATCACCAGCACCAGAGCAATTGGCAGAATTTCTGATATTTTTCCTGGATATAGTGCTTGCACGCTTGCTTGTAGTCGAGATATACCCCTAAATACTAGACTGTATGTACCAGCTGGATTTCCGCCCCTGCTAAGGTGGGTAGTGTTTAGCTGCCCCACATGCTATTGCATAACTAGTTCACGGTGAGTCCATTAATCTACTAGCCTTAGTCTAGTCTAGTCCTGGAAAGGATGTTAAACTCATCGGTCGGTGCATCCATGACGGTGGGTTTTCTCGGTTTGAGAATAAATATCATCTTCACATCGCGCTAGCTAATTTGAATATAAGCATGTGCTAGACATGCAAGGTATATATTCGGAATATGTAGATCCAGGGTATCCATCACCTTTATTATTACGGCAGAATTGATACCACCCGAATCTGCAGGCTTGTATCTATGGAACGACTTAAGTGCCCATTTTACTTGCTGCAGTGATACTACTTTGCATGTCTAATGGTTGAAGGCTGTATACATCTGTCGGCCGCGATATGAGATTTTAGATGCTGCCTGGAAAGTGCACTTCAAGCTAAAGGTTCGCCGATTTTTCATGGCTTTCTACATACGCACCGCTCTGTAAACGTTGATAACCCAGTTTCTGGCCACGCTCTTTGACAAGAATCCGCTTCAGATTTGAGATTGCCTCAAGAGTTGGTGTGGTCGCGTCCCCATGAAGATCATTTGGAAGACCTTAGGCTCTTCTTTAGAGCCTTTTGACCCCCTTTGTACTGATTCCAGTCAGCGGTTGAATCATACTTTAAAGCTCGGTTCTAGAACGCCTTTGTCGTTCTCCAAATTCGAGTTCCATCATGGTGCTTTACCCTTCTTTGGCGTCTTGGGTGGATAACTTTCTTGAAAAGCCTCTCTTATGTCAATTGTGATCACCTGGGTTATTTTCTCAATTCGAGCAACGAAATGGAGTGGGTGTAGGTGGATCCTTGCCCAATACCTTGCCTGTGGTGCGAGAATGTGATATCATTTGATACTCCCGACTCTCCGACAAGCGCCCCAATGTCAGGAGATGCCACTGTGATGTCGACGACTTCTCGCCTGACCACGTTGAAGAAAGTAAGTTACACAAATTGGGCATCTACATATCGGTTCCTACTAGATAATCTTATGGTCTCGATCGTCTTTCATTGATGTTGAAACTTCCTCTGCATATGTGCCTTTACTTTTGTCATATTGGATAGCTCTGTTGAATGTGGGAATCTATCTCATAGGGAAAATATGTGTTGACTTTTTACAGTTAGTTTAGTCGTTGTGGTGTCGCTATCACATAGGTCGTCAATCTAATTAGACGATGAATTATGAGACCACCATGCAAGGGCGGGGTAGATCCCCTCCAATGGTTTAAATAGCCGAAACTTACAACGTGTCTAGTCTTTAGCAGAGCCAGTAGAACGTTTGTTCCTGAAACTTCCTAGTATCCGATTTGGAAAGCCTCCGGCTTATCCGCTCTCTTTTTGCTGCCCATCAGGATCCAGGTGGAGGCATTGAGGTTATTCTGGGCACCAAAACTATTAACTATTACACCATTACATGCCTGCTCTTAAAGCCAGAGGAAGCACTTTTTGAACGATGGCAGCTCAGAGCCCCTTCCCTTGATATATGAGATTATTGTGGCTACAATCCCAAGGAGTGTTTCTGTTAAATATGTTTGAAAGAGATATACATTAGTATCGGTTGTTTAGACTTCATTCCAAGGACAATATGGAGCACGTTGTTTATACTGTAATCGCGTTAATGTTTTTATAGAGTAGGAAAATATATAGAGCATATTTCAAAGTTGGTAAATATAATTCATGAAAATGATGAGAACTATTTTCTTCCAAGAACTGATGAAATAGATTCCATCGCTTTATTCACTACAATATGAAACCTTTGGAAAATTTGATTACCCTCGCCAGTCCAGAAGCTAGAACATCAACTATTCATAGGAAACCCAACGCTCCAGAAGCAACATTTCGTGTAATATTTCCAACATGGAAGGAGGACTTGCGGCATCATAAACCATCTAACGTGTACAAAAATCATCCCGCAAAACCCTCTCAATGAAAATTTCACTAAATTCCATTATTTCCTCATACACTCGTGAACATAGGAGCACATAATTGAATTAAGGAATAAGCATTAGAGAAATGCTGACAGCGCTTTGAATCCGCGTAGGTGCTTCCGCGAAACGAGAAATGCAGAAGTTGGGAACCTTATTTGAGGAATCGTGGGCGTACAGATTTATTTTCGCTGGAATTTCACCACAGGGATGATAACTTCCAACAAAATGATTCATAAGACACAATGTACCTCTGCCCCCATCGCGGTAGAGATATTCCCATGCGATGCAGGACGAAACGCGGTAGTGGAGCGGTCCTTGTTTGTTCTTCCTGCTCAAATATTCTGTACAACGGAAAATACTTGGAAATTCTGACTGCATCAAAGTAGAAAATACAAAACGTTGGCAGTTTTTAAATATATGCGCATCTATCATATTTGGAGACAGTGTGGCCTGTGCGGACCCTTTTTTCCGGGAAAGCAATGTCTCTTTGGGAACCTGAGCTCACAGTAAAAACTGCATACAGAATGACTTTCTATTGACTGCTTGCTGTTTGCGGAATATTGATGTCTTACTTCTGAGAGCGCATCAATGTTTAGTGGGGGTCCTGGGAGGGATATCCACATCACATTGGGACAACACTTCGCCGAACCCTCCGTCATGATACTTCCTGGGTTCACTTAAATATAACATTGAATATTACTTTCCAACCATTCCTATCTTTGTCATCGGTGGCCGTTATTGATTTTCCCAAAGCTTTTTTGGGTTTACATTCATGCCCTCAAGGTAAGGAGCCGTTTATTCGAGAACAAGAAACAAGCAGGCAACTGCTGTGGTGTCTTTCATATACGAATTTGAGTTTCAGACACAGCAACAAACAGCGGAGTTAGGGTTCCTTGCAATAGATAATGCCAGCAGCTGAATGGAATGCTGGATGGAGCGCATTCACATTCACGACAGAAGTTCAAAATTGTTCCTAGAAGACAAGAAACAAACGACAACGAATATATTAAAGTTTGTGCTATATGCCCTCTCGTATCTATGAAATAATAAATATGGCAGGAGCTCGACGACAGCGCAGACATTTTAGAAAGTTTTGTCTAAGCAAAGACTTCCTGTGCTTTGGCGTCTAATATATGCACAAACAGGTACAGGGAGTAACGTATGGATGGAGCTGGCCTCACAGAAACTTAGGTGCAGCCTCTGTTCATGGCGTATGTACACGTCTGTATGACTTACAAACTATCCCGCCGTAATCGCTATAAAACCACATTTTGTAATATTACCAAGTTCATTGAAAGAACATCGTCGTAGTCAAAGTTTAGTACGTAATATATACCGACGTTCACAATTCACTGGAGATACTTTTATTTTGATAAGGGGCACGTCTGGAGCGAAATGCAGGGCGGGAGAGTATTCTCAGAACAGAATATTAGTAGTACCTTTTGCATCCTTTGTCGGGTGCAGAAAGATTGCTTATTATTTGAACCTTATTCATCTCGTTCAGGCTCAAACAGACGCAACTATAAGGTTATTTGAGGCAGCTTAGAAATATTGCTTGATAATGGAGGGTCCCACTTTAGAGTAAGTACAGTCAGATCAGTTCGTTCAATATTTCTTTTGGTAAGTTTAGGTAGTGCAAGTTCATTTGCTTGGAAAGGCAGAGTTTTTGAAGTTGACAAAAACTGCAGCTCACAAAGAAGAAAAAGGACATGAAGCAGTTAAGTGCTTAGCGTGTGTTTCAATACTGCTCTGTTGGCCGAGGGAAGATGGAGATATTTTTCATTTTTTTCCCTTATGACTGAACCACAGAGACCCAATATTTTTGCGTATACAAATATACGCCTAAATGCAGCCTTTTCTACGCCCGGGACTTCTCACACATCTAATAAACTTTTAAACTTTTAAACATTTTACTTATTAGCCACCATCCGAAGCTTGGGAAATATAGCATTCAAAGCATGGGTAAAAGGAGGAAAACATGCATTTTAAGTGGAAAGTATTGGAGACACACGTCATGGTTTCACCTGCGAAAATCTATTATTTGGCGCTTCGTTATCGATAATAAAAATAATGTCAAGAGAAGTTCTCAACGTGCCCAAGAAGAATTATTGTGCTCTTTTAATGGCTACAGTAAAGCTATTACGTGGTTTATGTTCATCAAGCCTATAGACGACAGGATGCTTAAGGGTCGGACACTTGCCTCGAACATGTATGGATGCTTCATAGCGCTTCCCCAAGAATTTGCAGACAGCATCCGAAGGTACCCCTTCTGAGTTGCTCTATTCCTAGTAAGTTCACCCAATGTAGCTTCCTGAACTGTTCCTCTTCGTTGTTTAGCCTCCTAGCCATGAAACGCCTTTCGATTCCATCAAAGGGTTCCTTCTCTTTTCCCGGCCAGCTTAGTCGCTGCCCCATTGGCTTCTAGCCCGAAATGGTCTTAGATCAACGACCCCGGTGTTCACTCTTTTGTTGTAAGAGATCCGTCAGTGAACCAGATAATCAGTTGTTGTTCTTCTCTCTCTTGTCGAAATGAAATCTCATTGTCATGCTATCGCTTGGTATCAGTAACTTGGAATATTGCCACCCACCCCTTTTCGATTTAGGAACCTGTCCACCTCGCTGGTATTCCAGCATAAATTGAATATTACGATTCTTGCCTGCAAATGCACATAAATGTGAAGAGGATTCAATCCCAGAAGGATGCCGTTGGGCATGTCGTCATTGCCTCAGTGGTACACACAAAAGCCAAACTTTGAAATTTGTGTGACTTTCTGGCTGTTCTGGCTCTATACCTAACGTATTATTAACGAGAAGCATCCCCATTTCCTTCCTGATATGGACCTCAAAGAACCTTAAAGCCCCTTGCTCTTCGATATAGAATATATTTGAACTATGTGTTCCATTTAACCAAATGGCTTGAGGTGGTGAAGCTTATGTCTCTTAGTCAATGGTACTATGGTGTCCTTTGCTGGTTTGATGCGCAAATCCGCCCTCTTCGGCCAAGAATTGGAGGGTCCTGATATTTACCCTTACAGAAATACGGTTTGCTGTTGTTCGTTAACTACAATGCTACACAATACCGGTGGAAGTACCCAAATCTCTAGACAACCTTGAGTAATGTTCATGACAATGAGTACAAGTACAGACAATTAGTACCTTGTTTTTTTTTTCAGGAGGTGGGAATCTTCAAAAGACACTGGTCTGGACACACCACCGACCGCGCTTTTCTCCACACCTCTGCCTTTCGCAGTTTGGATTGGATACATGCGGTCATGGAGTTGATCGCATGCCAATTTTCTTGATGTGCTAGCTTTTCAGCACCAGATTTTCTGGTACCAGCACATCTCCTAAAGTGTCCTCTAGTTTTCTCCTTGTTCCACTAATCTCGGACACTGTGTCGTTTCTCCGACCACTCCTTGATGACCACCACTTGATGGCAGGAATGAGCCACCCCCACCACACCCCACCCCCAAGTATTTGATGGTCGGCTTGGAAGTGATGATATGATTCCCGGTTCTTATACGGGCGTAATTTCTCTTCCGGCGCTAGAGTCAGTTGAGCATAACTCAGCATCTTCGAGATGCTTTGCGACAACAACCAGTGCTATGTCGTCAGCGTAACCCACCACTGTGGCTTCCTCCGGAAGGGGAAGATTAAGTACATCGTTGTACATGATGTTCCACAGTAGTGGGCCCAATACGGAGCCCTGCGGGACACCTGCGGAAACAACATACTCCCGGGGTCCGTCATCAGTGTCGTACCACAGCCTCCTTTCAGTTAAATAACTATCGACAATTGCAGCGAGATAGGCGGGAATACCAACCTTCCCTAGGGATTTCCGTATTAGATTCCAATTGGCCGAATTGCATGCATTTTCACGTCCAGGATTACTACCTCGCAATATTTGCTGGTACTACCTTTTTCGTGGATTGCATCTTCGACCAAGCTTTACGGAACCGATACCGCCGATCTGAAAGGCCGCCTTGGCTCTCAACAACCAGAAGTAATCTATTATAGATTACCCGTTCTAACATTCTCCCCGCCGTGTCCAAAAGACATATGGGTCGGTATGAGGATGCTTCACCTGGAAGTTTACCAGGCTTAGGCAGAAGTACCAACTTCTGCCGCTTCCATGCCGCTGGAAATATTCCCTCGGACATGCACGCTTCGAACAACTCATGAACATATCCGGCCTGGATTTCACGGCAAGTTTGAGGGCCTTATTCGGTACTCCGTCCAGGCCCGGTGCTTTATTGTCTCCTATTCTGCCGCAGATCTCCAGCATTTCGTCTCTGGCGACTGGAGGAATTGCCGTCACATTCAGAGGTGGTTGGAATATGTCGGTGCTCTCCTCTTGCTGGGGGAATAGCCCCTGGATGATTTTCTGAGAGGGTGGGACACGTGATCTGCGGAGAGGAATGACCTCTGAATCGTCTCATCCCGATCCTATAATATAATATAAGCACCCCCCACGGGTATACGTCCGCTTCTGAGCAGAGCTCCTTAAAGCATTTCCTCTTTCTTCGCTGGATGGCGAACTTGAGGGTGTTGCGGGCTCCCTTATAGGCGCACTCTTTTTGCCCCTGATCGACTCTACCTACCGTTCTCTAAGCCGCTCTTCTGGCTCGGTGGCAGACTGATCGAAGGCTGTTCAGTTCATCATTCCACCAGGCATGGACGCGTCACATGGTTTGACGATGCATTGAGCCCGATGGACGGCTCTTTCCGTAGAGGCGCTTGCTTTGTCAGGTTGATCTAACCACACTTCTGTGAAGGCCTGCTCATTCCAAAGATTTTGCAGACCAACCTGAAATCTTTTTCGGTTTCGGGCAGGATAGCTCTTTGCCCTGTGGCTCGACACATGTCTCAAAGAAGCTTGCCTGGTGATCGCTGTAGGTGTAGCCTTCGCTGACGTACCAGGAGATATCACAACCGAGCCTGACCCCCTTTCTGAAAGGTGTTTACAGAACCTTCGTTAGCCAAAACTATGTCCATCTACGCAAAAGCTTCTAGTAAACTGCGCCCCTAGCATTTGATTCTCTGCTACCCCACTCTAGAGCGCAAGCATTGAAATCACCAGCAATTCGTCCCCTTGCGTCGAGAACAAGATTATCAAGCATTTGCTCGAATTCAGACAGTGTCAGTGGTGGGGCGTAGTAATTAGAACCTGTCGCCACTTCTACTCTATTTGTCGGCCACCTTGAGAGAGTTGGTTCTATTGCATGGCGTAGCCAGCAACGCAATTGTCGCCCCTTCTTAAAGCGTAACCTATTCGCTGCCACTTCCGATCACCATGCGTACAAGTACCAAGCCTGGGCGTCGACCAACTTTTGTTTGAGATAATATCAGGTCAGTTTAATTCGATAATACGCCGCAGACAAGTGTTGGCGAAGGTTTGGAGCCTTTGAGTGACAGTGGGGGTCACTTTCCAAGTGCTTCTCCCATATAGCAACACAGAAAGAACACTAGCACATAACAATTTCAATTTTATCTTGGTGTTGATCTAACTGCATTTCCAGATTTTAGACAAGGCCGTGAAATCGGATAGAGTGTTGCTAATGCGTCGGGCGACATCCAGTACGGTGCCACCGTCGGCAGAAACTACGTTACCTGATATACAAATCGATCGACTGAAAGCGTCGTCTACCCATTAATGCAAATAGGGAGAGTCCAATTACCCGTCAGACTGAGAACTTTAGTTTTCTTGGTATTTATCTTCAGTCCAACTCTCCTTGCCTCTCTTTCCAAATCTAGAGCCATTTGGCCAAGGTCCATGACCCCGTCAGAGAAAAAGCAGATATCATCAGCGCGGTCAAAGTGTTTCAGCAGAAAAGAGATGATGGTCCGCTGAATTTCTCTATGTCCTCCCGACAAGGCAGCATGAAGAACGTCACCGATAACAAGAAGAAATAATATCAGTGGCAAGATGCAACTCTGGCGAACTTCGCTTTTGATTTAAAAATTCTCCGAAATTTTATCTCGGTCCAGCACGTCACATTTTGGGCCCTCATATGTCGCTCTGACAATAGCTATTAGTTTCCACAGATCATCCACCTGCGTAGAGTACGCCCGATTTCGAAATTGATGAAGAACAGGTGCAGCGAAGATCAAAATTCCACGCACTTTTCCAATATGATGTGGTCAATGCATTAGGATCCGGAGTGGAATCCAGCCTGTCCTATGCCAATCAAGCTTCCGAGGGGTTCTTTGATGTATCACAGGATTATTTTAGATATTATCTTTGCGACGCCAGGGGGCACACAGATACCTTCCTTCTTTGGGATCTTGGCGATCATCCCCTTCTTCCACTCTTTACGAAAAATCTCGGACCCCCAATATTTACAAGTGGAAGCAACAGATCCGATGTAATAGCAAGTGCAGCGAGAAATTACTCTGTTGGGAGACCCTTAAGCTCAGCAGCTTTACTTCGTTTGACTGCATTGATGGCCTAGATAATTTCTCTTCTGTTTGGACTTAATATCCGCGTATTTCGGTGACTAGCCACTTTATTCACCAGAAGCGGAACTTGATGTGATATGGTTAAAAATCGTGGTAAAGTGTCCTTTCCACCTCTTCATCTGGTCCTCAACGGGGATGAAGAGTTGACCGTTAACGTCCTTCCCAGGACCATTGAAAGGTTTGCGATCGCATGCACATTCTTGCGTGATACGGAATGCACTTCTGAAACATTGTGTTAGGTGGCATCTTGGGCGTCCCTGATCAGGGCAATAGCAAACTCCCTATTTTGATAGCGCACACCGAGTTGAATTTCCGAGTATTTCCCTCGGTATTGTAGTTCGAACACATCACGATCACTATCATAAAATGAAAATCCCCGCACTGCGTGCCATATCTATCGTTAAGTCGATAATTGAGTCCAAACCAATGGTTAAGTACCTTTAAATCATTTGTAACTTAAATATGAGCTTTTTCGACGGCGACATTTTCCGATGAATTCGACACAGTCTGTTCTGCTCTACGGCGCAGATGTATGGGCTGACGCTCTTGGGAAGAAAGAATATAGTAAGCGCCTTGACCAAGTACAAAGACGGGAAGCTTTAAGGGTTGCATCTGCGTACCGCGCTGTCTCTGAATCAACCGTGATTGTGATCGCGGGAGTAATCCTCGTTGCCCTTTTTGCTAAGGACCGCAAAGCCATATAAAGCGCAAGAGAGAAAAGGGGTGGTTGCTTGCGAAGAACGGTAACGTGCACTTGGTGAGTGGCAAGCCTCTTGGTGAAATGAGACTGGAGCCAGATGGACTGCGCGGCTCATTGGTAACTTAAGTGCGCGGCGGAATTGGAAGCATGCTGAGACCGACTATTTCCTTATCCAGCTCCTATGTGGGCATGGAGCTTTTCAGTCTTATCTGCACAAGATTGGAAAGGCACGATCTCATGATTTGAATAAGGTGGTGGACGACGACCATCTTACCTTTTTTTGTTATGAAAGGTGGGGTGGGACAACAACTCCATCTAGACATAGCGATTCTCTCATCAGACAACATTGTTGAGGAGATACTGAGAAGGGCTGATAGTTGGAACCGTGTAACACATTACGTCCGAGTTCTTCACGTTGCAAAGAAGATAGAGCTCGACCGGCTGCAGGAGGTTTCTTGGAATAACAGTTCCCTTCCTCCTTCCCCTCCCGATGGTGAAAGGATCTTAAGTCCCTGTAAGGTGGGAAAACTTGGGGCTAGCCCGAAATAATGTGCCAAACGGTTAGAGGCAAGCACTCTGTCGGTAAGAAGGTGTTTAGTTGGTAGTCCGCTCGCGTACTGTTGCGGGAAGCCAACACTCTGTACATAAACGGCGCCTAATTGACTGAGGCCGCCAATTTTCTTCAAACGAACAACCAGTAGTGAATAACTTCTGGTTCGCCACTGGCTGCTAATGGTTAACTCGAGGTAGTCTTTTCCCATCCCGAAAGACTCTCATAGTTAGTCATAGAAGTTGAACATTAATTTCGTGTTGTTAGTCTAAACCCGATACCTTTCCTTTTCTCTACTTAAATTTATTTATCATCAATCTACCATGGATGGCGAGAGATTCCAAGTCGCTTTAAGATCGCCTCTTCGTTTTAAAGTACAAAATCTAAGTTTCAATACTTCAGTTTCCCACGACACTTTCGATTTATGACTTCCTGCGTATAGTAAACTTTACATCTTATCAAATTTCAGATTACCGTTTAGTATTCCACGAAGGAGCGTCGTTAAAGCCATTAGCAAGTCATAAACAAGAGTGATTTAATCGATGGCACTCAATTTTCAGAAAATGATACTCCCCATCTTCAACGCCGCCTCTCCTGCTTTTCACTTTCCCTATATTTCCTTCAAGTTTCTCGGAAAAATTGAATGAGTCCTGGATCCTGTGCTCGGGGGGTGAGATTAAGCGAGCACTTTGCAACTTTCTCAAGTGCACATTCATTTCTATAAAATGTTTCTCGCACCAATAGAAATGCCATCGTTTAACCTGTTTAACGTTAACCGTCTGCCAGCTGCCATTGAGAAATGAAGAAAAATTGTTACATTAAATCTCCTCATAAAATCTCACCTTCTAACTGCGGCATGAACGCCTGAACCGAGATTTGGACCATAGTCATCATGTCCTATATATTAACCGGTGGCAAAGGATGTGGTCGATTTAATGTTGTATGGAGAACCTCCTTTTTCCAGGCATTGGTGAAGGAAAATCTTTTGAATGTTTCCCCCGATAACGGCGATGTTCATAATATTGTTCTATCACTTCTACCAAAGGCCAATATTAGCATCCTTGGGGCAGGAAAATTTTATAGATTGAACCCATACTGGGTGTCATGAATGTTAGTTCATCCTTTCTGTCCATGTGGGCTTCAGGAGTCGTGAGGATGTTTCAAGGATGAATAGGTCTTTTGAGAAGATGCAGAAATATCCCCGTCAATTCCTACTCGCCAGGTGACCAAATATTACTTTCTGTAAAATTATTTACATTTCCGCTTTATACCGCATTGTATCCTGGCGAAACAAGTGTAAAGAGATTCATAGATCCTTCATCACGTCTTCCCAATAAAATTTGTCTGTGTGAACTTATTTTACGATAATAGTGTGTATTTGTTGTCCAAAATATTCTGCAACCTATGCTTGAATAAAGCAGTCAGAGCAGCGTCAGGGACGCGGTGCGACCACATATAGATACAACCTTCTTTTCTTCCAGAAGTATCATTCTCTCCTCCAGCTCGTCAGGATATTACATCAGATATGAAAAATATATGTGCTGTACGCTATGTGTAGGCTCAGAAGGAGGATGTTTGTCCGCCTTATTCGTATATCATCAGTCACGTTGTGTGTACATATATGTTTAGGTGGAGTAACGGCAGCGGTTAGACTTTTATCTTGTAGTGAACAAACAAAAGCAAAACCCGAGATATATGATGACACTCATCGCTGTAAAGGAATACATTGAAATTTTATGGGAGAACATCTTAAGCTGCAGAAAGGTGAAGAATAAATTCGTGAGGCGTAAGTGAAATATTAAGGGCGCTGGCCACCGTAGGTGCTTTGCGTGGAAAGGATTAAGGACGCCTTTCGTTGGAATTCTACGTGATTTGCATTAAACTTTAAGGATTTCGTTTAATAGTGGTTACAATGCGTGGGTTATATCCAATGGCAAACACCAACTACACTTAAGACGATATAGTCATTTCTGATTGACGTAGTCACTTAAAATTCAAATTCCAGGGCATATTGAACATACATAATTATTAACCCCCGTCCAGTTTGTGAAATTAATTAGCAAAGGCAACATTTTGATGAATAAACCTACAACCAACAGAAAGTTTATTCTACTTCCAAGTGTTCCAACCTGACAGATGGTATAAAATATTCTTCCAAGTGCCTGAAACTGCTTTGAGCAAGTGCCGGAAACTACCCCAGAACATGTGTGGAGTTTTCATCACTCTCCTCACAGAATCTGCAGACAGTGTTCGTAGATATCCCTAGCTTCCCCTGGTGATAGTTTGACCTGCGGTGACTAGCGAATATTCCCACTATGATCCAGATATTCTAGTGAGGTTGAAACAATCTTTCGAGGGCTTGGGTTCGTATCCCCCCACGAGCACCCTCGGCTGTTCCATTCCTGGTAAGTTCACCCAGTAAAGTTGCCTCTTCCGTTCCTCTTCATTTTTCAATATCGTAGCCATGAACCCATTTTCGACTCCACAGAATGGTTCTGCCTCGAATAGCCGCGTCGCTGTTCCTTACCTGGCCAGGTCTTTCATTGCCTTCTTACCGAGAGTATCCATAGCTTATTTAGCGAGCCGGTGGCGTTCAGTTTGTTAGAATATTTCCATATCAGTTTAGAATAGCAATGTTTTGTCGTCTATAGTTCCGTTCCACATTGAAGAAGACATATCTGTCTATTGCGTATATTTCCGCCTGAAATATTCAAAGTGCATTTTCATTGGAGTAATGATCCTGGCACCTGCTCCCTCTGCTGTAATTGATCCGTCAATGTACGAGATAATCAGTTGCTGGTTTAAGCTGAACTCTCACTGTAAGTGCACGCTCCCCCAGTTTGTCCTGCAAAAAAAAAAACACGCTTCACATTTCTTATCGAAATTTAACCTCGTTGCGATGTTTTCGCTTGGTTTCAGTAATTCGAAATACCGCCTCACTGGTACTCCTGGACATTCTGAAGATCGCCTTCCTTGCCTGCATCTCTATATGTAGATGTAGAGGAGTTAATCCCAGAAGGACGTTTAGAGATGCTATTGGGTAAGTTCTCATTGCCCCACTGATGCACCCGCAAGTTAGTCTTTGAAGTTTGTGTAACTCCCTGGCTGTTGTGCTGAGTTCCACTCTGTTTGTCCAGATTACCATCTCATAGGTAATCATTTGTCTTACTATTGCCGTGTATATCTAGTGCAGCATTTTCGGCGCATATCTTCATTTTCCCGCTGCTATGGATTTGCAAGTCATCGGACCTCTTGTGGCTTTCCGACATATGGTTTCAGCATGTGTCTTCCAGAGTAATTTTTGGTATAGTGTGATTCCAAAATATTTGACCTCTGTTACTCGTTCCATCTCCACGCGATGTAATCTAATGGCTCTCAGGTGATCCAGCTTGTACTTTCTAGTGAGTGGTACTATTTTGAGCTTTGACTGGATTTATGGGCAGCCCCGCCTTTCTGTACCAGTTATTAGTGATTCACAGTCCGGTTTGGATTCTGCCACATGGAGTATTCTCATACTTCCCTTACAGATTAGAACAATATCATCAGCGGAACCTTGGGCGTTTGCTCCAGTGTTTATTAGCTCTCCTACGAGTTCGTCAACTACCATGCTCCACATTAATGGTGATAAAATCCCACCTTATGGATAACCTTGAAAAGTGTTCATGGCAACTGATACAGGGCCGTTTCGGTTGACCATCCCGCCCGGTAAGCGTGTTGACACTGATATAGGGGATTACTTATCCGCTTTCGCTATAAACGTTACGCGTTTGCTTACATTTATGTCTTTGGTATACATATTTAAAAAGGCTATGCTGCCCCTTACCAGTCTTAAGAGAGATCCGAAGAAAATTCCATCTACCCCTGGTCATTTCAGTGGCTTAAAGGTTCCCACTGCCCATCTTACCCTAGCTTGGAAGCATGCGTTCTTTGCTAGTTTCCAGTTCTCCTTTCTTCCCCTTTTGTTCGTTGTTGGAGTGTCAGGCAGAATGTTATCGACTTCCTACTTGGGGTAATTTCCCGTGGAATGCGTTTTGGGAAGCAAATATCCTCCCCATTTTCGGTAAATCCCCCATGCTCCCCATGCCGAAATGCTCTTTGCTACCTCTGCCAGTCCCCGGTTTGTTTCACCCGGTTAAAGAGTTTTCGCACCTTCGTTCTCATTCTGGCTTTGTCTCTGTCCCACCAGGGTACGTCCTTCGATGATTCGGCTGCCTTAGTCGAACAGCTGGTGATGTCAGCGCTAAGAGTCCCAACCTGTTCTCCTGAAATTCCTTATTATTCTATCTATTTCCGAGTTACCTTCAAAGACGAATCTGATTCTGTGAACCGCTCATCAGAGTGATTCCTAGAGTTAAGTCTTGTACCTCTTGCTTGGTGCTGGTCACGAATGTTAGAGTGTTGCCTACGATGTGTAATTCTAACTTATTACCGAGAATGAATTCCCGAGAGTACTCACTTCTTCGATTCGTCGCTGCTTTCGCAGATTTCGTGGTAGGCGTTGACATCGCAGTCGACAAGAAGTTGTAGCGCCGTCCTCGCAGAACTCTTTCACTCTAACGACTTATTCCGAAGGGATCCGGGTGTCGTCTTCTGGAAATTATCTTGATGATATGACTCCCTTGTGAATTATTCTCCTGCCTTCCAGTGTGACTGGGACAGCCACGAGGTCTCGAAATATAAACTCTTAAAGACACGAATTTTATTTTAAGAACGATGCAAGCTCTTGGTTTTTTTTTTAAAGGGGGATATCAAATTACATGTTTACTTCTTCCTTGCAGACCGCGAATCTTCCCCCAGTACCCCTGAGTTCTTCAGCCGGCACAATTCCAATGTTATCCTTGGAACAAACGCTTGCAAATACTATAGATGTAGATTTTGCATAGTGAAGGTTTACCTGGGCTAATTTAGTGCAGCTTCGCTTGTGCTTGCAGCTCTTCTCCAACGTCAGAGTATTGTCCTTCGCCCGCAATATGGCACTACCTTGCGTTTCCTTGTCGAATTTGAGCCCCAAAAGATCTAGGTCAAGGCGGTTCAATCACTTCCCCTCTGCGGGCAGCAGGTTCGCCACCCTGCTAGGCCTTGACCTTTCAGCCGCTATCGCCTCCCTGATTCCTTGGGCGAATTTTCAGCCGATAGGATTTCTGCCAGATGTGTGTTCGGAAGTATTCTTCCTTTGTTTTACCCTGTGGTATGTGCAGAGGTATGTTACCAAATCTGTCACTAATCAGGCAGTTATCACGTTTTCCCTGGAGGCAATCCTCCAGGGATCAGTCGTCCACCTCGATCGTGAGGGGTTTGCTTTTGGATTCCTCTTTGCTTCTAAAGCATAACCACTTGGAAAGATCCATGTTTTGAGTGATGAGGAGGCGTAGAAGCTTCCCCATATTAATCGCTGCAGGTTTGGGAAGGAAAATCATCACAATGTGTGCCTCTAGCATGTCATCCCCAGCACATGGCGTCGGTATCATTCCCGTTACCTTGGCAGTTTCGAAACTCTAGTCCTAAGCCAGTCTACCGTGTCCCCCGTGGCGAATTCTACTTGCATGTCGATACCCACAAGCTCCTATTCCATCCTTCACACATCTCCATGACGATGGGGCCTTCAATTATTTCTTGTTACTCATGAGTGAGAATTTGCTCCGGAAATACTTTCAGCAATATGGCCAGTCGAATGCTCTTTCTCGCATTTGCATAGCTAACGGCATGCCTGCTGGTTCCAGCCTGCATCCCTGATTGCCCCGAGTTTTCCTTCTATTTATGTTTTTGGTGTCTTGCAGGTTTCTGGCGAGCTGATTTCCGCTGCTCCCTGCTTTCTTGGCTCAGATACTGAAGGCTTGGGTCTGTCCTGAATCTTCTTAAGAAGGCGTAGATACCATTTACTACCTAGGCCACTGTCTCTTTCCTAACGTCTGATGAGTCAATCTGTGTGCAGTACAATGTGTGGATCCCGGTAGTTCACTATACGCAGTCGGCAATCTTTGTTTAGGAAAACGTCAACAAAGGTGAGTACGTGGAGATAAAAAAGCTACAGACCCCCATTTCTGTCTGCAAGCAAACAGGAAGACGCACAAAAAGCAGAAGCAGCTTTTATCGCTGCGGATGACACTGTAAACGTCAAATTGACTGTAGGTAGTCCTTGGCAGAGCAAATTGACGACAGACCAAAGAAAGAAGACGCCCTTTGAGGAGTTTTATTCAAGGTAGTCCTTGGACACAAAAACGAAGTGGAAGGACAGACACCGATAGAAAACTGAATCGAACCGATGGCGAGTAAGGTCTTTACCGAAGTCTATGATAAGGTCTACTAGTGAACTAAAAGTGAGATAGTGAAGTAAAAGTGTTTTCTACACAGAATATGAAAGGGAGCGGAATTCTCGATAAAATAGGACAAGGTTGCATTCTGCAAGGTTATGGACAAAGATGGCATGCTAGGTCGCAAACCAAAGATTTTCAACACAAAGCATAGATGCGTCCTCTGCTAGGACCGTGCGACAGTTAATGAGACTGTGGCACATACCGTAGATGCATGGGAAAAAGCCGGTATTTTTTTTTTTTTTATGAATGGAGGTGGAAATCTTAGAAAGACGCTGCTGCGCCAGGTTGCAGCAGTGTGTGGGATTCACAACCACTAAAACCACCCCCACTCTTCCGCCTCTCCCCGTGGGACCACCGTGAAGTATTACTTCGCGGGGGAGGCTCTGGTTCGCTATACCAGTTCGTCCATGTCACGTCTCCGTCGCGCCGCCTTCCGAGCTCGATCCAACTCCAGGAGTTTTGTCTGCACCACGGCTACTGCCTCATTTACCGCCATCCAGTTTTCCTCCGACTTCAACATCTCTTCCACCAGGTTGGAGGGCTCGATGTCCGTCCCTAAGATGCTGTTCAACCTCCTTTTCTGCTGCAGAAATCTGGGACAATGGAACATAACGTGCTCCGGGTCCTCGAGTGTAGCACCGCATTCAGGACAGTTGGGAGAGTCGTCCAACTCGAAGCGATGCAAGTACTTCCTATAGCCACCGTGTCCCGTAAGGAACTGTGTCAGGTGGTAATTCAATTCTCCGTGCTTTCGGTTGACCCATTTCTCGATGCACGGGATCAATGTATGGGTCCACCTGCCCTTGTCGGAGTTATCCCATCGTTGTTGCCACTTGCCACACAACTCTCTCCTGATGGCTTTTCGGAAATCCGCATTCACCTCGGCTGGATTTGCCTTCCGTTTTTCGTAGAGCCAGTGTGCCTCGCTCGCTAGAAGATCTATAGGGATCATTCCTGCGATAACACACACTGCCTCCGTCGACGCCGTCCTAAATGCGCTGCACACCCTTAGCACAATTGGCCGGTATGCCGAACATATCTTCCTCCGGTTGACAGCGTGGTTCAACGCTCCCGCCCAGACAGGGGCCGCGTATAGCAGCATCGACCTCACCACTCCCGCGATGAATAGCCTGCGACTATACTTCGGCCCTCCCACGTTAGGCATCATCCTTGCAAGGGATGAGCTGGCATTTGCTGCCTTCTCTCGAGCATAATCCAAGTGTCCCTTGAAACTCAGCCTGGCATCGATAATCACCCCCAGGTATTTGACAACCGATTTTGAGACGACCTCACGATTACCAACCTGGATGGTAACCGTGTTGTTCTTCCTACGGTTGGTAACGAGAACCGCCTCCGTCTTTTCGTCCGCCAGGTCCAGCTGGGCCATTCGTAACCATGACTTGATGGTATGAATGGCTTCATTTGCATAAAGCTCCACGTCCTCGGGATGCTTTGCAACTGCAACTACCGCCAAGTCGTCCACAAAACCAATCAGCGTTGTCTCCTCCGGCACGCGAAGGCCAAGCACTCCGTCGTACATTATGTTCCACAGCAGCGGTCCCAATACAGAACCTTGAGGCACACCTGCTGTCACAATGTACTCCTTCGGCCCGTCGTCCGTCTCGTACCAGAGAAGTCTGTCCGAAAAGTAACTCTCGATGAGCCGAGCCAAGTAGCTAGGAACACCCAGTTTAGCCAAAGCGCCGTTAATCCAGCCCCAGTTGGCTGAGTTAAAAGCATTTTTGACGTCCAGCGTCACCAGAGCACAGCATTTGCCCATGGCCATTGCATTTCGAGCCAATTCCACGACCTTTGCTACTGCATCGACCGTAGAACGGGCTCGCCGAAACCCATATTGCCGCTCTGAAAGACCACCCGCAAGCTCGATGAACGGGAGCAGCCTGTTGTATATCACCCTCTCCAACATCTTCCCCATGGTGCCTAAGAGACAAATAGGGCGATATGAAGAGGGCACGCCGGGTGGTTTTCGGGGCTTCGGTAGCAAGACCAGCTTCTGCCTCTTCCACTGGGCGGGAAACACTCCTTCCGCCATGCATGATTCGAATGTGCTTGCGAACCACCTTGGTCTGGCCTTGACCGCCACCTTCAGAGCCCTGTTCGGAATTCCGTCCAATCCCGGAGCCTTGCTGTCCCCAATACGTCTGCAGATATCCCAAAGTTCCTCTTCGGTAACATCAGGGATCGAGAAGACGTCCTGCTGAGCTGCCAGTTGGGGTTCTCTTTCGTCCTGCTCCTGCTGCGGGAAAAGAGTTGCAATTATTTGCAACAAGAGCCGTGGGCATGTCACCTGAGGTGATTTTCGCCCGCGGATCTTCTTCATTACAACTTGGTAGGCTGTACCCCACGGATTCGTATTAGCCTCCATGCAGAGCTTCTGGTAGCATTCCCGCTTGCTTCTCCGAATGGCCTTCTTAAGGTTGCTTCGCAGATCCCTGTATTCCTCCTCACGCTCCTGGTGCTCCGGCCTTCCCCTTGTCCTGTGGGAAAGTCTCCTCGCTCGGAGACAAGAGGATCTCAAGGCAGCGATCTCCGTGTTCCACCAGTAGTTTGGCCTCTTGCCGTGGTGCAAACGTCGTCGTGGCATCGTAGCGTCGCATGCTTCGGTTACACGCTGAGACAGCTGTGTGACCCTTTCCACCGCTGTTCCATCCGGATCATGGGCTCCCTCCAATGCGGCCAGGAATGTCTCCTCGTCGAAAGCTCCGATGGACCAGCCAACCGCCTTAGCCTTTCCACCTCCAGAGCGTCGTTGACTGCTTCCCCGGTTCCCAATGTGGAGGAAGATGGCCTGGTGGTCACTGTGGGTATAGTGCTCACTCACTTGCCAAGCCATCCCCCTCACCAGTGAAGTGCCAACAAATGTCAGGTCAACGATCGAACCCGACCCTCTTCCTCGAAAGGTGGGCACGCATCCAACGTTGGCCAGCACGATGTCCAGCTCCGCAAATGACTCCAACAGAATTTGACCTCTGGTGTTCGTCGATCAGCTTTCCCACTCCAGGGCCCACGCGTTGAAATCGTCAGCAATGATTTTAGGGCTGCGGTCTCTAGCATCCAACACCAGACTGTCAAACATTTCCTCATATTGTGCTAAGGTTGCACTAGGAGGAGCGTAGCAGCTGTAAAATGGACACCGTTGACCTTCGTCCTTATAAAACCGGCTGCCGGGGGGGGGCCATGACTTCCTGAATGGCCTGTCTTCCGCACGCCCAGATTGCGGCGTTGCCAGACGCATCCACCGCCCAAGTCGCACCGCCGTAGTTTCTGTACGGCTCGCAAATACCCGCGACATCGACATTCGACTCTCGAATGGTTTGCGGGAGCAGGTCCTGAGCTGCCTCACAGTGATTGAGATTGATTTGTATCAATCTCATTTGCCTGTGCGGTTCAGCTCCCTCCTATATACCGGACATCTGCTGCTTCGCGGAAGTGATCGGCCGACTTGTCGGCGGATTTACTTAACTCCAGCATCAGATCCCCTCTCTGTGTTCGCCTAATACGGCTCACACTATCCCCCAAATCCTTCAATTCCGGGTCTGACTTCACTTTTCAGAGGATGTCGGCATAGGACATATTTCCCTTCTTGGAAATAATTATTATTTCCGGGCGGAGCTTCTTTTTGTCCTTTTTCCTCTAGTTGCTCACCTTAGTCCATTGTTCGGGCCTCCGGGCGTTGGTTTCTTCCACTTTTGTAGATGTTGTGGCTGCAATCGTGAGATTACCGACTTTCGCGGGTACTCTCGCCGGCTCCGCCTTCTTTGGTGAAGAGGCTTTTTTCTTCTTCGGGACTTGCTGTGGTCCAAGAGGCTCGCTGGTACCGTCTCTAGCCCGCTTTCCTGTCTTCCCGCCTGCTTTATCACGGGGAGGCGTCACCTGCGTTTCCCTTGTGACCTTGCCAACTGACGCTTGAGAATTCTTTTCTTCGAGTGCCTTGGTATAAAACAATTTAATGCCTCTTATCAAGGCTCGAATATTTTGGTGGATATTCCGCCTCTCCTTGATGAACTCGCACAGTTCATTTATTCGTTCCCCGAGTGTAACGAACGCCATTCCGGTATGTTCCCGTTTGCTTTCGCGCCTTGCGCCACAAGGAATGATCTCGATTAAGGGACTATTCGTATTTCTTTCAGAGTCCCGCGACGAATCTCGACTACCAAAAAGAACCATTGTTCTCGGTGGTGATCTCCCAAGCTTCGAACTCCTCCTAAAGGGATCCGGTGTAGACCTAATTTCCACTCCACCATTATCTCTTGTAGCATTAGATGCTACAGTAGCCAAGTTTCCCACTACTGAGGCACTGCGGTCGTTGGATATCGACGGCCGGGAGCCCGCTTGCTCACTCCCAGAAACCGCCGGCACTGGGTTTCCGAAGCCCTGCACCGTAAAAAAATTACTTTTCTCCTCTTCCATATTTGGTTTAATTTCTGGGTGTCCTTCCCATAGCCAATTTTTATCCACGGGTGGGCGTTTACTTCCCACCTACCCGGCCTGCGCATAAGCATGCCCATACACGCACATCTCCGGATGCGTGCATGTGCATGCCCATGACACATTCGCCGAGCATTCCCTTATCCGCACGAAGGGACGCGCCTGATGGGAGATTTGGCAACTCCGCACAAGCCGCACAAAAAGCCGGTATTAGAAGTGACGATAACATACTATTAACCACTCAAGAGTTGCTGGCGCAGGTTACTGCAGGGACGAAAACTGACATACATCGCACATCTTGATCGAAGTAGTCGCCGCTATCTCACTGATTACACAGATCTGGGGCTCTCACTGTGTTAAAATTATCCAAAGGTGAACATTGGAAAATTTAGGAAGTCCTGCTCTGGAGGATTATTTGCGGGTGGAAGAACTGCAGCTGCCACTGGAGTAAAGAGATAGATGATAGATGAGAGGGTAGAGCGGCAGCCTCCCAATATCGCTGCTCTTGGTTCGAACAAATCCCAGTCATCATGGGTGTCTGTGTTCGTCTTATGCTTGTCTCGCTACTATGAGCTTCTGACTTGCACGGCGTTAAGTATGATGGTAGTCAAACTGAATCAAAATGCCATATAATCCACCAAGGAGGGAACCGGAAACATCAGTCTGATAACGACAGAATGGGGGTCCCCATCGGAGGGCACTCAACAATGGAAATATATGCACATGGTTGCCATTCACCCCATGGTGGGGTATGGCTCGTCAAACACATCTATGGGCCATCGTTCACGGTAACCTGGAATGCCGTTCAGCACCCCTCCCCCCTCCTCATGTCGTGACCCACAATGCAATTGTCGCCCTACACATTGCTACATCTGCCTTTCCCTCACAGCGCGTACGATTGCTAAACCAGAGCGCAACCCATGCCCTTCGTTCCAAATAATATCTGGTCAGCGTGTTTCGATGATACAACGTAGACAAGTGTTACTGAAGGCTTGAAACTTTTGAGTAACAGTAGAGTTCAATTTCCCTGTGCACATAACAGTCTCAACTTGATCTGGGTGCTGTGGTAACTGCATTTCCAGATGTTAGACAGGGGAGCACAAGTGGATCTAGGACTGTTAATGCGTCGGCCAACATCTAGTTCGGTGCCACCCTCAGCAGAAACAACGCGTCCTTGATATACAAATTTATTGACACCTCTGACGCTCTTCGCAGATTAGGAACCTTTGTTTTGTCTCTCGCTCTACTTACGTCTCTTTCCAAATTCCAAGTAGGTCAAGATCCATGACCCGGTGAGACAGCATCTGTTTTGCTTCTTAGAGCATTCGTACAAGGTAGCATAAAGAATGTAATCGATAACAGAAAAAACTAATGTCGAGGGCAGGTTGCAGGCCTGATGGACTTCGCTTTGGACTTTAAATTCCTTCGAGATTTTACCTCGATGCAGTACGAGGCATTTTGCATCACCATATGTCATTCTGATAATTGCTATTAGTTTCTCTGGAATGTCCCTCTGGGGTAGAGCCTTCTAGATACAGTCCCTGTACAGGCTTTCGAAGGCTTTGTCGAAATCATTGAAGAACAGGTGAAGCGAAAATCTAAATGCTGCGCACTGTTTCAAAACAACCAGTAGGGTGTTGGATGTGATAAATGCAGGAGAAATTGGTGCGGAAACTAGCCCACTCTTAGCGATCAAGCTTTGATGTTGTTTGATACGTTCCTGGATTATTTTAGCTATGATCTTTGCAACGGAATGGAGCACGCAGGCACCCTTCTTTGGAATCTTAACGATCACTCACTTATTCGATTCGCTCGGAAACATCTCAGATTGCCTGGATTTCCATACGAGGGGAGCAGTAGATCTGTAGTAACTACAGTTGAAGCGATAAATAACTTTGCTGGGAGACCGTCAAGTTTAGCGGTTATACTTCATTTGAAAGCACTGATGGGCGAAATCATTTCGCTTTGGTTGCTGTTGCTGTTACGACCACTTACACCATATCTCACGTGTCCGAGCAAGGTGTTGGCAGAGTATAGTTTGACATTCAGATCACTCATTATGTCCATTGTGTCAATTTTAGGAAACCTCTCGTGAACTTCATATTGCTCATTGTAAGCGTCATTCTTCATTATACTTACCGGAAATGTTCGTTCGTACGTAGCACACAAACATGATCCTACCTAGACAAGAATGTTGCACTCAAGATCAGCGGTAGAGATCAGCAATAGTTCGACCCCGGATTCTCGTTTGCTTTCCAGAGTACAAAAGCACAGTGTCGCAAGAGAGAAAGGCAAAGGAAAATTCTCCAAAGTCTCACCATCTCACTTCGCTTAGGCCCAAAATGGTCGGCTTACACTGCTGAAATTGTTCCTCGAATTGGAGGATGCGAGTATTGTGGAGCCTGCGGAACTATTACGCCAAGCGGGCTATAAATATTGCATAAAGCAATTATAAACTGTTTCTGAAAGTCGTAGCAGTGCTGCTAGATGCTTTCCGAGGCGCTGTTCACGTTTCATCATCATCAACAACGCAATAACCCATATCTACTCTAGGCTTGCCTTAGAAATGAACTTCATCCCAGTTGCGCGCCAAGGCCAAGCAATTCGGTAACCGCTAAATTTGGCTGGTGTCCTGGCCTACACCATCGCCCCATCTGAGGCAGGATCTGTCACTCTTCTTTTTTTACCACAGATATTGCCCCCGTAGACGTTCCGGGCTGGATCATCTCCACCCATACAGATAAGTAACTTATTGAGCTAGATTTTATTATAAATATCGTCGTTATATAGGCTATGGAATCGTCCACTCTCATGTAAAGGGCGATCAATTTTTCAGAAGTATCTTCTTTCAAACGCGACCAGCTGTTTGTAAGTTTTCCTGGTAAGCTACTGAGGAATACAAAAGAACAGGCATGATTATCGATCTCTTCTAGTTCTAGATTCCTATCTCATTTGGCAGATTTGATGTTGTTGTTACTTTGTTTTTTTTGGTGCTAGCTGCGTTCATAGATATGCCAATCGCCAACTGCTCGATCTGGATGTTTGTTTTTGCAATAATGTCAATATCGTCAGCATAGGTCAGTAGTGGTGGGAACCTCTCACGCTTACATCAGGATCACCATTTTCAGGGCCAGGTTAAAAATGATCCATGACAGGGCTCTTGTTTTACACCATTCTTAACATTGAATGGTCTCGATGGCCAATTCTCGCAGATTGATCAAGGTCAGCCTAGTGAGACTTTGTTGCTCCCTATACTTTTCGAATTCACAGACGCTTCTCCGCTCGACGGCTTCTGCCCGTGTCCGGGTTCTTTGAAAGTGCAGCATTGCCTTAAATATACATTTTTCGATCCGTTGCTGGCTTTCTTTCATCATCGAACCAATTATTCCTGCATTTTTGCGATTGGTGCCACATATGTTTCCGACCGTATCAATAATAACGCTGTTCAGGTTTTTCAAGATCAGTTGTTGCCGGATCCACGTCCTCTTTATACACGGCTTTAGTGTTAACTCTCACCTGATTGTTATAGGGTTGTAGTTCTTTTCCGGGAAACAACTGCCTGTCCAGCGCATTTCTTGTAACGCTATTACATAAACCCTATATTGGGACAGGGTATCAGTTAGCTGCTTGGCAGCTGCTTTTTTGTACAGGATGCGCATGTTCCATAAGAAAATTCGTGAATTGTTAGTTCGTTCTGCTTTTTGGGTTTATCGTTGTCTAGTCAATCCCGCCCAAGACTCGTTTCACTGCTCCGTCACATTGGTTTTTCGTGCAGGGTTGCCAGCCATATCCAACCCCAACCTGGAGCACCAGTTAGTACAATTTGTCCCGTTATTTTTCGTTTAGAAAAAACCACCAGCTATCATCACGTGGACGTGGAGGTAGGGTTTGGTTGTGGAGCTGTTGGTTTTGGTTCAGCAGGCTTTCCCCAGCTTTTATGCTGCATCGTGTGTACCACCCTGCAAGCTAAAGTTATTGAAATTTGAGGATAGCCTACTTAGAAATTCAATGAATATTTGGTTAATTATACACCCACCCCAGATCACAGCGGAGTCAATACCTCAGCGGGAAATCAAACTCCCATTTCAATAGTAAATACGAGCAGGGCAGATGGTCCCACATAATGCCTGAGACACTTTACTATCTCCTCCTCCTCTGCCATCCCCATTAAATTGGCAAAGAAAAGCGATAAAACACTTACAGATCAGCAACGGGACGAATTAAATAGAAAAATGGAGAACCCTGCAGTTATCCATCGGAAAAGTATAATTATTTCTGAAGACACCATCGCAATTCAACCTGCTACGAAAGGACAATTACCTCCTCTAATATAAAATTAAATCTTAAGAAGTTTTTAATTGAGTCTCATATATAAGGAATTTAATAAAACGTCTTTTTGTCGTCGGTCACTTTGCAAAGAGAAATTTTCTCACAAAAAAAGGATTTTGGAAGAAATCCCTTATCCACTCGTATGATCGTTCTTCCATTTTCACATATATATGTCAACGAATCTATGCCAATACAATAGGTAAAGGCAACCCAGACTACTCCTATATTCACGCTAGCTTCCCAGGACTTGTTTTCCTTTTCTCGAAAATGAGCAGCACTTCTTTCTGAAAAAAGTGGAAGTCTTGAACCAGGCAAAAAACGACACAGAAGATGGAGAATAGAAAGCAAACTGAGAAAATCTGAAGGAATTTGACCCCTTTCGCTGTGAGATTTCAGAGAGAGATTCCTTTGCTGCTTTTATTAAATCGACTCTTGTGTAGTGGCACTTTGAAAGTTCAGAACGTCCCGAGTGCGAATACCTCAGCGTTTTACGTGGCGTTATGGCAAGCAGTGATATGATTTTCAATCCGTTCGTGAGCTTATTCCCTTTGTTTGGATGGCACATGCTTGTTTATAGCTTTATCGTGTAGGAAATTCAGTATGGGAAAATGTTGAGTGTTCAGCAAATCTAAGATCAAATATTTGAAAGAGAAAAGAAATAAATCATTTCCAACTAAAAGTGACTGTATTTCATTCTTCATCCTTTGGGAAAATCTGGCTTTCCTGGTGACCTTAGGGCTAACAATCCCCAACGAGGTAAAGGTGAATATTTATTAGCCCTCATGCAAAGCTGCCCCCACCTGGTCGTTGAAGTATCTGAAAAATCAATATAAGCCTTACTTAATCTAAACGTAACCTTTCCTGCAAACTTAGACACTTTAAAGTTTTCCCTTCTTGTCCTCCTGGCCTTTCACTATTGCTATTATCCTCCACGATGTGCTGCATGCTATTCCATTTCCATAAGTACTTCGAAATCCTACATCAAACGAACAATGACGCAGAGGCGCCCAAAATGAATATGTAAAGTGTAGACAAAACTTCACCCTCAACAGAATTTCGGTCAAGAGATTATTAGGGGACAAAGCCTCATGTTCAGAGCAGATAGGGTGGCGGTTACGTTTAAACTCAATCCCAAGGGATGATTGGGGGTTTGATTTTGTTGTCTGGTCAGCTTACATGCCAGAAATCTAGGGTTTGTTCAATTTTATCGAGGGGTATTGCAGAGGAACATGTCCGTGCGCCCATTGGTGTCAAATTAGGGCTGATACAATTCTGCTCTAATGAGAGTGCATCCCTTCTCAGGTATCAGCCAATTTCTCCGAAAAAAGTCATTCGGAATTCGTATTCTCAAAGGCACTGGGTTGATATGGTTACATTTCTATGCTATCTACAATTCTTCATTGATTTTGAATTCATTACTTTGAGTACTGGGTTCCGCTTAGGTCTGCCAGTAACGTCTTCTATAATATCATAACTTGGGCAGCGTTTTCGCTTCATGACCGACATTCGAAGGATGGTTGCAGGTTGGTTGAACCATCTTGGCTGCCGCGACATATTCTATCTAATTAGATAACGAACGAATTCCGTATAATGTCCAGTTTTAATCCTGGCATGTAGCCGAGCACTCCATTATGGTGTAGGGTAGCCATAGTTTCACATATGTATGTTCCTGCAAGGCAGGTGTTGAAACGATGGGCGAGGCAATTGCTAGTTTACACCTAAACGTGATAAGATAATACCGTAATGGAAAGTGTAATATTGAACGTGAGCTTCATATAGAGGCAGAGTGGCCAGGGGTAGCTCACTATTCGTAATTAGGGATAGATACTTTCACTTGATAGAAAATTTAATTATAGAGACCAAAGGTTTCTGACCATGAACATCACCCTCAACCCTTGTGAAACCTTTTCTTCGTTAAATGAACTTGAAATAATGCTGGAGGTTGCTACGAAATGAAGAAACATTTTCATCAAATGGAATTTTTGAAGTCATAGCATTATTTAATCAGTTTGATAATAATATCTAGTCCTCCTATTTTTGACAGTCCGATCTTCTGTTATTGAAAGAACCCGTTTCCAATATACTATAAACACGCTTGCATGAACTTTCTGAATTGAGATTCAGCATAGCTTCGAAACGGCGACATGAGTTACAGTTCTCTTCATGTCTTTCGCTGCCATTGCGCCCAGTCCTCTGGAATGGGCTTCAATTCACCTCAGAACTTTGCGAGGCACCCGCACTCCTCCTCTACGGTTTTGAGCCAAGTACTCTTGGAATGGCCCACTCGTAGTCCGCAATGCAATTATGCCCCCCCCCCCCCTTAATGTGTAAGCTTTCCACTGCTACTTCAGCGCTCCCATCATAGGACCCGCCTGTAGGCCAGACCAGTTTTTTTAGATAGTATCAGGCCAGCGTGTCCGGATAGCTGAGTGGTTAGAGCACAAGGCTGTCGTACGGTAGGTCGCGGTTCAAATCTCGTAGGTGGCAGAGGGATTTGTATCGTGATCGACGTCGGATACCAGTCGACTCAGCTGTGAATGAGTACCTGAGTCAAATCAGGGTAATAATCTCGGGCGAGCGCAATGCTGACCACATTGTCTCCTACAGTCTACTGTAGTGCACCGTTACGGTCTTGAATGAAGTGCTCTAACACACTTCAAGGCCCTGATCCAATATGGATTGTTGTGCCAACGATTATTATTATCAGGCCAGCGTACTCCACCATACCAGATATACTCCCTATTAACGCTATCGAAAGGCTTCTCGGAATCGATGAGCGGCATGAGAAGATTTGAACTCTGCACAGTGCTCCAAAATGATCCGAAGGTGTTAAGTCGGTCAAGATTAAAAGGTGCCCTCTGACACATTCCAGAATTGTTTCAGCTATTATTTTTACTCTGGCAGGGTGCATGCAAAGGCCCCTCCAATTATCACATAATGATCATCCTCTTCTTGTACTTCCTGAGCAAGTTCTCGCATCCCCAGGAATTAGTAAATCCGCAGGTGGAGCGATAAATAACTCTGCGAAGAGACGGTCAAGCCCAGCGACTTTACTCGGTTCGAGTGCATTGATGGCCGAAATGATTTGTCTTCTGCTTGGAGGAACAGTCCATATCAGTATATTGCGGTAACTAGCCATTTTATGCATAAGAGAGGAAACCACCTCTTTAGTTACTCGTCGACTCGTTACTCGTCATTATTGTTATGATAACGTCGCAGACCGTATTTCCTCATACCACGTTCGAGTAAGTTGTTATCAGTGCCTTGCATTCAGATCACTAATTATGATGGTTCATAGCACTGTACAATTGTGATGCCTCTTACTCTGAACCGGAATCTTTCAGTCAAAAGTCTGTCAGAAACCGGATCCCAACTGAAAAAAACGCACGTTGCGGCAACTGTCAGAAACAATCCGACACCAGATTCGCGTCTGCTTGCGCTTCACTTTCCAGAGTATAAAAGCCCATTGTGGTAAAATCGACAGTTGCATTTTGTAGAGTTCAATCATCTCACTTCGCTTAGACCCAAAATGTTCAGATTGCTGGAATTCTCTCTCAAATTAGAGAAAGCGACCATTTTAGGAACGGTCGTCGTGTCGTCGATAGAGGCCGATCATAACCCATTTTCGATAACTAAAGGTCTTCGGCGTGAAGTTAGTCCCTATCTGTGTTTGCTGGGTAATAGCAAGCTTGGCACCACAATTAGAGCAACATCAATATCAAGATAGTCAAATTGACAAATGCCTTTAGTGTGCTGCCCTTAGTGCAAATAGTCTACCTATTTACGATGACCAGTCGAACTAAAAATCTTGGTTTCGTGGGTGTTCACCTTCGGTCAGAGTCAGCCTGCCTCCTCCAAATCCAGGACCATTTGAGGAAGATCCTCGATTTGATGAAACACCAAGCAAATGTTTTCCATACAGCATAGGTGTTTGTAGAAATACTGTATGATCCTACCCCTCCCGTTCGCCGGGCAAGGAAGCGTGAACAACATCATAGATAGGGGAAGAACAATTATTGATGCAGGTTGCTGGCCTGTCTGACAATCCTTTTGACTTCGAATTGCTCCGAAGTTTTACGATGATATTTTCGTCTTCATATATTACCAATGGTTATTAACTTCTACGATATGGTCGTCCTGGATTGAACACTCCAAATGTAAATGGACTCACAGCTCACGCTGTTGAAAACATTCTCGAAATCGATGAGCATTAGTAAAGCGATACCTAAACTCTTTACTCTGTTCCAAAATGACCGGAAAGGTATTCTCGTGCAGGCGGGTTTAGAGCGGAAAGGAATATTCTCTCTGTTGATTAAATTTTTGGAGGTGTCCGTCCTTCTGTGCAAGAAAGTAGCTCCTAAATCTACTTCTGATCTTCATTTTATCGATCTACCTACATCTAGTAGGTTGCCCATCACTTTAAACTCAACTAACTTTATGGCAGAGTCTGTGCTTGCACGTTCAACAAAGATGTTATCAAAGCATATCTTGGTATTCAATTCACCCATCACGATCGATCACTGTCATCTTAAGGAAGCCCCCTTGGATGCATTCAGTTGCTCATAGAAAACTGCCCTTTGTGCTTAACACTGCTCTATTCCTCCGTTCTCTAACTACTCCTCACTGTGGATTGGAATGTTGGAGTTAATATTCTGTCCGATACTAGTTCCCAGCTCTGGCTAGAATCACGCTGCGGACACTGGATAAACCATTCTTTGGGGACTTCAGAGAGATTTCTAGCTTCAGAGTGGGAGAGCTGCTTTCTTTCGTGAATGCTACTAGCTGGCACTGAAGATCCGAGTCGGCTAGACTCTGCTTCCCTGCTTCCATAACAACAGTCACGGTCTTAGGAATTTGTGGCATCAAAACGGCGCAAAAAAGCGCTAATTGGGTTCCTCGGAGGGGCCACTGATACTTACCTATCCTACTAGTTCCCAGGATGTGAAAGTGCGCTTGTGGCAACGGTAAGCATTAGCTCGACACCAGATTCAACTTACTTCCGACAAGCTAACCAGAATATAACAATACAATCCCACAAGGGAGAGATGGAGATGCTTGCTAGAGTCTCAGCACCTTACTTCGCTTAATCTCAGAATGTACAGTTTATAATACTGCATTCTCGGTAAAGTTGAAGCAAGTGATCATTCTGGGAGCCTCCATGGCGTCGTGCGCATTCCAGGATGCAATAACAAACTGTTGTCAAAAGTGAAATGTCGTAGCCGAAAAAATAGATCCTCTCCCGAGGGATGGCTACCACTTAGCTAGCGGGAGAGGAAATGTAGAGAGCATTGAGCAGCATCTGTTGTTTTTTGGATCCTATTAAGCTTGATTCCGTTGTATTTATTGCTCAACGTCGGCCATTACATAACAGAGCCGTGTGTTGGGATGAGTCAACCCACAGCGGTGTACATCGAAGCAACTGCCCGCTGCGAGAGACCCAATTTCCTTGCGAAGGCCCTCTTCCAAGCGTAGAAGTCTATAGATGCCTCCCTAACCCTCAATTCTCTCTGTATTCTCCAATTTAATTTATGGGCCCAGGATCGCAGCCATATAATTTATATTGCAGAAAAGTGCTAATCTTTGTCTAGTTACCCTTGGGAGATAGAATTCGGGTACCCTTGTCTTGGTGGATTTGTCCTGAGTTTGAATCGTAAACTCCACATGCATACTTTTCCCAACACGTCTTTCGTAAATCCACTTATAACGCGAAGAAAAATTCCAGATCCTAATATCATCATCAAGTCGCTGGCATAGGCCACCATCTCCACCAGTTTCAGCCAAGTATGTTAAGATTTGGAAAGAAGCAATCACTCTATGATCATGGGTCTACACTAGGGTCTGCAACAAGAAACGTGTGAGGCTAATTGGTTAAAAGTTCTCTGCAGAGTAATGGTCGTCCTTGAAAACCACCCTGTGAAAACCACGTGCTCGCGTCTCCAAAAGTGCGGTACATGTCTGAGCAAAATACACCTCCTATAAACTTTCCCAAACCATGAAATACATGGAAACACGAGGTTCTGGTTAACAATTATCGCTGAAGAGAAGCGATTTTCGATTATCGTCTTCAAGATCTTACCAGGAGATTCAGTAAAGGAGCCTTTCGACTTTTCAAGAAAAAGGGGGCTCCCATGTTTCGTTGCCAGATGATTCGTTGATGCTTTCAATTTTCTGATTGCAATTCAGCGAGGATCACAGCAGTTCTGATGGCTTACTATACCACTTCATGCAGTCCTTGTATGGTTGCAGTATTTACGCCTGTAGCAGATGTTGAAAGCGCCCATCGTCAGTTTCCTGAGGTAGAGCGGATCTTCCATTCACGGTAGGAGCAATGTCTTTTTGCAGTTGCCTTGAACTAGAATCAATCGTCTTTCATGCCTTGATGTTGTTCTTCATAACCATATTTCCTCCGATGGATCCCCCTGGAGTCTCTGAAAGGAAAGGAAACCTTTATAGTGGAATTCAGACTGGACGTATTCAACTGTGATCCGAGAAGGATATTTGGTCAGATTTATTCCAGTTTTTCCCCTTGAAAATCCAATGGGGATTAGCTGGTTGATATAATTGACGTCTAGCCTTCCATCACAGTTCTCCGAAGTGGGGAAAGGAAAGATTAGTGCAATGCCACTGCTAGATTTGTGTTAATTACAAAATCAACCTGAAGTGTGCAAAGGCATGTACCTAGCATTGGCATCGCAGCCTATCAACAAATTGGCCTTATTCGCGACTATGATGGCAGCCAGCTGATATAGTTTTTCTGGTGGAGCTGATCAGTCGTAAATCAAGTAAGTTGTGGAAATATGCATGTTCTTTCCCCCCACCTGCTGCAAGTTTACGAGGGTTAAGGAGCTGGAACTCGGTCCGTGAGACAGAAAGATGTTTAGACTTTTTCTGGTGGAAATACATGCTTTAGAGCTATGGAATAAATGATGATTGGAGCAAATTAGCTGAGGCACACTTCGAGTGCCAGATTTATCGGCGCTACCCTCTGCATGGTTTGCTTGCGTAGGGGATCTTTGGTTTCTTCAGAGCAAAAGCTTTCATTTCCACGAAGAGCTCGTTGCCGTCATCAGTCGTTTTTAACCCCAAAGCGCCCTTTTATTTCGCACGCCAAGAAAATCCCAAGAGAATGGGTCCTTACATGCTATTACGTGATATCCATGGACCAGCTGGGAGGAGTGAATGCATGGGATACAACCAGTCCTGCTTCCTTTGGTGTCAAGGAGATACTCTAATATCAGTTCCGATAGCCTGGCCTTAACACTAGTTCTTACCTCCTGTGCAAATTTGCTATTAGCAAAATTATTATTCGCCAGTGCTGTAAGACTCATCGCTGAAAGGTTTCGCAACATGTGCTTCGTCGGTCGGCCATTGTTAGTTCATCGTCTATTATTCCTATAATCCAGCATTACTGGAGCAAGTTACTTTCATTGTAGTAATGCTTAGGCAACCGAGTCTTTGCGTCTGCGCTAGCAACTTCCTACTGTTGCAAAGTTCAGGTTCGACCATCATACAAGGCTTTCATCAAATGGAGCTAATAGCGAAAACCATTTCTAGGCTATAGCAGTCTAACAGCACTAGAACAATCTTTGGATTTCTGCTATTCTCCTGACGTTGAGTTTTGGCACCTTCACTTAATATTGCTAGTAAACCTAACTAGCCCAATTATTCCAGCGTTCACTATTAGTCTGTTTTGAAGTTACGTTCCAATGGTTTTATACAGCATCCGTAAAATTGTCGATAGTTATTACGGATAAATTTAGTCCAAAACCGCTGCTTTGACGAACTTTGGTTTGAGTAATGTAACGCCAGATGTAAAGCTTTGTATTACATCGTGAATTTGCGGTTGAGGAAAAAGGGGGCAAAATTCAACGCGACTGCATTTGAACTTTCTTTTTTGTTCTTCAGATTTAGACTCGTTCAGAAGCAGGGTCAATTCGTCTTGATCAATTTTGATCGATCAGGATGGAGTTGGGAAGCGTATCAGGTCATCGATGTTTCGGTCGGTATTTTGGTCATTTCAACTTTCAACTTCTTCATTCCAAAAATTAGTAGTTCGTACGAAGCCTTATCCCAATAACATGGTGGAGACAGGTGTTCTCGAAAGGTTCGAGTCGTCGAATAACATTGGTAGTGGCCTTCTGACAGTTGCAACCACATAGCTGTACAAAAAGAACAACAGACAGCAGTTTTTTTAATGTTATACTCTACCCACAAAGTCAGATAAGATGAGCATGAATCGCTGAAAATCTTAGTTGTATTGGTATTTATCTTCGGTCTGGTTTTCTTCCTTCGAAAAAGTCCTACTGCCGTAGTTCAGTGATGCAGGGAAGTGACATTTTTTTCAAGTCTTCCGGACAAGGCAAGGTCCCTTCTGGAGAGGCCCACGTATGTTTGTGGACCCCTTCCCGCGCAAACCAGATACTTCCAACAACTATTTTGTGCGATACTGCTAACTGAGTAATCCGTAGTCCGTTATCATTGGTATCCCTATGTGAGCAATGGGAGCCGATGTACCGCCTGAATACAGGCTCCTTCTCTATTTGGCTATTGAAATGTCCAAGTATAATTTTGACATCATACTTGGGACAGGCTTCAAGGGTTCGTTTAACTACCTCGTAGAAGGTATCCTTCTCCAACTCTGCAGTCTCCTCTGTAGGGGCGTGAACGTTTATAAGGCTTATACTTCTAAATTGGCCAAGCAAACGCAGAGCCTTTCGCTTATGTTTTCAAAGCCGATAACAGCAGATCACATTTTTTGGCTGACTAAGAAACCTACTCCAAGAACATGGTTTACTGGATGGCCGCTATTGTATATGGTGTAGCGGCTCTTGTCCAGGAAACCGGTCCCTGTCCAACGCACCTCCTGCAATGCTGCTACATCAGTCCTATATTGGGGTTAGCTCCTTGCCAGCTAAATTTCTGTACAGGGAGCGCACGTTCCATGAGAAAATGCGCAAATCGTTATTCCGTTGTCGTTGTCGTGTTCGTCATTGTGTTATCAGTCCAGTGCGAGGCTCCTCTCGTTGCTTCGTAACAAGTTGTTTTCCATGAAGGGTTGTCAGTCCTACCCGACCCCCAACCTAGAGGACCAGTTGGTACAATTTGCCCCGTTTTTAGGCGCGGGAGACTCGCCTTCATCCTTCTTCGTCAGCAGCAGTTAAGAAAGAGCTACCAGCGATCACCACGTGGAGGTGGAGTAGAGCTGTTGGTGTTGGTTCAGCAGGCGTTTCCCAGGTTTTATGCTCCATCGTAGGTACCAATCCCCGTTTCGCCCTGGGACCTATACAACTCTTTGACCATCTCCTTTTAATAGGCACCATATTTAAAAATAGCATGTGAGGCTCAGTAGCGCGTTACATCCAAGCCCAGTTGAAATAAAAACAGAGTACCGGAAGCTGAACGTTCTGGATATAAAGGCTTTGTGTTCATCTTGTGTAAGCAATTTCCTATGGACGTTTCTCTATTTGTACATAGATAAAAATTCAAAATATTACTTGATATATCCAACTAATTCATATGAGTTTGCTTTATGTGATCATGACGTCACACACGTCTTAGATTGCCATAAATTCACATGCAACACAAAACTTTGGTCTTCTATAACTTTGTTAATAATAATAACTGTGTATTTTGTACTTCTAGGATGAACTGAAGTGGGGTTTTCGGATAAATTTGCAAAATATGCCATTATTAACTTTATTTGAGAAGTTATCGGAATTTTGCACTTTTGCACAATCGTGATTTTCTCCAGATTTTTCCGTTGGGTAGGTTCTGAGAACGGGACCCTTTTCCTAACATATGTTCCACGCAATGTTAGAAATAAATTTCGAAAAGTACCGATCAAGCTCCTTCATATAATAGCCTACAGGACCATATTCTGTGACAAAAAAATGTTCATTCCCCTTTCAGATGTATGGGGAGCCCCCTCCCCGTAAACTCAACACAAAATGGCACCACTCGCTGTATCTATGTTCTTATCGAATTCCGTGATAATAGCCTTAGCCGTTTCCTAATAAATCGGGTGTAACAACCAGACAGGCAGGCAGATAGACACCCATTGAATCGATTCCAATAAGGTTTCGGTTTACACATATCCTTAAACACAGCTCGATTTTACAGAAAAGAAGGTAAGTTTATGTAACTGCATATCATATATTAATATGTAGTAACTAATGTCATTAATCTGTGTGTGTTTATGTTAAAGTAGCACTATTGACGATTAATGCATAAGTTTCCCCTGAACCCTTCCATGCATTTATACTGTCAATTATATTGATTTTAGTAACTTTCTTCTCCATTCCTCTTCCCTTTTTTGCCATCAAACGTGAGAATATTCTGGACTATAGACTAGATACGGTAAACGTTTAGTTTTCAAGGTTAAGAAGGGAGTCAAAATAGTAGATTTAATTTTCAACTACACCTTCACGACGAAGGAAGAACCGGGAGGTCTCTCCCTCTCGAAAACCCATGGCTCCCTATCATCCGGGGCTTGAGTTGAATGTTTGAGGCAACGCGGGTAATGGGTTTGACAATTGCATTTATTTTTGTTTCGTAATCAAATATTTCCGGCAGCATGGACATACTATACTATTCATCTAATAAATGAGGTGGGAGTGTGACGAAGGAAATCGATGTCCTTTTTCAGCGATATGACAGCTGTTATGAGAGCAAGTTTCTCACTCTTCTCCGCAGCTTCGGTAATGAAAATCGTAAGGTATGCCGAGTCTGGCGGCAAGGTCTCCTATAGGCCAGTGTCCCATGCAAACAGGCGTAATCTTGTAAGAATTTGCACGCGTCTGTCATCTGAGCTCGCGCGATCAGGTTTTGTGATAGATAAATAACCCGTAGGAAGGTGACCTTGAGCGTGCCGTTTAGGTTGTTTAACGCAGTCCCGTATTTACCAGCCTGAAGGATATCGCAGCTGAGTACAAGGCTTTAACGGCCGCTTAACTGTCAGAATGGATATGTTACGCTTGGGGTTTGGATTATGCTCCAGCCATCGGCAAGCTTCCGGTATCGCCAGTAACTCCGCTTGGAATACACTGGCGAAACCTAAAACACCATACGACTCGAATACACTGTGTGTGCTCGAGAAAACCCCGGCATTGCCTCTTAACAATACTGTGTGATGCTCTTGCAACACGCCGCCAGTCTTTCACACTGCCCTCGTTGGAAAATCCAGAACAAAGTTGCTCGTCAAATTCACTTTTTGTGTAGCATAGTCGAAATGTCCAGATTTTCCGAGCTGCTTCGTCTAGGAGGTTTCTATGGTCACGTAGTCTGACTGCACAGCACGGTACAACGTATTTATTGTGGAGGTCTAGGGAAGGAGATGTAGAAGCACATTGAGACTGCCTGCCGGACAGGACTACAGGGTCCCGGTAGCACCTGCACACACTTTCCTTGAATCTTATTAGGTTTTGTTCTATTGTACTCTCTTCCAAAGCCTGCCAAAATGTAATAGAACCGTACATTAGGATGGGACACACCACAGCTGCGTGAGTCCAGAAAACCATCCTAGGCCGGAGAACCCATCTCTTTGCAAAGATTCTCTTGCAGGCATAAAAGGCATACAGGTCTTCTTAACCGCAGTTTATATTCAATTTCCAATTTATCTTCGAATCCAGAATTACACCCAGACACCATAGATCGGACGAAACAACCAGTCTTTGTTGATTCTGTCGCTTGTCTTGGTGGTGCTATTCACCAGTTTCAGTTTCGTTTTGGTTGGATTTATGCGGAGTCCGCATCTTGCGGCCCCAAAATTATCGGCGGCAAGATGCAACCTTGTCTGGTATCTGGTATCTTCCGGAATCTCACGTCTGTGCAAGATACTGCATCTGGCGCTTCATATATTGCTCTGATGATAGCTTTCACTGACTCCATCGATTTCGTGAATGTATTATTTTTTCCAAATATTATTATTTTATTATTTTTTCCAAATACTTATTTCGATAGGTATTTACCGTCTTTTTGAGCGGAATATCGAAATCTTCATAGCAGCTTCAAAGGGCTTCTGCAGGCAGTTCGGTATTGAATTGAACAGGAACCGATGAGGCGTTGCCTACAAAGTTAGAATGAATAAGATACGTGAGCGAATTCACCCCAAGTTGAGAATAATTAGAACAATTTTTCAGCAGCTTGAGGAACGTTGACTTCAGCCAGGGAGAAACTATGAAAGATTTTTGAACTGTTGGTTTTACTACTGAAACTACAACTACTCATTAGCCTAGCGGATGGTCAATCTGGTTTTTGGCGAACCGTCTCTAGGGTCACTCCGATAGCAATGGTCATGAATTTGGCTCGGTAGGCTTTGGCTACAGGCATGCAAAGCGGTGACCAACTGGGGTTGGATTAAGGACTTCTTGGATGAACTGTGATTACTTAGCCCGATTAATCGGATGCTACCTCTAGGAGAAACTTCCCTGGGACTACAAGCCGAAAGAATACATTGTAAAAGGGTGGTTTCCCTACAGTTTCGTATTGGGATCCCTCACTACAGAAGCACCAGGATTCAGTTTTTACTTATTCGGAAATAACAAATTTTTAAGCCTCCTGAGAAAATGAGCAGGACTTAATTAGTTTTTATATGCTTTCCTTTCTGATAGGAATCTACCTACGGTTTTCATCATTGTCGTCTCCTGTCTAATGATCTTTTTTTCGGCTGAGAGAGAGCGAAATGCTTTTTTGAATGTTTGTGTTAGACTCTGCCATCAACATGAGAAAGTAAGATTAGCATTTGCATAGGTGTATATAGACAGCAGAATTCTGATTTACATAACAACGAAACAAGTTAACAATCAACTTCATCGGCTCGTTCTGGAGCGCTCATACCTTAATGAATTTTTCATCAACCCCTACGTGAAATACCAGTCAGGAGAATTCCGCTTAATTTCTGATTTAAAAGAAATCATAGAAAAACACATATGTACATGTCTATGTAAATTTGGTTTCCTCAGGTAAGACGTGCTTGTCTCTGAAAGTTTATTTTTGACGAAAATACCTTTAATGAAACATTGGAACTTATGCCTCCTTATATGTACATACGAGTGTATGGAGGCACAAAGAATTCGTAATTAGGAAAATTACTAAGCCAGAACAGTGAAGCAAACAAACCATAAAGTATCAGCTTTTGAAATGGATTGTGTGTATAATGAAATGCTTTTAAGGATAATTGAGACACAAAAATAAATGATGTAGAAATGTTGGCTGAGAAGTCAGCGAATTTGAGGAAGCCTAATCAAATATTCAATATTTTTGTCTTGAGTGGAAACACCTAAGTAAACAGTGTATATGAGGGGGCGAGTTCATTTGGTAATGAGTTTCTAGGACGACATGTGGGAAAACTTTGGATAACTCTTGAAAATTTTAGAAGTTTAAAAAACCTATTCTAAGCATGGAGAGGTTGGGGTTATATCCGCGTTAGCAGGTTCTTTAGAAGTATACATTTAGTTGATTATTTGCGCTTTTACTCATGTGGATATAAGAGTTGACTTTTGTGTTCAGCTATGAATATCATAAGTAAATCTTATAAACAAGTAGCGGCGGACAAACAGAACGTTTCCATTTGTGTACGTCTTCCCTTAACTGTTCTCCCCTTTCAGGGCGAGTAAACCTCCTTATGATCCGTAATTAGGGGTGAAGGAATCGACGCGCCTATCGGATAAATTGCAGTGGCCTTATACTATATTTCAGCGGCTCCCCTTCAAATATCTTCCCTACTTTGAAGGCAAGCATGGGACCTTGCAACATTGGGGCTCCGTTGAAGGGTTGACCTCTTTCCCAATACTCGTGGGAACAAAACTGGGGACATTTCGAATAATTTTAATGGGACCCCAGGGACACGAATCCAAATCTTCCAAGAGGTTTCACTTGAGCTCGGTCTGAAGTTATCAAATTACTGGACTAGTTAAAGGAGTAATACAAGTACTCCCCCTGTAAGGCATTCCATGAGCCCAGTAGTCAGGAGGGGCTTTGTAACTGGCGAACAGAATATGCTGAGATTCTCCCAGATGCTAGGCCAAAGATCCCAAAACTAAAGTTTACTTCGGCAACTACTAAGATCATTGCTGTCGTTGACAGAATTTTGGCTGACTGTTTGGCCAGCGAAACTACTGTTACAGAGGTTCACAGCCTGGTCTGCGTTGCAGCTGCCACGGTTATTCGTCTTAATAATCAACATCTTGGAGCGAATACCACAGCTATGTGCAGGAGAATTTCACCGTTCTAGGTATTTCGGCTCAACAAAAGAGTCGAACAGTTGAGAAAGGATATTGACCTTGCCACGTAAGCACTTCCTGGAAATCCACCAGTAAGAGTCTACAGATGCGTTGGGAACATCATTGGAAACTACTATCTGTCCAATGATGTGAAAATTGAAGAACTCTTAGAGGTGCTGAAGCAAAAACTTGCAGTATGGTCTAATCGCATCCGTAGGTATCAAAAAAGCTTTTAGCGAAGAGTAGACAACACCTTGTTCTTCCGAAACCAACGGGAATTCTATAAAAATCTCTCTTCTGGAGAAGTGTTTGGAGCGAACCCAGCCGTTGCAATTTATGTGTTCAAGAGAGCCCCTCCCCGAAATGGCCATGCTGACATAACTGAAGCTGACGTAGAAGCAGCCCTTGAAAAGGCAGGTAATTGGAAGTCGCCAGGAGTTGATAAGTTTCACTGCTTCTGGCTGAACGCTTCAAGAGCACAGTATTGGCAAATCATTTTAATCAGATGATGGTCGATCCGAAGTTAGTTGCACAATTTTTCACCAAGGGGATTACTTTTCTCATCACCAAGGAACAGAGTACCTCTTGCCTTTCAAAATGACGACCAATTACTTCTCTTCCTACCATCTACAAGGTCTTCACTTCAGTTCTCTGGGCGAACATCTTAAAACATCTTAATGTTCACAAATTGATAGCTGAGGAGTAAAAAGGAGTGTTGGACTCCCACAGCGGTATCTCATGGAACTACCAACTAAACACCTCTCCATGATCAAAGAGCTAGCCTGGAACCGTTTGTCATATTATTTCAGGCTAGTCCCCGAAGCCCCCCGGCTTGCGGAGCCTTCAAATCAAGGAATTCCTTTCACCAACGAGGGGGAAGAGGCGAAATGGAACTGTCAATTCAAAGAATAAAAGGTGTGCTGGGCGTTGTCCACAACTCTATTGTAAAAGATACAATCCAGAGATCGTGCTTTTCCAATCTTGTACATGTAAGACTGACAATTTCCATGCCCACTTAAGAATTTTTGCTAAGAGCGTTGCCGCGCAGCTATGGTGCGTTGCTGTTCTCCGGCTGGTGTCTTGTTTGCTGCTGCTTTGATTTGCTTAAAAAGGCTCTTCTTTGAGTTAAGGGTCAGCCCGAGGTACGCTGGTTTTGACTCGATTATCGACCGGCTGAACGAAATGGGACGCAGGGCCGGATTTCTCTTTCTAGTCAAGATAACTACTTCTGTTTTTTCCAGTGCAAGGTTGAAACCATAAGCAGTCATCCATCCGCTCACCCGTCGCATCAATATGCCAAGTCTGCTTTGCCCCTGTTCGATAGTGTGTTCAGCAGCAAGCACATTACCGACCAGCCACGACTCTTTTGGCATAGTGAGTTTAGGATGACTATCGTAGGTAGCGTTCCAGAGGACAGACCCTACAATGAATCTCTGCGCTACTCTGGGGGTGACCACTCTCTCTAGCCCCTAGCTTTCCATAGAACAGGGAGCGGTTCCTCAAATCCCCCTCCCTCAATATCCGTAAGATATAGTTGGGCACGTGGAAAGTCTTGTCTAGTGTGCCTAGAATATCTTTCTATCTTACAGAATTAAAGACGTTTCTAACGTCAAGCTTTACGAGGAGCACCATCCGTCGAGTTGGGCGGCTATGTGCCTCCGCTCGATGAACGGCATCCACGACTTGCGTGAGTGGATTAACTGTGGATCTCTCTTCCCTAAAACCGAACTGCGGTCGAGAAAAGCCTCCAGCAGCGCGTATCGCTTCCTCGAGTCTACTTTTCATGAGCATTTCGGGCACTTTTCCACCAGTGTCAAGCATACACAATGTGCAGTATGAAGACCCCAACTCAAGGTCGCATATCCCTTTGCTGATCAGCGCAAGCCTCGCCACCTTCCAACGAGAAGGGAAAGGCAAGCGTTGAATGCACCGAGCAATAGGTCTGGCCGATGTGGGAGTACCAGTTTGTATACATCTGCTCGGCTACCATTGGGTCTAGGCGCCTTCTTGCTTTTCATAGAGAGGACTGTCTGTTCCACTTCTTTTATAGAGAAAAGTAAACAATTTTTGGCACTCCCCGTGCCAACGTCATCATCCCATGCTGTCCATCTGCAGAACCCAGGTTTTTCGGGTTGTTAGTTTGTAACTGAGTCCCCACGGGTCCCCATTCACCTCGGTTGTTTACACGTTGTGTTAAGCGGCGGAATTTTTGGCACACCTTCCGGAGCTCTGTAATTTCCTCCGTCTACCAATATAAAGAAAGTTTGCCACGTCTCGATGCCCTCCTGGACATAACAAATCCGCAGGCTCTCATTATCAGATTCACTTGTGTTGTGTTAAGCGGCGGAGTTTGTGGCACACATTCCGGAGCTCTGTAATTTCCTCCGTCTACCAATACATAGAAAGTTTGCCAAGTCTCGATGCCCTCCTGGGCATGAAAAATCTGCAAGCTGTCATTATCAGATTCACTGACACGACAGTGTCAGCTGCGGCACCACCTACCCTAGGTGTGGACTCCAGCGCGGCTCCTCCTGTTACAAGAGTTTTGACAAACTTTCCGGTGTTCACCTTCGCAACGTTCCATACACAGAAAATGCGCCCGGGTGGCGCACACAGAGAGTTTGTGTCAACTACTCGAAAGAGGCAATATATTGATGGTCACTTGCCGAGAAATTTTCCACAACTCGCCGCCAATCTACTACCAACACCAGTGACTCCGATGCGAAGGAATGCTTTCCTCGCCGTCAGCGTGCCGGAACATTGGGGTGGACTCTGTGTTTAAAACTACCAGTCCTGTTCTCGACGCCATCCTGACAATTTGTTTCCCTCTTGAGTCTGGGTGAGGCATGCCCCATTGAAGTGCCCTAGCATTGAAGTCATCCCCGACCAGGATCCGCCAATCTGTGCCCAAGATAGCTTCCTCCAGAGCATCAAGCCTGCGTCAAAAGTCCGGCATCGTCTCATTCGGCGTGAGATAAACACTGAAAAACGTTATCTCTGAACACAGAATCCAGACAAAACCATCCCCTCGGCCGTGGGCAAGAACCCTCGGGTGGGTGCCGCCCCGAACCCAGATGGTAGCGGTACCTGATACATCACGATGCAATGGGTTCTCGTTTCGGTATTACGCACTGATCAGTTCTGGTTTCCGCAACGAACCGCGCTAGCAATTCGTGAGCGGTTGCAATCCGGTGCATCTTGATTTCCAAGATGCGAATCATGTTGACCGCATCCTTGTTCTTTCTAGTTCTGCTCTGAAAATTAGATACCGCCAGGCTCAGGTACTCCTACGGCACAGCGCAGTAGACACAGACTTCATGTTAAGAAGCTTCCTCATGTATTGTTCCACAAATTCCACCCGAGCGAGTTTTTAGCCTCGGGAGTTCGCAGAGGTGTACCAATCCGGACGTTGGTTACCTTCGGACATACGTGTTTGATAGCCTCTTCTACCGCGCCCTTTTCTGTGAGGTATTTTTATTACTATTTTTCGAATAGAGGACACTTCTATTTCGATATCTTCGGCATTGGTCCTGTAATGGATTTCATTGAGTACTTCCGCAAAAGTTTTGCCTTCCGTCGGCTTAATAAGCTGAAACGGCGGTCCTCCTAATCCTCTTCATTTCCCCAACTTTTCCTTTGGTGCTCCATCCTTCGTGCCTAACTTAATTTTAGGTAGTGGTTTCTCTGATGACACGGTGTGTTTTTGTCTCTTGTACCTCTTCGTGAAGTCGCCTTCATGTGCCCCCTCCTCCTTTCGTTTTTCCCGCGGTTCACCCTACAGCCAGCTGTCTGCGATCCGTTTGGCGTTCGCAGTGTTCTCATCGGGAGGCGGGGTTGTTTCTTCTTCCCGAGTATTCTTTCTTACTCTTCATGTCCGCCTATAATACAAAATTCTGTCTAGAAACTCTTCCAGCTCCATCAGCCCGCTTTTCACCAGTTTGCTCACGTTTTCCTGGAGGAACGTTGCAGGTCGCATGAACTTCACAGCTGCCGCGAATTTCTTAATAAGCCTTTTTTCTTCAGCTTTTCCGGAGTAGTCGACATCGCTCCCACTTGGCTTATATTCGAAGCCATCTGGTTGGTTTCAGTAGCTTCCACAGTGCCTCTTTCCGCAACTATAGCACTGCGTGGTACTGTCCGTGTTATCGTCTCCCTTGCAAATGCTGCATCACTTTGTGAGTCTTCTTCTCTGTTTGCGTATCCTCGTTATCTAGTCAGGTATTTCAGCCCTTGCTGCGTCCTCCGCTGGGTGCTGGGGCGATCCATAGAACTAGGTCAGCAGACTGCTGAATGAGCCCATTCTTGCACAACTTATGAATCCATCCAACTACCCATCTAGTGCGTACTGATTGAGTTTAGCAGTTAGGTATTAAAAGTAAATCTTTAAAAGGAGGAGAAAATGAACTAAATGACACTTGGGTGCCTCTTTAATTATTGCGTGCATTTTGCAAAAAATAGTACCTGGCACTTGCGGCACTATTCGATTGTTTGAAGTTTTTATTCTTATTACTCCTCCCTTTTCTCTTTCAAAATAAAGCACTACCTGAAAAACAATTAATTGCTGCCTTATAATTTCGAGCCAATCTCCAAGTTCTTCATATTTGAAATTCCTCGAAAGACTTTACAAACTAAAAATGAGCAAATTGGCTCAACTTTTCTAATTCCAAGTCAAATTATATCTATTTCATACATTTCCCCGGACAGCAATACCGTAGAGCAGCCTTTCAGCAGTATCCTCCTTCAACAACCCCCTGGCATGCAACAAAAGAAGGTATCACGATCCATAAGCCTTGCTATCTTCTTATGCAATCTTTCCAGCTACTTTTCGCCTTTTTGCCGCTACAACCTCCATTGAATTATCACTAAGGATCCAACACTTGGCACAGGCACTCCTAAACAGCTTAAGCATATCACTTAATTGAAACGGACAACTATGTAGAGTCGTGCACGCCAGGATAACGCCAACCTTTTTGCCTATCGGCCAGGCGACCGAGCGGAGCACAAAGTTCAAAGTACTTTGTAAACCCATCAGCGATGAATTTTTAATACCCGGATTTCCCTGATAAACTTTTCCAGTTGGATTAATTGTACACACTCCTTAGGCGAAGTAAATGGGAAAACTTATTGTTTGCACTTTGCCGGTACCGGTGGTCGGCTTGGGGAGGATGTAAGGGTGGACTGACCACGATAATACATCTCCAGAGGGTGGAAAGTTCATACGTGAGTCTTGTTGAGGTAATGTTGCGGGGAGAGAATTCAAATGCTATTGGGAATTGAAGATGGTTAACTTTGGAATTATGATAAACTCCTTTACGTCCTGGTGTACAGCCAGTTTCGAATTATTTATGCACTGAACACTGAAAGTGCATTTGAGTGCACGGAAGTCCATCAGAGCATAATTAAGCAAAAAATGGGAGTTTAACTTATCATGGAGAATTTCATATTTTTGCTTACGCTTAATAACTGTTATCATTTCAGCGCATATCGTAGAAAATGTTTAGCAGTTTGGCATTTAAGGACCTTTTGTCTTGCCCATTGCCTAGGAACCTTGATTTGATAGGTTTTAGCTTAGATTATATCGTGAAGAAACAGATTTGTGTGCCAAGAAAAGGAACACCGAAAAGCGCTTGTGATTCCCTTATTCCTTGAGAAATATTATAATAAATAAATAAATAAAAATAATAATAAATAATCCATGTTAGTGGAATTTTCTCATTCCATCTGATGAAGGTATCTTGTCGTGATCATAATAATAGTAATAACATAGGTTGATTTAAACTCTCCTGAATAACTATGGTGGCGGCCAAAGGGTAGTATAGGGCCCAGAGCGAAGCTTGGATTGGTACCCACGATGGAGCATAAAACCTGGGAAACGCCTGCTGAACCAACACCAACAGCTTTACTACCAAACTCTATCTCCACCTCCACTCGGTGATCACACGGAGTTTTTTCTTAATGAAAAACTACAGACTGAGAAGGATGAAGGCGAGTCTCCCGCGTCTAAAACGAATAACGATTAGCGCATCCTCGCATAGCACCTGCGCTCCCTGGACAAACCGAATGTTGCTGAGCCGATACCATGTCCCAATATAAGGCTGATGCAAGAAATGGGCTGGACAAGGACCGGTTTCCTGGAGAAGAGCCGCTATACCATATAGTCTAGCGGCTATCCAGTCAACCATGTGGTTGCAGTAGGTTTCTTAGTCAGCCAAAAATGTAACCTGCTGTTATCGGCTTTTAAAATATAAGCGAAAGGCTCTGCGTTTGCGAAGCAAATTTGCAAATATAAGCCTCGTAAACGTTCACAACCTTACAGACGAGACTACAGTGTCGCAGAAGGATACTTTCTACGAGACAGTTGAGCGGACCCTCGAAGCCTATCCCAAGTATGATATCAAAATCGTACGTGGAGATTTCAACAGTCAAGCAGGGACGGAATCCGTATTCAGGCGATACATTGGCTCCCATAGTTTACACAAAAATACCAATGATAACGGACTTTGGATTATTCAATTAGCAGCGAAGTGGTTGTTGTACGTACCTGATTTGCGCGGCAAGCGGTCCATAAACATACGTGGGCCTCTCCAGACAAGACCACTCTCAACCAAATTGACCACGTGCTGATTGAACGCCGTCGCCTATCAGCCTCGATGGATGTCATAACATATAAGGGGCCAATGTAGACTCAGATAACTATCTCGTTGGCATAATGTTCCGGGCTCGAATTAGACAGCCATTCACAACACAACTCTCCGTAATACCTATAAGGGGAAAATGGATGACGCAATAACCGTTAGCTAACAGATGTCCTGGATATGAAAGATCAACAAACGATTCTCACAAACACCTGAGGGCCGTTATCGTTGATACGGCCCCAAACTTACTAGGCCCCAGCCACAAGAAAAGTCGAAATTCCGTGAGCAAAGAAGCGACTTCACAAACCGAAAAAGGGAGCATTAGATAACCAACAAGCCTGTGAACTCGAAAACTACAGGGAGCAACCGCACCAAGCGCGGAAGTTTTACCATCAAGTCAGCAGGATGAGGCCTTCTTATACACTTCGATGCTCACTTTGGCGTGAAAAAAAAGGGAATCCGATTTCCAACAGAATGGGCATATTGGAGCGATGGGTTGAGAATTTTGATGAACTTGTCAACAAGCAAAATATAGGCAAGTTGGAAATCCCGCCAACTAGAGACGGCGGACAAATGCTACCACCACCAAGTATAGGAGAAACAGGCCGTGCAATTCATCGCTTAAAAAAAAGTCGCCAGGAGCCGATGAATTACAAGCGAATTAGTTCACTATGGAGGCGACCAATTACACCAAGCAGTTCATTAACTAATGTTCAAGATGTGCAACAGCGGATCAACGCCTGACGACTGGCTAATATCTGTCCCATGCATAAAGAGGGGGATATCACGCAGTGCCACTATTATAGTGGCATCACGTTGCTGACTATAAGATATTCTCCTATATCTTGCAAGGCCGGATGGCTCCATATACCCAGAACATCATTGGACCATACCAAAGAACCTTCACTCTAGGCAAATCAGCAACAGATCAGATTTTCTCTCTGCGGTAAGCGATGGAAAAACTGTTGGAATATCGACATCAGTTCCACCATCTTTTCATCGACTTTAAAACTACCTATGACAGCATAGCCAGGGTAAAACTTTACATGACCATGAGAGAATACGATATCCCAAAGAAACCAATGTATGAGGCCAGATAAAAGCAGCAGGGTCACTATCGAGACCATTTACACAAGAATAACGGTTTAAGACAAGGCGATGCCCTATAATGCCCTCTTTAGCCTGGCCCTGGAGAAAGCGATTCGCGATGCTGATGTCAATGCGAGAGTCACCATCCTCAAGTCCACCCAAATACTGCCCTACGCTGATGATATTGACATAATGGGAAGAATCTAAAATGTGGTGCAGTCTACCTTCACCCAGATTGAGCAGGTGGCGCGAGGTCGCGGAGTGGGCATTAATGAAGGCACGATGAAGTACATGGTGGCAACTTCAGCACCAAAAACCAAAGAACCAACAACATCGAATCGCACTGGTCAAACGAAAACAATAAAAATAGGAGACTACAACTATGAGACCGTTCTCTCCTATCTAGGGTCGAAAATCGTAACCGGTTATTGGCAGCCAATAGAGCCTATTTCAGCTTACAAAAACTGTTCCGTTCGAAAGGTCTCACCATAAGGTCGAAGCTCTTACTGTACAAGACAATGATCTTGCCGTTCTGGTGTATTTATCGGAGACGTGGGTTCTTAGCAAAAAAATTGCGAACTCTAGGCCACGTTCTTAAGAAGAATCCTCCTAAGAATTTTTTGCCCCTTACATGAGGATGAACTGTTCCGTAATCTACATAACGACAAAACCTATGACCGATACCATGACCGTCTGGTTGTGAATAAAATTAGACTCAATGCGTTGCAGTGGGCGGGTCACTTAATCGTATGAATGAGGATGCTCCAGCCTGAAAAGTCTATAAGGACAATATCTAAGGTAGGAAAAGAAGACCAGGCAGACTCTGCCTGATATGGAGCGATGGCGAAGGTTAGGATGCCAGATAGCTTTTAGGGATATCGAATTGGTGGACCTCGGCGCAAAACCGGAGTGTCTGGAGTTCCTTACTAAGGCAGACCTAGACCGGATACCAGTTTGAATTTTTCCTCAGAGAATCCCTCCTTGCTTTAGTTGATAGTCCATGTTATAGGGACTTGTGAGTACCCAACACGATCCTAAAGCACTTCTGGGGGAAGTTTAAACAATTCTGAGAGCATTTCAGTTCATATGCTTCTATAATAACCTTGCTTCATTCTTGGAATGCTCTTTCAGTATAATTGCCTCAGCTAATCTTCCTCTATTCAGCGCTGTTATGTCTTCCCCCCAAAGGGGTGCTTCTTCACAGAACAGTATTACCACTCCTTACTTATTTGGCGGTTCCTTATCTTCTATCCATAAAAACAAGGACTAACGGTGATAAGGGCTGCCCTGGGAGCAGCATGATCGAAAGTGGCAACAGGTGGAAAACACTCCATTATATACTCGCAAAAACACGATAAGGGTTCGAATTATATCCAAGTTAAACCGCCAATAGTTTGAGCCTAAGCTTGACTGAAGCTAGCTCATTGTTTGCGATATAAGGGATCCTGAGTCCACAACCACCTGGTCTAGTCCAACATCAGGAAGATGTGGACTTAAGATCACTCATATCCCAAACAATAATCTAGACCTTATTTGACATACCAAGAATATGAGCCCCTCTATTGTCGCTTGGCAGCGTTCGGTTTCCTATAGTTTGTTTGAAAGATGAAAATCTCAATGTGCTTGTTTCTCGGCTGAAAAGTTTCTTTATCTGATCCTCGCATGTAACTTGAGCGCCCCCAGGGGTGCGTATACCTGCGAATGATATTATGTTTGATATCATGGCGTCTGCTTTCCAATGTAGAATAGGATTTTATCAAAAGAGTATAGGAAATAAGTGCATTTCCCTACTCACTTTCAATGTTTTATATAAAACAAAACCTAACTAAAATCGGCTTACTCTTTGCCTAGCTGTCAGCCTCTCTGTCACACTTATTTTCCTCAGAAATTGTTACACACATGGACACTAACTTTGGTGGGAAACTGGGAATTGTGAGCGCCCACGCATATTGTAAGTTATATCGTTCTATCTTGAATTTTAGAGGGAGGATCTCAATACATACAAAGGATGAGTACAAATTTTCTTTCATCACATATAGTCACAAGGGGTATCAAGTGAAAGGTCTTGATTAGTACCTTTTAAGGTTGCTCTCAGGTCTGATACTGAATGTACACAGTGGGAGGTCGGGGGTTGAAAATTGACAATTGACAACTTCCACGGACCCATTTCAGAATCTACCCAATCGAAACATACAAAAAAAGCTCTCACTATACGGTGCCTAATCTCCGAAAGTCAAAGGTGGTCTGGAACAGATATGGGTATTTCGGAGATTCATCATCATCATCAACGCCGCAACAACCGGTATCCGATCTAGGCCTGCCTTAATAAGGAACTCCAGACATCCCGGTTTTGCGCCGAGGTCCACCAATTCGATATCCCTAAAAGCTGTCTGGCGTCCTGGCCTACGCCATCGCCCCATCTCAGGCAGGGTCTGCCCCGTCTTCTTTTTCTACCATAGATATTGCCCTTGGAGACGTTCCGGGTGGGATCATTCTCATCCATAGGGATTAAGTGGCCCGCCCACCGTAATCTATTGGGCCGGATTTTATCCACAACCTGACGGCCATTGTACCGCTCATAGATTGTGTAGGCTACGGAATCGTCCATCCTCATGTAAGGGGCCAAAAATCCTTTGGAGGATTCTTCTCTTGAACGCGACTAAGAATTCGCAATTTTTCTAGCTAAGAACCCAGATTTCCGATGAATACATGAGGACTAGCAAGATCATCGTCTTGTACAGTAAGAGCTTTGATCCTATGGTGAGATGTTTCGAGGGGAACAGTTTTTGTAAGCTGAAATAGGCTCTGCTGGCTGACAACATCCGTTCGCGGATTTCATCATCGTAGCTGTTATCGGTTGTGATTTTCGACCCTAGATAGGAGAAATTGTCAACGGTCTCAAAGTTGAATTCTCCTATCTTTATTCATCCTGTGTGACCAGTGCGGTTTGATGTTGTTGGTGTCGCAGATTATTATTCTCCTCCCCTGACATGAGTGCTCATGTGATTAACTGTTCGTATTGAGTCTTATCAGATCTACATCGAGATTGTCCAGCATCTCCTCTACAATAGGCAGCAGAGTCATCCGTGAATCCTTACAGCTGCCACTTTTCTAAGGATTGAATTTCGGTGGAATTTCCTCCTCCCCCAAACGTGTTCTCACACGCATCTTCTTTTCCTTTTTCAGCCTTTGTCACGATCAGAGGCGGAGTCAGGTCGCTTTGATCAGTTGCGGAATTTTGCTCTGCCAGCGGCTTTATCTGGATGCAATCGCGAGGACATCGTTGTTTCGGCCGGCCTTTTGGTCTATCTATTGACGTTGATGTTCAGATTAATTTCGGCAAGTGAATTCTCCCAAGCGTTGGTCATGTGGCCATATTAACACATCAAAGACGCCTCTCTCACACAAAGTCGACTGTATATACCTTCGTTTTGTAAGTTATCATAACATAGTGGCGCTAGTCCAATGCAATATCTTCGTCTCCATCACCGCGAGGCGTCGTTCATTGTCTTTCATAGCCGGTTAACACTCAGAACCATAGAGGACGACACTGTGGCTCATCAGTATTAAGTAGTGCGAATGGCGCCGGAAGTTGAATACCTGTGTGAGAGTATCCGTAACAAGATCAAAGAGGAGTATTGATCTTCACTTACTTACTTCATTGATCAACACTTACAGAGACACGAAGCGGTTTTGATATACCCGCTACATTTCGAAATTCACTTTTTAAATCACGGTAGTGCAATTTAATCCACCGCAAGAGCACTTTTGGTACGAGGTGTAGCTGTAGAACACACCAGATAAGCTCCTGTGGCTCACGGTCAAACGCCCTTTCAGGGACCAAAAAACGCAATGTGAAGAGGGCAATGCATCCCACGGTGTTCCTCCATGAGTAATCGCGCAGCGTGTATTGCGTCAGTAATTCCGCAGTTTTTGACGATTATTTGAAAGATGTCACATGGTGAGTGTTGCTGTCGCCTGCTCGCTGATATTTGCTCTAATAATATAATATCAATAATAGTCGATAGTACAAGTGTTTAATTTGGATTTAGACCATGAACTGTGTTAGAATACTTCATTCAAGACCATTACCATGAACTAGGAGGCAATCTGGTCAGTAGTGCGCTCGTCCAATCGAGCCGATTTTTCTCACAAAATTTTGAAAATTATCGAGTGGCGTCAGTCAGAGTGCAGTTTCTTTCTCGCGTGCTGGTACCATCAAAGATTTGCAAGCAGAGCTACAGCCATGAAAGTTTATCGCAACATAAAAAAGTTAACTTCGTAGGGGATGCAGCGACGTCTGCCTGAAGAATAATATATCCCCTAACCACTTGCAATTATCTGGTCGGCACAGACGCAGAAATGTCGGTCCTTCTTGCGTATGTCTCCTCCTTGCGTTTCAATTTAGTGGACATCAGCACTCGCATGTTCGTTACAGATCCTTTGCGTCAATGTAGACTTATAGATATGCAGCATAGGCACTTGATAGACCCCATAACCTCTCTTAGGTCATCAGGGAAAACTAGCCCGCTAAAATAACACTTTTTCAAATATTTTTAAGAACGTTGCTCCTCAATCTTCTCGAACAGCTTCTTAAGCAGGAAATATGTAAATCTTCCAACAGCTGTTAGTTAGTTCCCCAAGCCTAATGACGAATAGCAAGCCTGGGAAGATTATGGTACAGACGCCTGAATACTAAGACGATACCGATTTGTAAATCTTAGATCCCACCAAAGCTTATCACCAAATATTCCAAAGAGTACAATTTGCACACTTTTGGCCAATGCAATGCAGGGCAAACCTTCTAGATATTTAGCCACTCTGTAAAACAAAATTTAGATTTCTGGCAAGGTGTACGCGATAACTAGTTTTCCGCTGCCTAAACTATGATATTACCGTCGTTTCTGGTCCAAAGCCGCTTACCAACAGGCTCCACAGGTCCGATGTTAGAACTAAGAAATCGCGGGATTTGTGTGATTTCCTGATCTCTTCAATAAGAAACATCACAACAACACAACGGAACTACAGCATCTATTAACGATGAACTATTAATAACTTAATATCAAGTACTTCTGTTTTCATGGTGAAGACAGGTCTGCTACCCGGTTTGTGGAGCATAAGCCTCTGGGCAAAAAGCCGGCAAAGTGTCCCCTCGCCAGTTTCGGCTCTTAATTTTCGTCTTCCAGTTTCCTTCGGACATTTCGCACGTCTCCGGTAAAGGCAACTTAGTAGTTGTCGCTTTGCCCCGAATCTCTGAGATCAACATCCCAGCCGCAGTCGATTTTTCGGCAATCGCTATTGCCCTAAAGGATGACGTAGTTCTTTGGAGCCTCCAGTACTTCAAATACAATGTGAAGGAGTTCTCCATTTTTAGATCACCTTCCTCAATCTGCTGCAAGATCTTCAAAAAGGACCTAGGCTATACACTCCGGCCTTTTTTCTAAGGAAGTGTTTCACTCGGTGCACGATCTTGCGCACCCTGGCATTCGGACAACTAAACGGCTAGTCTCTAGTAAATATTTCTGGTCATTTATGATCAAGGACGTTAATTCCAGGGAGTTTGTCGCATGGCAGAAGTGTAACTTCACTGGGCATTTTAAGAAGATAGTAGGAGTATTCCCTAGGTTGACAGAGCGTTTCCACACAATACACCCCGGCATTGTAATCCCCTTGCGAGAGTCGGCTATAAGTATCATAAGCATCGTTGGGTTTACGCTCAGTAATGTGCTGAGGCCCTCTGTCGAGAGTGAATTCGGCACTTTGGTGTCTCGAAGTAATAATCACAGATCAGGGAATGCAGTTCGAATGTGATCTCTTGTCGGCGCTCGGAAAGCTCCTGGGGCAACTTCATACCATTGATCTGATTACACCCGAAGGTTGTAGCAGTGACCATACGAGGGCCTGGGGGCATGCGTTGACGAGCAATGGGCGCGCCCGGAGGACATGCTGACAACCAAGACTACGTCGAACACGCCGATGATCGAAATGCCTGTGAGAAAGCTGCAAATACCAGCGTATATTTGCCTCAGATGATGCCTAACATTGGAGGCCCGAGATACACCCACAGAATACTTATGGTCGTAATGGTTTTCTCAACACTATAATATGCGGCACCAATTTGGGACACTAGCGTGTGAGAGTAATTGGAGAGTAAACATAACTTACCGTTTAGTGGCACTAAGTGTGGCCAGCACTTTCAGAACAATCTCAGGCAAGGCAGTGTATGTTACGGAAATGATCCCCCCTCCGGAAATCACACTTTGGAAAGTGAGGTACGCTATCTGCAAAAGAAGCGGAGAATAAATCCACCTGAAAAGGATACAGGGTTCCAAAAGGTGGCAAGGCGAGAGTCGCTGGAAAAGTAGCAGCAACCGTGGGATAAGTCGCAGTGGAATCGCTGGACCTACACTCTGATTCCCCGTATTGAGGAGTGGATTCACCAACCACACAGCGAGCTTAACTACCACCTGATGTAATTTCTGTTAGGGCATCGTGGTTACAGGAGCACCAATTCAGGTTGGATGATTCTCCTTTTCGCCCTGGATGAAGTTGCAAACTTGAGCACCCAGAGCGTGTTATGTGTTCCACTATCTGAGATTTTGCCAAGAGAGGAGGAACCTGCCAGACTCTCTGAAAATCATCATAAGCCTACAAAAAATCGTAGGGGAGGGGCTTAAGTCGGAGGAAAAATGGTGTACTGTGAACTCCAATGTAAAATTGTGTGGTATTAGCAACTGGCGCTATTAGGTAAATGTAATATGACAAACAGGATTCAGCGAAATGGTAGGTATTTAATAATTAAGCACGAATAATATAAAACAGATTGTAGTTAATATATTCCATATTAAAGCATTGAAGTGAAGAATGTCTTTAAGTCATTTAACAGTGTTTCAGTGATTTTCACAGAACTTTCAGAAGCCCAATATATTCAACAGTAGGGACCAAATCACGCTAGCAAATTTCACTCCTGGTGTAAGGTATTGTGTGAAAACTAAATCGAATCCTGCTTGAAATGTGATGCTGCTCCTGGCATTAGTAATTCTAAACATTACTTAGAAAATATTGCAATCTCCACCTCGCCGGTATCGACAGGCGTGAAGGTTGCCCTCATCTAAAATGACAGTAGAATTGAATCTCATTCAAACCGAATGGATGACTTTTTGCAGCAGCGTTTCTCCTTCTCCGCGGTAGCACATCTCAATGGAACTGCAAAGTGAATTTTCGCCATCTTTTAGGTTTTTGCGATAGTTTTTCCGCTTAGTTGATCAGGGCCGCCCTCAAATATGAGAGTCATTCTATCCTCTCCTGATGACACTCATTGCCTCGAAGAAATAAAACTAATTCTAGAAATTTGATTGGGCTTGACAAAATCCTAAAAAATTGACTGGCTGCATTAACTCGTTCTTATACTCCCTGACAGTTCTTTGTGCTTTGAATATTTACTTCACCATGAACTGGTATACCTAAATAGTCCTCATATGCATAAGGGGTGAAAATCATCTTCTTATTAACTGTCAACCTCCTGCAAATTTTTCGAGCGGGCTATCAATGATTGGCGACTCAATTGAGCATGATTTCATGCTGAAAATCTGACCCAAGATTAATCGAAATCTATCACAAGTGCGGAACGGATGAAGTAGACTTTAAGATTTGATATGACTGCCTATGCACACTTAATGGGTCTTTCGGTACTAACAAAGTCCTTGTAGCAATCTGACACAATGTGAACACACGCATTGTGGTAGTTAGTTTCAGGGAGCCTAAGGGTCCTTATTCTCATCGTTTTCATAATTAAGCCTGCGGGGCGTTCAGTTATAATTTCGTTTTGTAAATGCAATGGAAGTTATTGCTATATTGTGGAATCAGGCTCAATACCTTCATCCCGCAGGGGTGACAGCGGTATATAACAGGCAAACACGCAGGTAGGCCATAGAGATATGAATTTCAAGTTAAATATGTACTCATATTTCCTGCCCACACTGTACCCTGCATTGAACAAACAGAAGTGGCAATGAAATGTGCACTGATATATCAACTCAACGGCCAAATGGAATTAGCTGTTGCATTATTAATCACCTTTTCAACGGCTAATGCAAAGTAACGGAAAATTACCTGAGCAACTTTCATTATACTCGCCCTTTCATTGATGGCGGATGAACAGACAAAATAGCGGTGAGCGCCCCTTTCCACTTTGCTATGACTTTGAGAATTGTTAATGCTCGAATACGGAAGAACTGAATTGGCTAAGAGCGGGTTTGAATATGCCAGCCCTCCCTCAAGACATTTAGGGAAACTTTGTTTTGTGTGGGGGTGGAGGCAAAACTTTCTTTGTTTTTTGATTGTATATTTGCCGTTGTAGCATATAATTATGCAATGTACGCATTTGGTGGTTTGTCGACAGGTATACTGTCCCTTCCTTGATTGAAGTTTCTCTCGATAATTTGTGTGATTGGGGTTGGGTTGGGTTTGGGTTCTGACAGCGACTTTCCTACTTTGATGACTTATTCAGGTGAAAAGTTGCTTAAATGAAGAAGGTGGAATTGAAAGAAAATAGAATAAGAAATTATTCCGCGTCACGACATGAAAGTGAAAGGGGTCATTTCACATTAACGTGCTATTATTGGATTGACAATTACCGAATTTTTTTCCGAGAAAGGTTATTGGTCTGTAACTTTTCCTCTTCTAAACACGCGTTTTCATTCTTCCCTTTCCCGACCGTGAGAATGTTAGGCAGGTAATCTGTGATAGATTGCTCGCGGTTGTTGAGAGTCGAGAAGGCCTTTCAGGTAAACTGTAGAGATTCCTAATGCCAGAAAAATCATTGATGCCATCCAGTTAGTTGCTGGCTTGACCAATAATATATTTCACAGAAAAAATGGTGCCAACACATCCAAGCATGATGATAATCCTGGGCAGGAGAAAAACATTTAATTCGCCCAATCAAGGGGCTAATATGGTAATGACTAGGAATAATTGATATTCATGGTCATCCCCTTGTTATTTTTCTTAGAGGAAAGTGCCAGGGATTTTTTTTTTTTTGGAGTAGGGTAGGTGAATGCGTTTTCGCACAGAGTGTTGGACTCCCGCAACAGTACGATGTCGGAATACCAACTAATACCTCCCTGTCATCAGAGAACTAACCTGGAACCGTTTGATACAGTAAGCTAGCCCTCCCGCTCTCCCGACTTTCGGAGCCTTCAAGTCAGGGAATTGGTTTCACCAACGGGAGGGAGGGGAGGGGAGGAGAAAGTTGCCAGTTTAGGAAACTCCTTACCGTCCGATCCCTCCGCCGGTCGAGTTCAATTTTCTTCCCAATAAGAAGAGCCGGAACATAATGCGCAATACGATTCCAGCTGCCAGCACTCTTCAGCATCTCTCTGACAATGTTGTCTGGAGAGAGCTCCCCTGTGTCTGCATAAAGCTGCTTAGGAAAGCCGTCCGCAAGAGCAAAAGGTGTCTTCAGCGTCGTCCGCCACTCCATTGCAGAACACACAATCAGGAGATCGCTACTTCCCAATCCTGTGCAGGTAAGAGAGACTGAAAACCTCCAGGCCCGCTTAGAATGGGCCACGGCTCTAAATTGTCGATGAGCCGCCCCGTCCATCTGCCCCTTGGATCGTTTTGCCACGAAAGTTGTCACTCCGTAAAGATGCGTTGACGTTCTTCATGGGCAAACAACTGCTCCAGGAGCTTCGACAAACTTTCCGATGTTCACCCTTGCGGTACTCCGACCCAAAAGTGATGTCAGGAATGCTTCCTTCAAGGCCTGGGCGCCGAAACGTTGGCGTGGATACAGTATTTAAAACTAGGAACCCGGTTCTCGCCGCCATTTCCAGAATGCGTTTCCCTCTGGAGTCTGCCTGGAGCATGCCCCATTCAAGGGCCCTGGCATTAAAATCATCGCCTACCAGAATTCGACCCTTCGTGCTCGACATGGCGTCCTCCACAGCATCAAGCTGGCGTCGAAAATACGGCATTGTCTCGTTTGACGTCAGGTAAACGCTAAAAAACATTATCCCTTAACACCGGATCCAGACAAACCTGTTCCCTGGGACTTCGGTAAGAACACGAAGTCGAACATCGTCCCGAACACAGATGGCAGCGGTGTCCGATAAGCCGAGATGCCATATGGACGGGTCCTTGTTTTGGTATCGCTCGCTAATTAACACTAGATCAGCATTTACTTCCGCAGCGAATTGTGCTAGCAGCTGGTGATAGTGCATGTTAATTTGTGTTGTTTAAGATCATCTTTGTGTTTGTCCAGCTTCTATAAGCTGATTTATCAAGGTGAGGAGAATATGTGAATGCTTTGTTCCCTACAGAAGGGTGAACAGGAGATACAAATTGGTGTTACCATCGTATAGATAAATTCGGTAATTTCACATACGATCTTTTGGAAATGTAGAATATAAAATGGCTCTCAATAGTCAGCAACAGCAGCGAATCCTTCTCATTTTATCCCCCTTTTTCGAAAATTTTGTTTTTTTCCCCGTATAAGGATGAGAGTTACAAGATAATTTGAATGCAAGGAATAAATCCAGATTCTACAACAGGAAAATACCAGAAAGGCCAAATCAGTCGTCATTGTGAACTTTATAATTATGGTAATTAAAGCTACTATCATTGCGGTCGGCGGTCAAAGGATAGTATTGGTCCCAGAGCGAAACGTGGATTGACACCCACGGTGCAGCATAAAAACTGGGAAACGCTTGCTGAACCAACACCAACTGCTCTACAACCAAACCCTATCTTAACACGGTGACCGCTGGGAGTTATTTGCTTAACGGCAAACTGTAAACGGAGAAGTATAAAGGCGAGTTTACCGCGCCTAAGAACGGAACAAATTGTACTAACTGGTCCTCCAGTTTGGGGGTTGGGTGAGGCAACACGGAAAACCCGAGTTAAAAAGCCTCGGATTGGACAGATTAAAAAAAGACAAACTCGGCAACGAAAACGGAACACCAATTTCCGCATTTTCTCATGAAAGGTGCGCTCCTTGCAAAGAAAGCGGAAAGCGATCCGCAAACATACGTGGGCCTCTCCAGACAGGACCACTTTCAACCAAGTTAACTAGATACTGATTAAACGCCACCACCTCTCAGCCTTGATGGATGTCACGACATAAAGGGGTGCCAATATAGATCCGGATCACTATTTCGTTGGCATAGTTTTCCGGGCTCGAATTACAACACCGCCCACAATCCACAGCACAGCTCTCCGCAACACCTATAGAAGGGAAATGGATGCCACAATAACCGCAGCTAATAGATGTTCTGGAGATACGGAAGCATGGTGCATACCGAGTAATGTTGCATTCTCAAAGAACGCGACGGAAAAGCAAGTCTAGGAAAACCAACAGGTCTGTGAACTCGGAAAATAAAAAGAGCAATCGCAACAGGCGCGCAATTTGCAACGACAAGCCAGCAAGCTGAAGCCTTATACACCGCGATGCTCATCTTGACGAGACAAGGAGGGAAATTCGATTCCCGACTAAATGGAGTGATGGGATGAATCTTTTGATAAACTGCTAGACAATGAAAATATCAGCTAGTTGGAGGTTCCGCTAACTGAACACGACGGCAAATGCTGTCCCCGCCAACCATAGAGAAACAGTCCGTGCAATCCATCGGCTTAAAAACCATAAGCCATCGGGAGCCGATAGGATTACAGTCGAATTATTTAAATACTGATTTGGGAGGTATGGTACGGTAAATAAGTAAAATTCTACCCTTTTATGTTATAAGAACTACTCAATGGAACTTATATTAAGACTATAAGCACACGAGTTTAACTTTATTATAAAAATGATAACAGGATTGGGATTTTACAGAGTGTGAGAATAATAGCGAGATATCAGATTAGGAACTTGGCGCGCTCGACGAATTGATGTGCTCGATCTCGGGGTAGTAAAAAAACTGAACTCATTTTGACATTTTTCAGTCCCTTTATACAGTTCAATTTCATGTGTATTGTAAGTGTCCGTTATTCATAGATTCGCTTCTTCCCGTATGCTGATGGATGTGTTTGGAGAAAAATGTAAAACAAGAACCCGGCGCACAATACCGTTTAAATATGTCCCGAGCAAGTTTCCGTAAAACAATAGATTAGAAAGTGTATGCATATGTTGTATGAGGAAGCTCAATAAAAATAAAATGATTGCTTTTGAGAAACCAGTCTATGAATAAATATGGCGATAATTAAATTTATTTTTTGGTGTGTACCGTGTTCGTATTTTATGTTTAATGTAGTTTTGATATATTTTATTTGTTGTATACTTTTGTGGCGTGGACGCTACACTGATGTTCAAGGTGTGGGACAGCGAATCATTGCTGGATGACTGGCAATGAGGCATTATTTGCCCTATACACAAAAAGGGAGATATCACACGGTGCAACTAATATAGAGGTTTCACGTTGCTGAGTACCACCTATAAGTTATTCTCTGCTATCTTGTTAGGTCAACCTCCCTTTTTATGTATGGTATAGGACAGATAGTACCTCGTTGCCTGTCGTGTTAAGTTGGCGGGACCTCCAACTCGCCGATATTTTGGTTGTTGAGCAGTTCATCAACCATTCGTTCCCTCTTCTGATTGAAAAACTGTCGAAATGTGACAATCAGTTATTTCATCTTTTTATGGCCTTCAAGGCCGCCTATGACAGCGTGAACAGGGTAAAACTATGCACAACCATAAAATCGCTGGGTATCCTGACGAATTTGATAAGACTAGCTAGGCTGATCCTCATCAATGTGCGAGGCCAGATAAAGGCAACAGGATCGCTCTCGGGATAAATAGGGGACTACAACTTTGAGACCGTTGAAAATTTCTCCTATCTAGGGTTGAAAATAGGAACCGATAACAGCTATGACGATGAAATCCGCGCACGGTTGTTGGCAGCCAACAGAACCAATTTCAGCTTACAAAAGCTGTTTCGTTTGACACGTCTGACCCTTAGATCAAAGCTGTTACAGCACAAGACTATGATCTTGCCAGTTTTTATCTATTCTTCGGAGACTTGCGTTCTTAGCAAAAAAACTGTGAACTCTAGGCCGCGTTCGAGAGAAGAATCCTTTCGACAATTGTCTGCCGTCATGCCTTACGCCATCACTCCATCTTAGAAAGGGTCTGAATCGTCTCCCTTGTTGACTTTCTGGCTTGGATCATTATCACCCATACAGATTAAATGAACCTATTGAGCCGGATTTTATCCACAGCCAGATGATCATGGTATCGCTCATAAATTTCCTCATTATGTAGGCAATGGAATCGTCCCTCCTCATATGGGGCCCAAATAGTGTTGCCTCGAACGCGACTAAGAGTTCGGAATTTTTCTTGTTGAAGACCCCAGTCACGGCGGAATGCATGAGGACTGGCAAGATCATTGTCTTGTACAGTAAGAGCTTTGACTCTGGTATTGTTACTCAAAAGCTCCAAGCCTTCGTGAATACTTGTCTGCTTGGTCGGCACACAGACGTGCTACTCGTATGCACTATGATCGGAAGGCCAAAGTGACAGGTCACAAATTAAGGAGCGGAACAATTGCCTTGTCGTCCGAAGGGCACTTGGCGTAGCACAGCACAGAAGGAGGACATGGATCTCACGAAATAATGGGGAGAGCTGAAGCGCATTCCAGGTTACCACAAACGATGCCACGTGAGTGTAATTGACGCGCTATACCTCACAAAGAGGGGAGTTTCATCCATTTATTAGACCTTCAGCTTTCGCGAGGATATACTCTTTTCGCCGTTTCCCTATTTGTCATTTCTCTTTCCTTCTTAACTTTATTTTCGCATTTCGGCTGTAAAATGCTAGTGCCGTAAGAACCTAGTTATTGTCCCAACAGAATGCTCTGATTTGGTGTCTACGCTATTTATTGTTTAATGCAGTAGAGCAGAGAAACTGACCATAAGGCTTTGAACGCCGATAAATTAACAGACACTGAGTCACATTTACATCCATAATTTCTATGCTCTGTAAAATATAAATTGCTCTGTTGTTTTCGAACTTTAATTAAAGCTTACGTGTCCTGCATTTAGTTTTAATTAAAGCTCCGACGGAGGCCGGCCGGCATTTTCTCAACTTCACTGTATTCTGTTCAGAACCGTGACCAAAAGAAGTCCCTCATACCCTTGAAAATGAGAGAGAGACATACTTACCCCCTCTTAACTTCGTTTTTTCCCAAAAAAATTAAAAACCCTTCAATTCCCATCGAAAAATTTCAAAATACCTAACCGTAATTTGCCAACACACATGAATACATCAACTTGCACCGCAAAGAATCTCCACGGACACCCTTTTCTGCCCAGTGTAAGCATATTTATCCTTGCTCATAAAATATATACATATGCAGGGAGAATCCTACACGAGTCAGGGAGAAACCGCTCCTTCGAAACATTTCTCGGCTTTCCTAGCCTCTGTTTACTGGAGCTCTGTGGGGACCATCAAGCTTTTAGTACATTTTACTATCTCTTAGATTAAAATCTGCCAACACATAAAATTTCCAAAATGAAAATCAGCACCATCTTCTTAAATGAGTTGTATGAATGGCTGGATGGATGGAAGGAGCCGGATCCCCTACGTTCTGTGGTCTGATAAGTTTTCCGTAAAAAAATCGTATAAGCGGCTTAGTGCCAAGTACGTGATCGTAATATGCGCACATTGCGATATGATTGAGCATCAATTCCGGTCTCCACATGGCCCCATAGGAGGGATCCATATATGGCCCTAAATGCGCCTATGAAGAAGTTGTAAAAATTATCCAATCCGAAATCTGAGCATAATTCCCGTCATTTTATGATTAGACTAGTGGACCACGAGTGACATGTTTGTGGAAGGATGTCGTTTCGACGGAAATGCATTGAATCAAACATGAAGCCAGCATGGAGAGCGTAAATAATTAGCCTATTTGAGCTGAATTAATGACAGCATCCGAGGATTAATGGAAGCTGTGGGTGATGTTATCTGAGGGACGATGTCCTTTAAACTGCTTACCAATCTTTAATGGATATGATCCGGATCAGAGTCAAATTTCTGACGAATTTTATGATCTGAATACGTAATGGAAGATTAATTAGAAGTAAAAAGATAAACGATGGGTTTTATAGTTTAGTACTCTGCTTAGGTCCGTCACATGGAGAGAGTAAATGGGAATGAGAATGGTTTTATTTATAGTTGTTCTAATATGGTCCAATTTTGGGAGTTAAGACACTTGCCTTTTGAAGATAACCTAATAAAATTACTAAAAATCGTTCTAGCTCAATTTATTTTACAATTGACGGACGGAAGGAAGAAGGAGATTAAGTCCTACTTTTTGAAATAATTAAAACCTTTTTTTTTGCTATTTGCTAGTGATATTTATTATGGTTGCCTATACCGATATTTCGGGAACTACTTGTTCCCTTCATCAGTGTTAATAAGTCTGCTGATTGTTGGTGCTAACAACTCTTAATACATTGGAACGCTCAGTTTATAGACGTTAATATTAGGAGCTTTCGTAGAAATCGGTGCCGCGTATAGCCAAGTATAGAGGATATACACGGTCTGGCTAACACTAGCCTCCTCGTTGCTTTGGGTTCTCCGTTGTTAGTCATAATGTCAATTTGCGTAGCTAGAACTTTCCCTGCTTTCTTGCTTGCGGAAAAGAAATGCTTCTCCAAATTTGCCATAATCTAGCATAACAGCAAGGTATTTGGTGTACGGTCTGGACTGTATCACATGGTGTCCCCGCAATGTCATCAGGAGAGCAATAAAACTAGCTTGTCCCAAAAATGTGATGCGTAGCATATTGTCGTACCGTACGTTATGATGATAGCACAATGCTAGTCCTGCAATTGCTTCCTCTGTGAGATTTACCACAGTGTTGGCATCTACTGGTAGCGCGAAAACCTTACAGTTATTTAGGCGTGCCTCCCGCTTTCTCTCTACTTAGGAGAAATCTATTGTATATATGTAAAACGCTTCAAAAGCTTTCGCATACTATCCAGTAGACAAATGGAACGATAAGGAGATTGCTTACCGGTTTATCACACTTTGGTAGCAGCACCACCACCTGGTTTTTACGCTGACTTTGAAAGATGTGTTCTTCCTAACATCGCCGCCTTCAAAACCATGGTTGATATTCCGTCCAACCTGGGTGCTTTGTTAGTCGCTAAATTTTCGCAAGCAATGGTGGGCTTATTTTCTGTAACAGTGGGAGTATCCTTAGAAGGATGCTCAACTAATTAACTACAATCGCAAAAATGCTTTTGCTTGCTGTCGAAAGGAAGTTGTCGTTTTTTCTGATGAATTTTCCTGTCTGACAAGCTTTAAATGTCGACCCTCTCTGTGGAATTTTCTTGTCACCATTCGCGCGCTACTAATTCTATCTGATTTGCAGGCTTTTGGCATGTAATTGCTGCTTTCGAAATTACACTAGAGTTTCAGCTATCTAATGGCATTATTTCTGCGTCTTCTTATAGGTACATAACAGCCTCCAACCACGTTACTAAAACTTTCCTTAAATATGCTAGTAAACATTTTTGGCATCAAACGCCTTCGAACTCGACTGTTTCGTCTAACATAATTTTATGACTTTCGGGTACCATATTCTTCAGTTTCCCTTTACACTAAACCGTGAAGCTTGAGAGTCGCTGAGCATGTCCTGTTCACGGACTGGCCAGGTAATTCCTCATATCAATACACTGCATACGAAGGTAACATCTACCACTAAGCCTGTGGTCCCTTTGCTAAAGTTATAGACACATCCGATGTTAGCAAGCACAATGCAACTTCGTTATGTTATTTCCATAGCATGCTGGCCCCAAGCCCAAATAAAGGATAGGGTTGTTTGAGGCAAACTACTTTGCACTTTCCTCTGCAAAACAAAAATAAATTGCTGTGATCAGGAAACAAGGGGAAACCGGAAGCTAGACGCTTCAGGTACGAAAGGTTTTGTGTATTTCTCAGTACGTAACACGTAATATATGCATATATTATGTGAGAGTATCCACTTTCGGGTGATATTGACATTCATAGTCTTCAATTTTCAAAGAAGCAACAACTTTGACGTGTTATAACATTGTCAGTAATAGTGCGATTTCCACCAAACTTGGTATGATCATGCTATACATTATAGCCTACATACAAACAACATGCTAAATAAATAAATAAATAAATAAACTTTATTTGAACAGATATCGGTATGGAAGGTATTTAGGAGCCCAGGCACCATATAGTGGCAGCCTCCTGATTTTTTTAAAATTTTTCGGTCCAGTAGTTTCTGAGAATAGCCTCTTAAAGAAATGCTCACTTTCAACCCCCCGCACTCCCAACCTTTCCAGCAAATGTCAAAACTAAAACCGGCTTCGAAAAGTACTAATCGAGACCCTTAATTTGATGCCCCACATGACTATATTTGATGAAAAAAATTTTCACACCCATCTTTTGCATGTATGGGGACCTCCCCTTAAATTTGAGGTAAAAGGATGTTACTCACTGTATGTGGGAGCGTTCACAGCTCCCACCTTTTTACCAAATTTGGTGTCAATTGCTATAACCTTCTCTGAGAAAAATGCGTGTGGCGGACAGACAGACGGACAGGATGGTCTGCCAAAGCGATGGATGAGCAGACATTCGTGAAGGTGTGGCTAGACTTGCCTAGCAAAGCAGGCACCTCCATGGATAGGGCTCTCCATGTCACACAGAGCATCTCTAAAGCATGTGACGCGTCGATGCCTAGGAGATGCTCATTCCCCACTAGAAGACCCAATTATTGGTGGAATAGTGAACTTGCCAGTCTTCGATCGATTTGCCACAGAGCCAGACGTACGGCTCAGAGGGCAATAGGTAGGATCGATCAGGGGCTAAAGGAACATGCCTATAGGGAAGCTCGCAAGAACCTCTAGCTCACCATCCAGCGGAGTAAAAGGGAATGTTTAAAGGAGCTCTGTTCGGAAGCGGACATAAATCCGTGGGGTAACGCCTATAAAATCGTGACAGGACGATTCAGAGGCCGATCGTCTCCGCAAATCACGTGCCCTATACTCTTGCTGAAAATAATCCAGGGGTTATTTCCTCAGCAAGAGGGGGGTACTGACACCTGCCAGCGCCCCCTGGATGTGACGCCGATTCCACCAGTCACCAGGGACGAGCTGATGGAGATCTGCAGTCAAATAGGCGACAGTAAAGCCCCGGGTCTTGACGGCATACCGAATAAGGCCCTCAAACTTGCCGTCAATTGTAGACCGGATATGTTCCCGGACCTGTTCGAAACTTGCATGTCGGAGGGTGTCTTTCCTGCACCATGAAAGGGACAGAAGCTGGTGCTGTTGCCTAAGGCTGGTAAACCCCCAGGGCAACCGTCCTCCTATAGACCCATATGTCTTCTAGATACAATGGGGAAAATGTTGGAGCGGATTATTTATAATAGATTACTCCCAGTCGTCGAGAGCCAAGGTGGTCTTTCAGATAGGCAGTATCGGTTCCGTAAAGCCAGATCAACCATTGATGCCATCAAAATGGTTGCTGGCTTGGCCGAAAATGCAATTCACGGAAGGGGTTGTACCAACAAATATTGTGTGGTGGTGACCCTGGATGTGAGGAATGCATTTAACTTGGCCAATTGGAACCTTATACGAAAGTCTCTGGCGATGATTGCTGTTCCCATCTACCTCGCCGCTATTATCGATAACTGCTTGAAAGAGCGGATACTCTGGTATGATACCGATGATGGACCTAAAGAGTACGTTGTCTCCGCGGGCGTCCCACAGGGCTCTGTACTGGGCCCACTACTGTGGAACATCATGTAAAATGATGTGCTCAGGAGGATTACGCCGATGATATAGCACTGGTTGTGGTCGCAAAGCATCTCGAAGATGCTGAACTGTACTCAAGCGAAGCAATCAGTGTGTGTGGTTTGGTTGAGGAGTGCTGGACTGGCATTCGCGGAGGAAAAGACGGAAGCGGCCCTCATCCCTAAGCGCCGCAAAAGAAATTACGCTTGCATTAGAATCGGGAATCGTATCATCACTTCCAACCCGGCCATCAAATACTTGGGAGTGATGATAGACGGAGGACTTAATTTTAAGCAGCACATAGAACATATTTGTAAAAGTGCATCCACCACGAGTATGGCTCTGGCAAGGATGATGCCGAACGTAGGAGGCCCGCGGCATACTTGCAGGCTGCTCATAGCCAGGGTGGTGAGCTCTATCATGCTGTATGCAGTCCCAGTTTGGGGAAAAGCACTGCAGGTTTTAGGCAATACACATAAACTGAGTATGGTTTACAGAAGAACATCCCTAAGGGTGTGTTCTGCCTTTAGGACCGTCTCAGACGATGCAGCGTTCGTCATCTCGGGGATAATGCCGATGGAAATCCTAGAAACCGAAATGGTGAACATTTATAATACCAGGTCCATCTCTCCCGTATCTCAGGTGAAAAAAGCCGAAAGGGAGAGATCCATGAGCAGATGGCAACAGCGATGTGACCAGTCAGAAAAGGGTCATTGGACTTACAGGTTGATCCCTTCCATCGGGGAGTGGCTGAAGAGAAAGCATGGGGAGATCAATTATAATCTCACCCAGTTTCTCACCAGCCATGGAGGATACGTCAATACCTGTACAGGTTTAAATTGGACACCTCGCCTAATTGTCCAAACTGCGATGGGGTCCCAGAGGACCCAGCGCACGGTTTCTTCCAGTGTCCTAGGTTCGTGGAAGAAAGGGGAAGAAAGGAGGATCCTAGAGGAAACCCTAGGTGAAGTGCTGTCACCAGAAAATGTTGTCCGGAGAATGGTAGCTTGCCAGGAAGACTGGGATGTGATCAATTCCATGATCGCTGTAATCCAAGATAAACTGCGAAAAGCAGAAGAAGTGAGAAAGACGCGGTTACGAACCATGCGGGTAGACGAAAGGAGACCTAGCTAAAGTAAGCTAACTCCGCCCCGTGATGTAATACCTAAAGGTGGTTCCACGGGGTAGGGGAGGAGTGCCCAGGCCAGAGTCTTTTGAAGATTTCCACCTCCTTTAAAAAGAAAAAGAGACAGACGAACAGATAGACAGACGGTAAACCGATTTTAATAAGGTTTTGTGTAAACACAAACAAACAAGATAAACAAAGTATAGTCTCAACTACTCCACTATGCTAGATCCTACCTGATCTCTCTTAGTGACAGGTCACGAGACAGGCGAACCAAGAAAGCACATCCAATGTCTTTAAAAATAAAAAATGCTACGTCGTTCACCTTACTCGATGCTGTAGGACCGGCCTTGGTTCTGCCAAGAATTTTTCCCATTTCTTGACGGCACCAGGACGAAGTAAATTAGTCCGAGGAAAATAAGTGCGTGTCTGCGCGTTAAATATTGGCGCATTGATCTCTGTGCCCTGCAAGAAATCAGATAGTCGGATGCCAAAAGTTGCGACATAGAACGCGAATGCGGTAAAAATGGCTACAAACTCTTCTATGTTGGTAGTCCAAACACTCAATCCGGTGAAGAAAAAGAAGAAGTTGAAGATTATATCACCTGAAAGCAATATTCACTTTTTCACCACATACGCATCACAGACAGGATCGGAAGCCGATAAAGATTCCTTTTGGGAACTTCTTGATGCAAAGCACCTGCAACGTGCCTGCTTTCATGTGAAAAAGTAGACGAAAACAGGTGCCATGCGGGAAGAGCGTTTGGAACGCGCGATGAGGATGGCGAACGTATATTTTACGGACCGACACAACCATATACTTGTGAATTCATGGTTTTGCAAATCCTATATTTTAAAGTGGGAAAAATAAACCGGAAATCGACTATATTCTCATAAGACGCCAACATTTTAGAACCTTTACTGATTGCAAAACCATTCCCTATGAGGCCATCGTACCTTAATGTCGGCCATTGATTGCTCAAGAAATGATTCCACTTACGCGAGTACCAACCATTACGAATGTAAAAGAGTCGTCCAACTAAGTTAAAAACATGGTTGACAAAACGGTCAATGGGCTAGGTAAGCGGTAAGCTAGGTAAGCGGTTCATCAACTAAAATACGTGGCTTTGGAATGACAACTGAAAGTCCATGAAAAGAAACTTCGACCAAAAGTTTCTCAACGATAAAACGCTCGCCAGTTGGCAAATTCACAAAGATGCCCAACGGGGCTCGAAAGAGGTAATCACTTGTCACCCTAGCGGTCCATTACGATAAACTGAACACTCGGGATGGCCAGAGAGATCTGTATTGACTTGTGAAACGTCGACATCAACGCACACAGGATATCAAACATAGACGTTGCGTTAATATCAAGAACGGTACTTTGCTTACTGACCGACGAGCCGCGACGGACATATACAGGAAATATTTTGAGCAGATTTCAATGGAAGAATTTGTTCATCCTCGACTTCTACAAGTACTACTGACATTTGGAGCAATTCCACCTGTCAGCACAACTGAAGTCGAGGAAGCAATTAAACAAGTGAAATTGGAGAAAGCAACAGCACTTCACGACATCGCTTTTGAGCTCTGGAAAACGAAGGGCTTCTAGCGGGTTTTTGAGGAGGGTAGAAATCTCTAATTGGAAAGAAAGCACTACAGTCCCAATATATAAAAAGAAAAGTAGTACAGCAGAATGTTCAAATTACCGTGTGATCCGAGTGCGGCCCACATTATGAAGATTTTTGAATCCATTCTTAGCAACCATATTCGCGACATCGTTCAAATAACCGTTAATTCAGCCGGATTTGTAAAGAACTGCGGAACTACTGACGCAATACCCGAAGAAAAGGCAACACGATCTCAGACTAAATCTAAACAAAACAGAGTTTTTAGCAACGATCCCAGGCACTATCACTATCGTGGCAGTGAAATGCCAAGAACTGAACGGTTTAAGTATATCGGATCAATACTATCAACCAATGGAGAACTCCATTATGAAAATCCTTCACGCATTAACGCAACCTGGATGAAGTGTCGTTCCACAGCTAGTGTTCTTTGTGGTCGACGTATCAACGAACGCCTCAAATCCAAAATTTACCGCAATGTCGCTCGCTTTATCGCTCTCCATGGTTCTGAGTGTTGACCGTCCTTATTACCGCTCTGAAGACTAGTGGCTTAACACGCCATAAAGACATCTGAAAAGAGGATATCCGCGATCAATATGGGGTTACACCTAACGTGACAAAATTGCAAAAGGGGCGTCTTCGAAGGTATGGTCACGTAATTCGCCCTAAGACGGATTCACTTGCCAAGGTATGTCCATACATTTTAATTGATGGAAACGACTTTAAAGCCGGCGACTGCATCCGGATCAGACCTTTCATATAGTAAAAAAGCGGAACCGATCATGACGAGCCAACTCCGCATGTGAACGGAACAAAGGCTAAAGAAAAAGAAGAAGATATATCATGCTACTGAGGAGGCAATCGCTGGATTTTCAAGACTGTCATTCACCGAGGGTATCAATAAACCAGTGGTCATAAATATGAATAAGATGGAGACATCATTGCTCATCAGAAGTAGGAGCTATGTCATGCTTTCAAAGCCGGATGGGGGCGATTATGTTACGTTGGACTAGTGGCGGAACACGCCATGATAACATGCAAAGTGAGAATATCGGCGATCGATACATGGGAAAATTGCGGAAAAGGCGTTTTTGATTGTATGGTCACATAATTCGCGCTAATGGGTATTCACTTGCCAAAATCGGTATTAAAGTCCAAGTCAATGGAAAACGTTCTAAATACCGGGCGAAACAACATTGGTGTGATACGTTGGATGGATATGCGAAAGCCTCGCAACTGCAGTCAGGCTAAGCCTTTGGAAGAGCGGTGCAACGAACGACGACTAGTTGACCCCGCTTGTGAACGGAGCAAAGGCTAAAGGAAGAAAAGAAAAATAATGTCCAGGGACGAAAAGGATTTCAGCAATATCACCCCATTGTTATTTGAATTTTTTACACTCAGTAACGCGATGACAATAGGGATCATGTGCGTGAGCCCAACACATAGCACATGTAACATACGTTCGTTTTCCACGCCTGTCGCGCTTGGTGTAGCATAACTATAGAAATGGCTTTTTCGAATGGGTATCTTCATCCATATTGGTCATTTTCAACATTTGTCGCTCGCATCTAATACTTAGTGTTTAATTATAGATAGCCCGCTAATATGCAGTCATGTCCGGATAGCATAAGGCTGTCGTACGGAAGGTCCCGGTTCAAATTTCACTGGTGGCAGTGGGATTTGTATCGTGATTTGACGTCGGATGCCAGTCGACTCAGCTGTGAATGAGTGCCTGAGTCAAATCAGGGTAATAATTTCGGGCGAGCGCAGTGCTGACCACATTGCCTCCCATAGTGTACTGGGGTATAACATTACGGTCTTGAATGAAGTACTCTAACACATTTCACGGCCCTGATGTTGCGTCAACGATCATTATTATAATATGTAGTCATCACATTCAAATCAAGCTTTGAAATTAACTGCCCCCCCCCCCCCCCCACAGCACACACCTTTTTTCTCACAGTGAATTCATTATTTTTTTTTTTTAATCAAAATTAGTCCACATGAATATCCAAAACCCAGCGTCAAAGTAAAAAACCAATATGATCGGAAAATTCGGAAACCCATTGGTTCCGGCCCATTCTAAATTTCTCAAAGGATGTTTCAGCCTTTAAATCAAGGTCAACCCGTTCAACGGATACAAACCCGCTAACTCTTTGTTCGCATCACTTATCGTCCTTTATTCCATCACATGTAAATGCGTCGACGTTCATTGAAGGGAATCGTTCGGGCATTACGCATGCAATTGCATGCCAGCCTCCACAAGTGAAAAGCAGTCAAATAAGAGAAGAGTCACTGATCATTTTAATTCTGTAGTTATACAGTGCTCTAATTACTAAATAGAATTGAGAGTTACGGAAGTTTTAAGGTGGGTATGTGTTGAGTAAAAGCCTTAACATAAAATTAAGGCTATCATTTTAAAGAGACAATTACACAAACCGCAAAGACTGTCTTGCGTGTCCTTCTGGGATTAACTCCTCTCCATCTATACATACTGATGCAGGCAAGGGGGACAATCTTCAGGATAGCCGGGAGCATCAGTGAGGTGAAGAACTGCCTAAATTGAAGGAAAATTGATGTTCTTTCTAGGCGGCACTCCGAATTATAGATACCAAGGGATAGCACGACAACGAGGTTTTACTTCGATAAGAAGTATGAAACACGTTCTAGTAACAAAGCAAACTTGGAGAGCGTGGCTGTCACATACGACTTAAACCAGCAACTGATTACTTGGTACACTGAGGAATCACTCACGGCAGAGGGAGTAGGTGCTGGGGTCATTGGCCCAAGGAAAATGTACTTGGAGCCAATGGATAAGCACACTAGCATATTCCAGGCGGAGATATATGCATAGACAGATGTGCCTCCTTTAATCTCCAAAGGAACTACAACTATTCTGAATGTCACCCAAGCGGCGCCTTACTGAGCTCCAGTCAGCTGAACTCTAAACTAGTATGGGAACGTCTTGAGAGACTAAATACGCCTTTACACGTTCATCGCTGTAATATTAAAAACTAGAGAGGAACAGCTGAGGGAACTATACTGGGCAGGCCTAATGAAATATATGGCCAATGCCTCAAACAAAAACCCCTCAATGCCCCGACCTCATTTCTGACTGTATTGGATTCTCTATCAGGAAACTTGAAGACTCTGTCCAAAGTGGCAGAAAGGCAATGTGGAAAAGGATCTTGGAGGCAATGAGGAAAAGGATCAAGGAGGAGTCCTTGGCGGTAGAATGTTTTTCATTGCAAAAACGAAATGATTAGTTAAATCACCTTACATCATGCCAAATCGTCTTCTTTTTACCACCAACAAGGCTAACAAAACTACCGGATTGCCTAATATCTTTTTGGTATAAGATGTGTGGGTCCGATCTAACAAAAGCTATGGTATTAGAGTTAGGATGTTCTAATATGGAACATCCTCAAGATCAAGAGGTTGTGCCCTTATATTGTAGTTGTTAGAAGCTATCATTCTGAGATAACTACGTAACTTGGACTCAGGCCATCTTACAATACTAGGTTACCGGCAAGAGGAAGATCGCGATAATTGCCTTTGTACACTTACTATATGATTCTTTACATCTTTCTCCAACGCAAGAACTAAGGGATCTGTTAGTGTATGCAGAATCAAGTGGTCTTGAACTGTTAATGTGAACATTCGGGCTGATTAATCGCTTCAAACTCACTGCGGATTTGTGACTACGTATAAAAGTGTCAGGTTGGCCGTCAACTTTAAATATGTTGAAATGTTACGTATGCTTCGCTTCTGCCCAAATATGAAAAAAATTAGGCCACTAAAATTACCTGTTAAGTAGAGCATAAACAAGTAGTTTGACCCCCTAAAAAACTGTGCTTGAAACTCTGCATACATGCATCGCAATTTCCACCTTTTTAAATTTCCTGACACAGAAAAACTTCCCACGTGACAAATATTCCTTATTCGAATATACTCCTCAGGGAAAATCAACCCCAAAACTCAATTGCCTGAAACCCGAAAGCGGAAAATGTGACATTTTCACCTCTGCCATAAATAAATAGAACTCGGGAAAAAAACTGCATTAATTGGCCTCCAAACCATAGGAATCATAATGACTTACCTTCATAACCGCACAGATAAGAGGAAAAAATGCTGAATTTGTCAAGTAGAAAGGACACTTGCTATCGGGAACAGATGTCTCACCTGACCATTATTCCCGATAGCCGCACGTACCCATGAGACTACCTGAAACCATAACACCAGCCTGTCCAATCGATAACGTCATAGCATCCGCCGCCGTGGTGTGTCATTTCATCCGTTTCACTTCAATTTCAACGAGCAAAGCGAACAGGCAATTATACCGTGTCCTGCCGACGACTGAAAACCTGATCCTTAAAGCAACTGTTGATATATCAGTCTCGGGGAGCAATCGTAAACGTAAACCAGAAACTTCCGGGTTAGAGTTGCTCTGTGTCTAGGGGTGAGACTGGGAGATTAATAGTTGGGGATGGGGGCAAGGCTGTACGCGAAGCAGGGCTGCATTACATGGGCCGAAAGCTTGGTATCCCCGAGTTTGGGTCCGGGTACGATTCAGTTTGCATTAAGTACCGGGGAGCAGACCTCGCGCCTGCGTGCAACCCCTTCAAGCTCAACAAGTTGCTGCCTGCCTACCGGAATGGTACCAGTTCCGAGTAGATGGTGCTCGTTATCCTTAATGGAGAAATAAAATGCTTTTACGTATCTTCGCGTCATCTGTTTGTTCGAGACTATATTCTTTCATTTATGCGTTTCGTAAGGATTTTATTGGCATCTCTTCGTTTGTGTAAGCACATAAGCCTACGATGTGAATGCGAGGGCTTTAGGGAAGCGCTTAGTCAGCGTGCGTTTATATTATCGTATTTGTGGCTACACGGAATTGTTTTCCTCTCAAGAGTGTCATAAGATGGAATCAGTTTTGTGCGGACCCTTCAGCATAGCCACTGAGATTCTATTGTGTGAAGCCCTATGGTTGTGAGGACGACCGACGAGCAGATACGCGTGGTCATTACTGGAGCAGATTACTTTTTAGATGCCTGTTTCCAGGGGAATTATGCTGGATTTCGGGTACCAATTATCGATTATTTGTTAATTTGGTTTAGAATTTAACGATAATGATTGGACATGCAATACGCAATGGAAGAAGAAGAAAGTGGTTTCTGCTGGTGTTGATACGGCACAATGGGATTGTAGCACTGTCAATGCTCCTTTTTCCAATGGAAGAAGCGGAAGTAGTAACTAGTAAAATTTTGGTGGATAGTTAGGAGACAGGATCATGTTAATCGGAAAAGTATTAAAGAGACGATTGAGCTTGGAAAGAAGTGAAGCTAGTTATTCGCAATAAGAGCTGCATGAATAGCTGCACATTAAAACCTTTCTTCTTTCTGAGTTCTGCGGAAAATGACTAGTCAGAATTTTGAACCATCACGAACAAGGGAAATGAAGGGAGAAAACTAACAGAATTCATCTGGGATGGCTTTGAGGGAAAAGGAAAAGCCGATTTAAAGTTATCTGGAAGATGCATGGTCGGCAACGGTAACAGTTCTGGTTACAAAAATTGAATGAGAGTCTAACTAAAATTGAAAATTTGGCGTTGGCGGCAATACAAGTGTATATCTCGTACAGTATCCCCTGTTGGAGGCTAAATTTTACGACATGTTGATTTATTGTATGCTAACGGAGATGCTAAGCTTTGTTCCTCCACGATGTTGCCAAAAGACCTTGAAGCTAATCTGACTAACAAACCACAATGGCCAAATTGAAAGGTTATAGTATACGACGACGAGGAAGCCTTTGGAAGAACCCTCCTCCGTGCTGTCTAGTATGCAAATACTAACTGAATAGGGACCCGGCGGAGCTGGTGTGCATAAGGTTTGCTTGGGAAGCTCTAGCATCAATAACTGGGGATCTAGACTTCTAGAGTTACGATTTGGGCAAGGAATCTATGAACAGATAAGAAGCTGCTGGTACAGCTAGTAGCTTTTAAAGAGGGTAATCAATCAATCAGTACGTAAATAAATTATAGTGAGAGGTGGATTGGCAAAACAGAGGAGAAGGACAAAAATTTTGAAGTCATCTGAAAATTGGAATTTATATTCACAGGTTTAGAAAGTTCTGAAGAAGATCGGCTAAATGATCGTCGTGGAAATAAAGTAACTCTCTGGAGGCATCATTGAAACTAAAGCAGATCGGAAGCAAAGAGAGTGGTAGATGCGCAGAAATTTAAGTACCATCTAAACTCACAATTTTGAACCGCCAGGGACACGAAAACCTCAAACTCCTGATTGCTCGAGCGAGGTCAATGTACATTTAATTTAACCAAGCGATTGTGTGTCCTGCGACTACGCATCCACAATATACATACATCATATACGAAACATATATGTAATATTCATTCTGGAATCTGAATCCGCCTATATTGGCGCAAAAAAGCAGTCGACCCATTAGTCTAACTGCCTTTATACTTCAAGGATTAGAGCCAAATGGACTCGAACACACAGGGCAAAGTTGATGGATGGCAACGATCCTTGTTATTTCTAAATCAAGTCGATTCCCACTTTCAAATTGGTAACCCCGGGTAACCAACAGTCGACCTGCTGATGAATTAACATGATCGGCGATAACGAGGACGAACTGGAATCGCATCAATTTATGAGATTGCAAACAATTCGGAAGACGTTGCACATGAGCTGGCAGCTATGCTACCCCAGAGAGATATCTCGTGAAAACTGCTTTCAAGTTAATTTTACAGCAGACTCCATCTCGATAATATTCATGACTGGGCTGCAAAAGTGTACGTTCGAAACTATGTCATAACTCAGTTCAATGTAGGCTCAGTTAAGATAGACTCCTGACTAGAGCTTCATCCCGGCTTTGAACACAAAGTCCCATAATGCTGCATGGCAATTACGGCAATCATTTATGGCGATCGCATTTTCCAGCGGAGATAGCGGCTTGCATCTGGGATCCAAACTGTAACGACAACATCAACCACAGTAACAGTAACACCAATCGCGACAACAAAACCGGCAATAACTTAAATTTTTAGAAGGAGCAAAAATACACCACGCTCTCCGCTTCTGGCGGTTAAAATGGTCGACGCCAGTATAAACCTTTTTGCAAGAAGCACGAAGTTACGATATTCACCTACTGAGAAAGTAGAAAAATCCATTGTCCAAACGATAAGGGCAACAAGTAGTGAGAAAGGAGCTGACCGAAGAGGTTAAGAGTCCTGACGGCAAAACAAGTGAGATGCTATTGAATTCGAGCTCAGAAAAAGGGTCACGAGAAAAGATGACAAGCTCCGAGCTGCGCGACACCCCTTTGTCGGGAAAAAAAGGTGGCAAACTACCCAACCAGGTGGAAACGCAAGTCATCTCAGCTGAGACGGTACCCAGAGAAACTACTCCATGGATGTCAAAATGGCATAATGGAGATGGAGAAACTGCTAGACCTTATTAAACACCAACGAATTTCCTGGAAATCAGCGAAAACGGAGCTAAGGGAAAAGCATATGGTTAGTGTAGTCTCAAGTTACACAAAACACAGTGACCTCAGATTGCCAAAAAAGGGTACAAATAATCGACAAATGGAGGTCATGCCGATAAGGACGAGGCAAGGAAAATTCCAAGAGACGGTAATCAGGCGGACCAAGCGGCGCCGAAGAAAGAAGAAAATTCGACAATAACCATCTAAGCGACACCAGTGCAGCAAGGTTTAAGTCGACTACGACGACAACCTCAGTTCCAAAGGAAAGTAGAAAGGGCAAATCATGGTCATTTTCATCGAACGAAAGAAGGAAGATCGATTGCAAAGTTCTTTGAGATGTCTGCAACAATGCCAAACTGGGAAATCTATCAAGCGGACTTGAATCGGCGAAATACTTGTCGAACTTGCGTCCGATGGAAAAGTACGTTTTGGGGGAGAGTGCAGAACATTCATATGCATGCGGTCCCAGAAAAACAGCAAACAAAGGGGTGGAAAACGGGCTGGTGGAGCTGGAGGAGCACCTGGATATAATTTTGTACTCTAGTCGGACATCGAGAGTAACAGAAGATGCGTGGAAAGCAAAAACAACAGCCCCCGCTGAGAACATCGAGAAGGTCAAGCGGGTCGCATACAGGCCGTTGCAAACCAAACTGGGGAAAAATTAAGGGGGAAAGGAGATTTCAATTACTACTGTATTTAAAAAAGAAGGCCAAGATTGACAAGAGGCAACAACACGCCGCCTCATCAAAAAAACCTCTGCCTAAAATTAAGGCTGACACGAAGAGTGGAGCACGAAATAAGCTGATGAAAGGCAAAACTTTTGCAAAAGTCCTCAGCGAAATCCGTTGTAGGATTAAGCCCGATGACAGCGGAGCGGAAGTGTTTTCGATTCGGAAAACGAAGGGTGGTAGAGTCCTGGTTGATGTCCCGAGGCCTACAGATAAAGTTACGTCTCTGAAGCAGTGAAGGGGCTAAAAGGGGGGAAGAAAGCATTAGTTTTTAGCCTTGAACCAACATGATCTCTTGAAATCCGAGACGCATGCAACCTGCAATGAAAAGGGGAGTTGCGTTCTATTTCAACGCTCGTGGCACGTCTGATGAGAGCGTTGAACACACTGTGAGCTCGGGACGGCACCCAGTCTTCAAAGCAGAGTTGGAAAGACCTAGGATGTGGTCAACATGATCCACATCCTGCAGATAAACATGCCCCGGAGTGCAACCGCATACGAGTTTCTAGTGCAGTTCATTGTGGAGACCAAAGCTGATCTAGTGTCCACCAGTGGACAATACCGAAACAAAAACCCAGCTTCATGGCACCTCATCATATCAGTTACCACTGTCATCTGGGTTCTTGATGGCACCCATGTTTGTGAGTAACAATGCCGGACTTTCGACAGAGACCTGATGGAGGACGGAGGAGGACGTCATCTTGGTCACAGAGGGGCAAACCTTGGTCGGAGGTGATTTCAATGCCAAAGCACTTGAATGGGGCATGCCTCACCCAGACTCCAGTGGGAAACGAATTATCGAAATGCCGACGAGGATAAGACTCGTCGTTTTAAAAACCGGATCCACCCCAACGCTTCGACGCCCAGGCTTCAAGGGAAGCATTCCCGAGGTAACTTTTGCGTTGGAATCACTGTGCCTTCGAACTGGTTGACACAAACCCCGGTGTTCTTTCTGTGTGTGCAACGTCGCAAAAGTAGGTAGGGCTGCACTAGATGGCACTGGCGAATTCAGTTATGAACCTAATAACCACAGTCAGTGGAGATTCCATGCCTAGGAGGGCGTCGACACGTGGAAAGTATTTTATGTATAGGTGGACGGCAGAAATTGCAGGACCCCAGAAGGAGTAATGCAAACTCCACAGCTTGACACAACATTTAGACGACCAGAATGCAGTTCAGCCAAAAAGGGACTCCGCAGCACAATAAACGGTTGACGAGGTGAATGGGGACTCGTAGGGATTCGATTACAAACTGGTAACTCCCAAAATTGTTCACTGAAGGCCTAGCAGATACACGGCATTCAAACACTATTCCCTGTGCACTTCGTCCGGGGTGATGAAGGCAGCGCGGAGAGCATCGAGGACTACCCACTTTCCTCTATAAAAGAATTAGAAGAGGCCACTCTCGCTATGAAAAACAAGAAGGCGCCAAGACCCCGTGGAATCCCAGCAGAGGTATACAAACTGGTATCCCAACATCGACCAGACCTACTGCTCGGTACATTCAACGCTTGCCTGAAAGAGGGTATTTTCCCTTCTCGATGGAAAGTGACGCGGTTTGCGCTGATCAGCAAAGGAAAAGGCAACGCTGAGTCTTCATGCCGACCATATTGTATGTTTGACACTGTCGGATGAATGCTCGAAAAGCTCATAAGAGGTCGACTTACTGATAATTATCTCCACAGCAGTCCCGCTTTGATGCTGTCATGCAGATCATAGATGCCCTTAACCTAGCGGAGGCACACAGCCACCTCGAGGGATGGTGTTCCTCGTATAACTTGACGTCAGAAATACTATTGAGTCCGTAAAATGCAAAGACATTCAAGGCACACTAAACAATACTTTTGACGTGCCGAGCTATCACTTACGGATATTGAGGGATTATCTGAGAAACATGTTTATTTTCGACGTGGTGGGTTTGCAAATGATGTTGCCCGGTTAGTGCTGGACGCACTGCCGATTACGGCAATGCAGATGGATGACCCTCATTGTTTGAATATTTCACAGGAAAATACCGAAGTACTATCTTGACTAAGAAAATCCCGATTCTGCGTTCATATTGACCGGCGAGCCGACGACAATCGAGTCAAAACCAACGGTTAAGTACTTTGGACTGACGTTCAACTGAAAAATGAGCATTTTCGAGCAAATCAAAGCAGCAGCGGACAAGGCTGCAGCTAGAATTTCGACCTTAAGTCGGCTAATGAGTTTAATGCAGTCTGTCCTGCAAGGAGGTGTATCGTAAGCGTCTTGCACAAGTACAGAGACGGGGAGCTTTCCAGCCAGCGTCTGCGTACCACACTATTTTTAAACCGATCGTAATGGTGAACGCAGGAGTGATCCCCGTTGCCCTTCTGCTAAAGAGTAAAAAGCTATATCCAAGCGCAGGGGAGAAAAGCCAAGGGAGGTGGTTGCTCGTGAAGGACGGCAATGTACACTAGATGAGTGACGACTCTCTTAGTAAAATGAGACAAGAGGCAGATGGACTGCGCGTCTCATTGGCAACTTATCTAAGTTGCTGAATCAGAAGCAGGGTGAGACAGACTATTTCCTTTCCCTGCTCTTAAGCGCGCATAGAGGTTTTCAGTCTTAGCTTCACAAGATTGGAAAGATACGATCTCCTGATTGTGGGTTTTGCAATGGAGTTGAGAACGATGAACATTGCACTTTATTTTCTGCGGAAGGTGGGATGGAATTCATCATCAGCTCTACGTTGATCTGATCTGTTTCCGGACAAAATTTTCGAGGAGATGCTGAGGAGCGCTGAGAGTTGGAGCGGTGTTGCGCATTACGTTCGAGGTCTTCTCGTTGCAAAGATTCTGGAACAATCTGGAAAGAATGAGTATTACGTCTATGGAATTTATTCAATTATGAGTATACACCCTAGTAACAAGTCATATAACAACAACCTAGATCAACATTCTTCTTTCAACTCAAGGCAATACCTTGATCTATATCAACAGTCGTAGCACGTAGCCGCCTCAGATTTTCTCTTCAATGACGTATTACATTTTTCCCTGCATATGAAACAATACTCTTGTAGTTACTTCTGCCCATTTCAGAATTATGATGTAACTCTATCTAGCGATTATGCTCAGAAGTATGAAATACTTTCAAACAGTTTTCCGGCCATTCCTCTCCGAACATCACCTAATTGCTTCGAAATTCATCCCTACCGTCCATTCCCTATCTCGATGACCCGATGATTACATCCTAATTGTCTCGTTATTTGTCTGTTTTGATAAAATGAACTTTAAAACGGTTTATCGAAAGCGTTAAGGATGATTTGTGTATTAACCGCACGCAATTCATTTATCAGCACGATTTCCTTTAAGTTCTGTTCAAAAGTTTCCTCAGGGATTACCAATTATCTCCAGCACGTATCCATTATTAAGTAATAAATGTCGAAGCCATGGAGGAGACCTTACAGGTCAATATCGGGTGAATGCATGGCAAGCATGCGATGTAATGAATTGGATCTTTTAAGTGATAGATAGTTCAATCCGACGCTAGAAAGTTTGCTGAAGGGGACCCGGTGAATTATTTGTTCCTGTTTTTAACTTTTGATGAATCGTTGTTGAGGCTGTTATCGCATTAATTAATTTATTTTTTTTACAAAACTTCTAAATATGTGAGATCCACCACAAAAATGGTTGATACGATCTTCTTCACTTGCCACACCCCCAAACAAGGATACCTTCCAAAATCAATTGCCTTGCATGCTATGAGTACGTTCATACGAGCTCACATATGCATGGGCGAATTCTTGCATGAATATTCTGCTTTGTATCAATGCTTGTGGTAAAATTAATTTTCATGTTCATTGTCATTATTAAAATGTTCATTATTACAATGGCACAAGTACAACAATTGCCTCGAGGAGTATTTCGTATGCAAATTAATTAGTACAAGGGAACACAACGCACTACAAGCATATGCCAGGCCCGGAATGCAAGTGAAATTTGCATCATTTATATTCCTTTTGTAAGGCATGCAGCCTATGAGCTATGAATTTGCTGTTAATACGTCAATAAGTGCATGCAATGGTCGGAAAATATAAAATACTCATGTCATTACACACACACCACACATGTGTTTAACATGACTTCGCAGGAGCTGTTGAATGAGTTTCAAGTTCCTGTTAAATTGGGTATAATCCTTCCGATCAAGTTACGAAAGCAATACTTTCACAGGAACCAGGGTGAAAGCTGCTGCAGTTCGAAAGATTTCAACCGAAACAGTAGAAATTTCACTCCAGGATATCCCATTACATCACGCACACAATCTTTTCGACTTCGATGCGCCCTTAAGATGCATCTCTCTAAAGCAATGAGTCAGGATACGTTATGTTCCTGGTACTCAGTTCGAAAAGACATTTTTTGTTGGGGTTATTGCAATACTGCAGAGCTGTCCGTCTATATGATTATCTGTTCAGCGCACTTGATTTATCTTAAAATAATTGAATCTACTCCGTCCATGCAGGATGAGGGTGCATAAAACATTGGAAGTACCTCGAAAATCTGGGCAACATTTATGTAAAGATTAATAATTCATAAATTAAAAGACAGGAATTGCTAATTATAACCATATCTTCCGAATTCAGCTTCTAATAGCTATATTACACTTTTGTTTTAATATCGCGAATTTTACCGAGTTTTAATTATTTTTTTTTCGGTTGCCTGTTCGACAAAGGGGTGGGGGGGACACTTCGAACGTCGAGCTTGAACGTAGCCTCTCCTAGTTCTAGCAGTCTAAAGGGACCGTCGAACGGTAGTTGCAGCGGCCTCCAAGGGGTATCCACCCTGATGAGAACCTGGTATCGGCGGAGTTAGCCGCGAACTCCTCTCGCTGCTCTGTACAGGGGCCTAGGAGGACGAAAGGCAAGGATTACGACCACCGCAGATCGTCGCGTGCCATGCCAATGTTCCAGCATATCGTTGGAATGCAGATGGTATGCAGTAGTCCTATGCCGTGCGTGATGATAACGGCTAGAATCCACTCTCGACAGAGAGCCTCGGCAAAGATTGCGCCGTAATGCCAGACTGAGGTATTGCTTCTGACCACCGTGTAAACCTGTCGATAATTGTGAGGCAATACTCGAATCCGTGCGAGCCTCGCAAAGGGCCGATGATGTCAAGTTTGGTGATGTAGAAGCGCTTGATTGACCGGGGGAATACACCTACCACCTTTCGAACGTGCTTGTTGACATTGCACTCCTGATACGCGATGCATTGTTTAGCCCAAGAGTTTACATTTTTGTTCATGGCTGGCCAGAAATATTTATCAGTGACTAACCGGTTCATCTTCCTGATGCCTGGGTGCCCAAGTTCGTGAACCACGTGGAATACTTGTTCCCTGCGTAAATCGACCGGAATGAATGGCTCCCTTATCTCAGGTCTCGCAGAGTAAAAAGTAATTTGAGCCGAAAACTGGAAACTCCTTGAATTTGTATTTGGAATTTACCTTCAGGGTCTGAAGCTCTGCGTCGTCTTCTTGTGCCTCGTCAACTGTCAATCGACCGCAGCGGAGACTGTGACCTACGAGATTTGAGACAAAGTGTCAGTAAACAAGTTGTCTTTTCCAAACACGTCTAAACGCGAACGTAAGGGGTTTATGGTCCGTGAACATGGTGAACGGCTTGCCCTCAAGGGAGAAACGTAAGTGTTTAATTGCAAGGTACGCGGCGAGTAGTTCACGATCATAGGCACTGTAATTGCGTAAAACTGGGTTGAACTGCTTCGAAAAGAAGCTCAATGGTTCCCAGGTTTGACTCACCTAATGGTGAAGAGCGGCGCCAACCGCTATATCAGAGGCATCGAGGAACACTAGGGGTGCATCTGGCTGAGAAAATGCCAGCAGTGTTGCATTAACAAGCTATTGTTTGTCTGTTTCAAATGCATGGACACCCTCAGAAGACCACGTAACCTCACGAAAGTTTTTAGTTTTGGGCCCAGACAAGTAGGTATTCAGAATCACTTAGGGAAGAGCGGCCCAAACAACGATAGAAATTTAATATGCCCAAAAACCTTCGCAAATCCTTTACCGTTTTTTGTTACGTCTCTGTGATTTTACGTACGTACCTGTCCCTGGGACTTAATCTCACAGTCTTCTTAAGATATGGATTGATTTCGTGACCACAATCAGAGCCCCGCTGCAGCAAGCTACAACGGTACCAGTCTATACAAAGTGCCTGACTCACCATTTGTATTAGTGGATGCAAGACCTACCTAAATCTCTACCGAACTAAGGAGTACGGCACCCGTGTCGAAACGCAACACTACGTCGATGCCTGAAGGGGTCTATCCACTTAAACGTAACCACCAACCACCATGAAACTACCACTAGTGGGCCAACCAGAAGTATGTGAATTCAGGCGCTATTCCGGTTCCCATGGTACCAGTATACCTCTGTTGAGGTTTCGTGACCTATTGCCACTTTAGATGAGTCCCCGTATAGACTCGGGTCTGATGGCCCTAATTAGGCATTTGGAGCATTCGCCTATTGCATCACGTCTTCCTCACCGCCACCTCTGAGCGCCTTATGTGGTTGGTAGTGGGAAACTTTTGATCTGAGTGAAATTATGCGGTGTTTCCAACGATTAATTAATTGAAGTAATAAAAACTTGTTGTTTCTTTTTCGTTGGTGTGGATATTTATTCTTGCAAATACCGATATTACGTGAACCACTTGTTCCCTTCATCAGTGCTACCAAGTTGGAACTTGGAACTTGGAAGTTCTTGCAAATACCGATATTTCATGAACCACTTGTTCCCTTCATCAGTGCTACGAAGTTAGAACGAAAAATAAACAACAAGTTTTTATTACTTCAACTTTTAATCGCCTCAACCTTGTCTAGGTCAGGTTGGATACCATCAGGGGTTATTAAGTGGCCGAGAAATTTCGCCCGCCTCTGGGGGGTCTCAAGGAGAAGTTGAAAAATGAGATGTTCTAAGTGCTCAGATTCTGAAGAATAAGCAATCAAAACATCATCTATGGAGAAGAAGCAAAAGTTGCCGTTTTGTAAGACAGAGTGGATGAACCTCTGGAAAGTCTGCGCAGCGTTGCACTAACCGAAAGTCATCCTAGTGAACTCGAAAAGTCCGAAAGATGTGCAGATAGTCGTCTTCCGAATGTCTTCGGGAGCGACAGGGATTTGTTGGTTCGCCTTCGCAAGATCCAAGGTCGTAAAAACACGGCAGTTCGTAAGCGATTGTGCAAAATCATGGATGGGTGGAATGGGATATCGCTCTGGAACAGTCTGACCATTCAGACGCCTATAATCTTCGTATGGTCGCCATTCGCCGTTTGGAAGTGGAGAGGACCAACAGCTATTGGATGGTGTGAGGATACCCTGTTTTATCAAGTCTTCAAATTCTTTCTTCTCAACAGCAAGCTGCTGGGTTCAAAGTGGACGCACTTTTGAGAAAATTGGAGAGCCGGTTGCATTAATGCCCTTGAAAATGATCGAAAGTGTGTCATTTGTTGTTCTGCAAGTCCACCAGCTGCCCAAATTGACACAGGAAGTCTACGCCTAATATGGGGATGATAATGTCCGCCAGAACGAAACGCCATGAAAACGTTCGGCACAATCCGAGACTCACGTCCACTTGCCTATATCCCCAGGTGCGGATGCGAGAAGAGTTCGCGGCCGCCAGTGGTAGGTTTTGTGGCATTAGGGTGTTCGGACAAGGTACAGGGAGAGCCGACACTTCAGCGCCCGTGTCGATCAGAAAGTAACGTCTGCTTAGAGGGTCGAAGATTGTAAGGCGACTTGGTACTGCGCTTCGTGTAGCCGTCGCCAAGGTACTCAGCGAGCCTAGTTTTTGTTGCGCTAAACGAGCATCCGGTGGTATGTTAATTCGCTGAAGCTCGTAAATAAGATGGTACCAAGAAATCGTCGAGGACGATAAGGGTCCTCGCCGTGGCGGAAAACACCTCCAGTGGTCTCGAGTTGGCGCAAGCGAAAATGGGGCGAGAGCCCTCCGGAAGACGCTGCAGCCAGGGTGACTTCAGCAGGTCACAGCCAACCATATGCTCACCCAATTGCCACCTTTCACGAAGCAACTGGCTAGGAGTACGGTCACCTAGTGAAAGTTCATTCAGTAAGTGATTGAGTTTTGCCTCCACACTCACTGAAAGGTGCTTTATTAGCTGGGGCTCCAAGGGGTCGTAGGAGCACTCCTCAAGCACGTCCGATACCAGCACAATTCGGAATGTCGAAATTTGTTTAACACTATGAATCCGCAAATGCCCCCCATTTCTCGATGCACGACCTGAAATGCTATTGTCTGTTAACGAAAATGTATTATCGTTTACCTCCCATCTTCGCGCCTGATCGAATAAAGTAAATGTTTCTTAAGAATTCAGTAATTTGTCCTTATGTCAGTTGATCAGCCACTGTAGACTACGATGTTTGCGGGAGTCTAAACTACTAACAACTACTGGGCTTTGGTTGAGATGACCGCCTGTTATATATGGGGCTGTACCCTTTGCAGGCGCTAAAGAACGTCATGGGGCTAAATTAAATAACAAATTAGGGCGTCCCAATGTTTCGCGGACGAGCGACTTTGTCCCGGGCAGTTGTCTCAATTCGCCATGGTCTAGTACTTCTCGCAGGCTGGATGCAGGAAACCGCAGGCGCCTACGAAGTTTTACCCTCAGCCAACCTGACGTGGCTGAATCATCCCAAATTCGACGTAAATTCGGTTTCTCAAGCACGCCCGCCAATCTAATCAAGAGCCATTTTGCTGTAGCGTAATTTAATTAAAATAGTTGTTTATTCCACAATACTTTCCTTTTCTCGTATGCAACTGTTTCTTCAGAAAAAAAAAATTGTTCTATCCTAACGTACCACTTTGGGGAACTGTTTTCCCTCACAAATTAAAAGACAGGAATTGCTAATTATAACTAATTATAATATATTCCAAATTCAACTTCTAATAGCTATATCACACACATATTAATATCATATCAATATCGCGACTTTTAGTGAGCTTTAATAATTTATTTTGTTATAATGCACTTATACTTTTTTCTCTTCTCTGGCCTCCCCTCTGACCGGCAGTCGGGACTACAGCCCCCTGTGTTTTCGGTAAAAGCTCTCCATGAAATTTGTCCTTCAGTCTATGCCAGGCCGTCCCAAACCAACACCTAAGATCCCAGACAGAAGAAACATCGATTGAAGCTGAGATCCGTCGTGGCTTTTCCCTCTCGGTCACAACATTTGGGTTACGAGTTTGACGGCTACACGCGGACGCCATTTTCCCACGGTGACCGCTGGAAACGAGGCTGTGAGTAGGTTTATTTAACTAATGATATTTCCTCCAGAGTACCCATAGAACTAAGACATGGACTCAACAAATAAAAACAAAAAGATGAAAGATAGAAGAAGAAAAAGCGGCGATGGTGCACACATCATCGGAGGAGGCGGCAGTAGCCATTGGGGCAGTTAAAGGGGTCATCCCGTGTGAAGGCCGTTTTTTGCCTTTTTTGGAAAAATTATTTTGGAGGACTGGATAAAGATAGAAACGTGATTTTTTCACCATATGTTTACTGATATCTCTAGTAAATGTAATAAATTTTTCAAATTGATTTCGTAGCTAATTTTTGGAATACGTGTCAATTTATGCACCCATCTCCAAAAAAGGTGTTTTTCTGCTGCCACGCTGGAGGGCGTTGTGTTCATCTGAGGGAAAAAAACTAAACGGCATTTTAATGCGGACAATATTCCAAGGTCCGCAAACTAGGATAATTAGAAAATATTAAAAGGTAAATTTTTGGTGGGCTTTTAAACTTAATTTTTTGAATTTTGGTGTTTTTTTGCGACTTTTTTCATGAATGAAAAAAAACTACCCTCCCGATCGCAATTATCCTAGTTTGCGGACCGTAGAAATATGTATTAAAGAAGTCGTGAAAATTTCAAAGAGTTTGGTTGGATAGATTTTGAGCTATGGTGGTAGCCGATTTTCAAGATGCAGTTTCGAGAAAAACGCATTTGAAAATTTAAATGTGGTTATCAACAGTAAAATTTTAATTCACCATTAATCTACTATACTTGGTTTATAGAGAGTGCTCTCCGTTTCTTCAAAAAAGTCTTGTAGGGCCGATTGTTGCTTTCTGGTTTCAATTCTGGCTCTTTTAGCGAGGTCAGTCGATGATCGTTCGGACCGCCAAATTCGCACTTCATTACGGCGGTCGGCATAAACCTGACATATGTGACCAACTTGACATCCCATTGTCACTAGGATTTTGAGAATGCCATTGAATCCTTCATTGAAAATAATTACAGCCAGAAAAGTGGCTGTTTCTACGACCTTGGCCCCAAAATGCAGGTGTTTAGGATGCGAAAGTCCAGATCAATGCATTTAACGACTCATTGTTATTCTGGGTCTCTGCTCCTAAACATCTGTTCAAGAGATCATCTCGTGACAAATATTCGTAGATTGGTTTGATGACTGTTTGAACTTCTTCAGTCAAAGGTGCCTTCTGGTGGTGGAAACTATTCAGTTCTCCTTTAGCTTCCGCTTTGCGCCATTTACAGCAACTGTCCTCGCCTGCTGGACAATTTTGATGCTGAGGATTTTCGTCTGTAGAACATTTATGGAAGAAAGTTGCCCAAATTTCTTGTTTCATTCCTTCTATCGAATTTGCGTGCCGACGAATAGCTAGCCCAAAAAATGTAGTGAGGTCGTTAATAACCTTATCAGTAAGTTCTCCAGCCGCTTTTCCACCAATGCCTTTGTGATTCTTCTTTGCATTTCTTAGCAGATTTCCCATTCTTTTCTCGACATGTCCTACACATTCCTTTTTTACTACCACGTATATTTTATTATTTACAGAAATTTGTAAAAATACCCGAGAAAACTCCAGCAAAATTCAATATACAATATACAAAACTTGTCGCAGTTGGAACATCCATGTTCATGCTTGCTAAAAGTTTCTTTGCTGATGTTGATGCGAAGTCCTTTTTCTTCTCTGATAAGTATCGATTCCCATGAAATACTCGTTTTTTAGTGCGAGTATGACGTTGAACGTTAAAGCGATCTCCCTTCGTACGATCCATTTAAAAAAATCACTGAACACACAACCAGCACAATACTTACAACAAAATATAACTGAGTATAGCTTGAAAGCCTTTCAGTGCTCACTCTAGGCTGGATTATCCTTTTTATTCCAAACGGCAAATAAGTTTAGACAATTGATTGGTTTTTCATCTTTTTATGTCTATACCTGTGTTCGAATTTATAAGGCCCAGGTAAAAAACTAACAGGTAAAAGAAGATTCGATGCTCTTCTCGATCGAGTACTCTAGCCGCGGCTGCAAACTCCTTACCTGTTTAACACTGTAATTTCTGAATGACTCGGAATATCGGAAAATCCCTTTGCCCACATATTCTCCACTATATATAGATACAATTCATGTAAAAAAAATCGATTTCTCCAACCCGACACACGGGATGACCCCCTTAAGGCGGTGTCAGCCGTAGCATCGCCGAGCTGAAACCACTGCAGGGACCTTCCGGAGCGAAATGGTTCCCAGCTTGGAAACTACTGCTGTCAAACTGGGTGTAACGAGTACCAGCCACAGAAACATAGCAAAAAAGCGGAGGTCTACAGGAAGGGCAAGTAGAGGGAGGTCACGCATATTCTGAGCAAGATTGCAGAGAATAGGGTGGCCGGTACTTTGACCGAGCGGGAGGAAAAGGACTTCTGTAAATACCAAGGGGTAAATTTAAGCTTTAAGCAGTCCCTGGCGTCATTCATTTTCACTACAAGAGAGGCTATCAAATCAGATGATATCTCCCAGACTTTTCACGGTGGCTTTTGGTTGGCAGATTTTTCATCCAATAGCGTGAGCTATAACTGGCTGCCGTCCACGTCTTTATAAGGCCTCTTGCCTTTGTCTTGTTAGGTACTGGGTAGCATTATAGTTTCGCCTTTTCTTCCCTTGTAACCGTTTTCCCCACACTGTAGTTGCGATGTTCAGTTAACATTTCAAATATTTTCTAGTGTCTCGATGACTGTTAACTAGTGGAAGGAATTCTAGACTTAAACTGTAACCTGTAATGGCCGTGGCTTTGCGACATTGACAACATTTTCTTTGCCTTGTCCCGGGACAATCTGACGTCTTGCACTATGCAAGCCAATATTGAACGGTGATAATGCACATTCGCCCCAATTGTACCCTCTTTTCTGGTGGACCGTGCCGTAAACACTGAGTACAGGCTATCCGCTAAAGCAGAGAGTATATCTGGGACAGATTGCTCCTAGGAAACATAAATCTGGGAAAGCCTCAAAAACCCATATCTCAGCTGCAACTTCATCATCATCAATGGCGAAATGATCGATATCCGGTCTAGACCTGCCTTAATAAGGAACTTCAGACATCCCAGTTTGGCGCACAGATCCACCAGTTCGATATCCCTAAAAGCTGACTGGCGTCCTGGCCTACGCCATCGCTTCATGTCAGGCAGGGTTTGCCTCGTCCTCTTTTTCTACGACAGATATTGCCCTTATAGACTTTCCGGGTGGGATCATCCTCATCCATACGGATTAAGCGACCCGTCCGTCCTCATGTAGGAGGCGAGAAACTCTTCGGAGGATTCTTCTCTCGGACACGGTCTAGAGTTCGCAATTTTTGCTAAGATGCCAGGTCTCCAAGAAATATATGAGGAGTGGCAAGATTATTGTCTTATACAGAAAGAGCTTTGACCCTATGGTGAGACGTTTCGAGCGGAACAGTTTTTGTAAGCTGAAATAGGCTCTGTTGGCTGACAACAACCGTGCGCGGATTTCATCGTCATAGCTGTTATCGGTTGTGATTTTCGACCCTAGGTAGGAGAAATTATCAACGGTCTCAAAGTTGTAGTCTCCTATCTTTATGCTTCCTGTCTGACCAGTGCGGTTTGATGTTGTTGGTTGGTTGGTTTGTGGTACTGACGTTCCTCTTTTTCTTCAGCCTTTGTCCCGTTCACAAGCGCGGTCGGCTCGTCGTGATCGGTTTCGCCATTTGGCTCTATTGAATGCCTGATCTGGGTGCAATCTCGAAGCTTTTAAATCCTCATCAAGCGTATTAAGCCACCATTGTTTCGGTCTGCCGTTTGGTCGTTTACCATCGACTTCAATGTTCAAACCAATCTTGGTAATTGAACTCTCGTTAGCACGAATAGCGTGACCACACCATCGAAGACGCCTCTCTCGCAATTTTTCCACGATCAGTGCAACCCCATAACAATCGCGGATATCCTCATTTCGGATGTGATCAAAACGTGTCACGCTATTGTCCAATGTAATATCTTCGTCTCCATTACCGCAAGACGCCGTTCATTGTCTTTTATAGTCGGCCAACACTCAGAACCATAGAGAACGATAGGATGGACGACATTGCGGTAAATTTTAGATTTGAGACGTTATCTGATACGTCGATCACAAAGAACACCGGCTGTGGAACGCCACTTCATCCAGGTTGCGTTAATGCGTGAAGCAATTTCATAACGAAGTTCTCCATTGGCTGATAGCGTTGACCCGAGGTATTTAAATCGCTCAGTTCTTGGCAGATCACTGCCACTGACAGTAATTGTACCTGTTTCTTGAGGATTGGTCGTCAAAAATTCACGAGGGGTTCATTCCATTTCTGGACAAGTTGTTTGAGATCATTTTTGCTATCAAATGCTAGGAAAACATCATCTGCATAAAGCAATGCGTAAGGCGCTGGACGGTAGATATCCCGTGTGACGGTGTCCATAACAAGAACAAAGAGGAGTGATGAGAGGGCGCTTCCTTGATGAACACCAACAGAGACACGAAGCAGTTTTGATACACCCGCCATATTTCGAACTTTACTTTTCAGATCGTGGTAGAACAAGCTTGTATTGCGTCAGTAGTTCCGCAGTTTTTGACAAATTCACCATATATTTTGTCTTGCCTTCATTGATGTGCAGCTCAAGATCTCGCACCGCCTGCTCGATCTGGATGAAGACAGTTTGTACTTCTCGGGTCGTTCTTCCCGTGATGTCGTTAACATAGGCCAGTAGTTTGGTGGACTTAAAGAGTATCGTACCTCTCGCATTTATCTCACCATCATGAATCACCTTTTCCAAGGCTAGATTAAAGAGGACGCATAATAGGGCATCCCCTTGTCTTAGACCGTTGTTGATGTCGAATGGTCTTGAGAGTGATCCTGTTGCTTTTATCTGGCTTCACACATTTGTCAGGGTCAGCTTAGTCAGCCTTATCAATCAGCGGCAACTTAGTCGCTCCAATTTGCGGATGGATTTGAAATCGGAGACCCTTTGTCACCCTTGGAGCTAAAATGGGTTGGATTGTGGGGAACTACTACAGGCTAGCCCATCATGACAAGGTGGTGTTCGAGGGGAAAACTAGGACCCTATGTTAATATCTAAAGTCTAAGTGCTTGCCGTTGGAATATTTTTAATCCAGCCTTTAGTGATTCAAGTTGCAAGTTTCTCATCTGTGTCCGCGAGATTTTATTTCAGATCTTACCATCTATGATGTAAGGTGATTAGATATAAATCCTTTTAGGAAATAAGGGGTGATCTAAGGTAATTTATTTCTCTGCTGCCATTTCCTAATCCCATTTTTAGTGCGCTTCCTTTTCAAACCAGTGCTCTCTACTAGAGAAACTTTTCTCGTTGATCCGGTAGACAGTCAGTTTTGCTGATCTCTGAGAACTTCATGAAGAATTCGACTGGCTCTAGCTAGTTAACTTTTGAGTGTGGACATCTATAATATTTCCTGTTTTAAGTTTACTATGTGTAATTATTTGGATGCCTCCGCAAACTTCACCTTACAGATAATATACATAAGAATATTATCACTTGCTAGTAACTGCACGAGTTCATACCCGTTTAAGGTCAGCCACCTTTTAAGGAAAGGTACGAGCTAAGTTACACTGCCCATCGTTACAGTTAAGGTAATCTGTTTTATTATGTATCTCAAATATTGTATCTATTCCCAAAAATAAAGTTGATACATTAATTAGCGGTCAGCACTAGTTCTCTTTTATTGTAATGTGTTCGGAGGCTTCAGTGGCACGTGGATTGTCCATAGTCGAAAATACAACAAATTAATAACAAGACCACTTGTTACTCTGGAACTTATAGTTTGATTTCCCCCTGAAAATAGTAAACTAGGCAGCACAGCTACTGCTTTAATACGCTACCGCCCCCACAAAAGCCTATAGCTCCGGTTCCGGCTCCCATTTCGCCTAACGCAAATTAAGCATTTCCATTGTTTTTCGTCGTATATTTTCTATAATTAGATTGCTCATTTCTTTACCGTACAAGTGGCATAACTACTGACAAGCCGTTTCCCATATCCTTTCGTCATAAAACTTTCGCCTCCTTTTCCCAGATAATATTCAAGTGAGGCCCATAAAAGCTAAACACAAAACGAAATAACGTTTAGCATAATATTTCAGCTTAAAGCACGGCCAGGCGTAGGGAAGCTGAGAAACGTTTCAGGTAGTAAATTCACCGCACAAAGTACGTGAGTAAGTTGCTTTAATTGCGGTATAGCGTGACGTAATAAATAAAATTAATTAAACTGACCTGTCCGAAAGTGCCTTCATTAAGGTTTACGGCGCATTGTTAAAAGGAACACATTTAAGCAGATGGCATTGCCTGCGACCCCTCCCCCACTGTGCTTAGGCCGATGATACGTGTTAGAAAAGTTGCAGGACGAGAGATGTTGAATTGGGATTTGCGTATGTTTATGTCCTGGCGGTGGCAATGAGGTGCTGACGAGAAGGGCAGGTCAGAGAAACCTAGGTATCAATTTGAGATGCCTTGAATAAATCGATTTGGAGATACTATGCCATGATACGTTCCAAGGATGTCCTTCCAAATTCCGGAAACAAATCAAACAGCCACCAAACAATGAGAGCGGAACACCTTGGTCAAATTAAATTCCTGCCGTTCCTTATGGTTGCTTACAGTCGAAATATGAACTCTGGATCGGAGATTACTACCAATGTCCTTTGTAGAAATTCAAATACTCCTCAGCACATTCCTTGACTAAATTTCAGTGTGGCTAGATCAAGATTAACTTGTATCTGGCATCGATTCTCCAAACTCTCTGAAAGCCAAGCGTGCTCCTGACGGCAGCAGTTCCCATTCTCACCTCAAACCTTTGACACTTTCGTGTACAAAGCTTTACAGAATTGTTATTGGGAAATTACATTACGTTTAGGACGATAACATACTTTACATCCTGGGAAGGTGTATCCGGACGGGCGCGCACACACCTAGATATGTACCACGCATATAAATAGTTGATAAGATAAATGACTGTGTACGTTGTCTGATAGGCACGGTCCCCAGCAAATTATACTTAAACGTGGAGCTGTATAATTTTTATTGAGCCCAGGACATAATAAAAGGACGCCGTCACGAAATTCTTATAAGTAATTTGAAATCACTATTGAGAATGAGATCGTAAAATTCAGATCTACTCTGGTAATAATAATAAATAAATTGCTACTGCATAGATTTTGTTTATGGCCCGGGGTGCCTTCCATTCGATTCGGGTGAGTGGCGAAAGTTAATTTGAAATCGAACACGGCATAGTAAAATATTTATTGTCCTCGCAAGGACATGCAAACCGGCACATATGCATGAATAGTGTTCAGGACTGAAAACCGAATATGTTGAGTTTATTGGATGTGAATACGTTCAAACGGAATTTGAATAATTTCGGTATGGAGACAGCGTCATAAAATATTACTGACTAACTGGAAGGATGAAAGTGAATTAAATTAATTCCAAAATTACTGTTAATGATACTATGGTAGAACATATATGATCGGAAACTGTTTACATAATATTTTTCCAGTAAATGAGCAGCTGCCGGCTACCTCAATTTAGTAATGTTAGGTTTTTGTTGAAGACTTTGAGCAATAGAAAGAAGTAAAGATAACAATCGTAATAAGGAAATTAATGATTGAGTTTTCAGCCAGTTCCTTCAGGAAAATCGCCCACGGCACTTACATATGTCTTCATAAAGAAATGACAATGGCTGCGTTCTGTAGGTTTGCTTTTGAATATTTTATTTGCCCGATTTTGGAATTAAAAGGTTAACACTGTGTAAGTTAACAAATAACCCGATATTCGTTCTGGGATCATGTTGCTCACAATCTGTAATCTTCTTTTTCTTCAGTCATTGTCCCGTTCACAAGCGGGATCGGTTTTGCCATTCGGTTCTGTAAAATTTCTGATCAAAATACAATCGGGAGACCTTAAACCTCCATCCAGCGTATCAAGCCACCGTTGTTTCGGCCTGTCTTTTGGTCACTTACCATCGACTTCGATGTTCACACCAATCTTGGCAAGTGAATTCTCGTTGGGGCGAATTACGTGACCACATCATCGAAGACGAACCTCTCGCAGGCCAGTAGAACCCAAATCGGTCGCGGATATCCTCATTTCGGATGTGATCAAAACCTGTCACAACACTAGTCCAACGCAACATCTTCGTCTTCATTACCGCAAGACGTTGCTAATTGTGTTTTATAGTCGGCCGAAATTCGGTCAACACTCAACGCTTAGAACCATAGAAACCGACGACAGGTCAGCTTTAGGCAGGTCACTGCGGTTGTGCCTGCTTCACGGGGATCGATCATCAAAAATTCAGTCTTTTTCAGATTCAATCTGAGATCGTGTTGCATGAGGCGATCATTCCTTTTTGGAGCAAGTTGCTAGAGATCATTTATGCTATTAGACGCCTGGAAAACATCATCTGCATAGAGCAGTGTATAACGCGCTGGAGGCTGCATGCCCCATGTGACAGTATTTATAACAAGAACAAAGAGGTGTGGTGGGGGGGCGCTTCCTTCCACTTACACTTCGAACTTTACTTTTCGGACCATGGCAGAGCAATTGAACCCATTGCAAGAGTTCTTCTGGCAAAAAGTGTTGTCGTAGCGCATACCAGATGAGCTCATGTGGCACACGGTCAAAGGATTTCTCTAGATCCAGAACTGCAACGAAAGAACCAATCTCCAATGACTGGTGTGAATTAGGTGGGTCAAGACTATCCTGGTTCGAAGACGTCGACCTGAAATGGATGGGTATTCCAATAACTTAAAAATTTGTCTGAGTGGAATTACGCGCTATTTTTAGCGATTTAATTATTTAAAATAACTAAAACTTCCTTTTTATTATTCGCTAGTGCTATTTATTCATCATCATCATCAACGGCGCAACAACCGGTATCCGGTCTAGGCCTGCCTTAATAAGGAACTCCAGACATCCCGGTTTTGCGCCGAGGTCCACCAATTCGATATCCCTAAAAGCTGTCTGGCGTCCTGACCTACGCCATCGCTCCATCTTTGGCAGGGTCTGCCTCATCTTCTTTTTCTACCATAGATATTGCCCTTATAGACTTTCCGGGCGGGTTCATCCTCATCCATACGGATTAAGTGACCCGCCCACCGTAACCTATTGAGCTGGATTTTATCCACAACCGAACGGTCATGATATCGCTCATAGATTTCGTCATTGTGTAGGCTACGGAATCGTCCATCTTCATGTAGGGGGCCAAAAATTCTTCGGAGGATTCTTCTCTCGAACGCGGCCAAGAGTTCACAATTTTTCTTGCTAAGAACCCAAGTTTCCGAGGAATACATGAGGACTGGCAAAATCCTAGTCTTGTACAGTAAGAGCTTTGACCCTATGGTGAGACGTTTCGAGCGGAACAGTCTTTGTAAGCTGAAATAGGCTCTGTTGGCTGACAACAACCGTGCGCGGATTTCATCATCCTAGTTGTTATCGATCTGGATGAATTCAGTTTGTACATCTCGGGTCGTTCTTCCCATGATGTCGATATCGTCAGCATAGGCCAGTAGTTTGGTGGACTTGAAGAGGATCGTACCTCTTGCATTTACCTCGGCATCACGGATCACTTTCTCGAGGGCCAGGTTAAAGAGGACGCATGATAGCGCATCCCCTTGTCGTAGACCGTTGTTGATGTCGAATGGTCTTGAGAGTGATCCTGCTGCTTTTATCTGGCCTCGCACATTGGTCAGGGTCAGCCTAGTCAGTCTTATTAATTCCGTCGGGATACCGAATTCTCTCATGGCCGTGCACAGTTTTACCCTGGCTATGCTATCATAGGCGGCTTTAAAGTCGATGAACAGATGGTGGAACTGTTGTCCATATTCCAACAGTTTTCCAATCGCTTGCCGCAGAGAGAAAATCTGATCTATTGCTGATTTGCCTGGAGTGAAGCCTCTTTGGTAAGGGCCAATGATGTTCTGGGCGTATGGGGCTATCCGGCCTAGTAAGATAGTGGAGAATATCTTATAGATGGTACTCAGCAACGTGATACCTCTATAATTGCTGCACTGTGTGATATCTCCCTTTTTATGTATGAGGCAGATAATGCCTCGTTGCCAATCGTCAGGCATTGATTCGCTGTCCCATACCTTGAGCACAAGTTGATGAACCACTTGGTGTAACTGGTCGCCTCCATATTTAACCAATTCGGCTGTAATTCCATCGGCTCCTGGCGACTTATGATTTTTTAGCCGATGAATTGCACGGACTGTTTCTCCTAAACTTGGTGGTGGCAGTATTTGTCCGTCGTCTTCAGTTGGCGGGACCTCCAACTCGCCGATGTTCTGGTTGTTCAGTAGCTCATCAAAGTACTCAACCCATCGCCCTAATATGCCCATTCTGTCGGAAATCAGATTTCCCTCTTTGTCTCGGCAGGATGAGCATCGAGGTGTATAAGGCTTCAACCTGCTGACTTGTTGGTAAAACTTCCACCTTCAGCGCCTGGTGCGGTTGCTCCCTGTACTTTTCTAGTTCATAGACTTGTTGGTTCTCCCAGGCTTCCTTTTTCCGTCTGTGAAGTCGCTTCTCCACTCGTCGGAGTTCGTGATAAGTCTCTGCGCGTGCCCGCGTTCTTTGAGAATGCAACATTACTCGGTACGCGGCATTCTTCCGTTCCGTTGCTAGCTTACATTCCTCGTCAAACCAGCCGTTCCGACTCCTTTTGCGGCTGGGGCCAAGTATGTTTGTGGCCGTATCCATGATAACGTTCTTCAGGTGATTGTGAAGATCATTTGTTGATGCTTCATCTCCAGGTTCTCTGTTGACTACGGTTATTGCGGCATCCATTTCCCTCTTATAGGTGTCGCGGAGGGTTGTGTTGTGGATGGCTTCAGTGTTCACTCTCACCTGATTGTCAGAGGCGATTCTAGGTGGTATTGTTATTCGAGTTCGGAGCACCATGCCAACGAGATAGTGATCCGAGTCTATATTGGCCCCCCTATATGTTCTGACATTCATCAAGGCTGAGAGGTGGCGGCGTTCGATCAACACGTGGTCAATTTGGTTGAAAGTGGTCCCGTCTGGAGAGGCCCACGTATGTTTGTGGACCGCTTTCCGCGCAAACCAGGTACTTCCAACAACCATTTCGTGTGACCCTGCTAATTGAATAGTCCGCAGTCCGGTATCATTTGTTTTTCGTGTAAGCTATGGGAGCCAACGTATCGCCTGAATACGGGCTCCTTCCCTACTTGGCTGTTAAAATCCCCAAGTATGATTTTGATATCATATCTGGGACAGGCTTCGAGGGTTCTTTCTACTGCCTCGTAGAAGGTATCCTTCTCCGACTCTGCAGTCTCCTCTGTAGGGGCGTGAACGTTTATGAGGCTTATATTTCTAAACTTGCCTCGGAAGCGCAGAGTGCATAGCCGTTCGCTTATATTTTCAAAGCCGATAACAGCAGGTTTCATTTTTTGGCTGACTAAGAAACCTACTCCGAGCACATAGTTTACTGGATGACCGCTATAATATATGGTGGGATTGCTATTTATTGGTCTTGCAAAAATAGAAATTTGGCGAAATTGGACTTTAAGTTCCGTCTGTAAATTTTGTAGCTGCGCTGAAGCGTGCCGTCGACACACACTCGCAAGGATCAGGGATATGGTGTCCTTTGGACAACAAGCCCATAAGTATGATTATACAAAACTTCACGTATCCTTGAATCAAAGTGCAGATGAGCATCGGAAACTGAAAACTAAAATTAGCGTGGGAAAGTCTTGAGGCAATCAGTGGTGAAGGCAGAAGCCAGGAGACCCGCCATTAGCAACGCTATAGTGCCGAAACTATTTGCGGAACAAGTACTCCCCTGTGAGGAGTAGGAAACAATTAAGGACTTCATCGTTATGGAGATATGTCATTCGCATCTTCATTCCTTCAATGCAGCATAGGCCTCTCTCTTCGGCCATCATGGAAAATTTCAACCTGCTCGCACGGCATGGTCTACGGATTCGCGCACTTCTTCAAACATGCTGCAACCAGACAACCAAGCGCAGCCTCTCTGAGCCAGTAGAGCACGATGTTTAGTACCACATCAAGACTACAACCTCAGAAGCTCACTGTTGCGCGGAAAGAGCTTGAACAGCCACTTAAGCAGGGTATATGTACACCTTCCAAGTGCATTTGGTCATCTTCACTACATTTGCTCCCCAAACCTAACGGCAAAGGTCGATCTTGCAAAGATTATGGAAGTATCGATACTCAAACAATTCCTGACCGGTACCTCATTCCACTCATCCTAAACTTGCGCATTATTTGGCAAAATGTCGTATTTTCTCGACCTTGAATATAGCCAAGGCCTATCTTCAAATCTCTGTAGCTCCTGAAGATATTCTAAAGATAGCGATTTGTACACCTTTTGGACTCTTCAAGTTCAAACGGATGACTTTAGCCTTTGCAATGCGGCGCAAACTATCTAGACACCCATCCACAGTACTATGAAACTTGGACAGCTGTTTCGCCTACTTGAATGACATTATGGTCGAATTTTCTAAGTCCGAGCATTTGGTACATCTCGAGTGCCTTTTATAACGTCTTCTTGACAATAACGTAATTCTCAATGTTGACAAATGCAAAATTTCGAAAACAGCGGGTGAAATTTCTAGGCTATTCCATCACCCCTGACAGCATTCAACCCGACTCAGACAAAGTATAAGTGATCGTGGGCTTTCCGCTGCCAAAAGTGGTCAAAGACCTTGGAAGGTTGTTGGTCATGGTAACTTATACCGTCGATTCCCGCCTAAAGTCTCTCAACAGAAAGCTTTATTTAACGCCTTGCTGTCCGGTCCCAAGACTAAAGAATCGCGGAAGGTTGTGTGCTCCCGAGAAGCCGTCCAGGCGTTTGAAACAACCAAGCAACAACTGGTGGATGCAGTAGGCGTTGTTCTTCACCAAAGGGTGAATCGAAGTTGGCAACCGTCGGGTTTCTTCTCAAAACAGTTGAATCCTGCCCAATGAAATTACAGCACCAATGATCGTGAATTGCTAGTTGCGTATCTGAGCATCAAGTGCTTCCATTTTTCTCTTCTTCTCTTCTCGTTCACCGTGTTTACCATATATTCCGGCAGCTTTCCGTAAGAAAGTGTTTCGTCTGAAGCACGTCCCCGGCATTTAGACAACGAACCGGAAAATATTTCTGGCGATCCATGAGCGAAGACGTGAATTTTTGGCCAGAGAGTACTTCCAATGCCAAAGATATGCTAAGAAAGGATTAGGTGCACCGCCAAGGTCAACACAACTTTTTAATACCATAAATCTAGACACTGTAGGTCCTTTGAAAGATTCCCTTGACAAGAATGCGCTCAGTTTAGACAGACTGAAGCCTTTCTTCCAGCAGACAGACGGCACTGGATGGAAACAGGAACGAGGCGATCGGTTTGATGTCCGCCAATCAGTCTCAGGCGGGGTCTGCAATGCTTCTCTTTCCGACATAGATATTGCCTTTATAAACTTTCTGACTAGGTCGTTCTCACCCATGTGGATTAAATTACCCACCTCGCAAACTATTGAGCCGTTGACGTGATATCCCTCTTAAATTTCAACGTTATGTAGGGTACAGAACGCATTATGTCGATGTCGTCAGAGTAAGCCATACTTGAAGAGGATGGTGCTACTTGCATTTACATCAAGACTACGGGTTTCCAGGACCAGTTATAAAAGATATATCCCTTGTTTTAGACAGTTGTCACGATTAACGATCTTAAGATCGCTCATGTTGCTTTTATATGGTCTCGCAGATTAATCAGTGTCATCCTAGTCAGTCTTATCAATTTAGTCAGGATACCGAGTTTTATCATACATACCATGGCATAATTATCATAGGCGGACAAAGGCGATGCAAGATGATGCAGCTTATCATCATATTCCAACACTTTTTCTACTGCTTACTGCACAAAAAAAATCTGATCTGCTGCAGATTTGTCTGGAGTGGTAATGATGTTCGGGGCATACAGGGATATCCTGCATAGCAAGATAGCGGAACATATCCTGCAGATGGTACTCAGCGTGCGTACGCGACACTTCTATATTCGATACACTTACTAAATATGTATCTGGGGTAAATAATGCTTTGTTGCCAATCGTCAGGCATCGTTTCACTACTCCAGACCTGGACCATAAGTTGATGAGTTCATTCGGCTTTAATTCCTTCGGCTCCTGCTGACCTATTATTTTTAAGAGAATGAATTGCATGGGCTTCTGTACCTTCCTGCCCTGCCCTCTCATGTTGACGAAACCTCCAGCTCACCGATGTTCTGAGTATTGAGCAATTCATAAAAATACTCAATGCATCGTTCCAATATGCTCATACTGTCGGAAATCAGATTTTCCTTTCTTTCTTGCGGGGTGAACATAAAGGTGGCATCATTCTGACTTGTCGGTATAAGATAACCGCCACGCCTGGGGTGATTTCTCCTTGTACTTCTCGAGTTCACAAACCAGTTGGTTTCATCAGGTTTCCTTTTCGGGGCTTTGAAGTCGCTTCTCCTCTCAACGAAATTCTTGAAAGCTCCCCGCGGGTCCCCACGGTTTTTTAAGATTGCCCTATTGCTCGGTAACTCGCATTCTTAATTCCATTGCTGGGTTTCAATCACCAACGAACCCTTATCGGTACTCCGAAGAGTTTCGTGGTGGAGGAGGGATTCGAGGTGGTATTCGAACCTGGAGCTCTACCCCAACCAGATAATAATCTGAGTATTTATTCGCCCCTATATACTCTGACATTCATTAAGGCTGATAAGGAGCGGCTGTTGATGAACACATGATAAGTTTGGTTGAAGGCGGTTCCGTCTAAGGGGACTGACGTCTGTTAATAGACACTGCAAGGTAGATAATTGGCAGTTCATTTAGGAAGCCGGTTTCCGAACTCCCTGGTTGTTAAAATCAGTAGAGCTGTTGGTATTAGTTCACAAGCTGTTTCTCAAACACTACGAACAACCCCCCCCCCCCCCCCTTCGCAATCTTGCCACTTGTGTCCCAGCCCACCGCAGTTCCAACAACCGCAAAGCTTTACGACTTCGATCTCCGTTTCCCGAATGTGATGGAGATCCTGGTTGGCCCTTTCGCCAGAAATTTCTGCTGCGGCCATTTCCGAGAAGTTACGCTTTAGACCCGAAAATTTAATCATTTGACGTGCGGCCAGGCCGTCTTGCTAGTTCGCTAATTTTCCGATCCGTCCACGTAGCTCTCGAAACGTACATATGTAAAGGGGAAAAATTGCCGGCATGATTTTAAGTCTCAAACTGCGTCACAAGTTGAGAGCAGATCAGCCTAGGGCGGTTGTGGGAGTCTCGACATCAAGTATCGAATATCTGGATAAAAATCCGAGTGGAATTTCCATTCGATCCACTCCTAGAAATCAATATCTGGCAGTCGATCCCGAAATTGATCTCGAAGAGCATCCCGCAGATCCAACCATCGAGCGTCCGCGTTGGCTTGCCTATACTCCCAGTACTAGTCCGCGCCTCGCCTGCAAGGAGTATGTTCGTGTGTTCTAGCAATACGGAGAAGGTTTCTTGTATAGTCAAATGGGTCAAGGATTCGACTCTAAAAATTAAACTTGTCTGTAGCCAAGGACCCCTCTGACCCGTCATACCTTGAACATCAGGAGTTTAAGATATGTGATATTTTGTCATGGGGCAACCCGCCATGTGCACGAACCGTTGAACTGGGTGGGAGTGGCAAAGGAGACAACGTCGCCGAAAATGACACAGGAGCTGAGGTCGATCCATCACCAGAGGATTTTTTAGAGCGGATGAACGCCGTTCTTCGTCGAACACATTCAACAAACTCAGCCTAGACATCAAACTAGCTTCCAGACGCGACTCAGACTGCGATTTCGATGTCACATCGTACGGTTTCCTAACATGGGTTGCCATGTTCGAAGACCCTCGCTACGTGTCCTCTGTCGGACGATGAGCGGAGTCTTCGAGGATGGCGCAGTGCAGTGCTGCTTCGCACGCGCTCCATGATGATGGGTCGTCGCCCAACCCGCTGCTCCCCGTTGGTCGGGATGTGGTTTACTGTCGTATCAGACATTTTGACTCCAATATCCAATGAGTATACAATAAGAAGAGAATTTAGCCCATCAAGGCCGAAATTCAGCCGAAAATAGTAAAATAATCCAGCATTCAAACAATCAAAATTCAACCCAAAAGTCAATCAAACAAACTATAGTAAAATAAGGAACTGTTCAACTGAGAGAAAAAGCAAGAAATCTTGAGGATACCCTACCACCTAACATTTTCGAATCTCTTCATGACTCCCGCAAAACTCATGGATGGCCAAAGCGCCATCTCATAAAATGGTTATGCATGGGTGCAGAACAATTTACGCCCACAGTGCTTATTAACGGAGAAACATCAATCGAGTTACTCTCCGTCGAAGAGTTTTAGGCAATCTAATCAAACAAAAGGAATCTTATTTTGAAAGCAGAGAACAAAGTGAGGAAGAATCATTGTGGACGAAAAGGCGGAGCATTTCGTCGGCTGCCATCAAAAGTAAATTTCACTCGTCAAAGATAGCCGTTTCGTATAAAGGTAGGGAAAGGCACCCCTCAGAAGCTCGGGTGGCAATAAACTTCAGCATCTAGCCGTAAGGGTGCATTGATCGAGAGACTTCTGGAAGGCAATCACCTACGAGACGCCAAATCTCAAAAACAAACACAACAAACGACCAGCTTTTGTGGGAGGAAAGGACAGGAAACTCTACTCTACAAGATGGGGAGGAAAATTGAAGCTTAGGAACACTCGCTTCTGGGGAAAAACGCATGAGACCTAAAAACTTAGAAGGCGAAGTTAAGTGTACGTGGAACCTAACAGGGAAAAATGTTGAGAAACTATTGTTTTTCTATCCGACACCACAAAACGAAGTTCTGAGATGGAATAGGGAACCTTCCACTGATTCAAGTATGGTCAAAAGATCATCCTAAGTGCTCAAAGGAGCCCCCTCACATTTTCGAGCCTGGCTAGCACAGTATTTACGGGCGGAACTTCACGGTATATTTCGCTATCCTTTTAATTTTTTTGGGATGGCTCTCGGTTCTTGGTCGCCTCCCACTACTTAGGATGACTTTTTGACATCGACAATCCACTTATTGTCATAACAATAGGCTTCGCCGCAATAAAAAGTATTTAATAAAATTAATTTGTTGCCTTTTCCATTTACATTGTTTTGTGAGGTCCTTGGGCAATTCTAAAAACGAATGACATCTGTTAAAACTTGAAGTATGACAAATGACATTTTGAAATCGTATTATTCCTATGTAAAACTTCTAAAAAGATATGAGTAGCAGGTCAGATATAAGTAGATTAAAAACGTGGAGACCTTCATTTAAAAAAAATCTTTTATAAAACTGTTCTAGCATGAGGGAATTAGTTAAAAAATAAAGGATTCCGTTTTGTTGACAATCAAAGTTATTTAAAAACCTGAAAATTCTTTTCAAAACTGGAAAAAATGAGAGCTTTGCTTTTCACAAAGGCACTATTCACATTTCCGGCCCGAGTTCCACATAAATCGTATTAAAATATTCGTCGTGCTTTCAGAGTTTTCCCATTTTTTCCAAATAGGAAGCATGCCAATTTGCATAATGCATCAACTGGCTTCATAACTAATTTATTTGAGCTTTAACTAGTACCTCTCGGCCTGTAATTTACAAACAAGAGCTAGAACAAAACACGATATCGCCGCTGGCGACATTAATAAATCTCCAATAGCATCGCGATAATTAAAATCCACGTAGCCGTTGCCAACGTGCCTTCCGACATCGGGACACATGCATAGTTCCTGCAACAGCTATCAGATGGAAGCATAATTTTTTCAATTAACGTAAAACACGAAAGTGCATATCCGCATCCGGAGTCCGGAGAGGATCGCTTCGTATTTCATATTACAACGAGAATTTACTAACATGCGCCCGCGAGGTGCATAGTGTGTACAGGACAGAGGTGTAGGGACCCTTCTAGGAGTTGGAAGTAAACTCCGCTCCTGTAAGTAATACGTCGTCGTGACTATCTCCAATAAAAAATAAATTTGTTTAGGAAGTATCCCCTTTGAATGTCCTAATAACCATAAATCTCTCCTGAAGGTTCTGATGATGTATCGCAAATACAATATCATCGCAAACTTTCTGCCACTTTGTTGGGCACCAGGATATTTTCCATGAAGGACAGTTTTACTCCGAAACTTTTAAGGAGCAAATTTCCTTTCAATCCTGTTTGCGACCATTAAAACTTAGGGACGCACACTTCTCTCCAACGCCACTGCCTTATAACCACACTGAAGTTTAGCTTCCATTTCCGCATCATCGACAACAGACTTTTTAGTGAATAGCCAGGACACGGAGAATTCCAGCCATAACTCAGCCGTCGTCACAAAGAATGTCACTAGAAGCAAAGCCTTCCTTCTTATACTTTCCCTACGTCGTGAATCCACCGTGGTGCCAGCAAATTTTTGCCTTCCTGGCCGGGAGTAAATCATAATGCAACTTATAATATACTCCAACAGTTGCTGGCGTCTTCATAATGCATTCGCTATCAACCTCCCATAAGTCACGTAGCAATGGGACACATAATTTTATGGATTTGCACTACCTTCGTACATGTGAACATCAAAGTATGCGAAGTTGACTGAGCACTGGAGCCCGACAGGGCGGTGGTTGTATCGAAAAGCTAAACTGAGCCAAGAACTATTGGGAATACAAAAGAACGAGGTTTTTAGGAGTTGAATATGTTCTGAGTTACCATTTTCAAACCAAAATGAATGCGAAAGGAAGGTCTTTCGATTAGATTAAAAAGGACTTTTAATGCTCTCCAGACTAAAAATAATCTGATGAATTTCAGACAACCCCTGCAAAGCCACTTTGAAATGTTCCTTCAGTTGCATTTTGTTAAAAGAATTGTTGTTAAAATGAGGCTGTGGGTAAGTCCATTAGGTAACCAGTGACTTCTGTGCTCAACGCCATCAAGGCTGCTCAAATGTCACCGCAGGTCGCTTTGCCCCCACCCTTCAATTGATCGTTAATCCCCCAGGCTGTCACTGTTAGGATCGCGTAGACTCTAGACTGCAGTGTTCAGAATGTACGTATATACAAGGGTTGTAAATTCAGGGGTACATCTGGAGCTGCGCTGCATGCAGTTTTTTACAGTCAGTCTTCCTTACAGTGGAAAAGCCCCTACCTTACCTTAGCCTACCACGCTGTGAATACATCTGTGAGAATCGGTCCTGCGGTGAAAACGTTACGTTTGGGTTTAACCCACGTTACCACATGATGTCTAAGTCCCCATGTCGAGGACCGGCTGAACAATCCAAAAGTTGCGAGAGCTAATTTCAACCTTCCCTCTACATAATTGTTCTAGAAAAGCTTTTTATCTACTCGTAAAATAACTCGCAGATATTTCGCTTCCTCTTTTTGTAAACAACACCATTGGTGTTTTATTTGGATCTACGAAAACCATAGCTAGCACAACCATGTCATCTGTATATGTTTAGGCGTATACTTGCACGTTTTATAGCCCACATTGAAGTGAGTTGATCACCTCATTAGGGTGGCCTTTCATTACTTCTATCGTCTAATGGCTATCAACATCTACTTTAGAACAACGTAATCTTAGCATTAGCATACCTCAAATCCATCTAAATTAAGTGTCATGGAGATGGAGGCAAATAATCAAAAGTGCCTTCAATGCTCACGAATATGCTCATCGTGGACATCTTCTATTTTAAAAACCAGGAACTTAAGAGCGGACTCGCAGGACTTTGTACGCTGATAAGTTATATCGGTTTTGCCTCCCAGCGAATGTGATGCTGAACCACTATCTCCAGACATTTTACCGAGAATGATGCTAAGCTAAATCGTCTGACTTTGGGTTTGAATAGCTATCCCTCTCAGACATTGTTATGGAGACTACCGTCACCATCTGTCGTCTGCCATCCATACCTGGTGCTTTGAAAAGTTCGAATCTCGGATCTCGTTTTTTCACTGATGACCATCGCTCTCGCTATCCGTCTTGGAATACACTCGTGTGGAACTGTTTGCAGAAACTTCTAATTCCCTCCCTTCCCTCACTCATTCTCCTCGATGTTTTACTGCCATAAGAGTTGGTGAAGGTCACATCTGATTTTCTAGAAAATTCAACTTGGCTGAATTATCCCTTTTAGGGACCCCACATAGCCTTGAAATCTGTCCATTGCCTTCCAGTTCTTCGTAGAATTTTCAATAGAAATATCATGGGAGACCCCGGAAGTTCAACCAGTCTTACTTTTCATTGAATTTACTAAAGCCATTTAGAACAACGTCTGGTTGATTTGCCGAGCTTTCATAGTTCTCGGTTCCACATGAGAACTATTTCACCATATTTATCTCGGATAATAGAACAAACCCCTTTAAAGCTATCCGTCAGTCTGTGCTTCTATCGCCAAATCGCCTAAGAACTTGCCCTTTACTGCCAAGAAGTTTGATGAACTTTACGCAATCAGAGGTAAAACCTGAAGCTACGACCCAGGCCAAAATTTAGCTGCCGTGTTGAGAATTGAACGGTTACAGGGGTTAAGAAGTGGCCGAAAAAGGAGGATCAGATCAGATCAGATACTTTCCACTGAAGAATAAAGACCATGGCAGATAATCTTGGTCGTGATGCAAAACAAAGAAAAAGCAAAACTTAAAAATAAATTTCAATCGAAACGGTCCAAAGCTGATTGAGAGGACAACCCTGCGCTCTTTGATGAAGAACCTGAGTCTAGAATCAGATTCACCGTTTATTCAATTGAGGACCAATTCAACTGGGGCCCAGATCTTAACGGACGAACCCTTTTTACCCACACCCCTGACCCCTCCGCCTCCCCCAGGTTAAATCACTTTCGAATATACCACTCCCGGGCAGACTATAACCTCCAGACTGTGCCAAGGTTAAAAGGAAAGGTTCTTAACGGTCCTTTAACGATTTGAACTCATCAACCTAAAGGCACCAAAGAGGGCTCCGCTGAGCCTAGCATAAGCTTTGCAAAACAGTTAACTGGTCTTGTATGACGACACCAATCTAAGCTTTAAGGATTGCATCGAGCTTTGATTCGAATCGGTGGGAGCATATCGAAAAATGCTGCTATTAAATTTTTACTGCTCAGGCAGTACTGCTTCTCCCTTATCTATGAGCGGAATAGTAAGAGACCATTTGCGAGGAGACTTTCCGAGCTGTTCAAGAAGTTCCTTTCCCCGCTTCCAGATGAGGAATGCTACGGCAACCTGAACGTATTCACCTGGGTGCTCCTAAATAGCAGAACAGAAGAAAGATCCGATGGGCTGTGAATTTTCTTTACTCAGTCTGTTATGTTACAAGCGTCGGTTCCTTAGACCAGCGAAAGGGACTCTCATCTTACTACATTTTCGTTTAAACGGTAGATGAGATGTAATTTTGCACAAATAAATTATAGCCCTTATAAGGCGGCCAGGATACTATTATTATAGTTACTTGCCGGATCATTAGCTAAAAGGCATTTACGTATATACCTCAGACAAGAACTTTGTGTTGTTGGTGGTTTCAAAAGACCTCCTCTCCTAAGTGCTCTGCTTATTTTCTCTACAAGGAAGGCCAATTCTCCATGGGAGAATTTGTTAGAGCTATCCAATATACCAACAGCTATAGCCCGGGGTTGATAATTGGATGGAATTCCAACGCCCACCATGTCTGTTGTGTAAATTCTTATAGCAACGCTAGACGATTAGAATATCGACGAGGCTATTGGAATCTGTGGTAGAGAATGAAGCTACTTTCTTCAATCCAGTCAGACGAAAAGTCGTCGAAATGACGGTGACATCTCCTGACATGGCGCCTCGTGTCGGAGAGTGGAAAATATTAACGCACTTGGTTCACAAATGCAATGGTTCAATAAAGGCATGGATTTACCTCCAACTGCTGAGCGAGGTAGAAACTAAAACTGAGTGCTGTCTACTTAGAATGGCAAGCAAAGGTGAAACGTCCTTGTGGAGCAGTGAAAAACACTTCAACCTACCTCTGAAGTCTGATTCAGCGAGGAAAAAGAGCATTAGGCTGGCTAAATGATCATCATGGAAACAGTTTTGCGAAAAGACTAAATTACTCAAAGCAAACTTGAAGTTCAAGCTCATCCTTATCAAACGTAGTCAGAAGCTGGGTAAACTACATTTATAGCCTAGGATGTACGCAGAAAGCAATGAAGCAAAAGCAAACCACTTAGTTGCTGCGCCTTTCCCAAGAAGCATCAAAATCACAGCTCAGGCCGACAGTGGCATACAGCCCTCAACCGAGAAACTAGACTTTGACATACAAATTAGTGCTGCTTGATATACGAAAGGATATTGGTGCCAGGTAATCCGAACATCGCTGGTAATGAGAAGGCTAATAGATTGGCTCGCCAAGAGTCCGGCGCTCAAAAACTTTACCCTACAATGACCGCGGCTTATGTCAGGGTTCTGCTCACCGAGCATTTGTTACGGTTACAGTACGGTGCCCACAAAGGTAACCTTGGACTGACCGCCAGAAATTATGGCCAGGCTCTAACATTCTTTTTTTCCACCATATGGTAAATCACTCCTCTAACGTTTCACCATCCTTAGAAAAAATTGGCACGGCAGCGGTTATAAACGAAGCGACATCCTTTTTTTTGGGCATTGGTATTAGTGTTCATATGGAGAAGGAGCCAGTTTCATTGAGATCTTGATCGTTGATTTGGTCTAACTCATCAGTCCTATTTTTAGATTGACGTAGCTTGAACCCAGTTTTCCGGTAGTTAAGGAACTACTCTCCAGGGCCCCATCATTGGACTAGTGAATATCGCTCAAAATCTCACGCAATTTGGAGAAGCCAAATATTCTGGGGCTCCCAGCACCGCGTAGTGTTGCCGAGTAGTTTTTCTTTATCTGAGGCAAAATTAACGGCACCATGGTTATGAATTTTTCATTCGCCAGTTATATGACCAAGTCGTTTCGATTTACATCACACATTAAACATGGTTGCCGTTGCATTTTGCAATTAGCAGCGATTGAAGCTAAACCTCCTCTTAACTGATTGATAAAAATTTGCTTCCTCCAACCTAAAGTTTGCTAGTATAAGTAAGAAGCAGGTTTTAACCGTATCTGTCGATTTGGTAATCGAGGTATGGAGTAGCATTTGGGCAAATCAATGTAGAGGGCGGATAGCTGAGTGGTTAGAGCGCAAAGCTGTCGTATTGTACCGTGATTTGACGTGGGATACCAGCCGAGTGCTAGTGTACCGTTACGGTCTTGAATGAAGTGCTCTAACATACTTCAAGGCCCTGATCCAACATGGATTGTTGCGCCAAAGATTATTGTTATTATTATTAATGTAGAGGCCCAATTTCTCGGAAGTACTGGAAAAATATATTTGTCTGGTATTGTTGGCGCTACCAGGATATCCTCTACGCAAAGTTGAAATGGAGACCACGAAACGTGGTACATGCTAGCCGCTATTCGTTAGCAACTAGAACCGTCCACGGACAATAGTCCGTGTAAAACTTGTCGAGTCCCAAAAATAAACGATCCACGACAAGCAAGTTTTGATTCGTACGCCTCACACACTTTTCGCAGCTTCCCACGTGGCTGCTCCACAGCCACCTGCTGCCAAGACTACTAGTTCGCCTGCGGTCAAACCTACAACATAGCCTATTACGCTACTAGCCACCGCCTTCAGCGGGATTAATTGCAATTAAAGATCAACTCTGCACCGTACTCATTTTTTTCTCCTCTGGCTCACCATATGATTGTGCTGTCTTATGTGTCTATCCGTATAAGCCTCACAAGTTTATTGTATCTACGTCCCCTGTGCTAGTCCTTTTCATCTGTGTGAAGAATTGTTTAACAGCTTGCAGGTGTCAAATTTTCTTCCCTCTGCATGTTCAATTGCCCTAGCGTCCTAACCTTCCTATTCCTTCCAGCAACCCTTTCGACTCTTCCCTTCAATTTTTTTTACCTTTATTAACACTTGTTCCGCTCTGAGTTTCAACTCCTGCAAAAATTTCTTGTCCGCACTCTCGATGTCTTCCTTTGCAACCACCCCGAGCGCCACCTCCATCTATCTCCTCGCCACCCTATGGAAAAATTGACGCTCACGACCCCCACTTGAATTTGAAGGTCAGACGCCAAAACCGCGCGTAATTCTGTTAAGTTCGACTTCGGAAAACCAACGTTGGCCATCTCAACTCATCTCATCAAGCTCTTGACACCTTTCCGATCCTGTCCTGTCCGATCTCTTCTAGTATTATTCCCTTCTTTTTCTACTTATCTTGCATCTCACCCAACTTGATTCACCACGGAGGTCCTTGACACCAGTCGCGTGAAGCATGCATTTCGGAAGAAGTTTTGAACTTCATAGAATGACGCCGACCCTGCCCATTTCAAGTCTATGCGCTCCACTGTGAAGTCGATGATTAATATGGGACATAAGAGATACTTGCTGAGCGTCGAGGCCGCCCCTGTCAGCGATACCGTGAAACAGGATTGGTCCCACACATGCTATTCCCTTAACTCCACTCAATCTTTCCCTTCTTCCATCAACTTTGCTGATTCCACTGCCAACTTCCCACAACAATCCTGCTAGCTTCTTTCTTCTTACTTCTCTTCCGTATTTACTCCTTCAACCACTGCGCCCCATACGCCTCTTCTTGATCCACACTGCTCCGAACCTCTCGCCATTGCTCTCCTTAGGTCTTCCCTAGTTGAGTTCCTCATTGACAATGTTCCGAGCCGAGCATCTGCTGCAAACCTTTTGGTCTTTGCCAACCTCGTCACTAAATGCCTTCATTCACGGCATTTCACCTAAGTCGTTGATACCGTTGACCATAATCTACAACTCCCTTGCCAGAAACATCGTTCAATATTGCTGTGTAGTATTGTCCCCTTCCGTAACCGTGACTGTCGCGCTATTGACGCTCCCAAACGTAAATTCACCCGGAGCCTTTTCCAAAAGAAGCTTCCCCGCTTGGACTATCCGCCACGACTCCGCACACTCAGTGTTCCTTCCTTGCAGCAACGTCGCATCTTCCTTGATATGTGTATTCTTTTTAAACTCGTAATTGCCTGATGGACTGCTCTTCCAACTCCAATATTATTTTCCGCATCGCTTCTCGTAGTACACTTAGTATGGACATTTTTGGGGTACCCGTGGGGGACCGACATCTACTTTGATTACTCGACCTCGAGGCTATGCCGGTTCTATAACGCCCTACACTGCTTAAGTCCTTTGATTCTGTCTCTTTCCTTAGCTTTAAGGTTCAGTTAAGCCATTTACTTGTTCCTCCCTCTATAGTATGGATGGCTATTGCTGCACAGTGTCCATTTTTGAAGCGCGTTGGACGTGAATGATGTGATTTGCGGGTGTTACTGAAAACCGTGTACAATCATCGTATATTCTTAGAAAACTGGCTCATAAGTAGTGTGGTCAGGATACAGGTCAGTCTGGCTTCGCCCCATTTTCTGACTTTCAGTGAGCGCCTCAATTGAGTTCTATTCGTCTCGGTAAAGGCAATGATAATCTGAACCGAGGTGTGCTTCTAATGGGTCATTGCTGATGAGAATACCATAACAATAACAATAACGAATTACCAATTTTGTTGTGGCAATGCCATAATACCGTTGATACTGAAAGGTGCCTCTATTTGGGCGAGCGAATGAGATATCTTCCTTGTGGAATGCTAGAAATGTTAGGGATCTCCGCAACTTGCATGGCGACCTTGTCATTAAATGATTTATCAGTGAGGATAAAGTCCTCTACTGACACATATACCCTTTTGCACAGCCAATGTGAATATACAGCGTAAACCACCCCCACGGGCCATCACAGTCAGTCTCTGACAATGTACCCCCTCACATTCTGAAAAGCTTGCACTCCAAGACCACGTTTTTGGCCAGTGTGCCGGAGAAGTTTTCATTTGATGGACAGTAACATGTACTACTCGCGCATAGAATCACAGCAGCGCGATGTTAGCGTTAATACAGTTGCATTTTCGAATTTTGGGAAAAAGTGCAGTCGGATTTGATGCTATTAATTCGTCAGTTTGTTTCCGCTGTCCGCCGTAACAACGCTTTTTGGGTACACAAACTGTTCAGCAGACTCAATGCTCTACCCATTAATGCAAATAGGAAAAATGTCACATCACTGCAGGCTAAAAATCTCGATTTCGTTGTTGTTTATATTTAGTTTGAATCTGGTTAGTACCTTCTCCAGATATACACGACCCAATGAACCAGTCCGCATATGTTATCCGTGTTGTATAGAAGGAAGGTATAGAAGGAAAGATCGTCTTGTCCAATGGAACCCTCCATATTCTTCAACCAGAGAAGTATGAACAACGCGTCCGATTTGGACTTCAAATTTCTTAGTGATTTTACTTTGATGCACTTCTGGATTCAGAGAAGGCATTCGATAGTATGCCACACGAACTCATCTGGTATGCTCTGCAGCAACATCTAGTGCCAGAAGAACTTGGACGCTGGGTTAAATTGCTCTACCACGATCCGGAATGTAAAGTGTGAAGGGGGTGGGCATCTGAAAACCTCTTGCCTCTGTTTGTGTTCATCAAGGAAGCGCCCTCTAAACACTCCTCTTTGTTCTGGTTATGGACACACTGGACATCCAACGTCCAGTGCCTTATACTGTCTTTATGCAGGTGATATTTTCTTAGCGTCTAGGATCCCCACGAGACAACCACTAGTACTGTCAGCGATAGTGGCCTGCCCCGGAACTGAGCGATTTAACCATCTCGGGTCGATGCTACCAATGAAGAACTGCGATTTGAAACTCCTTCACGCATTCACTCAACCTGTATTAATTGTTCCAAAATTGATGTTTTTTTATGATCAAAGTATCAACGAACATCCAAATCTAAAATTTACCGCAGTATCGATCGTCCAGTCACCGTCTATGGTTCTGAATGTTGGCCCACTAGAAAAGACAATGAGCGATACCTCGCGGCAATGGAAACGTTTAACTGAACAAAGTGGCGCAACCGATCATGACAAGCCCACCCCGGTTGTGAACGCGACAGAGGCTAAAAGAGAATAAGAGGGAGAAATTCCCCCGGCGGACACTCCAAAGTCATTGTGTGTCGATTTTATAGCAAAATCAGTGTGTACAACTCCTTTCTATCCACAAAAGAGTCAAGAGAGACACTTTTGTATGATTGAAATCCGATTATCGAGTCCGTATCTCTGTCCGAAAATTGTATATTTATGCCATACCTCGACGACAAACGCGGAAATCCACTAAAAGTTGAGAATTGACGTCTATATTTAGGAACCCATGAGGGGGAAAGCTTTCTTCGTGTACTAATTTGCGAACACTCAGTCGGGCTGCTTTGTTTTGATTTTGAATCGTTAATATTAGATGGAAATTCTTCTTATACTTTTTCCAAAACTCGTCACATAAGCTTCTTTTATTTTCCTAACTACATAGAGTTTTTAATATCCTTAATTGCTCGAGTATGTGTATCGCGTAACTACAATAAATTGCAATTACTCAAATTGAAAGCCGGTAACTCCCGTCCAAACACTACCCTCAGTAAGTATGTCACATCTAATGCTTGGTACCACATATTCCCTAAATGTTACACACCATATTTTGTAATGCACACGATGTGCATTCCCAAACTAAAAATATACATACGCTGATCCCTGTGATCCTTGTGCGGAGCAACTTTCTAATTTAGAGGTGCCAGTGTCACAACCTAGAGGCTCAAGTCCAGCCGGATTTGAGTTCCCAACTCCCCCGGAGGGAGTGTCTACCAGAAACATATCTCGCGCTCAGGTGAAATTAATTTCTTTGACGTGGAACTAAAGCAATCTACAAGTTGTGCGGATTGTTATCGACGATAGTTGAAACTGAGGAGAACTAGTGTTGACGGTAATTGAAATGAGTTTCCGTGTCACCACTGCCATGTTGAATGCATGCAAGTTCTTACTCCGGTACACCACGGTTAGAGGACATTCGAGAACACATAGACACTAGATCCCCTCCTCCGTGGCAACTGCGAATGCACGAAGATATACCTAGGATAAAACACGACGTGCTGGCATGATGAATCCAGGAAGTAGTTGCACTCACCACTGGGACGGTGATGGATTGCAGAGTCGACTGTGTTTCAATAAATTAACATATCATTGGGGGTTGCACTGATGTTGTTGTCACGTTGTCGTTACAAATTTTCCGCAGGAAATTGACTTAGACTCATTTGGTAATGGAATTAGTATTGTTTTGCTGGTGTTTTACCTTCGCATGTCGGAACTAGAAAGTCTGGCCGGGCTTTTATTGTATTACGGATGCCTCTGACAAATAATTGCCAACTATCGGCTGTTGCAATGTTTATGTCAATTTATCGTTGTTTGAGGGGATGTTTCATTTAGTGGATTGCACTTTATATGTTATTAAAGAGTTGCTGCCGGAACATGTTTTTGAGAAGTAATATCGAACTCAGGGGATGATATTTTGACAATAAACCCACAATAGCAAGTTAAGGAATAAAGTGGCGGTTGTTCTCGAAATAATTAGTTACTCAAATTAGCCTTACTGTGTAAGATAAATGCAATATACTAGCAACCTCTGCAATGATCGATTTATCCCCCCCCCCCCTCCAGGGACCAACATTGAGTGCATTTATTTAGGGACTTTGGAATGAAAGCGGTAGAACCCGTGCAGATTGACAGGCAAGATTAGTGTGATCCTATTGGCCAATGTGTCAAACACTGCTCATAATATGTCTCTCTAGTCTTATGATTCAGTGATCCGGCAAAAGTAATGGTACAGAGGAATCTCCTGGATATTGACCTTTCCCACATGTCCGAACTGGTGGTACTCCCTTATGAAGTCAATATGCAGCTAGTCTTGCGATTTGTCTCGGTTTAATTTGCTTTCCAAACCAAGTCTCGTTTGTGTCGTCCAATAGCTTACGGTCTTGCATTCCTAGTAACTTTACAATGAATCCTTCATCTTGTTCCCGTCTATTGTTTGCAACGAAATGTTCTTCACATTTTTCATGTTGCAAGATTAAATCTTGATTCCATATCATTCAGTTTCCAAAACTCCTATACCGTCTTTTCAAGTTCCTTATAATCACGAGTGAAAAAGCGTCAGCTCAGCACTCGTATTTCTTTTTTGTGTGATTTTATTCGACAAATAGCGCATTTTTGTAATTAGTTGTTCACTTCTTAAATGTTTAAGAAAAAATACGGAAGATTCCCAAAATGCGGAATTTGCGGAATGAAACAACCTTAAAGCCAAAAAGGAAGAACATTCTTTAATTTCATTACTTCATCTTCACCCGTCGTTCCCATCACTTAGGTAATTTTCGAAGATTCACTATCTCCGGCTTCGAATATTGACCTCCCTAAGGAACTCAACATCTTGTCCTCATATATCTAGGCCAGCAACTGTTACCGTAAATATTAAGACCCTGGCTCAATTTCGCTAGAGGTAGAAGGAAGCATGACTTGAAGACGCAATCGTTATGGAATTGGTTGCTAGATGTTCGCCCCCACGTCTTTGGAGGAGTCGTTTATTTCTTCTACCCTTCCTACTTTTACTTTTCGGTTTAGTTGTCAATACTCCGGTTTCAATTTTTTCTTAAGTTGTAAAATCTATTTCCGTTCACATTTACCTGCAGCGGATATAAGATTGATGAAATAAAGTATCGCAAATCTGATGACGATGTAGCCATCACGTTACAGGTCTCTGCATCGAGAAGTCGCCAAAATGCATCAAATCGTTGGACATCTTCAATAGCATCACGGAATTCCTCAGAGATAACGATGCCAACATCATATTGGGTGTGTGGGCAACCAAAATAGAGGATTTATGGCCATTTTTACCGCATTCGCGTTCTATCTCGCAGATTTGGCGCCAGACCATCGAGTTTCTTCAAGAGCGCAGATATCATTGCGCCTCTCCCAAAGAGTTCTGTCAGCTCCTTGATTTTTCCAGTGAGGGTGCCAATATTTAGTGTGCAGGCACGTATTTGCTCGGATTAATTTACTTATGTTCTGATGCCGTTCAGGAGTCAAGAACTCTTGCCTATTTTTCGACAAGACCGAGGCTCGTCGTGCCATACAGACTAAGGGGAACCCCTACCATTTCTTTGAGGCATGCAACGTCCAGCGTCCCTATACACTGCTTCATGCAGATGATGTTTTCCTAGTGTCTGATAGCAAACATAAACTGAAGCAAATTTAGCCGACCCTGCTTGTTAACGGAAATAAGGCTAATGAAAAAGGTTAACGTTTACGTTCCTGCCGAGGAGACTGTAAAGTCTGAGATGGATACCTTCTACGAGGTAATCGAGCGAATCCTCTAATCCAGTCTCAGGTATGATATCACTGTCAGCCAAGTAGGGATGACGACTGTATTCAAGCAATATGTTGGCTCCTATAGCTTAAAAAAGCGTACCAATGATGCTTAAATTCTATCGGAAGTATAGAAACAACATGGTCGTTGGTAATACATGTTTTGCATGCAAAGCGGTCCACCAACAAAAGCTAGACTCTCCAGACGGGACCACTTGCCTCTCAGGGTTGATGAATATTATAACATATAGATATAGACTCGGAATCACTACCATAGCATAGCAAAGCTCTCCGACCTCGAATAACAATCCCACCTTGAATCTCGCATGACATTCAGGTAGTTAGTTAGTTAGTTTAGTTAACTGGGGGGAGCCGCAGCTCCGAGCACTCAGGCTATTATTAGGCCCATTGTACTATCCTCCGTAGGATCTACAAGGTGAGATGGATGCCACAATAACCACAGCCAACAGAGGTTCTCCAGATGAAGTTTCCACAAATCACCTGAAGAACGTTATCATAGATACAGCCACAAACATACTAGCCCCAGCCGAAATCGAAATAATCAGAACTACAGGTTCCACGATGAATGGAACGGAAGAATGCTGCATGCCGGGCAATTCTCAAATCTCAAAGAATACGGGGAGCACGCGCAGGAACCTGTATTCAACCCCGTCGACGGAAGAAGATAGGAGAAGAAAGCGTGGGAGAACCAAAAGGCCTGTGAACTCGAAAAATGCAGGGAGCAACCAGATTACTGGAAGTTTTTCCTGTAAGTCAGCAGGATGAAGCCTTAACCACAGCGGCACTCATCATGCGGAGATAAAGAGTGCAATCTAATTTCCGGTCGGGCCATATTAGAGTGATGGACTGAATATTTTGATTAAATATTCAACAAGTAAAATATCGGTAATATGTAGGTTCGCCAACTGATGATAACGGACAAATTTTGCCTCTACCTAGCATGGAAGAAACAGTCCGTGCAAACCATCGGCTTAAGTCGCTGGAGCCGATAAAATTACTGCCGAATTAGCGCAATATGAAGGCGATCAATTACACCAAGCGGTTAATTCATCAGCATATGGTCGAGGTGTGGGGCAGTGAATCAACGCCTGACGACCAGTAACGAGACATTAGCTGTCTCACAGATGAAAAGGTGGATATTACGTAGTGCAGTAACTACAGAGGTATCACCTTTCTGAGTAACGCTATCATGCCGGATAGCCCTATACGGCCAGTACTTCATCGCCCATACCAAAGAGTCTTTACTCCAGGCAAATCTGCAAGAGATAAAACTTTTGGATTTTCTCTTTATGGCAAGCGATAGAAAAACTGTTGGAATATGGGCAACAGTTGCATCCTCTTTTTATCATCTTCAATGCCGCTCATGTTCACGGCAATGAGAGAAGTCGGTATCCTAACGAAACTGACAAAAGCACCAAGACCACTCCCGAGACCATTTGACATTACCAAGGGATTGTGCATCCTTTTTAACATGGCCCTAAAAAAGGTGATCTTGGATGTTGAGGTGAATGCGAAAAGCACGATCCTTTTCAAGTCTAGCCAACTACTGGGCTACACTGCCGATATTGATATTACGAGAAAAACCACTTACAATGTACAAACTGCTATCATCCAGATCGAGGAGGCGGCGTGAGATCTTGGGCTACACTACAATGAAAGCAAGACGTCGATAATTTGAAAATTACAACCAATGAAAGCTATGACGATGAAATGGGCGCACAATTCAGCTTACAAAAACTCGAAACGTTTCACGGTAAGAAAAAAGGTTTTTTTTATACAAAACAATGATTTTCCCAGTTCTTATATATTTACTCACTCGCCAGACCAGCACTTTCACCAACGAGGTACTGAAGTAAGTCAGACAAACGATCGAAACTAGCTCTTTGTCTCGAAAACTGGGTACGCATCCCATGTTGGCTAGCACAACATAGCGTTCGTTAGTTGACTTACCCAGTCCATGGCCCACGTATTAAAATCGATGCTAATAGTTTTGGGCTGTATTTTCTAGCATCCCGGAATCCGTATTCAGGCGATACGCCCGCTCCCATAGCTTACATAGGGATACTAATTATAACGGATTGTAGGTTATTCAGTTAGCGGTATCGCACGAAACGGCCGTTGGTAGTACCTGGTTTACGCAGAAAGTGGTCCACAAACATACGTGGGCCTCTCCAGACGGGACCATTGACACGTGCTGATCGAATGCCGCTACTTCTCAGCCTTCATGAATGTTAGAACATATAGGGGGCCCAATATAGACTCGGACCACTATCTCGTTGGCATAGTGCTCCGAGCTCGAACTACGACACGACCTACAATTCCCCTGACAATCAGATAAGAGTGAATACCGAAGCCATTCACAACACAGTCCTCCACAACACCTATAAGGGCGAAATGGATGCCGCAATAACCGCAGTCAACACAGATCCTAGAGATGAAGCATAAATAAATGATCTTCACAATCACCTGAAGAACGTTATCATAAATACGGCCACAAACATACTTGGCCCCGGCCGCAAGAAAAGTCTGAACAAAACAAACAACGGAACCGAAGAATGCTGTATACCGAGTAATGTTGCATTCTCAAAGAACGCGGGCATGCGCAGAGATTTATCATGAACTCCGTCGAGCGGAGAAGCGACTTCATAGATGAAAAAAGGAAGCCTCGGAGAATCTACAAGTCTGTGAACTAGAAAAGTACAGGGAGTAAGCGCACCAGGCGCGAAAGTTTTGCCAACAAGTCACTAAGATGAAGCCTTATACACCTCAACCTCATCCTGCCGAGACAAAGAGGGAAATCTGATTTCCGATAGAATGGGCACATTGGAGCGATGGGTTGAGTACTTTGAAGAGTTACTGAACAACCAGAACATCGGCGAGTTGGAAGTCTCGCCAACTGAAGACAACGGATAAATACTGCCATCACCAAGTTTAGGATAAACAGTGCGTGCTATTCATCGGGTTAAAAATCATAAGTCGCCAGGAGCCGATGGAATTACAGTCGAATTTGGTTAAATATGGAGGCGAACAATTACACCAAGTGGTTCATCAACTTGTGCTCAAGGTACGGGATAGCGAATCAATGCCTAACGATTGGCATCGAGGCATTATCTGTCCCATACATAAAAGGAGGGATATCACGTGCAATTATAAAGGCTTCTTGCTAGGTCGGATAGTCCCATACGCCCAGAACAACATTGGCCCATACGAAAGATGGAAGATGGAAAAACTAGTCTTCGACCTGGCCCTGGGCAAGTCGATTCACGATGCCGATGTTAATGCGAGAGACACCATCCTCTTCAAGTCCACCTAACTACTGGCCTACGCTAACAATATCGACATCATGGGAAGAACGATCAGAGATGTACAGTCTACCTTCATCCAGATCGATCAGGCGCCGCGAGATCTTGGGCATCGCATTAATGAAGGCAAGACGAAGTACATGGTGGCAACGTCAGCGCCAAAACCAAAAGAATGAACAACATCGAATCGCACTGGTCGAACGAAAATAAGATAGTAGATTACAACTTTGAGACCGTTGATAATTTCTACTATCAAGAGTCGAAAATCACAACCGATAACAGCTACGACGATGAAATCCGCACTCTGTTGTTGGCAGCCAACAGAGCCTATTTCAGCTTACAAAAACTGTTCCGCTCGAAACATCTCACCATAGCGTCAAAACTCTTACTCTACAAGACAATGATCTTGCCAGTTCTCATGTATTCGTGATAAACCTAGTTTCTTAGCAAAGAAAAATTAGGAACTCTGAGCCGGGCTCAAGAGAAGAACCCTCCGAAGAATCTGTTGCCCCCTACATGAGGATCGACGATTCCGTAGCCTACGTAACGACGAAATCTTTGAACATGGTTCATCAAACGATTGTCTCATCATCCTACATTTTACAGTGAAAACAGTAAAACGCAAATCAACTATGTTTTTATAAAACGCCGATATTTTTCCACCGTCACTGATTGCAAAGCCGTTGCCTATGAGATCATTGCACCCCAACATTGGCCATTGATTGCCGTCGTGCGAATTAAGTCACCGATGAAACGGTGTGAGAAACGCACTGTCCTGCCGCGTGTTAAATTCGTGTGAAGAAAGAAGAAATGATCTCATTTACGCTATTACCAACCATTTTGAATGTGGAAGAATCGTGGAACCAAATTAAAGCGGCCTCCGCAACCCTCGAGGTTATAAACTAGGTAAGCGGTACACCAACCAGGATACATGACTTTGGAATGACGATATTGAAATGGAGGAAAGAAACATCTCTACCACAAATTTCTCGACGATAAAACGCTGGCCAATTGGCAAATTTATGCCAACCGGGAAGCAATAAAAGCGATCGCTAAAATGTTAGATATCGCCTTCTGTTTGTAGTTAAGTCTAAAATTAATAGACCATTAGCTTAATCCCAACTACAACAATTTTATTTTATTATGTATATGTATATTTCGGGAGCAACTTACTTCCTTCATCAGTACAAAGCTAATGCTGTCACCCGAGCGAGCCATTACAAATATCTTTACGATAAACTGGACACTCGGGATGGCGAGAGAGATCTGTATCGACTTGCCAAAAGCCGAAATGAACCCACATAGGACATCGAACACTTCCGTTGCGTACTTTGCTTATCATGCATCGAGCCGCGACGGATGGATGGCGAGAATATTTCGATTTCAATTGAAGAAATTGCTCATCCTCCACTTCCACAATCATTGACGACATTTGGACCAGTTCCATCTATTAGCGCAACTGTAGTCGAGGAAGCAATAAAACGAATGAAATCGGGCCACAGGACCTCACGATATTGCATCTGAGCTCTGGAAAGCGAGGAGCTGGGACCCAATACTGTTGTTCAGTGAATTCTTCAATCGGGTTATTCTGGAAGGTAGAACACTATCCGACTGACAAGAAAGTATGAGGACACAGTTCCAAAATGGAAAAAGAAAGACAGTCCAGCAGAATGATCAAATTACCGTTACCTTTCCATACAATGAAGTTTTGAACGCATTCTTGACAACCGTATTCGCGAAATTGCTGAAATAGCCGTAAATCAAGACGGATTTTTCAAAAACTGCGGAACTACTGACGCAATACGGGCTCTGCGGTTACTCATGGAAAAACATCGTGAGAAACACCGTCCTCTTTACATTGCATTTCCTATAACACTTAGTCTCAGTCTCAGATTAAATCTGAATAAAACTGGATTTTTTACCACTGATCCCCATGAAACAGGCACAATCACTGTCAGCGGCGGTGACCTGCCCAGAACTGAGCGATTTAAATATCTCGGGTCAATGCTATCAGCCAATGGAGAACTACGTTAAGAAGTTCTTTCACGCATTAGCGCACCCTGGATGAAATGGCGTTCCACAACTGGTACTGATCGACGTATCAACGAACGTCTCAAATCTAAAATTTACCGTAATGTCGATCGTATGTCGCCCTCTACGGTTTTGAGTGTTGACCGACTTTAAAAGACAATGGACGGCGTCTTGCGGTAATGGAGGCGAAGATGTTGCGTTGGACTAGTGGCGTGACACGTTTTGATCACATCCAAAATGAGGACATCCGCGATCGATATGAAGTTCCACCAACCGTGAAATAAAATTGAGAGAGAGGTGTCTTCGGTGGTATGGTCACGTAATTCGCAGAAATGAGAATTCATTCGCCAAGATTGATCTGAACATCGAAGACCAAAAGGCCGGCCAAAACAATTGTGGCTTGATACGCTGGATGGGGATTTAAAAACCTCTCGACTGCATTCAGATCAGGCATTTTATAGAACCAGATTTGCTCCCCTCCTAACTGGTCTACGCAAAAGCATGCCAAGTCCCACCATTAAGAGGAAATGATTCCACTGAAAATGAGGAGGACACTGTGTTTGAATAGCGTCAGAATAACAGTCGTACTTCTGCACCTTGCTCTCTTTTTCCTCCACATTCCCTTATTGTCAACAAAGAAACACAACTGTTGACTACGAAATCCAACATTGTCGCAAATTCGCGATAGTGCGAATTTACCTACGTGCCCACTATCAATTAATTAATATTGTCAAAAGCCCTTACTTAATCACCGTTTTCTCTCCATTTTCAGGCGAGTATCATAATTATTAATTTCTGAAAAAAGGTGTAAGCATGTGCTAACGACTGGGAATCCAGGAGTCGAGCCTCATTTGTATTTCGTCTAGGATACCAGATTTTATAGGCAAACACTCTTACCCTCGTGCATTAATTTAATTTGCCTTCGCTGGAATTTACGACAACTGAATATCCACCCTCAGATATTGTGCAGATTATGGTTCGCACAAAACTCCTGCGGTAATTTATGACATGTCATTAAAAAATCATGTGTGCGACATAAAACACACTTAACTTTTCCTTATAATTAAAAGCGTTGCCATTTTTCATGCGTCTTATGACAATCTAGTATGCATATTTCATGAGTAATTAAAAGGAAATGAATAACGTTCGTTAAAAGGTCATTCATTACACGGGAGGGAAGGGTAGTTGCTTACTTTGTCAGTGGGATCCATGTGCATTGTACGACTTCAAAAAATAGTGAAGGTTTGGAGGTAAAGGAACTTCAGCATCTAAACTTGGAAATACTATTGGATTGCCGCATCAAAAAGTCGTAATCTTTGCAGGAAAATTGCATAGACCAGAAAATGTTTCAATGAGGACTACACGTTGCTGTCGCCGAACACAAATACATTAAATTTGAACTGAAGTACATTTTCTCTATCTGATCCCGTCATTTGTATGTAGTACAAGGAAAGCAGGATATTACAGAGTGGATGCACATATGCCAGCTCTACCTCCAATTAAACTCATCAAATTAAGATTCAAACAAAAATTTGTCGTATCTGGACAAGTTCAGTAGCTTTCCTTCTTTTCCCAAAGCAATTCCAACATTTCTGGATAAGAGGCTTTGCAAAGTTTCCAAGAATTGAGGAGACTTTTGAAGCTACACGTAAAGCACGGCTCCAGAAAAAAGTCCTCAATTTCAATGGTATCTCCCTTTGACCAGGCATGCCGAAAACTTGATTTGGACCGAGGTGGGAACCTCTTAGCTCTAAATATAACCTATCCTCTACGTCATACATTCAACTTTCCTTCAAATTCTAAGTATCCTTCCCTGCAGGTAGTCTCCTTCGTAATATTCTTTATTATCACATCACAACATTGAGTGGAAATCCTCATTATTTTTCCTTAAATAGAATCATTGTCTGTACACAAATTTGGACTGACAAATGAAAAAGTTACTAATTTTATGTTTTGCGTCCGTCTTTCTGAAGGAAGATGTAAATTCAGAAAATGAGAACTTAAAGTTAAACATTGTATGTACATGAGCGGACACTCCTGCGATGAATCTTGACAGGAGAAATTGTTGTTTTCTAAATATTTTATCAGGGAAGCTCGAGTTGATGCTCTTGGTGTGAATTACTAAGAATAACTTACAAAACTCCATTTTGTCTGTCTAATTTTTAAAGTTCAGTTTAAATTCTGCAGTTCACATTCAATGTCAGGGTCCTTCAGAAGGTTCGACCTTTGCTTATAAAAGAAGAAAGACGAAAATCTAAACAGCAGGAAAATGCTTTGATCTCTAGCTGAGTTAGCAGGTGGAAATCTGAATGTACAGGTAAAGCCGACATCAATTATTTAGCTTATTCCACGCGTTAGTGTAAGAGTAAGTTATTTCATCCCCGAAATCTTGGAGTGAAAATTTTCCAACAGTATTCTCTATTTGTCATAAGAAGCTAATAGAAGGAATGTCATGTAGGTCTCTACAAAGCAAACCTTCTGCTGTTTATGGCACTGCCACTTCTTAAGTTGTCCTGCTAAATCACCTGGTAGGCGTGCCCTATTGTCCAAATGAAGGAGTACTGGGTGGTCAAAAATGGAAATTCGAAGGATAACCAAAACAGGAAACCAATAGAGCGGTTCTTCCTCCAACTTTATCAAAAGTTTCGCGCTTCACGCAGGACAATTTGGGGTCTACCGAAACATTCTGGAATGGTTGTGCTCTAGAAATTGACGTAATACAGACGTCAACCACAGAGCAGATCTTTCATACCTGGCGCCGGCTTCAGACAGGATGTTAACTGTGAGACAAAGACGGAAAGTTTGTGAATTTCTATAGCTTCCACTGCTTCGCAAATTGGATCCCAACCGACCATTCTACGGAGTAGTCAGATCGTTGTGGAGTGTAAAAGTGGGTATCGACAGAAATTGCGACTTGATGTTTGCTTGCCTTCGAAAGCTGGAAACTTTTCATTTCAATACGGGCCGCTTGTATGACCCAGGTGGTGTTCGAAAGTGTGAATAATATTTTCTTTATCAAATGACCGCCGTTACTGGATGTGTTTTTTTTTTACACGACCCAGGTTATTGGCTAAGCTCTGGCCGTCACCAGGTCTGTGCCTATGTATGAGGTAGGGGAGAAGCAAAGTCTTTGGGCACTCAAACCCTAGTGGTCCATTGGAGCTGATTCCCCCCTCTAACAGAGCATCCTGGATTTGTCTAGATATCTCAGGATTTCTGGAGCACATCAGCACCAAAAATCTAATATCTGATGCCTTCATGGGTGGTTCATACAAAAAATGCTCCGTAAATGTTGCCTCTTCATTTCAGAATGGACACGTATCATCTTCGACACATATGCGCAGCTAGTGAATTATGCCCAGTCAGAATGTACCCAATACTCTTGCAAGCTTCCCTGCTTTTCGACAGAAATATTTTGTCGTATGTTTGTTTGGTTCTGAGAGGAAAACTTTGGTGTGTCTAGGAATATTAAGGAGCTGTCCCTTACCACTATGGCGGGTTCGTTCCCAGTGTTGATAGGAGCACTAGCCAATGCTACCCACACCCCAATTGCTGATTACAGTACAGTGAAGCGTCCGAGATTTCATTTCCCCTTCACCACAACAACCCAGAGTTCTGAGGGTAATTATGCGGTGTTTCCAACGATTAATTATCTGAAATAATAAACAACTTGTTGTTTCTTTTTCGTTGGTGTGGATATTTATTCTTGCAAATACCGATATTTCGGGAACCACTTGTTCCCTTCATCAGTGCTAACTTCTTATCCAGAGCAACGCAAAAGAAACTACAAGTTTTTTATTATTTCAGAACCCAGAGATGCTCCACGTTTTAAACCCAGAAACGAAGTTCAATTGAATACACCATTCCTGGACGATTTTTGAAGTAATCAAAGAAATACCCAATACCCTCAATGCAGCTTGACTATCACTATAGATTGCAATGCCGCGTGCTTTTCAACCACTGGTCAGTCATCCAGGTTGCCGCACTTAAGATCTTAAAGCTTCAGCCTGAAAGACCGTTGCATATTGTCCCAAGGGAAAAGCCCAATTCTCGTTGTCATTCGATTCTAACGGACACATACTGCTACCACCAAGTATAGAAGAAACAATCTGTGCAATCCATCGGCATAAAAACCATAAGTCGTCAGGAGCTGAATTACAGCCGAATTGGTTAAATATGGAGGTGACCAACTACACCACGCGGTTCATTAACTTATGCTGGAAGTGTGGGACAGGGAGTCGAAGCCTGAGGACTGGCAACGAGACATTATCTGTCCCATACATAAAAAGGGATATATCACGTGGCCCCCTACATGAGGATGGACGATTCCGTGGCCTACATAACGACGAAGTCAATGAGCGATACCATGACCGTCAGGTTGTGGATAAAATCCGGCTCAATAGGTTATGGTGGGCGGGTTACTTAATCTGTATAGATGAGGATGATCCAGCCCGGAAAGTCAATAAGGGCAATATCTATGGTAAAAAAAGAAGACGAGGCAGACCCTACTTAAGATGGAGCGATGGCGTAGGTTTGGATGCCAGGCAGCTTTTAGGGATATCGAATTGGTGGACCTCGGCGCAAAGCCGGGATATTTGGAGTTCCTTATTAAGGCAGGCCTAGACCGGACACCGGTCGTTGCGCCGTTGATAATGATTATATCACGCAGCAATTATAGAGGTGTCACGTTGCTGAGTACCATCTATAAAATATTCAGATAAACCAGTAACAGATCGGTTTTTCTGCGGACAGCGATGGGAAAACTGGTAAAATATGGACATCAGTTGCACCATATTTCAGCGACTCTAAAGCCGTCTATGCAGCATAGCCAGGATAAAACTGTACATCGTCGTGAGAGAATTCGGTACCCCGACGAAATTGATAAAACTGACCAGGGGTTAGCCTAGACCCTGTGCAAGGCTAGATAAAAGCAGCAGGATCACTTGGGCTGCATATCAATGAAGGCAAGACCAACCAACCAACAACATCAAACCGCGCTGGTCAAACGAAAACAATAAAGATAAGAGACTACAACTTTGAAATTTGGAAATTTTTCCCATCTAGGGTCAGAAACTACAACCGATAACAGCCAGCAGAGCCTATTTCCGCTTGTAAAACGGTTTCGCTCGAAACAGGTCATCATAGGGTCTCTCTTGCTGTACAAGACAATGATCTTGCCAGTCCTTATGTATTCCTCGGAGACCTGGGTTCGCAGCAAGAAAAATTGCACACTCTTGGCCGCGTCCGAGATAAGAATCCTCTGACGAATTTTTGGCCCCCCACATGAGGATGGATGATTGTAGTTTACATAAGGATGAAATCTATGAGCGATACTACTACCGTCTGGTTGTGGATAAAATCCGGCTCAACAGGTTGCGGTGGGCGGGTCATTTAATTCGTGTGGTTGAGGATGATCCAGCCGGAAAGTCTATAAAGGAAATATGCATGGTAGAAAAAGGAAACGATGCAGACCCTGCCCGAGATGAAGCGATGGCATAGGTCAGGACGCCAGGCAACTTTAAGGGATATCGGCGCAAAGCTGGGGTGTCTGGAGTTCTTCTCAAAGGCAGGCCTAAACCGGATACCGGTTGTTGCGCCGTTGATGATGATGAATATATCAACGTTAGCAAATAGGAAAAATTAAAACTTGTTCTTTATTTCAAATAAGACTGATGACTTTCCTGCACTCAAGTTAAAAATTCTCTTGGGGAGAATGCCGCAAGGAGTGCCCAAAACCATGAGATCTATAAGGATTTCGATGAAGTGATATCGAAAGGAGAAATTTGTAGTTTTGTAAGAGTAATTCTAGTTGGAAAAACTAATCGAGGAGTCGGTTGCGAGTTTAACAAAAGACTATGGCGGTACTCAAGCGTCTTCAATACGAATACCAGCTGAGGCAGTGCGGAAGTTGTGGGCAGCTGGAAAAGTTTGGATTGGATGAGTAGTCTGCCATTTAAGACAAAAAACGTCACTAAAGAAGTGCTTTAAATGCCAATGCGAATTGCGAATCCATGCACCAGCTGCATTGATCAATCCGATCGATGCAGTGGTATGGGGAGAAAGGACATATTGCAATAGGGACCCTAGATGCCTATTGTGCAAAGTGAAAGCGGAAAGGGATAACCGGTAAATGTCCCGAATTTAGGAAGGCGCTGACTGCAATGAGAAAATGAGGTCCATTCAAATTAACCACAATCATTTGCTTGAGAAGACCACATTCAAATCTGAGATGAAAATCGCCATCAGAAGTGAATCGTATTGAAACCGTCACGATGATATACGGGTCACAGATTCGACTGGTGGAGTGGCGATATGGGCTTGCAGTTGACATGCCATATAATGTACTGCAAGACAGCCAGCCAGTGGCTCTGTGTGGGCCAAAATAAGTGTTGTATATGTATGTAGCAGCCCACCAAGTTTGACACTGTCTCAATTCGAGCAAATGCTTGATAATCTTGTTCTCGACGCAAGGGGATGAAGTCTAAAAATGATTGCTGGTGATTTCAACACTTGGGACCTTGAGTGTGGTAGCGGAGAATCAAATGCAACGGGGTCCAGTTTATTAGAAGCTTTTGCGAAGATGGACATAATTTTCGCCAACGAAGGTGCTTTCAACACTTTGCAGAAAAAGGTTCGGTTGTAGACCTGGTCTTTGTTAGTCCTGCATTGGCGCGTTGTATGTCCTACTGCGTTAGCAAACGCTGCAACCACAGCGATCACCAGGCAATCTTCTTTGAGGTATTTGGCGCGTACTCCTGTGTGGTAAAGACCCATCATGCCCGAAACCGAAAAAGATTTCAGTCTGATCAGCAAAGGCCTTGGATGAGCAAACCTTCATAGAGGCGTGGTTAGATCAACCTAAGAAAGGCCCCTCTCGGAAAGATTCGTCCATGTGGCCCACTGCATCGCCGAAGGAGGTGCTCATTTTCCAGTAGAAGACTATTGGTGAAATAATGAACTGACCAGCCTTCGAACAGCCTGCCACTGAGCCGGAAGACCGCTTCAGAAGGTGGTAGGTAGAGCCGATCAGAGGCAAAAAGAGTGCACCTATAAGGCAACCCTCAAAACCCTCAAGCTCGCCACCCCTAGAAGCAAGAGGAAATGCTTTAAGGAACTGCAGGGATGAGCTGCCAGAGATCTGCGGTAGAATAGGAAAAATAATGCCGGAGGCCTGGACGGTGTACCGAATAAGGCCCTTAGGCTTGCCGTCAAATCCAGACCGGACATGTTCGCTTAGTTGTTCGAAGAATGCATGTCCGAAGGGATATTTCTAGCGGCATGAATGCTGTAGAACTTGGTACTTCTAGCTAAGCCTGGTAATCCTGCAGGTGAACCATCCTCATACAGACCCGTACGTCGTCTGGATACTGTAGAAGAAATGTTAGAGCGAGTAATCAATAATAGATTACTAACGATTGTTGAGAGCCAAGCCGGCTTTTCAGATCGGCAATATAGGTTCCGTAAAGCCAGATCCATTGATGAATATGTTACTGGCGGAAACGGTAGTACCAGCAAATATTGCGTGGTAACACACGTGGAAAATATATTTAATTTAGCCAATTGGAATCTAATTCAAAAATTCCAAGTGACGATTGGTATCTCCGTCTATCTCGCTGCTATCGTCGATAGTTATTTAGCTGAAAGGAGGCTCTAGTATGGCACCGATATCTCCCACTACTGTAGAACATCATTTCCAACGATGTATTTAATTTTTCCCTTCCGGAGGAAGCCACGGTGGTGGGTTAAGCTGACGACATAGCGCGGGTTGTTGTTTTAAAGCATTTCGAAGATGTTGAGTTATACTCAGGCAAGGCAATCAGTGCTTTTAAGAGTTGGCTAGAAAGCTCTGGCCTGACACTTGCGAAGGAAAAAACGGAAGCGGTCCTCATCATTAAGCGCCGGAAGAGAAATTACGCCTGCATTGGAATCGTAAATGATATCATCACGTCTCAGCTGACTATCAAATACGTGGGAGTGGTGATAGACAGGAAGCGCAGTTATAGGCAATACGCGCAGTATGCTTGCGACAAATTATCCACGGTAGTATATATAGGGTATGGAAGATACATAAATAGATGATAAGAGTGATAGGAACGTTCGGGGAAGGGTCGGTGGACTCACAAGCTCATCCCTGTGATCAAGGAGTGGTTGGGAAAATGACACGGTAAGATTAATTATAATCTCAGCCAGTCTCTCACGGGGCACGGAGGATATCGTCAGTACCTGCACAGCTTTAAACTGGAGACCTCACCCGACTGTCCTATTTGTGATGGAGTCCCAGAGGACCCAGAGCATGTATTCTTCCACTGTTCGAGATTTGTGGAAGAGAGGAGGAATCTAGAAGAGGTGCTGGTACCAGAAAATCTTGTGCCGAAAATGGTACCACGTCAAGGGGATTGGGATGCGATTGTGGCGCAGCAGGATTCGCAATATTCGAAATTTACTTCGAATGTTGCGAATACGATAGGTTAGATGACGACACCGGCGCTCTCCACACATTTTAAAACTCGCCACAGGAGTGGAGGGCAGGCGGTGAAAAAGTGCCGTGAGTTGGGGGCAGAGTGACGGAAGAAAAAACAATTGCCTTCTTCTGCCTCCAGCTTTCACCGCAGTCAGACGTTTGTTTTCCCTTGTTATAATAGAAGGTTGTAATATAAAATTTCTTTGAAAAGCGAGTATATTCCAATTTGAATTACGAGTTGTTGAAACTTACGTTTAAGTTATAAAACGTGTTTATAAAAGTTTGAAAAGAAGCAAGTCAAATAAACACGAGTTATATGCTACATTTTGAGGGGTTTATTCTGTGTGACAGCTATTCCAGAGGACGATTTTAGGAGCGCTTTTCGAGGCCCTTTTAACTTAGCACTTTACTCGGTTTGGTTGTGTGATTGTGGACGTCTTACAGTTTCCTTTCAAAGTACAAGCAGCGTGATAGTTTCTAGGAACATCTTGAATCGTAACTATGTCATGAAACTACACGATCAATCCCATGATCGCATCTACCCACAGCAAAATGTGAAAGGCAGGGGAGAGGGGAAAAGCGCGGTCACGTACACCGCTTGTAGAAGAAAGGTGACCAAACTACAGTGAGCTGACCCCGCCCAGTGATGTAATACCTTATGGTGGTTCCATGGGGCAGAGAGGGAGTCGGGGTGGTTTTAGTGGGTAAAAGTCCCACACACTGGTGTATCCAGACTAGGGTCTTTTGAAGATTTCCACGTCCTAGACAAACAAAAATTTAAAAATGTAGCTAAAGTTACAACTGAAGCTTAAGAACTATACATAGATTAGTCCCAGGCATAGTTGAATGCCTCCTTCGTGAAGTTTCTACATCGAAATATAACTCTTTAAGAACTTAATGTTTGCTAATTTCAATGAGATTTATGTGCAAACAAGTCAGGCATTAGAGTCAAGAGTAAGTTATTCGGAGAATTTTTGGGTTAGTACCAACCTTGATAGTGTGGAATGAGTGAAATTTTGCAAGTTTATCAGCAAGCAAAGGCATGATTACGCTGCCAGGAATGACGTGCCAATATCTTAACACGCATATTGTTAATATCAGGAGAGAAATTTTCATAATCAATGGATCCTTCGTAAAAATTAAAATCCCCACCAGAACAGTGTATAATAGTGCTATGCCTATTAATATTTTTAGGTATCATCGGTTAAAAGACAAGAATAAATACTAGCTTTTGACAGCCTTCAACTTTTAGACTTTACAGAGCTCTCAAAGAGGAAGCATAGAGCACGGAAGAGCGGAGAGCAAGCCTTGGGCGAGAAGAGGAAAGATGAAATGTTACCCCTTTCATACTCAACAGGCTCTAAAGTTTTCGAACTATCTGGTTTCATTTCGTTGTCCCTTATCAGAGACAAAACTAAAACTCTATTAAAAAGGCATTTAACCGGAGGAAATGTTGATTGGAATAAACATATGCCGTAAGTCATGGCTCGAAGCACTACGAAAAGAAAAGGTGAAGGCTCTATAGCTATCTAGCAAAGCTGATATATCCAGAGGCATCTCCAGAGAGATGCGGGTATGCATTACATGAATCAGCACTTGTATCGACTTACTTATCAGCGTTCATCATGCAGCGGGTGTCATGTATCTACTTGATCCCTGATTGTAAGGCACTCAGACATTCAGATACACATTAATGGAATTTCAATGGTGTACTGGGAGACCTTAGGTGTCTATATTACCGCCACGTTCCTAAATTAACATGAAAAAATTACATTACATGCAACTTGAGACTCCACGAAAAACGGACTCAACCCCACTGGAGAGTACATAAAAACTCCCCAGGTTTGAAATTTTAACATCCATTCAGTCACTCGGAATTTACAAATTACTTTTAAACAAAAAGCATCCGCTAATATCCATAAGGGAGCGCAGAAGTTCAACTGGAAGAAACGGATGCTTTCCAAAGAAGCGGCCGCCTCTCCAGAGAATCCTCAACCTGAAATTTATACAACTTCTTAGCGCCATCCCCCACTTGCCATATTTCATCTGTACGATTCCCGCGGAGCAATTCAGGTCGATTGCATTGTTTGATTTCGACATACCTGTCATACATAAAAATTTAACATTACATTTTTGGGAATATTCAGAATTTCATGATGGCCACGAAGGAGCGGACGGCGCTGCCAAAACGGAGAGCGAGGGAGGCCAAGCTGTGACCGGGAAACAGGTAAACATGTAAAGTATGCATGTTCGATACGAAAAGGACTATCATATCGCTTTCCTGTTACTTCACTTATAACGAAATGGAGTATTCATCCCCAGGGAACGACGCCGAAATTTATTGGTGGAAGCAGTGGAAGCTATATAAAATGCGCGCGTAAAATTGCTTTGTAACACGAACACATGTTATTAAATATTTATTACACTCCAGTCCGTCCAATCTTTTTTTCATAGTACGGCTTTTGTCAGATACACACGCGTGTACGAACCTACTGATATCTGCATATGAGTGGAAGTTTGAATGCTGATTTCCTTCCAGGGAATTTGTTTTATATTTTGACAATGAATTTGATGCGGACTTGGAAAAGGAATTCAGGAGGTTATATGACAGGGGAAAATGGTATAATAGCGAATTATGGCTAATTTGAATGTAAGCATTCCTTGAGGCATTTGATTTTCTATTCAGCAAGAAACTCGTTACGACAAGCCAAATTATTCAGAGGTTGCCTTTTGAACCGTTGTTTTGTGTATTTTTTGGGGGTTTATCAATGTTATGGGATCCACTCAGGCATGGATCTTTATCCTCCTGCTTCGACCGTTGAGTATTTTGTCCTTGTGTTTCCTCCCCAACCCATTCTGGGAGAAGTTTATGTAATACTTTGTGTATAGGGAAATCTTCAATTAGGGATTCATCATATAGACCCAAAACTATGCATCGCCATGACTATGGGATGTATCATATATAGAATACAGTCTACGAGCTTTCCATATTTTGTGAAAGTTACGGGAATATGGAAGGGAAAAACGAAACCCATAAATACCGAATCTTGTAGTTCTATTGATTGATTGAAAGGAATTATAGATAGCCTTTGACAGTGACGAAAAAATCCTTTTCCAGAATTACCACACACAGGGTCCTAACTGCCTATGATAGCAAGCTTCCATATCTATGATATATTCTGCGACAATACTGCGTCCTCGAAACCAAAAATGCACAAACTTTGATAGGAATACAAATTTATTTGTTGTGTGAAATAAGGTATGTACACATTTCTCATCACGATTCTGAAATAAAAAACTGGCAGTCACCCATTTTTCTTCAGTATCAGGGTGACAACAAATTTTTCTTCTTCAAGCAACGCTACTGACTTTTATGTGAGAGGTTCCGGATCAAACAATTCGAAGGTATATTAAGTTTGTCACCTTAGTTGACTTATTTCATCTTTTATAGATAAGATTTTCAAGTCGCAGTAAATACTGAAGCTGGGGTCAAGCAGTGCACTGCAGGATAGACTGACGCGCAACATAGCTCCCTGAGGCGAACCTAGCTCTATATGAGGATGAGCTGTCTCTCCTCGGGGGCGGTGCGTGGCTTTAAGAGGCCAAGCCTTTCGTCTACCAGGACCGTTAGTGAGTGGTGATAGCTACACCCTGTATGCGATGACCCTATGATTAACAAAGCGCTACGGATGTAGACTGGGGAGTCGAAAAACACCTCCCCCAATCCAGGGTGTTATGCGAACCGTGCCCGTTAGTAGATAGTTTGCAGTCGGGGGTAACTGACTGTATTCGAACCGAGCCGCACTGATACCGGGTCGCCTCAGTGAGTAAGTTAGACCTTACCGTGTTACGGGGACTATGGCACGGCGGACCTTCTAACTTCCATACTCGTGGGAATCAAATGACTACAGTCAACAAAGAAGAGAAAACGAAAACCAACAAAACGGGGCGCCGTACCGCACAAAAACTGGTTAATCAGGCGGAGGCACATTTCTGAAATACTGAGAGCCAGGTGATCACACCCAAGAAGGGTGAAGTTGGGACGCCAAGCAGTGGATCCAAGATTAACATTGGTATACTGCGTGGACGACAACCAACGAACGCCATTGCTCAAAAAGCAGGCACCACCAAAAGCACGTCTGATAAAAATTATATCACACGTCAGGAAGTAGAGAGGTCTCAGTAGGGCAGGTGTTAAATGGTACCTGCGCTATTTGAAGGAAGGCCTGAAACCAGAAGACGCCCTTAATGGGGTCATGCCGTGTGTCGAATTCGCGGGATCAAATTTTTTTTTTTTTTGCCATCAATTATATCTAGATATAGTGTAGAATATATGGGCAAAGCGATTTTTTGATATTCGGAGTCGTTCGGAAATTCCAGTATTAAACACGTGATAAATAACATGCCAGATTTATGTCGATCGCCGTAATAAAGCTCGTATTTATCGATCCGAATGACTTCGCTAAAAGGACAAAAATTGAAGCCAAGGCTGTCCATGTGTTTCTTCAAGAAATCTAAGGTTTATGGATTAGGTATAGCAGAATAATGGTCAGTTAAGATTTTATGGCTAAAAATCGAATTCTACTTTTTAAATGCGTTTCTCTCGAAACTGCATATTGAAAATCAGCTGCCACCATAGCCCAAAATCTATCCAAAGAAATTCTTTGAAATTTTCAGAACTTATTCAGAACATGTTTCTACGGTCCGCAAACTAGGATAATGGCGATTCATTCAGTAGTTTTTTTTTATCCATTGAAGAAGCCGTAAAAAACACCAAAATTCACAAAAAAAAGTTTAACGTGGCACCAAAAATTTAGCTTTTAATATTTTTTAATAATCCTAGTTTGCGGACTGTAGTCTGTATGTTAAAATGCCGTTTACTTTTTGCTTTACGATGATCACAGCACCCTCTAGCGGAGCAGCAGAAAAACATCCTTTTTGGAGATGGGTGCAAAATTGCCCTGCATTTCAATGGGTGGAAAAATTATTATTCATTATTCATTTTAGTATCTTTATCCAGTTCTTCACAAAAAAATTATAAAGAAAGCCAAAAAAACGGCCTTCACACGGGATGACCCTCTTAAAAAGGCTCAGGACAAACCTAAACCATCTCTACCGGAACCGAGAAAGCAGGGAGCAGCAAAGATCAGCCCACATGAAGAGAATGCTCCCAAAAAATACAAATCTGAACCCAAGGGTGGAGAAAACCCGGGCAGGTCAAGGGTAAAGGCAAGATTCAGGAAGCCCTCCATTAGCTATGCTAGTGCGGTCAAGGGCATTCGACTGGCCATACTGCCAAAAATGTTTCCCAGCAAATACTCACTCGTGAGGAGCAGGAAACTATTGAGGACCTTGTTCTCAGGCAGATGTGCAAGGGATGGACTTCGAAACCTGTGTTCACCGGGATACGCTTTCAACCTGGCCTTATACTGGTGGACTGCGCGACGGAAGACGCTGCAGTGTGGATTAGGACCATAATTCCTAAGTTGCCAGGCTGGGAAGGGGTGAAACTGTCAACATGTGTTGGGGATGATGTACCAGGAGCCCACATGGTGACAGTTTTTCTGCCAAAAGCCGCCACAATAGAAATGGAAGACCTTATGGGCCTCTTAATCGCACAGAATGAAGATCCCCATAGCCGACTATGAAGAGTCTGCAAAAGCAAGGTGGAAGACAAAGGTAAACTCCTCACGATAGGGGTAGATGATCGATTTCTGGAGGCAATCACAGGTCGGAGTTGCTATATCAACTATCGGTTTGGCAACATACCCGTGCATGTGCTTAGGGAAAAGCAGAGGAAAGACATCTCGGAGGAGACACCGGGTGAAAAACATACCGAGCTCCCCGAAAAAATCTCGAAAGTTATAGAGGCGGAAAGGACTGGATCATCAAAGATGTAGACCTGCCGCCCAGTGAAGAGCAGAAGCTGAACCACCTGGACCTAGGACTCCTAGGGCTCAGGGTGGACAGCGATGCGCAGGAAAGCGCCATGTCGGAGGAGGAGGGCAATACTCCGACAGTAGAGAAGATCTCCAAACAATAACGGAGCGAATGGTCAGCACTAAGATAGCCCAGATAAACCTCCACCATGCGAAAGCTGCATCTGCAGTAATTGAAAGGGCAAGATCCAAACAGAACATTAGCATAGTGCTGGTTCAGGAGCCCTGGGTGAACCGGGGACAAATTCGCGGTCCGCAAAAAGGAAGCATGCAGGTAATTTGGGACTCCTCTTGTGAAGAACCAAGCGCTTGCATAATTGTTAAATGTAATTTAAAATACATATGTCTTTCAGAGTTCTTAACGGGGACCTTGTGGCTATCCAAATCTCATTGGAAGCCGGGGGAGCACTCGAGAGGCAGTCGTGGCATCGAGATACTTCCCAGGAGACGAAATCCAGGCTCCACCGGAATAAGTCGCAAAACTGGCGAAGTATTGTGAGAAGGGGGCGTCACCACTTCCCCTCGGCTGCGATGTGAACGCCCACCACGAGTTCTCGGGAAGCAGCGACACCAATCGTAAAGGTGAGTACTTTCCTGAATTTATTCTTAGCAATAAGCTAGAAATATATAACTTAGGGAACAATCCAACATTTGTGACCAGCACTAGACAAGAGGTGCTAGACATAACTCTAGTAAATATTCTAATGAACGGAATGGTCAGGAATTGGAGGGTGTAGTATAAGCCCTCTATATCTTACCATAGAATAATCAGATTCGACATTGAGAGTAACTTCGAAATAAAAAGAATAATAAGAAATCGCAGGAGAACGGATTGGGAATCCTACCCAACGCACTTGAGCAACAACATTGCCTTCCTTCAAGGGACGGTGACATCAGGAGCGAACTGGAACTAGAAACAGTGGTGGAAAACCTCGACACAGTCGTCATTGACGCATATGAGGCCAGCTGTCCGGCTAAGACAGTTAAGTCATCAAGGGATGTACCATGGTGGAACAGAAACCTGGCTAGAATGAGAACAGAGGCACAAAAACTCTTCAATCGGGAAAAACAAACCGGGGCCTGGCAGAGGTACAAAAATGCACTGCGTAGAGCAATGCAATCAGGGAAGCAAAACGGAACAGCTTCAGGGAATTCTGTAAAGGGATTGAATAGATCACAGAAGCAACCAGGCTTTACAAGGCTGTAGCCAAAGACGGGGAAATATCCTCTGTTAGGTGGAAGAAGGAAGATGGGGCATTTACCGAGAATGAGGAGGACAGGGTACACCGGCTTCTCAGGACTCATTTCTCGGGGTCCTACCCCATGGTGGCAGGCGACAAAATTCTCCCTGACACCCCAACAACGAATAAAAGGGGAAAAAAGAAGAACTGGAAACTAGCAGAAAAGATATGCTCAGAAGCTAGGCTAAGGTGGCCAGTGGGAACTTTTAAACTACTAGAATCTCCCGGAGTAGATGGCATTTTCCCAGCACTGATCCAGAAAGGCCTGGGAATTATCTTAGAGTCTCATCTGAGGGTGGTAAGGGGGAGCATAGCACTGGGATACATATCAAGGGCATGGAGACGGGCAAAAGTGGTCTTTATTCCGAAAGCGGGTGAAAAGGATCCTTTTCACCCTAAATCTTTCAGACCAATTTGTCTAACATCGTTCGTACTCAAAACGGTGGAGAAGGTCATAGACAACTATATTAGAACTAACGTTCTAAAGCGTAATCCCTACATCACTGTCAGCATGCTTACCGGACAGGACGGTCAACTGAAACTGCTCTGTATCAGCTGGCAGAGGTACTACGGGATGCCAAAGAAACAAAAGAAATTGCACTGTGCGCGTTTTTAGACATTGAAAGAGCGTTCGATAACACATCGCGCACAGAGATACAAGATGCCGTGAGCCGCAAAGAAGTGGGAAACACCCTGGCATTCTGGATGGGCAAAATGCTAGAATGCAGGCAAATGGAAGTACCGAAAGGTGCAAATTCTATTGTCATGAACACCACTCAAGGCTGTCCACAGGGTGGGGTACTATCGCCACTGATGCGAAGTATGGTAGTGGATGAACTGCTGGACGTGCTAACAAATACTGAGAAACAGGTCCAGGGTTACGCGGACGACATTGATTTATTTTTTGAGAATTGTGGGGTTATAAGTTCGCATCAACTTAATGCTGGACTGAGGTCCGTGGACCAAAAACGAAGGGAATAAGTTGCTCCCCATTTGGTCCTCTTTGGTATGGGCCAATGATGTTTCGAGCGTATGGAGTTATCTGGTCTAGCAAGATAGCGGAGAATATCCTATAGATAGTACTCAGCGACGTAATACCTCTATTGCTGCACTGTGTGATATATCCCTTTTTATGTATGAGAAAGATAATGTTTCGCTGCCAATCGTCAGCGCACGTTCCATGAGAAAATGCGCAAATCGTTCATCCGTTCTCGTTCCTGGGTTCGTCGTTGTAAAATCCATCCTGTCCGAGGCTCCTTCCGCGGCTTCGTAACATCGGTTTTCCTTATCAGCCCTACCCAACCCTCAACCTGGAGAACCAGTTGGTACATTTTGCCTCGTTTTTAGGCGCGGGCGAGTCGCCTTCATCCTTCTTCGTCTGTGGTTTTTCATAAAGAAAGAACTCCCAGCGGTCACCACGTGGAAATAGACATTGGGTTCGGTAGTAGAGCTGTTGGTGTTGGTTCAGGAAGCGTTTCCCAGGTTTTATGCTCCATTGTGGGTACCAATCCACATTTCTCCCTGGGACCTATACTACCCTTTGACCGCCTTGTGTATGACATAGTTAGGTCTAATAATAATGGTATTTCCCAAGGAAGTGCCTTAAGCTTCACCCTGTTTAACATTTATACAGCCTCTCTACATAGCAGATGCTCACAATACGTAAGAAATTTTCAGTATGCGTATGACTTGGTCATAATAACAACCGAAAAGACTGGATTCTGACTTCCAGACAATTGAAATGTCAGGTGAACTCTTGGGTTTACTAGCTAACTTAACCAAATCAAAAACGATTTCTTTAAAAAGCACAACACCCTTACTTATGTAAAATCTATAACCTTTCTGGGCAGAGAAGTAAATAGAATGTCCGCGGTTGGAGATCACTTGAATAACATTATCCCTAAGGGCCCTAGGGCCAGTAGGTTGAAGATTTCAGGACCGGTTTCTCTTGGGAGCTCCCGTCTCAAAAAGCTATTAACCTTTGCCGATGCCTAGCAACACCTAGTTTTGAATATGCTGCTACTTCTACCATGAAACCTCCAAAGTACCTTGAAAATAAGCTCAATTCCCTGTCCGCGTACATGAGTATTTTGAGCTTCCTAGAACTACTCTCTTATATCAGATCGTTCCGTGGGCTAAGGAACCACCGCTCCATTTCTAAAGGCTTGTACTGGTTGCTAAAGAACTACTTAAATTAAATAAAGGAATCCTAAAACCAATCAAATAGTTGTAGTAACATTTAGAACTTGCGTCACTGAGGCCAGTTTCCTTCCTAACGTCTGATATACTGATCTCAGAGGCGCTTCTGCTTGTCCCTGATTTTTTAACTGTAGCCTGTTTTGGTTGTAGTCCTTCTAGTAGGCCAATGTTGACCTTAGCTCTACTGCTTGACTTCCGAACATCTCCGTTTTTGGGTGAAATCATTTGGCTTTCAGTGTTTCAGAGATTCGCCTGGTGGGCCAGTTTATTGGCAGTACGCGTCCAGGTTGTTTGTTGTAATTTTTTTTTTGTGTTTTTGATTTGTTTGCTTATTTGATTAGGGTTAGGGGGGGGGGGGTGAAGTTTGCAGTACCATAGCTCCCGTAACACGATAAGGTCTACCTTACTCACCGCGGCGACTAGATATCGGTGAGGCTCCGCTCGAATGCAGTCAGTTACCCCCAACTCTCCAATGAGCATGGTTCCCATGGCATCCTGGAGTAGAGGAGGTGCTTTTCGACTACCCAGTCTAGATTCGTTGCGTTTTGTTAATGGTAGGTTCACCTCGTATAGGGTGTGGCATTCACCACCCAGAAACGGTCTTGGTAAACGAGAGACTTAATTCCTGAACAGCTATATGTCACCCTAGAAAGGAGACATATCACACTTAGAGAGAAAAAGGTTAGCTCCTAGGGAGTAATATTCCGTATCTGTTTATCCTGCAGTCCGTTGCTTGACCCCTGGAAGTTACACTAATCAGATACAATATCATCAGTCCTGCAGATTGTTCTGATGCTGTAGGAATATAATTGGTAAGCCGGTAATTTTCACCTCAATCGGGTGACCTATCCATAATGAAGACCACTCTAATGGTGGTCTTCTTCGTCTGGTGACTCTTGGTGGCAGAACAGATAGAATTCTCCTGGCTACAAGTGATTTGGGAATCAGCACTGTTGCATCTGACTTTTGAATCTGCTTACGATCAATAAGAGTATGCACTCCTTCCAGCAATATCTGGGGTTCTCTAGATTTGCTGTCGTTTCGAGTTCTGAAGTTCTGATGACAGCTGGAGTTCGACTATGTCTGCATTCTGAAAATCAATTTTCAGAACTGATAATTTCCTTTATATTTTCTTCTCCTATTAAGGCACGATGCATGGCAAAAAATAAAATAAAGCATGACCTAAACAAAGCTGATTTAATTGGAAAAAGTTTGTAACCAATTTCAGTTGGAAAAATCCATTCAATAAAAAATTAATGATGTGAAATGGTGATGAATTTTGTACGAGCTCTATTGCATTACGCTATTGCATTAGTTTGTTCCGTTGATGGTGCATTCATCAAAGGGTTGTCCTACTTTGTGGAAAGTGCTGCGTTGAATATCAAAAACCCTTTTATGATTCTCACAGGCTTTTTATTAATGGAAAATTTCCATCTGATTTACATCCCTACACTTGTGTACCTGCACTGCTTCCACCACACTGCGGTTATGTGGAAATGCATATGATAGTTTACCGTGCAATTTATTATCGAACTGCAATTACTTAAGGCATTGCATTATCCTTTCATACGTAGGAACATAAAGTGGGAGCTCGATCGCGGCCCAGTCATAATAAATCGATATGAATTTTGCCTGGCTCCAGACCAGTCGTCTACGGCTTTTGAATGAAGAGTTATATTGAAATTAGATGGCGCCAAATGCTGGCTTCCCAATATAGCATTTTTAATAGAGCCAGGGGTTGCTTTCTGGCAAAGTTAAATCAAAGCTCTTTTCATAATCGTTAGCCTTTGCTGTTATTATATTTAAGTATGTTAATTTGCCGTGGTGAAAACGAGGAAAGTGCGTTCACAAATTGGGAGAAGCAGAACTAGTCAAAGTGGTTACCTCCTGCAATTACGTGGAGATTGGATCTATCATTATGAAACTGGGCCATAGAACTCTGGGACGGAATAACCAGTAGAAGGCGATTCTTTTCAATTTCATGAAGTGCAAGGCAGACAAGTAAGTTTCAAATTCCAGCAGACTCACACATACTTTTCGTGGAATGTAGGGTTTAAACCTCATTGAATTCCCCCGAAAATAGAGTAGAGAACTCGCTAGAACAACCATAATACTGTTTCCTTTATTATCCTCATTTGCAAGACATTTCACTCAACCAACAGAATAACGATGCTCACGAAAATGCATCCCCTTTCCGCATTGACACTAATACGTCTACCTTGTATGTTATTCGTTCGGAATCGATGTTCCAGAGATGCTTGAAGGTGCATTTTTCCGCCACACTCATGGAAAACTTCTCGCTTGCCAAGCCATTGCCAATTATTCTTGCATCATTCGAATGGGCAATAATGGACTCCTCGATAGAAGGCTAACGACGTTGACTATGTTGACTACGAACGGCGAGCAGGGTTCAGTGTTGGAATTCCTGTCTGAAAATTTCCTGTACAATATTCATTTCACTCAAGGAAAAGGGAGTATTCTCTACAAATTTATACAAAAGCTGTCCAAGGTAATTTTCCGGTCGGGGTCGTAATACACATCTAATGGTCGCCTGCAGCCTCGTTCGTTCCATTCGCTGTTTGAGATCCACTAGTTCCATACGTCTATATGCGATAGTACACCTGAACGCCGGTAAAGTACAATGAGGATTCCTGCTGATGCAGCATTAGCATCTAACGACAACATCGAGATGACACTCCTGCTGTACTATCTATTCATTTTTATTCCTTGTTCTTTTTGGAGCGTCTCGGTGAAATCCGCTCAGCCTCATACCGAATCTGGTCTCGTGCCCTGGATCCTAGTAGCCTGAATCCTTGTATGGCTTTTTATTAAGAGATTTATTTTATTATCTTATTTACTGAGAGGGGGGTAACATGCACTCGCACACGATAAATTCAAATACCCTCAAAGCAACGAGAGATTTGCCGGTGTATCCTGTTTGTGGCTGAGCGAGCATCATTCGCCGCCATATTTCGATTTCGATGTGGGTCCGTGCAAATCGGAGTATTTCCTATATGTATGGATTTTTTGCTATTTTTGCACTGTAGGACGCGAAACGACGAAACGGTACATGCATGGATACTCCTGGCCTAGTGTAGGAATGCAACCATAGTTACCATTCTTGTTCGTGAATCGAAGTAATTCGAGGAATGCAGGAGCTGCATTCTCTGTTTGAAAAGGATGTGCGAGCCAAAATGGCCTTTTGAAATTTTCATATCTAAATTTTTGGTTTGTGGGTGGTGCTGTATTTGAGAAAGTTGAAATTCGAAAACTAGGACTGATTCTTGCGTGTCTATAATATTTATTGCTTTTGGCCACAGTAGCAGTTTGTGAGAAGGCTATGTGTGAAGGCTATCTGTGAAGTCAATATTCGAAATTTCATTGTGGACGAAGCAATTTTCAAATAACCCCTGGTACACATTAGATGCAGGGCGTGCTCTCAGTACTTTGGTGCTGGTTTCGGAGAAGATACTAACCGCGAAGTTAGTGTTACGTACTAATAGAATCGCCGGATTCGGAGGAGAAGCAGGATGTCTAGTCCAGAAGAGGCGTCTTTGTGGGATCTTCTTTCTTTTCCGAGAGCCACTCAGGTTGTCATCCATGTCTAAAAGGGGAGTCACAAGATTTGGCTCACTGCAGAATCGAAAAAGCAAATCGATGGACGTAAGGTACTCAAGGCTGAGGATGAATAACATCGTTGCAAGTGGTTCCGGGCGGCGCACAGTACCGTGTGAAATCCCGGGCAGTTCAGTATAATGTGCATCGTGGCAAATGAGATCTACGATGAAGAGCGAATGAAGCAGGTGAAGGAACATTTAACAACGGCTGTGAACCGTATCCCATATGATGAATTCCCTCCTCTAGTTGAATAATTGGCTAGTCACCGACACTACGGAGACTGACTACCCTTCCAAATAGTAGAAAAGTTATTCCAACCATCAGCGCACCTAAGCGGAGTTAAGACGCGGGGCTTAAGGGGCTTCCTGCAGAACTATTTATCGCAGCTCCTGTTGATTTTGTGGATTTGCTGATTTTACTTATGCGGGAATCATTGTAATCCAAGATCTTCCCCTAGAGTGGAAAAAGGGGTTAAGTTTTTAAATTTCGCCCTGAATGTGACAGTTGTAGTGGTATTTGCGCCCTACCTGTCGTCGCAAAGATAATCCTCATCATCAACAGCGCAACAACCAATATCCGGTCTAGGCCTGCTTTAATAAGGAACTCCAGACATCCCGGTTTTGCGCCGAGGTCCACCAATTCGATATCCCTAAAAGCTGTCTGGCGTCCTGGCCTACGCCATCGCTCCATCTTAGGCAGGGTTTGCCTCGTTTTCTTTTTCTTCCATTGATATTGTCCTTATAGACTTTCCGGGTGGGATCATTCTCATCCATACGGATTGAGTGACCCCCCCGCCGTAACCTATTGAGCTGGATTTTATCCACAACCTGACGGTCATGGTATCGCTCATAGATTTCGTCATTGTGTAGGCTACGGAATCGTTCATCCTCATGTAGGGGGCCAAAAATTCTTCAGAGGATTCTTCTCTCGAACGCGGCCAAGAGTTCGCAATTTTTCTTGCTAAGAACCCAAGTCTCCGAGGAAGACATGAGGACTGGCAAGATCATAGTCTTGTACAGTAAGAGCTTTGACCCTATAGTGAGACGCTTCGAGCGGAACAGTTTTTGTAAGCTGAAATAGGCTCTGTTGACTGACAACAACCGACCTTGATCGACAAAAAGCAGCCAGGTTTCCGCTCTTAATCTCCTAGAACTGAACACATCAACAACCTGTGCATTGTTTTAGATACATAAGCGGAATTCTGATCTTTAATTTACCTGCTCGTTATGGATTTTGATAAAGCTTTCCACCGCGTGGACAATGCTCAATGTAGGAAGGGCATTCCGAGAAAAAAAATGGCAATTATCAGAGTGACATATAATGGTGCAAAATGTAGACTGACGTTCTTTATTCGGCCATATTCGGAGGACGTGGACAATTTCAATGAACCAGAACATCTTGAGTCGAATGTCGTCAATCAGAATGAAAATAATCATTAGCATGATCCTGATCCATCAAACTAAGAACTTATTTGACGGGTCATTGCACTTTTCCTATTTCTGATAGTGGCCAAAGTATCGAAGGAGTTGACAAATTTGTATATAAAGCGTCGTTTCAATAGGAGCACTAGACCGTTCGTTCTTTTGCCCAAAATTTGAGAATGCCGATACCTCAACACCAACATTAAGCCGGAGCTATTCCGCATCAATGTTCTCCATGTGCTGTTATATGAAAACGGATTTTGGAAAATGACCACCGCTGTTACTCAGAGGCTCTAAGCCTTTGTCTATTTTCAAAGTATCATCAGTGTACTATGGCCTGAGAAAATGTTGAACGATGAGCTGAGTTGGCATACGAGTCAGGCGCGGGTAATTGTGTTAATTAGAAGGCGGAAGTGGCATTAGATAAGTCACATCGCTAATGAAGGAGTGCAGACTTCTCAGGGAAGCCTGAAGAGGATTAAATCGCACTTCGTCGAAGCGGAAAAGGAGTTGCTATTATCCATCTAAGAGATGTTGCCACCTTATGTGCTTATTTTTCCTTAAAAGTAGCGTTCAAAGCATTAAAAATATTCTAGCTAACCGTGAATGATGGCGCATAGGCGTGGTTGATGCCCTATGCTCTATTCAGAGGTCAACTGGCAACCACATATATAGCTGGACAGCCATGAAACGATAAGGAAATCCATCGCATAGGAATGTCTGAATGTCACTCGTGTGAATTGTTTTATTAAATTGGTGTTAATTATCATATAATCGATGATTATTTGAACTGATATCTAACTTTGGAATACCTGGCCAACCGTGATGGAGGTGGAGCATGCCTCCAGTACTCCACTCTATGCCCCATGAGCTGGGGCCTAAGAATACTTTCAAACTGCTTGTCATAAGAGGTTACTAAAAGGGATAGTAATATGTGGGCTAGCAACCTGCAAAGTTTGAAACTTTATTGCTACCGAAACGTCAGCAATCCCTCGGATAGGGGCTGACCTCTCGAATTGATGAGGAATTCCAACGATATATACTTGACATTCTGGGCTTAAGTAAAGTAAGACGGTGAGGTCCTGGAAAGTACTCCTCTCCCTCTTGCGGCAACGTCCCTTTTTACTCTGGAAAGCCAATTGGTAGCAAACCAAATCCTATGTTAAGTTGCTTTGGACTTCTACCGTAAGGCGCGATTTCTTGACCAGGAGGCCAATTCCTGACAATTTTCTAATTGCAAGATTCCGGTTCAGGTTAAGGAGCATCACAATTGTACAATGCTATGCACCAATAGAGACTTCCAATATAGTGGAGAAAGGTGCTTGCTAGGAGCAATTGAAAGCAGCTCAAGGAAGGGACCCTAAAGGTGACATTGTGGTCGTGATGGGTGATTTGAATACTAAGGTGGGATCTGACAACACCTTGCTCGGACATTTGATGGAGAAAGAGGGTATTGGTGCAGGCAACAGTAATGGTGAGAGGTTCGTGGATTTCTGAAGCTGGTGGCACATTGTTCGAGCACAGAGTCCGTTGGGTTTATACTGACAAACATCGTACGAGCAATCAGATCGACTACCTTGCAATCAGCAGTAAATTTAGCAGTTGTCTTTTTTATGTGCATAACAAGAGAGGCGCTGACATCGGCTTCGAAAGGGATCAGCATCTGATGGTCGCTTACGTTCGCTCGCATGTTGCGTCCCCCGCTTCTCACCAGGTTAGGGAGCCGCATTCTCCCGATTTCAATATCGACCTCTTGTATGATCCAGCTGTCGCTCGACAGTAACAAAGTTATCTTGCTGATCGGACGGCAGATATACTGATCGAATCGCCGAAGAATATCGATGAGCATTGAGGCTCTTTTCTGGGATACGACACAGGCCGTCTGCCTCGTCAGAGAGGCACGCGATGCATCTGAAATCCGATATTGAGCGAAATCTCAAGAAGTTCATCGTAGTATGCACCGAGACAAGAGAGAAGTTGCTATTGCGATAGTTAAGGAAGATACCTGAGATCGCAGTGATTTCATAAATGTATAGCTCATCATGAAAGAGTTTACATGAGGTCCAAATCTTTCGATGGTCCTGAGAAGAAGATGGAAAAAATACTTCAGAACGGTTCTTAACCTTGTAACATTAGAAATGGTTCCCCCTCTTGAGGATAACATGGATAATCACTGTTCCTTCAAGAAGAAGAGAAATCATTTCGCCCATCACTGCACTCAATCAGAGTAAAGCCACTGGGCTTTACGTCTCCCCGCAGAGCTATTTATCACTGCACATATTATCTGCTGCTTCCACGCTGCTTGGGAATCCGAAATCTTTCTTAGCGAGTGGAAGAAGGCACACGTTTTGGGTGTGACAATTGGAGGGGTATTGGCGTGCTGCCTGCCTTTGGAAAGTGTGGCTAAAATAATCCTGGAAAACATGAAAGAACATATCCAAAGCTTGATCGGCAGAGAGCAGGCTGGTTTCCACTCCCCATCTTCCTGCGTTGCTCACGTCAACACCCTACGGAACGGTGTGCGGTGATCAGATCTTCGCTGCACATGCTCCTCATGGATTTCAAGAAAGCTTACGATAGCGTGAAGAGGAAGTGTATCTGTAAATGTGGTGTTGTCCGGAGGCCTTGCAGAAATTGGACAATGTCATCTTTCCTCAATAACCTCGACTATATCTGTTTGCTCTTTCACTGGTCCGTTGACCGTTGCCTAAAGGCTTTGGATTTGGAAAGAGGGGAAATAGAGTTGGGATGAAAGTAAACACAAACAAACCAAGGTCCTCAGCCTAAAAGGTCATCGCATTAATAAGCGGATCATCGAAACCTTCGATCAATTTGTATATCTAGGAAGCGTGGTTTCTGCCGGCGAGGACACCAAACTGGATGTTGCCCGTGACATTAGTAGCTCTGAATTTGCGCAAACTACAACCAATGTACTATCTCCTGATACATATATTCAACCAGTTTTCCGCTAGCAATGTTCATTCACTTTGTGACTGAAAGGACATCTTCTAAGAGCAGAGTCTGGTGTTGAATAATTCCTTCCTGTGAATATAAAATTCAGGGCCGTTTCGATCTTTCCCTGCATTGGCTGCAAGTGATTGAAAAGACCACCCCAATTTTCTCTAGGTGGTAATTTTGGTAATGGTGAACCGTGAGATGTCCTACAAGGGTTTCATGTCCCCCTGTTTCTAGGAGTTCATGCCTGCCTTAATGAGTACAAAATCCTCGAATTGGAAGTGTGCATTCTTACAAATTAGCCTCCCAAAGCAGACTTGATGGAAGCCGGTTCTGATCCCACTCTTAAGGAAAATCAGTTCATTGGACCTGTTACGCAAATTGGCTTGGCATTTCCACTTAGAAAGCGGGGATTCAACCTTTCCCAGCAGTTTGGACACGAATGCTCTTCTGCTGCCAATATAATTGAATATCACTCTGGCTGGAATATGGTTGTTAACTTCACGAATGTTCTAGGCCAGTTTCATAATTGGATTTCCGATAATATTTCTGATCCTAAACACACTTCATGACTAACCCGATCTAAAACTGCCTTCCCCTTTGCGGCGAGGTTCGCCAATCCGATGATCGGAGTATCTGCCTGGCATCTTACTCTCCGCCATTGTTTCATCTAAGACAGGGTACGCTATGTCTTTTCTACCGTTGCCAGTCGAATGCGACTAACTTCACAATTTTCATCACTAAAATCCAAAATCTCCAAAAAACACTTCTAATTGATCACAACTACTAGATATTAATTTTTTTGCTTGTAATTTTCATTTTGTTATTGACGTTGCTATCATGTACTTGCCAGTAGTCCCTTTAGATGTGGGTCAGTAATGGGACTATTCGGCAAGTACGATAGCGGACGATATCTTGCAGACGGTAGTCAGCTCTTTTCTTCTCTCCTTTATTATGTATTCAACAGATAATGTCAATCAATGAGTCGTTAAATTGGGCGGACTGTTTCTTCCACGCTTGATGGTGGCCACATTTGACAACCTCCACTCACCGAAGCCTTCAACTCTTCGGTATTCTAGGTATTGGGCTGTTCATCAAAATACTCAACCCATCAGTTCAATATGACCATTCTGTCAAAAATCGATCTTCCATCTTAGTTGCGGCAAGATATACCTTCCTAGCTTCCCTCTTCTCTCCTTGACGCCTTTTCTTCGCTCGACGGAGCTCGCCATAAGTCTCTAAATGCGCCGGGCTTCTTTGAACAAGTTGCTTTGTCCCGTAACAACATTTTTCTTCTTCTTTAGTAGCATGCATCATCAAATCAGTCATTCATGTTGTCTCCCTACGTTGAAATCTTCGTGTGTAACTATGATATCATACCTGGGGCATTCCATTACCTCGTCGAAGGTGTCCCTCTTGGAGTCCTGAGAGTCTTCTCGGTAGAGTATGAACTTTATAAGGCATGCAGGATCGTTTTCCAGATACAGAGGTGTAGTCGATCTTTTACAGGAAATCTACCCTGTACAGCCCATTTCTTGTAATTATGTTATCAGTTTTATATTGGAACTGAGAGTTGGCAAACTTTGCTTTGTACAGCAAGCACAGGTACGATTAAAAATGCGTAAGTCGTAGTTTTCCCCCACTGTCAGCAACAAATGGAAATTGTGTGATCTATATTTATCAGAACCGCTTTATGTGCGCCCACATTCCGAAGCATGCATGAGCGGGCAACTGCTTCCACTTGTATATTTGATCGTAACTTTTGCATCTGAGCTAACAACCTGCTGTTGCGAGCTGCATGCTGGCCTAGGCGTGTGCCTGCATTCAGTAACAATGAAGGACACCAGCCTTTCCTACATATAGTATTCCTAGAGCACCAGAGTAATCCATAATAACTTCGTATTTATTCTTGAATTTAAGGATTTAGGATAAGTCGGAATACAATCCTAAATATGGCTTGTGTATCCTAGTAGACCACCAGCGCTGTTAGATTGGGTGTACTCGTAACTGCTCACTAAATCTTCTTAGTAGAAATAACTAGCCTAACCTTATAGCGGTGAACCCATTTCGATGGTACCAGATGTATTAAGATGACTTGCATACTTGCTCTAACGCGATTACATAGTGCCAAAAATTGCAATCACTGCGCCATTCGCAAGTGCCGTGAACAAATTTTCATTCTCACAACCCAGAAGTTAGAAAAAATCCCTTCCTGTGGAGAGGTCCCAGGACAACTCATCTCAATTGATCCCTCTCGATCATAAGTTACTCGTAGATATTCCTACAATCCAATGGGTGAAACACCCAATCAGTCAACAAGCTGCGATTTGACAGTATTCACATTCTAAATGTATCCATCTGACGGCCTCTTGCCTTTTTAGCAAAGACAAAATTAGGCTTCCCATAGATTACATTGTAATCGTGAGGGATGATCTGGATGCCAAGATGAGCTTTAATAACACCTTGTTCGCCCATGCAATGAGGAAACACTGTCTTAGCGTCGGTAACGATAACGATGGAAAGTTCGCGGAGTTCTGCTACTTACACTGCTTGGTGGCACATTGTTTAAGCACAGAACCTACCATAAGCTCAGTTGAATTTCAGCTGATCGTCACCGTACGAGCAACCAACCAACAATAGATTTTAATAGGAGAGGTGCAGACATTGGCCTCAAAAGAGGTCATTATCTGATGATCGCTTACGTTCGTTTGGGTATTACGAATGCGACTTCTTGCAGGATGCACCCCCCAAGTTCAATATCGAGTCCTTATACGAGTCAGCTGTCACTCGGCAGTGAGAGGACTATCCTGCTGCTTAAAAGACAAATGTCCTGCGTAACCTGCTGAGAATATCGATGAGCATTGGGTTGCTATTAAAAACGCTTTTTTCTCGTGTGCTGCGCAGGTTGCCGGCCACATTCCAAAGGGGCTCTTAGATATGGCTGCCTATGGAATCGTCGAGGTGGATCGACGAACGGAGGAGGTTGAATGTTTTATAGACCGTTGCCGAAGATGCCGCGCAACGCAATGATTTTAAAAGTGTTTATGGCATCTCGAGGGATCTTGCATATGGTCGCAAATACGTTGATGGTCCTCTGAAGGACGTTAACGGTCGACATCCTCATCCATGATAACGAACTACTGATGAAGTGGAAAAGCACTTCAAAAAGGTCCTTGACCATATCACAGCCGGTAAGGTTGCCGATCTTTTGGATGAAATGAACAGTACCATAACGTGCGGGTAGGGACAGAAGGGAAATAATATCGGTCTTCAATGCCCTCAAACAGTGTAAAGCTTCTAACTTTGATGATCTCCCCGCAGAATTATTTCTCGCTGCACTTGCACTTATTGCACTCCGGCAGCTGGCACTCTTACAGAAATCTTGAGGATCCGAGATCATTCCCAGTGAATGGAAGAAGAAGATGGTCGTTAATATTCCAAAGGAGGACAACTGTTTTGGGTGTGGTAATTAGAGAGGAATCTTCGTGCGCCCTGCCGTTGCAAAATTAATAGCTAAATAGTCCGAACGACAGAGAACAGGCTCATATGCCCTCCAGATCATCCTGCATTAACCACATCAACACCCTGCGTATCATTTTAGAATAGTACGCGGAGTTTAGATCCTCGCTGCACCTGCTTTTTATCGATTTTAAGAAAACTGTCCATAGTGTGAACACGGAGTGCACCTGGAGTGCTCTACGCAGGAGGTGTATTCCGTAGAAAATAATAACTATTATCTGGGCGACCCGAAGTAAAATCTCAGAGGAATTCGGAGTCGAAAGCGAACTCTGCCAGGATTGAACCCTGCCAGCAATATTATTTCTACTTACTATCGGTGATCGTTAGGACGTGGAGGAATTCAATGGATGATGACATTTTTCCTCAAACACATCCACTAAGCTGATGGCATCTGCTTGCTCTCTCACCGGGTCAGGGATTTAGGTCAAAAGGCTTTGTATTTACAAAGAGAGGCAAGCATAGTTAGACTGAGTTTAAACACCAACAAAACCAAGCTTCTTAGTCCGGCAGGACATCGCACTCCCCCGATCTGCATTAATGGGCAGAGCATCAAAGGCGTCTATCAATTTGTATATGCAGCAATCGGGGTTGCACCGAACTGGATGTGGCCTGACGCATTAACAGCGCTAGATGCGTTTTCGCTGCACTGCATAAAATCTGAACACTTAAATGAGTTTGAGGCTATTCTGTGCTAGTGCTCTCTTTATGTTGCTATACGGGAGCAGTACATGGAAACTAAACTCCATTGTTACTCAAAAGCCTCAAGCCTTCGTGAACGCCGGTCACCATCGTCGTGTTACACTGGTTTGGCACTATCTGAAACGAATAATTTGGTCGACGCACTGGGTTGACGACGAAGTGGCAGTGCGAAGGTTACACAATAAGAAGGGGCGACAATTGGATTGCGGGCTACGCCATGCAATGCAGTCCAATGCAAGGGCGTGTCAGGTTACCACGAGCGATGGTGTGGCTGGGAACAGCAGGCATATAAATAAACGTTCACGCCCCTACAGAGGAGACTGCAGAGTCGGAGAAGGATACCTTCTACGGGGCAGTAGAACGAACCCTCGAACCCTGTCCCAGATATGATATCAAAATCATTCTTGGGGATTTTAACAGCCAAGTAGGGAAGGATCCCGTATTCAGGCGATACGTTGGCTCCCAAAGCTTACACGAAAAAACAAATGATAACGGACTGCGGATTATTCAATTAGCAGTGTCACACGAAATGGTTGTTGGAAGTACCTGGTTTGCGCGGAAAGCGGTCCACAAACATACGTGGGCCTCTCCAGACGGGGTCACTTTCAACCAAGTTGACCGCGTGTTGATCGAATGCCGCCACCTCTCAGCCTTGATGAATGTCAGAACATATAGGGGGGCCAATATAGACTCGGATCACTATCTCATTGGCATGGTGCTCCGAGCTCGAATGACAATACCACCTAGAATCTCCTCTGACAATCAGATGAGAGTGAACATTGAAGCCATCCACAACACAACCCTCCGCGACACCTATAAGAGGGAAATGAATGCCGCAATAACCGCAGTCAAAAGAGGACCTGGAGATGAAGCACCAACAAATGATCCTCACAATCACCCGAAGTACGTTATCATGGATACGGCCACAAGCATACTTGGCCCCAGCCGCAAAAGGAATCGGAACGGCTGGTTTCACGATTAATGTAAGCCAACAACGGAACGGAAAAATGCCGCATACCGAGTAATATTGGATTCTCAAAGAACGCGGGCACGCGCAGAGACTTATCACGAACTTCGTGGAGCGGAGAAGCGACTTTACAGACGCAAAAAGGAAGCCTGGGAGAACCAACAAATCTGTAAACTAGAAAAGTACAGGGAGCATCCGTACCAAGCGTACCAAGTCAGCAGGATGAAGCCTTATACACCTCGATGCTCATCCTGCCGAGACAAAGAGGGAAATCTGATTTCCGACAGAATGGGAATATTAGAGCGATGGGTTGGGTACTTTGAGGAGCTACTGAACAACCAGAACATCGGCGAGTTGGAGGTCCCGCCAACTGAAGACGACGGACAAATACTGCCACCACCAAGTTTAGGAGAAACAGTCCGTGCAATTCATCGGCTAAAAAATCATAAGTCGCCAGGAGCCGATGGAATTATAGCCGAATTGGTTAAATATGGAGGCGACCAGTTACACCAAGTGGTTCATCAACTTGTGCTTAAGGTATGGGACAGCGAATCAATGCCTGACGATCGGCAACGAGGTATTATCTGTCTCATACATAAAAAGGGAGATATCACACAGTGCAGCAGTTATAGAGGTATTACGTTGCTGAGTACCATCTATAAGACATTCTCCGCTATGTTGCTAGGCCGGATATCCCCATACGCCCAGAGCATTATTGGCCCATACCAAAGAGGCTTCACTCCAGGCAAATCAGCAACAGATCAGATTTTCTCTCTGCGGCAAGCGATGGAAAAACTGTTGGAATATGGACAACAGTTCCACCATCTGTTCATCGACTTTAAAGCCGCCTATGATAGCATAGCCAGGGTAAAACTGTACACGGCCATGAGAGAATTCGGTATCCCGACGAAATTAATAAGACTGACTAGGCTGACCCTGACCAATGTGCGAGGCCAGATAAAAGCAGCAGGATCACTCTCAAGACCATTCGACATCAACAACGGTCTACGACAAGGGGATGCGCTATCATGCGTCCTCTTTAACCTGGCCCTCGAGAAAGTGATCCGTGATACCGAGGTAAATGGAAGAGGTACGATCCTCTTCAAGTCCACCCAACTACTGGCCTATGCTGACGATATCGACATCATGGGAAGAACCACCCGAGACGTTCAAACTGCCTTCATCCAGATCAAGCAGGCGGCGCGAGATCTTGGGCTGCACATCAATGAAGGCAAGACAAAATATATGGTGGCAACGTCAGCACCGAAGACGAATCAACCAACAACATCAAACCGCACTGGTCAAACACGAAGAAGAATAAGGATAGGAGAATACAACTTTGAGACCGTTGACAATTTCTCCAATCTAGGGTCGAAAAGCACAACCGATAACAACTACGATGATGAAATCCGCGCACGGTTGTTGTCAGTCAACAGAGCCTATTTTAGCTGACAAAGACTGTTCCGCTCGAAACGTCTCACCATAGGGTCAAAACTTTTACTGCACAAGATTATGATCTTGCCAGTCCTCATGTATTGCTCGGAAACTTGGGTTCTTAGCAAGAAAAATTGCGAACTCTTGGCCGCGTTCGAGAGAAGAATCCCCCGAAGAATTTTTGGCCCCTACATGAGGATGGACGATTCCGTAGCCTGCACAATGACAAAATCTATGAGCGATACCGTGACCGTCCGGTTGTGGATAAAATCCGGTCAATAGGTTACTGTGGGCGGGTCATTTAATCCGTATGGATGAGGATGATCCCACTCGGAAAGTCTATAAGGGCAATATCTATGGTAGAAAAAGAAGACGAGGCAGACCCTGCCTAAGATGGAGCGATGCGTAGGTCAGGACGCCAGATAGCTTTTAGGGATATCGAATTGGTGGACCTCGGCGCAAAACTGGGATGTCTGGAGTTCCTTATTAAGGCAGACCTAGACCGGATACCGGTTGTTGCGCCGTTGATGATGATGATGATCTCGGTATGCAACTGAAAAGTCGGCTGATATGGACGACCCAAAACTTCCCCGTGTGGGATTAGAATATATTATATTTACCAAGTGAAGGGGCTATAGGTGTCTAAATTAAGTGTCCTGCGCTTTGGCACTTGCAGAATGCTTACACTCCAACGATTAGAGAGGAGATCTCACACCAAATAAGAAAGTATGAATGAAGTTCCCATCTCATTTCGATGAAAGAAAAGGTAAGGTTAGGTCCAAATTAGAATCTGGCAAAGCTGCATACTATTTAATTCAACGCTCGGTAATGTACTTTCTTCCATCGTATTAAGAAAGCAGGAAGAAAGTCAGTAAGCAGCTTCTCCCTATGTTTCTAGTGAACCTGATTGTGAAAGTTGATCTTATTTTGAGAGTGAAGAATTTGAAGGACAACACCACAAAAGTAGACTTTTTAGACTGGCCTTAGTTCTTACCATTTCAAACAGTACGAAAATGGTGGACAGAGGAAATCTGGAATATTAGTGCCGACGAAGGAAGGAATTAACTTCCTGCTTCCTTCGCAAGAGAAATGGCAAGTCGAATGCAACCCCAACCAAATTTACTTAGCTTCGAAGGTTTCTCAATGCAAGTGCTTGGCTTTAGCATCCACACTAAAAGTAGGAACTGACGCCGGTAAAGTCAAAAACAAAATTTTACTTCAACAGGTTCAACTTTCAACCCTAACAAGCTAAACTTTGCAATAGTTCAACTAACATTGCTTAGAAATAAAGGAAAGGAAATGAATAACTTTATTTTATGGGTAAACACAGCTGTTTTCTACTTAACGTCCTTGCGGTCAACTAACCATAAATACATTAATTATTTGTAACTTTTATTGCTGGACGAGTTCAGTACCATTGTCCTTAGCTTTTCCACGGCAACACTAAAATTCCACCCGCAATAATATCTGTTCGAATAGTATCGGCTTAAGTTCAACTATGTCTGGCGGCCTGGAAAGCCTCGACGGCATCTACATTGTCTACGACGGGCCACACATATGACCATATATTCCGGGTTATAGCCGCATAACCGTTGAACGAAGAACAAAATCGATACCCCTAAAAGAAATTTATAACGCGCTTAATGGCTACGAGCATGGTCATGACAATTGTAGCATGTCGGATACTGTTCCTTTCAGTTCACAAAATATCCAATGCTGTCGCTGGACAGATTTCCTACTCCACCGACCCCCATTTAACTGGCCGTTGGGCAACCTCGCCACCGCTAAATCTCCTCGAAAAGGTACTAGAGGACTCGGACACGAAGGCAACTAGGAATCTATTAATGACGGGCTAAGAGTCGAGTTTGGGAACAGTTTCGTGACTTCTTGCAATTATTTTTCGGTTTTTATAGAGCGGCAACATAAAGGCTATTTCACAAGACAAAATTTATGGCCCAGTAAGCTTCGTTGTCAGGTGATACCTGTTGGTGCTGGAATTACCGTAGACCGCCCTCAAATGCGTCTCGGTATTACTGAGGAAACTTTAGCAGCAAATTCGCCAGTTGTACAAGGTCGCGATATGAATGGCTGCAGATGGAGGAGCGATTCAATAATTCACGCCATTTAGATCATTTGTTAAATACGGTGATAAATATCAGAGAAGAAGGAGATTATATAGATTCAATTTAGATATTTCGCTATGATAAGATATATTGGAATAGTAAAATGGTAAAAAGAGGAGGTAGATAGGAAATCTGGACATGAAATGAGCCATGCTTATGTGTTGATCTGATTGCCTTGCCCAACGTTACAGTTGAAGAGCCAAAGCTACTGAAAGCGGTCTTTGACAACGTAGTTTAATTTGCTATATGCAGGTGCTAAAATAAAAACGCGATTGTTGCCTACGTACATACATCTAGTGCAACTACGTTTGGATATTTATATTTTTTATTAGGAACTGTTCGTACGGAACTTGCGCTTCGTCTAGACCGGATTTTTCATAAAGAAAGAGGTAGAATGCTTTCACCGCGTATAAGTTCAGCAGAATGCTCCAATAACCGACCATACTATGGAGATTTCTGATCGCATTCATCGCAATCGTATTCGCGAAATCGTTGAAGTAACCGTGAATTAAGCCGGATTTGTCAAGAACTGCGGAACTACTAACGCAATACACGCTGCGCGGTTGCTCATGGATTAATATCATCAGAAAAGTTGCCGTCTTAACATTGCATTAGTGGATCTTGAGAAAGTGTTTGACTGTGTGCTATAGGAACTAATCTGTTATGCTCTACGACAGCACTTAGTGTTATAAGAACTCATCCGCTGCGTTCAATTGCTCTACCACGATCCGAAAAGTAAAGTTGGAAGTGTGGTGGGTGTATCAAAACCGCTTTGCGTCTCTGTTGGTTCATCAAGATAACGCCTTCTCACCACTTCTCTTTGCTCTTGTTATAGACACTGTCATACGGGATACCCTAGCGTCTAATAGCAAAAATTATCTTAAGCAATTTGTCCAAGAATGGAATGGTCGCCTCATGCAATAAAGTCTGAATGAATCTTAATAAAACTGAATTTTTGACGACCGATCTCCGTAAAACAGGCACAATCACTGTCAGCGGCAGTGAGCTGTTCAAAACTGAGCAATTTAAATATCTCGGGTCAATGCTATCAGCCAATGGAGAACTGCGTTATGAAATTGCTTCACGCATTAACGCAACCTGGATGAGGTGGCGTTTCACAATTGGCGTTCTTTGTGATCAACGTATCAACGAACGGCAAATCAAAAATTGACCGCAACGTCACCCGTTCTATCCGCTCATTCTCCACTCCCCATCCCGAGTGTCCAGTTTATCGTAAAGATTTTTGTAATGGGCTGGTCGGGTGACAGCACTTGTTTTTTCGCTTCACTGTTGTCTTTCTTATCAATTTCCCAATTGGCCAGCGTTTTATCGTCGAGAAACTCGTGATAGAAGCGTTTCTCCTCACGGGCCTCCATTTCAACATCCTCATTCAAAAATCAAGTATTTCGGTTGATGCACCACTTACCTGGTTTGATGATCCTGATGGTTGCTGAGGCCGCTTTGTGTATCGCGCCTTTCATTTGATTCCACAATCAGTCGTAATGGTTGGTAATCGCGTAAATGAGATCATTTCTTCTTTTTTCTCAAAAGGCCACCATTTAATGCGTGGCGGCCAGCGCCTTCCTCACTCTGCTTTATTGGTGGATTAATTCCTAGGACGACAATCAACGGCCGAAGTTGAGGTGCGATCGTCTCATGGGAAAGGCTTTGCAACCAGTGACGGCGGTAAAATGTTGGCGTCTTATGAGAATATAGTCGATTTGCGTTTTACTGTTCCCACTATAAAATCTAGAAAGATGAGACAATTGTTTGAGGAACCACGTATTCGTAAGTACAAGGTCATGGATGTCCCCAAAATCCCATATTGCGCGCTTCAAACCTCTTTCCACCATGGCACCTGTTACCGTCTGCCTTTTTACCCACATGACAATTAAGGTCGACAGGCACGTGACAAGTCTTTTCATCGAGAAGTCCTTTCAGAAACCCTTTAAATATCGACTGGAAGAAGTTCGGTCAACCACTGACGAACTGATACCAAAAGTCGGTGTTTTGGAAAAGGCATTCGAAACCGCCTTCATAGTATCATTTTCTGCAGAAAACGGTGAAAAGACTTTACCACTATTGTGGAATGAATATCTGTTAAACTTTAGCAAGTTGACCAGGGAGGACTTCAACATCTGCCACAGGCAGAAATATTGACAGCCATTCAAGGACTGCATAATGAGGTCCAAGTTGGCTATCGAGACTGCAAAGAAGCCATTCTGGTTGGACATTGAAAGCACCGGTAAAACTACGAGACACATTAAAACTCTGGCGTACCGAAAGCATATAGGCGCGACTATGAGTCAACGAAGGATTTGCGACTAATTGGCCTCACTTCTATCATGTTAAAGATGTTACAGTGCATCTTGGACATCCATTTAACGGCGATTATGGAGGGAACGACCTTCTCAGTATGTCTATCTCGGCAAAAGCAAATCCATAGAAATCGATCTCCACTAAGTAATTAGCACGATTGAGCGGTCATTATAGTGCAGGCAACATACTCTAGCTATCTTGTTGGATATAGAGGGAGCATCCAACAACGTTAGTACTAATGCCATCAAAGAAGCTTTAACCAGAATACGAATCGAGGGGTATCGTATGCATTCGATGATGTCGACGCTAATAACTAGGATAATCCAATCTGGTCTGGGAGGACTTCAACATCTGCTGTTTTCCTAGCGTCTAATAAAACGGAATGATCGCTTTATGCAACACGGTTTCAGATTGAATCTGAATAAAACTGAATTTTTAATGGCCGACCTCCATGAAACAGGCACATTCATTGTCAATGGCAGTGACCTGCCCAGAACTAAGCAATTTAAACACCTCGGGTCAATACTACCAGCCAATGGAGAACTGCGTTATGAAATTGCTTCACGCATTAGGGCAACCTGGATGAAGTGGCGTTCCACAACTGGTGTTTTTTGTGATCGACGTTGAAACATCTCAAATTTAAAATTTACCGCATTGTCGTCCATCCTGTCGCTCTCTACAGTTCTGAGTGTTGGCCGACTATAAAAGGCATTGAACGGCGTCTTGCGGTAATGAAGACGAAGAGGTTGCGTTGGACTAGTGGTATCGCACGTTTTGACCACATCCGAAATGAGGATATTGGTGATTGCTATGGGATTCAACTGATCGTGGAAAAACTGCAAGAGAAGCGTCTTCGATGGTATGGTCACGTAATTCGCGGTAACGAGAATTCACTTGCCAAGATTGGTCTGAACATCGAAGTCGTTGGTAAACTACCAAAAGGCAGGCCGAAATGATGAGGATTTAAAAGCCTCGAGATTGCATCCAGATCAGGCATTTGATAAAATAAAATGGCGAAACCGATCACAACGAGCCAACCCCCCTTGTGAATGGGACAAAGGCTGAAGTAAAAGAAGATCTGGGACGCAGCCACTTGACTAGAACAATGAGTATAGTTATGCCCCAGAGTGGCGACGTCTCTCTCGTGCTCTGGTTAAGAGTGATGGACGAAATTCCACGCATATTGGGCAGCAGCAAGGTGAAGGTGGTCACGTATAGCGACGATATTGGTGTCAGGATATTTTTCTCAGTTGCGAATGAAATCATAAACGGAGCGTGGAGAAAGGAGTGCTTGTGGGATGGAAGACGCGGACTTGGAATAATTCCAACCAAGACAATGTAAAGCATCTGGGTGGGATGGATGCTAAGAAATTTTGGAGGTTGAACATAAAACTGATGATTAAGAAGGCAGGTTTAGTCTGCTACGCCTGCAAAGGAAGGGTATAAGGAAATGCTTTCTCTGGTCAATGAATGTTTTCTGGATATACACAGCCGTGCTTCGGCCCACCCAGCGCACGGTTTTATTGCGTGGTGGCAGTCTGGGCGCCAATCTAGATGTCACTATCCTCTGGGTTCCTAATCATAGCAACATAGAAGGGAATGGGCAACCTAGCGGATTGACTAGGCGAGACCCTGCCCCTGACAGTTTCTCAAAGGCACAGTAGCATTGCAGAAGTTACGAAGAAGAGCGGCAATTGCCCAGCAGTAGAAGCAGGGTAAAGACACTAGGTAAACCAATCTATGAGGGCTTAAGGGAGATCTCTAGTTACAGGGTGGGGTTGCTCCTTTCGTTTATGAATGTTACGGGTTGGCTCTAAAGATCTGAGCTGGCTGGCCTCTATCCTACTTGCTGTTGCTGCTGCAGTTATGGTTTTAGGAGTTTGCGATATCAAAGCACGCACCTCAGCGCTGACACCTACCCTTCCGCTATAGAATGCGGTGGAGGGTCGAGGCAAGACTTTGGCAATAGGTTGGTGCCAGGAACGATCCTTGTCCTTTGACTGTAAGATGATAATATATATATATATATATATATATATGGGCAACTATAATAGAAGAAAGTCGTTACTTCCTCTCGCGGGGACTAATTGAGGGACTTATCATATACCATAATCGACCTCTAGAAAGGAACAATTAGAGAGTTTTAACAAAACCTCTAGATATTACAGTTGCGTTCTGATTTTAATCAAATTAAGTTAAACCGCCCCCAGCAGAAACAAGACTAAAGAAAAGTAAACTCGGTTCAAATGTGGCGCCCAATGTGGGGACTCTCTTGTAATGTTTCATTTGACTAAAATACCTGGCCACATATGTATCTATTAATTAGGAGTAGTTGCAGCATTATTGGCTGTAAGCGTGTGTGCTAGGATTTCATATTCAATTAGTTATTCAGAAGGAATTTACACGAATGTTGCTGTTTCGGAAGGAGGCCCGGTGAATAACTGAATGAAATAGAAGAGAGACAATATTTGCTGGATACTTCTAGTATATAATATTCCAAAATTTATATTGCAATTGAACCCATACATTTGTAGGTTTCTAGTTACAAAAGATCCCGACCACAGGACTCGTTTCCATGCGGTTACAATGATGTCAGTAGTCCTTAGTTTCCGCATCTGTTTGCAATTTAAGATCGACATCAATGCAGAATAAGCTGTAATGTGTGCGGAGGCCTAAAGTAGGGCAATTCCATATCAGGAGCTACCTTCTTGCCAGGTTGCGCCCTGCCATTATGAATATTTAATTGAATCGTCCGCTGGGAATGCGCTCCAGTTCCATTCTCACGTAATGGCGCTAGCACAAATTGCAATCATCATCTTGGTCGGTGTGCACATTGCCCGGGTACATACTTTATGTCCTTTGTACCTTGGATGGTGACCGGCTGTGATGACTAAGGGCTTCCTTGTGTGTCCACCGGGAGAATGTTTTGTTTCCTACCTCAGTGAAATATCTACCAGTCTTGCCGTAATTGATTTTCCCAGTAATTGAAGGTGTGCATGTGAATAATGGCCGGCAATTTATCCTGCAACAGTGTAAGGCCGTCCTGCCGCCAAGTGCCTACGCAAATTATTTTTCTTTTCACTTTTCCTTGCCACTACGGGAAATAAATTACGCGGTCATATTTCTCTTCGACATGAAATGGGAGTAATCATCTCCCGCAGAAGAAAAATAATTATTATAATAAGCATTTGGCGAGCGTTTGGGTTGTTTGTAAAGTTTAGTGGCTGAAAGTGGCTTGATGGCTTCAAAGTGACGAGTGGATCGTATTCGCTTTATATTTTGCCCGACTAACAGCCTTTTCCATCTTTATGACTTGAGACACGTGGGGTTAATGTAGAGACATAATTACAACCTGGGAAAGTGCACAAGAGAGGCTTTGCCAACAAAGGTACTACCCGGACTCGACACACGGAATTTGCGTCACATAGTCAAATCCCCAAAATTTACCCGGTTAACACACATCCTAGTCCTGGAAAGTTGTGAGAGACGAAATTAAAATCAATTTTCCTAAACCTAATCACTTAACGTGTTTAGGTTAAGTCTTCCGACCCTTGGCATGAGCCCTCCTGAGCCGTTGAACTTGAATTGAATTCAATTTTCCTGGCCCGTGCAAATACTACAGAACCAGCAGCCAGAAATACTACAGTTATTAGAAAACTTCGCCGTTTCCTCGAGTTTTCTTCTGTTATTAAAATAATGCAGGAGCTATTAAAAGTGTGTAGCCCCCCGCAATAAAGCGGAATTATTTTCACGGTGAAACAATGTAGGACTCAATGGGTCCGTAATGATCTGAATGAGATGTTAAAAGCATTAAAATGGCTTTAACTTTAACACGACAGCGAATAAAACACTAGAAGCCGCCGCCATTAAAGGGCCATTCATGATTTCTCACGGAGTGCCTACTCGGAGCATAACATACTGACATAGAAACTGGCGTAATTATTATTAATGTTGCCATAAATTTGATTTCGGGAGATGAGGAGAAGGGTCTGTTTGAGAGATGGCTTAAATTAAGTTAATAAATGTTTTGCAGGTACGGACAAAAAAAATTGTCTGAGAAGTTGAAGCTTTAATAGTTATACTTTCCGGGGTGGATAGAATAATTGCTTTATATATTTATCGGGGGTTGAGGTATACATAAAACCGGAACAACAGGAAAATTAAAACTGTAGGCGGAAAAGATATGGGGTTCCAGTTCTAATTGCATCACAGCTGTCATGGAAACCAGGCTGGTGTGGTGAATCTTTGCCCTTTGCCGATCGTGAATAAATTTTTTCTAAGAATTACCTACCGTCAGAAGGGGCAGTTCCCCAGAATAGGAAGGACGATTCCGGGGTTAACGATTGCTGCACGGTAAGTTAACGCCACTACCCCAGATGTTGGTGCATCGAGACAGCAATTTGAAACTGATGTGATTGATAATGGAATGAGGTGCCTGGATGGCACTTTGCCCCTGTATTTAGATAAATGTTGCTAAATTAGACGGCCTTGCACCTGTCTCCTGCTATCCTGCTCCTAATATGACAAGGAATTGTTTTGTGCTTAAGTCCACTACTTTGATATCCCTAAAAGCAGTCTGGCGTCCTGCCTACGCCATCGCTCCATCTCAAGCAAAAGTCTGCCGCATCTTATTTTTCTACCATAGATATTGCCCTTATAGACTTTCCGGGCTGGATCATCCTCATCCATATTGACTACGTAACCCACCCACCGCAACCTGTTGAGCCGGATTTTGTCCACAACCAAATGGTCTTGGTATCGGTCATAGATTTCGTTGTTATGTAGGCTATGGAATCGTCCATTCTCATGTAGGTGGCTAAAAATTCTTCGGAGGAGTCTTTTCCCGAGCGCGGCCAAGAGTTCGCGATTTTTTTTTTGCTAAGAACCTTAGTTTTTGGGCAATACATGAAGACTGGCAAGATAATTGTCTTGTACACTAAGAGCTTTGACCCTATGGTCAGACATGTTCACCGGAACAATGTTTGTAAGCTGTTGGCAGCTAGCCGGGCTCGGGAATGTGGGGGTCGTTTGAGTGCTTTAATCCCTCACGTGTCATTAGTACAAAACTGACGTGTCTATACCGATACGTGGGTCCGCACCTGGTCTAAAAATAGATAACAAACAAAGGAATTCGCGATAGCCTAACGAAAAAGCAGAACGCGTGCTAAACCAGGAAAATAAAAAAAACGGCTCGACCGCGCGCATCAGCTTTTGCGGGGACAAGGAGGAAGAGAAAGGGAGGAAGCCCTCAAATCAAAAAGAATTTAGCTCAAATTCATTGTATCCTATATTTAAATTTTTTTTATATAAAGAAAAAAAGAAAAATACAAAAGAAAAATGAAATTAAAGAAGAAACTTACACGGTATTTTACACTCCGACCTCGACATGACGTGTATCTGTTGTTGTTTTGTTTTCTTTTTCTGTTTAATAGGGAAATTGCTTGACGCAAAAAGAAAGCGAGAAAATATATGTATACGAAAATACTACTGAATTTGAGCCAAAAGAAAATTTACCGAAAGGCTTTTGTTTTTCTTTTCCTAGTTTTCTTTCCAAGGCCCTCCCAGCGACGCGCACGCGAGGGGGAAAATGTATCGCACAAACTACGACCAGAAAGTCTTGGAGGCTACGATATTCTATGGATATCGCACACTCAATGGGAAAAGTCTCCCACAGCTCGAAACTAAACTTGACCACAAAATCACCACACAATTGTTGCAGCGAGAAACTGAGGAAATTCACATTAGCGGCAGTAAAGCAAGCTCCTTTTTGACAAATATTTTGCCGTTCACGTCCTCTTGGCAGACTATCATTTCTCACGCCCATGCAAAAATTTACCAAAAACTTGATTAACGTCGTTACAACATCAAGACTATGCATCGCTAATTCCCTGACTTTCCGACAACACCTCCAGTATATTACTTATAAGAATTTTGAAAACAAAACTTCCCCTTTCTAATGCTACAAGGCTCCAGCAAAAACAATAACATTTTTAGATCCCACTTTCCGTTGATCAGCTGCCCAACTACGAACCGGTCCCCACGCCTCACCGCTCGCCTTGAACACAATTGAACCCCGAGAGTTCATGTGGCAGTAGCATGCGTGTGCGCCTACGGATGCGGCAAATCATTTCCGTCTGTGAAGATCAATTCGCCTAAATGCATTCAATAATGTGAAATCTGCGCCAAAATTAAGGTAATTGCATGTTATGAAATGCATTATTTGAGCAAATTAATTCAGAAAAAGGCGAACGAGATTGCGCTCCCGTCGCCAAGCTGCGTCACTACAAAGTTGTCAACGGTCTCAAAGTTTTGGTCTCTTATCCTTTGTTATTCTCGTTGCGTGATTTGATGTTGTTACTTCTTTGGTTTTTGATGCTGAAGTTGCCTGCATATATTTTGTCTTGCCTTCATTGACGTGCAGCCCGAGATCTCGTCCCGCCTGCTTGATCTGGATGCAAGTGGTAAGTGTAAGTTCATTCCATGATGTTGATATCGTCAGCATAGGCCAGTAGTTGGGTGAACTTGAAGAGGATCGTGTCACTTGCATTGACCCCGGCATCACGGATTACTTTTTCCAAGCCTACGCCAAAAAGGGTGCACGACAGGGCCCTAGACCCTTGTTGATGTCGAATGATCTCGAGAGTGATCCTGCTGCTTTTATTTGGCCTCACACATTGGTCAGGGTCAGCATAATCAGTTTTACCAGTTTCATCGGGATACCGAATTCTCTCAATCTACAGTTTTACCCTGGCTGAGGTATCATAAAGCGGCCTTGAGCTCTATGAAAAGATGGTGCAACTGACAGCTATATTCCAACAACTTTCCATCGCTTGCCGCACAGGGAAAATCTGATTTATTGCTGATTTGCCTGGAGTGAAATCTCTCTGGTATTCTGGCTGTGTGCTGCTATCCGAACTAGCAAAATAGCGGAGAATATCTTTTAGATGGCACAAACACAATGTGATACGTGTGTAATACCTGCACTGCGTGAAATAAGTTATGGAACTGTCCGCACCGTCGGCATCTTTTAAAGACCAGTATAAATCCTGGTCGTAAATAATAATAAACGAAGATGCATCTGCGCATCTTCTTTCCTCCGTATGACCCTTATAAATATTCCATATCTCGTCATACCCGACTCAGGTCAAATGTTTTCTTTCACAACATGTCCTGTTGTTGAATAATAAACGAAGATGCATTTGCGCATCTTCGCTGCTCAGAATGACCCTAAAAAAAGGATTGGATTTTACGTAGATAAGAAGGATTTTACATAGATAAGAACCATATGTGTTATGTATTTGCATAGAAGATAAGGAACATATGTATATTATAAGGAAATATAAATACGAGGTGACCGAGAAGGAACCTCAGTCTTGTTTCGATATTACAATAGCCTTGTTTCGATATTACAGTACAGAAGTACTAAAAGAAACAACTGTGTAACAATGACACTAAGTGTTGTTACTTAACTATATATTCCTTTTTATGTATGGGACAGATAATGCCTCATTGCCAGTGGTCAGGCATTGATTCGCTGTCCCACACCTTGAGCATAGGTTGATAAACCTGTTAGTGTAATTGTTCGCCTATATATTAAACCAATTCGGCGGTAATTCCATCGGCTCCTGCCGACTTATGGTTTTCAAGTCGATAAATTGCACGGACTGCTTCTCCTAAACTTGGTGGTGGCAGCATTTGTCCGTCGTTCTCAGTTGGCGGGACCCCTAACTCGGCGATTTCCTGGTTGTTGAGCAGTTCATCAAAATACTCAACCCATCGCCCCAATATGCCCATTCTGTTCGAAATCAGATTTCACTCTTTGTCTCGGCAGGATGAGCATCGAGGTGTATAAGGCCTCACCCTGCTGGCTTGTTGGTAAAACTTGATTTGCTTTCACGATTGGGGCCTAGTACTGCAGGTGGTTCTAACAATCATTCGTCGATGCTTCATCACCAGAACCTCTGTTAACTGCGGTTATTGCGGCATTCATTTCCCCCTTATAAGTTTTATGGTGGATTGTATTGTGGATGGTTTCAGTGTTAACTCTCACCCAATTGTCAGAGGGTATTCCAGGCGATGTTGTTATTCGAGCCTGGAGCACTATGCCAACAATTTAGTATTCCGAGTCTATGTTGGCCCCCCTATATGTTCTGACATTCATGAAGGTTGAAAGGTGGCGGCGTTCAATTAACACGTGGTCAATTTGGTTGAAAGTGGTCCCGTCTGGAAGGCCCATGTATGTTTGTGGACCGCTTTCCGCTCCAACTAGGTACAACCATTCCGTGTGACGCTGCTAATTCAACAATCCGCAGTCCGTTATATATGGTATCCTTATGGAAGCTATGCGAGCTAACGTATCGCTTGAATACTGGCTCCGTTCCTACTTGGCTGTATGATTTTGATATTATACCTGGGACAGGCTTCGAGGGTTCATTCCACTGCCTCGAAGAAAGTATCCTTCTCCGACTCTGCAGTCTCCTCTATAGGGGCGTGAAAGTTAATGAGGCTTATATTTCTAAAGTTGCCTCGCAAACACAGAGTACACAGTTGTTGACTAATGTTTTCAAAGCCGATAAAAGTAAGTTTCATTTTTTGGCTCACTAAGAAACCTACTCCGAGCACACTGTCTACCGAATGGCCCCAATAATATATGGTGTACTGACTCTTCTCCTGGAAACCGGTCCCTGTTCAACTTCTCAACTCGAAGCTGGCAGAGCCTTAATGCTGCTGAACACTCCAAACTTTTCCTGTCAGGATCAAACGAACAACTTGCAGGAGTACTATAGTATTCTGACATGTAATAATTCACTAGCTGGGCATATGTTCAGAATAGGAATTCTCCAAGATAATACGTGTCCATCCTGTAATGAGGAAGCGGGATCTACGGAACATTTTCTATGCGAGTGCCCCGCCTATGGACCCTTCAGACATCAGATTTTTGGTGCTGATGTGCGCCAACTGCAGCGGGTAGCATCATACCCATTAACGGAAATCCTGCGATACATAATCGAATCCGGGCCAATCATTTTCTTACCGGTGAGAGCATCATTATTTAGTGTGCAGATACGGAATTGTGTGGCTTGCACTAATTTGATTACCTCCTGATGCCGTTCATTGGCCAAAAACCCTTGCTTATGTCTTAACAAGGCTGGGTCCCGTGCACCTAATTCGATTGTCAGTAAGAAAGATTAGGTAGAATTTAGCTTAGTAACTCCCACTATGTTGTATATATCTTTTCCTGATTTTAGGTTTTTATTTTTATTTTACTGAGAATAGAACTAAATACATTGCTTCAAACTGTGCTACTAGGATCTTTGGAGTTCTTTATAGAGGTAAGCCTAGACAATGATATGAGGCGAACTTTCTGATAACGCTTTCGCCTTATATTCAATTTCGGGAAGTCCGTGGAGGATTGTGTCATGTTGGTCATGGATGCAATTCATTGAGTTAATACATATATTGTAATGATAATTATGGAGATAGGAGATCAAGTCGATCCCTTGAGTGGCCGATAACGACCTAGAGGGCAGAGCTATCCCAAAAAGATAAACAAATTGGCAAAATTTGACCGTGAAGGTCCGCCCACAAAGATTGCAGCTCTATCAAAGCTCTCGGTCGACACGTTCTTGCACGCCTCTGTGCTAGCCAGGCTCGGGAATGTGGGGGGGTCCTTTGAGCGCTTTGATCCCTCACGCTTCATTACTAAAAACAACGTGCCTTTTCCGATGCGTGGGTCCGCACCGAATTTTAAAATCGATTTTAGGTAGGAATTCGCGACGGCCTATCGAATGAAAACCAGAACGCGAGCTAAATTGGAAAATAAAAAAAAAACCGGTTCGACCGCGCGCGTGGAGCCGTTTGTCTCCGGACCCGAGTGCCGCGATCAAGTAGGGGAAGATCCACGACGGATCACCGTCCCGATTGCCGTCCCTTCCGCCTCAGATCTTGTACGAGGCGCGGGAGACAAACGGCTCCACGCGCGCGGTCGAGCCGGTTTTTTTTTTATTTTCCAATTTAGCTCGCGTTCTGGTTTTCATTCGATAGGCCGTCGCGAATTCCTACCTAAAATCGATTTTAAAATTCGGTGCGGACCCACGCATCGGAAAAGGCACGTTGTTTTTAGTAATGAAGCCTGAGGGATCAAAGCGCTCAAAGGACCCCCCCACATTCCCGAGCCTGGCTAGCACAGAGGCGTGCAAGAACGTGTCGACCGAGAGCTTTGATAGAGCTGCAATCTTTGTAGGCGGACCTTCACGGTCAAATTTTGCCAATTTGTTTATCTTTTTTTGGGATAGCTCTGCCCTCTAGGTCGTTATCGGCCACTCAAGGGATCGACTTGATCTCCTATCTCCATAATTATCATTACAATATCAATCCACCACTTCGCATCAAAAATCCTTCAATGTCTCCACAACTTCTGCTATGTTTCTTATTGTTGTGGTGTTGTAAATACTACCTATTTTCTGCGTTTCACATATTACCCATTTGGCTATGTTGTACGTTGGAGAGTATGTATCTGCTATTATCCCCTTATTTCTTCCCCTTCTTTGTGAATTTTTGGTTGGTACCTAATCTTCGGGATTGGCGCTTAATTCGAAGATGAGGTTTTCAAGTAAATCCAAGCAGTAGCGGACAACCTTGCAGCTGGAGTTTTGGCCTTAAGTCGACCAACTCTGGGGATCCGCATAAATGCAATGCAACCGATACGTCGCGGTAGTATGGACTGATGCTCTTGGCAAATGCTGAGGTTGAGACCTTACAGGGGGCTTTTGCTTACCGCATTGTCTCAGAATCAGCTCTGACTATGATCACAGGAGTGATCTCCATTGTTCTCTTCGGTGAGGAACGAAAACCATCTGTAAGTGCAAGTGAGAGGATTCGATGGAGATGGTTTCAACATACGCCGAATGCGTGGAAACTCTCCTGGGAATATGAGTTAAGATCGGTGGATGGATCGAGGATTCACTTCTTTCCAGTGTCGTTGTTAACATGAAGGGGCGGTGTGGAGAGCGGAAAAGCTCGTTCAATGTAATCTGTCAAACGGTTCCAGACTATTTCTCTGATAACGGGGTTGTTTTGACTTGGTAGTCTGACGGCTTACAAAACAACTCTATCAATGCTTTCATGCCCTAGGGATGAAAAGCTACATTTGCTTTAAATGTATATTAAGCTAGTGGTTGACAAATAATCGTTTATGAGTCCTCATGATATACATATTTCTCCTCTGATACGTTCGCGGTCCTTTGCAGACGTCATTCCATTTTGGCAATGTTCAGCATAGATGGACAATTTCGATTAAATTCGTTGATTATTGGTAGTTTATTACAGAATTCCGTATTGTGATTGTAGTCCTACTAAGTTTATCAAAATATCAACTCGACTGATCCCATTCATAATAACGCCAAGGTAGACTAGACCGCAATATTTCGTTTATTCCTAAGTAATTGCTCTTATTACGACATGTTTTCACGTTACTCTAATCCCACGCATGTATCCAATAAAATATTAGCACGCCACGCCGTGAATCAGTAATCTTCGTCTCGCCTACATCGATTTTTTCATGTGAATCCTCCATCGAAAAATATTCCCTATGCATTGAAATTTCATACGACACATATCCCATATATCAATGAAATGTTAGACGTGATACAAGTGAACCGCAGTTTTACACGCATTTACGCTCTCCGAAGAATTATTATCTCCTCAAAGTACCATCTTCATACACCTCGAAAAATAGGCAAACGGCGGAATCATGATGAGCAGCTTAAATTCCTTCGAAATTTCTGGAAAATGTAATACCAATCGTGAACAGCTGAGTGGTTTCTATTAGAGTCTACCGCGCGAAATTAGATTCGCCATTTCTGCATGCGCTAGGAAAGGGGGTGCGCTATCAGGCAAACCGCTAAATGGAGAACACATTTTGCTGGTACATTGGGTTCATTGATGCCTTGGGCGGCTTGTCTCCTATAGCGACCTTGGCTGTGCTTCTGGCGGAGTACAATTTTATGAAATTGCAAGACGCTGTAGGCGTGTTTACACGACGCTCCTTGTAGGAGGACAGCCCGCAGAGATCGTGGAGTAACACGAGGTATTATTCTGGAAAACGGAAGTGTATTACCTCCAAAAATGAAATTTACTCGCACCTCGCCTACAGAAGACCGATTTTCCGCCCCCAAAACTATTTATAAATGAAATTTTTACGGCATCTTCAACACTTGAGGCTCACTTATTGGAAGGAAAATTAGGATCCTTTTGACGATGTTTTCACACTGATTAGTTCAAGTCCTGAATTATGTACTGAAGCCTGGTGCTCAACGCAAATATATTTTATTTTTAAAGAAGTGTCCTCCTTCGCAAGAAGTGGCAAGATGTAGGCGTCCCTAGTTGGCAAACGTACATAATCGGTCTAAATCCACCCTAAAATGTTAAAAACGTGGAAAGCCAGATAAATGAAAATAACAATCCGCGCTCTATCCGCACCTCGCAGCCACGCTCCGAAAATCCCCTGGTTGAGTCTTCCTTGTTAGATTCCACGCTTGATTTGCTTCGAAAACAAATTGCATGGCCCTGCTTCAGTTATTACATGTTCTCTCGTCATCGCCATCCCAAGGATTAAACTGCTGCACGTTCCATTTTCATTTAAATAAATAAAATATACTTTTTCCGTTGGCCGTGTAGAGATAGAATTGAGTACGCTAAAAGCAATTGAGATTCTGAAATCCTCTCCTGTTGTCAATCCATAGATTGGCTGTTACGCAATTTGGACCACTTACCGTTTAAATTCTAGGATTTCTTTACAAAATAAACGGATCGAACCCATCTGTACGTAAAACATATGAAAAGACGGAGACGATAGCGAAAGATTTCCTTTGAATTGATTCCCGCGTACTTCACACAAAGGCGGATGGAGTGGAGAAAGTGAGCGGAGAAAAGAGCCTTTTGATGTATCCCCGCGCTTAAGTATGAAAAGAGTTTAAGGAGTCTTACCGATTTATCGATTGCCCCACGCTGAACATTGCCATCTGAAAAAAAAGTTATTGAGGATATATGAAAATTGAATACGAAAATTTATTCGTAATGGCGGCAAGGATTTTCATGTAGAAGGGCTTTACATGCTCTTCTTGCCGATTCGCAAGGAAGGATAATTTAGGGAAATACGAATGAGAGTACTTTATTTTTCTTTGGAATGTTATTTGAAGTGACACTGGGGATGTACAATATGCTGTGATGTGAATCAATGTGAGCTCGCAGCGGCTGAGTGAGGGAATTTTGTTTATTTTTCTAGGATTTCCAATATAGATTTAAAGCTGTGCTCGTCTGGGATTTCGACTTCGGAGGATGGCTTTAAACAATATCTTATCTTGCTATTTTTAGGATGAATCATCTGTCAGTCTTGCTTTCACTTTAAGTTTCAAACGCCATTCGATGAAAGAAGAAAATTGGAGGAGCTTTTGGATTCTGTTGAAATTCCTTTATTATTTTAGAATTTGTTGTCTGACAAATTAAGTACGTCCCACGCCAGTTTGAGAGTAGAGAAGTCTGAACAACCGTGCAACACCAGCGAGACCAACTACACTAGATCAAATTGTATTTATGTTACTTTTAAGACGCGGCATTATTATTATATGTCTCCCCTGCACGCTGGGGGTTTTGAATTTGCTCAAAATATTCCCTACTTTTCGTAAAAGGCAACTAAGGGGAAGAAGATCTGTAGACTAGCCACCTGCAACACTCGAAATACCTTCCCTTTCAGATTCTGTCGTTACTAGTACTCCTTCTTGTTTTCAGTGACTTCCTCAATGCCGACTTGTACAGAGGACGTGGAGTTCTTCAATGGACGATGACATTTTGCCTTTAACATTTCGACCAAGCTGATCTTCCTCAGCCTTTGTTGCGCCATTTTACTCTCAAAGACCTTATCTGGGTGCTGTGCAGACCCCGTCAAAAAGCCATCTAACATATCAAGCGAACGTTGTTTCGACCGACCTTCTGGTCGTTTCCCATTAACTTAGTTGCTCAGAGAAATCTTGCCAAACGAATTTTGATGAGAGCTTGACCATACCATCGAAAATGCCTCTCTCACAATTTTTCCATGATTGGCGCAAACCCATATCGATCGCGGATGTCCTTATTTTGGATGTGGTCATAGCGTTTCACAATATTTTCGTTTCCATTATGTGAGGCCTAATTCATTGTTTTCTATAGTCGGCTAACACTCAGGACCATAGAGGGCGACAGGACGAACAACATTGGGGTAAATTTTTATTTGAGACGTTCATCGATGAGTCCATCACAAACAACGTCGGTTGTGAAACGCTACTTCATCTAAGTTGCACTCATGAGTGAGGCAATTTTATTAAGCAGTTCACCGTTGTCTACTAGTATTAATCCGAGATATTTAAATTGCTCAGTTCTGGGCAGGTCACTGCCGCTGAAAGTGCCTGTTACATTCTTCCAAAATTATGTTTTATTCAAATTCAATTTGAAACCGAGTTGGCTGAGGCGATCCTGCCATTTTTGAACAAGTTGCTCGATATCAACTTTGCTAAGTCTCTAGGAAAATATTATTTGGATAAAGCAATGTATAGAGCTCGGAACGTTGGATGTCTCTAGTATCCATGATAAGAAAAAAGAGGGGTGGGGAAAGGGCGCTTTCTTGATGAACAACGACAGAGGCACGATGCTATTTTGATATACCCGCCACAATTCGAACTTTACTTTTCTGATCCGCGTCGATCATCAGATTTAACCTTGCGCACCAGTTCTTCTGGTGTATTGTGTGTACTGCCGCAAGGTATACCAAATTAGTACGTGTGGCGCACGATTAAACGCTTTCTCTTGATTCAGAAATGAAAAGTAAGGAGGGCAATGTTTCTCACTCTTCCATGAGTAACCGCGCAGCGTGAATTGCGTCGGTAGTTTCACAGTTCTTGACAAACGCGGCTTGATTCACGGTTATTTCAGCGATCTCACGAATACGGTTTTCAAGAATGCATTCAAAAATCTTGATGGTATGAGCAAGTAACCATATCGGACGGTAATTTGAACATTCTGCTGGGCTACCTTTATTTTTCGACATTGGAATTATAGTGCTTTCTTGCTAGCCAGTTGGTGTTCTACTTTCCTCAATAACCCGATGGAAGAATTCACTATAGCACAGTGTTGGCCCAAGCACTTCGCTTTCCAGAGCTAAAATGCGTTGTCCTTTTTCTTTCCCTGATTTCATTGATTTTATCGCTTCTTCGACAGCAATTACAAATGTCAGCAATGTGAAGGAAGAATAAATTTTTCAGTTGAAATCTGCTCGAAATATACTCACCATCTATCCGTTGCGACTCGTCGGTCGGTAAGCAAAGTACCGATCTTGACATTAACACAACAGAAGTATTCGATATCCTGTGTGTTTGGGTGTTGGTTTTGGCATATCAATGCAGACCTCTCTCGCCATCTGCTAGTCTCTTTTGTTATTGGTGAGGTTCTCCATGTGTTGAGCGGAGCATGTGGATGGGTACAATGGACCATGGTATCTCTCCTCAAGCACCCCGGCTACGCTGTTCTGATTTTAAAAAGAGAGGTAAGCAGATTTGGACTTAACACATCGAAATTGTATAGGGCCAGCTTACTACGGTGATACAACGAAGGCAGGTATTGACGAAAGTTTGGAGTTCCTGAATGACAATCGTAGTGGCTTTGAGCTCCACTCATAGAGCAAGACAGAAAGAACACTAGCATGTCACCGTCTTAACTTGATCCTGGTGTTGAGATAATTACATTTCTAGATTTTAGACAAGGCATTGAAAGCGGATCTGGCGCTGTTAATGCATCGGTGCTACTGTCGGCGAAACCCACGTTTCCTAGATATACAAATTGATTGACTCTTTAGATGATCTGCCTATTAATGCTAATAGGTTGGGTCCAATGACCCTTCAGACTTAGCATCCTGGCTGTTCTTTAATTCGTCTCGCGATTAACTCTACTATTATCATTTTGAAGGCAGTAAGCATGCAGATACAATTATCACACTCAAAACGGGTGTACTTCTTTTGAATTTTAACGATCGTCACTTTCTACTCCCTGGAAAAGTTCTTGGATACCCAGGATTTATTTGCAGTGTAAATAGCAGAAACTGCAGATAACGTAATGACTCTACGGGGAGACCCTAAAGCCCAGCGGCATTACCCCATGTGATGGCGGAAATGATTTCTCGAAACTTCATCGGATGTCTTACGGCTAACAACCATGGGGAAATGCGCTACCTACCTCTTCCGCTGCTCGTCATCGTGGATGAGGGGTCAACTGTTAAAGTCTGTCACAAGAGCATCGAACGATCTAATAATTAATTCTGCTAAACACGGTATACATCCTAGAAAAACTATTATACCAAAGTAATGGTTTTTAACTGCATTATGTCAAACAAGCCTATAATCAACCGAATTTTTATATATACCGTATTCCAAATATTTTACCTTGGCATCTTAGTTTCCTCACATGATAATTTAGTCGACAATGAACAGTGAATATTCCCACTGCGATCCGGAGGATCTTCTAGGTGAGTTTTAAATAATCTTTCGAGTGCTTGGGTGCGTATCCCCCAGTTAGCAACCTGCATCACTCCATCCCTTTTAGCGTAGTAGCCATGAACCCATTTATGACTGCACAGAAGGGTTCTGGTCCGTGTAGAAACGTTACTTCACATTTTCTGGCCAAGTAGTCCGCTCCCGCATTACCTTCTAAACTAGCATGGCCTAGAACTTGGAGTATCCAGACCTTATTGTCCGAACCAAGCGCATTCACTCACTCAAGGCATTTCCACACCAGTTTAGAGTTTACTTGTTTGGGTATCGAGTAAGCACTTGCTGATTTAAGCTGTACGTTACAGCCACGCTTTCCCAGGTAACCCTATTACTCCAACGTGTTTCAAACTTCTTATCCAAATGAAACCGCGCTGATATGTTATTTCTTGGTATTATCAGAAAGAATAACAATCTCCTCTCGATTTAGCCAGTTTTCCATTTCACTGATACCCCCGGGCGTTCTAAAAATCGCCTGCATCTGTATGTGCAGATCAAAACGACATCTATTAATGCCACTGGGCATGTTGTCATTGCCCCACTTAAGCAAGCCAGTTTTTCAGGTTTTTTTAATTGCTGGTTGTTGTTCTGGGTGCAGTTCTTTCTGTCCAGATTACCGACCCATAGGTATGCATTGGACTTACTTCTGCAGTGTATATACAAAATAGTATCTTCGGGGAGTATTCCCATTTTTCCCGTATCTCGGTGTGCGATGTGTGGCCGAATGTTCCTATTTTTGTGTTACTATGGCATCGAGTTTCCTTTAGCCATCCTGCCTGGTAAGCACGTTAACCTGGATGAGGGGATTAGAACGTTAGTTCTAATATAGTTGTCTATGACCTTTTGACTGACATCTAGGGCGAGGATAACCCCTTTTTCCCTTTTTCGGAACAAAGACCACATTCGCCTGCCTCCTTGCTATTAGTATATATCATAGGGCTATGCTCCCCCTTACCGTCCCTAGAATGAACCCGATGATGATTTCTAGGCTTCTATAGAGTAGTCCTTAAAAAATGCCACCCACCCCAGGTAATTTCAGTGATTTCAAGCTCCCTATTGCCCATATTACTCTAGCTTCCGACCAATCCTCCTCTGTTAATTTCCAATTCAGAAGATGGTTACCTTTGGCCGTCGAGTAAGACCTCGGGGAATGAGTTCTAAAAAGCCAATTTACATTGTCCTCCTCACCCTTAGTAACTGCCCCATTTTCTTTTTTTTAGATAGACAGAAGAAATTGCCAAGTCTTTGGCTATAGCTTTGTATAGCTTGGTTGCATTTGTGGTTTTTTCAAACCCTTCACAGCATTTCCTGAAGCTGTTTCGTTTTGCTTCCTTGATCGCTTTGCTAAAGTCGTCATCTTTTTGTACCTCTGCCAGTTGCCGGTGTGTTTCGCTCGGTTGAATTGTCGCTCTCGTGTATTCGGAGCGACCCATCTTGGGATAGTGGGGGTAACCCACTTCTTGCATGCCTTCTCAGCAACACTTCCACGGGTAATTGGCCTGTGCGCTGACCAGGTTCCTTAGTTCGAAATTTTATTAAACCTGAGCACCCCGACGACAGCATCCACACAAACGTTATCGGAGTTTTGAGTAAAATTAACGGCCACTTTTCATGTGCTACTCCCGTATGGGGGGACAGAAAGAACTGAACTTTATGTCGGCGTTGAGATAACTACACATCCTGATTTTGGCATAAGCAGGGAAGGCGAATCTGGCGATATTAATGCGTGCACTGATGCTTCCACGATATACAAATTGAAAAAACCTTCCATACTTTGCCCATTAATGTAAATAGGAAGAGTGCAATGACAACTAAAACGACAACCTTGGTTTTGTTGTAGTTTATCTTCAGTTCAACTCACTTCACCTCCTTCTCTAAATCCAGAATGATTAAGTTAAAGTCCACCCGCTGAGAGAGCAACAGCTGTCATCAGTGTAGTCGAGGTTGTTGATTAATGATGGGCTTGAACATTGAAGGCTTTCACGTCCTTCGGACGGGGCGGTATAGATAATATCCCCGATGGGAACAAGAAATAGTATCGGTGACAGGAATCAACTCTAGCTGACCCCGCTTTTGATTTCAAGGTCCTCTGAAATGTCATCTAAGATCAGTATATGCCATTTTACGCTCTGATATGTCGGTCTGGTATTAGTAATTTTTTGTTCTGCTGCCAAATGCACTCCCCCTGTCGGAAGCGTACTAAAAGTGGTTGGAGAGCAGATGAAGCAGGGGACTGAACTCCACGCACCCCTTCTTTCTATCCACATCATGCGTTTCCGAATGGTGATGAAATGTTCATTCTACTCTCGAACTGGAATTTATCGTGAGCGAAGAGTCGACCGTTGACGTCCCTCACAGAACAATCGAAAGATTTGCTACCACATGCAAGCTAATTTGTGGTTCTGAAATCATTGCTAACCGCGCCAGAATCTATTTCTCTGACCAGCCGAATAAACGCAACTAATGTTAAGATGTGTCCGGATGGCTCAAGTGGTTAGAGCGCTGGGCTGTCGTAGCGCTTCTCTTGGTACGCGCATTCAGAGGGCAATTTCTAAGCCACTGCTGATCGCAAAGTGGTCAATCTAATTGCTCATGCAGCGTCCGTCAGTTTAAACCAAGTTCATGATAAGGGGGGAGGGTCAAATGTGCAACCAATAATGAAGAGGTAGAAGCTGTAGAAATACAAACCTCCCATCATTATCGTTACCGTCACTAAGACGATGCTTCCCCATCACATGTTCGAGCAAAGTGTTTAGCTCACCCATCACGATCGCAATATAACCTTAGGAAACCTCATCTGAACTGTATCTAATTGTTCATAGAAAGCATCCTTCTCAGCTGTATGGGAAACCTCCGTTTGCGCATAGCACTGCACAATTGTGATGTTCCTTAACCTGGACCGTAGTCTTACTGGAAAAACCCTGTCAGGAACCTGCTCCTTAGCCATGGAATTTATATAGCGAGAGAAAGAGGAGTACTCTCCAGAGTCCCACCATCTTACTTCGGTTAAGTCCAGAAATACAGCTTTATATCGTTGGAATTCTCGCTCGAGTTAGAGAAAGCGGACATTCAGGCATTGTTAAGGAGCGACGGCACATTCTTGAAACCAATCATTAGCTGTTCCATAACCAACGGTGGTAGCCACCAAGACAGCATCTATCCGAGGGGTTATTGACGCTTCGATACTGGTAAAGTTTCAAAACAAACACTTTGAGTACCTTTTTAAGCCCCAACTCTCAGTGTAAGTTAGAACTTATGGTTGCTGTATATCATGAAGTATTGAATAGTGCGATAACATGCCTGTTGCCACTGTTGCTTTTCGGTAGCTTACTCAAGCTCCAAGAATGCAAACAAAATTTTCCTAATTATGATTTTTAGCAGAAACAGAAAATTATTATATATCTATCCTCTTTTCCGAACATAGAAACCTTAAAAAATACAGGCCCGTTTAGTAGTACTTAGAGACTATTACCTAATGGAACTTTTTCCCATGGAACAACCAGGAGATGGACTCAATTCTAGGAAAATTGTATCTTCGTATTGATTATACTTTTTCTTATCGGGGAGAAAGCAATGGAATGCAGTATAGACGGATGGGGAATGAGAACCAACCTGTTGCTCTTGTTTATCAAGACTGTTATTGCCATACCCTGTACGAGTTAACAAAACGCAACAGTTCTAGATCGGGGGAATGAAAAACCGCTACCCCATTCCAAGGTATTACGAAAACCATGCTTACTGTATAAATGACAGGGGGGTAATTGACTGTATCCAGACGGAACTTCACTAGTACCTGGTCACGCTCAACATTGACCTACTACGGCGATCGGAGCCAGCTAGGGTCGTTCATCAGTAGCATAAGGTTAGTATACCAGACGTCAGGAACAAAATGCCGTAGGCGTTAAATTGTATCTGCACTGTCTAAAAGCCAAAAACCGAAGCGACCATTAGGAAAGCATGGGATAGACCCACTAGAGGAGAAAGCTTCCAACAAACTCAAATCTGAGCCTGAAATGTATGAAGAATTTTCGGGTAGATCAGGGGCGATGGTAGGAGCCAAAAGGAGTTAGCTATGCTGGGACAGCTAAGGAGATCGGCTTGAAAACATTACCAAAGTAATTTCTGGAGGAAATATTGACTCATGAGGAGCAGGAAATAATTGTAAACCTTATAATCAAGCAGACGTGTAAGGGAGGACACATCGGGTTAAAACCAAACCATCGCCCCGAACAGGCAGGATCGGGCAGCGAAGTGGACTTGTTGCTATTTGAGGAGGAGAAACTCGACGACCTAGTCAAGGATCTTCTGGGACTCAAGGCGTATCGAGGGCGAATTGGTGATCTGCAAGGAAAAGGAATGTAATTTGGGATTCGTCTTTCGAAATGCAAGTTAAAGTGTACATATAAATTTTTTAGAGTCCCTGGCTGGCAACCTTGTCGCAGTATAAGTTCCATTGAAAGCCAGGGGCAGAACTCGTGAGGAGTTACTTCCCGGGAAATGACAGCCCGTTCCCACTGGAATTGGTCGTTAAGTTGGTGAAGTTCACCAAAAGGAAAGAGTTCTTCTTGGCTGCGATCCCGATGCGCATAACGAGATCCAAACGTCTTATATGTGATGAAAAACCGCCGCTGTTGATACTGATATCGATCTCCACTATCACTTTGGCTGGGTTGCATACATGGTTCTACAAGAGCTCGTCTAAATATAAACCTATTAAATTATAATGGATTAACAGATAACAACATCAGCAAACATTTTTATTAAATTGAGAAACTGTGAGCTTTCTTTTAGGTGGACTGCTTAATTTCACTTGAATTATTTTGTAGAGTCAGTAATGAGATCTGCTCTTTCCAAGAGCTCGTTCATAATCTTTTAACAAAGTTATTTGCTGTGAGATTCTTTTATCAGGACACTCCACAGGAAAATTTACTTGAGAAGCTCTTTCAAACTTAATGCACCATTTCCTATAAACTTGTATTAAACAAGATTCTCCGCAGTCCTTTTTTTTGAATACTGTTTTCTTCGTCCAAACTCTCAACATCAAGGTTACATAGAAATTATTACCGGAGCGAATATATTTCTTTTGGAAGTTTCCATGCAGATCGACTGTATGCAGAGAGGAAGTCTTTCCTCGATGCACAACAACTTAACGAGAATTTTAATTTTTTCCTTTGTCCAAGAGAACGGTATTAAAGCCTTTAAAAAACCTCTCATTCAGCTTGAGATGGTCCCTTTATTGGCTAATAAAAGCTCCATACAAACAGTCCCATTTAAAACACTCTCTTACCAAGAAACGACGACATCGGGATAAATTTCTATTTTCATTTCTAATTTTCCTAGGCTTGGTGTCCTGACAGGGAAAAGAAGGAGATAATCCCTATGGTACTCTCGGTCGACTCAATGCAAGCACATGTGCATGGTATTCAGGCGAAATTGTTCGGAATCAAGTTGACTGAAAACAAGGAGTGCAAGAAAAGGAAAATGACAAAAGCCTCCCCAGCTAAGATGACAGCAGAATGGCATAAACATCTTCTTTTTAAAGAAATTTTATGATGGCTGGCCGGTAAAGCTCCGGAGATGGACTTATGGTAGTAGATATAAAAGAAACCCTCAATTCCAAGGAGTTTCATTAGTCGGTAATACTGTGATATGTATGATAAAGCGAGTGGGAGTATCTTACTTTGGCGGGCTCTTTAGGGAATGGCGTCATGTGCCCGTCATATATAAATTTATGTACCGCTGTTATCTGTAAAACTGTTTTCTTATTTAAACTCCGCGGTAACCGGTCCCAAGCCCTGTTATTAAAGGAGAATTGACAGATAGCTTCAGTCTGGATGGCTGTATGCCACCACAACGTCTCAGGGGTGAGTGAGAAAAACGCAAGAACTTTGCAGTCCTGCAGATTATTGATTGAAAAAGCACACAGTGTACCCATAAGTCCTGTCAAGAAGTCGCGAAACGTCGAAGTGGGAGAAATGAGAAACGAAAAACAGTGGCTAGTGTGATATACAAAAAATAGAATTCCCTCTTACCTCCACTTAAACTTCAGACCGCCGCAGATAGTTGTTCGTGGGCAGCGTAACGATGAGGTAAGTACGAGAAACGCGTGCCTCTTGTTGCCTTATACGAGTGTGGAAAGACGCCAACGAGATTCATAAAATGCTTTAACTGCTATCCGTAATTGAGCGATTTGTATAACGAAAGTTACAATGGTACAGAGAAACAGATGACATTCAAGATGGGCCTAGAGAGGGGCGTGCGGAGTGAAAGCCATTTGGTTCTGCCTAAATTAACAGAAATCCGTTTTCGGCGATCCAAACGCATCGCAAAATATGAGCATCACAAAGTTCTTTCTACAAAAGAAAAAGTCTTTTTTATCGAAGTGCTGGGGGTGAGTTTTCCACCACAGCGTCAAGACCAACTCAACGGTGTAGAAACAGATGCTAGAACCGTAGTTGAGCCTCTAAACGAAAGCTTGTTCGAGGGCAATGGTTGGAATAATGTCAAAATTCAAAATTAGTTATCGGTGAACGGGCCAGATTCCATAGTTTCGGCTGACTGGCCTTCCGGAAGCCCACACTCAAATCCATTGGATTATTTTCTGTGGAATAGGCTTGAGGAAGTCTCTTGTCGTCGTCGGCACTCCAATTTGACAAATTTGAAAGCCAGTATGGTGAAAGCCGCGCGAAATGCCCCTGGAAACAGTGCGTGCAGCAATCGATGAGTTGCCCAACCGTCTGAAGCTTTGTGTGAGAACATTGAATAATCATTACGTACACTTACTTATTGGACTATTTTATAGCTTCTGGCATAATTTCCGCTTTGTATTTTAGTTTTGCTGAAATAAATTTTCAAAGTATTGAGACAGGAATTGAAGGTCCGGTACGGATAACCGTCGGGAGTCATTGGTAATTGGGTTGGGGTCCCGTAATGGTCAGCACGATGTCGAAATCGCTAACCGTGGGGCGGTTTGACCACCTGCTCTAGTTATTTCCTCACAATCTGTGGTGGCTCATAGAGACAGCGAATGAAGTGGACTAAGGATATGACCCTCTTTAACATGCGTTCATGTTACAGGGCGGGGGCAAGTATAACATCTTACCGCCCCTTGTTGCATCAGAGATTCTTCGGGCATTTCCCTCAATACGCGAAGGTGACTGTGCAGCACCACTTCGCTATTCGTCGCGACACAATTCCGGCCATCGTCAAAACTGGTGATCAAACTGGTGACTAAAGGTCAATGAGGGAAGAGGCAGCAGCATGAACAACATCACACTGCGGGTAAAAGTTTCAATACTCGCTGAAGCACTCTTCTACACTCTCCGGCTGAAGCCACCGTTAACGTTCGGGACTAATTTCAAAGAGCATGTATAGAATTTTCGGAAATGGATCCTTTCCATAGAGCAGGTATTCCCTGGCTCTATATGTCTCCAGCATCGCCGAGAGGGGCAGTCAGAGTGCAGGCTTAGAAAATTCGCTTTCGCGTTATTGGTTTGAGTGATCAAAATAATCCACAATAGAAAATTCAACTGGAACGTCGGCGTGACTTACTAAGGTAGAGCATTGCTAAGCTGATTCAAATCAGCTCCTGGAATGCGAGCAGACGAGTGAAAAAGAAAGTGACACTTGTATTTGTAATTCTGGACATACTAAATCCGAAATTTTCTGTCATATACAGTCGGTTACGACGGTATAGCGAAAGTCACTCCAGACGTGTTAAAAATTCACGTGGGGAACCAGAGGAGTCTTTTCAGATCTACCAACGAACCCCAACAGAGCCTGCAGGCAGTACAGTTTTCGGTGACGAAAGAATATTGGGGTAGACTTTGAGGGTTACCCTCCCAGTATTTTGAGCATGCTGAGTGGATCACCGCCGAAGACACTCGCCATGCTACTTATGCCTGGCATGGATTTTATAGACATTACAGAAGAGAAGGTTCGACGAGCCATAAACAGTTCGAAGAACTGGAGGGGTCGGGTGCAGAATTTCTGGTATTAAACTTTTACCAGAATACACAATCGTTTGGCATATTGCATAAACGTTCACCTTTTCTCCACGTATTTCCTAGCCACTGGCTCGTAACTGGAAGATATTTGGTGTCTCGAGAAAGTGGTTGTATTTCCCATAATATTGTCAGCTACAGGTGCACCCAAATCCCTCACGGCTTCCCTTGGGGTCCTGAGACTCTCACACAGTCTGATTCAAATGATGCAGAACTACACTCTTCTGGATACGTATTCGATGTTGCGGGGACTTTTCGACGGATTTTCTCACCAACTTACCACCACCACCACAGCCCCTTTATCTTTTAAGTATGTAGGATCGCCCGAGCCAAAATGCTTGGCATACTAGGTGAAATTTGGCATCCGGCCGAATTGTGATAACTTGGAAAATAAGAAAATATTTATGCACGAAATCAGGCCTTCTCCTCTCTAGAGCTTTAAGGGTTAAGTTCCCGAGATAACAAATTGTTCCCTTTCCTTCACGATTCCAAAGAAGATATGTAGACTCTTAACTCCGAACTAATTTATTTACGTCACATCTAGAGCTAAAATATTTTCATTCAATAAATTACGGCAAAACTTCAAATAAATCACGATCAGGTTTTATATGATGGAGTGATTGGCACTTCCATGTACTAAACAAGAGCCTAATTCTCGACAACCGGAGTTTGAATTTCTCGTAAAGGAAAGAGAAAGAAACGATGAACATTGCCTGCTTTTTGTTGTGAACCACCACCTTGTAGTGATGTCATGACGAATTCCAGGTTACTGTTAGAAGGGATACGGTCGGCCGTATTTAACCTTTGCCGTTATAATCTGGGAAACCAGAACAATGTTCAGTTTCTTCAAAACTTCAAAACTTCGCTAAACGAAAGTCACAAATCCTTTTGCCGGTTCGGTAATGACGGTAATTACCTGGTTCCATAGGTACAAGTCTGCAGGTCCGCATTACATTATTCCTGCTCAAGTAATAGAGGAACTGGATGCCCTGGGTGTACACATTCTGAATATGTATCGTGCATGTCTAGTAAACGCTTATATTCGAACCAGCTGGGATGATGTCAACGTAATATTTATTCCCAAACCATGAAAACCCACCTATGCAGACGCAAAAAGCTTCTGACCGAGCAGTCTAACTTCCTTTTGCTAAAAGGACTGGAAAATATATATCCGTCAGTGGCCACTTCACTGTAGGCAACAGGACTACCAGAAAGGCGAATCCACTGAGACAGCACTTCGTGAGCTCACAAGCAAAAATTGAGGATCGTATGTCCGATAAAGAATACACCTTAGGCGTATTCATTTACATCGAAGGTGCCTTCAATTATGCCTCATTCGCGGCAATTTGTAATGCCGCAAGACTGCATGGAATCGTTCTCCTGTTAATCAGTTGGATTCTTCACATGTTGGGGTAGAGAAAGATCCATATATTGGTCGGATAGAAGCCTAATGAGGCAGGTGCCCTAAGGTTTGCCCACAGCGAGAGGTTCAATCTCCTCTATTATAGTTCCTGGTAATAAACGCCTTGCTATGGCTCTTGAAGGAGAACAAAGGTTTTCGCACAAGCATTTGCAGTCGACCCAGCCACCTGAATGCAACACTGCACGTAATCCACTGTTGGTGCCTCCATAATGGGCTCATGCTACGCGCTAGAAAGACGAATAGTTTAGCTCACTAGGAACGTCAGGTGAGGCTACACGCTACCCACTTTACCAGGGGCAGAAATCCAGCTGGTACAAACAGTCAAATATTAAGAAGTACATCTCGACTCCAAGTTAACGTGGAAGCACGATATCCAGGAACAATACCAAAAATTCTGTACATTAGGAGATTGCCTTTGAAGATATTTTTCCTTTTTATTGGCTAAAGGTATTTGGTAACACCCACAAATACGTCTTTCGGAGACCGTCCCCTTTTTCAGTATTTTATCTGTAGGTTGCTCTGGTGCCGTAGGACTGCCATTCGTAAGACCTGGGGACTTTCACCAAAACGGATTCATCGGATGTTTACATCCATAGTAAAACCCATCGTCCGGTGGCCGAGGCTGAACTTTGTTAACAGCATGAAGCCGCTAGTGTAGAGTCAGAGGCTCGGTTGTCTAAGTATTACTGGAGCAATGAGTAGTCCGGCGACCGGTGAACTCGAAACTATTCTAAATTTACCCCCAAGCTATTTGGAGGTGAAACGGAAAGCAGGTAACGACGCATATAGATTTGATACTATTGGCACTTAGAAAGGCGACCAATCATACGGTCATGCGTCCATCTGAACATTTTTTGGGAAACATCAAGTGGCTCTGATGCCCGCCGAAGGTTTCCAGATTCGTCTTCAAAAACAAATACTCCGCGGTAATCGCCAAAAGAGAAAAATGGTCCATAAATGGCCACGAGTCTTTTGGGATTACGGACTTAGTAATCTTCACGGACGGAGTAGTCATGGAAAGCGGATCGGATGCAGGGTTGTTCTCGGGAAATCCGATTATGGAACTCGCTCGACCTCTCGGAAAAATGACGACCATATTCCAGGCGGAAATATATGCCCATTTATTGGCAGCAAAAGAATGTTTGCGGCAACAATGGAGAGGTCGCATCATTTCAATCTGTTCCGACACTCAGGCAGCATTATCAGCACTAGACGGCAACGACATTTGATATGCCATTGCTGTCTAGTGCTGATAATGCGAGTTGGTGTGGAGTTGTCGTCAGGTGAAAATTGGCCTACTGAACGGTGATGTGGTAATGAGGAAACTGACAGACTGGCTTGCTAGGTTCTGAGTGCACAATGGCGGGACCAGAACCAGCTTTTGACTTCTGGCCATCTACTGTGAAACCTACTCTGAAGGGGGAAATTGCAGGAATTCACACAGCCGAATGGAGAAATTTGAAATTCCGCCCGCATGCGAACATTTTTGTGAAGGAACCCGGGGTCACTGCATGCGACATGAAAACCCTAGCAAGGCTTTTAACAGGACACTGCTCCCACTACATGGGAAAACCTGAAAAACAGACGGCCCTGCACTTCGTATGCAGCTGCCTGACCTCCTTAGACCCCAGACGAAGATACCATGGAACGGTTTTCTTTAACGTAGAGTCTGCACATTCTCTGTCTCCGGGTAATATTCGCAGATTCGCGAAAGCCTGTGGAAGCCGTCGACGAGAGGCCGATAGATAGGCGATTTCCGAGGATAGTGAAATGAGCCTAGCAAAGGTCTGGGTGCTTGGAACTGTGGCTCCCGCCACTAAAGTAAACTAAATCAAACTGCTTGATGGCTTTGTCCTCATATACGGCGGATTCCTTTCTTCCGGTTCGGAATAACTTTCGTTGCTGCTGGAAGCTTCTTTTTTTGGCATATTAGGTACCTTTAGTAATAACAATCATTGGTGCAACAATCCAATTGGATTAGAGTTTTGACGTGTGTTTGAGCACTTCATTTAAGAACGGTATATTTGCATTGCGCTCGCCCGATATATTACCCTAATTTGACTCAGATACTCATTCACAGCTGAGTCTACTGGTATCAGACATCCAGTCACCATAACAAATCCCACCAGTGAGATTCAAACCTCAACCTTCTGTTACGCCAGCCCAGCGTTCTAACGGCCTTAGCCATCCGGACATATTTTGTACCCTTGATTGTGGTATTAATACCTATCCATTTTGGTCCTTAGGGAATTGTTCCGGATAAATTTCGATTCGAAACGTATCCGCGGACTACAGGTAAAAAAACTACCAAACGACGCGAACCAGGCGAAGGGGCACCAACTATTTCTCTGTTCTGTCGGATTCGAAGAACTTAACCGAAAACTCCCCATGTTCAGCTGACCAGCTGCCCATTTCATCCGTCGGCTCCGGTCCCGTTCATTTCTAATTCCACCGACCCTGGCTATCAACTTCAAATTCAACGTCAACATAAAGATATATAAGGGGAATATTGCATATTATTAAATGCACTCTCCTGTCGGATTGAACTTTGCAAAGTCGATTGACATACCGCCCATGTCGCAAAGGCCCGAACACAACTTATACGGCGGACGAAAGACATATATATTATATTTTAAATTGGATTTCAGAACGATGTAAGCTCTTGATTTTTCGCAAGAGGAATCCTAAATTATCTGCATATATACTTCGCCCTTGGACACCACGGATCGATTCGCCCAGTACTCTTGAGCCAGCACCATTCCAATCTGGTGTTTCGGCCTCCATGACCCCCGCAATTCCTTCGGTGATCTCGGTATGCTTTACACCCGATGTTTTCTCTGAAGTGTCTTTTTTCAATTTCATTCTGTGCATGCGCAGATAGTCTACCAAACTATGACTTGATGAGGAAGTTAAAGGGAAAAAGGAGCAATCAGGATTTTATTGTGAGTCCAAGGATTTGGTTTTATGATGTTAGAATATTTAATCTAGCTGTCGGTATCCAAGAGATAGAGTTAGAGAATGAGCTCTGTTTTGAAGAATCATCACCGGCCATGAAAACTCTCAACATTCCACGAAATCCAATAGTAATTTATGTGCACCAACCAAAGCAAACCCAAGACTTTCAAGATAAAATCCTTTTGGTTATAATGAATAAATTTCATTGTTTTTGATAAAGTTAGATTGCTTACTGCATAAAGAATTCCCCTACAAACCCTCAATTATTTGTCGGATCATTTGTTTCATATTTCATGTCCTTGAGATGGATGTTTTTCCTTTTACATTGAACGTGCATAAATAATAGATTGAAGAACTGATTTTTCTTTCATGTCTACCCACCATTGCACAACAATACACAAGCATTGCGCGTGTGCTCTTCTTCCTTTAAAATTAATTTCCTAAAAAGTATTTGTACTTTCCGAAAAACACAGGCATAACTCCCTGAAAAGTCCTAATTGTATTGAACTCAGGGCTGATCTCTGAAAAACTCAATTTTCCTAACAAATCGAAATTCTGATTTGGATTTTCCAAATATCATTAAGTGGATCAAAAATGAGTCGCATGTTGCCTCCAGGCCACTCTTACGAGAGAGATGAAAGGTTCTGTCATCGAATTCGAAACGTTACCGCCACTCATACATTTTTCAGTATTTCTAAATATTGATGTCATTTTCCGGCTGAGCCATTGTAACCACAGCTCCCTGGAGGCGAATGGAAATGAATTTTGTTTATTGCTGCAGGCAGCACATTATGTTGCTACCTTATCTCGCCGAGGCAACGTGCATGTGAAAGGATGTCTCTGCCATTGCCAAGCTCCTGTCAATAAATGAAATCATTTTCAAATCCAAAAAAAAAATTACATGGAGTTTTGTCAACGTAAGTGCCGGGAGTGATTTTCCTTTGTTTGAAATCTGGGTCTTTGGTTAGAAATTATCTATGTACGGCCTGAAAGGGGGTTGTTTAAGGGATGCTCTTTTCGGTTCTTCTCCAGTTGAGGAAGAGTTAATTTGGGATATGACATTTGAGAGAACATATGTTGTATGCCCGACGTCAGCACATAACACGACCTAATATGAGGGATTTAATTAAAAAAATCTTAAAGGTGAAAACGATCAATATCGGTTTCCATTTTTAAAACAATCAATAAAGCCTGGCAGACAACCGAATTTTATTATTTAAAACAGTATCCCAATTTCTGCATGATTTTCGGATTTGGAGACGGAGCAATTTTGGTTCCAATCAACTAAAATTTATTCACAATCAAGTGAAAACCTCTCTTGTCCTTGGGGAATAAGTATCACTTCAATTCCGCCTCCATCCCTACCAGTTCTACTCAGCAATTATTAAATGTCGACCCAAATATAAATGCTGATGTTCGTCTTCAGGTATTGTCGCGACAAGGCTTGGACAGAAAAATATGCTCCACTCTCACTATTAACATGGGATTTACCAGGACGAATCAAGAATGGCATGTTGGCATTTTCAAATGTGTCATGACCGTTTTCAGTTTTCTCCGGGAGATCCCTAACTTCATGAATTTTCAACTAATTTAAACTGTTCCTTTTGTTTTTTCTCCTTCGAGAACGAGGTAATATGAGTTATTGATATGTTTATCAGGAATCATCAACATAATAGCGCACTGGTACCGCTATTTCTTTCTGAGAAAAGATTAGGTTGAAATATAGAAAAGATACACGTGCCTTTCAATTCTCATAAAAGAGGTATATTTTTTTGAGTACATCAGGACAGCATTATATTTTAGGACAGTAACATTACATGAACATCATCTGTTATGATGCCCAACATCAGTGTGAAGCTATAGGCTATAGGCTGAGACCATTTGTGAAGGATGCAAGCATGCTGTAAATTGAGCTTCGTCCCAGTTGAGACTTGATTAGGGATCCACAAATTTATTGGCTTATTTTAAGGTATGCTGTACTCGCTACTATGCAGAATTTCTTTATTTTTTTCACCTTTTAGCACCCTTTCGACTCCAAAATACTCTTTTCAACTTCCACGCCTATGAAAATATTATTTGTCAAGCCTCCTACCTGGTACAATTCCTCACTATCCGAAAATCCATTTTAATTTAATTACTTCAAATTGTCCCATCGAAATTTCCTAATAATGCAAACGACCTTTGTCATTTTTGCTTGCACATAAGTTTGGGGATAGATTTTTTCCCAATGTACACTTGGGCTCGCCTCGGATGTTGAGCTTGACTGATCGCCTCGTTCCAGAACTCTAAAGGGGCTCTCGTATGGTGGTTCCAGCGGCCTCCGAGGAGAGTCCACCCGAATGAGGACCTTTGAACTCGTCTCTGGTCCCTGGGGGTGTTGGCCTCCATTTTCCCGTGTGGACAAGGTGGAGTCAGTCGCAGCTTTTAACCTGCGTGCTTGAGCAGACACAGCATTCACAGTCGCCTCACCCTGCGCTGATGTCCTGCACCTACTTCCTTTCGAACGTGCAGCCCAAGAGTTTACTTCCTTGTTCATTACCAGTGACTAACCGATTTGTCATCCTGATGCCTGGATGCGCAAGATCGTGTATTGCTTTAAATACTGCTCTGCGAAAATCTGCAGGAATGAATGGCCTGGGTCCCTTTTCTGAGGTCTCGCAGAGTAAATAAGAGTTTGATAAGAAACCGCTTGAATTTGTATTTGGAGTTTGCCTTTAGGCTCTGAAGCTCTGTGTCACCTTTTTGTGCCTCGTTGATTGCCGTATAGTTGGCCGCGGCGGGGATGTAACCTCCGAGATTCAAGACAAAGCATCTGCAACGAGATTGTCTTTTCCAGACACTTGTTGGATATCAGAAGTAAATTGTCTGATATAACTCAAGTGCCGAAGTTGCCGAGGGGAGGCTTTCTCGAGCTTCTGCCTAAGTGTGAAAATAAGGGGCTTGTGGACCGTGAACATGGTGAATAGGCTGCCTTCAAGAGAGAAACGGAAGTATTTTATGGCCAGGTACCCGGCGAGAAGCTCACAATCGTAGGCGCTGAAGTTGCTTTGAGCTGGGTTTAACTGTTTTGAAAAGAAGTTCAACGGTTACTAAATTTGATTCACCCATTGGTCAATAGCGGCGCCTACCGCTGTATCTGAGGCATTGACGAACATAGGTAGGGGTGCTTCCGGCTAGCAGTGTTGCATCAAAAAGTTGTTGTTTAACCGACTCAAATGCATGGACACCTCAGCATACCACGCAACCTCGTGGGAGTCTTCAGTTTTTCAGACAAGTAGGCGTTCAGGATCGCTTGGTGATGAGCAACCTTGGACAAGAAATGACGATAGTAGTTCAACATTACCAAGATCCTACGCAGATCCTTTGCTGTGGTTGGTAGGGGAAATCTCTTTATCGTCTCACCCCTGTCTGGGTCAGGTTGGATACCGTCAGGGGTTATCAAGTGGCCGAAAAATGTTACCTGCCTCTGAAGAAATCTGATTTTCTCAACGTTTAGGACAAGTCTGGCTTTGAAAAATTGATTCGAGATGTTCCAAGTGCTCAGATTCTGAAGAGGAAGCGACCAAAACATCATCCATGTAAACGAAACAAAAGTTCAAGTTTCGCGAGGCAGAGTGGATGAACTTCTGGACAGTCTGCGCAGCTTCCCACAAGTCAAACGTCATCCTGGGGAACTCTAAGAGTCCGGAAGGTGTGCAGGTAGCCCTTTTCGGAATATCTTCGGGAGCGACGGGGATTTGGTAGTATACCTAGATCCAAACTCGTAAAAACACGGGAGTTCGTAAACGATTGCGCAAAATCATGGATGAGTGGAATGAGATATCGGTCTGGAACTGTCTGAGCATTCAGACGCCTATAACCTCCACATGGTCGCCATTCGCCATTTGACTTAGGGACCAAATGAAGTGGAGAAGACCAACAACTATTGGATGGTCTGCAGGGTATCTGTCAAGTTTTTCATCAAGTCTTCAAACTCTTTCTTCACAACAGAAAGCTTCTGGGGTGAAAGTGGGCGCACTTTTGAGAAGATTGGAGAACCGGTAGTGTTGATATGGTGCTGCACATCGTTCTTAACCAGCTAGAAGAAACTATTTTCCGTAGTAATGTTGTGATAGTTTCTGTGGAGTGCGCGAACGCGGTAGTCTGTAGCATCCTCGATAATAATAGAAAGAGTGTCACTTTGGCAGGTAGAAATTTTCTCTGACATCTGTAGCGAGGTTGCGGGGTCTATCAAAGCCTTGTTCCGCAAGTCCGCGCCCATCTCGGAAGGCAGAACTCAACCGTGATTGCGATCGAGATCTACCTCCCGAACGCAAAGTACCAACCGTCGCTACAACCTTTGTGAAGGCGTCGGCTAGTATTGTCACCATCGGGTTAAACTCGTCGACTTTCCGAATTGTGTCTCGGGAAATTTCCGCGACCACGGGGCGCACGTACACTCCGTGCACTTTGTCGGCCGTGGCGGACAACACCTCCAGCGATCCCGAGTTCGCGCAAGCCAAGATGGCGAGGGTGCTCTCTGCGAATGGTTGTAGCCAGAGAGACTTAAGTAGTTCAGAGACGACCTTATCCCCACATAGCTGCTTCATTTCTCATTGCAACTGGTTGGGGGTACGGTCGTATAGCGTCAGCTCATTCACCAAGTGATTATGCTTTGCTTTTTCACTCAATGAAAGGCGCTGAATCAAGCGGACATAGGAGCACTCTACACGTCGAGACTGCAGAATACCGACGCAAATTCCGCCTCCAGTTGGCGAAACCACGCAGCCGGATAGCGTGACCAATAGGGAGGCATTCTAACCGCGACTGCCACCAGCGGCGGTATCGCGCCTTCCATGGATTTCTCCTCGCGCGACATATTTCTACTGTTTCAGGGGAGAGCGGGGAAAAAGAAGATAAAAGGGAAGGAACAGCACACTGGAGCAGAGAACGGCTATGGCCCAATTGAATTTGCGTCCACCGGCGCAATAATTTCCGCAGCCACGCGGTAGACGGTCTTGCAGTGACCGGAGGGAGCAAATGACAAAAAAAAAACATAAAAAACCGCCGACCGTAGCGGAACTTAAAAAAAAAATAAAAAGAAATATATTAAAATAATAATCAAAAAAAAAATGATAATAAAAATGGTCCAAAAAGAAGATAACTAAATGAAACTGATAAAAAAAATATGTGGAAATTAAATTGATTAAAACAGAGGAAAATAAATGAATAATATTAAAAGAAAAGAAAAGAGATAAATGAAGTTGCCTGGATTATCCTGCATTCAAATGTTGGTTTGTTTCTGTGTAGATTTGATTTAGGATATTGCGAATTCCAAGCCTGTGGTATAGTTCTAATTATCATTTCTAAATCACGTGCAGTCGCTTCGTCTTGGCATAAACTGCATCCAGTTGCCCTTGGCAATTGCAATCAACAAAGTGGAACTGTTTCTCCAGGCACTCTCTGTTTAGATAGAGTTTGGCTTTTCGTATGGGGTTCGACCTCCTTGATAACCATTCGTGCATGGGAATCCTAGTGTTTTGAAGGCGCTTGTCGTCACTCATGCCGACCTTTGGCAACCAGATGCGACTAACCGGTCTCCTGGGAATTTCATCCTAGGGGATGACTTTGAGCTTTACGCCCTCCAAAGCGTCGATGATCTTAGTTGCGCACGAAGCGAGAAAGTCCCTGAAAAATTGGTCCTCATAAGTTATAACGTGGAACACGCGGATCACCTGACAGGAATCGAAGGAAGGGATGGATTTCGTGTGTTCGCCTTGGTAGTCTAGGAGATGATCGGTGACCATCTCGGACAGCCTAGCCTCTACGCTGCGCCACATCTCCATCGCAAGTTTGCCACCAGCGAAATTGACAGCGCCACACGTAAGTAACTCCTAGCTGCGTCACCGAGGGATTTCAAAGTTCGCGGCTCGTCGGCTGGCTGTTGCTGCTTTCATATGTGCAAAGGTTGCTTAGTGTCCGAGCCCTTGCATGTTCTGCTCCGCCTGTGTTTTTGGTCGCCCTCATCTTGAGGTCGACTGCGTTTGAGAGCTTCCCCTTCAGCTCGTCTGCCAGGCGTTTACTGTTATATTATTCAACAATCGCCTGGTATTTAACGAAGTCCTATTCATCCGCTCGTCGACAGCACCGGCCTCCATATTCTTCGCTATTTTTCTAAGAATATGCACGGCCTTCTGGTACTAGCTGTTGAGCAGGACTCCAATGGAGCTCCGTTTCATAGCTGGTTTCAGGTAACCGACATTCTTGTCAGTCTTTGCTTTTGATGGGGCCCCCGACGTCGATGCTTTTGGGTTAGGAGTACTATGGCTTGTACTCGCTACACCCAGCGTGATGCCAGTGGATTCCAAGCTACAAACCACTAACCCGTCAGCTGCCTCGCCCGGGAAAACCCTGCAGTTGGTTTCAGCACAGCGGAACTACGGCTGGCGCCGATTGTACTGCTCCCGATGGTTACTGCCTCCTAGCTGGATGCCAGCAGTCCGTCCAATGATGGGCCTGGTATCTTCTTCTGTCGTCACTCTTTTGTTTCTATCAATTGTGCCCATAGTTTGGTCCCACCAGTAGTCCGGGAAGGATGTCCACACTGGCTAACCTCGCCATCAGGTTTAGGGTCTTATTTGAAACTGAAGGTGACCAAGGTATTCAGAGTTCGCATACTAAAGACGGTGGTCTCCATTGGCCATGCAGCCCTCGGCGTACGCTGTTCTACCTTAGCACCTTCTCCAGTGAAATGAGGACAATCTCCGGGCTGTTGTTTCGGCTCATCCGCCCGCAAATCCACTTACCCACTTCCAGCCCGTTCCGCCACACTCTTGGCCTGGTAGAAGACGGTTTCTAAGGGCCATTGTGAAGATGTCGTGTGAGGACTTGCTGAATTATCCATCCATAACCTGAAGCATAATCATAATGTATTACTACCTTAACTTCCCACACATGCAAAGTGGGACTGTAAATTTTTTTTCATCAATCATAACAAATATTTTGGCCCCTAATATTAGGAAATTTCGTGGAAATCATACTATTGTTATTGTTACCAAAACTCTGGGTAGGTATAAATTGTCAATTTAATGAAATTATTGCCCATAAGTGAAGAGTTCAGTTGGAGAGGAAAGCATTTTTGGTTGGTAGCCTTCCGGAAAAAGTTCGACACACAGATAACTGGGTCCATAGTGCAACACCCATTTATCCTTTCTCGTACGCAGTAAAAAGACCTGATATTTGGAATCGCTACTTTTAATTTGAAAATTGAAGTGAATTCTCAATGCATTCCTTTCATCTCTATACAGTTGAAATAATAATGAACTAGGCTCCTGTTGATTCCTTCTTGGATTTGGAGACAGCATTTTCTCATCCTCCTCCGATTTACCCTTCTCCTTAGATACACCCAAGGAGCATCTCACTTTGTTTACGTCACGAAGAAGTGTGGGCTAACCGGAATTAAAGTCGATACGGAAGCAACGTTGTCAGTCCAAATGAAAACGTTTAGTTAATTGATATTCTTGGAAGAAGAATTTAAATTTTTCTTCCTGGAAAACAAAGTTACCTGTTTGTTACCTTGTTACCTTGAAATAGTACCAATGTATGCATGTGTATCTTTCCATTAGCTTGAATACTGAATACTCTAACGGTGGTATATATACCTCAAATTTCATAGAATTTTAATTCGCCAGAAATGGTAATGGTTAACAAACAAGAACATTTCCAAAGACGAAAGCATGACCACGAGAGCATCTTGATAAACTGTTTGCCCACATACACCAAACAGGAATGAATTTCCATAATGCATAAAACATTTTCCATCAAAGAAACCTTCTCCCCACCAAGCCAAACTTCTTTTACAACGAAATGAGTACAAACCGCATGAGGAAGATTTAATTGTTACCTCGTTTAAAGCCCATGTCTGCAACGAGGAAACTTTCCAATTCAATCAACTGATGCATAAAATCGCTGTTCTACTAACTGGGAAGACGATGCGTATTGTTTTCCCTCCAATATGTACGTATCCAGCTAATGATGATGTAGGTTCTCTTCACAACGGGATTCTCCTTGGAAACCTCCTTTCTGAGGAATCAGATAAATTTTCTCAATACGCATGGGAAGGAATTATTTACATTGAACCTCTTCCGAGAAAATTGGAAATCAAACATGCTTTCAAAAATAATAATATCCTCCTTGGCTGCAATATGTCAGGAAAAATGAAATCCTCCTGTTGCATTGCCGTTTGCAATAATAGCGAAATTCCACGGTTTCAGGGCAGAGCATTCAGAGATACGCAGAAAAGACCCGTCCCGTGCTCTTCATTCTTACAAGATTACATGTCAATGAAGGAGCATTCACATAAAATTTAGTGACGCTCGAAATGGGAGCCATGCACTCCTTCATCCCAGTCCTGCTTTATTGAATTGTAAGTACATCTCCTGAAGACTTACTACCATACAAAGGAGAATTCCTCGCACCGAGGCTTTTGATGATACGCTGCAAAGATGGAGCTGAATAGACGAAATTATATGTCTTCCATTGCAAGGGAAATGCAAAGGATGCGTTTCTTCTGCACCGGCGAATCTAAAAAAAATGTGTATTTGGTATGTAGAGCGCTTTAATGGGACAGTAATTTAGAATAAATTTATCTTAATGCAATCTGAAGGGATGATTTGTCCTGGCCCCCTATTTCAAAGGAGGAGTTGAAAAGGTGAAAAACTAACCTAGCTAAATTAGGCTCAGCTACTGGCATACAAGGAGTTAAGCAGGTTGTTTCTTCATTCACATTTCTCGTTAAGTTGTAAGAACCGAAAAGCGTTACTTCAAAGTGTCCCAGCAAGCATTTTTGTCTACAAATTACGCTAGAGGACCGCTGCATGATTTTTGGATTACGTTCCCCTCTTTTCCCCGTGGGGATATATCTATCGGGTCTAGGGGAGCAATAGGAAGAGGTGGGAAGGGATTTTGAACCACGAGTTGCTGTGTTTCTATTTGCGAGATTCCTTAAATAGGGCTTATAGCGTAAAATCGATGTAACAATGTTACAGAGAGAATTCAACGTTGCATCATTTTGGCATCAACTCGGTCGCCAAGGCTATCAACCACCAGGTTTGCCAGTCCTGAACACTGACTGCGTGAGATAATATCTGAAACCAAACACCACGTGCTGGAACTAACCCAAATGCAAGCAGTTTGGCGAGATGAAGGCCGGACGTCTTGGTTCACCAATATTATCTGCCTGTTAGGACACAGAGATTTTACTCACGTATCTAGACTCAATACTAAAAAACTAAACCCTCACGGGGAAACTGTTCTAAAAGAGACATGAAGTCTCGAGACGGGTTGATACCCCAAAAGTTTCTTCACTAAAGAAGCTAAACTATCAAACGGGCAGGTAAGGTAAGGGACGAAGGGCTAGCCATGAGCGGATTCTGGTACCTACAATCTAAATGTTCACTACGTTTTAAACATAAGAGGGGACTTACGCTTCCCTGGGGAGGGATAGAGCAAAACAATTCAATTCAAAACATGACTATGTAATTTTATAAACTTAATAATATAAAATCCTTGAATTGCAAAATTTCAGTAAGAACGTGGGGCATGTGATTTGCGAAGATGAACGGCCTCTAAGTCGGCACATAATAATTATGTAGCGCTCGCCTTTAACTAAGGTTTCTTAAAGCGCCGTCCTCTGAGGACTGAAATAATTGAATATTTTATGGAGAAATTACACTTCCTCAGAACGGGAGTGTCAGATGCTTAGCTGATGCTTATATGGAGAGTTCTCCTCGTGGAGGCGCTTGCCTTATTAGGCTACTTTAACTACACCTCCAGGAATGCCTGTTCATCCAATGCATTTGTAGACCAACCTGACTTCCCTCCCGTGTTTTACTTTAGATAAGGGTAGGAGGTCCAGTTGTTCTCTATATAGTTCAAAGATGATTCCCCTGGTAGTTACTGAGGGTATATTCATTACTAACATATCAGGACACCGACGTAAGGTTAACAAAAGTCAGATCTAACACACAACTAAACCAGGCCTCCGTTTCCGATAGGCACTTTCATAACTTTCGTTGTCTAAATGAGCAAAAGGTTATAAATTTTGCGTTGATCTCTCTGCATCTCTACTCAGCTACCGCACATTTTCTATCAGTTGAAGTTCTGATCTGTACATCACCTTCGAAGGTTCACATACAATGACAATTTCTATCTCAGGATTCGCATGAATCCTGAATAACTCCGCAATGCTTCAGGTTTAATCGATTTGATCATTTCATGGCATTGCCATTACCTACGACCCGTTCCTACTTTTCTTCACACAATATGAATTTACGTATCCGGATAGCTCAGTGGTTAGAGCAGAATGCATGGCATTTGCCATTACCTACGACCCGTTCCTACTTTTCTTCACACAATATGAATTTACGTATCCGGATAGCTCAGTGGTTAGAGCAGAATGCTGCCGTACGGAAGGTCGGGGTTCAAATCTCACTGGTGTATCGTGATTTGACGTCGGATACTAGTCGACTCAGTTGTGAATGAGTACCTAAGTCAAAATCAGGGTAATAATCTCGGGTGAACGCAATGCTCACCATATTGCCTTCTATAGGGTACTGTAATCCTGTAGTGTACTATTACGGTCTTGAATGAAGTTCCCTAACATACTTCATACTGCGCCAACGAATATTATTATTATTAATATAATCTTAAGGTCCCTACTTCACTCAAGAAAACATTTGAAGAATCTCTTTAACGAGGCCTGTCCTCTCAGAGGGCGCACAATTCATCTAATTCGACAACTTAAATTGTTGTTTGAAAGCTGCGCAGATTCCTATTTGGCTGTCACTTCGCTACTTCCAAGGACTCTATATAGATCTCCTGTTTTCGGGAACGCACTGCGACATTCTCCCCTAGCGACTGGGTTACAAAAACCATCAGTTTTTCGAACGGTATTTTTTTCAGCTATAATATGATATCCCCTCTTTGGTTCATTAGAATTGACTAACATTTCCGCCTAAGTCTTCCAGGTCAGGGTCAGCGTGCGACAAATTGCGCCGGCTGAAAATAACAAGTGTCACTGGAAGACGGCCTTAACCTAAACTTTTTAGTTTAAGACCTTTGTCTACCACTTGTTTTCGTTCCCCTTGGATTTCGCTCCGTTCGTTGGCACTTGCACTTGGGGTTCCCGGATTATTAGTTTCGTCTTTTGGAACTCCTAGTATGCCTCTTTTCCTTATAGTCGCCTTGCTAGAGGATCTCTCTTTTCTTTCCGCAATCTTTTTGTAGCCATAAGTCGATGTCAGGGCTGTTTGGTAATACTTAGGTCGCCTGGGAGGCAAGAGGTTTCGAATTTTTCTTGGAACCTCTTTCTTTCTTCTGCAGCCTGTTATAAAAAATTCTAATGATTATCACTATGGTTTTGATCGCTCGGTGCACTTGGGCTTTCCCTGACGATCTCAGACGGCCGGGTAGCTCTTTTTAGATACTTCCTTGGCTTGCTTGTTCGAGTTTTTCCTTAGTTTTCTTCCTCCGTTTTTGGCATTTTTCGTGATCTCAGGAACAACAAGCTTCTTCTTCTACCTAAATTGCTTACTAATGTTATTCACATACATTTTCGACTAGAAGACCGCTTGCTCACTTTCAAAGGCCGTTGATATTAAAGTTCCGAGCCCTCGTATTTTAAGTTTCCTCCCTTTTCAGTCTTCCATTTAGGTTTTGTGTTATGGGTATCTCTGCGATACCCCCGAGCAATTTAGTTCACGTACCAGAGACGATCAAACACGTATTCGTGCATATTCTGAAAGGAAAGAATGTGGGCCTATGTTTACATATCAATTTCGATCACAGTGCTTGCAAGGGCGAGGCCTATGCGTCGACCAAGTTCTTGGTTTTTTTTTGAGTACCAGATAAGTGTACTCCGATGAAGACTTAAAAACTTTTGAGTAACACTGGGGTTCACCTTCCATGTGCTACACCCATTTAGTAACACAGAAAATATACTAGCGCAGAATATTCTTAGCTTTATTTATTTATCAGTTTGAGCCCGTCACTGTCACTCGTAGCGGCAATTGTTCCTCGTAAGTAAAGAGTTCAGTTGGAGAGAAATGCATTTTTGGTTGGTAGCCTTGGGGAAAAATTTCGACACACAGATACCTGGGTCCATAGTGCAACACCCATTTATCCTTCCTCGTACGCAGTAAAAAGACCTGATATTTGGAATCGCTACTTTTAATTTGAAAATTGAAGTGAATTCTCAATGCATTCCTTTCATCTCTATACAGTTGAAATAATAATGAACTAGGCTCCTGTTGATTCCTTCTTGGATTTGGAGACAGCATTTTCTCATCCTCCTCCGATTTACCCTTCTCCTTAGATACACCCAAGGAGCATCTCACTTTGTTTACGTCACGAAGAAGTGTGGGCTAACCGGAATTAAAGTCGATACGGAAGCAACGTTGTCAGTCCAAATGAAAACGTTTAGTTAATTGATATTCTTGGAAGAAGAATTTAAATTTTTCTTCCTGGAAAACAAAGTTACCTGTTTGTTACCTTGTTACCTTGAAATAGTACCAATGTATGCATGTGTATCTTTCCATTAGCTTGAATACTGAATACTCTAACGGTGGTATATATACCTCAAATTTCATAGAATTTTAATTCGCCAGAAATGGTAATGGTTAACAAACAAGAACATTTCCAAAGACGAAAGCATGACCACGAGAGCATCTTGATAAACTGTTTGCCCACATACACCAAACAGGAATGAATTTCCATAATGCATAAAACATTTTCCATCAAAGAAACCTCCTCCCCACATATTGCCTTCAATCCCGTCCATTAATGGATCCACCACACATTTCATAGTCAACCTGATCTTACATCTCCCCTTCAGCTCGTGGCCAACGATCTGTGTAGCACCCGCGGAAAGAGCATGTTTGATGATGGCTCAATGCTCAATAATATTTTCAGGGAGGTACCCAAGGTCCCAATCAGCGAGAAAGGGGTCCCACTCGATCCTGTAAGAGTTCGATGTTGAACTTGGGCGGCTGCAGCTCTTCAAATCTACGAGAAGACTGCCACACACAAGCGAAGGCAAGTCCACATTAGAAGGTGAGGTCCTTGTTTCGCTTGTTATGCACATCAAGACTTCTCCATTAGAATTCCCAGCAAGGTGTCGTCAGAGCCCATATTAGCATTCAGATCACCCATGACAATCTGTCACTTTTTGGGAGCCTCTTTTGAACCGCGTGCAGTTTCTTGCAGAAACCATCCTCCTTCAGTGTATCAGAAGTCGCCCTTGGTACACTACACCAATGCTGTGAAAACTTGTAGTGTTCCTCCTGGGCCGAAATCTTCAAGTCAGAAGTCTGTCCGAAACAGGCTTCCAGGTCAGCGCGCCTTGTGGTAGCCGTTAGACACAAACCTATACTGGATTCGTAACTGCCTCCACTCGGCTTTTCAGAGTACAAAAACACATTGCCATGAGTGTAGCAAGGCGGAGAGTCCCCTTCAGAGTTCGATCACCTTATTTCACTTAGGCCTACAATGTGCAGCTTATTTCGTTGAAATTCACGCTCGAGTTGGAGAAAGCGAGCATTCTTGTGACTCTCGATACCATTGTCGATGAGCCTACGCACATTCAAGGAACCAATCATAGTCGGCAACCACATCTAAACTACGTGATTAACATGGAGTTCCACCTATTGTGACAAAATTGGGAGGAAGGCGTTTTCGATGGTATGGTTATGTAATCGACAATTTCAGTTATTCCGAATTGGTGAAGGACGATTCTGATTCGTTCGTTTTCTTTCTGATCGAAGCGTCAACTAATATCTCATAGCAAAATTTACTACGTCATGGTCCTTTAATTGGCGCTGTCGAGAATTTACTTGGCGAGATTTGTCTGAACATCGAAGTTGAAATTAAACAACCGCAAGGCTGGCCGAAACAAACGCTGGATGGTGATTTGAGGGGCTCGCGACTGCATCCAGATCAAGCCTTTGACCCCGCTTCTGAACGGAATAACGGCTGAGGAACAAGAACAGGAAATGACTAGAAGGCCTTGATACGCTACGAAGGATGTTTGATACGCTAAATGGTGATTCGAGAGGCGCTCAATTCCACCCGGACGGGGCCTATAACCGCGAGACGTGGCGGTTTGGGACCTGGATAGAGGTTCGAATGGAAGACTCTTCTTGAGCTGTACCATCCCTCAGGTCACCTGATTCTAGCGTAGCCTGTATAGGTGAAATTTTCTTTCTGGTTGTTGACAAGTCGGCATTTGTGACTCGATCCGATCATCTTTTTGAGCGCATTCTTGACAACCGTATTCGCGAAATCGAATTAAGCCGGATTTGTCAAAAACTGCGAAACTACTGACGCAACACACGCTGCGCGGTAACTCATGAAGAAACACCGTGAGAAGCATTGCCCTCTTTACATTGCATTTATGGATTTAGAGAAAGCGTTTGACCGTGTGCCACACAAATTAATCTGGTATGATTTACGACAACACTTGGTGTCAGAAGAGCTCGTGCGCTAAGTTCAATTGCTCTACGACCATCCGAAAAGTAAAGTTCGAAGTATGGCGGGTATATCAAAACCGTTTCGTGTCCCTGGTGGTGTTCATGAAGGAAGCGGCCTCTCACCACTCCTTTTTGTTCTTGGACACCGTCACATGGGACATCCAACGTCCAGCGCCCTACACACTGCTTTATGCAGATGATATTTTACTGTCGCCTCATACAAAAAATGATGATGGACAAGCTAAAAATGGAATGATCACCTCATGCAACACGATCTCAGATTGAATTTAAACAAAACTGAATTTTTGACGACCGATCCCCATGAAACAGGCAGAATCATTGTCAGCGGCAGTGATTTGCCCAGAATTGAGCGATTTAAATACCTCGGGTCAACGCTATCAGCCAATGGAGAACTGCGTTATGAAATTGCTTCACGCATTAACGCAACCTGGATGAAGTGGCGTTCCACAGCCGGTGTTCTTGGTGATCAACGTATCAACGGACGTCTCAAATCTAAAATTTACCGCAATGTCGTCCGTCGTGTCACTCTCTATGGTTCTGAGTGTTGGCTGGTTACAAAAGATAATGAACGGCGTCTTGCAGTAATGGAGACGAAGATGTTGCGTTGGACTAGTGGCATGACACGTTTCGATCACATCCGAAATGTTGGTGCTTAAAAGTGGCGGTGAAGAAGACGGGGCGGTAACCCTGTCGGCCAAACCAAAACCAAGTGGCCGAGGAGAACCTTAATATTGGTGTCACCGGGAGACGCTGTACTCACTTTGGCTTGCCGGCCGTGATGCAGTAGGCGAATGCTTCAAAGGCCTAATCAGGGCGATGAGACCCGAGTCTGAACAGGGTATACTGGTACCATGGGAACCGAGATAGCCCCTGGACTCTCATACTTCAGGTGAACTCCCGTTGTATGTAAGTACAGCTCGATTATTTGCGGTTGCCGCCTAGTGGGAGCTTCATGGGGGTTGTTGGTTATGCTCAAGCGAGAAGAGACCTTCGGGCCTCGGCGTGGTGTTGCGTTTCAACACAGGGTGCCGTACTCCTTAGTTCGGTAGAAATTTAGGTAGATCTTGCATACATCAGTATGAATGCTATGCCATGCGAGAAAAGCGTCTTCGATGGTATGGTCACGCAATTCGTGCTAACGAGAATTTACTTGCCAAAATTGGTGTGAACATCGAAGTCGATGGTAAACGATCAAAAGACAGGCCGAAACAATGGTGGCTTGATACTGTGGATGGGGATTTAAAAGCCTCGAGATTGCACTCAGATCAGGCATTCGATAGAGCCAAATGGCGAAACCGATCACGATGAGCCGACCCCGCTTGTGAAAGGGCAAAGGTTGAAGAAAAAGAAGAAGACAAATCGGCCTTTGACTGAAGATTTCAGAACAGTTTTGCCTTAATTTCTTACACTACATAATTTCAATGAAGGGTGCCCAAAAATTGATGTTACGACCCCCTTGAAATCCTGCTGACGCTAGGCGCAACCCATGTATCCTTTTGCTGGATTTTAATGAAAATTAGTGAAGTGCTAATTTTGACATCACCAATAATAGCCAATCTCGGTAACTGCCTGATTCATCGAAATGAGTTTCATATAATATAAAGCTCAGCTTGAGAAGGCACCTGTTTTTGTAAGCAAGCTTGAAACCGACGCAGGAAGAGAGTGGGAAGGGGAATTTCAGTTATTCAGAATAGATGAAGTGCGCTTCTCATTCGTTCTTTTGTGAGGTACAGAATGTGTTTTTTTCATTATGGTTTGATTTTGTTGGCGATAAAGCCACAACAGTAGCCGAATTGCAAGGTTGTTGGCAAATACTCCACTCCACTTCCACTAAATTGGTCCTTTCGTTAATTAACTTCTCCAAAGCGTCGTTAATTATTCATTCATCTTTTTGTAAATTTCTGGTCCGCCTATTTAACCGAAAACTTTTCTTCTGGACGTGCTTTTCTTGCGGACATTACTGAAAACGTTTAAAATCATTCCCATCATTACATGCTGTGCGTTCTTCTGCTATTAATACCCTTTTTGTCCAGCATCATTGTTTCTTTCTTTAGCTTTCATTTATTATTCAGTATTTCCTTTGAACATTGATAGAAAGTCAATGTCCTTCAAATTAGTTAATATTTTTCAGTTTTAGATTAAAAGTCTGGCTGGTGTTTAATTTCTATTCTTAGGTGCAATTGCGTTCAACTACGTAGTCCATGTTCAACGTGCCGACCTTTGTACTCCGTTGAAATACCCAGAATCCATAGTCTAAACATAAAATCTTGGCTCCAGGCTACTATTTTTTTCGAGAGGCCAACTACTTTCTAAACCACCAAATACGTCAGTTTTCTCCCTCTTTAAATGTCGATTCCCCGGTTATCCAAAAGCACTTGCTTCCTTGATATCTTCTTGCTAAAATTTTAATTAAAACTATGGCAATAACCATATAATTAAACTTTAACAAGATCAAAAAGCAACACTTTCCCAGCGAGAACTAATCAAAATTATAAAACGAGTTTTTCCTATAACCGAAAACCACCTAAGGAATAATCTCAAAAGAGCAATACTTATTTCGGCGGCTTCTTGGTTAACGTCTTTTTCAATGCAGGCTCCGAGGACAGCGAAGTTTTGCCCGGGTCCTGTTTCAACATCCATTTAATCAGTTCCAGTTCTTTGATTGAAATTCAAACAAAAAAATGTACACTAGCTCATTACTTTAAGGATGCTTTGTTGAATACCCAATTTTGCAAGTCTTCCTTTCACTATGCGGGGCTGCTCAGACGCGTTGCGAGGACTTCAAATAAAGGCAAAGTACAGCAACAACTCCCAACATATTTAGGTAATGAAAATTCTGTTCGTCAAAACTAAACTCCTTTCTCTTGATTTTCTCCTTTGAATGTTGTACGGTTTTGTTTTTCGTTCCGTCAGAGGCGGCTTGCCTGCTTCTTTATGCACTCTGCCTGTTGTTCCTCGTCGTGCCCGGATCCTGTCTCAGGCTTGAGTGCGAGCTGGCTGCAATGTCGCTTCATTTCTTAACTCAGTAAAGTAACGACTTAACTTCCTTACAAACAGAAAAAAACTTGAACAAGTTAAAACTTTTAATTTCAATAAGGAAGTTGCCGGTTAAAGAATGGAATGGAAGTTTCAGAAAGTAAGCCCTAAATACTTCTTCCCCAGGACTTTTTAATATCAGGAATACCTGTGTACTGAGAATTCTCGTGGCAATCTCGGGAAAGCTGGCTTGCCGTACTCCTTGACTTCTACGAGGAGCCTTCGCGTGGCATAAGAGCTGGATCCTTAGCGTGTTAGACAGTATTTTATGTTAACTGTCCTCACAACTTTGTGAAACTTTTTCGCGTACAAACGAAGTCATGTTCGGTGTTCATCAGATAATGAAGGAAAATATGCCGTTTTGGATTCGTAGTGATAGGATGCATTTAGAAATGCAGGCAACGGTTTACATTCAAATGGTAGAAATAGGAAACATTCGATACCGAACAAAATTGTTATCAATGTTTGTTATGGTCCTGATAGAAAGGGTTTCCAATTGATCCAGTCCATCATCAAATGGATGATAGAAATTGATCCTTGATCCTTAAAAAAAAAATCCACACCAAAGCCCTTAACTTGCAAATATTCATCTATGGGTGAAGTCTATTTCAGCCAAATGCCCTGCCGGATACACTTTTATTTCCATGTTGATTCGAGTCCGCCTGATTATTCATGATTATACGTTCTTCTTCAAAATTTTATGTACCAGGTGTACAAGCTTAAATCTGCTGTTTGCTCACAGATGGTGTCAGTGAGCGTATCAAACTGCTATGAGCACGCCATATTTGTTTTTCTTAGTACGACATTTGTCAACAATTGTCAGTCGATATCATCATCAATTTCATGCAAAAACATATTTTTCCTCGTCAATAATCATGTCCAGTTTTGTTCCCGGAAAAAAACATTCGCAGAAAGCTGTACTTTTTTGCTTCAATTTGAAGTAATCAGCCGCTGAATCACATCGCTTGTTTAGGCCTACGGCGACAATGCTCTATCGAAAACAACGTGCCGAGACTGGTTCCGTCGATTCAAATATGATGATTTAGATCTGAGCGACAAGGAGCGTGAAAATCGGCCCAGGAAAGTTAAGGACCACGAATTGGAGGCTCTTTTGGACGAGGACGATACTCAAATGCAGAAAATGATCGCCAAGCAATTAGGTGTTTCTCAACAAGCCGTTTCCATGCGTCTACGTACAATGGGTGCCGCATCAATTTAACGGCAGGCAGATGGAGCGGCGCCAAAACACATGCGAAATCTTGCTTGCCCGACACAAAAGAAAGATCTTTTTGCATCGGATTGTGTGTAAGCGAAAAAAATTGTGTGTTGATGCCGGCCAACCAGCGACATCTTCTGTAAGACCAAATTGCTTCGGACGGAAGACGATGCTGTGCGTGTGGTAGAAGCCCGGTGAAACTGTCGATGCCCACCGTTATCACCAACAACTCATCAAATTTCATCGTGTTCTGAATGAAAACCGCCCAGAATATCAGCAAAGACATGAAAAGTTGATTTTATTCCATGATAATGCTACATCGCACACGTCGAAAAAAGTTCTAGACTACTTAGAAACGCTTCACTGGCAGATACTACCTCATCCCGCTTATTCACCATACCTGGCCCCATCTGACTATCATCTGTTTGCATCGGTGGGCCACTCGCTCACTGAGCAGCACTTCGATTCTTACGCAGGCGTCCGAAAATGGCTTGATGAGTGGTTTGCCTCGAAAGATGAACAATTTTATTGGCATGGTATCCATAAATTACCGGAGAGATGGAAAAAATGTTAAGATAGCAAGGACAGTATTTTGAATAAAGTTTTTTTTGGATCCTATAAAAAAATGTGTTTTTCTTGAGAAGAAAACAGCGGATTTAAGCTTGTACACCTGATATACATATCTTTATATTGATTCTATCCCTCGATTGGCTTGTCTTCACGGTTCTCCTCTGCCTTTTCAATTCCATCAGAAACTTTTCCCTTTATTTTGCGTACTATAAGACCAGCTTTCATGGAAAGCTTCATCTACGCTATAAGAGATCATCTGTGTTGCTCCTTTGATTCTATCAGCTAGTTTATAGTTTCTGCGATTGCCCAAAATGAATGAGTTGGAAGGGCTACCTATTATTAAGTTCTGAAAGTGTAACATCATATAACGTTTGCCAGTTCCCACCCGGAGGTACTTTACCAGGTCATATACTGTAATAATATATTATGAATACTTCCCTACCTTTATAAGTCCATAGACGATCCCAAGCCCGCTTAACAAATTAGAAGCGAAGAGTTACTCTAGTAGGCCATGTAACGAGAAACCATAGGCCAACCCCGCCAATATATGGTATTTTCAATGAAGATGGGAAGTCGGTAATTTAAAGACTCCCCTGTGGGTTGTGGTTGCAGAATTCATTCGAAGTATCCACTGTTATCGTAAAAGGTAACTTCCGAAATTAATAATTTTCCGCAAACGGCTACCACTCCTAGAAATTTGACCAAAATTCGCCCAAGATCTTTTGCATTCGTCAACGGTTTACAAATGAATTTGGTACGTTCGAATATTGGACTTTAGTCCAGGCAAATCAGCAACAGATCAGATTTTCTCTCTGCGGCAATATGGAATATGGCCATCAGTTGCACCATCTTTTCTTCGACTCTAAAGCCGCCTATGACAGCATAGCCAGGGTAAAACTGTACACGGCCATGAGAGAATTCGGAATCTCGAAGAAGTTGATAAGACTGACTAGGCTGACCCCGATCAATGTGGGAAGCTAGATAAAAGCAGCAGGATCACTCTCAAGACCATGGAATGAACAACCCAAGTTGTACCGTCTACCTTCATCCAGATCCAGATCTCTGAAGGCAAACCGAAGTATATACGGTGGGCGGCTCACTTAACAGTATGGATGAGGATGATCCCGCCTGAAAAATCTGTAAAATTTGAGATGGAGCGATGGCGTAATTCAGGATGCTAAACCGCTTTTAGAGATACCGAATTGCTGCTCCGGGGTGTCTGGAGTTCATTACTAAGGCAGGCCTAGACCTGCTCCGGGGTGTCTGGAGTTCATTACTAAGGCAGGCCTAGACGGGATACCAGATGTTGCACCGTTGATGATGATGTTTCTCCACAATCGTATCGAGGTGTCCAAAATGCTACGAGTTACATTTCAACAGCGTTGTGTTATACATCGTCGAAGACTTCCATTGTAGAGGATGACGATGCCATCTATAAGCAATCGAACGAATTCCAGAAAAAGCTTCCTACTGAAAATATTGTGAACTTGGCAGAAGATCTAGATGTCTAGGAGAGCTCTGATAACGTCTTTTTAATAATCGTGGTTTCAGAAACCTAGTGGCAATGGTGAGAGTAGTTACAGCCTCCTCCGCCTCGACAACAAAACCTACCCGAAGGTTAGTTGAGTTTCAATCGTATGAGAACACAAATATAATCTGATCGACCACATCGCGATCAGCAATACATTTCGTTCTTTTCTGGAAATATGAAACAAGTCGGAATACCGGAAGCTCGCGCTTCGGGTATAAAGGTTTTGTGTTCATCTTATCTAAGAAATTTCAACGCACATTTTTCTACTCGTATACAGCTACAAAACTACGAGACATACGTACATATTACAGCCGTAGATGTTACGCTCACCCTAAACAAACAAACTGCCTATTTTCGAATACTGTACACTTATAGGCACGTATATAAATTGATCGTACCTATATTTCCGATTTACTTCTTATATCGATCTGAATTAGGGACTACCGGCAAAGTTCATTAGTACTCATATACTATATACCTACATACACATATGTCTCGTTGGAATAATTGATATTCATATACAAATGATTAAAGAACTAAAACAAAATAATTCTTTTCCACCCAATTCGTACGAACTTACTTCGTTGTTGTATTGACGAATTGATATGTGATGATGGCGTCATCAGGTTGTAGAGTGCACGAAATTCACAAAAAATTGTAAAGTTTTACTTCCTATAACTTTGTTAATAATAGTTGGATTTTCCTCAAATTGTGCATTATATTCTTCATTATACCCATGCCAAATTTTGTACTTCTGGGACGAACATAAGGGGAGTGCCGGGTAAATTTCTAAAATGTCGAAATATACTATTGTTAACATTATTTGGGCAGATATCGGAACCGGATATATTTTGAGGCCTAAACTTCGTAGAGATGCACTATTGACATTTTTTTCAGATTTTTCGGTTGGATAGGTTCTGAGAACAAGACCTGTTACACTTTTTGATGGTCATATTTTGAGCCCTCACTCCCCTATGTTTCACCCAATATCAAATATTGAACCAGTTCCGAAAAGTACTAATTGAGACCTTTCATTTGATACCCCACATGGCCACATTTTATGAAAAAAAAAATTGCGCCCTCCTTTCACATGTATGGGGAGCCCCCCTTAAACTTAACACAAAATGGCGGCAGTTACTGCATGTAAAGGGAACGGCAGATCAGATACTCCCACTAATTTTCGTGACAATCGGTTCAGCCGTTTCCGAATAAATCGGCTGTGACAGACAGACAGACAGACAGGCAGACAGACAGACAGACAAACAGACAGACATCAAATCGATTCTAATAAGGTTTTGTTTGACACAAAACCTTAAAAAGGAGGCGTTGACATGCGCCTCGAGGCAGATTCTCGTTTCATCGTAGTCTACGTTGATTTGCATATCGCCGTCATATGGCTCCCTCATTCCAAAATGTTAGATTTCCACAATAGTGACTCATCATATGCAGATGATTTCATAGAGGGCAGTACCCGGATTTCAGACTTTTGACCGCTTTGGTTTCCAATCCATTCTGTGGAATGAATTTGATTCGTTTGGAGCCCGCTTAAACCCTCTCTGACACTAGTGTGTTCGCCTAGTAGTACCCAGATGTCATGACATTTCTCTACCCGGGTCCCGCAGGTCCCATATGCCATCTGGCTATAGTCTGTATGCTAAAAGGCTCACCTCTCTCGGTATGATAAGGTTTAAAATTGGCCGTCCTGGTGACACTTACCGTGGTATAATAAGTGAGTGGCAGCAGAGACCCCTATTCATTGCCACCGTTGCTGCTACTTTTCTAGTAAATCCCGACTTGTCACCGTTCAGTAATATTTTCAGGCATGTTTATTCGTCTGTTCCCGTTTAGATGGTTTGCCATACTTTTTAGTCTATCCGGACCATTCTCGCAAAAATACACACACTGCCTGGGATTGGTCTCATACACTAGTACTTCCTCCGGTGCAGCGTATAATAGTGTAGTGGTTTCCTCATAGGCGTAGGCTTGTTATCCCTTGAAATTAATCTCCACTCAATTACGACCGAAGGTATTTGATAACTGCTTTGAAGGGACGGCATGGCCACCAACACGAATACTAATCGTATTCGTTATCCTACAGTTGGTAATCAAGAACGCCTCCGTCTTTTATTCCGCTAGGTCAAGCTTTCTCCAGCTCCGCTTTTATGGCGCTGATGGTCTAGTTAGGGTACACTTTATTATTTTCTGGCTGTTTTGCAATGACAACCACAGCCAGATCATCCGCGAAATCGATTGAGCTTCGTAATCCTCCTGTCGTGATGGTGTAGCGCTTCACTGCCTCATCCGTAGCGTACTAAAATGTCCTTTCCGAGAGGTAAATTTCAATTAGTTTAGTCAAGTAACTACGAACACTATCCCCAGCTTGGAGCAAACAGCAATGTGTTAAGGAGTCCTGCTCGGAGGCTCGTGGGGTAACACCTACAGAATCGTAATAAAGCAATTCAAAGGCTGTTCACCTCCGCATATTACGTGCCCTACTCTCTTGTTGAAAATCATCCAGGGTTTATTCTCACAGCAAAAGAATGGCACTGACAGCTTCCAACGACCTCCAAATGTGGCCGCGAATCCAGCAGTTACCATAGAGGAGCTACTGGAAATCTGCGGTAAAATAGCTGGCAGTAATGCTCCGGGTCTGGACGGAATACCGAACAAGGTCCTTAAGGTTGCCGTGAAATCTAGATGGGACATGTTAAAAGCGTACATGTTCGAGGGCTATTTTCTGAAACATGAAAGAGGTAGAAATTGGAACTGCTGGCTAAGGTTGGTAAACCATCCTCCAACAGACCCATATCACTTCTAGAGGCTTGATGAAAAATGCTAGAATTGATTGTATACAATAGACTCCTCCCGGTTGTCGAAAGTCAGTTTTTGTATGCATCAAGTTTCTCCACTAGCTCCATGCTATTTTTTACTGAATACTTGCTATGATAATTTCCGATGGTGCTGATTTCTTTCATAAGCCACTTTGTAATTTTATAGGTTGGAGAGTTGGTTCTTGTGTCACATTACCTTGCTGATGAATTTTTGGCTGGATCCTCATTCTCAGTAAAGACGGGTTTGGCATACTCAAGTCTGCAAGGTTTCCTAGTGTTTTCTTACTTTCGTTGAGCGCTTTTTCTATCCTTTTTATTGAGACATGAAGAAGATTGTTCCTCAACCTGAAAAAATTCCCATTTTTCAATTTATCTGCTAGGGCACTGTTGTATTCATTCTTATCCATTACTACAACCGCGTTTCCTTTGTCGGCTTTCGTCTAGAAAACATCCCTTTCTCGTAATTTCTTAACTACCGGGTCATATCGGTATGTTTTTCCACTTGTTGTTCTCTTGTTCAGAATATCCTCCACTTCTTTACGAACGATATCCTTTGATTCGCAGCCTAGATGCCAGCTTGCGTGTTGTATAATAATTGTTTCTGACGATTTGTTCATGACAAAGTTCGGTATTTGTTGAACCTCTAGGGTAAAGGCTCGCATAATTTTCTGTTTAGCAAATCCCGTTTTCGTCTTTTTCGCATTCGAATGCTCTATCTATTTTAAATATCTTGGGTTCTAGCTGAGTCCCTTCCATTGTTAGGTATTCTCCTAGCCTCAGGTGTGCATTGTAAGCAACTAGGTTGAATTTGTCCATTATTTTTGTACTTTTCATCGATACTGTCCTTCAGAAGCAATCGCAGAATAGGGACATACCCTAACGATGGACAATGTGGATGTTATGAAGCGGATGCGGAAAACCGACCTCTTAGATGCAGCGGAAAGCATCGTCATCATCATTATCATCATCATCATCAACGGCACAACAACCGGTATCCGGTCTAGGCCTGCCTTAATAAGGAATTCCAGACATCCCGGTTTTGCCCGAGGTCCACCAATTCGATATCCCTAAAAGCTGTCTGGCGTAATGACCTACGCCATCACTCCATCTCAGGCAGGGTCTGCCTCGACTTCTTTTTCTACCATTGCCCTCATAGACTTTCCGGGCTGGATCATCCTCATCCATACGGATTAAGTGACCCGCCCAACGTAACATATTGAGCCGGATTTTATCCACAACCGGATGGTCATGGTATCGCTCATAGATTTCGTCGTTATGTAGGCTACGGAATCGTCCATCCTCATGTAGGGGGCCAAAAATTCTTCGAACGATTCTCCTCTCGAACACGGCCAAAAGTTCGCAGTTTTTTTTTGCTAAGAACCCAAGTCACCAGGGAATACATGAGGACTGGCAAGATAATTGCCTTGTATAGTAAGAGCTTTGACCCTATGGTGAGACGTTTGGAGCGGTTTTTGTAAGCTGAAATAGGCTCTGTTGGCTGACAACAACCGTGCGCGAATTTCTTCATCGTAACTGTTATCGGTTGTGATTTTCGACCCTAGATAGAAGAAATTATCAACGGTCTCAAAGTTGTATTCTCCTATCCTTATTCTTCCTGTTTGACCAGTGCGGTTTGATGTTGTTGGTTGGTTGGTTTTCGGTGATGACGTTGCTATCGTATACTTTGTCTTGCCTTCACTGATGTGCAGCCCAAGATCTCGCGCCGATCGCCGCCTGCTCGATCTCGGGTCGTTCTTCCCATGATGTCGATATCGTCAGCATTGACCAGTAGTTGGGGGGATTTAAAGAGGATCGTAGCTCTTGCATTTACCTCAGCATCACGGATCACTTTCTCCAGGGTCAGGTTGAAGAGGACGCATGATAGGCCATCCCCTTGTCGTAGACCGTTGTTGATGTCGAATGGTTTTTTGCTGCTTTTATCTGGCCTCGCACATTGGTCAGGGTCTGCCAAGTCAGTCTTATTAATTTCGTCGGGATACCGAATTCTCTCATGGCCGTATGCAGTTTTACCCTGGCTAGGCTATCATAGGCGGCTTTAAAGTCGACGAATAGATGGTGCAACTGGTGTCTATATTCCGACAGTTTTTCCTTCGCTTGCCGCAGAGGGAAAATCTGATCTGTTACTGATTTGCCTCGGGAGAAGCCTCTTTGGTATGGACCAATGATGTTCTGGGCGTATGCGACTATTCGGCTTAGCAAGATAACGGAGAATATCCTATAGATGGTACTCAGCAACATGATACTTCTATAATTGTTGCACTGTGCGATATCTTCCTTTTTATGTATGAGACAGATAATGCCTCTTTGCCAATCGGCAGGCATTGGTTCGCTGTTCCATACCTTGCGCACAAGTTGATAAACCACTTGGTGTAACTGGTCGCCTCCACATTTAACTAATTCGGCTGTAATTCCATCGGCTCCTGGCGACTTATGATTTTTAAGTCGATGAATTGCACGAATTGGTGGTGGCAGTATTTGTCCGCCGTCTTCAGCTGGCGGGACCGATAGTTCGCGGATGTTTTGGTTAATCAGTAGCTCATCAAAGTACTCAACCCATCGCTCCAATATGCCCATTCATTCTGCTGACTTGTTGGTAAAACTTCCCCCTTCTGCGCCTGGTGCGGTTGCTCACTGTATTTTTGTAGTTCACAGACTTGTTGGTTCTACCAGGCTTCTTTTTTCCGTCTGAGAAGTCGCTTCTCCGCTCGACGTGTGTATGATTTTGATATCATACTTGGGACAGGCTTGGAGGGTTCGGTCAACTGCCTCATAAAAGGTATCCTTCTCCGGCTCTGCAGTCTCCTCTGTAGGGGCGGGATCGTTTATCAGAATTAGAGAATTAGAAATCGGAAGTGGGAATAGACAAGTGTATCGCCAGAGATAGATCCGGGATTGTCGAAATAAAGTTCTTGAAAATGTGAACCAAAGGCAGGTAAGTAAGCAGCTCACATACGATCTATGGCAACCATATGGTCGATGCAACCTTAACACGCGATCAACGCTTGGATTCCCGTCCATAAAATCCTGCATGATGGCAGGAGGAAAATTTATTAGTGAAATAGGACATCGTGATACTATGACTTTCACGCCTGTGTTTTATGATAAAGTAAGTAAACAGGAGAGCCTACTTCTATTGAAATATTGATTTTTTAATAACAATTCTAAGCAATAAAATTTTGTTAACTCTCTCATAAATTATTTGGTGGCCATTTCTGCATTTTTAATTCACATCGACAGTGCCTGCTTCAGCTTAAGTGCTTCAATCGCATGATATAATAGTTTCTTGGGCCATTACCCCGATTTAATAATTCAGTTCCTTCGGTGGCGATTATTAAGCATCCAATAAAGTTAGGGCAGTGGAAAACAACTCCAATATAAATGAAATTAGAATTCTATGCTCGAATCGTGGAGCTAATGCTTATGTCAACAACTTCCTTTATTAACCCCTATATGTGTTTTATGCCCCTAAAAGGTTTTTGTGCGGCACCTTCCACACTATCCGAACGCCGTCAAACAGCATATTTGTTCTTGGTCGTGGTTTGGGTAATGGATCTCACATTCTATAAATTACCCACATAAATGTTTATGTTGTTGTCGCTTTTTGTTCTAAGATAGCATTAAAACCTGCAAGTTGGTAGGACTACCTTGCAGCCCACTAAAATCACTCGTACGGGCGCAACACTTTCCGGCCTCTTTTCCTTCTCGGTGTCCTTTAACAATTCAAGTGTTGCGTGTGGTCTATAATTAGAGTTTAATTGAGTATTCATGTAAAATTACAGAGCCGTATCGCATATCGATATGAAATGACGGGTATTGTCGGCCATGCAGACACAAAAGAAGAAAATGTGCGCTTTTGAAAACACAAATATGACTGGTAATTGCAGGAACAATTTACGTATGAATTCGGTTTCCTGCTTTGAACTTTATCTGGGAAAGCGGATAGAGCCATATTCCACTTTTTTGGGAGAGTTGTCTAGACGATTGTATCGGAGGTTATACCAAGGCCTGCAGGATAGTTTGCACGAAACAATGATGACAATGCCGTGGTTGCCTATTTATTTTCAGTTTTATCGCTTTTATGAGTGCAACAAGTTAACTTTGAGATTTTCGAAATGAGTAACTGTTGCGTGTAAAAGGAAAAAATTATAGCGCAATCAGCTATGAATCACAGCTGCATTAAACCTCAACCCATTCAACAAATTTCTTTCTTTGATTACTTATGATGACATGATGGCTTAATTGGGTTTTGGGCCGCTTTCATTTAAAGATCATCCGAATGTATCATCCAGTTTGAAATTCTTAGAAGTTTAGACTATCTGTATCACCTATGCTCTCCTTGTATGTTTCTGGCTTGAGAGATGGAAACTGTCCTGAATCAGGGCCTTAAGCCCATTTGTTTGACACAAAACCTTCGATTCGATGTCTGTCTGTTTGTCTACCTGCCTGTCACACTCGATTTTTTCGTAGACGGTTGGAGCTATTGTTACGGAATTTGGTGAGAACATGTGTTCTTTGAATCCCTTTATATGGCGCCATTTTCTGCTGAGCGTAGGCGGGGGGGTATCTCTACACGTGCGAAAGGGAGGTGTACATTTTTTTGGCGAAATGAATGGGCAAGAAACGTAGGCGAGCGAGGGCTCAAAATGTGTTCCCGAAAAGAGTGTGGTCGAAGGGTAGTATAGGTCCCAAGGCGAAACGTGGATTGGTACACGCCGGAGCATAACACCTGGGAAACACCTGCCGAACCAACACCAACAACTCTACTGTCAAACCCTATCTCAACCTCCACATGGTGACCGCTGAGAGCTTTTCCTTAACGAAAACCTCAAGGCGGAGAAGGATGAAGCCGAGTAGCCAGCGCCTAAAAACAGAATTTTACCAACTGGTTCTCCAGGTTGGGCTAATAATCCAAGACGGAAAAAACTTGTTACGAACCCACAGCAGGAGCCTCGGACTGGACTGATAACACAATGACTAATCTGTTCAGGTAAACGAAATAATGATCTGCGCATTTTCTCATAGAACGTGCGCTCCCTATATAGAGAAGGAGTTGCCTAGCAGCTAATATAGGGCTGATTTAACAGCCTTGCAAGAGATGCGTTGGATAGGGACCGATTTTCTGGAGAAGAACGACTACACTATATATTACAGTGGCCATCCGGTAAATCATGTGTTCAGAGTAGGATTCCTAATCAGCCAGAAAATTAAACCTGCTGTTATCGGCTTTGAAAATATAAGCGAAAGGCTAAGCAATCTGCACTGGCAAGACAAATCCAGAAATATAAGCCACATTAAAGTTTACGTCCCTACAGAGAAGACTGCAGAGTCGAAGAAGGATACCTTCTACGAGGCAGTAGAATGAACCCTCGAAACCTGTCCCAGATATGATATCAACATCATACTTGGGGATTTTAACAGCCAAGTAGGGACGGAGCCTTTATTCAGGCGATACGTCGGCTCCCATAGCTTACATCAAAGTACAAATGATAACGGACTGCGGATTATTCAATTAGCAGCGTCACACGAAATGGTTCTTGGAAGTACTTGGTTTGCGTGGAAAGCAATCCACACACATACGTGCGCCTTTCCAGATGGGACCACTTTCAACCAAATTGACCACGTGTTGATCGAACGCTGCGACCTCTCAGCCTTGATGAATGTCAGAACATAAAGGGGGGCCTATATAGACTCGGATCACTATCTCGTTGGCATGGTGCTCCGAGCTCGAATTACGACACCACCTACAATCCCTTCTGACAATCAGGTGAGAGTGAACACTGAAGCCATCCACAACACAACCCTCCGCGACACCTATAAGAGGGAAATGGATGCTGCAATAACCGCAGTCAACAGAGGACCTGGAGATGAAGCATCAACAAATGATCTTCACAACCACTTGAAGAACGTTGTCATTGATACGGCCACAAACATATTTGGCCCCAGCCGCAAAAGGAGTCGGAACGGCTGGTTTGACGATGATTGTAAACTAGCAACGGAACGGAAGAATGCAGCATACCGAGTAATGTTGCAACAAGTCTGTGAACTCGAAAAGTGCAGGGAGCAACCGCACCAGGCGCGGAAGTTTTACCAATAAGTCAGCAGGATGAAGCCTTATACACTTCGATGCTCATCCTGTCGAGACAAAGAGGCAAATCTGATTTCCAACAGAATGGGCATATTGAAGTGATAGATTGAGTACTTTGATGAACTACTGAACAACCAGAACAACGTCGAGTTGGAGGTCCCGCCAAGTGAAAACGACGGAGAAATACTGCCACCACCAAGTTCAGGAGAAACAGTCCTTGCAATTCATCGGCTAAAAAATCATAAGTCGCCAGGAGGCGATGGAATTACAGCCGAATTGGTTAAATATGGAGGCGACCATTTACACCAACTGGTATGAGAATGTCTTGAGAGACTGAATACACTCGGCTCGTCCAACAAGGTCTGAATACTTTGGGTTCCAGGCCATGCTGGGTTGGAAGGCAACGGGGCAGCGGACGAACTAGTCAAGAAGGGAGTAGGGACGCCTTTATACGGGCCAGAACCATTCTGTGGAATCGGAAATGATTTCATGACTATGAATCTAAGAAATGAAGAGGAACGGTTGAGGGAACTATACTGGGCGGGCCTACCAGGAAAGGAGCAGTCCAGGGTGCTTATTGGGGGTACGAACCCATATGCTTAAACCTCACGAAAAAGGACTTCTCCTTCTTCTGGGAATTCTCACTGGTCACTGTCGGCTGAACTATCACTTAGGGAAACTAGGGTATCTACGGACACTACCTGCAGGTTTTGTGGAGGGAATGACGAAACCTCTATACACGTCCTGGGACAGTATCCGGCATCTGGGAGAACACTTAATACCAGATGCAAAACTGAAAGATCTGGAAGTAAGGAACATACTAAAGCTCCTAACGGTTATAGACCTGCTTGAGATATTATGATCAATAGGTACACCATAACCAGTAAAAGGGGCACAGTAGTTCTTCAAGGACGAGGTGCGACTTTCCCTTAACAGAATAATCATTACATCAAGTGGTTCATCAACTTGTGTTCAAGGTGTGGGACAGGGAATCAATGCCCGACGATTGGCAACGAGGCATTATCTGTCTCATACATAAAAAAGGAGATATCGCACAGTGCAGCAATTATAGAGGTATCACGTTGCTGAGTACCATCTATAAGATAGTCTCCGCTATCTTGCTAGGCCGAATAGTCCCATACGCCCAGAACATCATTGGCTCATAACAAAGAGCCTTCACTCCAGGCAAATCAGCAACAGATCAGATTTTCCCTCTGCGGCAAGCCATGGAAAAACTGTTGGAATATGGACAACAATTGCACCATCTGTTCATCGACTTTAAAGCCGCCTATGATAGCATAGCCAGGGTAAAACTGTACACGGTCATGGGAGAATTCGGAATCCCGACGAAGCTAATAAGACTGGCTAGGCTGACCCTGACCAATTTACGAGGTCAGATAAAAGCAGCAGGATCACTCTCAGGACCATTCGACATCAACAATGGTCTAAGACAAGAGGATGCCCTATCATGCGTACTCTTTAACCTGGCCCTCGGGAAAGTTGTCCGTGATGCTGATTTACATCAGCAAGAGGTACGATCCTCTTTAAGTCCGCCCAACTACTGGCCTATGCTGACGATATCGACATCATGGGAAGAACAACCCGAGACGTACAAACTTCCTTTATCCAGATCGAGCAGGCGACGATTGGCGCGAGATCTTGGGCTGCGCATCAATGGAGGCAAGACAAAAGATATGGTGGCAACGTCAGCACCGAAGACGAACCAACCAAAAACATCAAACCGCACTTGTTAAATTGGTAGAATAAAGATGGGAGACTACAACTTTCAGACCATTGATAATTTCTCCTATCTAGGGTCGAAAATCACAACCGATAACAGCTACGATGATGAAATCCGCGCACGGTTGTTGTCAGCCAACAGAGCCTATTTCAGCTTATAAAAACTGTTCCGCTCGAAACGTTTCACCATAGGGTCAAAACTTTTATTGTACAAGACAATGATCTTGCCATTGCTCAGGTATTCCTCGGAGACTAGGGTTCTTAGCGAGAAAAATTGCGAACTCTTGGCCGCGTTCGAGAGAAGAATCCTCCGAAGAATCTTTGGTCCTCTACATGAGGATGGACGATTCCGTAGCCAACATAACGATGAAATCTATGAGCGATATCATGACCGTCGAGTTGTGGATAAAATCCGGCTTAATAGGTTACGGTGGGCGGGTCACTTAATCCGTATGGATGAGGATGATCCAGCTCGAAAAGTCTATAAGGGCAATATCTATGGTAAAAAAAGAAGACGAGGCAGACCCTGCCTAAAATTGAGCGACAGCGTAGGGCAGGACGCCAGGCAGCTTTTAGGGATATCGAATTGGTGGACCTCGGCGGAAAATCGGGATGTCTGGAGTTCCTTATTAAGGCAGGCCTAGACTGGATTCCGGTTGTTGCGCCGTTGATAATGATGATGAAAGCAAACATCTATGACGATCGGTGTTCGATGCCAGGATAGCGAAATCGAGAGGCTGATTTACCACTAACTCGGCCATCCATTAGCACTGGAGAGGTGAAAGTTGATATGTTATATTCCGCAGGGTAATAATAATAATCGTTGGCACAACCATCCAATTGAATCAGTATGTTCGAGCGCTTCATTGAAGACAGTAATGAGGCACTGTAGAGGCAATGTGGTCAGCATTGCGCTCACCCGAGATTATTCCGCTACTACTTGTACACAGCTGAGAGTCAATTGGTATCCGATATCCAGATACGATCTGGATCTGGACTGTCCCCATCGAGATTTAAACCGCAGCTTTTCGCTACGACAGCCCAGCACTCTAACCACGGACATTCCGTACGATGTTTCTCTTTAGAGATATTTTATTCCAGTGAGTCTAATTTTCCGTAACCTTTTCGAGACGTTTATCTACCTATCACATATGAATGTAGAATATGTGTGCATCATAAAGTGGAATTCGGAGTTCAGCTTGATACAGAACTACCTTAAACCAACCTTCAGATATCAGATATTGTTTAATTAATTTTAGCACAAAATTTTTGCTCTCTTTGAAATTTAGGTCTCAATAAATTACATAATAAATAAACGTATGGAAATATTGGTTCATTGAAGGGCTTTTCTTTTATGATAGTAAACTGTATCATTGGCATCAACTCGCAACTATTTACATAAACGATCGCCACGAGCCGTAAATAATATAAACCCTAAATGAAACAAATTGTGCAAATATCAATAATGCAATTTTCACAAATTTCAAAAATGTTATCATTCTTCAATATGTGTTTTAGTTAAAAAAGTCAATACCATATTGAATTTTGATGGAGAGCAAAGAGAGGGCCAATTGGTTAGCAAATATGACCAAAGGTTAATAGTTTCGCTTAATTTAGTGCTTCCAGTCCCTGAAATAAATTGAACAGGGATCTGTAAATGGTCGAATGTTACAAAATTTTCTATTTTTTATTAAATTTAACATCATCAGTATCTGCTATATTTTCCCCATTAGTCTGGTCCTGAATTACTACCAGACGTACCGTATATCACTTTGCTTAATGAGCTATTTGACTGCTTCCTTCCGCTCGCTCTGAAGCAAATACTTACCGGAGGGTAAGCTTCCGTTCGAATGAACATAAAAACTCTCTTGAAGCCACTGTGGATCCCCACACCTTCCGACCGGGACTCACTTACGTGGAGAGCCCAAGATACGAATAGTCAATATTTACATCGATAAAATGCAATGTGGTTTCTATCAATATCGAAACTATCACTCCTTTGAGACAACTATTTGCTTTGCCGAACTTCGCCTGCACGAGTTAACTTCGAGTACCGCCGCTGCTTCAATATTCCTGCTCGGAGCCAGGAGTCTGGAGTCGGTGGAACCTAGTTCTCGCATCTGAATTTATATTGGAGTCGATGCTTCGGCGGAGGGAGCCAAAGTTAAAGTCGGAATTTGTATATTTCAGCCAATTCGATTCTTCGAAAGTTCATTAAATTTGAAACAGTGAAAAGGTAGCAAAGTTACCGACAAACTTATTTGACTATTAAAGATCTTTCAAGTTGTTGAATTTTAAAACATAAGAGCTGGGAGCCGTTGGGAGCGGATATACCTGGCAAAATCTAATGTTGGGAACTTATTCTTGATTTACTTATGGGAATTGTGATATGATGTTTTCCGAGAGCACGTTCACTTCTGAAAGACTCCACTTCACATTGTTGAATTTTGAATGGACTTTTAAGGAATTCGAGAAGGAATAGTCCCAGAAGGTTCCACATGTGTTTCCTCTTTTATGATATTTGAGAAAAGATTTGTTGTACATCATTCCATCATGAGTGGTGCCGTCATTCAGATACTTAAAATTTTTTATGTTGCCTCCTGTCGCAAGGCAAATTAAACCTGGACATTATGCATGTATGATGTTACCCACCATTCAAAATGATTCAGGAACTCTATCTAATGCTTCAGGTAGCTTTACAGATTTGATTTTCAAATCAGTACTTTATACTTTGATTTTGCTTTCTTGGCTCACAACGCAAAACTTTGTGCGAGAAATTTTCGTGCACAAACTGAAACTGTGCTGAGAAAAAAATGAAGAAAATTTGAAGGTACTTGTACTTCTAGCTAGAATTCTTTTGTTCTCAGGAATATTTATTTCACTGAACATACCTTCACGATGAAATGAAAATCATTAGAACGGACGTAGGCAGTGTTGGTCCAACTTCGGCAAGACAGCCAGAAAACAATTAAAGGTCCTTCAAGTATTATTATTATTATTCTGTTAAGGGAAAATCGCACCACGTCCTTGAAGAACTATTGTGCCTTTTTTACTGGTTATAGTGTACCTATTGATCATAGCATCTCAAGCAGGCCTATAACCGTTTGGAACTTTAGTATGTTCCCCACTTCCAGATCTTTCAGCTTTGCATCTGGTATTAAGTGTCCTCCCAGATACTTCGACATACTTTGTACAAGCGCCGGACACTGTCCCAGGACGTGTATAGAGGTTTCGTCAGTAGATATCCCTAGCTTCCCTAGGTGATAGTTCAGCCGACAATGACCAGTGAGAGTTCCCACTATGATTCGTCCCTGCTGTCTTCTTGGCTAGTTCGTCCGCAGCCTCGTTTCCTTCCAACCCAGCATGGCCTGGAACCCAAAGTATCCAGACTTTGTTGGGCGAGCCGTACCAGTTTAGAGTTCACCTGGTTGGACCTAAGTGCCTTGATCGCTGCTTGGCTATCGGTGAGAATAGCTATGTTCTGCCCTTTGTAAATTAAAGGAGGCACATTTGTCTATGGCGTATATTTCCGCCAGGAATATACTAGTGTACCTGCCCATTTGCGCAAAGTACACTTTCCTTGGACCAATGGCACCGGCACCCGCTCCCTCTGCTGTGAGGGATCCGTCAGTGTACCAAGTAATCAGTTGCTGGTTTAATCCGTATGTCGCAGCCACGCTCTCCCAGTTTGCCTTGTTACTCCAATGTGTTTCAAACTTCTTATCGAAGTGAAACCTCGTTGTCATATTATCCCTTGGTATCAGTAATTCGGGATACCGCCTAGAAAGAACATCAATTTTCCTTCGATTTAGGCAGCTCCCCGCCTCACTCATACTACTGGCCATCCTGAATATTGCCCTCCTTGCCTGCATCTGTATGTGCAGATGGAGAAGGGTTAATCCCAGAAGGACCACCAGGGATGCCGTTGGGCATGTCCTCATTGCCCCACTGATACACACGCAAGCCAGCCTTTGGAGCTTATGTAATTCCCTGGCTTGTGTGCTGAGTTCGGTTCTTTCTGCCCAGATTACGGCTCCATAGGTAATCATTCGCCTTACTATTGCAGTATATACCTAAAGTAGTATCTTCGGGCTGAAACCCCATTTTTTTCTTGCTATGAATCTGCAAGTCATCATAGCCCTCGTGGCTTTCCGACAAGTGTTTCCGACATGTGTCTTCCAGAGTAATTTTTGGTCTAGCGTAATTCCCAAATATTTTACCTCTGTTTCTCGTTTCACCTCCATATCATGTAATGTTATGGCTCCCATATGATTAAGCTTACGCCTCCTAGTGAATGGTACTATGGTGGTTTTGGCTGGGTTGATCGGCAGTCCCACCTTCCTGTACCAGGCACTAGTAATTCTTAGTCCTGTTTAGATTCTATCACATAGGGTATCTTCATATTTGCCCCTACAGATTAAAACAATGTCGTCCACGTAACCTTGGACTTCTATTCCAGTATTTGTTAACACGTCCAGGAGTTCATCCACTACCATACTCCGCATCAGCGGCGATAGTACCCCACCCTGTGGACAGCCTTGAGTGGTATTCATGACAATAGAATTTGCACCTGTCGGTCCCTGCTTTCTTGGATTTTGCCCATCCAGAATGCCAGGGTGTTTCCCACTCCTTTGCGGCCCACGGCATCTTGTATCTCTGTGTGCGATATATTGTCGAATGCTCCTTCGATATCCAAAAACGCGCACAGTGCGATTTCTTTTGTTTCTATGGCACCCCGTAGTACCTCTGTCAGCGGATACAGAGCAGTTTCAGTTGACCGTCCTGCCCGGTAAGCGTGCTGACAGTGATGTAGGGTATTACGCTTTAGAACGGTAGTTCTAATGTAGTTGTCTATGACTTTCTCCACCGTTTTGAGTACGAACGATGTTAGACAAATTGGTCTGAAAGATTTAGGGTGAAAAGGATCCTTTTTACCCGCTTTCGGAATAAAGACCACTTTTGCCCGTCTCTATGCCCTTGGTATGTATCCTAGTGCGATGCTCCCCCTTACCACCCTCAGAAGAGACTCTAAGATAATTCCTAGGTCTCTCTGGATAAGTACTGGGAAAATGTCATCTACTCCGGGAGATTTCAGTGGTTTAAAAGTTCCCACTGTACACCTTAGCCTAAGTTCTGAGCATACCTCTTTTGCTAGTTTCCAGCTCTCCTTCCTTGCCCTTTTATTCGTTGTTGGGGTGTCAGGCAGATTATTGTCGCCTGCCGCCGAGGGGTAGGACCCCGGGAAATGAGTTCTGAGAAGCAAGTGTACCCTGTTCTCCTCATTCTCGGTAAATGTCCCATCTTCCTTTTTCAAGCAGACAGAGGATATTCCCCTGTCTTTGGCTGCAGCCTTGTACAGCCTGGTTGCTTCTGTGATCTGTTCAATCCCGTCACAGAATTCCCTAAAGCTGTTCCGTTTCGCTTCCCTGATCGCGTTGCTAAACGCAGTCAGTGCATTTTTATACCTCTGCCAGGCCCCGGTTTGTTTTGCCCGGTTAAAGAGTTTTCGTACCTCTGTTCTCATTCTGGCTAGGTTTTTGTTCCATCATGGTACATCCCTTGATGACTTGACTGTCTTGGCCGGACAGCTGGCCTCATATGCGTCAATGACGATTGCGTTGAGGTTTTCCACCACCGTTTCTAATTCCAGTTCGCTCCTGATGTCACCGCCCCCTTGAAGGTGGGCAATGTTGTTGCTCAGGTGCATTGTGTAGGATTCCCAATCCGTTCTCTTGGGATTCCTTATTATACTTTTTATTTCGGAGTTATCCTCCATGTCGTTTCTGATTATCCTGTGATCAGACATTGAGGGTTCATCCGATACCCTCCAATTCCTGACCATTCCGTTCATTAGGGTATTTCCTAGAGTCATATCTAGTACCTCCTGTCTGGTGCTGGTCACAAATGTTGGAGTGTTCCCTACGTTGTATATTTCTAACTTATTGCTAAGAATAAATTCGAGAAGGTCCTCACCTCTACGATTGGTGTCGCTGCTTCCCTAGACTTCGTGGTGGGCGTTGACATCGCAGCCGAGAAGAAGTGGTAACGCCCGCGCCTCGCACTACTTCGTCAGCTTTCCGACTTGTTCCGGTGGAGCCCGGCTCTCGTCTCCTGGGAAGTATGCCGATGCTACAACTGCCTCTCGAGTGCTCCTCCCGGCTTCCAATGAGACTTGGATAGCCACAAGGTCCCCGGTTAAGAACTTTGAAAGACATATGTATTTTAAATTACGTTTGAGATTTATGCAAGGTCTTGGTTTTTCACAAGAGGAGTCCCAAATTACCTGCATGCTTCCTCCTTGCAGACCGCGAATCTGCCCTCGGTACACCCAGGGCTCCTGAGCCAGCACTATTCCAATGTTCTCCTTGGAGTTTGCCCTTGCAATCACTGCAGATACAGCTCTCGCATGGTGGAGGTTTATCTGGGATATCCTAGTGCTGGCCATTGGCTTCGTTATTGTTTGGGGCTCTTCTCCACTGTCGGAGTGTCACCCTCCTCCTCCGACATGGCGCTTTCTTGCGCGTCGCTGTCCACCCCGAACCCTAGGAGTCCTAGGTCTAGGTCGTCCAGCTTCCGCTCTGCACTGGGCAGCAGTCTATTTCCTTGGTTGATCCATTTCTTTCCGCCTCTATGGCTTCCGAGACTTCTTCAGGGACCTCGGTAAGTTTTTCACCCGATGCCTCCTCCGAGGTCTCTTTCCTCGGCTTTTCCTTGTTCACATGCACGGGTATGCTGCCAAATCGCTAGTTGATATGACAACTTCGACGTGTAATTGCCTCCAGGGATCGGTAATCTACCCCGATCGTGAGGAGTTTACCTTTTCCCTCCACCTTGCTTCTGAAGACTCTCCATAGTCGAGTATGGAGATCTTCATTCTGAGCAATTAGGAGTCTCATAAGGTCTTCTGTTTCTATTGCCGCGGCCTTTGGGAGAAAAACTGTCACCATGTGGGCTCCTGGTATATCATCCCCAGCACATGTTGACAGTTCTACCCCTTCCCAGTCTGGCAATCTAGGAAGTATGGTTCTAACCCATTCTGCGGTGCCTTCCGTCGCGCAGTCCACCAGTATAAGGCCTGGTCGAAAGCGTATCCCGGTGAACACCAGTTTCGACATCCAACCCTTGATCATCTGCTTGACGACAAGTTCCTCAATGATTTCTTGCTCCTCCCGAGTGAGTATTTTCTCGGGAAACCTTTTTGGCAGTATGGCCAGTCGAATGCCCTTGACCGCACTAGCATAGGTAATGGCGGGCTTCCTGGGTCCTGCCTTCACTCCTGACCTACCCGGGTTTCCTCCCCCTTTGGGTTCAGGTTTGGATTTTTTGGGAGCATTCCTTCATGCGGGCTGATCTCTGCTGCTCCCCGCTTTCTCGGCCCCGGTAAAGATGGTTTAGGTCTATCCTGAGCCTTCTTAAGGGCCTCTTCTGGTTTCAGGCCTTCCTTCAGATAGCGCAGGTACCATTTAACACCGGCGTCACTGAGACCTGTCTCCTTCCTGACGTCTGTTATATTTATCGCAGACGTGCTTGATTCCCACGAGTATGGGGGTTAAGAGGTCCGCCGTGCCATAGCCCCCCGTAGCACGGTAAGGTCTAACTTACTCACTGAGGCGATCAGGTATCAGTGAGGCTCCGTTCGAATACAGTTACCCCCGACTGCAAACTATCCAATGGGCACGGTTCGCATGACACCCTGGATTGGGGGAGGTGTTTTTCGACTCCCCAGTCTAGATCCGTAGCGTTTTATTAATTGTAGGGTCACCTCGTACAGGGTGTGGCTATCACTACTCACTAACGGTCTTGGTAGACGAGAGGCTTGGCCCCTAAAAAGGCACACACCGTACCAGAGGAGAGACAGCTCATCCTCATATACAGCTAGGTTGGCCTCAGGGAGCTATGTTCCGCATCAGTCTATCCTGCAGTGCACTGCTTGACCCCAAGGGGTATATACATTACGAGCTAGATATGAATGGGGTTAACGTGTTCCCAAGTTTTCTTACATAGAAATTCAATAAAACCTTTCCTGCCTGAAACGTCGAGCTTCTAAATTCCCAATTGCTTTGTGGAATCTTTGAACAAGTCTCGTCTAGAGAATGACAGTTTTAGTATGGATGGTGGTGTCCAGAGCGTTCCCCTTCTTTTGAATACTCATATATCCCATGAGTAATCTAACATTATCTCTCAATTTCACCAAATAGATTGCCATTGTTGAGACTTGACATGATATCTTTTCAGTCTTCACTTCTGCCCAAGACCCATTATTTTCATTGCTTAGCCTAGGCATTACCCCCGCTCTCCAGCACAAAAGGGCGCATTTTCTCCACTCTTTTTCAGTATCAAATGAGAGCCAACTATATATGATATACCGACAAAATCTAACAAATATAAGGTTGTCCACATTGTGATGTAATCAGCAATGTAGATGATTTAGACAATGCCATCTGTCACGCTATTCCACATGATAATACATATATATATATACATGCATTCGGAAACCCCAAAAGTGGTACGGGATTGAAAACCATTCGATCACACTCAAAATTGAGTGCAAGTTTCAAATTAAAACACAAAACATGACAATCCAAAACAAAGCTTTGCTACAAACAAGAAAAACAATGGGAAAACCAACATTTCAGCTCAGCAAAAAGGGCGAGAAAGCTCGACTTTGCATACAATTATCGACCTTTTTTCCATGCTGGCATTCACATGTCCCTTCTGTGTTGTTGCTGTAATCGTGGCGGAGTGGCATCCAGTCAATGAACGGGAAGCAATTATTTTCGCCCGGAAAACTCACATGTTGATCTGTTTGCATACACCCCCCACTTGACACCCTTTTGATTAACTTTAAAGGATGCTCTCGAAAGGGACAACAATGACGCGTTGCTTTACTAAATTAATTGATTCATTGAGTCTGTCGATGCCAGGATGGGTGAATTCGATGGCACCAAGTGAATGTCACAATTATTTCCTGCCAAGTGCTGCCGTGTTTTATGTTTGCAGATGAGGGGATGATTGCAGGATTGTCAATAAAAGCAGATAAATAATTGTTTAATAGGAAGGGTGATTTGCCCCATAAAAAAATATCGGAAAAATTCTATGGAGTCAAAAAAGTTTTTTCTTCGGAACGAAGTGCAATCTTGTCCCTCCTGACATAATTCAGTAACCAAGCCAAGCGTGACAATACAAATAAATTTTATTGTTCCCTAGATTAAACAGGACATTTTGTAATCAAAATAGTTGGCAGCTCTCAACCGGACACAGATGGGACTATCCGTTCCCAACAGCAATGACAATTGCTTGAATGCCGTATATCCTTTGCGAATCGCACCATAGGTAGTGCTTAATTGAGAGTGAATTGAAATTAGGTCAAATGTTTGTGATTCCGTTTTGTTTTTATTGTCCATTTTTAATCAGCATACAAAGCTACCTCATTATACTATAAAATGGGGTAATTCCACTTCCCCCAAGCGAGTCAATTTAATGAAAAATGATACTAACCTAAATGAAACTTGACGTGTTTTTGTGATTTCAGCCTCTCATATTATTCGTATGGGAAATAATACCTCCCAATTAGAGAAAGCAAAGAACGAACAACATCGAATCGCACTGGTCAAACGAAAACAATGGGAGACTACAACTTTGAGGCCGCTGAAAATTTCTCCAACCTAGGGTCGAAAATCGCAATCGATAACAGCTAACACGACGAAATTGACGCGCGGTTGTTGGCAGCCAACAGAGTCTATTTCCGCTTTAAAAAACTGTTTCGGTCGAAACGTCTCGCCAAAGGGTCAAAGCTCTTACTGTACAAGACAATGACCTTCCCAGCCCTCATGTATTCCTCGGAGAGTTGGGTTCTGAAAAGAATCTTTGGCCCTACCTGACGATTCCGTAGCCTACATAATGACGAAATCTATGAGCGATACCACGACTATCTGGTTGTGGATAAAATCCGGTTCAATAGGTTGCGGTGGGCGGATCACATAATCCGTATGGATGAGGATGATCCAGCCCGGAAAGTCAATAAGGGTAATATCTATGGTAGAAAAAGAAGACGAGGCAGACCCCTCCTGAGATGGAGCGATGGTGTAGGTCAGGACGCCAAACAGCTTTTGGAGATATCGAATTGGTGGACCTCTGTGCAAAATCGGGATTGGAGTTCCTTATTAAGGCAGACCTTGAGTGGATACCGGTTGTTGTATCGTTGATGATGATAGTGAATATAAGATGCGCGGATAGGTAATTATCTACCCCAAATATCGCCCATCAATCAGATGAACTTTCATATTTTCAGGTACAAAAATATTAATTTATATTTTTATTTCGAATTAACGATGACCCGAAAGTGCTTGCATCTAGATATTCGGGGTTTAAACGAAGTTAGATGCTGGGGCTACAAAGAGCACTTCTCCCTCTCTCATATGATGCTGTGCTGTAATATTCCGGAAATACTGTGGTCGGATTAATTCTTACTGTATCCGCCAGGCGTGCCTTGGGAGAAAGTTGCGGACAGGATACTTACTGCGAGATTCTGGTTAGAATAAGAAGCATTTGGTAGGCACCAACGGAGATTGCCGAACAGGAGAAAAGCAGCCTTTTCCATGGTAAATTGGATTCAGTTGAGGAGCGGCTTCCCAAAGGGAGCATGGTGATTGTGATGGCTATTCCGAAGGCCAAGGAGCTCTCAGGCAATACCTTACCCTTGTAACAGGTGCACAGCAATAAAATCCCCCTGTAGTTTTCGCCACGCAGACGATCACCCTTTTTGTACACTGGACATATTACACTTTTCCTCCATTCATTAGGTATTTGTTCGTCTGTCCAGCTTCTGATGATTAGTTTGCTGATTGGACTGGTGAGCTCTGTTTCTCTTTCCTTTGAGAGATCCACTGGGATCGATGCGATGGACAGGGACCCGTTTCCTAGAGAAGAGTCGCTACACCATATATTATAGCGGCCATCCAGTAAAGCATGTGCTCGGAGTAGGTTTCCTAGTCAGCCAAAAAATGAAACTTGCTGTTATCGGCTTTGAAACTATAAGCGAAAGGCTATGCACTCTGCGTTTGCGAGGCAAGTTTAGAAATATAAGCCTCATTAACGTTCACGCCCCTACAGAGGAGACTGCAGACTCGGAAAAGGATACCTTCTACGAGGCAGTTGAGTGGACCCACGTAGCCTATCCCAAGTATGATATCAAAATCGTACTTGGAGATTTCAATAGCCAAGTAGGGATGGAGCCCGTAATCAGGCGATACGTTGGCTCCCATAGGTAGCATAGGGCTACCAATGATAACGGACTGCGGATTATTCAGTTAGTAGTATCGCACGAAATGGTTATTACCTGTACCTAGTTTGCGTGGAAAGCGGTCCAAAAACATACGTGGGCCTCTCCAGATGGGAAGACTTTCAACCAAATTGACCACGTGTTGATCGAACGTCGCCACCTCTCAGCCTTGATGAGTGTCAGAACATATAGGAGGGCCAATATAGACTCGGACCACTATCTCGTTGGCGTGGTGCTCCGAACTCGAATTACGATACCGCCTACAATCCCTTCTGGCAATCAGATGAGAGTGAATACTGAGGCCATCCACAACACAACCCTCCGCGACACCTGTAAGAGGGAAATGGATGCCGCAATAACCGCAGTCAACAGAGGTCCTGGAGATGAAGCATCAACAAATGATCTTCACAACCATCTGAAGAACATTATCATTTATACGGCCACAAAGATACTTGGCCTCAGCCGTAAAAAGAGTCGGAACGGCTGGTTTGACGATGAATGTAAACTAGCAACGGAACGGAAGAATGCCGCACACTGAGTAATGTTGTATTCTCAAAGAACGCGGGCGTGCGGAGACTTATCACGAACTCCGGCGAGCAGAGAAGCGACTTCACAGACGGAAAAAGGAAGCCTGGGAGAACCAACAAGTCTGTGAACTTGAAAAGTACAGGGAGCAACCGCACTTTGGAACTTTTAAATTTCTTTCTATAATATTATGGTCGCGGCAAGTCAACAACGATTTCGTTGGTAGCGTGATGTGTTGATGTAAGTGAGTACGAAATTTTCCTTGTTCAACAGAAGAAACACTTTTTTATTAGTCAAGCAACCTTTCATCACTTAAAGATAACTAAACATAATTTCTTATTTCACTGCACTCAAAAGTAATGTAAATATCTGAAACTGGTTCGTCTCAAAGCACGCGCGTGTCCTTGATCAATACTGGAGGCAGAAGAGAGCGATTGTTTTTTCTGCCGTCCCTCTGTCGCCAACCAACGGCACTTTTCATGGCCTGCCCCCTACTCTTGTGGCGAGTTCTAAAATGTGGAGAGCGCCGGTGGCGTCATCTAACCGCTCGCATTCCAATATTCGAAATAAATTTCGAATGCTGCGAATCCTCCTGCGCCACAGACCCAGGCGCGGAAAGTGCAAGTTTTACCAACAAGCCAGCAGGATGAAGCCTTATACACCTCGATGCTCCTCCTGCCGGGACAAAGGGAGAAATCTGATTTCCTACAGAATGGGCATATTTGAGCGATGGGTTGAGTACTTTGATGAACTATTGAACAACTAGAACATCGGTGAATTGGAGGTCTCGTCAACTGAAGACGACGGCCCAATACACAAGAAATCAACCTTCAAAAAATCCAACCTTCACGCTGGAACACCACCCTTATGACCAATCATACCAAACGCCCCGCCCCATAAACAACCGGTTCCCCATACAAATCCCACGTGATTGGACATTTTAGGGTGGGGCCTAACAACGCATCTTATCCCTATCGCACCTACTGAAATCACAAGGCGTGATTGGTCTATTACCACTTGCCACCATTAAGTATAGGAGAAACAGTCCGTGCAATTCATCGGCTTCAAAATCATAAGTCGCCAGGAGGCGATGGATGCCATCGATTGTGATTTCGTGATTTGTACAAAGTCGGGGGTGTTGGCATTTGTTCTCCGTCTACAGATTAGCGTATCACCTCAGTTCGTGAAACTTGCCTTCTTTGGCTCTTGTTTGTCTTTCCATTAGTGGTCGATAAGCTTCGTTTTGCTTGTCAATCACTTCCAGGCAGGCATCATTGGACCATTCGTTGCGGTTTCTACATTCTGAATGCCCAAGACGGTTTTTAGCCGTATACCATCCCTAATTTTTGGCCACATTTCGTTATTACTTTCTTCAGGACAAGCATGACATGGTGAGCCGAAATGTACCTTGATTGTAGACATGTAAGTCACTTTAACCGTGTCGTCCAACCTTTCCATATTGGTTTCGGCAGTCCAGCTGCTAAACCCTTGGCTGTTTTAGACTATTCAGCAGCCGTATTTGCCTCTAATCAGGAAATGGTCCGAATCACAGTTAGCAACGCGTAGCGTCTTCAAGTGTTCCTAATCACATTTGGCTCGTAGAGCTCCAATACTCCTCTCGGGTTATTCTGTATATGAGTGTTCCCATGCGGAAAACCTAACCAAAGTAAGAGTAACCGTACCTTCCTTTCAGTTTCATTTCACCTGCAAAATCTTCCGTAAACTTTTATTGTCGAATGAAGGAGAGATGACAAATTTTCGGAAAACTCGCCATAAATTCTAGAAACCACTTTCTTTCTGAGAATTTATATAACATTCCGTTTCCTGCCTTATTTGCACAAGCATTCGATTAGAAACTAAGCCTGCCACAATTATTTACCCAAGAAACAAGTCGTTTACCCAAGTCAAGTTATTATAGGTCCACAAACAGCTAAGTACAAATTAAAAGAATCCCATGAAAGTATTTCCGTAGAATATTATTCTGTTTTAATCCCCGTCTGAAGATAAATATTTCAAGGATCCAGAGTAGCTCATAAATATTAAGCAATCTGCCTCTAACAAATAAATCAAGTCTACTGCGGGGCAACTAGGAGCTGAAATGGAACAGAGTCAAAGCACAGGGCGGATAGCGAACTAAGTCGTTCGCCTTGAAAATTGAATTTCAATTTTCCCCGCGTAAGGACAATCTTGCGTTTAATTACAGATTACCAAGTTCCGTTGTTCTTTTCAATTCCATGCCTCCCGGGACCAATTTCTATTCAAATAACTCGTTTTTCATTAACTTTTAGACCCCGAAACGTGTGTTACATTGCATTGTGTAACGTCGTTACATGGCGATGTTATGTAAGCTCCAGAATGGATATCTGTAAGCAGGAAATAAGAATAGATGGGGTTGGGGCCAAACATAAGGTTAATGGAATCCGGTGAAAGGTAAGCAGAGAAAGTAGGGTTGCGTCACAGGGTCGAAAATATTTATAGGGGCTGTGTTCAAAAGGAGTTCCCTTGTAGTTCGAAAGGAGTTCCCTTGTATCTAATAATTTCTAAAATATGATACTTTCCACAGTGTAGCATGGATGAGAGAAGTTATATCCCTTTTCAGATTGAAAATCCAAAGCTCTTTGTGCTGAGTAACTAACTCACACGTTGAAATATCCATTTGCGCCTGAAACGTGTCTTTGTGATGACTTTTCCGCTAACTATTTACTCAGCACACACTCTGGACATTGATATGTTTGGCTTATATGAAACCAACCCTGCCACATTGAAAAGCACCACGTGATTGTGATACCTTGTGTTCCTAGCAGGAAGGGAAGCGCTCCAAACAGTCAATCATTAAAACATCAAAGATGTTTGCTCTGTAAATGCGAGCTTCTCGTATTCACTCTTCCTTCATTCAAAACTGCTTCCCAGGATAGAGTTTGTTGGGGGGAATTCTTCCAGTCATGATGATTTAGCGACAAAGAAAGGAAAGCCAGAAAGGAAAAACCTACATCGATTATACCCTCTCAGCTTAGGCTTTGTGAATTTATTGGATAGAAATGATATTTCCAAGGATTACTTTCAGATAGGATTGCAAAAATAATTTATTTTGAATGGAAATTTTGTTGATTCTGGAATTTATCTTATCTGAATTGGGCAGATTCAATGGTGGATGTTTTCAGTGAGGCATGTGCTGGACTTTTGGAAGGTTGTTCCTTGGGAACAATTACTAGTTTAAATGAAGCGGTGATAATGAAAATCAAAAATTGGTGTCTTCTTTTCTTGGATTCACTAAAAAGTTTAAATAGCGGAAAACGAGAGGAGGAGAAAACTGTTCGATAATAAGATTAGAAATACACAGGGAACAACCTTGTGTTCAACAAACCGAAAGCTTTGTGACGAACCAGTCTATGCACGGAACACTAAATGCAGTTCCAGTACTCATCGCCAGCACAGAAGCGGGAACCAATGCATACTCTGAAACATCGTCAATCAGGGACACCAGTGACACACGGGAGAGGAAGGTAAGTGAGGAATTCAGAGTGAAGCCAGTATACTGGAATAAATTGGACAAAGAGTAGGGGAGGGTGGGATAAGCTATTAGTCCGAAAAATCACTTGCCGAACAGAGGGACAGATTCATCAAAGAATATGAACCCATTTTAGGAAACAATCAACTGAACAACAGTACTTAGAATTAAAATAATATGGACGCTTCATGGTATGAAAGGTTTTGTATATTTCTTATATCCCATCCATCTGCACCTAGCCCATAACGTATATGCAGATATTATGTCGAACTATTCAGTTTTGCGTGAAAGTGACTTGCAAAGTCTTAGATTGCGTAAAAGCGAGATCTTGGTCTCATCATATTTTTGTTAGTAATAGTGCAATTTGCACAAAACTGGAGCCTATATTTCATAATTCTAGGACGAACTTAAACTCTAAAAGATATATTGGCCTTTTATTAACTTTATTTGAGCAGATATCGGTATGAAGGTTATTCGGGAGAATAGACATCGCTGGGGCAGCTTCTTAAAATGAGTCGGTGAAAGAAATGATCACTTTCTAGCCCAGCAATTTCTCTTTTTGACCATGTAGCCGCTTCTGAAAAAGTGTGCGTGGCACACTAACAGACAGACAAATAGTGAACCAACCTTTTGTTTTAGTTTAGTTTGCTGGGGGAGCCGCAGCTCCGAGCACTCAGGTCACTGTTAGGCCCATTGTATTACCCCAGTAAATCGCCTATTCAATGGCGTTTACATGCATTAGCAGATCCAAGAACATTCTGCAGAGGCAGAGTGTGCAGATTCTTCATTGAAGAAAACCTTACCAAGGTGTCTTCGTCTAAGATCTGAGGAGGTTGGGCAGCTGGATTAAAAGTGCAGGGCTATCTCCTCCCCCTCACATGGGCCACTATGTGCAAGTCGAAACCACCATCCCAATCCTTTCCATGTGGTAGTTTAAGGAGCAGTGACCCGTTAAAAGCCCTACTAGGGTTTTCATGCCCCACTTCTTAAGGGACAATAAAAATACCGCTCTGGCGACCCCTGGTTCTTTTACAAGGATTTCTCTACTAGGCTGCTTGAATCCTTGCAATTTCACCCTTCAAGGTAGACCTGATAGTGGATGGCCGGATGCCGAAAGCTGGTTTTGGACTACCATTGTGGATTCAGACTCTCTCTGATTCATTCAGTCGGCCAAGCTTCAGCAACTCCTCACTCAGCTCCACACCAACTGGCTTGATATGTCGTTGTTGTTTCGAGCTGATAATGCTGCCTGACTTTCGGAACAGATTCGAAAAATGCGACCTTTCCATTTTTGTCGCAGACATTCTTCTATTGCCAATGAAATCGCATATATCTCCGCCTGGATTATGGTCGTCATTTTTCCGAGGGGTTCGACTCTTCTTCTCTTTTGGTAATTACGATAGTGCATGTCTTTTCAAAGACGAATCTGGAAACCATATTATAAGTCGGCATTACATAATAATAATAGTCGTTGGCGCAACAGTCCATATTGGATCAGGGCCTTGAAGTGTGTTAGAGCACTTCATTCGAGACCGTAACGGTACACTACAGTGACACTGTACGAGGCAATGTGGTCAGCATTGCGCTCGACCCAGATTATTACTCTGATTTGACTCAGGTACTCATTCACAGCTGAGTCGATTGGTATCCGACGTCAAATCACAATACAAATCCTACTACCACCCGTGAGATTTGAACCGCGACCTTCCGTATGACAGGCTTATGCTCTAACCACTCAGCTATTCGGACACACCGGCCGATATCACAGTTACAGGATATTTGTCAATGAATTTCCAGATAGACGCATGACGTTGTTGGCTGCTTTCCGTTTCACCTCCAAGTGAACGGGGAGTAGATTTAGGTTAGCTTAAAGTGGCGCAGTCGCCATAGTACTCATCGCTCCAGTGATACTTAGGCAACCGAGCCTCTGAATTTGCGTTAGCAGCTTCCTGCTGTTAGCAAAGTTCAGTCTCGGCCACCGGACGATGTATACATACAGTAAAATGGGTTTTATTATAGATGCATACATCCAATGTATCCGTTTTGGTGAAATCCCCATGTCTTACCTATTACATTCGTATAGCGCCAGAGCAATCTGCAGGTATTCCGATATTGTTCCTGGATATGGTGTTTCCACGTTAACTTGGAGTCAAAGTGTACTCCTAATTATTTGACTGTTTGTGCCAGCTGGATTTACGCCTCTGCTAAGGCGGGTAACTGCTCCGCTTGACGTTTCTAGTGAATATAGCTAGTCCAGTTTTGCAAGCGTTTACCGTGAATCCATTGCTAAGGCACCTACTGTGGATCTAATGCAGAGTTGTATTCAAGCGGTAACATACTGTGTCCGCAGAATTTCCGGTAATTATTAAGGCTAGATCGTCCACAAATGCTTGCGCGAAGATTTTTTTCTCCTACATGAGCCATAGTAGAGTATCCATTATCAGGATCCATAACAGCGGAGAGAGAACCCCTTCTGTGGGGGCCCCTAAGACATCCTGCTTCAATAGACTTCTGTGCCAGCATGTGAAGGATTCAACTGATTAACAACGGTTGGATTCAATGCTGTCTTTTCGCATCACAAATTGCCGCGAATGCGGCATAATTGTAGGCACCTTCGATGCCCATGCGTTCATGCGCCTAAGTTATATTGTTTTTCGGATATCATCTTTCCAATTTTAGCCATGAGTTTATGGAGTGCTGCCTCCGTGGAGTTGCCTTTCTGGTAGGCGCGTTGATTATGGTGAAGCGGCCACTTAGGAATGTGTGTATCCCTTATGAACCGATCTACTAGTCTTTCTAGTCCTTTTAGTAGAAAGGACGTTAGACTGGTCGGTTGGAAACTTTTTGCGTCCATGTAGGTTGGTTCTCTAGTTTCGGAATAAATATCACCTTCACATCACGCCAGTTAATTGAAATATAAGCGTGTGCCAGACATGCATGATATATATTCCGAATATGTAGACGCAGGGCATCCATTCCGTCTATTACCAGAGCAGGAATGATGCCATGCGGACCTGCAGACTTATATCAATAGAAGGACTTAAATGCTCATTTTACTCGATCCAGTGATACCACAATGCATGCCAAATTCCAGTCTCTCGGTCAAGGTTGTATGCACCTGTCGGCCCTGAGGTGAGATTTTGGATGCTGCCTGGGAAGTCCACTTCGAGCAAATGACTTGCTGTTTCTTCATCACTTTCTGTGTACCTCCCGTTCTGTAAACGTAAATAACCCAGCTTCTGGCTATGTTCTTTAACGAGGATCAGCTTCAGCTTTGAGGTTACCTCAAGACAATTAGTATCTTCGCAAAAGCGTCGCCATGATGATCGCTTCGCCGATCTTATCCTTTTCTTTAGAACTTTTTGAGACTCTTTGTACCTAACCCGACAAGCGGCTGAATCAGACTTTAGAGCCCGGTTGAGGGGCGTCTTGTCGTTCTCCTCTGTTTTGCCAAATCGAGTTCGACCATAGTGTTTTACCCTTCTTTGGTGTCTTATGTGCAGAGCTTTCTTTGAAAGGTTCTTTCACGTTTATTGTGATCATCTGGGTTGTCTAGTCAATTCTAGCAATGTGTTTGATGTGCCTCCCAATGATCGTGACTCAGGCGCTCAGTTCCCCGCTGGTTCTTCGCGGGATCCTAAGTCCACATCCACATGATGGTGGACCGGACCAAATGAGGAGCAACTTACTCCCACGTTTTTTGGTCCATGGATTCCTAGTTTGGGCATAGCACCCAAGCATTCAAAAATAAAAAAAAACAAAAAATGAGTGATAGTTTCGTCCAGGTCAGAGGCAAATCTTCAGATGCTGCCTCACCTCTGCCCTGGGAGCACTGTGACCGAAAGTGCCAATAGGTGGAAAAATGCTCCGTTATATTATCGCGAAAACACGACTAGGTTGCGAATTATATTGAACTAAACCGCCGGTTTTCTTAATCTAAGCATTTGGTCCGGTCCAACATCATGCGGATGTTTTTTTTTATTTTTGAATGCTTGGGTGCTATGTCCCAAACGTGGGAGTAAGTCGCCCCTCATTTGGTGCGGCCCACCATCATGTGGGTGTGGACTTAGGATCCCCCATATCCTAAACAAGAGATATTGTTTTAAGCAACTATGCTCGGAGGGATCCTTATGCGGTAACTTAGAGACCGTTTATTTCGGCACACCACAAGTCCTACTATCTTGCTGAAAACCGTCCATAGATTCTTTTTCTGACAAGAAAGGGCCACCACCTATACACCACCTACAGTTGTCAGTAGAATAAGGGGCAGTAAATTTCCGTAATCTCGTCGTGAAGTCTAGACCAGTCATATTCGTTGAGTTGTTGGAAGCGTGAATGTCAGCGTAGATATTTCCCGTATCATGCAAGCATCAACGGTCGTTGAAGTTACCCAAGGCAAGAACCCGGGCGAAAGGAAAGGAGGATATCATTTCCTATCCCCCTTTAGAGTCATTTGCCTTTTCAACATTACTCCGTTGATGGGAACCAAAAAAGCCTTTCAGATCGTCATTAAGCGTTCCGTTAAGCCAAATCAGCCGTAGATACTCTCAAATTTGCCACTCACATGATATTCACGGAAAGCTTAGTACCAGTAAGTATTGTTTGGGGGTGGCTCTTCACGTGAGAAATGCTTTGACTTATTAGAGGGTTATACAGAAATCTTTGGCATCGTTTGGTGTTCCTAACCATTTGAGTGTTATTTTGGCTGAGCGAGAATTAGGTTAAGTTCGTTTCTCCTTTATCATGTATCTATGTATAAGTATATTTCAATCGCGAGGGGAGTGTTCAGGCACCGGGCGGTGGACACTGGATAATTACTGCCATTAGGGAGTCAGTGGAGAGAAATAACGAAGGACTATAACCTCGTGCAACTTCTCATGAGCATGATCACCCAAATTACGTATTCTTCGAATGTCCAAAGTTTGTGGACAAAACGAAAATTTGACAGAGAATTGAGATGCTTCGTACTCAAGTTTATTCACCGTGACTTGAAGAAAGCCAGGAGACGAGGAAAGCGCAATTGATTTTAACCAAACCTCGGTAGGATCACGCTTTATATTAAAGCCTACATTATTACAAAATTTCGTGATTCTAGGATGAAATTAAGGGGGGGGGGGGTTTGCAGCCAATTACTAAAAATTATGGTAAAATACTATTATTAACTTTGTTCGAACAGATATCGATATGGAGGATTATTCGGATTCTAGGCAGCATAAAGAGGCAGCTTCGTGATTTTTTCAGATTTTTCGGATAGGTAGTATCAGAGAATGGGTCCGTGAAAGAAATGATCACTTTCGACCCCCGCACTCCCCACTTTTTCAACAAATATCAAAACTAAAACAGGCTTGAGAAAGTACGAACCGAGTCCTTTTATTTGAAAGCCCACATTAGTATATTTTGTGAAAAAAAATTAAACCCCCTTTTACATGTATGGGGAGCCCCCTTAAATTCGATGCAGAATAATATAACTCACTGTATGTGTGAGCGTTTACAGTTCCCAATTTTTCACCAAATTTGGTGTCAATCGCTATAACCATTTCCGAGAAAAATGTGTGTGGGAGCCAGATAGTAGTGACCAAAATACAGAAGATCGACGACCAGAAAAAAGAGCACTCACAATCAGGGTGTGCCAGGGACCTTGGGATAATTCTTACAAGGGGAGGCGGATGTACAGGCTGATTCCAAATATCCAGTTTTGGATTACACGCGGTTATGGAGATGTCCCTTGATCCAATTTCCAGCCCTTTCTGTGCTGTAGCCCACATACTCTTCATATGTCCGAGATATGCAAATGAGAGGGAACAGCTTAAACTTCTCTTGACAAGATCCTTACAAGTGGAGACGATCACTCCGCAAATGTTCGAATCACAAGAAGGGTAGAATGCAGTTAGTGTCACCACAACCTGTATTCAGTAGGAGTTTCGAAGGTTAGAGCGCTTACGAAAAAGCAGCAGGGAGGGAACAATTTTCACCGTAGGAGTAAGTCGAAAGGGCTTTAATCCACCCCACAATGAAATATCTCTAGATAGCTCCGTGGAGCATAGCGGGTGAGGATAAGTGGTTTTAGTAGGTTAAAGTCTCACACTGTGGCTTTCGATGCTTTCCACCTCTATGTGCATTCATTATATAAAAACATTTGAGTGGATATTTGTCCAATTAGTACCTAGCACGTAACAAATATGCATATATTATGTCAGAATATTTACTTTCGCGTGCTACTGAGATTTGAAGGCTTATAATTTGCACTGAATGACAACTTCGACTTATTATAATTTTGCTAGTAATAGTACGATTTTGGCCTATTGCCAAAAATTATAGTAACATACTTTTACCAACTTTATTTGAACAGACGTTGTATTTGTTTGTATTTCGGAGTCTAGGCCCTTTCACTTCGTGCATTAAATGTCAAAACTGAGACTAGCTTTGAAAAGCATCAATCGAGACCCTTCATGTGGCACCTCACAAAACTACATTCGGCGAAAAAAAATTACACAGTCTTTTGCATGTGTGGAGACCCCCCTAAATTGCATACAGAAGCATGTAACCCACTCTATGCATCGGGTTCACAGTTGCCACTTTCCTACCAAATTCTTTGTCAACCGAAATTACCGTTTCTCAAAGAGTTGCGTGTGACAGTCAGACAGACAGTTTTGTTTTAGACAAAACCTTAAAAATGAAGATTGAATGTTCGGCCTTGACCCCCTATCTAACGAAAAGTTGCTGCCAACAATGCATAATCACGACGATCGAACGAAGGACCACTTTTTCTTTCAGGCACTCCTAGAATTTAGCTAATTTGAGTTCTAATTTCAAGGGGGTCATCCCGTGTGAAGGACGTTTTTTCGCTTTTTAAGATTTTGTATAAACACAAAATCTTATTAGAATCGAGTCGTCGGCTGTCTGTCTGTCACACCCGATTCATTCGGGAACGTCTTGACCGATTGTCACGAAAATTTGTAAGAGCGTGTGATCTGTTGTTCCCTTTACATGCAGCAAGTGGCGTCATTTTGTGTTAAATTTAAGCGGGGCTTCCCATGTGAATGGAGGGTGCAACATTTTTTTTCATGAAATGTGGCCATGTGGGGTATCAAACGAAAAGGCTCAACTAGTTTAGTTTTTTAAGCTGGATTAGATATCGGATGAAACATAGGGGAGTGAGGGCTGAAAATATGACCATGAAAAAGTGTAACATGTCAAGTCATTCTCAGAACCTAGCCAACCGAAAAATCTGAAAAAAAATCACAGTGATGCATCTCTATGAAATCTTGTCCTCATCCGGTTCCGATATCTGCATAAATAGTGAAAGTTAATAATAGTATATTAGCATATTTATGAAATTCAGCCTCAATTTTTGGTGCAGTTCCTCGAGTTGGGCACAGTATTTCTGTGCATTTATCGTTTCTCCAGGTGCCAAAAAAGAATAGTGGATAACTCCAGCTCTAGACCACGAAACAGTCACCAATACCTTCTTCGGATGGAGGCTCGGTTTCGGCATATGCTTCGGTGGTTCATCAGTATCTAGCCATTGTACCGATTGGCGACGATTGTCGTATAATATCCACCTTTTATCACATGTCACTATTCTGTGCAAAAAGGGATCGATTCGAAGCGCCATGTTTTGCTCCGTAAGAGCATGCGGAACCCATTTATCGAGCTTTTTCACCTTTCCAAGTTATTGCAAGTGCCGAGAAATTGTCAAATAATGTACGCCCAGTTTCTCTGCAGTGTCCCTCACAGACTGACGTGTGTCGGATTCGACTAGCAAACGCAGCTCGTCGTTGTCAATCGATGGTCCTGGATGTCCACGTGGCTCATTTTGAAGTTTTACGGCGCATGACCGGAATTTTTCGAACCACTGCCGTGTGGTTCGTTCGGTTACCGTATCAGTTCCAAATGCGCTGTTAATGTTCTGGGTCGCCTACGCCGCTTTATGACCGAGTTTGAACTCATACAGAAAAAGTATACGTTCTTGGCTCTTTTCCATCCTTTTTAAGGTTTTGTGTGAAACAAAACCTTATTAGAATCGATTCGATGTCTGTCTGTCCGTCTGTCTGTCTGTCTGTCTGTCTGTCTGTCACACCCGATTTATTCGGAAACGGCTGAACCGATTGTCACGAAAATTGGTAGGAGTATGTAATCTGCCGTTCCCTTTACATGCAGCAACTGACGCCATTTTGTGTTAAGTTTAAGGGGGGGCTCCCCGTACATGTGAAAGGAGGGTGCAAAATTTTTTTTCATAAAATGTAGCCATGTGGGGTATCAAATGAAAGGTCTCAATTAGTACTTTTCGAAACTGGTTCAATATTTTATATTGGGTGAAACATAGGGGAGTGAGGGCTCAAAATATGACCCCCAAAAAGTGTAACAGGTCTCGTTCTCAGAACCTATCCAACCGAAAAATCTAAAAAAAAAACACAGTAGTGCATCTCTACGAAATCTAGGCCTCAAAATATATCCGGTTCCGATATCTGCACAAATAAAGTTAATAATAGTATATTTCCACATTTTAGAAATTTACCCGGCAGCCCCCCTTATGTTCATCCCAGAAGTACAAAATTTGGCATGCATATAATGAAGAACATAGTGCACAGTTTGATCAAGTTTGAAGAAAATCCAACTATTATTGACAAAGTTATAGGGGGTAAAATTTTACCATTTTTTGTGAATTTCGCGCACTCTTCATGCATGACTGCATGACGTCATCATCACATATCAATTCGTCAATACCACAACCAAATGAGTTCTTATGAATGGGGTCCCAAAGAATTATTTTGTTTTAGTTTTTTAGTCATTTGTATATGAATATCAACTGTGTATGTAGGTATATAGTATATGCGTGCTAATGAACTTTGTGGGTAGTGCCTATTCAGATAGATATAAGAAGTAAATCGGAAATATGGGTACGATCAATTTATATACGTGCATATATGTGTACGGTATTCGGAAATAGGCAGTTTGTTTGTTTAAAGTGAGCGTAGTTTGGAAAAATATGAAGGAATATGTTGGGTTTGTAGCTATATACGGATAGAAAAATGTGGGTTGAAATTTCTTACATAAGATGAACACAAAACCTTTATACCCGAAGCGCGAGCTTCCGGTATTCCGACTTGTTTTCCTATTCCCTATTATTCCAACGATGGTCAAAACTGAAATGACTCCTTGATTAAATGTAGGAGTATTTATACTTCAATATTCAACACCAACAGCGCCAACTGGTGGTGGTTTGATACACCAAAATCGCAACTAACTTCACTTGATTGCCAAAACGGCCGTTTCATATGCATGTTTGTTTAGGGTGAGAATAATATCTACGTCTGTAATATGTGCGCATATCTTGTATTTTGGAAAAATATGGATTTGTAGCTATATATGGATGGAAAAATGTACGTAGAAGTTAGATATTGTAAAATGAACACAAAACCTTTATACATGAAGCGCGAGCTTCCGGTATTCCAACTTGTTCTAGAATTTTTTTTGCGAAGAACTGGATAAAAGTACAAATACGAATTTTTCACCATATATTTATTAATGTCTTGAGCATGCATAGTAATTTTTTCAGCACGATAACATCGTTCGTTATTGAAATAAAGAGCAACTTATACACCCATCTCCAGTAGGGTGCTATCACGCTAGAGGCCGCTGTGATTAGCTTAAAGGAAAAATGTAAAGGGCATTTTAACGTGTGGACTTAGCCATGGTCCGCAAACTAGGATTATTCAAAAATTTTGAAAGTTAAATTTTTGGTGCCTTGTTAAACTTTTTTTCGTAAATTTTGGTATTTTTTCAAGGTTTCTTTAATGAATAAAAAAAACTAATGAATGGATCGCAATTATCCTAGTATGCAGACTGTAAAAACATGTTCTGAATAAGTCGTGCAAAATTTAGAGAATTTCGTTGGATAGATTTTGAGCTATGGTGGCAGCAGATTTTCAACATGCAGTTTCGAGAAAGACGCATTTATAATAAAAATTATAATGCGATTTTTAACAATAAACTTTAACTGACCATTAAACGCTATACCTAATCCATAAACCTTATGTTTTATGAAGAAGCATATGTAAAGCCTTGGCTTCAATTTTTATGATTTTAGTGAAGTCATTGGAACGTCATTCGGACCTATAAATACGCACTTTATTACGGCGATCTACATAGACCTGACATTTTACCTGTTCAGCGCTGCAATTTTAGAATGACTCCGAAAATAAAAAACACTTTGCTCATATATTCTACATTATATCTAGATACAATTGATGTCAAAAAAATCGATTCCTCAGACTGGACACATGGGATGACCCCCTTAAGTGAAGTTTTCGGATAGCACGAACTCTCTTGTCATATATTGAGTATAGGCTTTTGATATATCTCTTCTGTCGTTCTTGAATCCGTTCTATTATATTTAATAGTGCATGCCCTTTGAACGCTACTTTCCAAATAATATGGAAGGATGAACCATATAAAATATAAATATATAAATAAATTTTATATTTGCAAAAATCCACACTCTAGAGCCCAACATAAAATAATCCAATTTGGTTTAAGGTTTCAAATTTCATATAATATTAGGCACAGCTTTAAAAAGATACGAAACCATTGCCTTTACTTTAAAGTTACCTAAAATATTCAGTTCCATTGCGAATTATTTCAGTTAGTTGCCTTGGCCAGTGATTTTTTTTTTATCATGTCTCATCCCACTTTGGGGAGAATACATTTTTATCCAGGAAATTCCACGAAGTGAAGGCTTCGACTGACTCTATTTTCAGCAACATAAAATTAATAAATAAATAAAGTTAAAAGCAATGAATTCCAGTGAATGAAGCATATTTTCCCCAGAGCATCGCTTCTACGGAACTGGAATTCAATTCAGTTTCGTTATTAATAGATTCTTCCCAATTAATGTTGAAAGATCAGATAAAAGAGATGATTAATGCTCGCCAATAATAAATAGTCGTAGTATTACTTCCAATTTCACCTTGACAGAGTCTTTCCTTCAAGGCTCCTTTATACTTCAATATTGACTTACCTTTTGCTACCATAGTAAGAAAAACAACGGAAAGTTGATGAAATAGATAATTATAATAAAACGAAATTCTCGCAGATATATCTATATAACAAAAGCAAGAGGAATTGATGAAAGATAGTGGAATTACACACAGATATTGGTGATGTTATCGATACAGATACATATTCAGTTAGTTAATATAAGTCCGCTTATCATCCAGAAATTTTAGAAAAGCGCCCAAAAATACCTCTGCGACTTCAAAACATCCTAAAGGCCTTTAATCTCCATATTCTCTTCCTTTTTCGGAAAGGTCAAGAGTTATTTTAAATATGTCTGCCCTTCGATTGTAAAAACAAAGTAATTCTTATATGAATACCAAGGTAAAGAGTGTGAAGAGGACTTGAACTAAGAAATTCAAGGTAGTCCTTGTTAGATAATCAAACGAATACATTGTAAAATTGCTTCATATGTCCAAGAAGCGCGCCGTCTGGAGTTCCTATCCTTCCGTTAGGTTCGGACAACATCCAGACGTTTGTTTGGTTGGCGTACGCATCGGTTTAGGGATACATGAAGTTTTTGTTAAGTTCACAGGTGAGGGGTTGAAATGTTCAAAGGATCCCCACACATTCCCGAGCCAAGCTAGAAAATGGGGAAGGTAGCACGTGTCGAGGAAATACTTCAAGAGAGCTTCAATATTTGCAGGCGGTCAATTTTGACAATCTTTTATGTTTTCGGGAGAGTCCTTCCCTCTTGGTCGTCTTTAGCCTGGTTTTATGATCATCGACACATAATATTAAGTCGTTACACATATAGAAGTGGTTCCAAGCTTAATGATAGAAGCGCTGGAGTGCGAATAGCATTACACATGATAATAATTTAACTACGGAGAATCATACTATACTAAGCATTGCCGCTTGTAAAGGATTAAGGCTGGGTTAGGCACGCATTGTTCTCACCACTTTCGAAAACGCTAGCTTTGCATCGGTTGTCTGCGAAGTGATAGTTCTGCTTCATCATGCTCATCGAGGATATGCACGAAATGTGACCGTAAATACAACACGATAGTCGACACTGGCACCGAGCAGTTGTAAGGAAACTTCGCAGAGCAACAATGCGAAGAAATTTTCAATCGGAACAAAAGATTTTGTGCACTTGAATGCAAGTTTGCGAAGATTGAGGGCCTGAAAGAGGAATACATTAGATTTATGGAAGGATATCTCGATCTCGGTCATATGAAGGCAGTCAACCAGAACGGATACCTTCCCTGCTTAATTTTTACAGAATCACTGTGTGCTTAAACTAGACGTTAGCAACATCAAATTAATGGCTGTATTCAATCTAGCAGTAAAGACTTCTATGAGCGTGGCTTAGAATTATATATCATTCTATGCGGGACCACAATGACCTTTTCACGATTTTACTGCTATTTTGACTGTCGAAATTCATACCCAAGGCGAATGTACAGGTGACGTACCGCCAGATTTGCCTAAAAGAGTGGAAACGTGCTGCAAGATTACCATTATAATGGTATTAGCCTTATACTATGACTTATGTAACTTTATTGGCACCATATTTAGATATAATGAAGGCAAGACAAAATATATGCTGGCAACGTCAGCACCGAAAACCAACCCACCAACAACATCAAAACGCACTGGTCAAACGGAAAGAATAATGATAGGAGAATACAACTTTGAGACCGTTGATAATTTCTCCTATCTAGGGTCGAAAATCACAACCGATAACAGCTACGATGATGAAATCCGCCCATGGTTGTTGTCAGCCAACAGAGCCTATTTCAGCTTACAAAAACTGTTCCGTTCGAAACGTTTCACCATAGGCTCAAAACTCTCTGTACAAGACAATGATCTTGCCAGTCCTCATGTCCTCAATTTTTGGCCCCCTATATGAGGATGGACAATTCCGTAGCCTACACAATGACGAAATCTATGAGCGATACCATGACCGTCCGGTTGCGGATAAAATCCGACTCAATAGGTTACGATGGGCGGGTCACTTAATCTGTGTAGATGAGAGTCATCCAGCCCGGAAAGTCTATAACGGGAATATCTATGGCAAAAAAAGAAGACGAGGCAGACCCTGGCTAAGATGGGGCGGTGGCCTAGGCCAGGACGCCAGACAGCTTTTAGGGATATCGAATTAGTGGACCTCGTGGTAAAACCGGGATGTCTGGAGTTCGTTATTAAGGCTGGCGTAGACCAGATACCGGTTGTTGCACCGTTGATGATGATGATATTTAGATACAAGATGCCTTCTGAAGCTCGCATCGGAATATATCCGCGGCATATGCGAATTTCACCAAAGAGATTTTTATAAAGAGGACTTGAGGAGTGGCGCTAACAGTCTTAAAACTGAAGCTCTGAAGCGCTGAAGCATCAATGAAGACACTGTAACTGGTTTTATTCCAAATTAAGGTGAAACCCTTTGAATAGCGCGAAGCAACTGAAAGGATGATCGCCAAGTATATAGCGTGGATCTTCGATCCATTAGGTATGGTGTCACCAGTGATAATGGTTGCTAAACTATCCCTTTCCGCATTGGACATGGAAATAATGCTTGCTCGAGAGCCCTGAGCGTATTAGAGGTAGACCCGTGGAGTGTAAAGAGGAAGTATGCAGTAAATTTCATCCGGAGAACCTAGAGCTTAAATTATTCTTAAACGCCATTTAACATCGATATCTCTTTCAGAGTTCCAGACTGTAGACCTCGTGGCTGTCCACGTTTCATTAAAAACGGGGGAAAGGTGGTATCAGGCTACTTCTCCTCTCCCCCTTGATAGACGAGAATAGTCTGCGGAATTTATTTTTAGGAAGAAACTAGTAATATGTAATGTAGGAAGCATGGATGGAGAGGCGATGACTAACCTCGTCATTCATACGTATTAGCCCAGCTGTCGAGCAAGGATAGTCACGTCATCATACGGTATAACCTGGTGTAACAGGTTCCTACGCAGAATGAAAGCAGTGATTCGTCGGTGAAACAAACCGAAACAACAAATATGCATTAACAATATATAAAAACGCGATTAGGAAAACAAAGCGAACCAGCTTCAGGAAATTCTGTGAAGAAATTGAACAAACCACAGAAGAATCCAGGTTACACAACCACACAACAGGCTACAACCAAAAATAGAGCAATGTCCCCCGCGAGTCTGAAAAATTAACATGCAAAATTTACTGAAAATTAGGAGGGTATATCTCTCATTTCCAAAACTCATTTCAAAGGTGCGGTATTATTATCACTAATGGCGAGTATAGTAGTTGAATAGGAGGACACCCTTTGTAATCGAATCCACACTGGATTGAGAATTACTACAACGAGACGGGGCATCACAAAAGCCCACCATAGTATTTTTTACTAGGAAGTGTAAGCGTAGGTGTTAAATGGTACCTGCGCTATTTGAAGGAAGGCCTGAAAGCAAAAGAAGCCCTCACGAAGGCTCAGGATAAGAGGTGGAAGGTAGGATAAAACCAGACATTTTGAAAGCTCTATTGATGATGTCAATAAAGTGGAAATTGGAACGGAGTTTGTCATCGAATATTACACCAAGTTTTTGTCAGGAATTCAGTAGTGGGTAGGTGTCCAATACGAGAATAGGAAGCGGATGTTGGGGAGGGTTTAAGCAAATAACACATCCAGTGGCATTTGCTGATTTTCTGTGCCAACTTGTAAACTGAATACCAACAGTCCAGGGTATCAAAGTTGGACCTCAACTGTGCGGAGTCCAGCGGAGCTGAAACAGATTCAAATAATTGAAGGTCGTCTGCGTAAAGCAAACACGGGCACTTGAAGGTGGAGGCGAGGTTATTGACGAAAAACAGGAAGAGCAGGGGGCCAATTATAAAGCCTTAGGGAACGCTAGAGGAAAGAGAAAAGGAACAAGATGAGTAACCATGAAAAGAAACTCTGCAGGAAGTTGAGTAGAGAGAGTTTGGAGAGGATAATATCACGGTTAACGGTATCAAACGCTTTGGAGAATTCAGTATAAAGAACATGTACCTCATGTCGTAAATTAAATCATTTAGCAACGAAGTTGGTAAACACGAGAAGCTGTGAAGTCTTAGATTTATGTTTCACGAAACCATGCTGCTCTTTGACAATGAGGTGTGCGGACAACCAGGCATTGATGTATCTTTCGAAGATTTTGGAGCAAGAAGAAAGAAGAAAGATGGGGCGGTAGTTCACAGCAAGATAACGGTATCTACTCTTGAGGGTAGAGATGATAAGGGCCTCTTTCCAGAGATGATGAAAATAGCATTCTTCTAGACTTTGGTTGTAGATTATACACAGGGAGAGGGACAGTTAAGAAGGAAGAGGTTAGGAAGCTCATCGGGACCAGGTCAGACGTTGGGGTCATGATTACCAATAAGGAACTCAACCAAGGAAGTCGTAAGTAGAGGAATGGCCAAAGATTCGGAATAGTCTGCAGTCAGAAGAGGCAGAGAGAGTGGAATGATCGAGGGAAATAACACAGAAGGGAGGTAGTTGCAGAGAAGGTCGCAGGATTGTTGTGGGGAATTGGCAGCGGAGTTAGCAAAACTGATAGAAGAAGGGAAATATTGGGTGATATAACAAAAAAAAATTGAGTGATGGATCAACAGGGTTTGAAGTTACCGAGGACAAGGGCGACTTCGACGCTCAACGAGTACCTTTTTTTGCGCTTTTTTACTCATTGATTTCACAGTGGAGCGCATAACCTTAAAGTAAGCAAAGTCGGCGTCATTCTTAGAAGATCGAAACTTCTTCCGCGGTGCATGTTTCACGCGAATGTTATTAAGGATCTCTGTTGTGAACCAAGTTGAATACGAATGCATGCCAGCCGAGAAAGAAGGGACACAACACGAGAGAAGATCGGGCAGGATATTGTAAAAGGTGCTAAGAGCTTGATCACACGTTGAGTTGCTTAATATGTGAACCCAGTTGATATACGCTAAAGCTGAGATGAGACCGCCAAAATTGGCTTTGCGGAAGTTGGACTTAGAAGATTTACGCGCGGTTTTGGGGTGTGTCAGGATAGCTACGCGGTTAGTGTACGAGGCTGTCATACGGAAGTTCACAGTTCGAATCTCATTGGTGGCAGTGAGATGTGACATCGGATACCAGTCGACTTAGCTGTGAATGTGTACCTGAGTCAAATCAGGGTAATAATCTCGGGCGAGCGCAATGCTGACCACATTGCCTCCTACATTGTACTGCAGTGTACCGTTACGGTATTGAATGAAGCGCTCTGACACACATCAAGGTCCTGATCCAATATGAACTGTTGCGCCAATGATTATTATTATTATTTGGGGTTTCAAGGGGTGACTCCACTTCAAATTCACGTGGGGGGTGGTGAACGTCAGTTTTGATATACAAGATGTACAAGTAAATAAAGAAAGGTGGCGCTCAGGGAGGTTGGAAAGAAAAAGATCGAGTGTGCAGCCCAAGGAGTTTTTGGTGATATTGAAATGTAGGGCAGAGCAAGTGTTCATAAAGGAAGAAAGTGGAAGGGAAGAATGGGAGTGGTTATTGGAAGGAATTGGAAGGCTAAGATGATTAGGTTAAAATCTCAAGATACAATAAGCGGGAGGAAGTTGGACGAGAAGAGATGAAGAGCAACACAGTCAAAAGGAAATCCAGAGGAAGAGAAGACCCCATCCCCGGTGGATTTGCGAAATGCATCCCGGTGTCTGTCACAGCGGAAAGCGGCATCGTCCAGTCAGCTTTCGGAGATACAGATGGTATAGTGTTGCTGAGCCAGCGTGAATTAATTGAAGTCCCTTGGCTTGATTCTTAAACCTCTAACATTCTGATAGAACAGATGGACAGTAAATATGGATCCAGTTACATAGCTCGGTGAGCAGGCGGGTTGTCTTAAAATTTACCCGCGAATTACTGCGCTTGTATCGCTGGATGAATATACTTTTAGGCCAGAAAGAAGGGTTGCCGAAGACGTCAAATTCGTGACGGTGAGTGACCTTGAAAGATGTAATTATTCACTCGGTGTTGTTCTCTTTTGTCAGTTTTACACAGAATAGAAGTTGCGAACGCTAGTCTGAAGATAAATAGCTGTTTAGATTGGCATGCAGCCTTTACCCCGGGGCCGCTGGCACGGGTGGGTGCCAGGGTACAGAGCAGCGCCGGGAAGTAGAGCTTCGTTGACGACGGGAACGATGTCAAAAGATGGAGCCGTTGTGTACCAATTTGTGACCTGCTGAGGAGGGAGCCCTTTGAAGGCGCAATGGACAGAGAGAGGATGAGAGGCGCTGTGGACCGTAACTCGTCAGGGGCCATCGCCATATTCAAAATTTAACCGAGCATCAATGAAATATTTCCCTGCAAATATACAAATCGCAGACGAACGATTATGCACAGATAAAATGGGCCGTAAGGAGCCACTTGCTAGTATGGTGCTATGTCGATTAATACTTAAACGAAATAGCGCTTTCGATGCTATGCCCATTAATGCAAATAGGAAGAGCGTGATGACCTGACAGACTGACAACATTGGGTTTATTGGTTTTCATCTTGAGGCTTGACTTGCCTCTCTTTCCATGTTCAGAGCCCTATAGCCAAGGTCTATGAGACGTCGGAGTAGTCGAAACGTTTGAGGAAAGATATTATAGTCCATTCAATTTCTGTACGCCCTGCGGATAATACAGCATAAAGAACATCATCGATAACAAGAGGAAATAATAACGCCAACCTTGGCGAACTGCGCTTTTACCTCAAAACCCCCTCCTGCTCTGATCTCTGAATCCTCTAATCTCAATGCAGCATGTGACATTTTGAACCATCATATGTCGATCTGATTAAGGCGATTAGTTTCTCCGAAAAGCTTCTCCTACGTAGAGCCCTCCCGATACCCTCCCTGTTGACGCAATGGAAAGCTTTCTTGAAATCGATGAAGAGCAGGGATGAAGTGAAGACCTAAACTCCGCGCTCTGTTCCAAAATGATCCATAGGGTGTTGATGTGGTCGACCTGAGAGGATCCGGAGCGGAAACCGGTTTGCTCTCTGTCGACCATGCTCTGCAAGCAGACGGTCAAGCACAGCGACTTTACTTGGTTCGAGTACATGATTACCGGAATGATTTCTCTTCTCCTTGGAGGAATAGTCCGTATCCGGGTGGTACAATGACTAGCCATTTCATACACAAGAGGAGGAACCTCCTCTAACGTGATAGTTGCTCATCTTCGTGACGACTTCGATTTATCAGACCGTTCACGTCCTTCACATACCATCGAAAGATTTGCGGCCACATGCAAGAACTTTCTTGATGTGGTTTGCGCTTCTGAAATCATTCCTTCTGCCGCGTCTTCTTCCTTTCCCTGATCGGCAAAATAGCAAATTCTCTTGTGTCATGGCGCTCACTACGCTGAACTTCACGGGATTTCGCTTCGTATCAGAACTCGAACACGTCACACTTACCATCGCTCATACTGGCCATTAGAGCCTTCTTCCCCTTCCCTTCATCAATCCGACTCATCGCAGGCAGCCAGATCTTTTGACGATTCCTCGAGGCGAGGCCGACAACCTGCATAGCACCCGAGAAAAGGGGCTACTCAGTATACGCGTCGTCCGATCAACAAGATAGTTCTCCCACTATCGAGTGACAAATGGATCATACAAAGAGTCGATGTTGAACTTAGAGGGGTCGCAGCTCTTCAACCCCGGAAGAAGTGGCGGACACAGAAGCGAGCGTAAGCAACCATCAGATAGTGATCCATTAGATGCTCAACCAAGCTGTTTTCGGAGCCTACCTCGTCATTCAGATCATCCATCGCGACCATAATGTCACCTTTAGGAACCTATCCCTGAACTGCGTGTAGTTATTCGTAGAAAGCATCCTTCTTCACGATGACGGAAGTCCCCGTTGGTGCGTAACGTACCATTGTGCAAATGTGTTGTTCATTCACTTTTACCGGAATCTTGTAGTTTGACATCTGTCTGTCTTTATTTAAAAGAGAATAACGAGTTCAGCTCAATCGGAAACACAAGAAGCTGCTAAAAATAGTACCAGGAAAATAACAGAGAAGAATTGTAAATAATGAACGCGACTCATAATATCTGCTTCTCGATTTTCTTCCACAAGCTGCAAAGATATTGATGTTATATCCCGACACTGCCTGAAGAACTTAACACAACATTATCCATTTTTCTCGTCGTCTCCGTTGTTCTCGAGGACGATTTTTCTGGTTTCGAAATTCAAGAGTTTTTTATAGGACAGGACCCCCAATACAGGAAGACCGAACTTTAATCTGTTTGCACTTCTTCGGATCGGGTTGATTATTATTGGATCATTACTATCCGGTATCTCTGATCAGTGTTAACATCACTACCGCCTCAAGGTTAGGGTAGAATGATAACATCCGTAAATCCGCAGGACACATCATCTCCATATTTGGTCTCGTGCCTCTCAAAATAGTTTTCTGATTATGCATTTAATTAATTTGCTTCAGGTCCACTACGGACCTACCACGCTCCACTTTATCATAGATCGGATGAAATGAATAACGCAAGGTCCTATCTCCAACATGCCAGACGCTAACCTAATTAGCCCAAATTTAACTGTCATATTAGCTTGCATATAAATTCAAACAAAAACTTGAGAATTTTCATTTGAAATTTCATTCGCAAATGAACAAGTTTTCCACGGTCCCTTTCCGCTTGCCGAATCACAAACATGAAATGATGGTAATTTATTTCCATAACAAGTTTTTGTCAAATATTGCTCGGAACAAAAACATTTCAATTATTCAGAGAAATGCATCAACAAGTTCCCATTGTGCGTTCGTGCAAGGGACTTCATTAATGTCGGATTGGTATTGACACAATGTTTTGCCGGCGGGTGGTTCCGTGTCGCCGACTTTAAAATTCAATGCCGGGCTGCAGGGTAGAGTTTCCTGTGGGTGGAAAATCGTTTGGATAACAGCTATTTGCATAAATTACGAGTACTATCGGATCGCATGATTGACTGTCCGCCCCCATCACAAAAATTCACTTTCCTATTTTCCAATCATTAGATAATCAATGGAAAGTACCCCCAAGGCTGAATGAGTGTCCGGGGAATTCGACAAAACATTCCCGCGAAGCTTCGACCCTAAAAGCATTCGCCGGCTCAATGGGTAATATGAAATCCGCTTTGACAACAAGCTCTTCATGAATTCAGCCGTTGTTCCTGTGGTAACCTTCCCCTATACAAAAGTTCGTCTATTCATCTGTGGACTAATAAACTTAGAAGCCTCACTTGGCGATAAAATTCAAAACGAAATTTTAATCAGTGAAATGCCGGTCATATGTGCTGTCACGGGGACGAGGGGAAGCGGTGAAGCATGAACAAATATAGCAATCTCTGAATGAGGCACAATAGACGGGAGCTGAATCCTGGTCCCGGAGTCAGCACCAGCAATAAGTCCCAAACTCCACAGTAGTGCGGTGCAGGTCTGACAGAGCCTGGTATTTGAGAAGAAAGTTATGGCAAATATTTTCTCTAGCAAAAAAGCTAATGTTTGCCGCACAATATTCCCAGGATAATAAATAGAATAAGGCGAACGTATGGTTCGTGTTCAGCTTGCTGCTCTGCCTCCCCCGCTCCACAGTGGCCGTCATCACTGAAGCCCGCTGAAGTTTTTATTTTAGTTTCTTATCGTTGTCGACGTCGTGTTTTTGTGTCCTCTCCTTTATTTTCCTATTTTATTTTTATACGTTGTCTGTCGGACGAGAAGAAATTGCTGCGCCGTTCTTGCCCCCAAGGAGGCAATTAAAAATTTTTCCACCGGAGGATTTTTTCCACTCATCGCTAGGACAACAGAAAAGTGGTTGAACGGATGAGTGTTGAGTGGTCCATGCTTCAGTTCAGTTCTTGCTCGTTGCCATCCTCCTCGCCCTGCTCCACTCCTCTTCCAGGATGTTGATTTAAGATGTTCTGTTGATTCGGGGCTACATGTTTTTACATCATAATGAAAATTAAACAAAACTTTGCTTTAAACTTTCATCAGACGCGAGGATGTTGTTATTGCGACCACTATCGTGGATGATGCTTTCCTGGAAGCTGCCTTGCTACCGAAGATGTAGCCGCCGTTACTACTTCAGTGTTCTTGCTGTAGCAATCGGGGCTCGTCATCCAGCTCTTTTAAGCTTTATTATTCAAACATACACAGAAAGCAATCCTGACGAGCGCTCATTGTGCGCGGAGTGGGGCTTTCTTTGGCATGAGTACTTGCTTCTTCGATAGCAGCACAAACCTTATTTATATTGACCTTCCCAGGAAATAAGGACTCATAAATTTGTACGTTTTTATGTACGTACGACTTAAGTGTGTTGGCACGCGTAAAAGGATTTTAAAGGGAGCTATCTGAGCTGTGGTGGTTGACTCATGGTGACGGCTGACTCAATCATGAATTGTGCGGTTGCAGAGGAACAATATTATTTAAGACATCAAAACCAGGTAACGCAAAAAATTGAAAAGGGTCGCATCCTTGATTTATGAAAGCTTAGGCAATGACAAATTATTCGGCTTACCTACGCTAGAGTATGTTGTTTGATGAAAATTGTTTACTACTTACTGAGAGAGATGATTATTATGCTGCATAAGATGCGAATCACCGACAATGCTTTGTGTCTTCTGAAGGAAATCTGAATAGTATATATTTTCGTAAAGACATTATAAACTAATAACATAACTGTAGATGGTCTGATAAACAAAAAAGCTGTTTTCCAGGATAGCCCCTAAGTTACCGTTTAGGATGAACAAACCCTGTCGGTCATCCCCTTTCCGGCGAAATGTGGTAGCACGAAGTGTAAAAATCTTAGAAAAGCACCTTCATCTATGGGTGGCGTCCGAGCGCGTCTGAGATTCTCCTCCTTCCATCTTCGATTCTGATGTAATAGAACAACATGTATTATGTCCTTTGGTATGATACACCATCTTGGACCATGGGGAGGTCATCCAATACAACGCGCTGAAAATACCGCCTATATTTGGTTTGATGTTCTTCGATGAACTCCGGAAAATACTGGTTTAATTCCCCGTGTCTTCATTCGATGCATTCTCAATAATAATAATAGTAATAATCGTTGCCGCAGCAATCCATATTAGATCAGGGCCTTGAAGGATGTTGGAGCACTTCATTCAAGACCGTAACGGTCCACTCGCCTGAGATTATTTCCCTGATTTGACTCAAGTACTCATTCGCAACTGAATCGATTTGTATCCCACATCCAGTCATGATAAGTCAAGCCACTTTCCAGATTTGAATCGCAACCATGCGCTATGACAGCCCAGCGCTCTAACCACTTGAGCCATGCGGACACAGTCCTAATATTAAGGTTGAATTTAAGCATCCACTGATCTTCCTGGGATATGTTTCGCCTGTACTGTTCGTATTTACAGTTTGCCTTTGATTATGCTATTACCTTACTGTTTCCAGTCTTTTCGCCACATGCACCTCATGTGAGTCGGTGTCAGCCGTTGCATTGCTATATTGAAACCAACCACAGGGACTTTCCAGAGCAAGTTGACAGGCGTAATAGTAGTTTACAGCTTGCAACCTATGGCCGTCGAGCTGGGTGCAGCGAATAACGGCCCCATAACTCCTAACCTAAAACCGGCGACGTCGGCGGCCTTCCAAAAACATTGTCTGACAAGATGTTGATCACTGGAAATTGGCTATAAAGCGAAGGTCCACCGGAGGCCTCCTCAAAAGCCAGTACCTGAAGACAATACATATTCTGAGCAAAATTCTGAAGAATAAGGAAGCCGGTACTGTGCGAACCGGCCGCACAAAAACACAAGCGTGTGCAAGGTCTTGGACGCTAAGCAACCTTTGCAAACAAGCAAGTAGCAACAACCAGCTGACGAGCCACGAACTACGAAACCCTGCAACAACGTGGCCACAAGCACTTGTGGCGCTGGTGAACGGCAATTCCGATAGCGGTAAACTAGCGCCGAAGGTGGCAGCAGTGTTGCGACCAGGCTGTCGGAGGTGGTCACCGAGCGTCTCCTGGTCCACAAAGGCGAACAGGCGAGATTTATCCTCTGCTACGATTGCTCTCAGCCTGTCTGTGGGGCCCACTGTATAGCATGCGAACACTAATTCTCTAGGGGAGGGTGTAAAGTTCAAAGTCATCCTCTACGGCGAGATCCCCAAGAGGCTGGCGACTCGTTGCCGAAGACACGCATGGATAAGGACAAGCTCCTCTAATCATTGCGCCTTCAAAACCCTCAAATTTCCATGGGTGGTTATCAAGCTAGAGGAACACCAAGCGAACAACCAACCTTTCCTGCTCCAAATGGAGAGTGGCTGGAGGCACTGGAAGAGACAGACTACAAGGTGCGATTCGGAATCACGAACGCAAAGGTGAAAGTGTCCCGCTTCGCAAAACCGACGATGGCCGGGATCCAGTCGATGCCGCCAACGAGCACTGCGCATTTCCTCGGCTTACAGGGCTTATGTCCGATCAGCTCCGGAAGAAGAACTCCAACATTCAACGTCCACCATAGCAGCGAAGAAAGCCAACTTATTGATACGCTCCGGCGCCAATGCAGGGCATGTTTTGTCGGGCAACTCGGAAAATGAACCAAAGAGGTGATTCATTTTTTAATTTAGTTATTGACACAAATCTATGAGTGTGTAAGATGGACAATACACCAGCCTTCCATTTTCCCTCCTTGGAGAACTGTGACGGCTGGGAGGAGGCCCTTGATATCACCCTCTTCACCGAAAATGTGATTTTTAGGGTGAAAAACTGGAGAATGTCTAAAAAAAAATCCTTCTTAGATCACAGTTGCACACTTTTCATTTTTAATCTCGCAGTAGATATTCTGAATTCTTTCAGTGATTTTAAGAGGATTGAATTGAATAAGTTTAATCAAGTTATCAAGAATAAATTCTCCGTTGCGCAAATTGGTAATATTGGCACGAACTAGAGTCAAAGGTCGGGGCTCTAAAAAAAGCGTTCAAAACCGCCTTTAAAGTCTACCATCCTGCTAAATACCTAAAGAAGACACTGCCACCATGGTGGAATGAAGATTTCTCCAGCCCCAGGAAGCTGACCAGGGAAATGTTCAACATTTGCTACAGGCACAAATATTCGCAGTTACACAGGGACTGCCTGATGAAATATAAGTCGGCCATTCAGACTGCCAAGAGGCGGTCCTGGTTGAACTATCGTCAGAACATTGAAAACACAAGCAAATCTCCCAAGCTCAATAAGATTTTGCAACATAGGAGCGCTTCTTTTCTTAATAAGTCGGAAGAATCCTGGAAGAAATCTTTTACAGAAACCCTGGAGCCACTGGTTCAGACCCACTCCCCCACCTGCGAGGAGGACTGTGAGTCAGAGCTTGGAGGGTATGAAACAGCCTCAGCTGTGCGAGACCGTCAAATCGGTTATTATCGAGGATGAATCCCGCTTGGTTATAAACAGCTTCCCTGCCTATAAACCTCCAGGCACAAATGGCATAATGTCAGTCATCCTAAAGAAGCAGCAAGAAAGTGTTACGCCGTGACTTGTTGAGATTTACCGCAGCTGTATCTCTTTAGCATACGTACCAAAGTCTCGGAGACGCGCACAAATGCTTTTCATATCGCGCGGCCTCACCTCTTTCATATTGAAGAACCCAGTGTGCGTCTGGGACATCCAGTTAAGGGCAATTATGAGTAGAACTTCCTTTTCTAATTCCCGAGATGAGAGACGAGAGGGAGTATTCAACAAGCCTTGACCAGAATAGGATCGAAGGGATATCATAAACAATGTATAATACCCTTGCTAAGAACCAGTATAATTCTATGACTGCAAGAGGACCTTTACTAAGAAATGGGGTCTGCGGCCTAGGATGGTTTTCTGGATTTACACAACTATAATAAATTATCTTGCCTACAGGTCAATTGTATGGAATCAGGGTACATAGGCTGAGGGGACTCTGCAGTCCATCACGACAGATGTTCCTAATGTAGGCCTGCATCTGCTCCCCATGGACCTCCGGAATAAGTACGTTGTGTCGTGCAGTGCTGTGTGTTCGGATACCGAACAGGAAAGTCTTTCGGCCAAAGCAACATCCTAGACGAAGTACCTCTGGAAACCTGGGTATTCCCTACGCCACACGCAAGCTTCATGAGAAGCTGTGGATGAAAGGCGGGGTGTTGCAAGGCTATGACATCGACAGATCAAAGATGATCCGTGTCATAGTCTATATGTATCCGAGACGTTTCCGCGACGTACGGTCTCCTAGGTTTGGCCAAAATATTCCAAGCAGAAGTACTAGCGATACTGGAAGCCTGTCGAAGGCTGTGCCATCCAAAGCTCTAAACGTAACATAATCATTCTGACTCACAGCCTAGAGGCCATTCAAACTTGGACTCTGGGGCGATATTCTCCAGGCTGGGGAGGCAGTGCAGAGATACCCTGAACAGTCTGGGGGCGACACGGTCAAGGTCACCCTCCTCTGTGTTGCCGGTCATAAGAAAATCCAGGTGAATGAGCCGGTGGACAGCTTGGCCAGGCGGAGGCTCTGTTCTTGGCAGTCTTTCGGTGAGTACAGTCTATGCCCCACTGGCGATATAAAGGTTAGAATCTACTCGCATCACTTAGCACCCGCAGCCTTTAAATGGCGAATATGCTAAGTCAGGGAGGATTTGGCCTGCCAATCACGAGAGCTCTTGTGCCAAACGCTTGCAAATGCCTATAGGAGACCATGTCATTAGGTTCGATATGCCTTGCAATTCGCATTACCGAAGCGGCAGAGAAGAGGGGGAAACCCTCACCAACGGATTTTGGAAATGATAGCGGGAACCGGGCTCGCAGTTTTAAACACCGGATCCACGCCAACGTTTCGGCGCCCAGGCTGTAAAGCAAGCATTCCTGAGATCACTGTTGCGTCGGAATCTGGCATCATCGGTGGACGGGTGGCGAGCCCTAGAGGACTTCTGAGCTGATCTCCAGTCCATCGCGTTCGAAGTGGTTGACGCTACTTGCCGGCGAGCACCAACGCGACGCACCATTTGCCTGTGGAATGTCGCGAGGGTGAACATTGGGAAGTTCGTCGAAGCTCTTGAAGCAGGCAGAGATGCGCTAGAGGGCCCTCTGGAGGTTGGTAGATTCGCAGTTGACATTGTCGTAAATTCAGTGATGAACCTGATAACGATGGCGTGTGAGGCTTCCATGCCCCGGAGAAAAACCAACCACGACAAGCCTTCTATAAACTGGCAGAAATTGCCGACCTACGGAGGGAGTATCATAAGCTCCGCCGTTTGGCGCAAAGTTTACACGCTAACAAGGAGACATCCGCCAAAAAGGTACAGTATAGATCAGCGAAAGAGAGACTCCGGAGCGCTATAAATAACAGCAAAGTTCGTGGTTGGCAGAACTTTGTCAATGAGGTGAATGAGGACCCGTGGGGACTTGGCTATAAGCTTGTCACCAGGAAAATCAGGGCTCTGCGGAAGCGCTGTATACTATGTACCGACCAGTAGAACCGCATTATTTCCCAGGCATCCTGTACGGGTTGATGTCAATTGCGCGGAAAGCGTCGGGGATTGCCAACTTTTTACAATGAAGAAGCGGTTCTCACTACGAAAGACAAGAAAGCGCCAGGCCTTGATGGCATCCTGGCGGAAGTTTACAAACTGGCATTCCGCCAACGGCCAGAATTGCTGCTTGAGGCGTTCAACGCTTGCTTAAAGGAGGGCATTTTTCCTTGGCGCTAGAAAGTGGCAGACTCGCGTTGATCAACAAGGGTAAAGGAGACCTGGAGCTCCCGTTTGCATCGCTGTGTATGCCTGACACGGCCAGGAAAGTGCTCGAGATGGTCATCTGGAGTAGACTCGCCGAAGTGACCCGCGCTGCCGGGGACTTATCCCCAAGGCGGTTCGGGTTCAGAACAGGGAGATCCACAGTGGATGCTATTATGAAAGTCGTAGATTCAGTTCATCGAGCTGAGGCACACGACCGCCAATTTCGACGAATGGTGCTCCTCATAACGCTTGATGTCAGAAATGCCTTCGATTCCGTAAGATAGACAGATATGCTAGGCACATTAGAAAACTCCTCCCACGTGCCGAGGTATCTCTTGCGGATATAGAGGGATTATCTGAAAGATCGCTCCCTGCTCTATGAAACGCTAGAGGGCCAAAGGAGGATGGAAATCACGTCGGCCGGACCTCTGGAACGCTTTCTACGATAGTCTGCTAAGACTCCATATGCCCCAAGTGTCGCGCCTGGTCGGTTGTGCAGACGACGTTGCGGCACTGGATGCACTGTTGAATAGGCAGGTAAGCAGATGGAAGGCTACTCATGGTTTCAGCCTTGCGCTGAAAAAACCGAAGTAGTCATCTTGACCAGAAGGAGAATCCCGGCCCTGAGTCCCATACCGATCGGCTAATGGCGAATGTTGAGGGCCATACATCTACTATGAGACGTTCGTCTCCTTATGTGAGCAACGCAGTCGGTTCTGTTCTATGGTGCGGAGATATGGGCTGATGCTCTTGACAAGGAGGGGCATTGTAAGCGCCTTGCTCAAGTGCAGAGACGGGCAGAACGAGAGGTGGTTGCCACGAAGAACGTCAACACACTCTTACCCAGTGGCAACTCTCTTGGCAAAATGAGCCAAGGGGCAGATGGATTGCGTGGCTCATCGACAATTTAGAGACGTGGCTGAACTGAACACACAGTGGGATTAATTACTTCCTTACCCATCTTCTAAGCGGGTATGGCGCTTTTCAATCTTACCTGCACAGGATTGGGAAGGCGCGATCTCCTGATTGTGTGTTCTGCAATGGAGTGGCCGTCGACGCTTAACACACCTTTTGCTCTTAAACGGCTTTCGTCAAAAGCTTTATGCAAACACAAGCAGCTCTCCAGACAACATCGTCAAGGCGATGCTGAAGAGCGCTGGCAGCTGGAATCGTGTTGCGCATTATGTTGGGGCTCTTCTTGTTGCGAAGAAAATTGAAGTTGACCGGCAGAGGGACCGAATGGTAAGGCGTTCCCTGAGCTAACAACTCCCTCCCCTCCTTACCTCCCGTTGGTGAAACGGTTTCCCTGACTTGAAGCTTCCCAAAGCCGGGAGAGCGGGAGGGCTACCCCGAAGTAATGTGTCAAACGGTTCCAGGCTAGTTCTCTGATGAGAGGGAGGTGTTTAGTTGGTAGTCCGATAGCATACTGTTGCGGGAATCCAATACTCTGCGCGTAAACGCATTCACCTACCCTACTGCAAACAAAAACGACGCTTCATAGCGCTAATTGTTAAAAGAGCAATCAACTCCGCACTTGGAGCTGGATAGCGGGATGTCAGCACCTGGATGGGTGGTATAAAATTACATTATGGGAAGAAATGAAAGAATCGTCATCATTTGTGCGAATGAAGAATTAAATTCAAACCAATCACATCTAAAAAAAGGATAATTCAATTCAAGTGAGCCTTTTTTGATTGGAAGCTTCACACATGAATTGAAAGAGACCTTAAATGTTTGTTCCCCTAAGGCTTCCTCAACAAGAAATTAAGTAAAACATCTTTGCAAAAATTTAAAGCAAAAGTATTGAAATACTTGGAAATATACAAATAACCAACACAGCAGAAAATTTATAACTACGAATTCTTGGAAATCATGAAATAGGTTTATGACTACGGGATCCAGGGAAGCATAGTCAGGCATTCAGCGGAGCTAATTTTTCTGATAAATTTTAAAGAAAATATTTCTCAAACAAAAAAAAAAGGCAAAATAAACAGATTTTGAGGGTATTCACCAGCAAACTGGGAAATTAGCTTTCAGGCTTGAATGTCTTGTAATGAAGTAAACATGATGCAAATAGCCAATAAATGACTGTCCTTTAGGGACCCATGGAAACGGGGAAACAACATTATAATAGTCAAATAAGATTAAGAACTTGATGAGCACATGCCCAACTTGAATGCGTACTTCCTAACAAAATGAAATAAAAAGTCTTTCCACGGAATAATAGGAACCAAATCCAATGACTTTTTATTGTACTCATTGAAAGTCCTTCTAACCTCTCTGGTAACTCAATGGGTTCAAATAAAAGCTCCCTCTAACAAGATGTAATCAACCTAACGTAAGTCCCGTTTGTCTCGTAAACATTATGACTTCATGCGATTTGTGTTGTAAATAAAATCCATTTTCCGGTCGGTGTTGTAAAAAGTTTTTTTCCAATCCTTTAAGTAATTGAGTTTGAAAGGAAGATGCAATAGAGTCAGAGCCTGCTAGTTCGGATCCAGGCAACTCACTCCTTGAGTCTTGCAGTCACGACGGAGCTATAGACAGCCAGGACAAAAGTGAATTTAAACTCAAAATTAAATTTTGTGTCCTTAAACGCGCATTTTATCCGTGTTCTCGTTTCTTGTACTCAAGTCGTTTTTCCTTCCTTGACAAAATGCGAGAACAGTGAACGCTTCATTTGCTTGTTTCCCGTCTCTAATCGATACTCGATAACTCCATTGAAACTTTATCATTCATCGAATTGAAAGTGTGCTGGGAAACGAAAATCTTCAACATATCTTCGCTTTGGCATATGTTTTCAGTTTTCACACATCCGTTCGTTTGATGGAAATAAGGATTCACAGCTACGTTGGCTCGTTGTCTCATCGTTACACCGATATCGGGTTCCATTGAGTGCTGCCAAGAGGGAATCTGATCGCCGAAGTAATCGAAAAACTTCCGTAAAAGGGCAACTAGATTGTCCTTCAATACCGTCGATTTTGACACGCTTTCCTTCCTCGTTATGAGTGAAGGAATCCATTTAAAGATTCCGATTAAGTGAAATGTACAGACTCCCGCTTGTCAACCAACTCGACCTGGACACATCTTAATATGGTCAAGGTATCAGCAGCTTCCATTGATATCCTATTCATTCATAGCAATGGAAACAATCCAAAAGAGTCCAGAAACCTTTAATTAATGAATGCAAGCCCCAAAAAAGTGTCATGGAAACCATCCAGCACTCGGCAACCCCAGATCCACAGGAGATTCGCAACAAGAAATTCGACATACCGTCATAGTGTAAAGCCCTTTATTTCGGCTCAATTTCTGCTAAATCTTGCGAATGGAACTCAGTGTATGCTTATCTAGATTTAAAAACAGTAACGACATTCCACCCCCATTGCCGCCAATTTTGTGGCATCCGCACAGCGTCGGATATAGGTACATTCCTAGTGAAATGTATTCCTTTGAAAAACATTACAGGAATGAAAATAAATTCATCATCGTAAAACTAAATCCTGGAAAATGTGAAAATTCTCTCCTTTGAAATCAACTTACCGTAGCGAGAGGAGAGCCGTTATTATTCTAGCGAAATAAGGGTCTGCACTTGCACAGATACCTGTCTATTTTACGATACGATAGCGGTGGAGCTTTCCTTTGTGATAATGAAGCATAGACTGGAAAACTGTTCTTAAGGTTCGCAAAAATTTTAAATTGAGTTTTATTATTGATTGACGTGGAGTACCTTGGGTTTGAATGGGTTGGTGAAACCCCATTCTTTATGCAGATAATACAAAGGAAAATTGAATGAACTCCACCCCAAATTAATTTTCATTTAATATCGTCCCGCCCAATGGTTTCATTTATGGTGGTTGACCTGTAAATTAGCTTGAATAGGCAGAAATTAATACAATTCAGAAACCGGAAGCCTTCGCTTTCAAGTTTCGTGTTTTTTTTATCTAGAAATATTACGTTTGTCACTGGTTCTATCTATATATATGTATATGCATTTCGCATGTCAGCTTACTGACTTCAATGTGACATTGAAAGAGGCAACTTTAAGTTAATCCTGTTCTTTTTCTTTAGCCTCGTTTACAAACGGGGCTGGCTCATTTTGATCGGTCAGCCATCGACTTCGATGTTCAGACAAACCTTGGCAAGTAATTTATCGTTAGCGTAAATTATGTGACCGTATCATCAAAGACACCTTGGTGCCAATTGAGGTCCACGGCTGCTAAATAGAGCGAATAAATTCCACCCTTGCCTATCGCTAGCAGGACACAGACTGTATCCAGCGAAGGACAGCCAAGAGCAGAGCGTCGGGTGGTTAGTCTGTCTGCCTGCCCATTCTCCTCTATGTTCCTATGACCGGGAACCCAGAGGAAGGTGACCTTGAGCCGCCACCGAGACTGTTCAGCTCGTTTGAACCTTACCCAACCAGCCTAGAGGATTTGGTCGCTGAGTACAAGGCTTTAATGGCCGCTTGGCTGTCGGTGCACGGATCATACCCCACCTATCAACAGGGTTCTAGTATCGCCAGTACTTCTGCTTGGAATACACTGTCGAAACCTGGTAGATTGTACGACTCGGATATACTGGGTGCATCCGAGAAAACCCCCGGCTCCACAGACCATCTTTGATCCGTCGTTGAAGAATATTGTGTTATAGCCTTGTCACACGCCGCCTGTCTTCCATTCTCCCCTTTTTGAAAAGTCCACAGCAAAGTTTCTTGTGAAGCTCGGCTAACATGTGGCGTGACCAGATTTCCCGAGGTACTTCGTCGAAAATGTTACAGTGGTTGTAGGGCTTTGCTGTCCAGGATCCGGACTCGCGTGGCCTGACAGTACTATACGCTACGATGTACTTAATGTGGAGATCTGGGGGAGAAGGTGTGGGATTACACTGAGAACATTTGCCGTGAAGGACTGCAGGGCCTCAGTACCACCTATACAGGAAGTTCTTTAAATTTTTTTAAGCTTCGTTCTATTAAAAAAACTTCGTTACCGAGCGTTTATTATTTATTAAAAGGCAAATATGTTAATTTCGGCGACTACAGCAGTGCTTAGGTTTGGATAAGAAAAGAAATCCTAAATCGTTTTATTTTACTTACTCTCCTTGATGGGGGGTAAACCTCATTTACTCTCTCTGCCTGGTCATTCGTCTCGCGATGGGACGGATGTAATAATTTTGCTCAGGAGTGCGCCGCCTGATGAATTTGAAGAGCCAGGAGAACCACTGCCTTAATACCCGTTGAGAAGCTCATCATTCCGTGTTTTTTTTAGATTTCTATACTTTCGGCTGCATCTAATTTCTTCATATCGTTTATACAGTTCACTAACATAACGTTCTCCCTAGAAACCATGTGTTTGTTTAGGACGATATGTTCCGCTGCCTTTGACCTGAAAAAATGAAGCACCCTTTCTTTCCGCCGATTCTGCTTGCACTTAAAGGATGGGACGCACCACGACTATGTACATCCAGTGAACCATCCTCGACCGGAGATGCAAAGGTTCTATACAGACCTTTTTAGCCCTCAGTTCTATGTTCAATCTCCCATCCTTGGATCTAAGATTACACTTAGATACTGATCAGCCGCGGAAGGTGGAATTCGAGAACCTTTGTCTTGGTGGTGAATAGCATTAGTTTGCTGCATTAAGCCGAGTCCACATCTTACGAGAAGTACCCTTTTCATAAGCTCCTTCCATGATGTCAGTCATAATGGAGACAAACATCCCTGACACTATCGGCACAAAGTTGCCGGCATACGCTACCATCTTCAAATCGCTCCTGTCTAATATCCATTAAATTTCGTACCGAAGAGATGGCACCATCCTGGGGTTTCCTTGATGGTGTTGGTACTAACGTTGTTCAATGCTTCTTATATATCCAGGACGGCAATTCGAGTATACTGCTTGTACCGCAGTGACTGTTGAACCGTGCCAATTACGTCATGGAGAGTAATTTTTGTGGATTTGCTTTTAAAGTAGACGTGCTAAAACTTAGAAGAGGGCGTTTCCTCATTAGTTGTCCTGAAATGGATTCCACGATGCGCTGTAGAATCTTCAACACCAAAGAAGTGAGAATGATTAGTCGAAAATCCTTTGCTAACCTATAGTCGCGCCTGTCCACTTTTGGTATCAAAGTGGGCTATAATAATAATAATAATCTTTGGCGTAACAAACCATATTGGATCAGGGCCTTGAAGTGTGTTAGAGCACTTCATTCAACACTCATTACGTTGAAGGCAATGTGGTCAGCATTGCGCTCGCCCGAGATTATTACCCTGATTTGACTCAGGTACTCATTCACAGCTGAGTCAACTGGTATCCAACGTTCAACTGCCACAAGAGAGATTGGAACCGCGACCTTCCGTACGACAACCTTGTGCTCTAACCACTCAGCTATCCGGACATGCCATCCAATGGGGGCCAAAAATTATGGCGTGACACCGTTTGCAATTGCAGTCACCGTTTGGGTATTTTCGCACAATAAGGTTTGGAGCAGCAATGCGGCAAAACCTTTCTGCGAAGTGAGAAGCGGGTTCGTGGTTATGGCATTAAAAAATTAAGGTGAACGGCTGAGGGAACTAAGATGGCTATAAACAAAACCATATTGAAAAGGATGGTGAATAGTAATGTAAACGTTAAAGCAGTGAGAATATAACTGTTTTTACAGTTTGACTCTTGATTTCTTAATAAAGTCTATTAAATCCTCAAGGTGGTTCTTGCTTCCATTTCCAAGCAATATTTTTACAGAGTTCAAAGCTTAACTCCAATTATAATCCTTCCTAAAAGAAGCAAAGATCTGACATGAGAAGAATATGTGATCAACTGTCTCTGGAACTCCGCAGGTATGACATAAGTCATTGTTTAGTTTACCAATTTTAAAGAGAAAAGACTTGGAGTATACATGACCCAACTAGAGTCTGTTGAAGGTCTTGATTGTGGAAGCTGTTTCTGAATCAATAAATTCTTGGCGGTCTGGGGAAAAAGCTGGCAAAAACTCTTCCTTTTCGTCCGGAGATTTCTTGATACTCTAAGTGCCTCCTCGCTGATCCTGTGTTGAACGTGCCATGTTATATCATTTTCAGCAAGTGTGGTTGTTAGGAACCACTATATATAGGCTCTTTAGCTGCATGATGCGCCATTCTTTTTAGGTGGATTCCACTTTTTGCCCGAATCCATATGATTTTTATCTCTTGGATGTTCGAACTCAATTTCGTTGACGATCTCCCATATGATTGGATGGTTGGTCTTCTAGTAGTACTGTACAGGCTTTTTGAGAATTCGTTATAGCGACTACTTTCTCTTGAGCTCAATCCTTGGCAAGCAGTGTAGAAGCAGGCTACATACCTATAAGGCCGTCATCACTCACATTCAATAGCCTACCTTTATATGAAGAGATGCTGAGACCACAGCACAACTCGCGGCTTCTTCTGTTGTTGCTACATTGGTGGCATAAACTGCGAAATCAGTTTAGTTTGTTTTGAACTTTTTCCATATATTCTTGTTTGGTTTCCCCGCCTATCGTGCTCGGCCCATTCCAGACTTTCAGCCTTCTAGTTGAGCAATAGCCCTCGCGAGATACCATGAGGTCAAAAGCTTCCCTTAAATATTTATATACTTTCGAGAGACCATTGTTGGCAAACGAATTTTCTGTCACTAGTTTATGAGAGGATCTAAATTCTAAATTTGTGTAGCAAGGGCATGGGTAACATTGAAAGGTTCTGATTTGGTTAGCCCCATGCACCGTTTAAGCTGGGTGGCAACTACATAATCTACTTTATTGTCTTGATATTTGGGTGATCTAGTAGTGGAAGTGGCAGCGTTATCGAAAACCTGTCTAATCACTGCTTGAAAAAGTTTGACCGCTTTTTAAGGATTTTTGTAAAACAAGTTTTTGTAAAACAAAAAACTGTTTGCCTTTTTTTTTCGAAGGTGAAAATCTTTCAAAGATACTGGTACACATGTTCCAGCATATGTCATTTTTACCCACTAACCACAAAGTATTTCGTCCCGGGTTGGACATGGCTCTAGCCTCTCCCTTCGCCCATTGATTGCATTCGCAACCGCGGCTTTCTCGCCTCGTCTGTTTCTCTTAATCTGCACTGAATCCGCCTTACCATGTCGTTCACTGCATTCCAGCTCTCCTGGCATGCAAGCATTTTTCCAATTATATTTTTCGGTGATAGTGTTCCTCCCAATGTCTTCTCTGGACTCCTGCTTTTCTCAGCGAATTTAGGGCAATGGAAGAAAACATATTCCCCCTCTTTCGGCTTTTTCGCCTGTTACCGATTCCTCCCTTGAGGCGTTTTTCATTTGCCAATCAAAGGACGAATCGGGTCCATCATAGATACGTGCCATCTTATCGGCTAAAATGCCGATCGGCATAATTCCGGCTACTGCATAGACTGCCCCGTTCGAGATGTTTCTGTAGCCACAGCAAGCTCTAAGCGCGGTCTTTCTATACTCAGCGCTCATCTTTTGAGCATTGCATGCGGTATGCAATGCAGTTGACCAAATTGGCACTGCGGTATAGAACTCACCACTCTAGCCTACAAGTCTACAAGTCTACAAGTGCATCGACGGCCCCCAACATTTAGCATCATCCTTGCCAAGACCATGTTAACATTGGACGCCTTGGTGCAAACCTTTTGTAAGTGCAGCTTGAAATTCAGCCTCGCATCTATCATCACTCCAAGATATTTAATTGCTGGTTTTGAAGTGATGATACACTTCTCCATTCTAATACGAACAGTGGTTTCCTTACGCCGCTTCGTGATAAACATCGCCCCTGTTTTATCCTCCGCGAGTGCAAGACCTGCATCCACATCCGCTAGATCTTTTGCAACAACAATCACCGCTTTGTCATGGACGTAACCCAATATTATTACTTCGCTAGCAACTGGGACATTGAGGACATCGTTATAAATAATGTTCTACAATAGTGGTCCCAGCACAGAGTTCTATGTAACACCCGCAGAGACAATGTATTCTTTGGTTCCATTGCCTGTGTCTTACAGGAGCCTTTTATCTGTTAAGAAGTTGTCGACCAACGCAGTTAAGTAACTGAGTACACCAATCGCCGTCAATCTCCTCCTTATAAGGTTTCAACTGGCACCAGGAGGCCTACCAGGTTTAAGCAATAACACTAATCTTTGTTTTTTCCATGTCTCAGGAAAGATGCCATCTTCCAAGCATACTTAAAAAAACTGGACGAATATGTCTGGCCTCGACATAACGGCCAGTTTAAGGGCTAAGTTTGGTATGCCTTTGAGGCCGGGCGCTTTGTTATCTCCCAGCGTACCGCAAATCTCCAGTACTTCTTCCGTCGTTACTGGGGTTATTACAGCCAGTCTCCGCATCGATGAGTCGCATGCCATCGCACTACACTCCGTGATATAGGGAGCTCTTTCTGATGGCGTACTTTGTATAGTGTCTTGGTCCAAGCACACATCGATTGATGTTTGCTTCTCAATTGATTTCGCAGATCAACCTGACGTTCTCCTCACATTTGGACGAGCAGATTTTCCACCGGTTGACTTGCTCTTCCGATCAATGACTATTTCCTAACCACCAAGCTATGGGTGTACTGTTCATTGACGTTCCAGGACTTATCGCGAGCTAGTGAAAGATTAGCAAAAGTTAAATCCACAATCGAACCGACCTTCCTTTCTGGTAAGTATTAACCTGACCATCGTTAGCCGACATGATATCCAACTGCGCGAAAGCCTCCAAGAGACAACGTCCTCTAGCATTCGTCAGTGAACTTCCTCATTCATATATATGCATTCAAATAACGACGACTTTTGGTTTCCATCCTTTTGCATTCAGAACCAATCTCCTGCGCATGTCCTCGAATTCGGCCAACGTCAGGCTTGGAGGAGCCCAGCAGCTGTAGACCTATATGCCGTCTATTTTTGACCATACGAACCCACTTGTGGACTGCCTCATACATTCCTGTATGGCTTGGTCCCCGCATGCCCACAAGGCCACCCCACTTGTTGGATCGGCTACCCATACATTATTGTTAAGGTTTCTATAATAATAATAATAATCGTTGGCGCAACAATCCATGTTGGATCAGGGCCTTGAAGTGTGTTAGAGCACTTCATTCAAGACCGTAACAGTACACTAGGAGGCAATGTGGTCAGCATTGCGCTAAGGTTTCTATAGGGTCCGCTTATTATAGCCACTTGCACCTGTGACTCATGTGTGGTCTGCGAGAGCAGATCTGGCGCGACCCTACGGTGATTGAGGTTGATTTGGACTAGCCTCATTTTCTCCCTGCACTTGGCGCCTTTTTGAATTCGGGACACTTCCAGCAATATGCCCGCCGTCCAGGCCCTCCTTTCCATCACACATCATGTATTTGGGATCCTTGTTACAATCCCGATCAATGTGACCTATTTCATCACAACGTCTACATGGGCTAGACCGACTAACTTCACTTGTGCTCACTCTCGTTAGATGTCCGTAGAAGAGACACTTGAAGCATCTCTTCAATGAGATTTGCTCTCTAAGGTGACAAACTATCCATCTAATACGGACCTTCCTGATATCCAGCAGCTTCCGCGCTGCTTCTGCTGACAGCCGGATGGTCGCCGTCTGTGTACCACTATACGCCTTTCTAAGGCTAACAAAAGATGCTTCCTGCAAGTCGTGCAGCTTGAACTAGGTCATTGAACTGTATAGCGACCTCATGCTTTTGAGCAGGCACGGCAGCCCTTTACCCAAGTAAATTTTTGACCTGGCTGCGACTCTGTTTCCTTCGGACCTTTTCAGTTCCAGCATGAGATCTCCCTTTTGGTTCCTCCGGATCCTGCTTACATTCCCCTTCCCCTCCCAAATCTTTGAGATCAGGGTCAGCATTCACTCTTTTTAGTATGTCTACATAGGGCATACTACCCGTGCTTGAAATGATAATTGCCTCGAGACCGATCGTCATTCTTTCCTTCATCTTTTTTGGCTTCTTTTGACCAGCCTTAGTCCAACCGTCGTGTACCTTTTGAGACAGTGGTTCACTTGATATTTTAGGCACTATTTTCGTGAGATTTTAGGCCCTTGCTTCAAAGCGCCTTTTAGTTTTTTGGTACCTAGTGATTTCCTGGATGTTCATTTTTCTTTTCCTAAACCCTCTTTTACCTCTTCCCATCCGCGAGTATACGTTGAGTGTCATTGCATCACCATCGAAGGAGTAATTTTAGGCCTCGCCTTCGAATCTTTCTCATCTTCCCGCGATTTGTTGTATCGAACCCTGATGGCCCAATCAATTCTGACAACTCAACTATTTTCGCTCCAACCCTCATGAAGGATGACTCTTCCAGATTGGACTTCTGTGCCAAAGCCTCCATTCTTCTTTCCGAACATTTTCTGGCGTCAACGGGATTCCTGTGGCCTAGGTCCTTTTCCGCCTTGGATATCGGAGGAGACCTCAAAATCGTTGAGCTTCTCCTAAACGAATGTGGCTCTCGATACTGAGCAGCTTCCCCTAACTCTTTACGTCCGGATGCGGTTGGTGTCACTGCGGCTTTTAACGACCAACGTTCTCTCTTAGGCACATCCTTCTGCGCGTTTGATATGGATTTTCTAAGGAGCGACGTACTCGGTTTAAACGCCTCCTTGTCTAAGCTGATTGCAGCATTAGATGCCACGATGGCCAAACTATCCACCATCGAGGCACTGAAGTCCAGGGATATCGGTGACCGGTAACCTGCTTGTCCACTCGGTTCTGGGGTTCCGAGCCCCTGCACCGTAAGTTTATACAGTTTGTCATAGCCCATATTCGTTTATTATTCTGGGTAACCTTAAACCCCTTAGCCATTTTTATCCACGGGTAAACGTTTTTCTCCCACCTATACGACATGCGCATAAACATACCCATGCGCGTACATCTGCGAATGCGTACAAGCATACTCATCCGCCGAGCATTCCTTTATCCTCACGAAGCATGATGGCAACTCCTCACGGGTCTGTCAGTCTATCTGTCCGTCACAATTATTTTTCTCGGAGATGGTTATAGTGATTGACACTAAATTTGGTGGAAGGATGGGAACTGTAAACGCTCCAGCATATAGTGAGTTACATCCTTTTACGTCGAATTTAAGGTCACTATACATGCAAAAAAGGGTGTACATTTTTTTAATCAAATATAGTCACGTGGGGTATCAAATGAAAGGTCTGGATTAGTGCTTTCCAAAGCATATTTTAGTTTTGGCATTTGATAGCCAGGTGGGGAGTTGAGGGGTCGAAAGGCACCATCTCTTTAACGGACCCATTCTCAGAAACTACCCAACCGAAAAATATAAAAAAAATCACTATATGGTTCCTAGGCTCAGAAATACCCTCTATACCGGTATCTGTTCAAGTAAAGTTAACAATTGCATTTTACTGTAATTTTTAGTAATTAGTTGCAAAACCCCCCTTAAGTTCATTCTAGCTCCACACACAATTTTGCAGTGATGTAGGCTAACATAGAGCATAATATCACCAAGTCTGGTGGAAATCGCAATATTTCTAACAAAATTATAATAGGTGAAAGTAGTCGCTTCTTTGCAGATTCAAAACAATGAATATCACCCAAAAGTGAATACTCTCACATAATATATGCATATATTACGTGATACGTGCTAATGGGGCGAATGCACACTCCAATGTCTTTATATAAGAAATACGCAAAACTGTTCTGAAGCGTCCAGCCTTCGGTTTCCCCACTTGTTTTGGTTTGAGGCCCCAAAAGAAGCGCGTAGTGAAGTTGACAATTCTCTTCTTATTGTCTTTCCCATCCTGTTGGTGGTGTAATTTTTAATTGACAGAGAAGTAGTTACCTACCCAGAAAAGTGACTTCCTTATTTTACCTAAGCAGGGTTCGATTGACCAGAATGTGACATGGGGCGATTCTGCTTTTTGTTTTTTTGAAAGTGATTACGCTGGACTTGGCAAGTCACTAGAGTTAGAGGAAGCACTTGGGGAGCACTTATAATTTTGGCACTCGCCTGTAGTTTTTCGGGGTTTTTTCCGCCGACAGACACTATTGCTCGTTATCGGTGACCTCAAGGTGCATCTTTTCTACTTCGGATCCTTGGCTTGGTTCAGTTGCGGGCTTCTCACTCATTGGGCGGAATAACAAAGTCAGCCACGTGTCTTGCGCATTAGAAGGAAGTTAGGTAGTACTTCTGTTGGCTTGCTGTCACCCGTTCATGGCGGGAAACACTGTCGCCAACACAGGTTGCAGGGATTTCACGATCGTCAGCTGTCAGTCACGTTTTCGTCAGCAGCTCGATTTGAATACGCTCATTTTCCCGCAGAGCATCATTATACTTAGCTCGCATGTCATCCAACTCGCTGACCTCAGCAAGCATTTGTTGCTGTGATTCCATTGTCGTTTTCGCCAACAGATGGTATGGATAGCCCCACTTGTTATTAACACGCTGGCCGACGTTGCTCGTTTATGCGGTGCATGAGACCGGTTTTCGCCTCACTATCTGGAATTGCAAAAATCTATATTTAAAAAACCTTTTATTAGTTTATAAAAGGAAAGAGTCCCGACAGTCTGGTGGCAATAAACATCTCTACTCCGAAAAGCTGGCAGTTGATAGTGGCGGTGAGAACTTTCCCTGGGTATGCACTGGTGCAAATTCGTGACAGTCCACTTTCTCGAGCCTGGAAAAACGCATTGCGGCAGCCAGATGCAGAATGAAATTTTTGATCTACTTTGAAAACTTGCACCCGATTTTATATGAACTTGGCAGCGAACTCCATTAATAGATGATTGTAAGGCAAACTGATACTGTGATCAAGTCATGAACACCACGCATCACTTACTGCAGAACTTAGGGTTGAACCGAGGGCATACCAATCATCTTATATGATAGTTTTCATCATCTTTCCTTCAAATTCGTCACTACCTAAAAGCTTCACTTCCTCCCAAACCCCATAATGTCATTATACACTCGTCTAATCTATTCACCCTATCGTACGCCTCCAGAATTTACTTTCTGCTCCTTTTTGACGAAAAACATAAAATTTTAATGCAAATACTCATTAGTAATTTGCCTGTCTGGAATAGTGATAAATTTTTCAAGTTAATGACACCCTGGCAGAATGTATTTAGCTCCAGTTCATTAGGCATGGCTTCTCCACCTCGCCTAGATGGGGCCCAGGTAAGTATCAAAGGTACTTACGTACCACAGCAATTCTTCCTATTCAGGAAAATTACACATATGTACGTTTGTACATCGCATATATCTTGGGAAGCACAGCCATAAGTTAATTAAATACGTACTACGGAGAGGGCAAGGGTGGCCAGGATATATGCGACGTCGTGTAACTTGTTCGCGGGAATTTAGACAAAATTGCAGAATAAACCGCGAAAACATTACTCTGAATGTAGAAAAGCAAATTATCATGTCAAACACAACTGGAAATGATACCGGAAAAGTGCTGAATACGAGCGGGGACCGCTGCGACAAGGATAACGTTGGCGGTGATGTCACCATTGTTGGCATCGACATTGAATTCCCACCGCTAAGTTTACCTGCTTCCAAGAACATCGTGGCCAAGGAACCCCGTCAGCACTAATGGCAGACGCTAGTGTTGTTGCTTTACGGGATTACATTCCAAGCAATCTGCTCGAAGCCTCTTCGACCCACTTTTGACTTGGATCGAAATTACTACAAAATTTATTTTCCTGTCAGCAAAGTTTCGTCTTTGAAGTTTTGTTATAAATGGAAGTTTATGCGTATCTTACACACAAGTTGACTGTTGAAGTAACGCTGGAAGGCAACAGTATTCTCCGTTCACTTGTGCAGAACCACTTACATTCCGATTGGCAACCTCATATGTGAAAGTTCCCTTCGCAAAATGAACACAGTTCAACGCGTGGATATTTAAATCCTTGCTTGAGTTCTTCCCTCATTTTCTTAAGGAATAATAATAAGGAACATGATATGAAACCAGCCAAGTTTCCACGGTTGTACAAACATCACAGACTACAAGAGAATAATAGCAACTCAGCGAAGAATCCGTCAAGTAGCTCCCGGAATGGTATCAACTTTATGTTGAAAAATAACACTCATTACCGACAGCATTGCTAATTACCTTGTGCAGATGCGCATGTTACTAAGTCAGCTCCATCCGGCCGGGTCCACCTTCTGGGAAGCCGCGTGCTCCATTTATGAGCCAACAACTCCAATGTCTTTCTAGTAGTCACAGGAAATAGGAAGAAAGGACGGCTGGGAGAAAGGCGAAAGCTCAAGTGCCTGTAATGAGCCTTCATACATATTTAATAGAACTCCTTCACTTGAAGGGTGCCTTCAGTCCTACAGAAAAATGATACTCTCGGGCGTAAGAGATCTTAGCGATATTAGGTCACGTATAATATGATAGAGATGTAAAATACGCTAAAAGTTCTTTCCGGCAAAGTCGACATCGTCATTCTCGTGGTCCTTAAGGAAGTTTTTTCTTCCCTTTTCTCTGTTCTCGCCTGCCTCGCCGTATTATATTCATATCCCATTCATATTTCGCATAGGAGTCATATTTGCAGCGTAACCTCATGAGGCATATCGACGAGTGTTTGAACATTTTTGAAATGCTTTGAATACGCGTTCCAGGGAGGTGCATATAGACTGGGAACAATATGGATGAAGTAGCAGCTTCGGAACAAAACAGTTTTTCACCAAGGCATCAATAAAATTCCTCATATTTTCGCGGAGCTAGTTTGTTCCAGAAGCCTGTAGCGGGCGGATATGTGTTAGGGCTCCCTATCCACCTGTTCAGCGAACCGTTGGCATTCAAACGATAACGATGCGGCGCGTTAAAGCGAGATAAGGTGTTGGTAGGACGGTATTGCCAAGATTAGAAAACCGTTTGTTGAATTGGGCCGAAAAGTCAGAACAGGATGCTTGGAACCCAAGTATTTGGATCTGACCAGTACAGTAAAATGAGGGAAAGGTAGGATAAAGTTGTCCTTCTAGTTCTGAAATTTGCTTCAAAACTATATGAGCTCCGAAAGTAAACTCAATTCCTTGAGTTCCTACATTGCCAATGGGACTGAGCCACCGAAAACGGTAACATCGTCCTCCAGCCTCCCTCTTATTCCAAATATGTATCTACAACGAACTGGTATAAAAATAATGGTTTTGTTGAAAGCCTTTCAGCTGTAATTTGTTCTTAGAACGCGACAAGCCTTTTCGTGATGGATGCGGGCCCGGATTGTTATCATATTTAATGTGAAGCCCCCACACAGTATTAAGCCTTTCAACTTTAAGATACGAGAAAGGGTTGATGTTCCTACGGTTTCTGCTTGGCTGCTGATTTTCACTCGTTCGTACACTGACTTGTGCATGTTTTCCGCATTTCCTCCGTTCAAAACAAGGGTCCATATCAGTCAGAACACACAGAAGGGTTTTTGGGGGAAATGGAATGTAAGTGAATTTAATGGTTTGGTTTGTTTTGTTGAGGAGATACTTCAATTAAAATCGAATTTCAAACGCATGGGAGGCGGTTGGGTTTCGAAACAGTTGCGTTTCCAGTTCGATCTCCATGGTTTCAGCCCTGGTCGGGGTAGAATGGATTTCGTTGAAATCATTATTTCCATTTTCATCAGTTTCATATCTAGCGGAGGTAGAAAAGCCAACTTGTACATGCGAATGGCAAACTTCAATATTTGGTAGTAGTTCATCCTCCATTTCTGCGTATCATAATCTGTTAATTGAAAACTGATATCTGGCTACTTCCGGAAGAATTTGGTTTTTAGGACGACTCGAATTTTCAACGAATCTTAATGAAAGCATGAAGAACTGAGGTCATTAAGGTAGAAAATTGTTAACAATTTGATAAGTTGAAGTTGAGTTATCCAAGGAACAATGAATTCATTAAATTTTCAAGTTTTGTGTAAAATAAAACCTTATTACATTCCTGCTCCTTCCTACTTGTGTATCACATACTATTTATTCAAAGAAAAGCTGTACCTATTGACATATTGAAGAGGATTTTGGTGATTTTATTCCGGCTTTCCCTTCGATGATTCCCTGGGTACGTAGGCAGGAATCAATGGCCGGAGTTAGCATTGTAATGCGCCGTTTTCATGCTTCAAACTCCCTAAATCGTGCAAACTGTGGGAAGGCAAGAGGAGCAGAATCCTGGCGACACAATTTATCAGATCCCGTCAATGGCGTTTACGAAGGATATCCTATAACTGGTACTATCTTCGAGGTCACCAAAAAATTGTTTACAAAGTGTCGGCAGTCTGGATCAACCTAGAACTGGGCGATAGTAAATGAAGTGCCTGAGCATTTCTCGTTCCTTAAAAAAAAATGCGAATTACAGGGTATGCGAGGTTTGGCTTCATAGTTTAGTATAGGTTAATGCCCCGCACATCGTGCTGTGATCCTGTACGCATTTGCACGCGTCTAGCCCAAAAGCTCTGGCGAACAGGGTTTGTTGTAGGATGGTCAGATCCTAATTGAGGTGATATGACGTCACCACTTAGAGTCAATAGCTCTTTAGTAGTGCGAATAGATTCCACCAACGAGGGACTGTTAAAAACAGAGTCCGCCTGGCTAATCCGTCGGCCTGATCATATATTATTGAGCGCATCCCTTTACCTTCTAACCAGGCTGGAGGAAGTCGCGAGTAAGTGCAAGTCCTTGATAGATGCTGGGCTATTGACCAGAGTGATTAAATTTTTTTTCGGGCTCAGATCATGTCCTAGCCATTGATAGACTTCAAGTGTGGCCAGTATCCCCATTTGAAATACACTGGCGAATGCCAGATGACCGTACGACTGGGCTACACTGTCTTCATCCAAGGATACTCTCTCTCCGACTCGGAAGACGATCTTTGATCCGTTGATAAGGAATACTGACTCATAATCTCGCAACACAACTCCGGTTACTGTGCCCTGCTAAAAAGTCTATAGAAAATTTCTTTTAAGGCTCAACTTACCTGTTGCGTAGTGCGGTTGAAATAGCCAGAGTTCCCAAGATACCTCTTCTAGGGCATTACTATAACTGAAGAGATCCACTGCCTAGCCATCCGGATTCATTGAGTGTAACAGCAGTAACACCTGTACATATGCTTATTTGGATTCAATTAAGATAGGCGCCATAGTATTTCTTACCCACTTACTGGTCAAAACATTATAGAATCGTACGTTAGAATGGACCAACCCAAGCTGAGTATATGCCGGAGATCCCATTTCCTTCCAAAGATCTTCTTGTCGGAGTTGAAGGCTACCCAGGCCTTCGTAACTCTTGGTTCAATTTTTAAGTCTCCACTTTAAATTCTCCCCCTCACCCCCACCTTGTCGTGATGGGAAAGCCTGTTGTAATTTACTACTACACTGAGGGCGACTAAAAAAACATGAGTATGGAAGCTGTGGCTTTGAACTTCCCAGATATCAAGAAGTCACAGAATTCGAATGCAAACGCGATTATGAGCAATTAGGTTGTGGCCGAGGGTTTGAAAAACTCACCAAATTTTGTCCTTCTATGGAAAAATCTCTAGAAGGCATCCTTTCCAACTCAATGGAAAGTTTGGATTTAGTGCCTACAGGGCAGCCAGCAAGAAAAGGAAGTACGGCCACTGGTGGCTTGGGAAAACCCCGAAATGCGACTAAGGCCGGCCCGTACGCAGTACTACAGCTCAAACTTACCCGTAAGGGAAAGACTTCAGCCACGAAGGAGGATGGACTGCAGGTTGAATCATGCTCGTCAGAATCTCCTTCTTCAGTCTTGCCAAGAAAAACGGAAGGAAGGGAGCTGGTGATGTAGGCGCTACTGGTTCAAGGTGCATGAGCATTGGAAGGCTGTCAATCGATGGCAGAGGAAGGTACTGCGGAAAACTTGGCTGCACCACCAGGTGCGGTAATATCCAGAAAAATCTGATGAAAAGAAGCTGAATCTTCAGCGAAATGTGGGAATAAATTGCTAACCCCGGTGAGATCCACACTGGATGCACTAGATTTCTCTGTCAGCGGTATTACGCGCAAGAAGCGTCCGTGGTTGGCAATGTTTCATTGTGCTCCACATCAGGGCGAGAGATCTCAATGAAGGCGGTTCCTTTCACAGGAATAAGGACATATAGGTGGGAAGGAAAAGTACATATACGCAAGCTGCAGCTTTATTTCTGAACACTGCCGTGGGAGTTTCTTCCAGGGATGGTAAAATGTCAGAGGGGCAATTTACCATCCGCCAGGAGTGTCTGCGGAAAACAATGCTGGAGCCTGAAAAGAAACCAAGACATAATAATTAACGTTTTTGGTGATGGTGATCCTCGATTTGGGGAGCACTGATGAGGCTCGATGCTCATACTGCCGAGACAAAGAGGGAAATCTGATTTCCGACAGAATGGGCATTTTGGAGTGATGGGTTGAGTACTTTGATTGGGTTGGAGGTCCCGCCAACTGAAGACGACGGACAAATACTGCCACCACCAAGTTTAGGAGAAACAGTCCGTGCAATTCATCGGCTAAAAAATCATAAGTTGCCAGGAGCCGATGGAATTACAGCCGAATTGGTTAAATATGGAGGCGACCAGTTACACCAAGTGGTTTATCAACTTGGGCTCAAGGTATGGGACAGCGAATCAATGCCTGACGATTGGCAACGAGGCATTATCTGTCTCATACATAAAAAGGGAGATATCACACAGTGCAGCAATTATAGAGGTATCATGTTGCTGAGTACCATCTATAAGATATTCTCCTCCATCTTGCTAGGCCAGATAGCCCCATATGCCCAGAAAATCATTGGCCCTTACCAAAGAGGCTTCACTCCAGGCAAATCAGCAACAGATCAGATTTTCTCTGTGCGGCAAGCGATGGAAAAACTGTTGGAATATGGACAACAGTTGCACCATCTGTTCATCGACTTTAAAGCCGCCTATGATAGCATAGCCAGGGTAAAACTGCACACGGCCATGAGAGAATTCGATATCCCGACGAAATTGATAAGACTGACTAGGCTGACCCTGACCAATGTGCGAGGCCAGATAAAAGCAGCAGGATCACTCTCAAAACCATTCGACATCAACTACGATCTACGACAAGAGGATGCCCTATCATGCGTCCTCTTTAACCTGGCCCTCGAGAAAGTGATCCGTGATGCCGAGGTAAATGCAAGAGGTACGATCCTCTTCAAGTCCACCCGAGACATACAAACTGCCTTCATCCAGAGCGAGCAGACGGCGATCAGCGCGCGATCTTGGGCTGCACATCAATGAACATCAATGAAATATATGGTGGCAACGTCAGCACCGAAAATAAACCAACCAACAACATCAAACCGCACTAGTCAAACAGGATAGGAGAATTCAAATTTGAGACCGTTGAAAATTTCTCCTATCTTGGGTCGAAAATCACAACCGATAACAGCTACGATGATGAAATCCTCGCACGTTGTTGTCAGCCAACAGAGCCTATTTCGGCTTACAAGAACTGTTTCGCTCGAAACGTCTCACCATAGGGTCAAAGCTCTTACTGTACAGCTCTTACTGTACAGCTCTTACTGTGCAAGATCATAATCCTGCCAGTCCTCATGTATTCCTCGGAAACTTGGGTTCTTAGCAAGAAGAATTGTGAACTCTTGGCCGCGCTTTAGAGAATAATCCTCCGAAGAATTTCTTTCCCCCTACATGAGGATGGACGATTTCATAGCCTACACAATGACGAAATCTATGAGCGATACCATGACCGCCCGGTTGTGGATAAAATCCGGGTAAATAGGTTACGGTGGGCGGGTCACTTAATCCCTATGGATGAGGATGATCCCACCCGGAAAGTCTATAAGGGCAATATCTATGATTGAAAAAGAAGACGAGGCAGACCCTGCCTAAGATGGAGCGATGGCGTAGGCCAGGACGCCAGACAGCTTATAGGGATATCGAATTGGTGGACCTCGACCCGAAACCGGGATGTCTCGAATTCCAGGCCGGATTCCAGTTGTTGCGCCGATGATGATGATGAGGCTGCCTTAAAGTAACTCCAGCAGGTAATCCCGGTTTTGAATTCTGGCGGTCTGCTCAAGGTCGTTATTGTGAACACTGAGCTAAGCAGAATCTTCTCAGGCGACTAAAGCCTCCTTTAACACTAGAAGATGAGTTAAAAACTGAATCGCGCACTTTTAAAGGGCCATGAAGAGGCTTTAAAACAGTTCCTTTGTGGAACCGGGAACTCCAAGAACTGAGGAAAACAACTATACGTTTTCGGGTCTGTGCTTTCACAGACAATAACAGCGATTGATTTGTTAAATTTTCGGAACTCACAGGGTGAATATAAGAGGCTCATTATCCTCTGGAGAATCTTCTCTTGTTCGGAAAAGTCCGTGAATGCTGCAGGCGAGAACGAATCGAATTGGATAATACAATGGGTCTAACAAAAGCCTGAGTGCTCGGAATTGCAGCTCCCCCTACTAAATTAAACTTTTTTAGGACGTCCCCCCCTGCCTAGATCATTCCAGATACACTCTCTATTTACACTATCTGAAACTTTCTCTAAATCAACGAAGGGTAAATGGAGTGGAAGCCTTCACTCCGCACACTGCCGGAAATTCGTGGCGCCGTGGAAAATGGATATGCTTTCGGATCTTAAGCCACGAACCAAACAGGGCTGGCTGCAAATTGAAACACAACCGCCGTAGCCGTCAGTATCCAAGCAGCCCCAAAAATATCGGTTCGGGGATAATTATCTAATTTTGACATCTGCGAAAAGTTACCTGGCTCACTGTGTGGTTGAATTTAGAATTACATACTTATAAAATTATGCTGGCGCAAGAATTGAAGCCAGATGATTGTTGGAGATTCGGGCGGCGTATTTTGGGTTCAGTGGCAGTAAGCTAAGTACCGTTATAGAAGTGATCATAATGCACAAGTGTTGGACTAAGTATCGATCCACCCAGTGGTTTCGTGCCATTTATGACATGGGGGCATCATTGGACCTTCTTTCTTTCAAAATGAGCAAGCATGCAGCGTTACCGTCATGTTTTCCGAGATAGAGTGATGTTAACCGGCGGTCTGTGGACAAAGCTCGACAACATCGATATATCCAAGCGGTAGTTCTACTACACGCTACAAAACTGACGCTCGAAGTTGTGAAGCTGCTGACTGGGTCAACCCACGGCAAGCTTTCTTCAATTGACCGGCACGATCTGGAGACCTGATATTCTTGGTTATTTTGTTTTGGGGTTGCGTCAATTCCTTAGTCTAAATTAACAAGCCAACTACTTTGGACAAGGTCACAGCCAGTATTCGAGACATTCGCATATCCTTGCACATCGGACCAACCTATCAAAATTTGAACCGACAGCTTCAAGCGCTGTCAGACAAGCTTAGGCGGTTATTTGAATGATTCGCCATTCCATGCATAATATTCTTAACTCACTCACTGGAAAAGGTCTCCTAACATTTACAGTGACTGGAAGTAGCAACTCTGCGCAGACTACAAGAGCTAAAGGGAATAGTTCGGCAGTGAGATCCTAAAGCACTCTCCTCTTGACTGCATTATTGGAAGAGATGGTTTCACTTTTATTTGGACGAGAGCCTGTATCCGCGTATTAACTATTTCATTTATAAGAGAGGGGATTTCCACATACGTCACACGGCTGGAAATCGTAGTGAAGTTTACTTTTCGTTTCTTAAGTTGCTTGTTGTCGTCTATGACGGGACTATTGAAAGGCTTCTCACTATTTGCAAATTTATTTCGTGGGGTGGTATGTATCCTTATTATTTGTGGTAGCATCGGCCTCTCTGATCAGCACTACGTTTTTTGACATTTAAAACGATGGCGTGGAAATGCAGTTACAGCGGCGGGAATAAGACCCTCAGAGCCAGACAGATTTTACCGCGTCTTCTCGGCATTCAGTGAATAACTCCAATCATCATCATCATCATCAACGGCGCAACAACCGGTATCCGGTCCAGGCTTGCCGTAATAAGAAACTCCAGGCATCCCGGTTTTGCGCCGAGGTCCACCAATTCGATATCCCTAAAAGGTGTCTGGCGTCCTGACATACGCCATCGCTCCATCTCAGGCAGGGTCTGCCTCGTCTTCTTTTTCTACCATAGATATTGCCCTTATAGACTGTCCGGATAGCTGAGTGGTTAGAGCGCAAGGCTGTCGTACGGAAGGTCGCGGTTCAAATCTCACTGGTGGCAGTGGAATTTGTATCGTCATTTGACGTCGGACACCAGTCGACTCAGCTGTGAATGAGTACCTGAGTCAAATTAGGGTAATAATCTCGGGCGAGCGCAATGCTGACCACATTGCCTCCTAGTGTACCGTTACGGTCTTGAATGAAGTGCTCTAACACACTTCAAGGCCCTGATCCAACATGGATTGTTGCACCAACGATTATTATTATTATTAAAATGGAAGAGTCGGACCCAGAAAGCTGGCAGCGCATCGTGCTAAACCATGATTCAAGTGTATTTTAAAGGAAATATTCTGAATGGGTTCAGACAGAAGAAGGTGGAGTGCTTTGCTTTGGGTGACTGGATTGGTTGTGAGTTTCAAATGTGAGGAAATTCCGGAAAAATTTTCATGAGTAGAAAAAGACAGATTTTGAACAGCTAAGAAACGTGCGGATTCTAGCATAATATATTAATCGTTTCTGTAAGAATTTAAGCAATACGCCTGCTGGATGACATATTTTGCCCGAGAAGGAATCGTCAAGTAGAATGACATAAATATATATACAAATGAATTAATTTTACTTATGATTGTTTTTTTTATAAAAATTTTAGAATTTGTAAACCAGCATCATCCCGAGCTCGAATTGACGACCTGGGCAGGTCTTGGTTTTTTTCTATTTTTTTTTATTTCTTTTGCTTTCACATATCTCTTTTGGTTTTCTCCTTTAGTCTGGCATTAAATTTAACATATCGTTTATTTTTTTTTTATTTTTTTATTATAATTCCTGTTTAGAAGTTTGTTTGAATGATGAATAATTATGTTTGAATAATCCCTTCTTGATCGCGGCACTCGGGTCCGGAGACTTACGACTCCACGCGCGCGGCCGAGCCGTTTTTTTTTTTTATTCTATTTTCCAATTTTAGTTCGCGTTTATCATTCGATAGGCCGTCCCGAAATCCTTATTAATGTCGATTTTAGAATCCGGTGCGGACCCACGCATCGGAATAGACACGTTGTTTTTTAGTAATGAAGCGTGAGGGATTGAGGCGCCCAAAGGACCCCCCCACATTCCCGAGCCTGGTTAGCACAGAGGCGTGCAAGAACGTGTCGACCGAGCACTTTGATGGATAGCTGTTGTCGGTTGTGATTTTCGACCCTAGATAGGAGAAATTTTCAACGGTCTCAAAGTTGTATTCCCCTATCTTTATTTTTTCGTTTAACCAGTGCGATTCGATGTTGTTCGTTCTTTTGCTTTTGGCGCCGACGTTGCCACCATGTACTTCGTCTTGCCTTTATTAATGTGCAGCCCAAGATCTCGCGTCGCGTGCTCGATCTGGACGAAGGTGGACTGTACATCTCGGGTTTTTCCTCCCATAATGTCGATATCCTCAGTGTAGGCCAGTAGTTGGGTGGACTTGAAGAGGATGGTGCCTCTCGCATTTACATCTGCATCGCCAATCACTTCATCCAGGGCCAGGTTGAAGAGGACGCATGATAGGGCATCCTCTTGTCTTATACTGTTATTGATGTTGAATGGTTTCGAGAGTGATCCTACTATTTTTATCGAGAGTGATCAAGCCTCGCACATTAATCAGGGTCAGCCTAGCCATTCTTATCAATTTCGTTGGGATACCGCATTCCCCCGCAGCCGTGTACAGTTCTGTACACTGCTGCTGTCATAGGCGCCTTTAAAGTCGATGAAAGGATGGTGCACCTGATGTCCACATTCCAACAGTTTTTCCATCGTTTGCCGCATAGAGAAAATCTGATCTGCTGCTGATTTGCCTGGAGTGAAGTCTCTTTGGTATGGGCCAATGATGTTCTGGGCGTATGGGGCTATCCGGTCTAACAAGATGGCAGAGAATATCTTATAGATGGTACTCAACAACGTGATACCTCTATAATTGCTGCACTATGTGATATCTCCCTTTTTATGTATGAGGCAGGTAATGCCTCTTTGTCAGGCATTGATTCGCTGTCCCATACCTTGAACGTCAGTTGATAAACCGCTTGGTGTAATTGTTCGGCTCCATATTTAACTAATTCGGCTGTAATTCCATCGGCTCGTGGCGACTTATGATTTTTAAGCCAATGAATTGCACGGACTGTTTCTCCTATACTTGTTGGTGGGAGCATTTGTCCGTCGTCCTCCAACTCGCCGATGTTCTGGTTGATCAGCAGTTCATCAAATTATTCAACCCATCGCTCCAATATGCCCATTCTGTCGGAAATCAGATTTCCCTCTTTGTCTCGGCAGGATGAGCAACGAGGTGTATAAGGTTTCATCCTGCTGACTTGCGCCTGGTGCGGTTGCTCCCTGTACTTTTCTAGTTCACAGACTTGTTGGTTCTCCCAGGCTTCTTTTTTCCGTCTGCGCAATCGCTTCTCCGCTCAACGGAGTTCGTGATAAATCTCTGCGCGTGCCCGTATTCTTTGAGAATGCAACATTACTCGGTATGCGGCATTCTTCCGTTCAGTTGGTAGCTTACATTCATCGTCAAAGCGGCTGTTCCGACTATTCTTGCGGCTGAGGCAAAGTATCTTGAATAGTGCCAGAAGAGGGAAATTTTTTTTGGTGCGACGCAGTGCTCATCAATATTCTCCGGAAGGCTGAGCTAGTAGGATAGTTTCCCATTGTAGAACAACTGGCGGATTTCAGAAACGGATAGTATTAAACTTCGAGAGTCGAATTTCTCTACACCTGCGAAATAAAAGGGCGAGCGACCAACTATCAAAGTCTGATCTTACTCAAGGCCGATATTAGCACCTCTCTTGTTTTGTACACATAGAAAACAAATCGTAAACTTACTACTGATCGCGACTTGGTAGGCCATATGAGATGTACGTTGTCGGTGATTTGTAATCCATCTGCCTTTACATCAGGGTCTGTGTCAGAACAATGGATCGACAGATGTAGTAGAAGTTCCAAAAAGTCAAAAGACTTTCATCATTGCCATTTCGGCCTTTAAGACCGTGTTTCCCCATCACATGTCCCAGGAAGGTTTTGTGAGAGTCCACCTTGCCATACAGAACGCCCATCATGATCACAATGGCGTCTTTAGAAGATCTTTCCTAGATTGTATTGATTTCAGGCGATGATGGCTTTACGGTTTCTTACCAGGGCAGAGGCAAATCCTCAGACGCTGCCTCAAAAAATATTGTATTGATTTGCCGATTGGAAATCCTCGTTCGCCATTCTGGGCTGGGATCTCGCAGTTAATATTATTTTTGACAAATGCTCTTCCTCAGTTCTGCAAGGGGGATACTACTCAGAATCTCTCTATTATTCTTAACTTAATCGAAGAATGAGCATCCTATATCGTTGAAATTCTCGCTGAAGCTTTGATACTGTCGTCGAGAAGCATTCGCGCATTCCAAAGTACGAGCTTGTATCGCTGACGAGAGCTGATAGTTTTAACTGAGAGATCAGTCCTATTCTTGGGCAGGTCGACTTTTCGAAAACATAGTGAAGATTCGACGATTACTGGTTGCTGACCTTCAAATCTCTCGACAAGCAGGGAGTATCTGGAACCCATTCTAAACTCACTACATAAGGAAAGGATCAGTTTCCTGACTTTATAGTAAAAACTACTAGTGGAAGTGAAATTTATTCCAACTACTCCCTAATTCGCCCAGGGTTTAAGTGACCATTTTGACTATAGTCACTCTTCCTCCTTGGGGTCGTCTAGGGCGAAATATTGTTTTCCATACTTTTTCGACATGCCGAGTAGGAGTTTGCATGGACGACATATTTATAGAATTCTTTTGATAAAGATGGTAAGCGAACAAAGAGCTTCATTTTAATAAAAGCCAAGGGTGCGATAATTTTAACATTTTTACCAAGTACAAATGGAAACGTTTTGAAACAACTCCTGTGAGTTTAAGGAACCCACATTTACACATTGGTATAATGAGGAGAATTTGAAATATTCTGCATTTAGAGGAGTAGTACGAAAACATTTTGTTCAAAATATCACAGAAATGAGAAAATCTATTTCAAAAATAGACAAAACCTCACTAAATTTTGACTGAATTTTCTGGTTAGTGTCCTGCGTCTTTTAAGGGTTGCAATGTAGAATTTGAGTAACCCTAAAGTCAGACCGTTTCCCTGAATAACCCACCGAGCTATATTTGAACCCGTTTGTTTGGTGAAAAACCAACGTACAAAAAATCCTTCAACAAAGATGTTCATTGCGACGAGAATGACTAATAATAATAATCAATCTGTGTTCAAGCAACCATGATTTTAGGTACCCACTTCAAAGAGATATTTTCTCGTAATATCAAAGGTTTCCTAAAGCAAAATAATCAGTTCCCAGCTAGCTAATTTTCTCTCGGATAAATTTGAACTTTTTTTTTCCATTTTTTCCTGACTCCACACGTTAATATTGTAGATATTTCCAATATGCTCTCCCCTTTCACCGACTTTATCATTTACGATTCCGGTCCATAGGAATTAAAATTAATATCAAGTTCCGTCTCTTCAACTCTCGGTCATCCTTGGATGGGGGCACACTAATTGAAAAGTACTTTGATATTCTCTCCGTGGCCACAATCTCAACCATCATTTCGGGTCAGTCCTAGCTATTAGAGTTCTAAAGTCCTTGAATCCTTCGTACGCTTTTGGGTTCTGAAGAAACGAAGCTAAGTAATTGATTCGTACTATTAATTAGAGCAAATAGCCTCAAACTGCTACTGGGGTTGATGAGTGCTCCAATCGGGGAGAATACGTGTCTACAGCAGGGTCATGTATGGCAGAACAGGGCTTATATCAGTTCCGAATGCGGCAGACTCTGTCGCTAAGAATGGCATTGAATAAACAGACATTCATATGTAGCCTTGTGGGCCTTGTACGCGCTTATACTGCCCCATCTCCTTCATCCATTCTTCTCCGGGATAGGCTCCCAGCGAAAATATCGATATTCGATATTGCCAGCGCTCCCACCTCCTTTGCTCCATTTGATTCAACGGCGCACTCATTACATTCTTCCAACATACTTTGCGAACATCTTGTTGAATATTAATTACCGGCATTATGATATTTACTCAAGGCGATTGAAAGGAAACGATATTGAAGATAACGTGGGAATGATGAATGACGAAGACGGCGAGGGGGTTGTCAATGGTGGGGCTGAAATGTGGGGTGAACTAAGAGCCGTTCGGTGAATGGGGGCTCAAAGGTTTTGTGGAAAAGGCTCCGTAGGTATGTAATTGTTTAATTAGCTTGTAATGCGGGTAACGAAATGATTTCCTGTGCTTCTAATTACGAAGGCGAAGTAATTAATCAACCGCTCGGAATTCTTTAGAAATGAAATTGAGTTCGACTTAGGATAGGGTTGTAGAGGCGCAAGGCTAATAGTACATTTAATTTATGTCCTAAGCGAAGTGATGGCAATTAAGGCTATGTGATACATTGTTTTCTTTTAGTCCCGGATCATTGGGGTATTGGAAATATTTCCTTTTCCGTTCACCTAATTTGACGGTGTTGACTCTGGAACAATTTCCATCATTTTCGGTAATAAATTATGTATACTACCGCACTGCATATGCTTCCATATTACGGTAAGCCAACCGTAATTAATTTAACAATTTCCTAATATAGCATATTACCTGGAAACAGGAATACAGGCATTATTAAATAACAAGTTGAAACCAGGATTGCCTAAATTTACGAAATATTTAATACTGGGTATTATTCCTTATCACAATATCGAAGTTCTACCGCTCCATGCTGATAAACGCTTTCAGAAGCCTTCTTTTGTTACTTCCTTATTTCAATGATTTTCATTTCCGGAACGGCCTTGTTTTCTTTTAAATTCCTTGAAGTCCTCTTTCCTCTTTTCGAATTAGTAGTCGGTTTTATTGTTGGACTAATTTTCAACGGTCTCCCGCAATTTTTAAAGACACTTAATTTTTGAATACGTTTTTTCCACATTTCTCTCTATGACAATTCGGAATAAAGTTAAGGACTTTTGCGCCTAGCTCCATCGTCAACCAAATCTGACTTTTGCCGTTCTCCTACGGTCTACGGAACTGCTATATTATGCGATAAGTTCTTATGAATATTTAGGAGCGTGACTCTTCTATCTGTATGTGGTTGGTAGTGTACACGCATTAGATTCACACCAAATTTTCCAGCTTCTTGCCCATTATTATCACGTATACTTTTGCAAGATTCTTATTATATTCTGTACTACTGCTTTCTACTTCAAACATGGACTTAAGGCGAGTCACCAATGTCCTTTTATCTCAACTACCACTGGAAGAAAGCCGTTAATCATGGCCATTTGCTAAGTCTGTAATTTTACCGAGTACCTTTTTGCCTACCTCAGTCCCAAGCCAGGAGTGACAGAATACATATCGATGCAACTAAGTGTTCGTTAAGGAATACACAACGTTTCCCGCTGCAGTGTTTTCAGAGAATGCGATTGCAATCGGGTCCGAATACAGGGACGCGTGAACCAGGGAGTGAGGAACTTTGTCGTGATCACGGACGGGGAATTTGATGCAGATCATGCCTCGGACGGCACGGTCAGAAGTGATATAAGGAACGTCAACCACATAATAGCTTCCATCCCGAAGTAAGAAAAACGAGGGTTTATTGTGTAAGAGGAGGCTCTAAGTAAGAACAAGCCCCTGGAAGATTTAATCAGAAGCCTACAGTCAACAATTGCCTCACTCTAAGCGACAATTAATCCAACGTATGGTCACCCTATCCTAACACAAAGCAACTGCTTGAAAACGGCGTTGCAGAAACGTGCACCCTGCATCATCTCTGTAGTAAACCTAGTAACAAAGAGTAGACCCTAGTGCTTCCCAAATATCAACAACAACCACTCGGAGATCTCGGAGAAAACAGAATAGTTACCAGAATCCCAACTCTTGTTATTGTGAACCCGGGAAGAATTTCAGGGTTACATGGACCACAGTTTTAAATGCCGTCGACAAGGACTTACTGATTAAAGAATTCAGGAGGCTCCAACTGTCAAATATGCCTTAAATCCAATGAGAACTATACCACTCTAAAGAACCTTCTCATGGAAAACAAGGGTAAGTTTTTCACGAGCAAAGCAAGAAGACCGTAAACTGAACCTGCGGCAAGTCACCTTTGACGCCTCCTTTGAAACTGATGATTTTACTCCAATTAAGGCGATAAGCCGCAGTTTTGCGTAAAACAAAACCTTATTAATTTCGGTTTTCTATCTGTCTGTCTGTCTGCCTGTCTTTTTTTCGGACTGGGGAAAATCCATCTTGGATATGCATCTGGAATCTGGAACACGCATGCCGGACTCTTACCGATTAAAACCTCCCATATTTTCTCCACATTCTCCCCGCGGGACCACCGTTCTGGTACTGTTTCGCGGGCCTCTTCAGTTCTTAGCTGTTTACTCTAAATGAGCTATTAGCGCTTTGCGTGGTGTCAAATGCAGTAGTTTCCCTTCTCTTCACTGTGCTTCTGTTACATAGACAATCTGTTGCTTTTAGCTGCTACGTTTCACAACAACTACCGTGTCCCATGCTGTCTTTGATTGCACTATGTGCTTTATCTGATTTTTCATCGTTAAACGGATATTTAGCTCTGTTTAAAGCTTTCTTCTTGAGCTTTTCAATCTTGGGCAAGCGATGAAACCGTGTTCTGCATTTTCGACGTAGGACAATCGGGCGATTTATCTAGACCGAATCTATGGAGGTAACTCCTGTATTCACCGTGTTCGGTTAAGAGCTGAATCAGATCATAACTCGTCCCACCGTAGTTTCGCTTAGTTAACATACTTATGTTTGGGATAAGCCTGTGTGTCTACCGGCCATTTTCCGCCTGGTCCCATGCTGTTCGCTATGAAGCCAATGACCGCATACGCTCACTTTGCTTGTTTAGGCTCGCTTCCTAATTCTCGTACAGACGACTTGCCTGATCGGTTAGAATATCTATCGGGATGATCCCCGCAATCATGCATGCCGCGTCATAAGATGTTGTTCGGTAGGCGCAACATGTTTGGAGAGCGCTTAACCGATATGCAGCTTGAAGTTCTCTGCGATTTTCTCCGATTTTTATCGCCGACGCCCACACTGGTGCCGTATATAAAAGTACAGAGCTGACGACTCGCGATAAGAGTAATCGTCGACTGCGCTTCGATCCGCCTACATTTGGAAGCATCCTTGCGAGTGTTGAGTTGATAGTTACCGCTTTCTGCCCAGTAAGCTTTAAGTGGGGTTTAAAGCTCAGCTCAGGAGTCAAATGTTACTCCCAGGCATTTCAGCGATGGCTAAAAGCTAACGATATGCGCCCCCTTGAAAATTTCAACAATTTTCTGTTTCCGCCGCTACTTTGTAAAGAGCACCAACTCAATGGTCCCATGGTCTTTCAACCAAGACTTGATAATCTCGTTCGCACATATCTCCACTTCGTCGGGGTGATTGGATGTGATTACCACTCGAACTTCATCTGCAAATCCGATGACAACTTCTTGCTTAGCAATTGGGAGCCGCAAAATGCCATTGTACAATACGTTCCATAGCTGAGGGCCCAGAACAGACCCCTGCGAAACTGCAGTTATTACATTCATCTTCAACCATTCGTCCGAATCATAAAGTAGTTTTCGTTGTCGGAAGTAGTCGAAGATTACATCTAATATATATATTGTCGTTTGTGCCGGGTGCATCTAATTCTGCCAGATGAAACCATATCATTTTCATCTAGCAGCATTGAAAGCCTTCTTGATGCCAAAAGTCACCAGTGCGTAATATTTCCCTTCGTCTTAGGATTTTCTGGCTAGCAAAGAAACCAGTTTGGTAGCATCAACCGCTGACCGAGCCTTTCGGAAGCCAAACTCCCATTTGATAAATAACAGTCACTATCAATTAATGGACCTTACCGTTTATAGATTACCTGCTCGAAAACCTTGCCTATTGTATTCAGAAGACAGATAGGATTATAGGATGTTGGTTCACCTATCGACTTACCTACCTTGGGGATCAATACAAGCTTTTCCATTCTGCGGACAAGGACCCATTTTTTAGGTATGTAAATACCCATGCTAACATGTTTGGTGCCATTCTCATTGCCAGTTTCAGCGCCTTGTTGGGGATTCGATCAATGCCGGGGGCTGCGGTATCCTGCACTCTTTTCACGCCGTCCAAGATTTCGTCTGTGGTTACTAGAGGGTTGTCTTTGGTCCTCATTGGTATCATTGGGAACATCGTTTCTGGATGTTGGAGGAACAATGTCCAAACTATCTCCCACAATAATCTAGGGCGTATAATAGGAGGGGACCATCGGAGTCTGCTTCATCACTGAGTCGTTTGAAGCAATAATTTTTACTTTTCGTAATGGACCACTGCAACTTTTTGCGCGCCTGTTTATATTCGAGGTACCTTTGTTCATACTCTGGCATGTTTCTTCAGCGTTGTCCGCCCCTTCTGGTCTTCAAGCATTCCGTACGACACTTCGGTATTTCAGCATTCACTAGTAGTTAAGGTTGCGCCTCCGCGAGTGTGCACGTCTTGGCATGAAAACCTCATATGCTCGGTATATTTCTTTCGGTGTTCCACTGCAATATCTCCAGAAATGTGTCCGCATCAAGTGCTCTTGATGACCAATCTGTTTCTGGTTTCTTCAGGTGAGGATTTATTACTCTGGGTTCCTTATCAATAGTAATATATGTGCTCTGGTGTTTGCTATGCATATATTCTTACTTAACATGCCAATGTAGACGCTTGATCAGCGAATCATCTACGAGAGTAATATTTACAACGGAGCCTAGCCTGCACGCCAAAAAGTGTTTACGCTTCCGATGTTAGCCAGTGTGACGTGTATATAGAAGGAAACCTCCAGTAGGATTCTTCCCCTTTTATTTGTTTTCCGTCTTCCCCTCTCCATTGCCCAAGCGCTAAAGTCGCCGGCAATAATTTTGGGGTTGTGATCTTTGGCGTCTCTTGCCAGTTTGTCTAGCATGTTACTCTGGTATTGGCATACTTGAGGCTGATTACAGCACTGTCTGTCTGGCAGTTTCCCGGGAGGCAGTTTTCCAAAGGCGGTTTATCGGAAATGGTTTCCACAATTTTTTGCCCCAAGGGAGGTGCTTTCTTGGAAGACTTTAGCTTCAGCAGGTGGCGCATGCTAGAGTCCAGGGTTAAGAGAGAACGGCCTGCTCCAGCTCGTCTGTTAAAGACTGGGCCCTGATTTGATTGATTCCCAGACGAGGAGAGTCTAAGTCAGTTTTCCACCGATGACCTCTGGGTTGCCCCTCAGGTTTGGATGTTTACAATCGAAATTTGCTCGTTTCTTTCTCAATTTATGATATTATAATTCGTAGCAATGGCCTTTGTTTTGCTAAGGAAAGTAAGTCAATCTCGAACGTTCTCTTGATTAATGCTACAGCTGGAGCACTCTGACAAGGTTTTTGTCTATCACCATGAACTGTAACTTTTCGCGACAATGTTGAAAACTTTATGGTAGCCAAATACAATATTAATTTTTGGTAAATTCTTAAATAAATTTACCTTACTTAACAAAAACCTTCAGCCTTTTCAAGGAGAATATTTACGGATATAACTAATATAAAAGTCTGCGACCAGTTGACCAAACGAAAAAAACAAACAAACTGTACAGCCAGCTGATTCAATGATAGCGCGATAATTTCAACGACTGAGGAATCAATTTTTTAGGAAGTGCTAAAGTAAGGAGTTTTAGGGTAGTAGCATATGGGAACAAAATCTTTTTCCAAATAATGGGATAAGGATACTATAAAATGCTGTAAAAGTTAACTTGACCAAATTAAGAAGTCAATGTTGAACGAATGACTCTGAAAGTCGCTTGGCCTTGGAAACCACTCACTGCAATATATAGGGTTTCTTTTTATGGGATGGAGGTGGAAATCTTAAAAGGTGTGGATTCTCATCCACTAAAACCACTCCGAATTCTCCCCCGTACTCCGCGGAAGTATTACTTCGCGAGGAGAGCTCTAATTATGAGCAGCACGATTAAGCCACGCGTCCGTTGCGCTTTCCAAGCTCGATCCAGTTCCTGCAGCTTTTCCTGTATCGCAATTACTGTTGGATTTATTGCCCTACAATATTCTTCTTACCTCAACATCTCCTCTACGAAATTACGGGGTCCGATAACTGCGTTGAGGGCCTCTTTTAACCTCAATCGCGAACCTTGGACAATGGAACATAACATGCTCCGGTTCCTCGGGTGCACCGCGGCATTCGAGACAGTCTGGGGCCTCATCCAATCCAAAGTGATGCACGTACTTTCTATAGCCACCATGCCCTGATCCCCCTGGGATCCGTGGGTGGGCCCAGCGGCCATTTTCGGAATTATCCGCCCCCTTTCCGTTGCGTTTCATACTGTGGAGAAACGTCCACCATTTCTTCCAGCACCGTTTCCTCCAGGGTTGTGACCTCCTTCTTAGCCACCAGGGATGTTTCTTCCCCGAAAGCTCCAGTAGACCACTCAGCTATTCTGGTTTTTCCACTTCTGCTGCTCACGCAACTGCCGCCTCCCCCGTATACGATGATGAAAAAAATAGCCTAGTGATCACTGCGTATATAGTAGTGGGTGTTCACTCACCCGCCAGACCATCCTCTTCAGCAACGACGTGCTGATGTCAGATTGACAATTGAGCCTAGCTGCCTACCTCGCAAAGTAGACACCCAGCCAACTTTGGTTTCAAGCAGGATTTTTCCTGTAGTGTTCGTCACTTGACTTCCCCACTTTAAGGCTAACACGTTGAAATCGTCGGCAATAACTTTGAGGCGGTTGGCTGGCGTCCAACACAAACCCGTCTAATATCCTCTCGTATTGCGCTAATGTTACATTGGGAGGAGCGTAACAGTTGGAGATATGGACACTGTTGACTTTTGCCGCTATGAAGCCGGCTTCTGGGAATCCCTAGCACTACTGTAAGTCCGTTAAAGTTCGAAGATTACCGCTACGTCCACATTCGACTGTCTTATGATTTACGGCAGCAAGTCTTGAGCTGCCTGGCAATGGTTGATGTTGATTTGTATTATATGCCTTCTACATTCTCCTCATACCACTTTCTCCTATTCCGCTAAGATTGAAATGTTCCCTTAGCGCAGCACAGAATCCGTGATCTGAATTCGTCTTGGTCTTTGCACTCGATTACTATCTGTTGCTTTTGATCTTTTACTTCTGCTTACTCTAGCGCCTTTTCCACCTGACCATGAAAACGATCTGCCGTCTTTTCGTTGGATTTGTTTAGTTTCAATATCAGGACTCCTTGATGTGAACGACTGATATGACTCATATTACCGACCAGGTCTATCAGTTCTGGATTCCTGCGCTGATTTTCCAAAGGATATCGACGTAAGGCAATTCTCCTTTCTTGGAAATAATGATTATTTCCAGACGAATCTTCATTTTCTCCTTCTGTCACTTTCTGCCGCCTGCCATTGCCCATCGATTGACGAGCTGTAGGTTCATCCCCTTTTATCAAAGTAGGGGCTATAATCGCAAAACTATCGGAATTTTCGCCAGCTCAGCTTTCTTTGGCGAATAGGCTTTTTTCCTCTTGGCCGCTTGTTGAGTGCCAATGTGTATTCCGTCCCTACTCCGTTTGTCCGTTTTCACCTACTTTATATTGAAGGGCAACTTTGAAATATGATGTATGGGTGTATCGGGATTCTGATATTTTGGTGGATATTTCGCCCCTCTCTGTAGTCAATCCAGGACTATCCAAGTTCCTATTCAAGTCCCGGGACGAATCTAGACTGCCTAGGAGTAACATTTCCCTTGGTGATGACTTTGCAAATTTTGGGCTATTGCAAAAATGATCCTGTGTGGATCTCATTTCTACTCCATCGAGGTCATTTGTAGCATGGGATGGCAGAGTAAACAAGTTTGCCACTACAAGGGCACTGCGGTCGCTGCATATCGACGACCGGGAGCCATCTGCACCTTTACCCGAAACCTGGTATACTACTTACACCAAAAGATTATGTGACCATTAGTTTGCTTAACTTTACAAGTGATACATATGTCCGAAGCTATGTTTCCTAACTTCTTGAGAAAGACTTTATTATATGTGTGATTGGTTCGAAGAGGATTCAGTAATTTTTCCTCGGAAGCTGTAAGTTCATCTGGGCGAATTCATGGTGGACGTAGCTGCATACTTTAAGATAGGCCTTACCACCGATCTATGGAGATTGATGGCCTCCTAGGGTGTATGGCCCTAAGAAATTCCAGTTGCAAAATTAACCAGCCTACCGACCTTTAAGGTTTTGGGGATAATAGAGCTCATATGATCTCTGACGGAACAAGTGCTCGTTATTTCCATGCCTAAGAAAGTGATGGACATGATGATGACATGAGCAAGTATGTGATTCTTAACTTTAATAAGCAGGGGTGTATCCCTGCTCCTTTTAAAGGATATAGGTTGGGATTTGATTGTGTTGCCTGCAGAATAGGCGTAACAGTTGGCCGTCAGGACTTTTTATTCATAACTGAAATTATTGATACAAACCTTGATCATCGAATTTAATAATTTGGCAAATACATTAATGTGGGCAATAGAGCGGTAACTCGTCAAAAGTTCAAGGTCCTTAAAAGCTTTAGGGATGGGTACCGCCCAAATAATAGACCAATCCTCAGGTGCGATCAAATGATGAGGTAAAGCCCCTGTAGCCAAGCCGAGAGGGCTTCAGGCGCCAACCACCGTACATATAATTGATGTTGTCAGCACCAGGGCCAGAGGCACCGTTATGCTTGAGCAAAACGGCAGTAGGCTTTTCTAGAGAGAAAAGCAGAGACACTGTGGGATATCTGAGGACATTAAGAAGAGAAGGAGGAGGAGGGCTATATTGCCCAGCTAGATAATTGAAATATTCCAAATTCTCCCTAGGATCTTGACTATGAACTTAACCTACTCGAAACAATCTTGAATTTAGAAGAGACATTGAGCACCTGCAGATGGGAGTGTGGTGACTATTAGATATTTTGTCCATAATCGGATTTCATTTCCAGCATTGACTAGCAGAATTAGCCCAAGAACCGAGCACAATTGGTTTGACATTGTCGTTGGGTTGTAAAAAATGGGCATACCATTATTAAGAAAGACAAATGAGGAAAAGAGGATCGAAGCCCCTCGACATCTGCCTTTGTCAGTACTGAGGTAAGCAGATTTCTCGTGATGGGAACATTGTTATATTTTTCACAAAAAGTGAGGAGCCTCCCAACAGCCGTGTTGAAATTCCTGTTGGAGATACTAGGTGGGAAGTAAACCGAAACAATCACAAAATTGGAAGAGAGGTTGAGTGTTTCTTCCATGACAATATCATAGCTGACTTGACGGAAGCGAATGGATTTACCGGAAAGACAAAATGATACCACCATATCAGTCCTTCCTGAACTATTTTGCTGATTTCCCTCATACAGATGGTTCTCATAAACCGGATTGGTTGGTTTCAAAACATTGGGCAGTATTGTTGCAGGGCGCTACTACTGGGTAACGCCCGGACTTTTCCTCTGGCAACCTTATTTGAGTCCAGAGTGGTAATCTAGGTACCAGAGAGAAGGAAATATATTATCATATTATCAGAAGAGAAGGAAACATATTATCATGGGTATCTGAACTCAGCAGAGTGCTATAGTAGTGGTTAAACTCCCGAGCAGCTGCTTCAACCGTTATGTTTTTGACTGAAGCAATCTCTACATTTCTAATATATTTAACCCATTTATGACATCTCCAATCCCTAGTGTTGTGGAAGTTTTTCCCACAAAGTAGGCACTTTCTGCGCTCCCAGTTCCCCGTGCAGTTCTCAGCACCATATTTCAGACATCTCGAAATGTATGTGGCCCGGTCTACCAGAGTTAAAACACTGCAACGCCCTTAACACGAAACATGAAATAGGAAACCTATACCCTAGTGTAGAAAAAAATATATGATCCAGCAAGCCATTGCCCAGGAAAGTTACCCTGACAGTGGTCGAGAGCATTCTAACACCAACCGGCTAAGCGTTTTTACAAGATAGTCAGCATTGACGATTCAGCATCCACAATCGTCTCCATGTTATAATATAGAGGTATATTTCTGATCACCCCATACCTGTAGACGCATCTAAAAAGCTTGAACGCTCTAAAGCCCAGGGATGTCAAACGAGCATCCTGGACCAGCTTGTTGGCACCAACAGGGTATTTGAAAAGGACTTTCGCACTCCTCCAACTAGCTTGTACAAAGTGGAGTACATTTTGAATGTGAAGGGATTTGATTTCATGATGAAGCTGCAAGGAATTTAAGTTGCGAGGGATATTTTCTGAGATCCTGATCCTTCGACCAAGACGGGATAGCTTTTCCTCTGAGTTGCAAAGTCATCCAAAAGTGGGTCTTTCACTTTATTAATGGGAGCCTGGTCCATCGAATTTTGGGGAGCCAGAAGGGATGCATCGCCAGGAACTGGTTTCAAGGCGGATTGACGAGTCCCTCACAGGGAGTGTTATCAGTGATCAACCTTGTAGAATGAACAGAGTTTATGGAAGGATTACTAGTAACAACTGTAACACACTCCGGGAGGTTGACCGATCCATCGCCCACCCCCACCAATTGGAAACTAGGGTCTCTACAACAATATCAAGGTATGTCTTCTCTTGCGCCGGCGTAAGTTTCGCCTCCAAGGCCTTCCGAATTTTAGGGGCATTAGACAAAGTAGAAAATTGAAACAAATGACATTTAGAATTTAGCAAATATTTACCTTTTATTTTATTAAAAATATTTCTAAAAATCAATTTCAACTGATGCCATTTATCATTATCATCACAAAAAATTGAAAATTAATAATATTCGGCGTAATTAAATAATTATTCCGTTAACAATACAGCATCATTGTCAATAATTCATTACAAGGTTTACAGTAAGTTATGAACAATAGTCTAAAATGGGGAACCAGAGCAAAAGCTGATTAGATAGGTTTTCACATCTTTTTTTTCACATCTTTTTTCTTTGTGTTCCGGCTTTCCTATTTTACTCTTGCAATTTTACACACTTAAATTATGCTTTGGGGGAAAACTAAACCGAATACAATATTTAAAATTTCACCTTAAACTACGAAGAATTTTTATATATTTTTTTTTTGTTTATTTCTTGTTTGTGTTACGGTACATTTCCTTTTTTCACTAATAAGCTCAAAGCAAAAAGCTTAAGTTAAGATGTGTGTTTTACATTACAACGAATCCTTGAACTTACTAAACTATCAAAGCGTTTTGTGCAGTGAAGTGACCATAAACAAGTGTCGAAAGTTGTTTTACGAGAAAAAGGAGTTGTTTTTTGTTATAGAAAATTTTCCTGGGAGAATCCGAGAAAACAACTGGGATTTGTATAAAAATATTTTAATAATGATTTCGCTGTCCGCAACTGAGTTTTGATGAAGCTAGTTTCGGGGATAATTGAAAGGTTTCGGATGGAAATTAGCTTGTTGTTTATTCGTTAACTTATAACTAATAGTGTATATTCACGTATCACAAATTCAAGAGGAAATACCATAAAGTACAAGTGAAGTTGTAAAAATGTAATATCTTTGAATGTACATCTTAAGTAATGAAACCCAGCTAACCCCAAACGTCTTTAAATGTAGTTTAAGCTTAAATGTCAATTTCGAATACTCTTACAATTTTCAGGAATTCTTTGGACAGCGGAAACATCATAAGTCAAGCCAATTTTGTACAAACATTCGAATAAATCAAAATTTACCTTACATCATTTTATTTACATAAGACGCAGGCCATCGCGGACCTGAAGTAAGTTTCGTGCAAGGTGGCCCTATTTCGATAACATCTAGAGAAAAAATGAAAAACCTGAAACTATCCTTCAGAGCTTTGAGAAATATATCGTCGAGATAAAAAAATTCATGCATTACATCGTTACATTTATTCATATTTTACATATTACACGTTGCTTGCGTGTTCTTGTTTATTTTCCTCCTTTGTCTGAAATATATTCACCTCCATTTTCTGTCTGATTGTCAACTAAAATAATGTCTTGCTTGATACAATCCTTGTTGCTGCAATAGATCCAACGTCTTTCTGTCTCGTTTTATTCCACTACAGTGTACTCTCAAAAATAGATGTCGGTAATAAGTTCTAAATGTACGTTCTTTAATATTTCTTACTTTAAATTTCATCTTTTATGTCGATTTATAGAATAATTCCTTGTTGCCTTACGAATACTACCCTTTTCTAATTATCCACGAGAGTTCTATTTTCATCAATCGCCCTATGGTACCGTTTTTCAAATTAAATCCTTAAGGGTCTCATCATTATCCTGTAAATACTGTAAACTCGGCTTATTGAAAAACTAGATACATTTGATTCCTGTAGTTGGGCAGCAGAAGTTAAGAATTGTTATCCTTCTGACTCTCGGAATTTGCACTATGTTTTCATGAAAAATCAAACAGGAAGTGTTACGCTACCCTCTCGCAGTTCTGAGTACTAAGACAGGAAGGAGCTGAGACACGATTCCAATATTAATAAAATATAATGTTGTGCCATAATTGCGCATGCAAATGCAATACCTTCCATCTGAATGCAACCCAATAACAATTCCATTTCTTGTCTAGAGAATTGTAGTTACCATTGAGACCGTTTTATGACCTTTCTATTTGAATACTCTAATGTTTATATCTTTTTACTTTAAGTCAGTCTTATTCTACGTTAAGAAAACTAAATAAAGGAAAACGCAAACACATAAAAAGAAAATTCTTTTATAGAACTCCAACATAAATAACAGAAGCCAGCAAAATGCAACAAAGTTCCTCCTTCGCTTCGTCCTGTGAAAAAAAAACTTACTTCGAGAAACAGGCGATTCAGTTTTTTATGAAGTAAAGATCAGCACAGTTTATGAGTTCCAGCTACATACATAGTATCCCTGTTCGACATATCCAACTTTGCTGATGATGTTGCTGATTCTGCCGAGACTATTGCCAGTGCGGCCGCCATTGGAAGTTTGATGTTGCTTGTTTGCCATTTACCACCTTCATTCGCCTTCTCGGGGCTGGATTTTCATTCGCATTGAAACAAAGTTTTATCATAAAATTAAAAAGTTTTGTTTCGTGCGAAGGAATTGATCGATAAAACTACCCCAAGTGTAGGGCAGGTCAAGGAAATGAATGGGAGCACAGTGTGCTACGGGAAACTCAAAAGACATTCTTTTCGGGAGAATAAATTGACCGTGGCTTGGAGTTTTCTCAACGTGGTGACGTTCAATTTTAAATATTTAATAGAATAGTTTGTTAGTTTATCCTGCCAGAGGAAATAATAAATAGGTAGTTCATTATCTTGTTGATTAAGGACATCGAAAGTTTTCCAATGTTTATTCTTCTGAAATTGTATTCACGTGCTTGTCGCTATGCTTGAGAAGAAGCGTGGAGGGTTGTTGTTGGAAATAGAAACGAAGCAGTGTGATTGCTTCCTGAAGGGTAAACTTTTGAATAGGAAATTAGTTTTCATGTTTGAAGAGATACTGCCCACAAATAGAAATGGTCTGTTTATTTTTACTGTTATTAGCTTAATTTATAATCCAATTGTTGGGACAAGAGGTTTTTTTCCGAAAATACTTTGCTTGACTTTGTTTTTCATGGCCAAATTCAAGAAAAATTATCTCGAAGTTTCTAGGTGGTCTATGATTAAGCTCTGTATCCGACAACTATAAAAGAGAGAAGTCGAACCATTAAATTCATCTAATTGAATATATAATTTATCCAATGGCAAATGACATACAGAATAGTTATACAGCATCCCTTACATATACGGAGTAGGAGGATTCCATGAAGTATGGTCAAAGCGTAGTATGTGTCCAGGCCCGGGAGAACTCCTGCTGAGTCAACACCAACAGCTCTACTGCCAAACCCTATCTCCACCTCCACGTGGTGAACGCTGGAAGTTCTTCCTTAACGAGGAGATTTAGATCGAGAATCATGAAGACGGATTTCCCGCGCCAAGAAACAGGACAAATTGTACCCACTGGTCCACAAGATTGGGGTTTGGGTAGAGCTGACACCCCACCCTTGTTACGAAGCCACAAAATGAGCTTCAGACTAGATGTAAAGGACGAACTCAGTTACGGAAACAGACGAAAGATTTTCGCATTTTCTCATGCAACGTGCGATCTCTGTACAGATCAAATACAACCCAGCAGCTAGCCGATACCCTGTCCTAACATAGGGCTGATGTAACGGCGGTATAAGAGATGCGCTGGAGGACCGATTTTCTGGAGATGAGCCACTACACCATATATTATAGTGGTCATACAGTAAATCATGTGCTCGGAGTAGGCTTTTCAGTCAATCAAAAAATGAAACCTGCTGTTATCCGCTTCGAAAACTTAAACAAAAGGATATGCACTCTGCAACAGAGGAGACAGTGGGTTGGGAGAAAGATACCTTTTACGAAGTAGTAGAAGCACGTCCCAAGTACGATATTAAAATCATACTTGGAGATTTTAACAGTCAAATAGGGACGAAGTTCGTATTCAGGCGATACGTTGGCTTCCATAGCTTACATGGGGATACCGGTGATAACGAACTGCAGACTATTCAATTAGCAGTATCCCATGAAATGGCTATTGGAAGTACCTGATTTGCGCGGAAAGCGGTCCACAAACATTCATGGGCCTCTCTATACGAGATCACTTTGAACTAAATTGACCACGTCTTAATTGAACGCCGCCGCTATTCAACCTTGATAAATGTCAGAACATATAGGGGACCAATATAGACTGGGATCACTATCTCGTTGAGCGAGTGTTCCGAGCTCGAATAACAATACCACTTCGAATCCTCTCTGGTAATCAGGTGACAGTTGATACTGAAGCCATCCACAACACAACCCTCCGTAGCACCTATAAGGGGGGAAATGGATGCCGCAACAGCCGTAATGAACAGATGCCATGGAAATGAACCATCGACCAATTATCTTCAGAACTACCTGGAAAACGTTATCATTGGTACCTCATAAACATACTTGGCTCCAGCCGCCAAAGGGTGGGAACGGTTGGTTCGACGATAAATGTAAGCCAACGGAACGTAAGAATGCTGCATACCAAGTAATGTTGCACTCTCAAAGATCGCGTGCATCCGCAGAGACTTATCACGAGCTCCGCCGAGAGACTTCACAGACGGAAAAAGGAAGCCTGGGAGAACCAACAGGTGATTTCTGACAGAATGGGCATATTAGAGGAATGAGTTGAGTATTTTGATGAACAACCAAAATCTCGCTAACTGGAGACGACGGACAAATATTGTACACCTAGTATAGAAGAAAGAGTCCCTGCAATAAATCGGTTTAAAAGGCAGTTGCAGGAGACAAAGGAATTACTGCCGAACTGGTTAAATATGAAGGTGAAAAACTACGCCTAGCAGTTCATCAAGTTATGCTCAAGCTGTGGGGCAGCAAATCAATGCCTGACGACCGGCAACGAGGCATAAAAAGAGGTGGCACACAGTGCAGCAATTATAAAGGTATCACTGCACCATCTACGAGATATTCTCCGCTATCTTGCTTGATCGTATAGCCCCATACGCCCAGAACATGATTGGCCCATACCAAAGAGGCTTTCCTGCAGGCAAATTAGCAATAAATCAGACTTGTTTGAAATAATTAAGACCTGCCAAATACCAATATTTCGGGAATCACTTGTTCCCTTCATCAGTGCTACCAAGACGATATTACTAGCAAATAGAAAAGGGAATTTTTCATTATTTCAAATAATTTAATCACTAGAAACACCGCAAGATTACACTTGGATGAAGATCAGATCTTCCCTACGCGGTAAGCAATTTAAAACTGTTGGAATAGGGCCATCAGTTGGACCATATTTTCATCGACAGGTTGCAGGCGATGATGGCAAAGCCAAGGTAAAATTATACACGACCATGGGCTTACAAAACTACTGGCCTCTACTGACGATAGATGTACTAACTGCCTTCATTAAGATCCAGCAGGCGGCGGGGACTATAACTACCGACCACAATTTGAAACTTTTCTGACTGGATCATGAATCTAGAAAATCTACAGCAGATGAAGTGAAAGATCCCTTTTATGAATGATGGCAATAATAGCGATCTCAGAATGGTACTAAACGATACATCAGAGGAAGAAGAAGAGTAGCAGGGTATAAACTATGAAAAAGTATCTTCCAAAATCGGTTAAAAATGTCGTAAGCAAGCTGTTGATAATATGCATTTCATGCAGAAAATTTAGAAAATTGACGAAAGTCTTTACTAAACTCGTATCAACGAACGTCTCAAATGTAAAATTGACCGCAATGTCGTCCGTCCTGTCGCTCTCTATGGTTCTGAGTGTTGGCCGACTATAAAAGACAATGAATCGCGTCTTGTGGTAATGGAGACGAAGATGTTGCGTTTGACTAGCGGTGTGACACGTTTTGATCACATGCGAAATGAGGATATCCGCGATCGTTATGGGGTTCCACCGATTGTGGAAAAATTGCGAGAGAGGCGTCTTCGATGGTATGGTTACGCAATTCGTGCTAATGAGAATTCACTTGCCAAGATTAGTCTGAACATGGAAGTCAATGGTAAACGACCAAAAGGCAGGCCAAAACAACGGTGGATTGATACGCTGGATGGGGATTTAAAAGCCTCCAAATTGCACCCAGATCAGGCATTCGTTAAAGCCAAATGGCGAAACCGATCACAACGAGCTGACCTCGCTTGTAAACGGGACAAAGGCTGAACAAAAAGTAGAAACTAAGGTTTTACAAAACGCTCAACCAGTCTTTAACCTATTTTTGAATAGAAAATGAGCAATGAAGCCGGACAGAAATTCTGATGTGACTGCCACATTCCAAAGGCTATGAAGTCGACTTCTCTAGTGAGTGCTTTTAAAAATTTCGTTGAGACAGGGATGAATGCCCTCTTTAATATTTAACAGAAAGAGATTTAAAATTGTTTTTAAGAGACAGAGGGAAATCTGATTTCCGACCTTCGGGGCATATTTGAGTGATGAATTCACTATTTTGAAGAACTGCTCGAGAGCCAGCAAGTTGGAGGCCCCTCCATATGACGGGTAACTTATCAATTCTACTTCGAAAAGGGGCATTTTAACCAATGTAGCCATTGCAGAGGCAGTTTCTAGGTGAGTATCATGTATAAAGAATCCTCTGCTACTTTGCAAGGCTTGATAGCCACATACAAGCCGTATATGATCGGTCATTCCAGGGAAATGGGCGCCAGATCAGATTTTCTATTCTCTCTTCAGAAAGCAATGAAAAAACCGTTAAAATATGGCTATCATTTGCATCGTCTTTTTATCGATTTCAAGGCCGCCTGTGATTCAACCCGGAAAGGTTAGATAAGGAAAAAGTGGTAGACTATGCCCCACATGGAGCGATGGCGCAGGCCAGAAGGCCAAACAGCTATTACGGATATCGAATTCATGAACTTGGGAGCAAGAGCAGGATTTTCGGAGTTCCTTATTAAGACAGTCCTAGGTCGGATATCGGTTGTTGTGCCGTTGATGATCATGATTATTGGCAGTCAAAAGGGCGAAGCTTTACCCCACTACAGAAGAATCGATTGTTGACCATTTAGATTCGCCCATCCTGTAGCATTGAGACGAAAAAAAACAGACGGAATATCAAGGAAGGAGAAAGACTGCCTGCGCTTGGGAGCAGCACAAAGATGAGTGGCTCACAGCAGCGACCACCTAAAGAGGCAGCGATTGCTGAAATATCCGATGTGACACCGCCATGCCCAAATAAAGGGGAAGCCTTACCAAGTGGGGCGACTGACCGTGCGGGGACCCCAAACACCCTAGTGTCCCGATGTAGTCTCCAGTCCAGAAAAAAGACCAGTCAGAATCGCTAGTCCTGAGCAGGTAGATTCGAACAGAACTTGGGTCGAGGTGCAGTCGACCGTCTTAGCTAGAGTCGAAGAAGAAAGGCTCATCAGGAAATGCGCAAGAGTACGTTCTGCGAAAAGGTCAAGAATTTACTCTTGCTTCTAGTGTAGAGCCTATGTCCTTTCTAGAAATCCGAGATCTTGACTGTTTCACAAAGAAGGTTGAAGTGGAGGAGGCCATTAGCATTAATGTCCAGAGATAACCAATGCCCGAATAGCTATTACCTCTGTAAATGCTCGAGGTAAAAAATCTGCTGTGCTGGAATTCCCCGATTAATATGCGAGGAAATTCCCTAGTATCGGGAACATGAAAATTGGATGGGTAATATGCAGGGTGCGAATGCGAATAATCACCTTCAAGTGCGACAGGTGTCTGCATTATGGACACACGTTAGCAGCTTGTAAAGAACCCGATAGGAGGACAGCATCCCTGACATCACTTTTGTTCTGGACGGATGGCGAGTCCCAGAAGGTTTCTCGACAAGTGATCACCAGTACATCGCATTTGAAGTGATTGACGCTATTTGGTGGGTGGTGAACATCGGAAGGTTCGTCGAAGCTCATGAAACAGGCCGATTCGCGCTGGAGGACGGTTTGGGTGGTTATAGCAGTTGAGCTTTCATGCCCCAGCCGTAACTAGCCTTCTATATACTGGTGGACGACAGAAATTGCCTACCAACGCAGGAAGTATCATAAGCTCTGCCGTTTGGCACATTGTTTATACGCCCGCACAAAGGGATGCGTTATGAAGGCAGAGGGTAGATCAGCACAAAGGAGGAGAAATTGCGATTAGTAGAAGCAAAACTCGCGGCTAGCAGAACCTGATCAACGAGGTGAATGAGGCATCGTAGGCACTTGGCTATAAACTTGTCATCTTGAAAATCAGGGCTATGCGGAAGCCCTGCACACTAAGTACCGACCAGATGGGCCGTATTGTACGGGAATTCTTTCCCATACATCGCATACTAGTTGATATCAATAGCACGGAAATCGTTAAAGGTTGCTCCCTTTTTACAATAAGAGAGCTCGAAGAAGCATTTCACTCTATGGAAAACAAGAAGGTACCGATGGTATTCCGACAGAAGTTTGGATGCTGGTGTTCCACCAACGGCAAGACCTGCTGCTCGGAGTGTACGACGCCTGCCTGAAGGAGGGTATTTTTCTTTGTCACTGGAATGTAAGGAGACTCGTGTTAATTAGCGAGAGAAAGACCCAGAGCTCCCGTCTGCATACCGACCGTTCTGTATGCTTGATATGGCCGGGAAAACCCATCAGGAGTAGAATGGCTGAAGCAATTCGTACTACCGGTGATTTATCCACAAAACAGTTCCGGTTCAGAGTAGGGAGATCCACGGTGGACGCGGTTAGTGCTCCTTATAACAGAAATGCCGTCAATTCCGTGAGATGGATAAATATGCTAGGCACATTAGAAAACTCATTCCACGTGCGAAGCTATCTCTTGTAGATATTGAAGAATTATCTTAAAGATCGCTCCCTTCTCTATGAGATGCTAGAGGAGGATGGAGATCACGTCAAGACTCGACGCCAGAAGAGTCGCGCCTTGTCAGTTATCCAGATGACGTTGCGGCACTTGTTGCCAGACGCAATGTTGAACAGGCGCAAAGTAGACATAATGCGACGGATAAGCGGATGGATGACTGCTCATGATTTAAGCCTTGCGCTGGAAAAAAAGCAAAGTAGACCAGAAAGAGAATCCAGATCCTGCGTCTCATATCGACCGGCGAGTTAACTACAGAGCCAATGGAGTACTGTTGCGAGAGTTCAACACTCTTTGCGTAAACGTTTTCACCTACCCTACCTCCCTCTCCTCCTTTTCTCCCCGAAAATTTTCGAAATAACACCAAGACTTCAATCGATGACTTCCCAGAAACTCTTAAGATTATACGGGGCTGCGCATGGAGGCTAATTCCAGCTTATTACAAGCATTGCTTCTTGCAGCCGTGAAAACGAAGTACAGCTTCCCTTATTAGAAATACCGCATTCAGGAAGTATATTTCCGTATCTTTAGAAAAGTGCAAATATTTAATTCAATTGGATCAAAGTTATGAATCAAATCTAGATTAACGGAAATGCGTCTGGGTAACCAATTGGAAGGAGGGAAATGCAAGGTCAACTTTTGGTTGACAAAGACACAGTAACAATTATTATTCCTTTTTGTATCTCTAATAATAAATTGTTATTTCTTAGAGTAGCTTTTCGAATTAATTTTTGTCAACGGCCTGAATAAAATTAGAGTAGAGGTATTTCCCTGTCTCATCCAAATCTGTTAAACTGTCAAATATAGTTCACCAGCTAATGCTGAAAGCAAGGTTACTTTGAGTAGGTCTTGCATTTCCTTTCTGCATGGCGTTACTGTTTTCGTTTTTCTTTCAGCCAGGATGAGAGGGTTCCATTTTATGAATACTTCGCGTAGGTAATAGACCCTCAAATTTAGTAGTTTAGCTTGTTGTATTGAAAGGGTATCATCCCAAACTTCCCGCATTTCACTTCTGTTTAACTTTACTTGGCTATCAATAGAGCGTCAAGGTCGGGCTAATTAATGGGAGAAACACATTGATCTGTATGGTTGAGAAAATTCCTAGAGGTCTCTTGGGACCGCCAGCATGGACAAGATTAAATTTAAAACAATAGAGAATTCACCTAAAATGCGTGTGCAACTCTAGTTCATAAAAGCTACTTTAAGTCTTGAAAGACTCAAGTCTGATTTTCTAATTACGACAATCAAGCAAGAGTTCAAAGAACTGATCGAAAAATCAGCTGAAAGGCTAGCTAGAACCTCACTAAATAACCACTACATATGGAACGGTGCCAGCACTAGCCTCTACTCCTGTTACTACTACTTTGAGAAGTGGTTCATGCAGAGCCGTATTGAAAACTTTCTATTGAAAAATATAATACACGATCCATTTCCTTGAAAATCAGCCTAAAGAAAATCTCATTTAACCTTTTCTTCAAATTATACCGGAGTCTATAGCTAAGCGCATTCCTAAAAACTTTAATAAAAAATAATATCCTTCAGAAAATACTAATCTATACAATCCATTTTACTTGAAATATCTTATATCGTTTTATAAATTTTTATAGATTTTTCTGAGTTACATGATCTTACAAAAATTCCTCATTTGATTTATCTATGTACACTAAGTAGCTTTTCTATTATAATTTTAATTATCTTTTTATTTTCTCGCAATCAGTATATAAGTTTCATACATATATTTATATATAATTTTAAGTTCACTATTCATATTCTGGTATTTGTTCTTTATATACGTTTAAAAGTATAATATTGTTTGTTAATAGTAATAAAAATGTATCTTTTTTTTGTTTTGTTTCCATTAAAACTAGTATTTTTGTGTGTGTATAGTTTCAATAGTGCAAACATTTCATATTGAAAAATAAAATTTTCGAAAATAAGCTTTTCTGAACTGTTGGATTTGCTGCGACTTAGAAAGTTATATTTATTTTCAGTTTGGTCCTACTGTTTTGTATCCACGATTGAACTGTTCGAAATCATCTACAGTTATTTCCTGCTTTCCTCTGAATTTTTCTCTTCCATTTTTAGAATATCTTAAAAAATTTCATTCAAGGAAAGAACCTTGAACTTTTCCACTCCAACCCCGTTTGAGCTTTTCGCTCAACAAAATGCAAACTATTTTCAATTTACTTCATCCAAAAACTGAATATGAAAGCCAACATTCCGATTTTGTGCTCACAAGTATCTGAAACTGAATGTAATATCCTTTTCCAGCCGACACAGCATTTCAAATCTGATATCAGAAAAGGAACATTCAATTCAAGCTGCTGACGACGTTACTAGGACCCGCAGTTGTTCATCTCCCGAATTTCGATAAAGGCACTGGAGTAAAGGGGGTACTGAGTTGGTTAGAGAATTCACCGAATTATGAACGAAACTACATGACTGAGATGAAAAATTCGCTCACAGGAGCGAGTTTGCTAATAATCCTTTCATTTAGGGATTGTCCATTTCGCCTTGCGTTTTCTACAGAAATACGGTTTAATAAAATCTTTGTATGGCGACCTGGAGTAGTATTTGCAGCACGTAAGGGTAAAAGCCGTGGTTTAAACTCAAATATAAATCCCAACAAGTCAGAAACAAAGTGGGAATTTCAAATTTTCATGACCCACTCCTACTCAAAACCAGTCATCCTGCAGGCACGCAAGAGCGCTCCTTCCTTTCAAGCGAGCAACATAATGTGCTCCACTTTGTTTTAGCCACTTTGCAGTTCCCTTCCGCCGGGAAGCTTCGCTGTTCTGAATAAATCCAATTGAATGTTAGCTTTATTTAAAATTCCACATAAATCCAACAGTTCTTTAGCCACTAAACTCGGTTAGAATTTTAAATACCCTAGAGATAATCACTCATCATTATAGTAATTGGGTGAAATGTATCACTCTGTCCTCTGTGTTGCGGAGAATGACGACGAAAGGTGGAACGACAGGAAAGAGTCGGTCAAACGCAATGCAGAGCTTGCTTCGAGGTAACCAGAGAGCAATTAGAATAATCCAAGAAGACAGTGAAAAAAGGAGAGAAATCACAATTTTTTTATTTTCCACACTAATGACGTATTTCCTCTAAATGCTAATAGCGTACAATATATTAAGGAAAATAAAACTTTTCGTACTTACATGTAAATAGGGTCTTAAACTTTACTTCAATTTCTTTTCTTGCATTAGAATATTCATAGATACTTACGCGTAAATCTATAAGGAGAACAATAAATATCTTAAGGAGATTAAACTCAGCACAGATCTCAATAGCCACCAGGACACCACCGAGTGGCTAGTGGACGATTTATACGTAGACCTAATATCCATCCCGATCGATTCGCGCGACAGAGGGAGCTCGGTGGGGTCTAGCAGAGTTTCAGGACATGGCAGGGTTTCCAAGCGCATGCTGGACAATCTGATAAAATGAACTGCATCCGTGCCAAAATCATAGGTCTCATCATCGTTCTCCTCATCGTCATTGTACGGTCGGTCATTGAAATCCCTGGGATGCATCTCGAAACTGGATTTCTTATAATTAACGCTATTGCTCCTTTCCGAGATTCCATTCATTATGACTTCATTCGATGGCATTGTATTCTCGTAAGGAATGCACTCAATTTTCCCGAGGGACATCCTGAGAGGTTGATAGCGGGTTCGGTTTCGTAGTTCAAATACCCAAGCAAGGCGACAGTCACAGATGAAACGGTTGTCTGTAGGAGAAGAAGGAAAATGTTATATTCCGAGCGCACCACTAGCGTCAATTCAATGCTAAGTTGATTTATTAAATTATGTAGATTTTTTAGTAATTCATTTCTCAAAGGTGCCCAGAATTTTTTAATTTAAGGAATGAAGTAATGGAACACGCCATATATATGTTATGTTTCCTGCACCATCGGGGATTTAAAATGAGTTCACTATATCGTGCCACATAAAGAAGAGGAAGCTTGATTGAGAAACACGAAATAGAAACAGTTTTTTTTGTATGTAAATTAATAACGCTAATTAGGCTACTACGGAACATTCAGTGGATAATGACAAGTCGGGAAAGAGTTTATGTTTCCCTATGTGAGGAGCATAAAGCAGTTCTCCATTGGCTGATAGCATTGACTTGAGATATTTAAATCGCTCAGTTCTGTCAATGGCAGTCACCTGCCAAGAACTGGACGATTTAAATATGCTATCAGCCAATGGAGAACTGCGTAATGAAATTGCTCCACGCATTAACGTAACCTGGATGAAGTGGCATTCCACAACTGGTGTTCTTTATGATCGGCGTATCACCGAACGTGTCAAATCTAAAATTTACCACAATGTCGTCCGTCTGCTGCTCTCTATAGTTCTGAGTGTTGCCCAACTATAAAAGACAATGAACGGCGTCTTGCGGTAATGGAGACTAAGATGTTGCAGTGGACTAGTGGCATGACACGTTTTGATCACATCCAAAATGAGGATATCCGCGATCGACATGGCGTTGCACCGATCGTGGAAAAACTGCGAGTGAAGTCAGCGGTAAGCGGCCAAAAGGCCGGCAGAAACAACGGTGGCTTGATATCCTGGATGGGAATTTAAAAGCCTCGTAATTACATCCAGATCTGGCATTTCATCAAATGAAATGGCGAAACCGATGACGATGAGCAACCCCGCTTGTGAGCGGGACAAAGGCAGAAGAAAAAGAAGAAGATGTGAGGAGCAACGAGTGCATGACAGCTCGCTAATTTTTATTTCATTGGCCTCAATTTTTTTAGAAAGTCGTTTAATCATTTGATGGACAGCCCTGTATTGATAATAGTTAATCTCATACGCTTCACACTCTCGAGGTTAATATTATTAGCAAATGCGAAGAATTTAACCTACATCAGATATAAACAAGTCGGGAAACCGGAAGCCAGACGTTTCAGGTATAAAAGGTTTTTTATATTTTTTTTATGAAGAAATTTGAGTGGACATTTGCCCTATTAGTAAATTACACGTAATATATGCATATATTATGTGAGAGTATCTACTTTCAAGTGATATTGACATTCAAAATCTTGAATTTGTAAAGAAGCGACAGCTTCGACCTATTGTAACTTTGTTAGTAATAGTGCGATTTTTACCAAATTTGGCAGGATCAAGCTCTATGTAGCAGCCAAGGTGATTCTAGGATGAACTTAAGCGGCTTTTCCTGCAAGTTACTAAAAATTATAATAATGTACTATTATTAACTTTATTTGAACAGATATCAGCATGAAGGGTATTTTCGAGCTTAGGTACAATATAGTGGATTTTTTTCAGATTTTTCGGTTGAGTGGTTTCTGGGAATGGGTTCGTTAAAGAAATGATCACTTTCGACCCCCCGCAACTAAGACCGGCTTCGGAAAGTACTAACCGAGACCTTTCATTTGATACCCCACAAATTACACCCTCCTTTGGCATGTAAATGCCCCCATAAATGGATGTAACTCACTGTATGCGTGAGCACAGTTACCACCTTACCACCAAATTTAGTGTGAATCGTTTCCGAAAATGACTCCTGTCTCACCTTAAGTGTGTAAATTTTGACTCCTTACGCGCACACTTTAAAATTCACGTCAAAACTAATACTAGATTCATAAAGTATTATACTAATTGAGACGTTTCATTCGATACCCCACATGCCTATATTGGATGAAAAAAACTTTTACATCCCCCTTTAGAGGTATGGGAGCCCCCTTGAAACTGCACGCAAATTTATGTCATCCACTGTATGCGTGGGATTTGATAGTTCCCATATGTCCATCAAATTTCGTTCGGATCGGTTTAGCCGTTTTGAATAAAAGTGAGTGTGACAGACAGACATACAGACAGACAGTGAATCGATTTTAATAAGGTTTTATTTTACATAAAACCTTAAAAATAATGCCTGACCGACCTGCTCATTATTGTGCGTAATCTAGCTGATTACGGATGTGACTCCTCTCTAAATGCCTCCTTTCCTCCTAATCCCTATCGTAGCTAACTCCTTTTTTCAGGCTTTCTGTAAAACAAAACCATACCAAAACTGGTTTACTATTTCCCTGACTATATATCAAGGTATCATCCCCCTTCCACATTCGGCATCATCCTTGACAGGGCCATACTCGCATTAGATGCTTTTTTGCAAGCATACTGCAGGTGTTGCCTATAACTGAGTTTCGTGTCTATCATCACTACCAAGTATTTGATGGCAGGCTTGGAAGTGATGATATGATTCCCAATTTGAACACAGGCATAATTTCTTTTACGGCACTTGATAATGAGGACCACCTCCGAAAGAGTCAGACCAGAACTCGCTAGCCAACCCTTACCAGTACTAATCGCCACCCATGAGTATAACCCTTCTAACTGCTTTGCAACTACAACTAGTGCTATGACATAACTCACCACCGCGGCTTCCTGCGGAACTGGAAGATTTAGAGCAGCGTTGTACATAATATTCAACAGCAATGTGCGCGTTCCAGAGGTACGCATGAAGACAACGTACTCTTGAGGTCGATCATCAATGTTATACCAGAGCCTCCGTTCTTGAAAACAGCTGTCAATAATAGCTACGAGATAGGTGGGGTGGGAATAGAAATCTTCGCCAGGGACTCCCATATTAGGTTTCAATTCGCGAAATTGAATGCATTTTCGATGTTTAGGGTCACTACCACGCAATATTTGCTAGTACTACCCTTTCCGTGAATTAGATTTTCGGCCAAGCCAGTAACAAATTTGATGGCGTCAATGGTTGATGTGCTTTACAGAATCTATACTGGCGGTCTCATAGGCCTCCTTGGCTCTCAACAATTGTAAATTACTCACTCTTGCATTTTCCCCACAGTCACCAAAAGACAATGAGCGGCGTCTTGCGACAATGGAGACGAAGATGTTGCGTTGGACTAGTAACGTGACACGTTTTGATCACATCCGAAATGAGAATATCTGCGATCGTTATGGAGTTGCGCCAACCGTGGAAAAATTGCGAAAGCGACGCTAACGAGGATTCACTTGCCAAGATTGGTCTGAACATCGAAGTCGATGGTAAATGACGAAAAGTCAGGCCGAAACAACTATGGCTTGATACGCTGGATGGGGATTTAAAAGCCTCAAGATCGCATCCAAATCAGGCATTTGACAGAGCCAAATGGCGAAACCGATCACGACGAGCCGATCCCACTTGTGAACGGGACAAAGGCTGAAGGAAAAGAAGAGATGTCCCCTTGCATCGAGAACCAAATTGTCAAGCATTTCCTCGAATTCTGACCGTATCAGACTTTGTGGGGCGTAACAGCTGTACACATATACCCCGTTTATTTTCGTACACATAAAGCCACTCACTGTCTGACTCTCAGTACCTTCTATGGCTTGTCGACCGCATGCCTTTATCGCTACCTCATTTTCTCATTAAAGTAAATCCACCCCTAAATTTTGGGCATTTAGCACTTCCGGCAATATGTTTGTTATTTCCATCCTTTCCTTTGCGCAATAACCATTTGCGGTCCCTATTGTACTCTTTGGGAATATGGCCTTTCTCCGCACACCTTTTGCATTAACCGGACCAAAGCGTCCTAACACGAGGCACTTGAAGCATCTCTTGAAAGAAATTTGCTCTCTCATACGGCAGATAACCCATGCGATTGGAAATTCTCCGCACGTCAATAGCTTCTGCACCGTCTCCACTGGTAGCCGCAATGCTGCCGTTCGAATATTGCAATAGGCTTTTTGAAAACTCACAATAGACTCCTTGGGAAGTTCCTCCATCTTGAGCAGTTCCTTAAAGGCAGTGCAAATTTCTCCTTTGGATGTCACTTCATCGAGATTCTTGCACTGTATATAGATCTCATGTTTTTGGGCCCGTACAATGACGTTTTCCTCAAGTGAGTTCTTAGCTTGGGTTTGAAAGCCATCAGTTTTTCCCAAGCTGGATTTTTTCAGCTCAAACATGAGGTCACCTTTCTGGGTCCTTCGAATCTTCCTAACCTTTCCGCCCAGATCTTTTAGGTCGACGTCAGCTTTGACCTTTTGTAATATTTCTGCATAGGACAAATTACCATTACTAGAGATCACAATTGCATCTGGGCGAATTCACATTTTCCCTTTCTTCTTTCCCTCTTTTAACTACCTTCGCCCATCGCCCATCGCCCATCGCCCCGAAGGTCACATTTGAGAGACTGCTCTCTTCCTTTGTTGTCCTCGTCTCAGTAAAGTAGTACTTCGCTTGAACACCTCCTTCCCCACATCTAAAATACTTGTAACATTAGATGCGACGGTATTCAAGTTGTTCACAACCGAGGCACTGCGGTCGAGGGATATCAACGACCGGGAGTCCGCTTGTTCATTCCCAAAACACGCAAATACTGGGGTTCCGAGCCTCTATACCATAGGTTTTCCATAGTGGTTTTATCTTCTAGGTATCCTTTCCATAGACATTTTCGCCCACACACCAGAGGGAAGCAAACACTAGCCCGTGCACAGTCAGAAAAGAAAAGTACATGAACACACATTTACACATCAATTGCTATGTCCTTTCAGCCACCTGTGGTGGCACCACAGGTCCGTCCGTCAATCGGTCTGTCACACGCATTTTTCTCAAAAAAGGTTATACCGATTTACACCAAATTTGACCTGTGCAATGGGCCACATCTTTCAATTTTGAGCTTAAAGGGGGGGGGGGGATACACATTTTTTGACCAGATATATAGTAGACATGTGAGGTATCAAATGACAGGTCTCGATTAGCACTTTTCAATCTCGATTAGTACTTTTAGGCTAGACCATGCATTGAATTTAAGCAGCTGGTTGTAAGTCTCTAATAATTTCGTAAAATTCAGGCTCTCGCCATCTGAATTCAGCCAATTTTAAATAGGGCGAGTAAATTCCACCCTTTACAGTCCTGATAGTAGTTTAGCCTGGTCAGTCCACTCCGTAAGTTCGTAAAATAAGTCTTCTAAACCGCTAGATTAACAATGGCCGAAATCAATGGGAACCTGTGTAATCTAAAACTAGAAATATATCATTCATCTAAAAACAAAAATCTAGAACTGTTTCCCTGAAACCAATACACCTCAGTATTCTATCGGCAAGGATAAAAGAATAAATTCCATGAAACTAATTCAGGAGTAGCTTGATATTGACCAAAAAACATATTTTGGCAAATAAGCCTGAGGCTCCATACCCTATTTACTTCTGATTCATGAAGCTACTGTCACTATATAAAAGTACGTAGCTCATTGTCCTTCCTTTCACTTTTCGGCCTGTCACGAATGAATGGCCACCAACTTTTCTCCTCGTTCAACATTGACTTTTTATCAATTTTCCAGCAGCGGAAATTGCCCTGTTTATTTTTATCTGGCACTGACAAATAACATTTGACACTAATCCACGACTTAAAGAAAACTCTGGGAAAGTTCTATGCGAACAAATAATATATTTGAACAGTGGTTAGAAGAAGAATATTCCAGTGGAAGTGTGAATCGGGAGTAGAGAAAAAGACAGTGAACTGGGAAAAGGAAAAATACTGTCGCAGAATAATAAAGTACACTTTTCAGGGGCTACCGCCGCGTAATATGGTAAAAGGCTCAAAGTATTTCCTTTAAGTTCATTTTTTGTTACGCGCTGGCGAGTTGGCTGCAAACGGAAGTGTACTGTCTAATCACCTGCAAACAAATAGGTCTTTAAGAGCCTCGTTCGTTGGGTTAAAGATCAACCAAGGGATTCAACGCTGTTACAGTTAATTACTTATATTTGTCCTTGAAAATATAGCATTTTCCCCCGCTAATCATCTGTACGAAGATGCCGCCTAAATACTGTAAACCACAACCCCACTACAAAAGCTGAAACTTTCTCCAGCATACACTCAACCAAAAATGCCTTTCAGGTTGTAATCATGATTTAGGGATCGTTAAGTGATACTTTGGTCCTTGTCGAGTGAAGAATTTTCCTGCTTTATCTAAATGTTAATCCAAGTAAACTGATCCAATCTGGATGGGAGAAATTTATATCGTCAGAAAATAAAGATGCCTCCGCGATGTGGAAAAGATGAAGGGATTTTTTTCTTCAAATCATTTGCTATCCCCGCCCTCTATATGGCTCATTCCCAGGCATACACTTTGCCATTGTCGGCAAATTTATTTCAATTTTCACTACCCCCACATGAAATTTTGAAATATTGCCTCGATATTGTGCTATCTTGCGAAAAGAATGTGGAAGTTGAAAGCTTTCTCTGAACAAGGATTTGGTTTTTTGAAAATTCAATTTTTCCTGGCATTTTGCGATTTTTCCTGTGTTTTTCTTTTATTGATGTTTTATGTTTGGGTGAATATTGATCAGAGATTTAAAATACTGAGATGGAATGTTTTCTTGTCGGTATACTTGGAGGATTTTCGTCTGCCGTTTGAAGCCATTGAAAAAGAGAGTCATACGACTGCTGGATTGATGTAGTATATCTTTAAGAGAAAGGTGAAGGCAGACAATTTACAGGAATACATTATCACCGCTTCAAGCACACCAGACTGGAACTTTTTTACTTATTCAACGCGACATAAATGGTAAAACGCTGCAGAGGAATTCAAGGCCGTTTTTGATTCAGTATTCCTCTGAAGCGTTTTACCATCCGCTGTATCTTCCATTTGCATCTGTTTTTACTATTCGTAATCTTGGAAGGATATTTATTACTTGACAACTACTGCTACTGTTTCCGCTACTGCTAATAACCTAACCGATGACACTGATATTTTTTTCCTCCGTAATGGCCTCCTCAACGTCCACCTTTCTTCTAGACTAGTGTGAACCCTCCTACCTTTCCTAAAGCGTCACCACATAGTACATCGGTTTCCCAGACGTTTAAAGTTATCATATCCAACATAATTCAGAAAGCTTCCATTCTAGCTTGTGGATCTTCTAGTAGAAGGGACAATCTCAAGTTGTTCACTTCTATAAGAACAAGTTTCATGATTTTTTTGAGGACACTGTTTAGTTTCTTTAATTTTTGTTATTAAGACAAGATCCTCTTTTCACAAATTTTCTTTTATGAAAATGGGGAGATGCAAAAACATTCTTTATTGGGGGGACATAAACTTACTTCTATAGTGAGTCCCCATGGTAACAAAATACTGCTTTCCAGACATACGACCTGGATTTTGAGACTGTTCACTTGAATTCGAGACAGTTCCTTCATCGTACTAACAAACATGTTTTGAAGACCTTTCAGAAACTTCGAATTTTTCCAAATTTTATTACGACTTCTGGCATTTTAGGAAATTCTCAAGAGACACCTTTGCTCTTACACTACATTAAATGAAACACGCCAGTCGAGTGAGCAACAGAAGCGAAAAACCAGGATAGCCGGGTGGTCCATTGAAGCTTTCGAGGAAGAGACATACCTGGCAGCTTTAGGGGGGTTACGACCCGAAGGGAACGGCGTTGGGAAAAGTGAGCCAGTTATGTCAACGGGTAATTGAGGTATGCGACTCCACAATACCGCGACGGAAGTTTCACCACAGTAGGAAATCAAACTACTGGTGGAACCAGGAACTTGCGCTATTGAGAGAATCGTGTCTGCGAGCGAGGAGGCTTTACCAAAGGACCAGAGGGAAGCCAGAACATCGACAGTCGGAGAAGGAACACCGGGATTTTCGAAGTAGCCTTAAGAAGGCTATACGGGAAAGTAAGCGGAATTGGTACAAGCAATTGTACCTTGAGGCAAATACGAACCCGTGGGGCGCTGCTTACAACAACAAGATTCGTAAACAAAAATCACCCCAAGTGACGTGTCCGCGACTTTTGTTCAAAAGAATCGAAATTCTTTTCCCAAAATAGGAAGAAAGTGAACCTCAACTAATAGTGCTACAAGACGTCTTCACAATCCCAGGGATTACTGAGGAAAAACTACGGGAGATATGTGTACGAAGTGGACAAAATAAGGCTCCGGGATTGGATGCAATTGGCAGCTAAAATTAAGCCCGCATGGTTCATAAGTACGTTTGAATCGTGCATGGTGGAAGGAGTGTTTCCCACGCAGTGGAAAGGGAAAGAGTTGGTTCTACTACCGAAGCCCCAAATCCCAACCGGCGCGCCCTTTTCATTTCGCCCTATCTGACTTTTCGATACTATGGGGAAGATGTTGGAGAAGCTGATATACATGAGGCAGGTTTCGTTCGCCGAGCCAGCGGGTTTCGTAGAGCGCGGTCCACAGTCGATGCCATTGCAACAGGTCGTAGACCTGGCCTGGCAGGCATCGGCCGCTGGTAAGTGCTGCGCGGGGGTGACACTGGATGTCAAGAATGCCTTTCACTCGGCCAACTGGGGTTGGATTAAGGGCACCCTGGCTAAAGTGGATGTTCCTGGTTACTTAGCTCGAATAATCGAGGGTTACCTTTTGGAGAGACTTCTTTGTTGTGAGACGGACGACGGGCCGAAGAAATATGTTGTGACAGCAGGCTTTCCCCAATGTTCTGTATTGGCGGAAGATAAGAAGGAGGAAGGGAAAATTATCAATCGCAGGAAAAAAAACATTGTCAAAATCCCGGTTAGTAATCACGAGGTTCTTTCAAAATCGATCATAAGATACCTGAGGGTTATGATCGATGTTAGGTTCAAGGGGCACATGGATATGCGGTTAAAAAGGCAGCAAAGGATAGCTCAGCTGCGTGATAATTCCGAAAAAGACCGCTGGACCCATGCACTGATCCCATGTATTGAGGAGGGGTGGGTCAAGCGCAAGTATGTAAAATCTAACTACCACCCAACGCAATTTCCTGTGTCCGGATAGCTGAGTGGTTGGAGCACAAGGCTATTGAACGCAAGGTCGCGGTTCAAATCTCACTGGTGGCAGTGGCAGTGTATCGTGATTTGACGTTGGATACTAGTCAACTCAGCTGTGAATGAGTACCTGAATCAAATCAGGGTAATAATCTCAGACGAGCGCAATGCTAACCACATTGCCTTCTACACTATGCTGTAGTGTACCGTTACGGTCTTGAATGAAGTGCTCTAACACACTTCAAGGCTCTGATCCAATATGGATTGTTCCACCAACGATTATTATTATAACGCAATTTCTTACGAGACACGGTGGATATAGGAAGTACTTGCATCGTTTCGGATTGGATGAGTTCCCAGACTGTGAAATGCGCCACTACACCCGAGGACCCGGAGCACGTTACGTTCCATTGTCCGAGATTCACGAATGAAAAAGCAAGGTTAATTCATGCCCTCAACGCAGTTATCGGACCCCCTAATTTCATGGAGGAGATGCTGAGGTCCGTAGCAAACTGGAGTGCGATGAACGCAACAGCAACCGCGATACAGCAAAAGCTGCAGGAACTGGAACGAGCCCGTAATGCTCGACGGACGCGTGACTTCGTTGCCCAGGTGTAAACCAGAGCCAGCTTGGCCTGCGAAGGCTATTGAGAATAATGTGTTTCCCAGTCTCTTGCGATGGATATACAGCTGGATGGTACAGTTCATTGGAATTACCCTGTATGCTAGGGAAGTAAACAAAAAGACAAGTGTTCCTTATTTAGGGACGTCACTAGTGATTAAATGGTGGTCAAATGATAGTAGAGATCACAGTGCGACACCGTGATCTAGTACACGACTGGCACAAATTCTATCAAAATTTTTCTGTATTTTAACATCGACAGCTCGCCTATCAAATCTAACCACCACGTACGGACCACTGGGTGTTTTGCTTTCAAAGCAACAGACGGAGAAAGAAAGAAGCCAGATTTCCATGCCTTAAGACGTAAAAAACGTAGCAGACCAGCCCTCCTGGTAGGGGATTGAGCAAAGCGCTGACAACGTTTTCTCGGAAAATGTCATCGAATCCAGCAACCTAAGATACAGTCTTGGATTGGATGGATCAAATGGCAAAGTTAAATGCACTATTCTTTTGGGTCTGGGTTTGTTTCGAATGGAAACACTGTGGGAGCTACTCCAGGAAGTATCCCGTAACAACATTACCATCCTCGCGGTCCATAAATGAAGTAAATGATTGCGAACCTTACACATTATTTACCAGGGGCAAAGAGTATGCAAGCAGCAACAACACATTTAGGCAACTGGTAACTGATTTTAAACCGATTAATGAACGAATCTGCTTAGAACGCTTCAAGGCAAAGTTTCTCAATGTGTGGTATTTCAACTGCCATGCATCTAGGGACGACAATTAAAGACAAATTCTACACCCGACTGGGCAGATTCTTTGACAGGTTTCCCTCCAATAACATCAACGCATTATTGGGAGCCTTCCAGGCTAAAATTGACAAGGAACTGTTCCATAGAGGCATAGTCTCAATAACCACCAAGACAAGGATACCTGAATTCCATCAACCACGGCTGAATGAACAAAGATTGGTTCTTTCCTTTAATGTAAAGTATCTGGGTGTAATTCTGGATCCTAATCTAAATTGGAGATTGAACATAGAACTGAGGGTTAAGAAGCCCTATATAGCCTTCTATGCCTGCAAGAGAACCTTTGAAAAGAAATGGAGCTACCGGCCAAGGATGGTTCACTGGATGTACACCGCTGTAGTGCGTCCGATCCTAACGTACGCTCTATTGTATGGTGGCAGGTTTTCAGGAAAAAAATACAATAGAACGAGCTTAATAGGATTCAAAGAACTGCGTGTGCAGGTGCTACTGGGGCTCTGCAGTCCTGCCCGGCAGATGCTCTCAATGTGCTCCTGCATCTCCTCCCCCTAGACCTCCACAATAAATATGTTGCAGCGTGCAGTGCCGTTAGACTAGGTGAGTCCGGATGCTGGGCAGCGAAGTGCCACGACCACAGCAACATCCTAGATGAAATACCTCGGGAAATCTGGGCATCCCCCACGGTGAAAAGCTGAAAGACGACACGGTTACACAGTTACATGTCCACAACCAAAGCACATTTTAACCCACTACCTCATGCTGGTCCTGAGGAAAGTAGTGGCGAAATGTGGTGAAAAATTAGGAATGGTATCCAGGATACAGCTTAAAACACCTTAGTAATATTGAATGAGAAACACCACTGAGACATGCTGTAAGGGACCAAACGGAAGAACGGAAAATTGCTAGAAACAGCGCTATAAGCAGACCAAAATTAACTCCTGAGATATGCCTTCAAGAAGTAATGAAATATTATACACCTCCCTCCCCTCCCCTTCGGAGTTGCATCCTCTATCTTTGAAACCAAAGAATGAAGAGCAGACTCACTGGACATTCCACGATGGTAAGCGTAATGGTTTTCATTTATTGGGTGCGACCTTAGCGCCTTCTCGCGAATGTGACGCTCAACCAGTCTTCAGTCTTCAGCGAAAATGATCTTAAGTTGATTTGCCTGAACTTTTTCGGATGTCATCCTTCCCAGGCTTTGGTATGAAGACTTTCTTTACCTTCTGACAAGAGGAAAGCACGTAGCGCAGGGCAAGACACCATTGAAAAATATTTCTATACTCTACTATAGCATCGCTGGGTAGATGCCATCCATGCCAGGTGCTTTGAAGTGTTCAAATGATATTGTAGCAACTCTCGCCCTTTCATTGGTAACAACCGCTCTCGCAGTGTCCCAATTTCCCTTGCAACACCTTCGTGTTGAAGGATTTGCAGAAATCGCTAATTCACTTCTTCCCACTTCTGAGACTTTTTCATCCAGTTGGTGTACTTCCCAGAGAGTATGTATAGACTCAACTGTGGAGTTCGTGCAAGTACCATCCAATTCTCTAAGAGAGTCCAACTTGGCCAACTCATCCTTATTAAGGACTCTGCAGAGCCTGGAAGTCTCCCTTCCACCTTCCAGTTCCTCGCAGTATGCTCTAAAAAGTTTCATTTCGAACGGTTTACGAGCTTCTTATACTCACGATGTGCGTTCGGGAAGTTTAGCCAGTCTCCATCTTTATTGCTTTGCGGGCACGATTTAGAAGTGGTCTGGTTGATTTCCTAAGTCTCTGCAGTTCTCGGTTCCACCGTGGAACCGTTTTACCACGTTGGCCTCGGGAAATAGGACAAGTCTCTTCAAAGCACTCTAGAAGAGTTTTCAATTGATCTTCAATCGCCAAAGGAGTCCTCAATCGCCGAGGGAGTTCAACTTTGCCCCTAAGAAGTTCATTGTACCTCCTCCAATCCGTTTTACTAGGATTCCATCTTTGTATTACAGACTGTTCGCCTGCAATAACCAAACTTAATTTCAAGTAACGGTGATCTGAGAATGAGACTTCATCTAACACTCGCCAGCTTCTAATCAACTCTAATAACTTTGAAGTGCAGACTGTTAGGTCAATTACTTCACTTCTACTTGCCCTCATGAACGTGAGGTGCGCCCCTATGCACCCTGTATTCGCGGCCATCAGACGAACTGAAGTGACAGCTTCTCTCTTCTAGGATTGCATTTGCTACTGCTTCAACAAATATGTTCGCACCACAACCTATTAAAAGTTCAAGGTCACTCGATTGTGCATATACTAGCAGATACCCTAATTTTTGCGTCGGCGGAGGGCACAAAGAGTCATAGGTTGAATAAGCAAGGGCAACTACGACGTTTCTTCTTTTACCATTACGCTGGTATTGTAAGTTGACCGCAACAACGTCCTGGGAACAGAATTGTCTCAGCATGGTTGCCTCTAACAATTTTGACATCAGAACGCAGGCCCTCGGTCTCGAGGATCTCGAAGAAGATCCTAGTCCCCTTGACTGATCCAATACCACAGATTCTGTTAAAACGAACTCATGGCTCTTGAACCAAAAATATATAAGGACAGTCCTGCAACTTTGCCAGCTTTGTCAGATAGGAAGATGCTTTGGCATGCTGCAGTCTAATATGAAAACCGTCGCTAACTGAAACGTGTGCTGCGTTCAGTGTGAATCTCACCGGGGTTGCTAGCTTGTCCCCACCTTCCGCCAAAAGTTCCGCTTTCTTGCGTCCAATTTCTCTGGATATCGCCCCACTTGGTGGGGTCGCAAAGTCCATTTCCTTATTCCCATGAAACTTTGCCTTCTTTCGCAGGGGCTTCCGTTATCGTCGGCTAGAAGTTCTCCCAGGTTCACGGAGCTCAGGCTCTACGGATATCGACCGATTACTAGTAATGGATTAGATATTTTTATTCCTTTATTCTGTGCCCCAGCTGTATACTGTAATCCTATCGTTGACATACAATCGGCTAAATGTTCCCCATTATTACGCAGAAGTAACGCCAAAGCTGACACAAAACCACATGTGAGCATGGGAATAAGCAGGATTTTCTCTCAACCGTATCTGGGCCAAGTAGTTGAATGTTATTGCATTCTGCCGAAACTCCTATCCGTCCGCTTAAGCAAAACCTATTTCCTTAGAATCGGAAGCAGCTGTTTTCAATAAGGGACTTTGTCTCGTATATCCGAATACTGTTGTCTGTTTACTCAAAAGTAGAAATAATTATTTCGCATTCGCCGACGAAATAAAATATTCCAATTGAATGCAAAAAAAGTCCCAGTCTGCGATCATTCAAGAGTAATTTTTGTTAACCCAAATTTCGCAACTACTCTGCAAGCAAATGATAAATTGGATGTTAAGCCAGTCAGTCATCCTCATTACGATAATTGCATAATTCAACTTTATTGAAAATATTTCGTTTTATCCGATATCTGGTGAATAATCGCACATTTCGTTGATTTTAAGCTCAGCTTTCCTAGGAGTTTTCTTGCCGGGTTTCACTCTCACCTGACGCAGTGTATCTCCGTGTTTTCCTGGCTGTTTGCTTTTCAGTCCCCGTTGCCATGTCATTATATTTAGCATATCAAATTAAGGAGTGGAGAGGCTTCATTATGAATTTCATTAAATAGCAGCTTTCATCCATATGACTTTCTCCGGCATTCCCCCTTCACCTGCACTTGAGCGCAGAGAGGAAAAACTTTTTAATTGGATGTGCTGCTGGTTTTTATTTCTACTCATTGCTTCGCATGTTTTTAGTGATTTCCTCTTTTTCGATGCTTTTTTCCGAAAAAAAAACTTCATTTACCGGTTGGAATTGAAATCATGCTTTCCGGCAGGCAGAAATCAATCAAATCAGCAAAGTAAATGTAAGAGTTTGACTGTAGGTGTATTAATTAAAAAGTCGTTCAGGGATTCAGTATTCGAGGGCCTCGCTTGGTCGCTTTTTCTCATCAATTTCCCTGAGCACGCGATTGCAATCTGAATCCGGGATATCTCATTAAAAATTTTTTCCCTCGTTTTGATTTGGTGAAATCAATCCGCACTTAATGCTTGTAATGGGAAACGATTGCGGTAGACGAAATCCGATTGATGTATGGTGGAACATGTAAAGGATGTAATCCATCATTAACATGATAGGTTGTCCGTTCGATTATTCTCTGTGGATGATTTAAAGCTTATACGTAGCGAAATAAAGCAGTATTACGTGCAGAGGTGGAAGCCAATTTGTTAAAAATGCTTAAATTTAGCATGGAGTCGTTCCCGAAATAGAACACTGACGATCGTAGTCTACATCCTTCACAGTCCAGTGCTCCTGATTTTTTGAAATCAGAAACCAGATTTCTCTTCATCGTTGTGGGAAAAGTTACCAAACTGGAATCATCAATGATATATAATATATATAAACGTTGAGAAATGCAAATTCCTTCAACAACAGGTGAGATTCCTCGGCCACTCCATTTCCTCTGAGGGAATACAGCCCGACCCAGACAAGGTACAAGCAATCACAAGCTTCCCGCGTCCAAAAACAGTGAGGGAGTTGAGGAGGTTCTTGGGCATGCTAAATTTTTACCGTCGTTTCCCGCCCAAGGCCGCCCATCACCAGTCCGTTTTGAACGCGTACTTGTCTGGACCCAAAACAAAAGACACACGAGAGATTGTGTGGTCTGAAGAGGCTGTCCGCGCGTTCAACAAATCCCGACAGCAACTGGCTGACGCTACACTTTTGGCATTTCCTCATCAAGATGCACCCCTAGCCGTTTTTGTTGATGCCTCTAACATCGCAGTAGGTGCTGCCCTTCACCAAAAGGTGGATCAAGTTTGGCAGCCGTTGAGCTTCTTCTCGAAACAGTTGAATCCCGCTCAACGGAACTACAGTACCTACGATCGCGAACTGCTCGCCGCGTACTTGTCCATCAAATACTTCCGTTTCTCCCTAGAAGGCAGGCCGTTCACAGTGTTCACGGACCATAAGCCTCTCACTTATGCTTTGAAACAAAAGCCCGACAAAGCGTCCCCTCGTCAGCTTCGACACCTGAGCTTCATAAGCCAGTTCACGTCAGACATCCAGCACGTGTCCGGCAAGGACAACATTGTTGCTGACGCTTTGTCTCGTGTCTCCGAAGTTAACATCCCCGCCTCACTCGATTTCTCGGCTATTGCCAAGGCGCAAGTGGATGACGCAGCACTTCAGAGCCTCAAGTCCAACCCCAAATACAAATTTCGGGAGTTGCCCATCTTCGGCTCAAACCTCTCGCTCTGCTGCGAAGACTCGGAAAAGGGACCTCGGCCATACATTCCGGCCACATTTCGCAAGGAAGTGTTCCACGCAGTTCACGACTTGGCGCACCCCGGCATCAGGACAACAAACCGGTTAGTCACCGGAAAATACTTCTGGCCCTCCATGAACAAGGATATCAATTCCTGGGCCAGAGAGTGCATCGCATGCCAGAAGTGTAAAGTCTCCAGGCATGTAAGGAAAGAAGTGGGCTCATTCCCCCGCACTACCAAGCGTTTCCACACCATACACCTTGACATAATAGGGCCTTTGCGAGATTCGCACGGTTACAAGTATTGCCTCACAATCATCGACAGGTTCACGCGGTGGCCTGAGGCAATACCTCTGAAGGACATTACGGCGCAATCTTGTGCCGAAGCCCTCTGTCGAGAGTGGATACCTCGCTTTGGCGTCCCTGCAGTGGTCATCACTGACCAGGGAATGCAATTTGAGTCCACCCTTTTCTCCGAGTTAGGCAAACTCCTGGGTTTTAAACGCCAGCGGACTACGGCATACCACCCGCAATCTAATGGGATGCTGGAACGTTGGCACCGGACGCTGAAAGCTGCCATTATGGCACGCGACGAACCGTCCTGGACTCAAGTCTTGCCTCTCGTCCTACTCGGCCTTCGTACAACCCGCCGAGAGGAATTTGCTGCCAGCCCCGCGGAGCTGGTATACGGGGAGAACCCAAGACTCCCAAGCGATCCGGTCTTCGACAAGAGATCGGGTCTCACGGAGTCGGGGTTGGTGCGTCTGCTGAGGGACAATCTCCGACGCATCAAAGCGTCACCACCCACTCGACACTCGTCCATACCTGCTTGTTCGCCCAAGGAACTGGACACATGCACGCACGTGCTGATCAGGACGGATGCCGTCCGAAAGCCGCTGCAGCCTCCATATGAGGGCCCGTACCGCGTTCTCGAGAGGGGAGAGCATTTCTTCCAGCTCGAGATCGGTGGTCACAAAAAGGCGGTCTCTTTGTCCAGGCTGAAACCCGTGTGCGCCCCGAAGCAGCGTCGTGTCCGCTTTGTGGATTAACGGCGAACGAAGTTCCGGGATCCGTCGCCGAAAACCCCTAGGTTTCGTCTGGGGGCGGAGTGATGTGGCGCGGCAGGATCTGCGGCATTCGAAATTTATTTCGAATGTTGCGGATGCGGACGGGTAGATGGCGAACTCTCCACTCAGTCATTTTCTGAACGCACCAGGGGAGTGGAGAATTAGCGGTGGAAAAATGCCGTTGGTTGGGACAGTAAGGACCGCATGGAAATAAGTCGGTCTCTTCTGTACCCAACCGCGGCGCTGAACACTCGGTATTAGATCGCTCGTGACTTGAATCAAAGTTTAAAAAGTTTTATTATTATTATATTTGTTATTTGACGATTTGGCTTTTCACTCGAGATTGGGAGTTTTCGTGCTAATTGAGTTCCTCTGTTGTACGAACTAAAAAGTTAAACTTAAAACATATTTCGCCTTAATACTGCACGTATTGGGGATAGAATAATACAAATTCACGTATCATCCTATCTTTACTCGATCCAAGAAAAGGAAAGCTTCGAAAAATTCTTCCGAAAAGTTAATGAACCAAAACCGCCTTAAAAGTCTAGATGTTCGTTTTCCATGAACAGGCAATTAGTCAAACTTGGCTTGGATCAACTTACTCTAAAGGGACATATTATACATACAAACATTTATGGCTGAGACATCGAATATAATTCGAAAGTGGTGGTTTATGGTACGGGAATATATACTGACTACGTTACAACAAAAGCCAGTGTCCCAGGAAGGCTAATGGTGAGACCTCGGGTCAACATAAAGCAATTTTGCTGGTACAAATTTTCTGGGAAAAAAGCGCTACATAGCTCATACACGGAAAGTTCTTCAGCGAAAAAGGGAGAAAAAAGCTTCTTCTTATTCTTTGTCTTCAGTTTTTGTCCCGTTCACAAGCGCCTCGCAAGTGAATTCTCGTCATCGCGAATTACGTGACCATATATCATGGAAGACATCTCTCCCGCATTTTCCTCCGATCAGTGCAACTCCATATCAATCGCAGATATCCTCATTTCGGATGTGATCAAAGCGTTTCACGTCACTAGTCCAACGCACCATCTTCGTCTTTGATACCGCAAGGCACAGTTCATTATCTTTTGTAGTCGACAAACACTCAGAACCATAGAGGGCAACAGGAGGTACGACATTGCGGTAAATTTTAGATTTGAGACCTTCGTTGATACGTCGATTACAAAAAACACCAGTTGAGGATATTGTGTGAAACAATTTCGCAACGCAGTTCTCCGTTGGCTGATAAAATTGACCCGAGGTATTTAAATCGCTGAGTTCTTGGCAGGTGACTACCGCTGACAATAATCGTGCCTGTTTCATGGGAATTGGTTGCCAAAATTCAATTTTATTCAGAGTCGTGTTGCATGAGGCGATTATTCCTTTCTTGAACAAGTTGCTCGAGATAATTTTTGTTATTGGACGGTAGGAAAACATTATTTATGCAGTGTATAGGGCGCTGCACATTGGATGTCCCCTGTGACAGTGTTTATAATAAGAACAAAGAGATATAGTGAGAGGGCGCTTTCTTGATGAATATCAACAGAGATACGAAGCCGTTTTCATACACATGCCACGCTACCAGCTTTACTTTTCGGATTGTGGTAGAGTAGTTGGACCCAGTGGACGAGCTTCTCTGGTACTAAGTGTTGCCGTAGAGCATACCAGATGAGCTTGTGTAGCAGACGGTCAAACGCTTTCTCTAGATCTAGAAAGGCAATGTAAAGAGGGCGATGCTTTTCACGGTGTTTCTCCATGAGTAACCGCGCAGCGTGTATTGCGTCAGCAGTTCCGCAGTTCTTGATGAATCCGGCTTGATTCACGGTTATTTCAACGATTTGGCAAATGCGGTTGTTAAGCATTCAGTCAAAAATCCTCATAGTATGAGAAAGTGATCGGATTGGACGGTAATTTCAACATTTGGCTTTCTTACTAGTCAGATGATGTTTAAACTTCATGAATAACCCGACTCAGGAATTCGCTGGGCCACAGTGTCGTCGGGTCTTGTTGCCTTCCCCGATTTTGTTCGTTTTATGACTTCCTCGATTGTAGTTGTGCTGACAGGTGGAACTGCCCCAAATGTTGGCAATGCTTGTGGAGAAAACAAGCATCTGAAATAACTTAAACAAAGCTCTGCAGAAAAATTACCAGAATTTCACTTAATATAAGAAGACCACTGGTAATGATCTAGACAATTGGGGATATTCAAAATAGAAACTTCTAAGTTCGAGGACAGAGTGTAACAATAAAACCGAAAAGGTGACTAATTTCGACCTATGTATGTTCACATGGAGTTTTTTGCATCGAATAAGTTTACTTCTTTCGTTGGTACTCCTTGTGGCTGTACTATCTTATCTGCGGTAGCATCTATCATTGTTTCGTCTATTGTTTCTTTTCTGCACTTCCCTGAGCCTGTATCTCCGACTATACACAAAAATGTTGTTAGTTAGGATAACCCCTTCCTCCTCTGCGGTGGTTTTAACCTACCCATCTTTAGCTGTGCCTATCATATTAGCATTTTAATCCTTTATATTGTAGAACTCTAGTCACCCATTTCTGCTTTCTTCTTCCAGGAGTACCTTTTCTGCCATATAGTTCAACCTCACCAAGATTTTTTTTGCTCAAACACTTTCAATTTCATACTTTCTAGTACATCCTCGTAAGTAAAAATCAACACCCATCACCCAGCTTTTAAATTTGAAGCGGAGCTCGATTGATATCTCCCACACGCTGCATGTGAACCAATTTCGACTTACAGCCTTAGCAGCAATCGATTGAATTTTTGACCTCAGCGGTCTTTACAGCATCTTTTCGCCTTATTTCGGGGTTTCATTTCTTCGACGTGTGTGTGGGATAATTTAACACATACCATCGATTACGTGGCCAACAGGTCGAGGCATCAATATGTCAGCAACCGGTTTAACAAATATATATAGTCGCCATTTACCCCTTGGTGGGGCATAGTGCGACTGTCACTCTCACTCGCCATCGTTCACGATTACTCCCCCAGGACTTCCCAAGATGGCCGGACTCTTCTCTACTGTTTTGCGTCAAATGCCCTTGGGGGGACGCACTCGTGGGCCATCTTGGGAAAGTGGATTTAACGCCGATCAAGTTCTTCATTTGGGAAAGTGTCAGGTCAGCATACTCAGATGATACGAAGCAGGCAGGTGTTCCGAAAGGCTTGGCGCTACTGAGTAATAGAGGGGTTCACTTTCCCTGTGCTACTACCATAAAGCAACACAGTGAGAACGCCAGCACAGAATAGTTTAAACTTCATACTGGCGTTGGCATTTCCAGAATTTAAACAGGACAGCAAAATCGAATCTAGCACTGATAATGCGTCGGAAATATGAAGTTCGGTGCCACTGCCGGCAGAAACGACGTTTTCTAAATGTAAAAATTAATCGACGCATTCAATCCTTCGAACATTAATGAAGCTGGGGAGAGTCTGATGACCCGTCAGACGGAAAAACTTGGTGTTGTTAGTGTTTATCTCTAGCCCAACTAAACTCGCTTCAGATTCAAAATCCAGATGCATTCGGCCAAGCTCCATGATCCGGCTAGAGCGGTGATCAACCAAACAGATGTCATCAGCGTAGTTCAGCTGTTTGAGGGGAGATGTATTAGTCCATTGAATTCTTTCATGCTCTGTGGACAAGGCAACATGAAGAATGTCACCGAACAAGTAATACCGATGACAGGATGCAGCCTTGGCGGACATTTTTTTAGGCAAAATCCTCCGAGATTTTACCTCGGTGCGACACCTGACATTTTGGGTCGCTCTGAGCATGCCTATTAGTGCATCCGGAATGTTCCTCCTGCGTAGAGCACTCCAGATGCACTTCCTTTTACCCAATGGAAAGCTTCCTCAAACCCGATGAAGAGCAGGTGCAGCAAAGATCTTGATTTCGCGTACTGTTCCAAAATGATCCGTTGGGTATTGATAGGGTCAACGCAGGAAGATCCACAACGGAAACCAGCCGGCTCACAGTCTATTAAGCTGCCGAATTATTTTTTGATGCATCTCAGGATTATTTTATTATTATCTTTGCATTGGCAACAAGCACGCAGATACCCATACAATTGTCACACTCAAAACGAATGTTACGGTGACTAGCCATTTCATTCACAAGAGAAGGGTTCTTACCGAATGTGATACGATTAAGAACTGTTATGAATAAGAGGTCGATCGTTGAGGTCTTTCACGGGACCATAGAAAGATGGCCTTTTGTGATACAGTACGTAATCAGCTTCACGATTCCGTAATCAGAAGGGTCTAATGTCGCTCCTTAGGAAGGTAGCCGGCAACTTGTGTAGCACTAGAAAAAAGAGCGTTCTTTGGTGGCAGCCCAATCCTTATTGATATTCTCAGGCAGGCTACTCAGTATATCTGCCGTGCGATCAGCCAGACAGCTCTCTCAGTGTCGAGCGATAATTGGATCATACAAACAGTCGATGCTGGACATGGGGTGTCTCAGCTTCCGAACCCTGCGAAAACTGAATGCAGCGGGCGAGCCAATGTAAGCGATCATGAGGTGCTGATCCTTTTCGGGGCCAATGGTGGCACATCCCGAAGACAACTCTCAAATCTACTGCTGATCATGAAGCGGTCGATCTAATCGCTCTTACGATGTCAGCCAACTGCATCACAATGTCACCTTTAGGAAGCCTCCCTTCAACTGCTTGTAAGTCTGTACTTCATCCTTCCACACTATATGGGAAGTCTCTTTTGGTACGCACCATTGTACAATTGTGATGCTCCTTAACGTGGATGGGAATATTGCAGTTAGAAGTTTGTCAGAAACCGGCTTTCAGGTCAAGAAAGGGCATCTGCTACCACTTGGAATTCAAGAGTACAAAGGCACATTGCCGCAATAGGGAGAGATCTCTAAAGTCCCACGACTTATTTCGCGTAGACCCAGAATGTTCAGCTTAGAATTCTGGCTCAAGTTGGAGAAAGCAAGCATTCTGACGACTTTCGCTACCTTTGTCGAGAAATATGCACACATTCTTGAAACCAATAATATTCCGTTTCCGATAGCCAAAGGTCTTCGGCATGAGGTCAGTGCCTTTCCGAAGCGTTCTTGACTTTTCAGTAGCAATATACTACCCCACAAATTTATATCCCTTTTAGTCGCCTCTTATGACAAGCAGGGAAACTTTGAGTGTATTCTGAAGCCCCAGGGCTCACAGGATGACAACCCCCCTTGATATTCGCGAATTATGTTTTCAATGTAAGGTCTAAGTGTTCCCTCCAATATGTTGGTGACTACTTCGTAAGAAGTGCATAATATCAGTTGTGAATGAGTACCTGAATCAAATTACGGTCTTGAAGACTTTGACACTTTGATTCGCTTAGAACGCCGAGCTAGAAATTAATATTATTATTATCCGGTAGTTTCCCACCGTTTCATACTTGTTAGATCAGAACACTCGTACTTTGCAACCCTTCGTTTCATGAGTTAACGCGGTACCCCACCACTGCTCCGTGTTTTATTTGAGTTCAGGGTTTTGATGGCAATATCCACTTTTCCTATAACTAGGGAGTAATTGCCGAGATGAAGTGCTCACTTTCCAAAGAAGACTCCTCCTTTGCTGCTGGTAAACTGAGAGGATTTAGGAATTCTGAGAAGTCAGAGGTTCATTTTTCTGTCTAGATGCATTTGAGAGGCAAAACCCAAACTCACTTAGCATAAGATTCGTCGACTAATCCCGCAGTTATACGTTTCTCCTTCATTAGTCTTGGAGTCGGTAGGATCTCAATTCACTATCTATCGTTCTGAACCATTGCTCTGTCAGTCGGCTTTCGGATCCTTTGCCATTAACTTCAATATTCAAGTCCATTCAAGGTAGCGAGGCCTTGGCTGTGGTGAATATATGGTAAAACTATGTCATCTAGGAAGCTCTATGCGTGCTCCAATGCAAATATCTATCGAGTTTTTATTTGCAGAAACCAGCCCCAATTCGAATGGTTCAAGAACTTGAATTGCAAAGATAATCCAAAATGAGGGTAATTTAAGGCCCAATTCCTAAATTTCAACGATCCTTAATATTACCGGAAACCTACAAAAGCACTTAATAAGTTAACTTTGCTCCCCTTTCATAAGAAAATCAATCCCTGGAATTTTTTCTTGTTAAATATTATCCAATGAATCAAGTACCAAATGCTTCCTGGAAACGCGTGCAGGGACTGATGATACTCGCCACAGTAACAAAAAGGATCAAGCCATTCGTCTCAAACTTACAACACGAAAATGTGTCTGATACTATGTACACTGTCCACATTCAAGCCACTACGTGGGGCATGCAGCTATGGGGAGCAGAAAACTGGAAAACTTTGTGCTCCATTCCGGAATAATATAGAACCTATTAAAACCCGGAAGAGTAGCACAGGCCCACGTTCCCAACACCATGCCGGCAGCTATAAATCAATAGCGGGGAGGAAAAAATTATCAACACACAAACAACAGAGAGCAGCAAAGTTTTATTTTTTTTCTGCTAAAACTTTGAGAGTATTGTTATAGTGGCCCCGAAAACTACAAAAACGTTTTAATCATAAATTTCCTCTCTCCCACTTTCGCGATAAAACAGCTCCCGGGGAAAATCCCGCCTCAATGTAGTAAATGAAAAGTTGTAGTTAGGAAAAAAGAGTGACAGGACATTGCCGGAAAATCTAAAAACAAGCAAACCACAAAGAAAGTGTGTTTTGAAGTTTTTGCATAAAGTTCGATGTCAAATGTTATCTTAGTTAAGATTTGAATCAGCCACCAGTCGCCCGGCACAGGGTGATGATGAAGTTTAATTTCCGACGGTTGGCGTTATTTCCTTCTGCTCGCGAAAACGGGCGCGTTCAGCGGAAATGTAAATATAACACGAACAATGCTACTCCGGGGTTGGTTATGTGGAGGAAAGTTCGGTTTTTGCCCATTTCGATCCGGAATGCATACAAAAATTCGGTCAGATAGTGTGCATATCCTCGGGTATTTATGATTTTTCACATATTAAAAAACTACGAGGGTAAACATGGATGCGAACTGAATTTTCTTGTACTGCTCCCCATTTGCGGCTAATGGAAAAATGTTGGAAAGTATTAAGGGATTTCGTTGTAGGATGCGTTCGAATATTCATAATGAAGAATGGAAATTTTGGTTGCCCTTATTTTAGGATGCATTTTTGGATATCAGGGTTCAGTCCACTCGCAAAACTTAGTTGAAGGAAAAGTCTGTTTAAAATAACTCACTCTTTATCCGCCAGGTTACAGGAATGTGAAAAGTGCAAACTTTCTAAAAACATTTCGCTTCTTTTTCCTATAAACCAGCAAAATTCTTGGGAATCATTAGTTAGGGCATACGATATTTCAAATTAATATTGTACCAGAGGAAATGAAGGCAAATCTCAATGGAGCTGGGTTTACTTAAAATGGTGGCCCCAGTATCGTCCTGGACAAAGCCAACTCGTTAGTTGCTGCTTCACCTCTACGTCATAACAGCATGACCTCATGACTTAGCCATATGTTGGTTGCTTCCGCATTGCCAATCCGCCAGCATATTTTTAGAATGGCTGAGAATTATATTGAAAAATCCGGTGTGTGAAGGGCAAGGTCCAGCAGATGACGCGAGCAAAGTTATCTTGGGGGTTTGGTTAATTTGATACTTCGGCACCAAGACTACTGTATCATCTATGTGGCGGGGAGCAGTCCACGCCAAGATGAAAGCTATTAGGCCTTTGCCGATTGAATCAAGACTCGTTTTAACAAGGCATTTTGAGCGCCATTAGGGATGAAATCGACGCCAAAGCTTTCTTTTGCCAGGAGGAGACCAGGCCGCTTTGTGGTGCACTTTTTTAATGCCAAAATCTCCTAGGAACGTGGTTACTATGGAAAGGACAAGGGAGCAGAATCTAGTATGCCCCGGGACTAAGAAGTAGCCCGTAGCGTTCACTAAGGATAAGAGCGACAACATACTCTAATCAGAGAACACTTTGTGAATTGTTTACCTAGTACCCATAACCCGGCGTCCATATGGCCTCCTGGGCCCATTTATGGTCTTCGTAATTGCGACAATGTAAATTTTAAGATCCAAGTCAGGAGGTATGGGCACCTACAAGGCAGCGCCCCATGCACGCTGGTGCTATAAATGTCCCCGAGATTGGGTTTTGTTGTAGGGGGGCCATCGGGCCCCCTCGGACACCACCTTGTCGTGGTGGGGGAGCCTGTAGTAGTTTACTGCTACACTAAGGGTGTCCAAAATATGAATATGGAAACAATGGATATAAACTCTCCAAGTGGTAAGAAGTCACAGACTTCGAATCCACCCGCGACCATGAGCAATCATGTCGCGGCCGAGGCGCGGATTTTGGAGGCCTCACCACGTTCATATTTGCCTATAGAGCAATCTGTAGAAGGCATGCTTTCCGACTCAGTGGAAAGTTTGCATTTAGTGCCTACGGCGAAGTTAGCCAGAAAGGAAAGTACGGAAACTCTCAAATTGGGAGAAACTGGAAATCCGACTACGGCCGGCCCGTCCGCGGTACTACAGCCCAAATCTACCCGCAAGCGGAAGAGAAAGGCCTGGCAGAAGGGAACTTCGGCCACTAAGGAGGGGGGACTACAGGCTGAATCCTGCCTGTCAGAACCTTCTCCGCCATCCTTACTGGGAAGAGCGGAAGAACGGGAAGCTGGTGACGTGGACGCTACTGGTTCAACGCCAGTATGTGGAAATGGATCCAAGCGGTCCGAACACCGTGAACCTGGAAAGGCCCTAAGCCGACGGCAGAAGAGAGCACTGCGAAGGAAGATGAAGCACCTTGGGAATGAGGACATGGACGTGGCTGTACCACTAGGCGCGGTAACGCCCAGAGAAATCGGACGCAAGGTAGCGGAATCTCCGGCGGAAGGCGGGGATAACCTGGAAACCCCGGTAAGATCCACACTGGACGCACCAGACTCTTCAGTCAGCAGTAATGCGCGCAAGAAGCGTAAGACCAACACATCTGCTGTGGCCGACGCTTTATTGTGCTCCGCACCAGGGCTTACATCCACGCGTCTCGCGGGGATTAGGACCGGTGTGCCGGGAGGTGATCAAATCAGCGAGAGAGATCTCAATGAAGCTGGTCCCTCCCACAGGAATACGAACACGAAGGCGGGAAGGAAGAGGACGTATGCGCAAGCTGCAGCCTCTGTTCTGACTGCTGCCGTGGGAGTTTCCTCCAAGGATGGCAAAATGTCAGAGGGACAATTTACCATCCCCCAGGAATGCCTGTGGAAGAAAATGATGGAGCCTGGAACGAAGCCACGATTTAACGATCAAGGTTTTCGTGATGGGCTTCTACATTTGGAGTGCGCTGACGAGGCTGCCTTAAAGTGGCTCCAGCAGGTAATCCCAACTTTGAGTTCCGGCGGTCGGCCCAAGTTCACTATTGTGAACACTGAGCTACGCAGGACAGAACATGTCGGATGTTGGCTACCGGGCCCTCGAAGGAAGGCAGAGGACATCATCCGCTTGCTGGGTGAACAGAACCCGGGCATGGACTTTGGACACTGGAGGGTAAAGTTCATGAATGCCAGGAAGGACCAATCTACAAACGTGGAGGGCTTCAACTTGGTATTCGAACTGGACCAACAGAGTCTAAATGTGCTCAGGGGAAGTCACCATATGGTGCTCCACTTTTTCCTATATAGACTGAAATTCAGTCATATCAGGAGACTGTAGGGCATCATCTCCATTTTTGAGAGCGAAGAACAATGATGGTCTTCGACTTACACAACATAGAGCAAATTGCAGCATCTTCGGTGCGCTCTCCCACAATGGAGACGTGCGCGGAGGATAGTGCATACAGGGGCGGAACCCCCGTATGGGGGCTCGCACTGGGGAAGGGACTACAGAGTGAATCCTACCTGCTAGTAACTTCTCCTACACCTTCCAAGGAACAGGCGGAAGGAAGGGTAGCCGGAGACGTGAACGAAACTGACTTGATGCCAGTTCGAGTGATCGAATCTATGCAACCCGGACACCGCAAACCAAGTAAGGTGCTAAGTAGAAAACAGACGAATGCTCTACGGGATGAGGTGAGATCTTTCGTGGATGAGAACATGGGAATTGCGGTACTCCCAAGTACGGATTTTCTCAGAGAAATCAATCACGAGGGGATCAAGTCTCTGGCGGTACGGTGTGGGGGAAACCCCGTCATACGCGGACTGCCGCATATGCTTCTAATTGTTTTCCATAAGACAATAGACTAAGTTTATGTCGAAAAACAAAAAGATTGGTCAAATCAACCTGCAGCATGCCAAAGCTCCCTCCTACCTGTTGGCAGCGAGAATGACAAAGCTACAGGATTTCCCCTATATCTTTCTGGTGCAAGAACCGTGGGTTCGATTTAACAGAATCTGTGGTATTGGATCAGTAAAGGGGGCTAGGATCTTCTACGACGAAAGATCCATAAGACCGAGAGCTTGCGTCCTGATGTCAAGACGGTTAGAGGCAACTATGCTGAGACAATATTGTTCCCAGGACTTAGCTACGGTCATCATACAATACCAGATAAATGGCGAGAGGAAAAACATCATAGTTGCCTCCGCCTATTTACCCTATGAGTCTTTGTATCATCCACCGACGCAAGAACTTAGGGATCTGGTGGCGTATGCAGAATCAAGTGGTCTCGAACTCTTAATAGGTTGCGATGCGAATGCTCAACATATTTGTTGGGGCAGTAACAAATGCAATCCAAGAGGAGAGAAGCTATTTGATTTCATCACTTCAGCTGGTCTTATGACTGCAAACGTGGGGTGCGCCCCTACGTTCGTGGGACCGAGAAGAAGCGAAGTAATTGACCTAACAATCTGTACCCCAAAATTGTTAGAGTTGATTACACACTGGCGAGTGCTAGACGAGGTCTCACTGTCAGATCACCGATATCTAGAATTCAATCTGACTATTGCGGGCGAACAGTCTGCAGTACAAAGACGGAACCCTAGGAAAACGGATTGGGCAAAGTTCAATGAACTTCTTGGCAATAAAGTACAGTTCCCTAGGCGACTAAGGACTCCTTTGGTGCTGGAAGATGAATTGAAAACTCTGAACTACACACTTTTAGAGTGTTATGAAGAGGCTTGTCCTATTTCCCGAGGCCAAAGCGGTAAAACAGTTCCTTGGTGGAACCGAGAACTGCAAAAACTCAGGAAATCAACCAGGCGACTTCTAAATCGTGCTTGCAAAAGTAACAAGAACGAAGACTGGTTAAATTTCAGGAACTCACAACGTGAATATAAGAGGCTCGTGAGGTGCTCGAAACGAGACTCCTTTAGAGCGTACTGTGAGGAACTGGAAGGCGAAAGGGAGACTTCAAGGCTGTGCAGAGTCCTCAAAAGGGATGAGTCGGCCAAGTTGGATTCTCTTAGAAAACCCGACGGTACTTTCACGAACTCCAGACTGGACTCAGTACAGACCCTCCTGGAAGTACACCACCCGGGGGAACGGGTGAGAGAGGTGGTAGGGGGAGAGTTGACGGTTCTTGCAACCCCTTCAACACGCAAGTGTTGCAAGAGGAACTGGAACACTGCGAAAGCGGTTGTTACCCTTGAAAAGGTGAGAGCTGCGATACTGTCCTTTGAACATTTCAAAGCACCTGGCATGGATGGCATCTATCCGGCAATGCTAAAGGAGGGTATGGAGCATTTAGAGCGACCTCTAACAAATATTTTTCGAGGATGTCTTGCTCTGGGCTACGTGCCTTCTTCTTGGCAACAGGTTAAGGTAGTTTTCATACCGAAACCTGGGAAAGATGACTATTCTAATCCAAAGAACTTCAGACAGATCAGCTTGACTTCATTCTTGCTGAAAGGTTTGGAGAGACTGGTGGAGCGTCACATTCGTGGAAAGGCACTTAGGTCACACCCACTTAGTGAAAACCAACATGCTTACCAACGTGGAAAGTCCTGTGAGTCTGCTCTTCATTCTTTGGTCACAAAGATAGAGGATGCAACTTTGAATGGTGAGTACGCGATGGGGGTGTTTGTGGACATTGAAGGGGCTTTTGACTGTGCGCCTTTTCAAAAACTTTGTGATGCCGCCAGAGCGCATGGTGTTGATGATGCTTTAATTAAGTGGATCCATGCTATGCTAACGCAAAGATTGTTGTGCGCTGAGGTAGGGGTCGATCGCTACCTGACTACGGAGGCAACGAAGGGCTGCCCCCAAGGAGGTGTGCTTTCGCCGCTTCTGTGGAGTATGCTGATCGACTCACTGCTATGCGAACTGCAAAATTTGCCAATACACGCTCAAGCTTATGCTGATGACGTGGCTGTACTTGCTGTTGATCGGGATCTTGGAACGGTGTGTAGGAATATACAGCGTGCCGTTGATTTGATAGACAGCTGGTGCCTTAGACATGGTTTGTCCGTTAATCCAAATAAAACCACAATGGTTTTATTCACAAAAAGGAGAAAACTGGATGGACTTTGCCTCCCTGAGATGAGGGGTACTACCCTTCAACTCTCCGAAGAAGTGAAATACCTGGGGGTTACTCTAGATAAAAAACTTCTTTGGAGCAAACATGTAGAGGTAAAGATGAAACGAGCTCTCACAGCTTATGGGCTCTGCAGACGGACCTTTGCCTCGACATGGGGACTCAGACCTCATGTGGTAATGTGGATATACGTTGCCATCATTAGGCCGATGTTCGTATATGCATCCGTAGTGTGGTGGGTTAAAGTGAGACAAAAAGGTTTTCACCGTAAACTAGCTGCACTGCAAAGAACTGTTTGTCTGGGTATCACTGGTGCCATGAGCACGACATCCGGCGCAGCTCTGAATGCACTACTCAATTTGCAGCCCCTGGATATATTTATTCAAAGCACTGCAATGAGAGCAGCCCATAGGCTAATTCGATTAGATCTATGGGAAAACAACGGATGTGGGGGGCACAGAGCATTGGAAGAGTTACTGGGAGGACTGAATCCAGTTCTTACAATGCCTTCCGATTCTCGTGTCCCCATACATCTGTTTGGTAGAAGATATGTAGTTACCCTGAAGCGTAGAGAGGACTGGGAAGACCCAGAGGAATGCGTGGAGGGATATACGGAAGTCTTCTACACGGATGGCTCAAAAACAGAAGAGGGTTCTGGAGCCGGAGTCTACCTCTCGAATAAAAACGAGAAGTGGGCTTTTCCTTTGGGACAATATGCAACGGTTTTTCAAGCCGAAGTTTATGCGATCCTAAGGGTGGCAAACTGGGTGATTGACGAGCGGTTGAAGGGCAGGCGCATCGCAATCTGTAGTGACAGTCAAGCTGCACTGAGGGCATTGAGCAGTCCTTTGATCACCTCGAAAATCGTTCAGGAATGCAGAAACCGTTTGAATTCTATGTCTAGATTCAATACGGTAGAACTACTCTGGGTACCTGGTCACTGTGGCATAGAAGGGAATGAAATCTCGGACGCTTTAGCGAAAGAGGGGTCAATCTCCCCTATGCCGGGACCGGAGCCAGCAATTGGGGTATCAGTAGCATTGGCTAAATCTGTTTTCAAAAACTGGGAACAGGTTTCCCATAATGACAGGTGGCAGAGCCTCAATGCTGCTCGACACACCAAACTTTTCCTGCCAGAACCCAACATACGTACCGCAAAGTTTATCCTGTCGAAAAGCAGGAGGACTTGCAGGTGTATTGTGGGCATTCTGACAGGCCATAATTCACTAGCTGGGCATATGTTCAGAATAGGAATTACCGAAGATGATACGTGTCCCTCCTGTAATGAGGAAGCGGAATCCACGGAGCATTTCCTATGTGAATGCCCCGCCTATGGACGTATCAGGCATCGAATCTTTGGTGCCGATGTTCTCCAATTACGACGGGTAGCATCACATCCACTAACGGAAATCCTACGATACGTTAACGAATCCGGAATATTCCGTTAGACGGGGGACGCGAGTACAATGGGCCAACACGGCCTGAGTGCTCAGAAGCTGTAGCTTCTCCCCACCACACACACACACACACACACACAGGGGGGCCAAATCGTTCTTAGCTTAGTGCAAGTGATAGATTTTCCCCATCTGAAGTCAGCGCTATCAAAAAATATGAGTAGATTTCACGTTTTGCAGTCGCCAGAGGGACGCAGGTTGCACTCTCCGAAAGCCCGACCGCCCAGCTCGTCGATTCGCTCAATCCCTCCTATGGCTAGGAACTCAGAAAAGAGTGACTTCAGTCGTGCCGCCTAGAATATTCAGCGCGTCTCTGCGCTGCTGTGGGTGCCTGGAGCACTTGGTGAAGGTATCTTATTGGAAAAAGTCACTTACTCTTCGCAACTTGTTAGAAAGAAGGCAGCAAATTACTTTACTTACTGAAAAAGAAAGGAATTATGGGTGTTCTCTGCTGCTCCTTAATGGTAGAGTCTGTTGGCTTGGAGACAGGCAGTAACAACTAGATATGCAAGCAGCAACTAGAACTGGAAGGGAATTAAGGAAGTCCTAAGTTCGCGGTGCACTGCGAACCGGACCATTTGCGAAGCAAAGTACTACCATCGTTGTGGTCCAGGCACTCCTAATTCTCGGACAAACATACAGGTTGTAAAAATTATACGACTTAAGGCAGCTTATCGCAGCGGGACCGAAGTGGCTACCAGATAGTATTAGTCCCTTATAAAAATTCGAAAACACGACGGGTGTATTAATTAAGGCAGCTCTGCCCTAGATGGAACCGTAACTAACTCTCATTCAACTAGAAATTTCATCGTTTCGCCACAGAATTGAGAATTTGGGCTGGTGTATTCCTTTTCCCGAGAGATGTTATCTTTCTGCACATCCTTTCTAGTTATTTCTTGATCGTGAGATTCGCACAAAGAGTTCACCAGCATTTTACAACATAAAAATATCTTAACAATTGTGATCTTTTATCAAGCTCAATCTTGCATTCCCTTTTGTAAGAGGTTTCCCAGTGCGGCTTTATTTTCAGTTTGAAGGTAAATTAAATTTTGTCTCTTCTGGATAAAGTGCTCATCAATATCGCCAATTTTCCTCGATGTACGGAAATTAAAGGTTAGATGATGATCCAGTGATTTGAATGGAAGTCACGCAGTATGGTTGACAATTGCTCCATTCTCGCTAAACTAATCGGGTAAGCTATCTGGAATGAACCCTTTTGGCTATGGAATTTGCAGTTGGCCTCCATAGTTGCATATTCACGTAATGATAGACGGCATTTTGAGCTCAGCAACCTACAGCATGCCAGACTATCCCATTTGAACGTAACCCGTAATATATATGCATATTCAAAATGTCAAACTATTCACTTTAATGTAATTGATATTTAATATTTTGGTTTGCAGGAAATTTACACGGAAAAGACAACTTTAAGCTGCTGCAACTTTTTTAGTAATAGTACGATCAAACTTGGGGATATCATGCTTCATACTATAGTCAATATTACTGCATATTTTCTGTAGCTCTAGGATAAACATATAAACATAAGGGGTGGGAGGGTCCCAGCCAATTTCCACAAAAATATAGTAATAAATTATTATTAACTTAATTTGAGTAGACATCGATATTGTGGGTCCTGGACACAACGGCAGTTTCACGATTTTTTTCAGATTTTTCGGTTGAGTAGTTTCTGAGAATGGCTGCGTTAAAGAAATCGTCACTTTCGAAACCCCATACTCCGCCTATTTCCAAGAAATGTCAAAACTACTGGATTCGAAAATTACTAATGAAGACCTTTCATTTGATACCCAAACCGACTATATTCAGTGAAAAAAATGTACACCCCCCTTCTGCAAGGTAGAAAAGTTGGGATAAGTGACCATGTGTGGGCGTTCACAGTTCCCACCTTCCCGCCAATTCAGTATAGCCGTTTTTTAGAAAAATGCGTGTGACAGACAGAAAGAGAGTTTTACAAACAAAACCTTAAAAAGTAGCCGGGATTGCCTCCGTTTTAGTTTTACTCTACTTCGGTCCCTTATACCGAGGATCTACCGCTTTCTCACAGGGTTTGAGATTGCCCAATTTACTTCATTGACCCCATAACTAGCCGACCAATAAAAAGCCTCGAATGTCATTAAAAAACATACCACCACTTTTTTAACAGATTTTTGACAACCACATACACGACGTCATCCAAATGACCATTGAGCCAAGGCTTTCTTAAGAATGATGGAAATACCTACTTAACGGATGATCATGTCAGTAGATACCGAAATTCAACTTGCATCTTGCCCCCAAACTCCAACCCATTTATCATGAATAATCAATCTACTTTCCTTATTTAGTTGTCCTAGCCTCTTCTAGACAGATGACTTGAAACTATTTTCCGTTAATAATTCGCCTACTGACTAGCAAAATCTTGAAAATTATATCCGTAGTGCATTAGAAACAAGTTTCTACATAATGTGAACAAATGCTACTTGTTATGCTATTTACTAGTCATCTCTGTTCCAACATCGTCAGCCGATAGCGGCGATTATCTCTTGCAAGGATCGCGTGGTGATGTTTGACAGAAAACTCCCATTTGATTTTCATTATGTCGATATATTCAGCCAAGCCCCAAAAATTCCTGGTTTATTATTTTATTTTTATTTATTTTCCATAATCATCCTTTATAAATCTTTCCGTAGTGTGGTCCTTTTATCATAATTGTGATAATTTCGATTGAATTTATTGAAAGGAAGTTTAATCGGTCCCTAATTTTGAAAAGGAATCTTACTTACTCTATTTTGATCGTCTGGTTTTCTTTAATATACCACCTCTACATCCTCGAAGATCCCTGATTGACGACAATATGTCCTTTGTAAACTTTGTGACGCCTTGACAGACAGTTCAGGGGCCTTCAAATGCACTGGCGTGATCAATTTCACAATGTTCGCCGTGCCAAAAAACTCGTGTTGCGTACATTGCAAGTGATGCCAAAGTGGAATGTTTTTGACAACAGCGGCCTGCCTACAACTGAGCGATTTCGGTACCTCAGGTAGATGCTATTAAACAATGGTGTGCTATGAAAGTGTTAACGCATCCGTACAACTTGAGTGAAGTTGTGTTTCACATGTGACGCCGTTTATGATTAACAAATGCCTCACATCCAAAATCAATCTCAGCATCATTCGTTGTGTCGCCTTCTATGACTTGATGATGATGGTTATGCTATTTGCCTGCCAAAAACAGGGGCCACACGGAAATGGAGACGAAGATTGAGTTGGATCTGTGGCATAATGATATGATCCTGCCCGAAATAAGGATATACGCGAAGGATATAGGTTTGCGCCGTAGAAAAATTATGGGGGAGGTATCTTTGATGGTATAATTATGAAATTCGGGGTAGCGAGACCATATTAGCAAAAATTGACTTGAATATTACAGTCAGTGGGAAAAGACCAAAAAATCGACCGAAATGACAATGAGTTTAAATGGTAGATAGTGATTTGAGAGCCATTTAACCAGACTTACGACCTCGATTCCCAAACAAACAAAGGCTAAAGAAGAAAACTGTTTAGAAATTGCTCACTGGTGTGCTTCCGTTACAGCCTACAGTAGGACGAATGCCAGCATCAATACTTTCCTTTCTTAAGAATAATAATGGTTGGGGCAACAATCCAATGGATCAGGGCCTGAAAGTGTGTTAGAGCACTTGATTCAAAACCATAACGGTATAGTACAGGATTACAGTACTCTACCGATATACCGGATTATACCGGAGGCCATGTGATCAGCATTGCGCTCGCTCGGGATTATTACGCTGATTTGACTCAAGTACTCATTCTCAGCTGAGTCGACTGGTATCTGTCGTCAAATTACGACGCAAATCCCACTGTCATCAGTGAGATTTGAACTGGGACCTTCCTTATGACAGTCTCGTGCTCTAACCACTTAGCTATCCAGACACATTTCCTTTCTTATTCACCTCAAATACAGACGATATTTTCTCTGGCAGTGAGGCACTAAAGTTACCATACTAGTAAATGTCAAAGCGATGTTAGCTTGTGCATTTAAAATAAAATTCCTATTCTTTGACGGCGCACCTTTTAATTGACGAGTAAGTTCAATAGCGCTTTCAAAACAAATTACTTCCCCTCGACTTCACATGAGCCGCCCTTTCAGAGAGAGAATGCTATTTTTATGGTTTCGTGTGAAAATAAATCCTTATTTTTACGTATTTTTAGAATTCCCTACTAAGCACATTTTCATTGCAGTTTCGCTAAGAAGTATCCTTGGGTCGATCGTAGAATGAAATTAACACAAAAAGGCTGGTAAGGTAAGTTGAAAGGCCACAGTGAAAATAATCATCCGATAAAAATAGATCCTGATTGAAAGTCAGCTACAGAGCAACGAAAACTGGCACTTGGAAGTTGGATTAAAGCGAAGAGGAAATAGCTGACCATCTGCTTAAAATCCATCTCCTAGGCAATGAGCAAAGCCCACAACTCTGACCCGATATACAAACATAGCTAACACTCCACGAGTTCTAATTCAACGTATCAAAGGAATGACGTTGAAAATTCCTCGCAACAAAATTTTCCATTGAGTGTTCGTTTGACTCCTGCCGCGAATATCTTTATTGATAGTCACTCTAGTTCGCCTGAAAATTTCCTTAGGAATTTTTTTGATAAGTAGGGCGATAGTTGTAGATTTGAGACCCAGTTGCTCTGATCTAAGTCCATAAGTTCCTTTTCACAATGAAAGTCCGACGCCTTTTTGCTATCTCCTAGGTTCTATTGTAATCTCTGTTTCACTTCCGCCTGCCTTTTTTGTGGCTAATGGCTTTCCTGGTTTATTTTTTAAGGCTTTCTGTAAAACAAAACCTTGTTAAAATCGTCTGTCTGTCAGCCGACTTATTCGGAAACAGTTGAACCAATTGTTGCGGCATTTAATGAAAAGGTGTCGTCTGTGAATCTCTTTATGCCATTTTGCGGGGGGGGGGGTTCCCCATTCAGTACCAGTGGAATTTAGTATACGGACATGTATGTATGCTTCTGTGCGCGGAGTAAAAAGTTGAAACGCGTGAAGATGCGTTAGGTCTATGTATATCTAAATACACCAAGATGACTATATACCGGATGAGCAACTCCAGCGGCAAAGGGGCACGGAATCTCATTGTGCACCTTTTGGGTAGAAACAATGTGCAATGTCTGTTATTATGACAGATGCTGCCTCGTGCTCGCAGCAGCTCGAAACCATGCGCTCGCAACCACATGGGCGCACACCATCACATACACGACACTAACACCAACCCTTATGGGCGAAATTTTTCTCGCAGAACTCCCGTCGCGGTCGAACGTGTGCAAGATATTTTCGTATCCATAAAATTTGTATATATGTACACATCAGTATCCGGTAATGGGCAATGCCAGTTTGATTAGGATAAACACGAAAATTAGTTTAGAGTTTAACAGTATATGGAGGAATATTTTGCAGTCTCAGTTATGTACGAATGGGAAAGCGTACACAGAGAGCACCTCACATAAGATGAACACAAAACCTTTATACCTGAAGAGTCTAGCTTCCAGTATTCTGACTAGTTTTCATATGAGTACGACCTTTGTTAAGTTTTCCACTTTGCTGCATCAAAAGTAAATCAATGAGCTACCTTCAAAAGTTTAGCTACCTCATTATGGCTTATTAGAGAGATATGTTTGGAAGCTTTTAAGGGGTTATTATTAAAGCTGAGGAGTCATAAGGGAACCACGTAGAATGACTACGCAAATGGACTCGAGTATTCGGTGCCCTTCAATTTTAACTACCCTTATCCTGAATAGAACAAGTCGTATTTAGATTCGCTTAGTTTTTCCTTTAAAAACTAAAGTCAGCCCAAAACTTTTAAAAACTCTAAAACAAAAAGGAAGTCAAATCATTATTTTGTTATTAGCAGTCATAATCTAAGCGGGAGAAAACTAAAAGCTAGTGGGGAGAAAGCCTCAACTTCAGCTTATGGTTTTCACACATTCAAAAGGAAAATAATCCAATTCATGTGTTGAAACGTAGTCCAAGTCCAATAGGCCCTTACTGCAAGCATAGTTGATCCAAGGCCCAAATCCAGTCCCTGTAGAAACTGTTCTGAACAACACCTTTAATGAAATTATTTTCTACAAGCAAACTATTATACAAGAATAGGGTTTAAGTAGAGCCGAGGGTTGAAGGCCCTCCTAGACATATGGCGCTAAGTGCAAAACATAGTGCCAGAAGTCTTTTAACCATCACATCAATCAAAGAATGCTCGACCGGAAGTAGCCAAGGTTTCCTTGGAAACGTTGGTAATCCAAAACCTTAGGATGGCAGGCGGTGCGTACTATTTTCAACTAGATTAAAAGTGTTATTACAAACCATTCCGATGCAAGCATCCCACCCCTCATGATGGTTCCTTAGAAAGACAAAATGTCTGTGCAGTTCAAGGAACCTTTCGCTGAAATGTAAAGGAGATGTGTTTTCTTTCAAATAATTGCCACATTGCCCGACCCATGATGGCCAGAAGGCTTATTAATCCAAATGAAGGAATTGAGAGTATAACTCAGATGATTATTACCAAGATAAGAGAAGCTTGTGAGGAACACTGATTTCTTAAAACCCAACAGAAAGAAAAAACTCTTTGAAGCAAATCGGCATCTGTAAAGCCGAGGAAAACGGTGTGGATATTCCGTGATCGAGCCGTAAAATAGAATCAAAGCATGGAAAGCTCTAAAGTAGTACGTTATATTTGTAAGATGATAGTACACACGAACTGATGAAGGGATCAATTCGCTTGGGTCAACCATTAAATTAAGGTAAATCCGGGGTAAAAACCATGAAAAATTAATATTCAACAGTTACCAGCGGTAAACTTTATGTTTTTAGTTTTCATTTAAATTAAATCTTGGGTTATTACCGCTTTCGTTTAAATGGATCTTTGTTACTTCCTTGAAGCGAAACATCGGCGTTTCAAACCTTAGTTGGCTTAATCTAAACAAAAACTTTTCTTCCGAGAATTTCAGTGGTCCTGAGTTGCCTATCCACCAAATTCAAGGAGTAACTGGCTCCTACATTTTAGTGCATGGAGCACAGTTTTTTGGGGAATTGAAAATGTAGCCGAGGACACATCTGAAGAGTCGCTTCTGCCAAGAAAGAGTTCTCCTTTAATTGCTATAACTTTTGGTTCTGGATGTAATAGAGTTTTTATGGGACATTTCGCAGTGTAGGGATGAGCAGTCGACATCGTGAATTTATAATTAGTGAAATAAGAAGAGCTACATAAGTTACTTTAGAATTATAACTTTTATTAAAAATTAAAACCTTCTTTTTGGATTCCTAACTCCGCAACAATCTGCGGAAGCTACAATCAGCAGCAGTCTGTCGTTGGTCTAAATGACACAGGAATTGCTCAGGAAAGACATCGCTGTATAGCAATTATCTATCCTTATGGAAAGCAAATAACCAAGTGTGTCGAGCCTTGGGGCTCTAGTTCTTTTATACGATTCTTACTTACATTCTAACATATGTTAATTCCTTATTTTCTATGCACTAACCAATCAAATTCCTTTAATTAGTTACTTGCAATTTTCTTGACCAATTGGGTCTGTACATAACAATATATGATTGTGACGTCATAACTTTCTCTTTCTTTCAATTTACCAATCTATAAACATACGGTTCGTGCTGGTCATATGACTGTATGCATTTCTTATGCATAGTCATGTAGCTATGTATATGGGTGATGTATGCATAGCATGTTGTGACTCAAGTGGGTCTTATTTCATGGCGGTAGATACAAAGTGAACTCTTATGAGGAAATATGGGTCGGTTAATGACTGATTGTTATTGTTTACATATTTTTAATTGGAAATTTGTGTGAGGTCGGGTAAGTTGTCTATCGTTTCGTATTACTAATGAATTAAATTTATCGTTTGGAATGATATCACTACAGCAGGATAGACCCTGCAATTATCCAGAAGGTCACGGGCGCAGCGTATAACTGCATGTGCGCAAATAACCTCCTGCAAATATACCAGAGCTGCCGCTTTGAAATACACTCTAGGCAACGTTATGAATACTGAGTTTGTTACATTCACAAGAAGGAAGACGGGGTAACTGGACGCTATTCAAAGGAATCCAAGTAATCCAAAAAGTTGAATATTTAAAAGTGCATCTTGACTGCAAATTAACGTCTAAGAACATTAATAGAACTCAGTTTTACACGACTTGGATACGACCCGGCTGAACACAAAACATACTTTTTCTACGGGTATTAGTCTGATTGCTCCTTCTGTAACCTACTTTCTCTGGTAACGTTCGAAATTGAGATTTCCTTTGGAAAATACTACAAACTGTTCGTTAGCTTCCTAGAAATTAGTTTCCTGGCAGTCTTGGTGTCGCCTGTAACTATTTTGTCAGTATCACTTTAGAATTGGTTTTCACTATCTTTTGTGCACCTCCCGATGTCATAGAAATTGCAAATGCTTCTAGTCTATCTGATTAAGTTAAACACTAGGGAAGAATATATAAGGGATGGTGCAAATGAATCCATTGGAATGATGATTGAATGTGAGAGGCCATCAAGCCATTCACTATTGGTATTAGATGAGTTCTTGAGGTGCCTTCAATGACTAAACTTAAAAAGCTTAAATAGTACAGGAATTGATAAACTGTCACCCGATGAACTTCCACGCTAAGCGCGGTGGTTTTCTAGGAAGCACATAAATATACCATTTTTTGATGTTTTTCCACTTTATTCTCCTGGCAATTTGACACCAAACAACCCAAAGGAAGTGTCCTTAAATTGCCCCATGTTGGAAGAGAAAGTGAAAGGTGAAGGTAAAGTAAGCGTTGAAGATTCTCCTCATATTGCAAAATACGATTGGGCAGATAATTAAATGATTGGAAATTGGATTTACGCTTGCATTCACAACTGTCCGTGTGAAGAATAAGTTGGTGGCAGGGATGAAAGCGATGACAGATTGATGCACGAGAACCTGAAGGAAAACACAATCCTTCCCTTTTGCTGAATTAGTGGTTTGCAAATACAAGATTATGGATATGATTTTCATTTCTCATGTGTTTCCTTGAGACAAATTATTTCCTTTGCGTCATAACATTGTGTTTCAAAAGAGTCGTTAACTGAAGTGCGAGGGTATTCTCTGGTCAGAAATTGCAAATTCCAGCTCAAATTGTTTTTTTTTATCATACGATGCATGTCATTGTCACTTTGGTGTCAATTTTAGTATTGCCCATGCCTGTGGCTATTATGCTATTCTGAAGTACTTTCTGTATTTTTATTTTAGTACGTGATACTGGAAAAAAAATCCTCCACTTGTATTCACGGTTGATTTCCTCTAGCACGCTAGAGTTGTTGCAGGTCTTATAAGTTCAACCAGAAAGCCTGAAATGGCTCAAGCCAAAGTATATATGCCGTGATTCTGAAAGACTCTTCAACTATGAACGTGCTTGAAATCATTAATAGAAACGCCAATCCACTAAAAGTTATCCATTCTATTCGTACCAAGTCGTAGGAAACCAATAGGAAATCTATTGTTTGTTAGCACCAAGGAAGGATGTAGGACAATGTAATCCCTTGCTGGAGTAGGCAAGAGCAAACTATTTCAAACTTCGAAAATTTCCATTGAGGAAATGAGTACAAATCGACCACAATGAGTCGTCACTTACAGGAAAAGTAGAAAACAAGGAAACCTCGAGCGAGAACACTTATCCGAGAAGTTCTTAATGTGGGCGTAATTGGAGAGTATTTTCTACTTAATATTGGGGAGTTTTCGGTATTTTTCATTTGAGATGCTTAATCAAATCTGATTTTTGTAGGATTTGTCAAAATCAGGATTATTTTTATTGCCAATTATTAAAGAGATTATGCATTTTCGTTGAGGATTATCCTGCGAATAATTGTGTAAATTACTCCTTACTTTATTGGAACAGTGATACCTAATATCTACCCTAACCATTTTATTGTTTACATTTTCTACTCACGTAAGCATTTTCCCACGCTCACTATAACGAAACTTCTGATAAAATATTCAATGTGTTCCTTTAACCCACCTTGACCTTGGGGACATTTTCCCCAGAGTGGACTTCAACCTACAAGATACATGCTCGTGTTGCAGCCGTAGAGACCCTATCCCATCAGAGGAAAGACAAAGAGGGGATAAATAAAACAAGGTAATGTTGTAGGTCGCCAATAAGCAGATTGGTAGACTTGCTTCTTTGGCTTTTGGCTTTCAAAAAAATAATTTAAAAAGAGTGCGCAATGGTTTACCGATACCCTGTCCCAATATGAAACAAGTCGGAATACCGGAAGCTCGTACTTCAGGTATAAGGGTTTTGTGTTCATCTTATGTAAGAAATTTCAACGCACATTTTTCTATCCGTATATAACTACAAATTCAACATAATCTTTCATATTTTTCCAAACTATGAGACATACGTACATATTACAGCCATAGATATTCCGCTCACCCTAAACAAACAAACTGTCAATTTCCGAATACTGTACACATATATGCACGTATATAAATGGATCCTACCCATATTTCCGATTTACTTCTTATATCTATTTGAATTAGGCACTACCCGCAACGTTCATTAGCACGCATATATTATATATCTACATACACACATGTCTGGTTGACAAATAACTAAAAAACTAAAACACAATAATTCTCTGCGACCCAATTCAAAAGAACTCATTTCGTTGTGATATTGACGAATTGATATGTGATGATGACGTCATGCAGGTTGTAGAGCGCACGAAATTCACAAAAAAATGTAAAGTTTCACCCCCTATAACTTTGTTAATAATAGTTGGATTTTCTTCAAACTTGACCAAACTGTGCATTATGTTCTTCATTACACACATGCCAAATTTTGTACTTCTGGGATGAACATAAGGGGGGTGCCGGGTAAATTTCTAAAATGTGGAAATATACTATTATTAACTTTATTTGTGCAGATATCAGAACCGGATATATTTTTTTAGGCCTGGATTTAGTAGAGATGCACCACTGTGATTTTTTTTCAGATTTTTCGGTTGGATAGGTTCTGAGAACGAGACCTGTTACACTTTTTGGGGGTCATATTTTGAGCCCTCACTCCCCTACGTTTCACCCAAAGTCAAATATTGAACCAGTTTCGAAAAGTACTAATTGGGACCTTTCATACCCCACATGGCTACATTCTGTGAAAAAAAAATTTGCACCCTCCATTCACATGTATGGGGAGCCCCCCCTTAAACTTAACACAAAATGGCGCCACTTACTGCATGTAAAGGGAACACTAGATTACATACTCTCATCAATTTTCGTGACAATCGGTCCAGCCGTTTCCGAATAAATCGGGTGTGACAGACAGACAGACAGACAGACAGACAGACAGACGGACAGACGGACAGATTAATCGTTGACTGGAGCGGAAGTGTATTGCGAACGCTCGCAAATCAAGAAGCAAAAAAAGGCAAAGGAACTCAGTGAAAGTTGTGAACTAAACTGCCCGAAGGTGAAAAGTGCGGGAGTAGTTAAAGGTGAAGTGAGATCGGTGGCGTTTCTTACGTGAAACTTATTTAAATAAGTTTTATCTTCCCTTTGTTTTCTTCTCCGCTGAACCGGTCATTTGAATTGCCGTTTATGAAATATATCGGCGGGTGTTAGCTGGTAATGTCCAGTAACTAATATTGAAAAAGGACATACAGCGCCGAGGACAGACTAGTGGGAGCGCGCGTACTCGCGGACCGGGCGGCCTTGGTTCAATCACGTATGGGGAATTTTTTTTTCCATTTTTTCTTTTCTTTTATATTCAAAAAATAATAAAAAAAAATTGTTTTCAATTTAACCGAGCCAACACGGCGGAACACTTAATGGTTAATGTTTGCTGATCGAAATAGGAACAGGTTGGAGTTTGGCTCTTCCCCTTTATTTATTTCTCTCGCTGAATGCTGAATTGGACATTCAAGGCGCTCGTACTGAATCCGAGTAGAAAGTGCAATTATTGTCTGGACTAATCCACAAAAAGTGTAATTTCCAGGCAAGAGTGCGTAGCTTGCTGACAGCACGCTTGCTTCGCATTACTCGTGATCTGGGGTCGACTCTCGTTTCGGGCGCGGGGGGTTTTGCTTTTATATTATACTATAACAAATAAATTTTTAAATTTCCAATTAAGCGGTTGGTGAGTGAAGCCCGAGTTCCATCCCCACTTAAAGCGGACAAGTTTTATAAACTACACTATTATAATTTCACTTTATTGAGTTAAATTACTGTAAGCAGTGGAGGAAGCGGAGGACTCCGGTGGGTTTCCCACTAGCAAAATGGCTAGTGGGGAGTCTCCACTGTTACCTTCTAGCGCGAGTGATCCTTTCAAGCGGAGCGCAAAATTAGTGAGATCACCAGCAGCGAATTCGACGGAAAAACGCATGTTGCGCCCTAAGAGTAGCAGCAGTGTAGTTACTGCTGAAGCCGAGGGTGACGCATTTACGAAGCTGGGATCGATGATTAATAATCTAATGGAGTACGTTAACCAACGCAATAATGTACACCACGCGATAAAGGATCAGGTGCGTTCTATTAGGGCAACATACTTCAAGGCCAAAGAGGACGTGAAAGCACGGGCAGAAGCAACAGTGCCGATAAGCCAACAAAAAGCGATGGTTGCCGTAGCAACCCAAACCACGCAGAAGACATCTCTTCCCAAAAAGCTCTTTGGCAAAGAACTCTTCCAAAGTGGAAAGGATATCTCGGAAATTCGGAACAAATGATTAGAGACCCAAATGAAGAAGTGCTATCTCCCCAACGAACAGCAAAAAGGAAAAAGGAGAAACAGATGCCGGTGCCACCTGGGAATGACGGAAGATTATCTGGGCATACGGAAAAGGCCACTAACAGCGCCGAAGACACGTGGACTAAGGTAGGACCTAAGAAGAAGCTGCAAAAAAGAGCCACGACGGACGCGCTGATAATAACAAAAACCAGCGAGTTGACGTACGCGGAAATCCTACGCAAGGTTAAAGCAGATGCCTCCTTGACGGATCTGAGTGTAAATGTCACGCGGATAAGACGAACATAGAAAGGCGACCTGTTGTTCGAACTTAAAACCGGTGATGACGGAGGCGAAAACCTACGGAAGAAAATTGAAGCATCACTAGGTGAGGCTGCGGCGGTCAAAATGAGTAAGGATTCGGTGGTGATCGAATGCAAGGATTTGGATGAAGTCACCACAAAATCTGAGATCTGCGAGGCCTTGTAAACCCAATTGGGATTACAATCAGTGAGCGAGTCTAATGTGCTACGACTTAGAAAAGGTGACACGCAGATAGCGTCGATAAGTCTTCCTACTGAAGCAGCGAAAGAGGCGATTGCAGTGGGCAAAGTACGTATTGGATGGGTGGTCTGTCGGTTACGGGAACAGAGTCCAGTACATAAATGCTATAAGTGCTGGCAGGTTGGTCATATAGCGAAAGCTTGCACTAGCTCCCAAGACAGATCAAATCTGTACCGCAAATGCGGAGAATAAGGCCATTTGGCAAAGGACTGCAACGGAATGCCCAAGTGCGTATTCTGCGTGGAAGCAAAAAGTAGTGACAGCGCCCACATTGCAGGAAGCAGTAAATGCCCAGTGTTCAGAAAGGAGTTCATAAATAAAGCCAAATGAAGTTTATGCAACTCAATCTGAATCACTGTCGAGCGGCCCAAGACCTACTTTCCCCAAGCGTATTCGAGAACAACGTCGACGTTGCGATTGTATCTGAACAATACGAAAATCTGCATAGCGGAGTATGGATAGCAGACAAAACCAGTAAGGCGGCGATATGGAGCTGCGGAAGCCAAGCTATAGTAGATGCGAAAAGACATCCAGAAGACGGGATATATATTTATAGCTGTTACGCAGCACCGAGCCTCACATTAGAGGAATTCACGTCATTGCTGGAGAAACTATCCTTCAATGCAAGTCGCTATAACCCTAAAGTAATAGCCGGCGACTTCAACGCATGGGCAGAAGAATGGGGTAGCAGAGAAACCAACGCAAGAGGACGAATATTGCTGGAGACATTCTCGCGCTTGAACGTGGTACTTGCCAACTCTGGGGGAGCCAACACATTCCGGAGGGGAGAATTGCAATCGGTGGTAGACCTCACCTTCGTCAGTGATACCTTAATCAGAGACTTGGAGTGGCGTGTCAGCGAGGAGTACACACACAGCGATCATCAGGCTATCATCTTTTAAACCTCGCCAAGGAATAATTTGAAGCCATTAACACGAATAACGATGAGCTGGGTAACTAAGAAATTCGATGCAGAAATGTTCAAGGAGGTACTTCTGGAAGATACATTGTTACGGGAAGCGCACAAAACAAAGTTTCACAGGTCGTGGAAAAATTGCAGCGGGCATGCGATGCCGCTATGCCTCGACGTAGCACTTTCCGAAGACGAAATCCTAATTTTTGGTGGAATTCCGAAATTGAGGAATGCCGGAAAAAGTGTCTCAAAGCTAGGAGACGCTCCCAGCGCAGAAGAAACCGACCTGAGTTCGAGGAGCTACACGTGCAATATAAAAATGCGAGGAAAAAATTGCAAGTAGCTATCGCAAGGAGCAAATCCGAACATTTCAAGCGGATGTGTACTGAAGCTAATTCCGACCCATGGGGTGGCGCATATAGGTCGGTGATGTCATCACTAAAAGGCGAGCGCTCCCCACCGATTACTTGCCCAGAGTTGTTGCAGAATATAGTGAACACTCTATTCCCAGTGGATCTGAATGGTACAAGTCTGCCTGCAGTACAGTTATGATAAATCCCGACGAAGTTCCGATAGTGGAAAATGAGGAGGTTCTAGACGCAGCAAAAAGATTGATTGAAAAAAAGACTCCAGGACCGGATGGAATCCCTAACATTGCCCTGAAGGTAGCCGCCAGGACAGCACCAGGTATGTTTGCCCAAGTTTTCACGGCATGCCTTAGGGAAGGAGAATTCCCCGAGCAATGGAAGGTACAAAAGCTAATACTCATTCCGAAGGCAGGTAAACCATTGGGTGACCCCTCCTCATATAGGCCGATATGTCTGGTCAATACCATTGGCAAACTATTTGAACGAGTAATATATAACAGACTGCTCGCTGTTGCGGAAAAGGAAGGAGGCCTTTCCGAGAAACAATTCGGATTTCGTAAGGCAAAATCAACTGTCGCCGCAATCAGCATGCTGACTGGCTTGGCTCAGGCTGCAATAGAAGAAGGAAAATGCTGTGCAGTAATAACCCTCGACGTAAAAAATGCGTTCAATAGTGCAAAATGGAAAAAAAATCATCGAGGCACTCGAAAAGATACAAGCCCCGAAGTACATTGTCGCATTGTGGTCGAGTTTCTCCTTGGGAGAAGACTTTACTGCGACTCGGACGATGGGCTAAAAATATTCCCGACAACTTGCGGAGTGCCACAGGGTTCTGTCCTGGGTCCCTTGCTGTGGCTAGTTATGTACGATGGAGTGTTGACGCTACGCCTACCGGACAAAGTTACAACTATTGGCTTCGCCGATAATATCGGAATAACGGTGGTCGCAAAGCACCAAGACGAGATCGAGATCTATGCAAATGAAGCGATATGGGAGATCAATTCCTGGTTGAGAAATTCTGGCCTTTCACTTGCCGAGCATAAAACAGAAGTAGTTCTCATTAGCAAGAGAAGAAAGAACACAACTGTGAAAATCAAAGTTGGCGGAAAACAATTTACTCCCAACCATCGCTCAAATACTTGGGAGTAATTATTGACAGAAGACTCAACTTCAAAAGACACATTGAGTACGCCGCAACTAAAGCGTCTTCCATCGCTACAACGATCTCGAGGATACTACCGAACATTGGTGGGCCAAGACAAAGTCGACGTCTTCTGCTCTCCAGGGTAGTCAGCTCCGTGCTACTCTACGCAGCTCCAGTTTGGGCAACTGCTCTGAATAACAAAGTGAACTGCCGAAAATTGGGAATGGCGTATCGGTTAAATGCACTCCGGGTAGGCAGTGCATATCGGACAACATCAGGAGAAGCGGCATATGTACTAGCAGGGATGCTCCCCATAGATATCTTGGCGAAGGAAAGTCGGCGACTCTACGACAAAACGTATGCAGCTGGAGAGTCTAGCGCATTTCGACGGCAGCTGGCACGGTGGGAATCTATTGAACGGTGGCAACAGCGATGGGACGAGTCCCAAACTGGTCGTTGGACATACCGCATCATTCCGGATATTCGGAGATGGTTTGAACGAAACCATGGGGAATTAAGCTACGAGTTAACACAATTCTTGAGTGGACATGGAGGTTATCGTGCTTATTTACATCGATTTGTCACGACGAATCACCATGCTGCCCAAGATGTGGTAACGTGATCATATTTGATTGCCCCAGGTTCACCGCGCACCGAACAAGAATGGAAGCGGTGGCAGACAGGCGTTTAACACCCGAAAACATTGTGGAGTTTATGCTGGAGTCAACGGATGCCTGGAACCAGGTTGTAAGGGAACTGCAAGCTATTCACCAACAGCTTAGGCAGGAAGAACTACGACGAAAACAAGGAAGGGAGAGAACCATAATGAGCCGCAGTTAAAAGCTGATCCAGCCCCGCGATGCAATACTTGATAGGAGTTCCGTGGGAAGAGTGGGGTGAGAAGGAGGTGAGTAGAAGTCTCACATAACTGCGTGGCAGTAGGTTTTGAACCTTTCCACCTTCCAACGCCGAGAAAAAAAAAAAAGACGGACAGACGGACAGAGAGACACCGTCTCGATTCTAATAAGGTTTTGTTTCACACAAAACCTTAAAAATGAAACCTGCTGTTATCGGCTTTGAAAACATAAGCGAACGGCTATGCATTCTGCACTTGCGAGACAAGTTTAGAAATATAAGCCTCATTAACGTTCACCCCCCTACAGAGGAGACTATAGAGTCGGAGAAGGATACCTTCTACGAGGCAGTAAAATGAACCCTCGAAGCCTGTCCCAGATATGATATTAAAATCATACTTGTGGATTTTAACAGCCAAGTAGGGAAGGAGCCCGTATTCATTCAACACGTAGGCTACCATAGCTTACATTAAAATACAAATGATAACGGACTGCGGATTATTCAATTAGCAATGTCAGACGAAATAGTTGTTGGAAGTACCAGGTTTGTGCAGAAAGCGGGTCACAAAGGAACGTGGGCCTCTCCAGACGGGATCACTTTCAACCAAATTGACTATGTGTTGATCGAACGCCGCCACGTCTCAGCCTGTCAGCATGTCAGAACGCACCATCTATTAGATATTCTCCCCAGCCCCATACACCCAGAACATCATTAGCTTCACTCCAGGCAAATCAGCAACAGCTCAGATCAGAGAAATCTCTGCTACAAACGAAGGAAAAACTGTTGGAATATGGACATCAGTTGCATAATCTCTTCATTGACTTTAAAATCACCTATGACAGCGTAACCAGGGTAAAACTGTACACGGCCATGAGAGAATTTGGCTGCATATCAATGAGTGTCCGGATAGCCGAGTGGTTCGAGCACAAGGCTATCGTACGGAAGGTCGCGGTTCAAATCTCACTGGTGGTAGTGGGATTTGTATCGTGATTTGACGTCGAATACCAGCTGACTCAGCTGAGAATGAGTACCTGAGTCAAATTAGGGTAATAATCTCAGGCGAGCGCAATGCTGACCACATTGCCTCCTACAGTATACTGTAGTGTATCGTTTCGGTCTTGAATGAAGTGCTCTAACACACTTCAAGGCCCTGATCCAATATGGATTGTTGCGCCAACGATTATTATCAATGAAGGCAAGACAAAGTACATGCTGGCAACGTCAGCACCAAAAACTAATCAACCAATAATATTAAACCGCACTGGTCAAACGGGAAGGATAAAGATGGAAGACTACAACTTTGAGACCGTTGATAATTTCTCCTATCTCCTATCCTATCACAACCGATAACAGCTACGATGATGAAATCCGCGCACAGTTGTTGTCAGCCAACAGAGCCTATTTCATCTTCCCAAAAACTGTTCCGCTCGAAACGTCTCCCCATAGGGTCAAAGCTCTTACTGTACAAGACTGTGATCTTGCCAGTCCTCATGTATTTCTCGGAGACTTGGGTTCTTAGCAAGAAAAATTGCAAACTCTGATGAAATCTATGAGTGATACCATGACCTTCAAGTTGTGGATAAAATTTGGCTGAATAGGTAGAAAAAGAAGACGAGGCAGAGCCTGCCTGAGATGGAGTGATGGCGTAGGGCAAGATGCCAGACAGCTTTTAGGGGTATCAAATTGGTGGACCTCGGCTCAAAACCGGGATGTCTGGAGTTCTTCATTTAGGCAGGCCTAGACCGGATACTGGGTGTTGCGCCGTTGATAATGCTGTTGAAATGCACCTCCTGCCGTGCATAGCTTCTTCTCAGACGTCAGAACAACAGGCATCTCAATCTGGGTTGCCTGAGAACATTTCCATAGACCAATTCCGGAGGTATCGTTTGCCATTTTCCTACAGGAAATTAACATCAATTTGGACTTCTTGTGTCTTTAGATGTCAAGAATTAGATTCGTACGGCAAATCTCCAAAGAGATCACAAATGTTGTTTCCATTATAGCATTACAATGTAAGGGGCTTCATGGCAAATTGCCAGAGTTTCGCCTATCCGCGTCTGTTGCAATGCATGATGTCATCTGCGTAATTGAAACGTAGCTCGATTCTTACATATCCAATGGGTGGCATCCTTCCTGTGTCGTTCCTGTTAGCTCCTTGGGCGCCCGTCGGACTCAGTTCTGGTTCCTTCGGGTAATGTGCAATAACAAGTGGTGCCAAATGTTGGCGTAACTTTGTAGTCTTCAGATCATCTCTCTCTCTCTCGGACTGGTATGTGCCTCCCTAGGACCGCAACCAGAAATGGAAATGGAATCTGCTCTGTTTGAAAGAATGCGTGAAATAAGAGAAAGCCCTAAAGAAGGCTCAGGATGGACCTAAGCCTTTAGCATGGAAGCTAAACAAGCGGGGAGCAACGGAAGTTTGCCTGTAAGAGGGAAATACTGCGAAGAAACTATGCTCGAGTCCAACAAAGGGGAAATCTTGGGAGACCGTTAACTTTGCTAATGCGGTAAGGAATATTCAGCTGATCATACTGCTGAAAGTATTTCTGGAGCAAACACTTACTCGCGAGAAGCAGGAAATAATTAAAGACCTCATCGTCATGGGGTTGTGTGCGGGAAGGAATAAGGAACTCATGCTCACTAGCACAGGGTTTCGACCAGGTCTTACAGTGGCAAACTGAGCAACGGAGGATATGGCAGACTGGCTTATTACTATAGCCCCTAAACTGGCAGGATGGACGGGAACGCAACTGTAGGCCTGAGCTGGGGAAGATATGCCAGGGGCACACATGCTAATGGTTTACCTTTCCAAAACGGCAGCGATTGAGACGGGGAGAATTTCCTCATCACCTAAAATAGTGATCTCCACACAAGGTTATGGAGAGTTTTTAGAAGCAACGAGGAGGGCAAAGGTAAACTTCTCGCGATCGCAATAGACGACTGATCCTTTGAGACAATCAGGCGTCATAACTGCCTCATCAATTACAGATTATCTGCGCACATGCACAGGTAGAAACAAAGGAAGAATATTTCGGTAGGTACATCGGATGATAAACCCCCCGATTTCCCCCAAGGAAATTGCGGTTGCCATGAAGGTTGGAATTCCAAACCACTCAGAAATTCCGCTTCCAAATCATTTAACTCGGTGGGGAATCAACTGTTTCCAGTAACGATTGTAATTTAAAATAACAAGCAGATTATAATTACAATTGACGCAAGAAGCAAAGACGTCCTTTTTCTTTGAAGAGCTCCCCTCGGAAATATTTTGGCTTCATCCATCCATAGCCTCTGCTTGGATCATGAATTCGTCCCGGATGGTGGTTCTCTGTGTGCAAAAAGGGTTTATATTAGTTTTATATAACCTGCAAAGCGCCACCCTGGTTCGTACCCGCAGAGTAGAGAATGTACACGGATAAAAAAATCGAGATAGGGCCGTGGCGGAATAAATCCCATAATTTTGCCGAAAGAGAGCGGCAGCACGGTTTGACTAGCTCGAACTCCAATTTGCGTTGGCTAGCGTTCCGACGCGACTTAACCACATGCTCGTTGGGCTAGAAGAGGAAGCGATTGGGCCTTTCGTCGATATTATAGAAGATTGTTAAAACATACGGTTCAATGAGCAACTCGTTGACCGCTTGTGGGAAAGAGAAAAGGCTAAGCTAAATCTCCTACTAAGAGAGCTTTTGCTTGGTAACCGTATGCCAAGCTACCCGCTGGGCAAGATGAAGCACTTGTTCGAGGACAAAGACTCCTGAAAAGGACACCGGCCACCCTGCCATGTCCGAATTCTGGGTTTCTGGTCGACTGCAATCGCCGGTAATATATAAGAGGTTAACTCTCGACTCGTAGCTGCCGAAGTGCCGCGAATTGGTCCAGTTGCATCGGGCAGTGGCAGCCACCGTAAGTAGAAACAGTTGGTGTTTGCGTTCGGTAGTTAGGATTAGACCACGTTATGGACCCACTTTGTGAAAAGCCTCAGAACCATTACAAATATCTTTACGATAAACTGGACACTCAGGATTGCGAGGAGATCTGTATCGACTTGCCAAAAGCCGAAACGAACGGACACAGAATATCGAACACTTCTGTTCCGTTAATGGCAAGAACAGTACTTTGCTTATCAGCCGTCGAGCCGCGACGGATAGGTGGAAAGAGCATTTCGAACAGATTTCAACTGAAGAATTTGCTCATCCTCCACTTCTACAATCATTGCCGACATTTGAAGCCTGTCAGCGCAACTGAAGTCGAGTAATCAATAAAACGAATGATATCGAGGAAAGTCACAGGACCTGACAACATCGTCCGTCTTGTTACTCTCTATGGTTCTGAATGATTGCCAACTATAAAAGACAATGAGCGGCGTATTGCGGTAATGGAGATGAAGATGTTGCGTTGGACTAGTGGTGTGACACGTTTTGATCACATCCGAAATGAGGATATCCGCGATCGTTATGGGGTTGCACCGATCGTGGAAAAATTGCGAGAGAGGCGTCTTCTTGCAGTCCAAAGTCCATTATTCTCCAGGTACTGCATCTACCAGTTCTGCAGCATAAACCTCAAGTGCATACCAATTTTCGATAATAATAAGTGCTCAACTATGTAAACTCGCTGTAAATTCAGTAAAGTCAACTCCGTCCAACGTGATTCCAAATTAAAATTTCCCAAACCTGATAAGAATAATTCCCCCAATTTACTGCTGCGCAAATGAGTTTAATTCAATTTGCATTCAAGTTAAGTGTTTGCATGAATGTATTTCACCCGCTTTTATAACTTCCTCTCCAACAATGGCAGCGGAACTAATAAAGCATCCATGCAGAAATACACCACAAATCAGATCATTCTATTTTTGCTATCACTGAGAGTGTAAGTTGACGTTAAAAAACTCTATTCTCTTGACCGAAACGTCTAAAGCTTTCTTCGTCCTTTATTAAAACTCTGTTTATGACAACACACTGTAAGGAGTGTGTTGTTTGCTTTCCCTTAATATTGCAATAAAGGAGCAAGTGACTATAAAAAAGACGGAGAGAAAAAAAGCAGAACGGCATTCACGTTCCCGGCGACATGGAAATATGAAAGGAAAGGAATCAGGAAGAGTATTGTGCAGAAGAATAAGCTCTGCTGCTTTCCCTCACGAGACGTACTTGTCCGCCAGGACTTCGCAGTTAACGTTTCACTGCTCGTGAGCTCCTAGGTCCCCATCGCCCTGCGCCCGGACTTCAGTTGGAAACGAAGAGCAGAAAAAATATTTGATTACCTTGAAAATGAAAAATGCGGAGCATAACTCCAGGGCTTAAATTTGAAAAGACAATAGTAAATGGACTGTGTGCTCTCGAAACTACAAAATGTAATTGGATTCCATGAAATTCTTTTGATCCCCGCCATCTGCAGCGCGCCCAGAGTAGGCTGACTCGGAATACACTTCCAGGTTATGTTTGCCTGGCTGCAGTCGAATTCAATATCGTTCAGTACACCTGGCCGATTCGGTTTGAGTGTCCCTGATCCACTAATTCAGGAGGTTCTCGACCCCAGGAGAGTAAGAGTAATCGAGGCAAGGAGCGCACTTCCATAACCCGCAAACCGACCTTCCAGAAGTTGGAGAGAGATGATGAGGATATCCCCCAGGGGCAGAGAGATTAATGTGTCGTTTGACTTGTCTTTCCTGCCCAAGTCACCCCAGAATTGATCGCAAGTCGTGCAATTTATAAACGTCATTACTGGGAAAATATCGAGCTGGGTGACATAGCGTTTAAAAAGAAATTAGAACTGACACAACAAAATTTAACATTAATAAAATTCTCTTGCGTTTGACACCTACGTTAAATGAACTTTAGGTTTTACCAGCGGACATACGATTTGTTCCAGCAAACACCATTCTCTGGTGCTTGTAACAGTTCAATACTTGCAGCTCAATATTTCAAGATATCCTCGGCAAGCTTGTTCGACTTTCGTCCTGTGTTCATATATTACTCAATCCCGACACAGTGAACAAAGCCCGGGCGACTCGGTCCTCCAGCAAACGAGAACGCCTAGCCCGAATGCTCCTCCTCCAACTGACTGTCATCGCTGACTCAAACAACAAGATTGAAAATAACTTCCTTTGAGTGTGCTTCGATTTGCATATATGCAAATGCGTTTTCGTTCGTTTAAACTTTAAGAATTCATTGACTAGGACACACTCGAACCCTGGAGTTGACTATGGCAGCGGATGGGAAGCGGACGAATTTAAATAGTATTTGGGAGTATCCTAATTTCTGCTGTCGTGCTGAATTTTATTGGGTATGCCTTTCTCTCTCTTCATTTCGCAAGACCGGACTATATTCTCATAAAGTTTGACTGTCCTCAATTTTCTTAGTAATATGTAAATACTTTTGTCGGAGGGTTCCGAGTGGCTTTTACGAGGTACCATGGAATGTGCCTATAAATTTGATGGCGAGCGAAGGATTGGCGGAGAGATATGATTGCATATTATGCTGGAAATCTGGTTATATGACTGTAATGAATACCTTATCATTCGGACTTAAGTCATAAAGCTAAAATGGTGACTTTAATGGAATTTGAGTAGGTTCTGGGAGAATTAATGTTATATTGAGTACTGGAGGTGAATTTAATTTAATGAAGAACAAGAAAGTATATTACCCGAAGAACACGTGCGTCAATTAACTAATTAGGTTCATTTACCACATTTGATGTGGAGACCGCCCGCTCAGAGTTCCTCAAAGGCGCTAGGCCATTATTGTCGGAATAAATCTTTCGTGTTGTTCGAAAATTGTTATTGCCTTTTCCTTACCACATAATACAAGGGCGTATCAAACATAAATGGGACTGATTTTTTAAAAAAAAAATTATTAAATTATTTCCAGATGTGTTTTATTTTACTACATATTCTCCTGACAAGGAAATGCATTTTTACCTCCGAAATGGAAGTTTTTGAATTCTGTCATCTTAAAATTTCTTTAGATGTTCTTGAAGCCACTGGCGCGCAAACGCTTCCACTGCCACGTCGTCGTCAAATCGCTTTCCTCCAAGAGCTTCTTTTAATGACACAAAAAGATGGAAAACCGTCTAAGGTTTCCCAGGAGAAAGAAGTGGGCGAGGATTTAAGCGAGTAGCACATAGGGTGACGCTTTCTGACGTTTAGCACTAAACCATTAGCAGAGCACGAACGCACCAGAGTGTCAACGTTAGATTAAAGGGAAAGGCAGTCCCCAAAGGCGACGATATAGCGGAAAACAGCTTAAGGTCATCAGCATAGGGCAAACAGGAACAAGTAAGGAGAAGGGGAAGGTCGTTGATAAAAACCAAAAATAATAAAGGACCCAGAATGTGGGGTGGCAGAGGAGGGGAGAAGGGGCGGGATATGCATCCCCCGAAAGAGGCGCGATAGGATCGGTTGGAAAGGTAAGAGGCAAGCCATAAAACAAGCGCTAGGGGAACCTTAGAGATGAGAGTTTGGATAGAAGCATCTAATGATTTACAGTGCTTCGAGGCGTTAGCAAAGTCAGTGTAAATGGTATGCACTACATGCTGTGAATTTAGAAATTTCCTGGCAATTCTGAGTGCAATTTCGCGGTATTTCTAGCGATTAAATTATTTAAAATAATAAAAACTTTTTTTTGCTTTTCGCTAGTGTTGATTTATATTTTGCAAATACCGATACCCCCCTCTGAACTGTTAGCACTGATGAAAGGAACAAATGGTTTCCAAAATACCGGTTTGTAATATAAATCAACACTAGCGAATAGGAGAAACAACTATTTATTGGCGACAAAGTTGGTAAAGTCGAACAAGTGAGAGGCAGTCAACAGTGAAATTTTTGACGACCGATCCCTGTGAAACAGGCACTATCACTATCAGCGGCAGTGACCTGCCTGGAACTAAGCGATCTAAATATCTCGGGTCAATGCTATCAGCCAATGAAAAACTCCGTTATGAAATTGCTTCACGCATTAACGTAACCTGGATGAAGTGGCGTTCCACAACTGGTGTTCTTTGGGATCGACGTAACAACGAACGTCTCAAATCGAAAATTTCCCACGATGTCGTTCGCTCTGTTGCTCTCTATGGTTCTGAGTGTCGGCCGACCATAAAAAACAATGAACGGCTTTTTACAGTAATGGAGACGAAGATATTACGTTGGACTAGTGGCGTGACACGTTTTGATCACATCCGAAGTGAGAATATTCGCGATCAAAATGGAGTTGCGCCGATCGTGGAAAAATTGCGAGAGAGGTGTCTTCGATGGTATGGTCACGTAATTCGCGCTAAAGAGAATTCACTTACCAAGATGGGGAGGACCATAGAAAAAAGAAAAATTCATGCCCAGCTCCTGGTTGCATAAAACGCGTGGTGTCCTTAGCACGCCAGAGGAGGAACAGGCAACAGATAAAAGATCACGGGGGAGCAACAGGGTGGATCTGTAGCTCAGGATACAGCGAGAAGAATTCAGCAAGGTGGTAACCAAATGAACAGCGGTTATCGGCGGCAGTGACTCCACTATAACAAAGTTGACGCAACTAAATTTTCCTTTTAGTTGCGTCAACTTTGTCAGCGCCGAAGAACTAGAGGAAGGGCAAATCACGGTCAGTGACCAACTTCATCAAGCCGAACAAAGTGAGATCTTTAGCGGAAGTTCTTCCAGAAATTCTTATCAACGTCAAACCAGAAGACACTGGGTAGACGCCAAATCCATCTCTCGAACTTAAACGGGAAAAATACATTCTGCGAGATAGTCCAGAGCATTCTACGCACGAAAGCCATGGTTTATAGCATAAAACCCACGGGATCTGGATCGCCTTGCGAACAAACAGAAGCATTTCTGCTACAATTGTGACGAACCCGAGTAGAAAGCGAAGACTTGCACGTTCGAAAAATGATATGTTCTTTGCAAAGATCGTGGTATGGAGAAAACAAAACGTGGCTCATTTTCCTAGTCTTGGGTCGTGCCAGGTCTTCATAGAAAAGAGTCAGGAAGTGCACCATTATCGACACGCTTCAACCGAGCATGAATAGGAGTACAACTGCTCATGATCTAATGGGGCAGATGGTATAACAAAGAAGACTTGACTTCCTGGTTTTCAACAAGCAATGCCGACATAAGATTTCACCACCTTCGAATTCCGATATATCTGGTCACGTTGTAATCGCGATAAGGGATACAGTCAACTTGCGAGTGCGGGGCATGGCCGAGGAGGTGGGTTGAGGTTGCCATCTGAAGTAAATTTTTGGAGTATTTAACTTCAAATAAATCGATACCCGTTTTTCCGGAACATGTTCGCCGCCTTGGACAAGAACAGGATTCGAATTAGGCAACGGAGAGTTCTTATTGGAGGAGACTTTAACGTCCGAACCAACCAGGTTCATGAGCCAGACGAGTTGTCGAGATGAGCGCCAAAACGGAACTTGTTGTCCTGAATATTGGTACCAGTGCGCAATTCTTCGAGGTGGTGTGGCATATCGTGGCGCTGGTAAATTGATCCCATATTTTAGGCTACATTTTGCAGATATTGATGTTCTATTTAAAGGATCGCGCCCTGTACTACGAGGCCCGTGATGAATAACGTAGAATGAGGACCGCATCAGTCGCGATTCAAGGATCTATTCTTGATGCAGACCTTTGGAATGACTATTACCATAGCCTGCTACCAAGCGAGTTGCGTGATGGATGGCATCTCGTCGAATAGGTGGATGATGTTGCAGCACTAATCACAGTACGCACGGTCGAGCAAGCTTAGCGCACACTGGGAATTGTCATCCAGTGAGGCAGCAGCAATGAGAATGGATTGTCGTTAGCTCTGAAGAAAGCCTAAGTGCTGATCCTAACGAATGTTGTCAAAGTCCCCCTTATTCAAGTTAAAGGAATGAGGGACTTGTCGAAGCCGGTCGGCGCTTCATATTTATTTCGGCATTATGACAGACACAAAGATTAGCTTCTTTAAGCAAAATCGGAACACTGTAGAAAAGGCTGATGGCCCATGGTGGAGCACCCCTCATCCAGTAGGCACGGTTTACCAATGTCCGCCCTTCTTTACAATTCCGAAGTATCGACCGGTACCCTCGGTAGGGAGATGTCCTGGCGAAAGGCTTTACGAGTTGCGTCCGCCTATCATACCGCCTATTAGTCAGCAATGATGGTGATACCAGGTGCTGTTCCGATCGGTATCCATGATGCTGAGCGAAGGTTTATATACTCATACCTCAGAAAAGGAGAAGGAAGAATGAAAAAGTCGTCGCTTGTGATAAGTAAGCTCGCACTCTCAGCAATTCTAGAAAAAAGAATCGAGGTTTTGACGGAACGCGCATTTCATTAATAACGTGCTACCAAAAACACTGTCAGATAGACTATTACATAACTTATTTACTCAGCGGAAGCGAACATTCTCAACTTTACGCAGGTGTACCATAAATCCAATCTGTTACTGTTGGCCAACTGCATTTAATGCAAGAATATTGTGGATTATGCTTGTCACACCTTTTACTTCTGCAAGAGGTGAGAGTGCCATCGCCATCACCTGTTGGCAGAAGCGTACCAAGTGTATCCGTACAGCATAATTTAGCCCAGGCTGTAGAGCGCGGGCACGTGGAGAAGAGGGGCACACTACACTCAATGCATTTTTAAGGTAGAAAACAGTGAGGCGGATAGGAGAGACGGTAAGGTAGCTGAAGTTCACTGAAACACTTGGTGATGCTTTCACAATGAATCGTTTAGTATCTTAACTGCAACATGGAGGTGCTTGACCCGGTAACCTGTTTGAGACAGCAGTCCGGCTCCAACAAAACCCCTTCACGGGAACATCGAGGGGTTTGCACAACCTTCAAGACCTCTTGTAGTGCTGTTTACGGTAGCGAAGTAACTGGCGCATCTTTTCCTTCCCTCACCAACGCAATAATGCAATTTCCTTCCACGGTTCGTATTACCCTGTATTTCACGTACTTTATTTTCTCTCGAGTCACAGATAGAGGCACTTTTGATGGCATTGCTTTCTGGGACAGGTTGTATAGAGGCTATAGCATTTGCTCAGCTAGAAAGTTTTCCCAATGCTGGCTAACGTTTGGATCACAAAAATGAATTTGAGGACGGGGACAGTTTATTCTCTGCAACTTGATGCAGTAGCGGGAGGTTAATGATCATCATATGATGGCCCCTTTTGAGGTTAGTGTCACCACCTACTTTTTTACGTAAATCCAGATGACAACTGGAACCCAAACAAATCTTTTAGCAGGCTTTGTGCTCTAACAGTGTCCCAGCGATGACCGGTAATAAGGCGGTATCTCCCCATTGAATGTCCAAGAGAGGTGGCGCCAGAGCCCACCATCAGGGTCCCAATGTCACACCTTGAGTTGAATGTAATTACTCCTTGAAAGCATTCTTCTCCTCCATATCAGGGATCTCCGTATTGTGGCGTGGTGTTGCACAATTGGTAGTTTCGTACCTTGACCAGAATTTTTCAGTCAAAATCTGGTTAGATTCTGGCCCTTGAATTACAGAGTATACTTTCGGCAGCTGCTGGCAAGAGTCTGACCTCGGATTTTCACCTACTACCACTTAACTGTCCAGAGTATAAGAGCTCAGACTGCAGTAGGGAGAGTAATTCTCCGCAGAGTCCCACCAAATCACGATTAGACCCAAATTTCTCAGCCTTTATTGCAAGCATTCTCGATCAAGTTGAAGAAAGGTAACGTTCTCGGGGCTTTCCTTGCGTCTGTTGTGCAGGATTAGCAGAGCGATCAGAGTCCTTTTTCAATAGCTAAAGGTTCGGAGCGCGGCGCTGTTAATGCTTCGGCAATAGGAAAGTTTTGAAATTTCTAGGTTGCCAGCTTGCGAATTTTTATCCCTCTTCTTGACATTTGGGACAAATAGTTAGACTTTGAGAATATTCTAACCTTAGCTCAATACGCAGCAAACCGAAGTGCTCTGCACCTTTTTATACCGCCTGGCTAGAAGGGAATAACATGGAGAATGTATAAAATCTCATCTCATGTCAAAAATCCGCATAAATGTTGCGTACATGAGGGTTATTTTCCGGTAATCTGAAAAAATTTGTGATTTACTTTTTTATAGTAACATATCCCTTCCTCCAACCTGGGATCAATGCACATATTTCTCCTCTTAAGCTTTGTTACATATGAGGCTTCAGCTGATTATATAATATTCCCACGACTGGAGATCAATTATTTGGCATCTAACTTTGCATACTTGATCAATGCTACGAACTTTATGATCTGATGTCCACCCAGATTAAAGTAGTTTCTTGCTTCGCCCGGATTTTCTTAATTTGGTGGTGAAGAAATGACCTTCAGAAGAATCGTTTTTTTTTAAGAAAAGCATTCAAGAGGATTCAATGTATGCATCTGAGTGTTAGTTATTTGACAAATGGCGTCAACTGGTCGTTTAATCTCTAGACCAGGTAATCAGGGTTCTCTTTTGTTGCGTTGGGTTGTACAACAAAGTCCCACCACATCACTTCGATTTGGTCCAAATTTCTCAGTCCTTATTGCAGGTATTTTCGATCGAAGAAACCTAATGTTTTCGGGGCTCTCCTTGTACTTGTTGCTCGGAATGGGCAGAGCGACCAGAATCCTTTCTCAATAGCTAAAGGTTTGGAGTTGTCCGAGTCGCTGTTAACCCTTCGGCAATAAGAACGTTTCGAAATTTCTAGGTTGTTGGCTTATAAATTGTTATCCCTCTTTTTCGCATTTGCGATAAAAAATTACTACTTTGAGAGTATTCTAACCTCAGCTCAATACGCAGAAAACCAAAGTGCTGAGCACCTTTCGGATACAACCTGGCGAAGAGTGAATAACTTCAGGATCACTCACAAGGCCATTCAATATCAAGAACGGTCTAAGACAAGGAGATGCTCTATCATGCGTCCTCTTTAACCTGACCCTGGAGAAAGTGATTTGCGATGTAGATGTCAATGCAAGAAGCATCATTCTCTTCAAATCCACCCAAGTACTGGCTTACGCTGGCTATATTGACATTATGGGAAGAATAACCCGAGATTTACAGTTTACCTTAATCAAGATCCAGCAGGTGGCGGGAGATCTCGGGTTGCACGTTAATGGGGGCAAGACGGGGTACATAGTGGCAACGTCAGCGCTAAAGAACAAAGAACCAACAACTTCGAATGGCACTGGTCAAACGAAAAGTACAAAGATAGGAGACTACAACTTTAAGACCATTGAAAATTTCTCCTATAGCGGGTCGAAAACCCACAACCGATAATAGCTATGACGATGAAATCCGCGCACAGTTCCCGGCTGCCAAAAGAGTCTATTTAAGATTGCGAAAACTGTTTCGGTCGTAACGTCCCACCTTAGCGTCAAAGCCTTTACTTGACAAGACCATAATCTGGCGAGTCCTTATGTATTCCTTGGAGACTTGGGTTCTTAGCAAAAACTGTGAACTCTTGACCGCGTTTGAGAGAAGAATCCTCCGAAGATTTTTTGGCCCCCTGTAAGAGGATGGACGATTCGGTAGGTTACGTAACTATGAGCGATACCACGACCGCCTGGTTATGGATAAAAACCGGTTCAACAGGTTGCGGTGGGCGGGCTACCTAATCCTTATGGATGAGGATGATCCAGCCCGCAAACTTTATAAGGGCAATATCTACGGTAGAAAAAAAAGACGAGGCGGACCCTGCCTGCGATGAAACGATGTCATGGGTCAGGACGCCAGCGAGCTTTTAGGGATGTCAGATTGGTGCACCCCGACGCTAAGCTGGGGTGTCTAGAGTTCCTTACTAAGGCAGCTCTAGAGCGGCTACCGGTTGTTGCGCTATTGATGATGACGAAGAGCGATTCACTTCCATATAATAGCACCTAACGATGGATACTTGGTGAATGTTAGGAGCTTTATTATCTGCTGTCCACCCAGTTTAAGGTGGTCTTCTGCGTCTTCCAAACTTCCCAAATTTGGTGGGACCTTTAGAAGAATATTTTTTGTTTTAAAAAATTCAAGAGGATTCAATGCGCGCATTTAAAATTTAAACTAAATTAGGAGTCACTTGGAATGAGGTCTGGGACGGCTGCATTCCCGCCGTTTGATCCATGAAGCGCCGACCATAGCCGACACTGTAATAAAACTTTCCCCTTCCTAGAAGGGAATTGATTGCATTCCATTGTAACGAAGCTTGACTTAATAATTCATCTATTCACCGTCCAACGCAGACTGCAATATGAAATCAATAACACGACAAGGCTAGGTATATCAAATTCACATATTTAATGCATATGTTAATAGGAATATCATAACGAAATTTAATAGTCTCACATAATGCTAACACTCGTTCACAGAAATAGGTTGCGTGCCCATATCTGCACATGCTTTCGGAATTCTATTATTTATAACTATTTCATGCATGCGCCGAAGGACATACGTATGTTTACTGATACTGAACTCCGTAACAACGTCTACATACATAGCACATGTGTTATGTTTTCAATTTTCAGAAAATTCACATCATGTCATCCTCGTCCATTCAATACCCCTGGAGTTGTTGCTATTTACAGTGAATTTAATAAGGACACTATCATCCGAGATTGCATTTCAGGGTTTTAGAATGGCACTATCGTCGTCGAGTCGAAATTGGTATGAAATTTAATATGACATCCCTCTATGTTGCTAAATGCACAGCTTTCGGCAGACTTGCATGTATGCACCGGACGGTAATAGGTAGTAATGACGATCTGCTGCCAGCCTGCATGGCGACGAGGAAATAACGTTACAGCTTTAATAGAACGTTATTACATGATGAAACAATCAAGGAGGGCGACGAACATGACGCCTTACAAATCTCCTAATTTACGTACGTGGCAGTGGCAAAGGCAAATGTGCACTTGCACCAGCACATTGCCAGGCATTATATCGTCGAGTCTCCAACTTATGACATAAACGAACTTAAAGTGGCATAGACGTCAGAAGAAATGAGTGTGCTAATAACACATCCTCGTAGATTCTGGCAACGAGGCCAGGATACGAGCAGTGCACACCACACACTATACTTTCATATGGAGCACACATGTTCCCTTGACGGCCCTTTCGAGTCATTCACTAATTTACAATCCTCGACAGTTATGTTACACAATCTCGCTTCATGTCGACAAGAACCCACATTCGAAATTTAGATTACGACAGTCCAGAAGTCCTGCAACGAGACCGGAGTACACCATGCCAAAATTATAGCATATCCCGGCCATTGTTGATAGTGCAATCGCTATTGATATATTATTTGACTAACATAATACCGGCTGCTTGCAGAGATTAACTCTCCAATTGGAGATAGGACGTTAGTTGGAGGATCTGAATCAATAAGGAATCTTCTCATTTCGTTGCACTACGGCATTTGGAGGCAGAGGACTGTATGAATTTGATGAAGACGTATCTGAAGTTTTAAACAAATAGAATTTCAGTACAGGTTGCTACAGTTACTATCTAAGCATGTACTATACGTGAATAGTATGCTGGAGGGTTTGTATCCAGCTATGCAGAAGAGCTGTCAAATATATCTGGGACTCAAATGAAAAGTCAAGTGGAGCGGAAGTATGATGCAAATTAACTTCAGTAGTAACAGCAGCTAACAGAAAGCTACATTTGTTTTCTCAAATAAGAGGTCCAAAAATGATGTTAAATCTTCCTTGATAGAGATTTCCGTTCAAAAACTGGCAGTTTAAACCACATTGACCTTCATCTGATTAGTTTGACTACTGTAACCGAAATATTATTAGTCTGTCGGTAGAAAAGAGCCTAAACTGCTTAGAGCTGGAAATTTAAGGCTCACCACGGTTAAAGAACGACTTTAAAAGCCTCAAGTTCTGGCATTCTGCATCATCAAAGTGCGATAGTAGTTGGGCAATCAGATATTGTGAATCTTATGTAGGAAGAACTAGGTGTGCTTCGTTAGAAAAACTAATGTAAATAAACATCGTTACTTGGTCGGCAGTTTCACGGCACGGAGCGTGGAGATTTAGACCGATTACAGCTGTAAAGCCAACAATTATAGGACCAAGTCTTCGAATGGTAGTATCACCTTATCATATTCGTAGTTTACTACTACAATCACGGTGCTCAAAACATCAGTACGAAAGCTAGAGAGTTTGATGGGATCAAGCAGTGCACTGCAGAATAGACTGAGGCGGAATATAGTCCCCTGGAACCGACCCGTCTCGATGGTGATATGTGGCTTTCCATGAACCAAGCCTCTAGTCCATCAATACCGTTAGTGAGTGGTGATAGCCGAGGAGATCCTACTACTAACAAAATGCTATGGATTCAAACTGGGGAATCGAAAACCCCGACTCCAATCAAGGGCGAACCCTGCCCGTTGGATAGTTTGCAGTGGGGGGTAGTAGGCTGTGTTCGAACGAAACCTTATTATTAGCTGGTCGCCCCAATAAGTAAGTTTGACCTTACCGTACTACGGCGGGCCTCCTAGCTCGCAAACCCATAGAAATTAAATGAATATACAAACAAAAGCAAAAAGAACTATAACCAAACAAGTCTTACCGCACACAAGCAAGTCAACCAAGCAAAGGTAGCATCTCTGAAACACTGAGAACAAGCTGATTACGTCCAAAAAGTGAGAAGTTGGGACATCGAGAAGTGGATCCAAAATCAACATTGGAATACTGCAAGGACTACAACCAACAAAGATCAATGCTAAAATAAAGAGGCAAGCAAAAACACGTCTTAGGTCAGTATTTCATGGTTCATGCCTTTATCTGAGGGAACATCTGAAACTTGAAGCAGCCCTTAAGAAGGTTCAGGACAGACCTAAGCCATTTTTACCAAAGCCAAGAAAGCGGACATTAGCCCACATGCAGAGGATGCTTCCAAAAAACCCAAACCTGAACCCAAGAGAGGGGAAACTCAAGTAGATCAGAGGTATAGGCAGGAGTCGGAACGCCCACCATTAGCTATGCTAGTACGGTCAAGGCCATTTGAGTCATACTGCCAAGAATGTTTTCCGAGCAAATGCTCACTCGTGAGTAGCGAGAAACTATCAAAGACATCGTCATCAAGAAAATGTGCAAGGAATAAATTGCGAAGCGTGTGTCCACCAGGATACGCTTTCGACCAGATGACATTCTGGTGGGCTGCGCGACGTAGGACACTGTGGAGTAGCTAAGGACTATAGTTCCTAAATTGCCAGTTTGGGAAAGAGAAGAACTGTTGACATGTGCTGGGTGCCACCAAGAGAACACATGCTGGTAATGTTTCTTCTTAAAACCGCACCGCTAGGGACGCTAAGAATGAAAATCTCCATACGTGATTATGGAGAGTCTTCAGAAGTTAGGTGGAGGGCAGGGGAGGTTCTTCACGAGCGAGAAAAGAAAAGCTGCCAAATAATAACGGACCTAATGGGCAGCACTAAGGTAACCCATATAAACCTCCACCACGCGAAAGCTGCATCTACAGTAATTGCAAGCGCAAGCTCCAAGGAAAATATTAGAATAGTGCTAGCTCAGGAGCTCTGGGTGTACCCAGTCTGGAAGGAGGAATTTGAGACCCCTCTTGCAAAAAACGATGAGCTTCCACCATTCTCAAAAGTAATTTAAAATATATATGTCTTTCAGAGTTCCTGACCGGAGACCTTGTGGCTATCCAAGTCTCACTGGAAGACGAGGGAGCACTCGAGAGGCATTCGTGGCATCGGGCTACTTTCCAGGAGACGACGTCCGGATCACATAGGAGCTACGTAGCTCAGCTGCGATGCCAATGCCCATCACGTAATCTGGGGTCTGGTCAATACCTTCTTATTTATTATTAGCAGTTATAGATATATAACACAGGCAACACTCCAACGTTCGTGACCAGCACATGACAAGTGGGAATAATCTGATGAACGAGCTAGTCAGCAATTGGAGGGTGTCGTATGAACCCTCTATGTCCGACCACAGAATAATTAGAGTCGATATTGACATTGTAATAAGGAATCCCAGGAGAACGGATTGGAAATCTTATGGAACAACATGGCTCGACCATAAAGGGGCGCTGAAATCAGAAGCGAACTGGGACTAGAAGCAGTGGTGAAAGACCCCAATGAAGTCGTCATTAACGCATATGAGACCAGCTGTCCGACTAAAGCAGTTAAGTCATTAAGGGATGTACTTTGGTGGAATAAGAACCTAGCCAGAATGAAAACAAAGATATGAAAACTCTTCAATCGAGTAAAATAGAACGGAGACTGGTCGAGATTCAAAAATGCACTGACTGCGTCTAGCAACGTAATCAGAGAAGCAAGACGGAACAACTTGAGAAAATTCTGCGAAGAGGGGGAATTTGCATCATGAGCGGATATCGGATAGCAATCGACTCAGCTGTAAACAAGTACCTAGGTCGAATCAGCGTAATAATCTCAGACGAAATTTATTACTGAGTGCATTACCTCCTACAGTGAAGCCCATAGTGTTTTACGTAGGCACCTGTCGTGAGACTTAATCTTAATCTTAAACTTAGTCCTCTTAAGACACGGATTGATTTTGTGACCATAATCAGAGCCCCGCTGAGACAAGCAACAACGGTACCAGTCTATACCAAGTGCATGGCTTAGCATTCATACATCTCTACCGAACTATGGAGTACGGCACCCGTGTTGATACGCAACACCACGTCGAGGCCCGAAGGTCTCTTCTCGCTTGAGTGCGACCACAACCACCATGAAACTCCCACTAGGGGGGCCAACCGCAAATAAGCGAGCTGTCCTCACATACAACAGGAGCTCACCCGAAGTATGTGAGTCCAGGGGCTTTCCCGGTTTCCATGGTACCAGTATACCCCTGGTAAGGTTTCGTGACCAATTTGCCACTTCAGATGAGTCCCCGTGCAGACTCGGGTCTGATCGCCCTGATTAGGTCTTTGGAACATTCGCCTACTGAATCACGGCCGGCAAACCAAAGTGATTACAGCGTCTCCCGGTGCCACCACTATGGAGGTTCTCCTCGACCACTTGGTTTTGGTTTGGCCGATAGGGTTGCCGCCTCATCTTCCTCGCCGCCACCTCTGAGCACCTGCCTCCTACAGTGTACTGTAGTCCTGTGGTACACCGCTATTGCCTTAAATGAAGTGATCAGACATCCCTTAAGGGCCAGATCCAACTGGATTATTGCGCCAACGATTATTATTATTATTACGGGCAAACAGACTATAATAAAAAGACGAAATCTTCGGAAAATGGATTAAGATGGATTTAGACGATACAAACTCAATTAGAAACTCTGAAGGGCATACCTTTAGACTGATTATAGGAACTTTTTCCTATTAGCCGAGACAAATCCAGTAAAACGTTTTCCTTCAAGAATGAAGACGGGTTAGACTTCAGGAATTTCTAAGAAACACCTAAAACTTCGGAAGCGAGACGTTTGGAGCATATTCTGAGCAACAGGATGGTGAAAGAGACCTTTCAAGGCTGTGCAAAGGCTTTAAAATAACTGATTCGGTAAAGCTGGGCTCCCTTAGAAAAGCGGATGGAGTAGTCTCCAGAATTGAGTTAGAACAAACTCTCTTAGAAGTGCACAATGCAAAAGAACAGATGGCACCAGTGGGAGGGATAAAATGACCAGTTTCTGCAAACCTTTAAATACGAAAATATTTCAAGGGAAATGGGAACAATACGGAGGGGCTTGTATCAATGAAAAAAACAAAAACTGCTACACCTACCAAGAGATAATAATCGATTGCGAGTACCTAAATGAGGTTTAATATTACCGGAATACAAGGAGCGCTATAAAGAGGATTACGAGGGGATATGAGGATATACGATCAATATTACTAGTTTCCCGGTGGAATCAGCAACCAAATTGACTACCGCGGGCAAAAAAAGAAAAGGTTGGGTTGTGTCCCAGCTCAGGTGGCAAATGCCTCTGGTTGGTTAGTTTCTTAAGGGCATAAATTAATTGCATCTATATCTATAGCGATTCCGCACCTCCAAGTGCAACAATAACACAATATGAAGAGTATGCTAGACACCTTGGTGTTGGTTGCTAGAGACGATAGCCCTAATTTAATTGCCGCGTGGCCGAAGTACCTTTAGATGCATTTTTACCTTTCAATAACAATCGGCCCTTCTTTCTCGAGAGCGAAGATGCAGAAAGCAGCATCGGAAGGCACAACCGAACTGGACAAATTAGAATAAATGGCCAGTCTATTGGGGCTTCCGGGGGAAAGCACTCCTGACGGCTATAGTAGGAAGTCACGAGTCCAAGGGAATCGCTAGGGAAAATGAATCAGTTGCTCTGACGTGAAAGGATAGCATGTGATGGTACAATGACACGTCGGCATCTCCACTACAGTGGAAAATCAAACTATTGGTGGAATTAGGAATCTGGACTCTAAGATCACTATATCTGTGAGCGAGGAGGCTTTGCCAAAGAGCAAGTAATCTCCGTGGAATCCTTAAAACAACCATACGAGAAAGTAAACAGAACAGTTATATGTGGTTGTGTCTCGAGGCAAACACGAACCTTTGGGGTACTGCTTACAAAGTTATAGTGAATAAGATCGTGGGCAACAATCTCTCCAATCGACATGGCCGAGGCTCTTGTTCAAAAGAATTACAACTCTCCTTCGTCTGCAGGGAAGGGTCACAACCAACAATTCTACATGATGTCCTTTCGATCCTCGGAGTTAGCGTGGGCAATATTATGGCTTTCGACGAGTCCGACCTACGGTCGATACGAGAGCAATGTCGTAGATTTGACTCGGGAGGCAGTGGCTATGGCAAATACTTAGGCCACTTTAGGGGTATAAGTACCCAGAAACATGGATTAATCCAGAGATACCTCCCGGTGAGATTCCGCATTGGTACACCTGCTTGGCTTTCACGTGCTCGACCAGTCAACGTAGTTGCCAATAACACAAAGGTCGTAGATTTGAAGGAAGTCTATATCATCGGTACGAATGGTTAAACTAAACTTGGCGGTTGAAAAGCGGTTTTTATTACCAATCTTAAGACAATAATACCGTCAAAACCAGGGTGGGAAATCACGAGGTTGTTTCAAATTTTCCCTACTTTCTTTCATAAAAAATGATGTTTGCTCATTAGTTATTAATTCATAATATTTGCCGAAAGTCGTCATTATACAATTCTAACAATAGATGCGTATTCTTTCCACTTAGGACAATGCCTGCGATCACCAAAGAGAATTTATCAGGTATTTTTGGGCGACTAAACCACTGACTATCTCTGATGCAGTGTTTTAGCCGATTCTGATCATAGTAGTAGTCTTTGTCGTCGTGTTCTGATATATCGATGAGCACAAGTCCTGTGGAATGCCCACTGTAAACTTTCATGCTCCAAAATGGAAAGGCCGACTTCCCAGGTTTAGAGTTGGCGAGACGATGTCAATGCTTTCAGCCTTGGATTCAAAAGACTGGCGGTTATGGTTCTCTTTAAATATTTCAGATTAGAGTAAGGTAGCCCTTGGTTCTAATGTCAATATAGTGAAAGCGATTTTCTTCCTAGACTACTATCTTGCATATTTAAGACGACCATCATTGTCTTAAGAAATAGTGCATATGTGCATATTTGAATGGACAATCAATGTAAAGATTCGCAGCAATTATCGAACCTCCTGACATAATTTGAAGCTAAAAGAGGATGATACCTTTCCTAGGAAGCACAAGGAAAATGAGGATAGAAACTGTGTCACAGTCTCATTGGAAATCGAATAGACAAAAAATAAAAATATGGAGAAGACATTGGGGGAATGCCCAATGGACCACAAAGTAGTCACACGAAACATACAAAACTGACCGAAAAACTGAAATTGCAGTAGTTGGGTTCCATATTAAAATGAGAGAAAATCTCATCTCAAAAAGGATCAAGACGACTTATAGTTTCATCCAAGGTAGATTCAACTAACTTCCTTCATCGTAAAAAACCGTGCCTCGCTTTGATAGAGTATCAATGGCCGGCGGCCATGAGGTTCCGATATAAGGGTGTATAATTTTGAACTGCGACCAATCGCGAGAACTCTGACATTTTTACCAAGCTCTAACTAGAGTCTGGCACCCGTTCATGCTGTAACCGTGGAAAGAGTTTTGACAGACGGAAATAAAATACCTTAGAAGTATTTTACATATAATAGAATATAAAACACGCAACAACTCCAGTTAAAAATGAGGCCTTTGGAAAGCTGAACTTCAGTCCCGTTGGTATTTTTGGATTCTTGAGTTGTTGGTCATTTAAGATAACCGCACAAATGAGGTTTCTAACAAAAATTTACTTTATATCAGACATTGTTGTATACCTGAAAACCTAAAAGCGACTAAATCCTGGGGATTTCCACCGTGAAATCTGTCTCTCTACATACACCTGTTTTTGCTTAAGAGAGCTCCGCAGTGAACCTTTGACTTGAGACGGGGTTTCTGCTATCTGAAGCCTATTGTGGAATCTTACTTTCAATGCGGGTTGTATTTTGAAAGGGGCTTACTCAAACAAACCGTTTCCGAGGTTGATATTTACAATCTAGACGAGAGAGACTTTTTTGTAGTGATTTTTTTTTATCTAAGCGAATGGGCTGCCATCGGTGATACTTTAAGATACACTAATGAATCCTGAATGATCCTTTTCTATAGTGAAGTGGTAGATAGAGGACGACATACCGCTGCGATGCTATCCACACGTATTTGAGGAGAGGGGTCAGACCAGAGACTCATCTGAGTGCTGCTACAAAGGCCTCACCGGAGGTTATCCAGTACCATGATTCTGGTGGCTCTCTGACATAATATGCTTTAGAAGAACTAAGCATATATTTGAAGTTTTGCTTTACAACTTCGGGCAGTACATTTTAATTGCGGCACTGGTGTTAGATAAGCACTGGTATAAACGCTGAGGCACTCAATGTAACCCTGAAACCCTGTGCTACCCACGGCGAAGCTATGATTGTAGTCTTATTCCATGATTTATGCTTATACCGTAGACACTCAAGTTAAACCCCATGGAACCCCATGTAGGTACCTTTTACAGTCGCAGCCCGACAATAAAGCGAAGCAAGCTTGGAAGTAGAGGTAAGCCAGCCAGTCAAAAGTAAATGCAAACATAGAAGAGAGCAACCTACATTCAAACCCGAGGCACTTGAATTGGGAGGCTTACGTGCATCTACCTCAATCGCTGATTAATTAGACTAAGTGAATTTGATAACGTTGATCTCGATCTTCACTTCATTGTCCAACCATTACCTTTTCAGATGCTTTTGAACTCTTTCGCATCCACGATATAAAGATCTCAAAGCGTCCGAAGAAATTTTTTTTTCTACCGGAGTTGATACTATCCGAAATCTTTTTTGTAGTACAGTAAATTCAAGAGGGAGCTAACAATAGCCCAGTTTCTTAGTTTCTGAAATTTGCGAATGTAGAATGCTGTAGGTGTTCTTTTTCTTTATTTATTTAACTATTTCTGAGAGGCAAATTGAGTCGAATATAAACAAATACCATTCAAAAAAAATGATGATCCAAGCCGGTGCCATCACTCCTATCAACTCCTTAACATCAACACTCTGAAAAGCTATTCAAACTATACGAACAATTTTGAGTGGGTGCCAAGATGTTGAAGGGTCCTTTCTCTCAACATCGAAACGGAAAAATCAGCAAAAGCATCAAATGGCGAAAATAGAATTGCTTGCTACTTTGGTGAGGTATCCAAATTCGAGTCTTTCACCATATCCTTCTTAAATAGTGCTTCCATCTCCGAGCACAACCGAAGAGACAAATAGCGGAGGTTCTATTCAGTGAAAAGCTCCTTATCTTTCAAACGCGCATCTTTGATAAACTCGAGCTGTTACTTAACATCATTTACGTTTCGACTACATAGAAGGGATGTAAACGATGTGTAGACCCGCGACGGGCTCACATACGTCCACCCTTATCACTCGAACCAAGCAAAGCAAAATGAGTTGCCCCTTCCATCACTTTGACACTAAAACATGCAAAAGTGTTGAATGCAATTGTAGCCATTGAAATGTGCATAAAGTGCTCTGTTTGCAGCTCTAATTAGTTTTGCTCATAAATAATGAGTGTACACACACTGCACGCTGTGTGCCCAGAGTCCTTTGGCGTTCCCACATAAACATGTAGAAATGTCTGGGTAGAGTTAAAAAATGAGGTGTCCTGGCATGAATTACAGTAATGGCAAAAAAGGAGGACACGAAATGTGGACCAGAAAAAAAGGAGGGAATAAACCAAACACTACATGAAATTTACATTGCAGTGACAAGGGGAACATAGTTCACATCCACAAATCCGCCATTTAAATTCCATCCCATATTTTAGCCATTAAAGCGACCAGATGAACATGATTTCGGGATTTATTCCAACGAGTTCATGCTTGGGAACCGGACCAAGTAATTAGCTGGCTAATTCGCTCAGCTGGAAATACCTACTCCTCTGTAGTGTAGGAAGCTAGGAAGTTACAAAGATACCTTGCCTTTTGCAATAGTTTCCTGTCGCTTTCCGGTTCTGAGTATTTCATTTTACACCACCGCCGTTTAACCACTCTCCAGTGAGTTGTAGCTTATTTAACTACCTAATTAGCTTATCTAAGCCTAGGCCAAAGTAAATGTTAGCAATCCATTATCCGGTTAGTGCTTCCTGCCCGGCAACTCAATTGGTGTTGTCAACTGGAATATTTGAAAAGTGGAGTAGTTGACACTTTCAAGTCTGGAAACATTAATCTTGACGCAATTCAGATACGTTGAAATGGCAGGGACCAATTGAGTTTTACCAAGCAGTAACTCACCACATGAGTAAAATGAACTCCATGTAAACGTATCAACGGTGATGATGCTTTCCTTGTGCTTCTCCTTTCTGCTCTTTTCTTTACTACTGCATACCGAATTTCAGTCCAGAGACAACAAAGCTAACCGTAACAAGCCTTGGATTCACATAAAACTAACACAATTAACAGCTGGCATCACTGGCTCTAGCAAAGTTTACGTATCGAACCTGATTCTATCACACTAGTCTAGACACCATATCCTTCCTTGTCCACTTTAGCGGACTACATCCCAGCGTGCTCAACTGGAATAAAAAGAGCCCATGTCGATTAGATTATGTCCCGTAGTAAGAACCCTTACCCAGATAGTCAGCTATTCTTCCTCAACTGCATAGATACCTTTATCTGAATAATTTATATTACCGACTATCGATCCAACCAGCTACAAGACTGAGAGTGGACTTAAGTGTCCTTTTCCTTGTAGTCCTTCTTTAGACTTAATTTTCTGCCAAGATACCTTAGAATGTCTAGGTACGTGCGAAATTATTATGTCCCCTGCTAATTGGCGAGATAAAGTTAAGTGCGAATGGTGGAAGGATAGCAAGGATGAGTCGAGAATGTAACTATTTAAATAAAAACCATTTAAATGTAGTAGCTCCAAAGTAGTAAAGATTTTGCTTTCATGCAAATATTCTGTTATAAAAATGAATGCAGATAAACTAGATTTGGTACGGGATTCATCATGTGGGAATGCTAGTTCGCAACTCGAATCATGTCAAAGAAAGGAGGCGAAACTTCAGGTATGAAGGATTTTTAGGTGTACAAAGATTCTTTTGAAAATACACAATTGGTGGGGTATGTGCATTAAGTATGTCACACTATTCGCTTTAATTCGATTCAATCTCTTAGGGTGCGGTAAATTTATGGAAAAGGGAGGATTTTGACGTTCTATGTATTTGTTAACATAAGTAGAATTTCTACCAAAATTTTCAGAATCATGCTCTGCATTCGACCTCTGTTGCTGCAAAAAATGTTTGATTCTGTAACGAACTTGGGGAGGTGTCTAGAAAATTTGATAATCTTATCTTTAACTTTACGTATATAAGCAAATATCGGGGTGGAGAGCATTTTGAGACCTAAATGGTATATAGAGATCCCATGTTGGTTTTTCCAGATTGAGCAGCTTTTGAGAATCTGACCGTTGATTTACCTGGCCACTTTATAACCAACGTCAAAATAAAGAGCTGCTTAAGAAACTACTAGCCAAGGTCTAAGATTTCAAACCCCATATGGCGATATTCAAAGAAAGAAAAATTTACACCCCCTTTTCGCATGTATGGGGATCCCCTCTAAACTCACCTTAGGACATTTTTATTTCCTATGCACGCGGGCGTAATCATTTCTGAGAGAAATGTATATGATAGACAGATTGGACAAACGGATAGACAGACGGACAGACAGTAAAACGATTTTATAAGGTTTTGTTTTTCCATAAAACCTTAAAGAGATTGGCCAGAGCATAACCGGGGCTGGAACGCAAAGGTCACACTTCACTTTCTGCGTAAGTACTTAAGTAGCCTTCATCCAGATCAAGCCGGCGGCACGAGACCTTGGGCGGCACATTAATGAATGTAAGGCGAAAGCAGCAACAACATCAAATAGTACAGGTCAACTGAGAACGATAAAGAAAGGAAAATACAGTTTTGAAACCATTGGTAATTTCTCCTTCAGGCACGGCTGTTTGCTGCTAACAGAGCTTATTTCAATCTACATAAATTGTTCCACCCGAAACGTCTCGTGATAGGTTCATCGCTTTATCATACAAAATAATGCCCGTCCGAACTGGCCGCATCATTAAGAAGAATCCTACGAAGAATTTTCACCCCCCGACAAGATAATAGATGATTCCGTAGCGCAAATAACGATGAAATTTATGAGCCGTCCGACAATCGTCTGGTTGTGGACAAAATCTGGCGCAACTGGTTGAAGTGGGTGGATCACTCAACCAGTATAAGTAAGGATGATCTAGCCCAGAAAATCTGTGCGAGTGATTCTTACGGTAAGAAAAGAAAACGTGGCAGATCCTGCGTGAGATAGAGTGATGGCGTAGGCAAAGGCGCCAGATGATTTTTTAAGGATATATAATTGGTGGACTACCGCCCAAAATCGGGATGTCTAGAGTTCCTTACTAAGGCAGGCTGAAATTTGATACCGGTTATGGCACCGTTGAGCTTTTCATTGCAGTCACTTAATATAAAGGAAGTAATTTTAACTTAGTACCTTAATAACCTTAATAACGGTGAGATTTTCGGTTAACCTCACATTATTATTCGATAGCCCATGTTGCCTTATCTTATTTGATGATTCCTGAGCAAATTTATTGGCCGAATTGAGATTGGACCACACCACCCCAACAAACTTTTTTTTTGTTCCGGCCCTGAAAGGAGCACGATTTGCATCCATAGAAGAGATCCAATCATCCGTGACGAAGAATTTGCGGGAGGTCCCCGAACACGCCTAACAGGATACGTACAAGTCATGGCATAGTCACTGGAAAAAAATATTTGCATTACTTTTGGAACACACCTTGTAAATGTAGCTCTGCGATTTTTCCATACTTTCGGTTGGCTAATTTCTGAAAATGACACCGTGAAATAAGTATTCACCTTTTAGCAAAACAGTTTTGGAAAGTACTAATCAGAACCTGTCATTTGACACCATACCTGTCTATATTTGGTTAAAAAAAATTACACCGTCCTTTGCATGTTCTTACTCAGTGCGGCAATTCACAGTTCCAAACTCTCCACCAAATTTTGTATACCCAGATGTTAGCGCTTCTGAGGAAAAGGGCATCAGACAAACAGACAGAACAGTTGCCAGATCTCCTATCGGGCGCGACCTCATTCGTAAATATATGTTCATGAACTTTCTTTTTTGACTATATATGGGAACGTTTTTGCCCATTTCTGGTGCTTGGACCAAAATGGCTGTGGGAAAGATACCCAGAACATAGACCCACCAAGGAAGAAGAGAAGAGGACTAAACTTACGGTGAAGGGACTCGGAACCCCACTTCTGGTTGCATTTGGAAGTGCAGAAGCATGCGGCTGCAGTGCTTCGGTGATAGACAACTTCGCCACCGTGGCATATAATGTTAGAATTGATTTAAATTTGGGGGAAAAGGTAAGGTAAAGTTCAATCAAATGTGTTATCTGCCCTCTGAGACAGCAGATTTCATTTAAGGTTCTATAAGTGGCTCATATATAGCCCCTGCATGAAGGCATGCACTAGCAACTTAGATCGATCTGATTGATGTAGAAGCTCTGGGAAGAAAGATTGCACTACGAACCCCAGATGCCTATTGTGCGAGAAGAAAGGGTGTCATAACCGGCATACTGCCGGAAGTGGTAAATGTGCGACTAAATCAATCAATTAATACAAGCGGCCCCAAAGGAAAGGGATCTCTATCTCACAGAATGCAGTGGTGAAGCAAGTGGCACATCGATTCCTAGAAGATGCACATTCCCCAGTAGGAGACCCAACTATCAGCAGAATTGTAAACTGACTAGCTTTTGAGTAAGTGAATAGCAAAAGGATGTCCGCGCACAAAAAGAACATATATATATAGATCTCAAAATGTTACGGCAATTCCTGCAGTAACCACAGACAACCTGTTGTTGATCCGCAATAAAATAGGTGACAACAAAGCTCCGCTCTCGACGGGAATACCGAATTGGATCATAACCTTGCTTTCAAATAATAATAATAATAATCGTTGGCGCAACAATCCATGTTGGATCAGGGCCTTGAAGTGTGTTAGAGCACTTCATTCAAGACCGTAACGGTACACTAGGAGGCAATGTGGTCAGCATTGCGCTCGCCCGAGATTATTACCCTGATTTGACTCAGGTACTCATTCACAGCTGAGTCGACTGGTATCCGACGTCAAATCACGATACAAATTCCGCTGCCACCAGTGAGATTTGAACCGCGACCTTCCGTAGGACAGCCTTGCGCTCTAACCACTCAGCTATCCGGACACTGCTTTCAAATCCAGAACAAAAATGCTACACGCATTGGCATTGTTTTTGAAATATGCACACGCTCCTTAACAATACACAACTAACCTAATGCTCACTTTCTCCAATCTGAGGTTGAATTCCCACGATATGGCTGGTTGGTAAGGTGAATTGAGGTGCTGGGATGAGAGGCTTAGTGCATTTGGGTGAATTAGTTTCTGATGGGATTTTTACTGTAAGATTCCAGTCCAAGTTCAGGGGCATCACAATTGTTCAGACCTACGCTTTCTATAAGCAGTTCAACAGAGGCTTCTTAAGGTGACATTGGGATTATCGTCGCTGATCTGAATACCAAGGTGAAATCGGGCATTGCTGTGGGTGTGTATCGATGAACATAAAAGGCTGGGAGTAGTGTTAATGGCTGCAATGGGGAGGGGGACTCTGAACAAATCATGTTGGAGTTGCATAGCTATGCAGTGTAGCCTAACAAAAAGCATTCCACTATTGCGTTGGTCAGGAAAGCATAAGATCCCGCAATCAGTTCTGATTTCACCACGGAATACTGGATTAAGAAAGAGCTTACCGTAAGTATTCGATTGCCATGTCAGAAACGTGAAACGTGGCCCCCGCATTCACGATGACGAGCAGCTGTAGAGGTAGAAAGAGCACTTCACCACAATTCTGAATTGTGTAACCTACGATTCCACTTTTCGTGAATGAAGTGGCACGCCCCCGTAACACTGCTTCTCTGAACAGAAAAGAAACTACCTAATCTGACATCTTTCCCAATAAGTAAAAGAAGGGTATAATCATTAAGATTCGTAAGTTCGGCAACGAGAGGGATATTTGCAACACAATAAGGAACACCTCGAAAACAGAGAGCTGCCCTCTGGATACTCCTGTTCTGCACACATTAACACTCTCCGAAGAATTGTCGAGCAGTTTGGGGAGTTTGGATTATCGTTCCACCGGCTCTTCATTGATCTAGAGAAGGCTATCGACTGCCTGAGCAGGAACTGTATCTGGAGTTCGCTACCACCTCCTGTTATCAAAGTGGTATACGATGACGCAAAGTGTCGTTTCCTGGATCCAGGTAAAATCTCAGGTTGAAGTTCGCCAGGGTTGCATCCTGTCACCGATGTTCCTCTTGTTATCGGTGACGTTCTTCAGATTTGCAGCATGACAAATCATCGCATTCTGCCTATTAACAGTAATCAGCAGAGCATTAAAAGCGTTGAAGCGTTGTTTTTGTCGACCGCGGCACCGCAGTGAATGTTTCTCAACCCATTAAGACCTTTTGCCATTTCGTTCAAAATCTGGAAATGCAACTACCTCAAACCCAACTCAAGCGCTTATATGCTCTGTGTATAGTAGCACACATGGAATGGTATATGTAAAGTAACTACAACTGTTCCGCAGAAATTCCAACTTTATACCAACTCAGGTAATCCGGGTTTAGGCAGTAACTATTGGATAACATGGCATGCGAAAGAGTTAGTTATATGTGGGGTATTTACCAGCAAACATAAGTAGCGGATAGATGACACAACTGACAACTATATTTCACGTTATGCATGCAATGCAATAAGCTATCTGAAGACGGAAGATGGAAACTATATAACCCAGAACAATGGAGAAATAGTGCAGAGTCCTCTGAAAACGGTGCCGTGCACGTAGATGTGGTTGACGCACTAACCCCCACAGAAGTGTTCTTGGCAACCATATATATATGTTGAGCGCCCGAAGCGATGCAAGGAAGAACATCAGAAATTTACGAAAACTAAAGCACAGGCAGGTTCGAGTTGTACAGCGCAACTCCACGCTTGAGCTCCGAGGAGCTCTCCCACTAGGGGGCCAACCGCAAATAACCGGGTCGAGAACACATCCTCCAGGAATTCTCCTGGAGCATATGAGGGCCATCCCGGTTCCCATGGTACCAGATAACCTCCGGTGAGGCTTCGTGGCCGAAACCACTTCAGATGAGTCCCTTGTAGACTCGGGTCTGATCGCCCACCTCGAGTACGTGGGGAGCCAAAAAGGGATTAATTTATGTTGGTAGGCAAGGCTGACGGGCAGCGCGGAAGATTCCTCGTGATTTGTTCCTCTGGTAGAGTTTAATAAAAATCCCGGCTGCCAAAAGGAAGGTGAGGTGATGGCGTCGAAGTCATGGTGATATGTGAAAGAAACCTTGAAAGAAGTTATTACCCGCTGTCAGTGCCATCCTTCGTTAGGATCGAAGATGTGGGATAGCTGAGCATGAGCTGGTAAAATAAATGGCGATGGTGGTGAAGCTACTTGTAGTAGGTAGATGGAAGCGAGGACGTGTGTGGTGATTGTCGGAGGGATGCCATTTATCAGGATGATCTGTGGCGCTGAGTGGTGCTACTGTCGGGTGAATGTGAAGCATATATGCTAAACTCATCTTGGTTTGAAGTTTCAGTTAGATTGAAGTTTCAGTGCACCAATGTGGAGTGGGTAAAGGATGTTGTGACGCCAGCTTTAACTTAACCTTCGCTGGAACGTCAGATGGAGGTGGCTCAGTGCTCGGCGTAATGCTGTCGCCCTAAGAAGCAGTCTCTCAGTACTTGCAGAATAAGATGCAGAGAAAAGCAGTTTGGAACATTTGTCGATGATCACAAGATCATCCGGAGACGACCATGAAGACGGAAGACGGAAGACCTCCGCATAAAATTAAAAAAATTAAATTACGGCATCATTCTGTGTGATGATTTTTATTGTAGAATTTATACATAATTGGCACCCGCGCGTGGATGTAGTGTTTATAGGAGTGAGACTCAGAATCTCAGGAAACCGACAATCTTAAACTTTTAATATTATTGTTGGCAAAACATACGTATGTGTATATCGGTGCTTGAATATCCTTCCGAAATAAAGTTAGTTGGACGCGATTCTAGTTGCTTTGTTTAAGTCTAACCAATGAATTCTTTTTAAAACTGGAGCCAACAAGGCATTCTGAATATAATAATGGTTACTTTTGGCCTTTTCTGTTGACTATTAGAAATATCACATGAAAACACTGAAAGTTAAAGATTTTAATTGAAACAAGTTCACAAACCCAATTTTCAGTGTTTGTTTGGACAAAGGGTGTAATCCTGGATCTTGGCGGATGCGAAGTAACACCGCTGCATGGGGTCAGTGGGACTAAATTGTTCTTAGCGAGTCCTTACGTTACATGGTTTCTTCTGCGATCAATGCGTAGGTCTCTAGATTGCACTATTTGTGGCTTTTATGAGAAGTAAATACGGATGTTTGAATCAGTCATGAATAGATTGACGATACGCTTCCGCCGAGTCGGTACCTGCCCTAGCCCTGGATAAAGCCGAAAGCAAATTGTTTTGGATACGAATCAACACAGCAACCACAAGCAAACTAAAGCATGACTTTCCCGCTGCACACTTGTGAGAGTTGAAAACTAAACCAATCTGTGCTTTTCTTTTCCGCTAAATTCCGCGGAGCTTTTTCCGTTATCAGAAATATCAGAAAAAAAGTCAAGACGAATACAAATCACAGCGCATGCAATCCACTCAATGGGCCTCCCTCGGATCACATCTACACACGCACGTACTCTGTCTAACGACACCACTTCACTGTCTGAGCTTCACTTATAGATCCAGTTCCTCAGCTGTTTCTCCGATCAGCCGGCCCCCGGTTCCGCTAGCCTCTGCAGCCAAAATGCATCCTCACTCGCCTCAACCAGACCAACCGATCAGTCTGCATTTCGAAATATAGGACCCAGTCAAGTTTCAATACAAGGTCAATCTTTCCTTTTGTCCGATCGTGGAATATTCGGAATTGTTATTGTAATCAAATTGACAATTTGTATATAAATATATAAATAAGTTTAAGAAATTTCTGGGAAAGATGATTTTTTTTTTAATTTTCAATGATTCACGTAAAGGAATGTCGGAGATGGGAAAACGAAAGTTGTGGGAAGCATATGGGGATAAGATAAGGGGTTTTAAAAATGGAAGAAAAGGGAAGAATGATGATCCATGAAAAAAGGGAAGGAAGGACTGCACCAGTCGCAGAAACCGGGACACTCCAAGTGGAAGCGGTAATTCACAAGGTTTTTTTCGACGCTGGTGATATGGTTTGCCTTGCTTGCTATAGATAAACATAATTTTAACGTTTAGCTCCACTATTTTAACTAACTCAATAGGTAAAAGATTCCATAAATACCTGGAGCTCGGTGTTGGTGGTGTCCTTAAATACTAATATCAGAAAGTAAATTGGCTGCTACCTTGCCATTAAAAACCGCAAATTTCAAGCTAAATATATAAACTTATCTACACATTCAAACCATTAATATGCTATCTATATATTTAATTTATTAAAAAAAATTGACATTTTGATAGCTATTATTTTATTTAGGTAAATTGAATGACACCCTGATATAGATTGTATCACTAAATCATTGATAGAAATAGATTACAATTAAATAACCCAAAAACACGTGAAAAGCATGATTCCCGGTTGTTTCCCAACACAAATAACAGGTGAAAATTAATTCCATAAATATGAAAGCATAACTTTCGCCCCTTAGCGAAATACAAATTTGATAAAATGAAATTTCAAATTGGAAATGGCTGAAAATAATAAAATAGTTTAATTATTTCATCAAACTGAATAAATTAAATGTTAGCCAACAGCCCAGCAACTGGCTTCAGCTTGTCTCAAATTTCTATACATTGGATAAATAAATTATTTACTTAACTACCGGGGATGGTGCATTTGACAGTTTGGGGCGGTTTCGATATTTCGTTTGTGGAGTTTACCCATCAGCTCAATTGCACAAAATGTACATAGGAACACATATGCGTGGACATGCAATAGACCCTTCTTTTTGGAGGCTTTTATTTGATTTAATGGAATTCTATTCCAATTCAGATCTCCGCAGATTATTTCAATTTCTGTGAAATTCCAAGGGTGAATTGCCAACTGCTAGATTTTTTCCAGTTCCATGAAAATCCTATTTTGGCCAGGGATAACTTTTTAGGATTTTTTACTCCATTTGGATAAAAAACACATGTTTTGTAGTGTGTGTCATTTAAAGTCTCCTGCAATCGAAATGTCTGAGTAGATAAAGGCTTTTTGAACCTAGTTTCCATACATACATATATAATCCGCTTCGAACAAACGTGATTTAAATTCCATACAAGGGTAGCGATTTGGATTTGGATTATACCACTGTTCTCCGAAGGAACAGTATCCACGAAAAGAAAGCAAGCGCCTACAAGGATCAGGACCATTGATTTCTTGCCATGAATATAAGAATATGTAAATAATGTTGTAAAAAGTTTTTCATTCATGGCAGCAACTCATATCAATTTTTCAGCCCCAAGACTATTCCAGCTTTCCTATTTTACTGTTCGCCTTTTTGTGAGCACTCATAATTTCCAGGACATTTATTCTTCGTACATTCAACTTGTTCAAGCTCCGCATCCGCATCCACCGCTGCCAATGTATTGATACAATATTGACGGCAGATATGTTACGTGATTTGAATTACCTTCACAAATATACAACGGCCAAACAAACAAGTTTATAGTCCAACTTGAGAATTTTACAGCACAATAAAGAAACAATAGAGCGGGGCATATATTTCGTGCTACCCAGTCGGAGATGGGGATGTATGACGACATCATTGACATGTCGCATAAAAGGACAACAAAAGTCCTCGGATCCCAGTTATATATTCTGATCCTGTGCTAATGTTCCCTAATAACATTATTTGTATTTGCTAACAGAATTGACGAAGGGTAGCGGCTTTTGGGAATTTCCCATGCAACATTGAAGGGTTTTTTATAGGAGAAACTTGGGATTGACGTTAACAAGGTGAGTGCTGGCATTCTGAAGTTTAGAGAAGACGTCAGAAGTATTTTCACTCTATTTGCCAGCAAAAGTTACATAACTCGTATAAAGTATCTAAAGCTTAAGTTTGGAGCGTTTAATTTTACGAGAATATCATGAATCCGGAAATTTGTACGTCACAGTATTAGGAAGGTTTTTATAGTAATGTAGGAGTTTGCCCGGGAAACCCAAGGATAAAATCAAGATTCGTTTAATTAGGAAATTACGGGATAAAAATATCCTAAGCAATCAATTTTCCCTATAGGTGCCTTACGCAATTCTACAGTTAGTTAAAAAAAAATCTCATAGCTCCCAAGGGGAATAACCGACTCAGATCTAAAAAGTAAAATTCAAACAGCAACAATTCAACTCCCCCAAAACAGGCATTTTGCAGCATCCAGTTAATGGAAGAAGATACCTATTATGATGACATAATCCTCTTCATGACAAAGCTCTTTAGGATTTCGAAGGTCATAAAAAACTGAAATCCGGATATTTGAGAGCTGTTCGTCATGTTACTCACACTCATGCTTGTTCGCTATTCATCCCCTTGCGGCCAACGGTTTTGCCAGCAGAAAAGCCGAAAATTTTTCGGATTAAAAAGGCATTGTTACGTATTGGGATGCCTTGGCAACAGCAGTGCAAATGGAAGGTTTCGAAAAAAGTATCTGAGTGATTGTGGCTTAGACAAGTTGCTTTTAATGGCAACTGTGAGGCGAATGCTTGGGTGTACAAGCAAATCGTTGTAGTTGACATGAACTACTACACTAGGCTGATAAATAAAGACATTTAAAATTAAGATAATTTGTCTTTAAACTGAAGGGTAGACTGATGCAGAATATAACTTCTGAGCAAGAAGACTGTATGCAGATGATTCAACTCTCAGCGCATGTTTCAAAATTTTAAGGTGAAGAAAAATCATTGCACATCCCCCGACCGCGTCGGTAATTCCGTGAGGTAAACTCCTCGCATAAGGTCTGGTGTTGGTGCCGCATATGTCATGTAGTGCATTGGCGTGCGCCCATATGGTTGGTTGCACATGGCTACGGGCAGTTAGCATTAAACATTTGTTTATGGCTTGTCACATGGGATCGGGAAACATACACAAGAAAACCATCTGTGCCATCGAGACATCGACACATTGATACGTTAACTACATGGGTCACTTGCCAGTTAGTTACCTCGTCCCCACCCGATAGATTCACAATGATATTCCGTGTCCGTTTGCAACTGGATTTGCTCCTCCTGTATATACTATGAGGTCCTAGTGATACCTGCTCATCTCAGCGAGTAAGTTTGATGTTATCATGGCGATGAGGTCTAAGACGTCGCCGACCTTTTAACCCACATACTAGTCGAATTCATACGAATGAAACAATAGAAGCAACAAATAAGCGGAGCATCACTCGAACTGGTGCATTGGTTGGAGATACATCCCAGCAGTATTGGCCAGCCGGAAAGATCAGAGCCGACGAATATAAGGTGTCAGAAAGAATGGCAGGCTTGGTTGGCACAAGAGGTTCTTAACTGACTTTTCTACCCATAACATTTCGCAAATTTTGCGATGCGCACGATATACTGAAGAACGAATATAACGCCAAGTTTGCGTGTTGGGGCTGCTCGAAGAAGAATACATTAGGATAGCTGGGGGCAACAGTATCTAAATTGCCAGGCTAGAAGGGGGCAGAACTGTCGACATCTGCAGCGGATAGCGGATAGATCCCAAAGGTGCAACCATGAAGACAGACCAACTTCCACGCCTTGCAAATGCCAAAAATGGTGATCTCCACTCAAGCAAAGTGAAGGCAAAGGAAAACTCCCCACGGTCTCAGTGAATGATCGATTTCTAGAGGTGGCTAAAATTAGCAAGTGTCGTGCCTACTAAAGAATCAGGCATAACCTGGAGAGTGTGCACAAATGGAAACCGAAGGAAAATACTTCACAGGGCATATTGTTATTGCTGTTATCTTCATCGGTTGCGCCATTTTCTTCTGTCAAAGGCCTAATTTGGATGCGGTCGCGAGATTTTCAAATCACCATGCAGCATATGGAGCCATCGTTGCTTCGCGCCGCCTTTTGATAATTTCCCATCAACTTCCGTGTTTAGCCGAATCTTGGCAGGTGAATTCTCGTAGTATGAACTACGGGATACCAGCATTTCGTGCGTCGGCAGGGCGAGTTACGCCACTAGTTCGACGCATCACCTTCGTCCCTATTCCCGCTGGGCGGTGTTCAGTGTTTTTATAGTTGACCAACACACACAACCATTGCAGTCAATTCTCTCTTAAGGCGTTCGTCGATACGTCGATCACAAGAACACCAGTTGTGGAACCGCCTTTCATCCAGGTGGCACCAATACGTGGAGCAATTTTATAACGTAATTCACCAAAGGCTGACAGCGTTGATCCCAGATAATTAAATTGCTCAGTAATGGGCAGGTCATTACCACTGGCAATGATAGTGCCTGTTTAGGATCGCACGTCCAAAATTTAATCCGAGACCATGTTGTATGAAGCAATAATTTTGTTTCGGAACAATTCGCTCTAGATCATCTTTGCTATCAGACACTAGGAAAAGATTATCTACACAAAGCAGTGAAGAGGGTGCTGCCCGTTGAATGTCCCCTGTAACAGTGTCCATAACAAGAACAAAGACGAGTGGTGATAAGGCGCTTCCTTGACGAACAGCGATAGAGACACGAAGCGGTTCTGGCATTCCCACCACACTTTGAACTTCATTTTTCGGACTGTGCTAGAATAATTTAACCCAACCCACGAGTTATTTTGGTACCAGGTGTTGTCGTAAAGTATACCAAAAAACTCAAAAAACTTCATGGTGTGGGACAGTAACTGGTAATTTGCACAGTGTGCTGGAGTACCTTTCTTTTCAAAATTGGAACGGTGGTGTTTTCCTGCCAATTCATTTAGAAAAATGTACTGTGCCACAATGTTCGGTCCCAGCTCTTCGCTTTAAAGAGCTCAGATGTGTTTTTAGGTCCTAGCTTCCTGGAGAGGAAATTTTGCTATTTTTCATTATTCAAGCCGTTTGCCAGCATTGAGATCGTCACCAAGCTACATCTGTAGTGAGATGTAAATTTTGAAGGATAGAATAGTTCCGGCTCAATAACTCTAGGTATACCTAGAGCAGATCTGCAAGGTGAAGTACACAGATTACCATTTATTCTTAAAGCGTAGATACCTACCGTCGAGGTGATTATGTCCACGAATTCAACCTTAGTAATATGTAGGTTAGGAGCACAAAATTTAGTAAATACATCTGACAAACACCAAGGCTAGTCAGGAAGTAGCAAGATTCGGAGGAAGCTTCTATGTCGGATAACCGATTTGACGATAATGGCAGCAATAAAATAGTCAGAAATCTCAGAAAAGCAGATTTGGGTTCCTGTGAGTGGGAAGTGGAATCAGAAACAGACTGGACCAGCAGATAACAACAGTAGGCCGCAGCAGATTCTACATTGATTCCTATGAGGACGACTGTCCAATGAAGGTTATGACGGAACAGAAATCTAGCTAAGTTTAAGACGGAGGTAAAAAAAACTCTTGTACCGGCCAAACTAATCGGAGACTGATCAAAAGGCAAAAAATAGTAAAGACAAACAGAAATACGATCAGGGAAGTAATGTGGGTGTACCTTCGAAAATTCTGTGAGGGGTTGAACAGGCTACAGAAGCATCCACTCTGCATAAGCTTTTAGCCAAGATAGAATAATGCCCTCTGTATGTCTGAGAAAAGAGGATGGAACATTCACCAGAAAAGAGAAAAGAGATCCCACTGTAGAGGACAGTTCCACTGTCTCTGGCAGCCCAATAACAGATAGAGGGTGGAAAAAAGAAAATTAGGAATGGACAAAGGAAACTAGAGTAAACATTTAAACACGGGAACTTTTTATTCCTTTAGTGCATGGCATTTTTCCAGCGCTACTCTAAGGGGCATAGAAATCAGCCTATGCTCCCTCTTGAGGATAGTAGCCTTGGAACACACACCAAGGGCACGTAAGCAGGAGAAAGTTGACATCTGAAAGAGAGTAAGGAATGTGCTATCCGATGCAATAGCTATCATGAAAGTAGTACCGTATGCGTGTTTGCGTATCGCAAATGTTTTCGGCAACACATCGTGATACAAAATGCTTTATCCGGGAGAAAATCAGGAGCACCTTGGCCTTCTGACCGCTGATGTGAAGTTTATTAATTGACAAACTCTAAGAAGAGAAGAACAAATACTACAAAAAATATCCAGGGTTACGCTGACCATTTTTTATTAATCTGCAGGAATACAATGAGGAAACTCGGAAATTTGGGCATTGCCAAAGGACTACGATGCACGCAATCCGAGTTTCAAGAGGACTTTTGCTTTGGGTTTGCAACCATGGCGCAGTGAAAGCGATATGTTGATACAGTACTCATCACTGATGGATCAAAGCTGGTCTGTAGAGTCGGTGCAGGTATTTTTTCGGTTGAAAACAGTGTAGTCGAGCCGCCCAGGAGGTATTGTGATGTAATTGGTAGCTGGGGCATGATTGGAGCTCTAAATGGATCATAGCGACTTTGACCGGCATTCAGGCGATCAGTAAGGCTTAATACTCAGTGGCGACAACCTACAGGCTGTTAGGCCGGTGCATGAACTCAAAGAGTCTGAGTGATACTCTCAAAGTCACGCTCCTCTGGATTTTCGATCATAGGAACGTAAAAAGGAACGGGCGAGCCGACAGACTGGCCAGGCGAGGCTTGGATCTTGACAGTCCCCCTGTGAACGTAGCAGCATCTGGCGATTGTCAACGGTGGAATCGTCTTACACTACTTAAGTAACCGCAATAAGCAAGCATTAGATAGACTTTTCAAAAAGATCTTTGGTTGTAACGCATGGTAGCTCCTATCCTTCGTAAATGCTATGGCCTCGCTCTAAAGAAGGATAGATTCTGCTCCTCTTGCCCTCCCTTTATGATTCCACGGCTTAAGAGTTTGTACAGCTAACTAAGCATCACCTTCTTAGGTAAAGTCTCTATAATTCAATGTACGCCGTTTAAATTTGTTGTTCAGGGAAATACCAGGTCTTTAAAAACGATCTACAGAAAGTGAAAAACCAAGTAGTGTGATTCACATCCTATATGCTAATATGCACAGAACAGCAACTAGCTACAGACTAATGAGCCAGATAGTATGAGAAGAAGAGCTGGGTTTTTTACGAATATGAGGCCATAACCGAGGAGTTAACTTTGTCTTGGTTCGATTTTCGGGAATAATCTTTTTCAACTCTTACCTTACACTTGATTAAGCTCTGTCAGCTAGAGAAATGATCGGTGTCATGGAGGTTTGGATCCTAAGTACGGAAGGAAGAGGGGTCAAGCAGTGCACCGCAGGATAGACTGATGCGGAACATAGCTCCCTGTGGCCAACCTATCTTCCTCTAAGGATGAGTTGTCTCTCCTCTGGGACGGTGTGTGCCTTTTCAGGGGCCAAGCCTCTCGTCTACCAAGACCGTTAGTGAGTGGTGATAGCCACACCCTGTACGAGGTGACCCTACTATTAACAAAACGCTACGGATCTAGACTGGGGAGTCGAAAAACACCTCCCCCAATCCAGGGTGTCATGCGAACCGTGCCCATCGGATAGTTTGCAGTCGGGGGTAACTGACTGTATTCGAACGGAGCCTCACTGATACCTGGTCGCCTTAGTCAGTAAGTTAGATCTTACCGTGCTACGGGGGGCTATGGCACGGCGGACCTCTTAACCCCCATACTCGTGGGAATCAAATGAGTACAAAACTAGAAAAGAAAACAAAAACCAAAAAAGCGGGGCCCCGTACCGCACCAAAACTGGTTAATCATGCGGAGGCGCGTCTCCCAATTACTGAAAGCCAGGTGGCTACACCCAAGAAGGGAGAAGTTGGGACGTCAAGCAGTGGATCCAAGGTGAGCATTGGTATACTGAGTGGACTACAGCCAACGAACACCACTGCTCAAAGAGCAGGGACCAGCAAAAGCACGTCTGAGATAAATATAACAGACGTCAGGAAGGAGACAGGTCTCAGTGACGCCGAGGTTAAATGGTACCTGCGCTATCTGAAGGAAGGCCTGAAACCAGAAGAGGCCCTTAAGAAGGCTCAGGACAGACCTAAGCCATCTCTACCGGGGCCGAGAAAGCGGGGAGCAGCAGAGATCAGCCCGCATGAAGGGAATGCTCCCAAAAAAACCCAGACCTGAACCCACGGGAGGAGAAAACCCGGGCAGGTCAGGAGTGAAGGCAGGACCCAGGAAGCCCGGCATTAGCTATGCTAGTGCGGTCAAGGGCATTCGACTGGCAATACTGCCAAAAAGGTTTCCCGAGCAAATACTCACTCGGGAGGAACAGGAAATCATTGAGGAACTTGTCTTCAAACAGATGATCAAGGGTTGGACGTCGAAACTGGTGTTCACCGGGATATGCTTTCGACCAGGCCTTATACTGGTGGACTGCGCGACGGAAGGTACCGCAGAATGGGTTAGAACCATAATTCCTAGATTGCCAGGCTGGAAAGGGATGGAACTGTCAACATGTGCTGGAGATGATATACCAGGAGCCCATATTGTGACAGTTTTTCTCCCAAAGGCCGCGGCAATAGTAACAGAAGACCTTATGAGACTCCTAATTGCTCGGAATGAAGATCTCCATACTCGACTATGGAGAGTCTTCAGAAGCAAGGTGGAGGGAAAAGGTAAACTCCTCACGATTGGGGTAGATGACCAATCCCTAGGGGCAATTAAACGTCGGAGCTGTCATATCAACTACCGATTTGGCAACATACCCGTGCATGTGCACAAGGAAAAGCCGAGGAAAGAGACCTCGGAGGAGGCATCGGGTGAAAAACTTACCGAGGTCCCTGAAGAAGTCTCGGAAGCCATAGAGGCGGAAAGAACTGGATCAACCAAGGAAATAGACTGCTGCCCAGTGAAGAGCTGAAGCTGGACGACCTAGACCTAGGACTCCTAGGGTTCGGGGTGGACAGCGACGCGCAGCAAAGCGCCATGTCAGAGGAGGAGGGTGACACTCCGACAGTGGAGAAGAGCTCCAAACAATAACGGAGCCAATGACCAGCACTAGGATAGCCCAGATAAACCTCCACCATGCGAGAGCTGCATCTGCAGTGATTGCAAGGGCGAATTCCAAGGAGAACATTGGAATAGTGCTGGCTCAGGAGCCCTGGGTGTACCGGGGGCAGGTTCGCGGTCTGCAAGGAGGAGACATGCAGGTAATTTGGGACTCCTCTTGTGAAAAACCAAGAGCTTGCATAATTCTCAAACGTAATTTAAATTACATATGTCTTTCAGAGTTCTTAACCGGGGACCTTGTGGCTATCCAAGTCTCATTGGAAGCCGAGAGGAGCACTCGAGAGGCAGTTGTAGCATCGACATACTTCCCAGGAGACGAGCTGACGGAGTATTGAGAGGAGAGGGCGTTACCACTTCTTCTCGGCTGCCATGCCAACGCCCACCACGAAGTGTGGGGAAGCAGCGACACTAATCGTAGAGGTGAGTACCTTCTCGAATTTATTCTTAGTAATAAGTTAGAAATATACAACGTAGGGAACACTCCAACATTTGTGACCAGCACCAGACAAGAGGTACTAGATATAACTCTAGGAAATACCCTAATGAACGGGATGGTCAGCAGTTGGAGGGTGTCGGATGAACCCTCAATGTCTGATCACAGGATAATCAGATTCGACATTGAGGGTAACTCCGAAATAAAAAGAATAATAAGGAATCCCAAGAGAACGGATTGGGAATCCTACCCAATGCACCTGAGCAACAACATTGCCCACCTTCAAGGGGGCGGTGACATCAGGAGCGAATTGGAATTAGAAACGGTGGTGGAAGACCTCAACACAATCGTCATTGACGCATATGAGGCCAGCTGTCCGGCCAAGACAGTCAAGTCATCAAGGGATGTACCATGGTGGAACAGGAACTTAGCCAGAATGAGAACGGAGGTACGAAAACTCTTTAACCGGGCAAAACGAACCGGGGACTGGCTGAGGTATAAAAATGCACTGACTGCGTATAGCAACGCGATCAGGGAAGCGAAACGGAACAGCTTTAGGGAATTCTGTGAAGGGATTGAACAGATCACAGAAGCAACCAGGCTGTACAAGGATGTAGCCAAAGTCGGGGGAATATCCTCTGTCTGCTTGAAAAAGGAAGATGGTACATTCACCGAGAATGAGGAAGACAGGGTACACCTGCTTCTCAGAACTCATTTCCCGGGGTCCTACCCCTCGGCGGCAGGCGACAATAATCTGCCTGACACCCCAACAACGAATAAAAGGGGAAGGAAAGAGAGCTGGAAACTAGCAAAAGAGGTATGCTCAGAAGCTAGGCTAAGATGGGCAGTGGGAACTTTCAAACCAATGAAATCTCCCGGAGCAGATGGCATTTTCCCAGCACTTCTCCTGAGAGGCCTAGGAATTATCTTAGAGTCTCTTCTGAGGGTGGTAAGGGGGAGCATAGCACTGGGTTACATACCAAGGGCATGGAGACGCGCAAAAGTGGTCTTTATTCCGAAGGCGGGTAAAAAGGATCCTTTTCACCCTAAATCTTTCAGACCAATCTGCCTAACATCGTTCGTACTCAAAACGGTGGAGACGGTCATAGACAACTATATTAGAACTAACGTTCTAAAGCGTAGTTCCCTACATCACTGTCAACACGCTTACCGGGCAGGAAGGTCAACTGAAACTGCTCTGTATCAGCTGACAGAGGTACTACGGGACGCCATAGAAACAAAAGAAATTGCACTGAGCGCGTTTTTGGATATCGAAGGAGCATTCGACAACACATCGCACACAGAGATACAGGATGCCCTGAGCCGCAAAGGAGTGGGAAACACCCTGGCACTCTGGATGGGCAAAATGCTAGAAAGCAGACAAATAGAGGTACAAACAGGTACAAATTCTATTATCATGAACACCACTCAAGGCTGTCCACAGGGTGGAGTACTATCGCCGCTGATGTGGAGTATGGTAGTGGATGAACTCCTGGACGTGTTAACTAATACTGGAATACAAGTCCAGGGCTACGCGGACGACATTGTTCTAATCTGTAGGGGCAAATATGAACATACCCTATGTGATAGAATCCAAACGGGATTAAGGGTTACTAGTGCCTGGTGCAGGAAGGTGGGACTGCGGATCAACCTAACCAAAACCACCATAGTACCATTCACTAGGAGGCGTAAGCTGGATCACCTGAAAGCCATAACATTACATGATATGGAGGTGAAACGAGAAACAGAGGTCAAATATTTGGGAATCACGCTAGACCAAAAATTACGCTGGAAGACACATGTCGGAAACACTTGTCGAAAAGCCACGAGGGCTCTGATGACTTGCAGATCCATAGCAGGAAAAAAATGGGGTTGCAGCCCGAAGATACTGCTTTGGATATATACTGCAATAGTAAGACCAATGATTACCTATGGAGCGGTAATCTGGGCAGAAAGAACCCAACTCAGCACACAAGCCAGGGAATTACATAAGCTCCAAAGGCTGGCTTGCGTGTGTATCAGTGGGGCAATGAGGATATGCCCAACGGCATCCCTGGAGGTCCTTCTGGGATTAACCCCTCTCCATCTGCACATACAGATGCAGGCAAGGAGATCAATATTCAGGATGGCCGGTAGTATGAGTGAGGCGGGGAGCTGCCTAAATTGAAGGAAGATTGATATCCTTTCTAGGCGGTATCCCGAATTACTGATACCGAGGGACAACATGACAACGAGGTTTCACTTCGATAAGAAGTTTGAAACACGTTGGAGTAACAAGGCAAACTGGGAGAGCGTGGCTGCGACATACGGCTTAAACCAGCAACTGATTACTTGGTACACTGACGGATCCCTCACAGCAGAGGGAGCGGGTGCCGGTGTCATTGGTCCAAGGAAAATGTACTTTGAGCCAATGGGCAGGTACACTAGCATATTCCAGGCGGAAATTTACGCCATAGACAAATGTGCCTCCTTTAATCTGCAAAGGAACTACAGGGGGCAGAACATAGCTATTCTCACCGATAGTCAAGCAGCGATCTAGGGACTTAGGTCCAACCAGGTGAACTCTAAACTGGTATGGGAATGCCTTGAGAGATTGAATACACTCGGCTCGTCCAACAAGGTCTGGATACTTTGGGTTCCAGGCCATGTTGGGTTGGAAGGCAATGAGGCAGCAGATGAACTAGCCAGGAAGGGAGCAGGGTTGCCTTTACACGGGCCAGAACCCTTCTGTGGAATCGGAAACGGTTTCATGGCTATGAATCTAAGAAACGAAGAGAAACGGTTGAGGGAACTATATTGGGCGGGCCTACCAGGGATGGAGCAGTCCAGGGTGCTTATTGGGGGATACGAACCCATGCGCACAAAGGATTGCTTAAACCTCACCAAAAAGAACCTCCGAATCATAGTGGGAATTCTCACTGGTCATTGTCGGCTGAACTATCACCTAGAGAAGCTAGGGATATCTACGGACACTGCCTGTAGGTTCTGTGAGGAGGAGGACGAAACCTCTATGCACGTCCTGGGACAGTGTCCGGCACTTGTGCAAAGTAGGTCGATACATCTGGGAGAACACTTAATACCAGATGCAAAGCTGAAACTTCTGGAAGTGGGGAGCATACTAAACTTCCTAACGGTTACAGGCCTGCTTGAGATACTATGATCAACAGGTACACTATAACCAGTAAAAGGGGCACAATAGTTCTTCAAGGACGCGGTGCGACTTTTCCCTTAACAGAATAATAATAATACGGAAGGAAGATGTCTAGTTCGAAGAAGTTTGAACACCAGATTATTGAGAAGGGCATGGCTCAATAATATTCCCAGAAAACGTGAGATCATCACCACGGGATTCTGACGCCTCAGTTGCAAGAGTATTATCGAAAATGTGACCTTTACTATGTAGTTCTTAGAGATAGGCGATTTAGCAGATTACAGGCCAGAGACCTCCAGTATTATTTATTTCGAAGGGGTGAACTACTTCCCCCGGCATTCCGATGTAAGATAAGTTGGCGAATATATGCCAAGTAGAAAATCGAAAAAGTTGCCGTAAGAAGATGTTCCAAAAGAAAATGTTTCAAAGCTATCATAAAAAGAGTAAATGAGCCAAAACATTTGGATGCGAATGAATGAACTATTCCATAATAGCCAGCTGATTCAACGGTAAAGCCTTGCAATAGAGACGCGGCCACATCTGTTTACCGTAATTGTCTCAGGTATCTACGGATTGTACAGCACAGGGAATGCCAAAATGAGGTAACCATTAGATCCGCAGAATGCAAAACCGTGAAAATGGAAGTTTGAAACATAAGTAGGGACTTCGAAGTTTCGAGTATTAGCTGGCCACCTTCAAAACTGAGGGTTTACCGATCACTCAGTTGCATCGAAACGGCTAAACTGGAGGAGATTGTTTGGTCACTTTTTTCTACCCACTCTATACTAGCTGACGTCACCGTCTATGAGCAAATCCTCCTTTCATTAGGTTAGACACAAGCGAGAAGCTGCTCGAATAACTCACCAAGCCGATACTGGTTCTAGCAATTAGTACTGCCGGATATCTATTACAAAAATAATATGATTTTAGAGCCTTGCAAACCACAATTGTTGCGCCGAGGATTGACGATCCTTATAACGTTCTAAGCAATGCCTCCTATTCTGTGAAGTGAGCTGACATGTTTCAAGCTTTAGAAAATCAATTTTATATTCCAGATTCTATTTTGCGTGACTTCTTACTAATCTGTAAGGTAACTAGGGGTCTATCTATGTCTGGATCTCTGATACGTGTCACATGATGGTCTACTGCGTCTCGAAAAACGCAAACCATTATACCTAATCGATACATGGATGATATCACCATACATTCTATCGACCGACCCCAGAAACAGGATGTCAGCGGATGGATGGCTGAGCATAGTTTCTCTATAGATCTGGAGACAACTAAGCTGCTCATTCCATTGAAGGAGGGAATTCTTACAGACTCGAAAATGACGTTCATTGAGCAAATTCCGAACCAGGCGGATAGTGCTACGGTCGGAATGTTAGGTATCTGGTAGATATTATTTGTTGATCAACACCATTTAGTCCGTCTTTGTTTATGGTTTCTTATCTTTGGTAGGAAGATGTGTTGCAAGCATGACGTGGGTTTAGCACCAGATACTTTGCGAGTAGCGGCTGCCAACCGCTCTGTGGGTGGAGATATTGGTTACAACAGGAGTTATTCTCATCTGCACGCCGTGCAGTCAAGATCTACATATCTGAGAAAAGGTGAAAAAATAAGGGAGTGATCGTTGGCGAAGAAAGGTGTCATATTTTCTGTAGAAATTCCGAGGCTTAGGCGAATTGCAAGATTAGAGACGTGTGACGGTGGTTCAGCTAGAGATTGGTGGAATTTATTACTACTTAACCCACCTACTCAGTGGGTATGGCTTTTTTGGCCGCAATTGTCGTTCCCCGACCGAATTTACTGCAAAAGAATTGTTGGCAACACCTGCCATATTTTCTGCTTCTGGAGAAGATGGAGGCATCATATCCAATGCTTCTTTGCGGAGTGGGTCAAGTATTTTCGGACACTTTAATTCAAACCATGCTAGAAACATAAGACTTGTGGAGCCGAAGTGCAAGTTAAGGAGTGGCCGGGTATCAGAGGCTCTTTGAATTACAAATTGTGTTTTCCTAATTGAAAAGGCTTAGCTCGATACAATTATTTGAAATGGTTCCAAGTTAGCGTCCCAAAAGCAATAGATGGTGTTTTGGCCGGTGGTATGACTCAGAATAGGAGTTTATCATTCGGTGCTCAACTGCTTTTGAAGTCACTGCCTCTAAAAAAATATTCTATATCTTCCAAATCCAGGCCCATGATTTGAAAAAATATTTTCAATTATCTCTTGTGTGCTATAGCAGATATCAAACCTTACAAGGATAAAAATCATTGCTCTGATATCTACAAATATTGACGCTAAGGTAATCATCACTAAGAACTTCCAATAACGTTCCGGGTTCGCCCCGAATTTATAACATTTACTTATACCAATTAGTGAGGCTAATCCTTTTCTTGAAGTCTTTTACATTCCGCTAGTCCATTTCCATTCATTATGATATTTTTCGCATTGGTTATCACAATTCTAGTTTAAAATATTCCTGGAATAGCTAGGAGTAAACCATGTTGAGGACAACAATAGGATGGCTTTGGTAAGGACGATTCATCTGAAAATTTGAATTCATCTAAGATGCAAGTACAATGGCGTGCCCTTTCATACCATACATAAGCTCCCTTATTTGATTGCCCAATTATCATACAATTATCGGAAACTTGAGGAAATAAGAGTCCTTATTAGAAGTTATTATATTGAATATTTCCTTCAGTCGTCTTTGTCTATTCCAATAAACAATCCGCATTGAGTTCTACATTGGTTGAGAATTGATAGTCTGCCTGTTTGCAATCCCTAATTAAATAGGGGGTTCATTGTTCGCAACCCGTACATGTGATACCCCAATTGTGGCTGCATTTCATAAATTATCTGAATGGTAAATATGCATCCCAGTTTCGTTTAGTTATAGGTCGGTAGATACCAGCCAGAATTGCAAGATATGGATAATGAATGGAAGGCAGAGAGCAATTATTGATATTAATGTGCATAGTTTGATAAATCAAGCAGAGAGTCTTGGCCAGGAATAATCGATAGGGGCCGACCGATGCACACATAATTGCTCTTTGTAGATTAATTCTAGGCCTGGAATGCCCAGGTGTAAGCCTGCTATGCGTATTATTTTGATAAAGTGTTCAGCGTTATAGATCAACCTCTAGCTACCTCGGGTCTCCACAGGATTAAGTGAATGCAATATGCTAATAGCAGCATGAGCCTGGACCAAGAGAATTGAGTATTGAACTCGACTGCAGATAGGAAATTCGAAGAAAAAACCTAGGGCATACATGGCTGCTCGTGATTAGGACTCGTGTGGTTGGTCATATCATTTGTTGCTTTGCAGATAATGATTCCTTTTCGAATTTTCCATGGGGTTAGCTGTGCTAAGCTTATATGTGATTTGGGGTGGAAAATGTTCATATATTATGGTCTACTACATGAAGGATATATTCTCATACATTTTTAAATGCTTCGCACAACTGGTGTTCCTGTTTTAAAATGTATATAAGTCTAAAGCTAATAAGGGATTAATTGCCCTAGTATTGAACAGAATAGTTGTCGCGGAAATAGTAGTTTGGCACAGAAATTAGTGGAAAGCCCAGCCAAAATGAAAATGGGGTAAAAGGACGTTCCGGCTAGATACTAGCCTTATTTCTGAAAATAAGCACTCATTCCTACGAATTCGAAAAAGTCAACCGCCATTCCGAACTAGGAAATAAAGGGGGTGCTGGGACTAGAATAAGGAGGGAGCAGAAAGAACTGCAGAACAGTCAACTCTGAACATACAGAGTGAAGTAGGCAATGTTTTGGGAGAGAAGGCAACTGTGAAATTTTATACCCATGAGACAATAGTGGAGTATAGAGATCTAGATGAGACTACTAACACAGGTAACCTTCTAGAGGAAGTCACTTCGAGTTACAGAAACTAAAGGGTTCTTCTATTAGAGGTATAAAAAAGGCATAAGGTGGAATGTAGACAACCGCAATCTAAGGGTCAATTGAAATGCTCCAATTTAATATCAAAAAAGTTAGATGGATGGTATGCAGACTCTGTCAACAGATAACGTCAGGTAGATGTTTGGATTACGGCGACCTGGCCAGAATCTGCATACATCGAACTGCTGCATAAGTTGTAGGAGCCTAGGCTGTGAGCTCATGCAAGCTAGAAGGGCCGTACGTTTGATGCTGCCGAATGCTTATATTCACTACATGTTACCGGAGAGCAATAAACTCAATGCAAAGATCTAAATAAACCTCAATTAATACGAGATAACGCAAGATCTGCTGATGCGTAACCTCGAAAGGGGGATTTGCCGGATCAAAACTATACATAATTGGCGGGTTCGGTCGCTATATTATCCCAACAAGAACGGAGAAGTTGAAATTGGAATTAATAAAATGAACACCAGTCATTGCTAATCACTATAATGTTTGGGCTACTAATTGGGGCGGTAAAGTGGTAAGCATCAGATAGCATGTTTCTCTGGATGCATTGACGCCACTTGATATTAGGTTTGCAATCATAAGTAATTCCCCTATCCACAAGGGAAATGCAAGCTTTAAGATTTTTCCTCCTTGCTATCAGTAATATCCTTGCAAGCGGAGAATTGTGGCACAGCAGACTCTCTGTAAGGTAGAATGAAAAAAGAAGGGGAGAGAAAGGCGGCGGAATTCTGTAATAGTTGGTGGCGAAGCCTTTACGGATACTCCAAAAACTGAATGATTAAATACAAGAAGGAGATGCCAATGTAGTAATTGTACGGCATACCCCCAAGGGGAGAAGAGTGCATATAAATGTCATCTCGCGAGAGAGCAAACTCAATAAATTATATCGCAAGGAGACCATCAATTCATGAGTTAGAGAACCTGTATGGCTGTTGATGCTAAATTTAAGAGCAAAAGTCCGGATGGCTCAAGTAATTAGAGCGCTGGGCTCTCGTAGCGGAAAGTCGCGGTTCAAATCTCACTGTTGGCAGAGAGATTTATTATCGTGACAGCTATGAATGTCTGAGTCAAATCAAGGTAATAATTTCCGGCGAGTACAGTGCTGAGCACATTGCCTCCTACAGTGTATTATAGTGTAACATTGTGGTCATGAATAAAGTGCTCAGACACAGTTCAAGGCCCTGATCCAATATGTATGTTGCGCCAACGATTACACAAAGTGTTTTTCTGAGGTATTATTATTATTCTGTTACGGGAAATTTGCACCGCGTCCTTGAAGAACTATTGTGCCCCTTTTACTTGTTATAGTGTACCTATTGATCATAGTATCTCAATCAGGCCTATAACCGTTAGGAACTTTAGTATGTTCTCTACTTCCAGATCTTTCAGCTCTGCATCTGGTATTAAGTGTTCTCCCAGATGTCTCGACTTACTTTGCGCAAGTAGGTCGAGACATCTGGGAGAACATTTAATGTACTCCTGAGGTAGGAAGTACCCTTAGCGGAGAACGTTTTCTCGGTAAGTGGTAAAACAGAAAGTTGAATGACATTCCCAAGAAAGCATTGGAGGACGAGATCAGCTGAGCCCTTCACCGTCTGCTTCAAACAGAGAATATTCCCGAAACAGTGGAAAACCCAATTGTTTTTACTTATACCTAAGAGAGCCAAATCTCTGGTTGATGCAACGTCATATACGCTGATCTATCGAGTGAGTATAATGGCGTGGAGTGAGTTATCTATAATAGAATGTTCTTAGTTGCGAAGAGCGCAATAAAAATATTAGTGCGGGTTCAGAGTGGTCAAACCTACGGTCCAATCGGCGTCGTTATTTCTCTCACAAAAGACTTCGTCGAAGGCACACGAGTCAGTAACAACGCAGAAAGAGATTCTCTCTGGTAACTCTGGTAACTCTTATTCGACTCATAGTGATTTCATCTACTGAGAATAACTAATAGAGTGTTACCTTATTGTGGGAAATTATGTACAACGGTTTTCTGCACCTCAAACCCCTTGGGAATTGAAGAGTTGAGGAAAACACTACTTTTTGTTTTTCTTACCAAAACTTTTTTTTACCCAGTAGGGAAACAACTCTTCGGAACACTTTTAATTTTATTTAATTGGTGGTGGACATTGGTGGGAGGGGTGAATGCCATCACCGCAATCCAATTCGCTTCTGACAAATAATACATATATATCTCCTCTATCAGTTAATGGGATCTATACGACCGTCATTCAGCCCTCTTTCCTTCTCCATGAACTCCATGGGTAATGGATCATAATGTGCTCCGAGCCCTCGGGTCTAGTGGCCTTCAGAACAGTCTGGAAAACCTCCACTCCGAAGCGATGCTCTGGTAGAGACAGAGAGCGAACTAGGAGACCGAAGGAGATCATTCCCGCGATACACACATTAGTTCGCCAGATGTTGTCCTATATGCACTGCACACCTTCAGTGCGATCAGTTGGTACGGTGAACTCTGCTTCAACCCAAAGAGGAGCCTCGTACAGCTGAGTGGACTTCACCATTTCTAAACGGGAACGTTAAGCGGCACCCGTTATCCCAGTGTACTTTTTCGGGCTGTTGCCAGTCTCGTACAAGAAAAGCATCTCCAGCTACCATGGAACACTGAGTTTAACCAATGGCGTGCCATGGCTTCTTTATACGCTGACACAACTAACTCTCGATATCTATTGCTATTTCCTTCGGGCCTTCTAACGCCGCAAAGAATATCCCTTCCTTAAATGTCGTGTTCAACTAACAATTTTGGATTTTTCACTAGCAGTGCGCCTTTTGTAGTCCCTCCCTTTGTTTTCAATATCGAGAAAAATGGCCTGGTGACAGCTGCCAGTGCTGTGGTTGCTCATCCGCCAGACTATCTCTCTCCCCAACGAAGCGCTAATCTATACCGGATTGATAATCTAATCTAACCCTCTACCTCGAAAGGTTGACAGGTGTTTGGTAGTACGATGTCCAGCTACACAAAATTTTTGATGAGGCTTTAGCCCCTGACGTTCGCCATCCGGCTTGTTCAGTCTAAAGTCAAGCAGATGAATTCGCCAATAATTATTTTAGGACCACACTCTCTAGCATCCAACTCTAAACTATTCAATACGGTTTCAGTTCACCCCTTGCGGTGGTATCGTACGTCGACTTCAGCTGCGCGCCATCATAAACGATTCTCTGCGACGTCCGCAATCCTCCTCAACTGTTGCTGTGCTCTTCAAGTGATCCTCCCGTTGGCCACCTTGACAAAGTAGGTTTTACTGCGTGACGTATTCGCAACAGAATTTTCGCCCCTTCTTAATGTCTGACTTATCCATTGCCACTTTCGCCTTCCGATCAGATCGGAGCTTTTGTGTCAAAGTCGTCCTTTCCATGTACTACTCCCATATGGCAATACACACGGAACATTAGACATAACGCAGAATAGTTTTAAATTTATCTTGATATTGAGTTATGAGATAGCAGTAGTTCAAGATTTTAGGCAAGGCAGCGAAAGCGGATATAGCACTGCTAACGCGTCGAGTGACATCCAGTTCGGTGCCGGTTTCAGCCGATAACCATGCTTCCTAGATATCATATATAAATGGATCGATGATGATTTCAATGATCGCCCCATTAATGTAGATATGGTGAGTGCAATGTGCTATCAGACTGACAACTTTGGTTTTGTTGATGTTAATCTTTAGTGCGACACAACTTGCCTTTCTTTCCACATCCAGTACCACTTCGCCAAAGGTTCATCACCCAGTGAACAGATATCATCAGCATAGTCGAGGTGTTTGAGGAAAGATGTCAGGGTCCATTGAACTCCCCCACGTTCTCCGGACGAGGCAGCATGAAGAAGGTAATCGATAATAGAATAATATCAGTGGCAAGAAGTTTTTCTGAAAGACTTCGCTTTGAACCTTACATTGCTCCGAGTTTTCACCTCGATCCGACACACTGTTTTTCTGGGGAAAGTCTTTAGATTCAGCCCCCCTTAACAAGTATTTATTGAAAAAACCGGTAACTTGCCAATTCATCAACAAGAGCCGAAGCTTCATCGGATCTGATACGGTTAAGAACAGGAGTGAAATGTTCCTCCCATCTAGATGAAGAGTCACCCGTCACTTCCCTCGGAGGGCCGCTGAAAGATTTATAACCACATGTAAGCCCTTTTATGATACAGGATCGATTCTGAAATCATTACGATCTGCGGACGCTTCTTCTTCTCTGAACAGCTTAACAACAAATTCGGTTTGGTCATGGTACATACTAAGTTTACCTTTTCGGTATTTCGCACGAAATTGAAACGCGAACGCCTCAGGCCCGCCATCACGCTCTTAGATCAATTGAGCCTTCAACCCGTTCCACACATGGATAAATTTCCACGATTCCGCAATCAGCCAGATCTTACGACACTCCGGCACGTGGCCGGCGACCTGCGTAACATCCGAGAAAAAAGTATTTTTGATGACGACCCAATTCTCTTGGATATTCCCTAGCAGTTTACTCAGTGTATCTGTCTTCTGATCAGGATGATGTTCCTCCCACTGTCGACCGAAAGCTAGATCATACAAGCGGTCGATGATGAACTTTCGGTCTCTTTCGACAAATGCGAATGCAAAACGCAAGTGAATATAAACGAACATCAGATGTCGATCACTTTCGAGGCTGTTGTCGTCCCTGTTTTTACGTAAACATTGAAGACTACTCCTAAATCTACTACTGATCTTAACGTGACCAATCTGATTAATTTACGATTACTTGCACGATGGTGACGGTTACCAGGACCGTGTTTCGCCACAACATATTCAAGTAGTGTATTGTCAGAGTCCACCTTGGTATTCAAATCACCCATCACGATCACAATGTTATCTTTAGAAAGCCTCTCCTGAACTACGTGTAGTCACTCACAGAGAGGATCCTTCTGCACTATATCAGTTACAGTTGTGATGTTCCCTAAATTAAAAGAGAGGTAAAGAGAGCGCGCCTTGCGGTAGCTGAGGGTAACAATCCACGTCTGCTACTATTTGGATTTCTATAGTAGAAAAGCACCTTGCCACAAGAGGGAGAGGAGTACTCTCCAGAGACCTACCATATTACTTCTTTTAGAATGTCCAGCTCCCATCGTTGGAATTCTCGTCACATCCGAGGCGATGCAAACAGTTGCTATAAACACTGTAAGGAAGTATTTTGGGTGGTAATTCAATTTGCTGTGCTTTCGTCCGGCCCATTTATCAATCCACGAGGTGAGTATATGGGTCCCCTCTCATAATTATCCCACCTTTGCTATCAGTTCTATACAATTCCTTTCGAATGGTTCTTTGGGTGTCGCAGTCACTTCGGATTGATTTGCTCGCCTTTTCTGCTACAAGTCAGGTCCTTTATTCATTAGAAGACCGAATTGGACCATTCCGGCAATGGCATATACTGCTTTGCCTAATGTTATTCTAATATGCATTACACACCCTTAGCGCGATCAGCTGTAATATTGCAATACACTTTCGTCTAAAGGGGAGACTCGCTAAATGGATTTCACCATCTCTGAGATACGAATGTTAAATTTCATTCTTATCAGAGATGAACCAAATTTTGCTGCCTGGATGTCCAGCTCCTTTGGTTGGAATTTTCATTCGAGTTTTAAAAAGCGAGCTTTCTCGGGACCCCTGGTATTGTTAACAATGGCCGTACGCATATTCCAGAAACTAATCTGTTTACGAAAGCCAAAGGTCTTCAGCGTGAGGTCAGTCCCTATCTGAGGTGTTGATGTAGCAGTATAGTTTCGAAAATTACAGGTTGGTAGTCCGGAGATTTTCACCCTTTTTGGTCGCCTTTTTCGACAAGCAGGGACTTTGAGCGTATTCTCAAGCCCAAACCCATTGGGCTAGACTATTTAATATTTCCTTATATTGTGCTATTGTGCTACATGTGACAGTACATTCAACCTTGGAATGGTTTGTGACAGCTGGGCTCCTAGGATCCTGGGCTGCTAGCGATAGTTGAGGTTGATTTGTATCAACATTATTTACCAATGCGATTCAGTTCCCTATTAAATGCAAGGTATTTACCAAGACCTGTATTGTGGGGGTCGTCTGTACCTTCTTTCTCCTGGTAAAACATGCATCGCGGATCTCTGGTTAAATTCTTGATGAGGTGAACCTACTTCTTGAATTTTCTGGCTCTGTTTGACCTATCATGTTGGCTAATGCATGCTGTTGAAAAATGGCCGAAATCGAAATATCTGAAACATCTCTTCGGAGATATCGGCTCTCTGAATATGCACATGAGTCATCCTATTCTTATTTTGTCCACTAAAATTAATTTTACCGTAAGTTTTACCGACAAACTGATAATGACAGCCTGCTTTCCTGATCCTTCATATGGCGCTCGCGAAGTGACCTAGCAACTAGGTTCTCGCATTTGATACTTATATTCTGCTTTCTGGCTCTAATTTCTGCTTGGTCACCCAACTGGAACATCGTGCCGCTGATGCTATTCACGGATTGCTCGCTGCAATAGTTAATTCTTGATCTCTTTGGGTATTTGCCTCATGGGGCTCAAACTATTACCCGAATCCGTAAGATCCGAATCCACCTGTATCTTTCAAAAGATATCTGCATGTAGTATATCTCTCTTCTTGGAAATAATTATTATTTCCGGAGGAAGCCTTTTCCCCCACTTGCTGCTAATTCGTATTAACCCCTTGGACTGGTCAGTGTTGGTTTTCCCACTACTGCCGGCGTTGGGATAGCATTCAAGTAACTATTCACTTTTCTGACTGTTTTCAACGGCTCAGCTAGGTTCGGTGAAGAGGCCTTTTTCTTCTTTGCAGCACACGCCAAGGAAATCGAACTTCTCTGCCTAAGTTGGTAGGGTTCGTTCCCTGTGTATTGAATACGACTGGGCTTCTTTCTCAATTATCATAAAAGTCCCTATACTCTAATGACTGCTACCACCTGACTGATATATGTACATTCTACCCAAATGCTAGAATTCCTAAAAATATTTCAGCCCAAATTTACTGTCGTCCAATTAGGGTCAACTGGATTAAATACCAAAATAAAATCATTGCCACTCATTTCATTCAAGTGGAGTGTAAACACAGCTGAACAACTACAGGAGTACAAACAGGCCACAGAAATTCATATCACATGATATACAAAGCCTGTCCCACTAGTCCAAATGTGTCCCACACTTTTCCAGGCAACGATTTACAAGAATTCCTACTTAGTCGGCCAACCTCTAATCTCCAAGCTGGTCATAAATGACTCCAAAGGGACAAAGACGACATTGCCTAGAATTTAATTAAAAATGAACCCGTCTTTTGTGTAATTTAATTTGCCAGGACTAGCAACAAAGCATCCTCATACACGGCAGGATATTCACCACTCGAGATGGAAATGCAAATAAAAATACTCCATAATAACGACGACTACTCGTGCACTATACGAATGCGCTTGTCCGAAAGGAGCTGGAAGCGGTTCTGCTAAACAAATTCATACGTTTTTTGTGTAACTTCAAAAGGACCGCCACATGCATTTATGACTAATGACTTGTACCTGAATGAGAAAATTGGTGAAAGGTATACAAGTGCATATGAGCGCGAAATAGTTTAAGAGTTATTGCGCTGAAAAAGGGGCATATGAAAGCGCCAGACGGCTAGAGTTCTGGAGGACTCAGAATGATGGACGAGTTGTTGTAGCTGCCAGAAGAATTTTGAAGGATTACATGTACGTGCTTTTTGAATAAGCTATCATTTGGTCTTCCCATTTTCATGAGCTATCTCGATGGGAAGGTGTATTTCCTTCTCAGTGACTTTATTTTACAGTTGAAACAATCTCCTACATTCATATAGGATGTTGAAATCATGGCATTCTCCACTAGTGTTTCGTTTAAAGTAGTTACCTATCTGTTGTTCAAAATACAAAAACAAGGGTTTCTGCTCATTCCTGGAACAACAAACATTGACAATCGTCGTTTTTCAAGGAAATTCTATAAGGAATCTCATTTCACAAAAGCTCGCTCATATATTTATCTTTCTGTGGAAGATAGTCGGCAGGCCACAGAAAAAATGTGGATACAAAATAAACGAAAGAAACCGTACTTCCAATATTTCCCTACATGGCAGTGAAAGTTTGCTAGGGTTTAGGAAAACAGGACGTATCATGTGGTCAGTGTCCTTTTCCCTTTGTATGATGCCTGCTAGCGAATATGCATGCTCTGGATAACGACAGAGCGGTGATACGAGACCGCAGAACACTGAATTTATTTTAACGTACGCGCTCCAGGCAACCCATCCATGGCCTTTCAAAGAGCGGCTCCCAGGTAACAGCGGCTATATTATTTTAACTTGCTACCAATGGCATTTATGCAGATGGAAGTTATATGTTAAAAAGAGGCGGCTCCTTGAGGAAGTTCTCGTTTCCACACTGATGTATTTTGAGTTTCCCAACCTAAAGCTGTCCTACAGCAAAGAGACGATGGAAAAACATAAGCTAGTTAGATAAGCAACCTGGTAACCTGGTTTAGCCTCCACATATCCACAGTAATAGTGGACATTTTTCTACAATATTATTCACCATGATGCCATGATGTTAAGTCAATTAAGTGCAAGTTTCCTTATTCTATGATACTTTAACATTTTTATCGCAAAATGAGTACACCAGGTTTGCTCTACGGAAAATCCACGTACAGGTAGGCACACAACTTCGTCATCCTTGCAAAAATCGTCACAATTTCATACTCTGTAAACTAGGGACTCAATTTCCAGGTGCACCCAAAATGTCCGTTATGTAAACCATAAAGTATTGAATTAACCTAACAAACTTACCTGAGAGTAACAATTCGCTGGTGTTGTTAACCAAGTTATCCATAATTGGCTGAACATTGTAAAACGTAAGCGTCTCAAGGAGATTCTCTTGCAGATTAATTGAAAGCAAAGCCGGCACGCCACGAAGGACCCCATTGTCTAGCTTTTTCAGTCGATTATTGCGAAGATTCAGCGTTTTCAAATTATTTAATCCATCCAGCGCTCGTTCCGAAATTCGCTACAAAAAGATAAGTCAAAAGGTTCAATAAGAGACTTTGAAAATTTGTAAGTATTGGAAGGCCGTCTATGTAAAATAATATTTCTGTCGGGATTATAACATGAATCTGTAGACTTTTATCGAGAGCAAGAGTTAAATTGTTGCATTTACCAGGATAATGTTGCAAATCTACAATTAATGAGGTACTCTGGCCATGTACGAAGTACTTATAAAGCTCAATTAAAATCATGATCGCTGTTTTTAATTGTAAGAAGAAGACCAAAAAGGAGTAACAATAGCAACTACAATTGCTAAGCGGATGACGTGAATAATGAGAAAATTATTCAGTTTTCAATTGACGTCCATCAAATTAGTGTCTCCTTGGCAACATAATGGGCACTGAGATGTTTAATAAATAGTTTCCATTAAATTTGATACTACCCTACTTTCGTTCTAATTTTAAAGGGCTCAGTAATTAATACAGTGGAAAATAAGGTGAAAAAATTATGATTCCTTGAATTTGCTGTTCATATAGAGGTTTCCAAAAGAACTCAGCCAAGCTGTTAACATAGCATGCTGGTCCCAAGCCCAAGTAAAAGACGAGGGTTTGAGGCAATGTACTTTGTACCATCCTCAGTAAAACAAAAATAAAATACTGAGATCAGGGAAAGAGGTAAATAAAGTATAATTCGTTATAAGTTATTCCACTATGCTAAATCCTACCCGATCTCTCTTGATAACAGGTTCCGCGACAGGCCGAACAAGAAAATGCATCCAATGTCGTTAAATGGATCAAGAATCAAGCTCGGACAAATGCTGGGGCGTCCACCTCAGTCCAGGAATGACCAAAGGTTCTCGACGCATGGACGGCTTCAGGTCGTTAGTAAGTTATTCCAAGCACAACAAATACGTGTCTAAACGCTAAATATTGACACACTAACTAGAAAAATCAAGGAACTCGCAAGAGCCCTTCGCAAATGACGCATTGATATCTGCGCTCTGCAAAGAATCCGATGGTCTAGTGCCAAAAGCTGCGACTTCGAACGCGAACATGCTAAAAAAGGTTATAAACTTCTCTATTCTGGTAGTCCACACTTTCAATGCGGTGTTGGCATTGGCACCTCACACAGTTTCCGTGATGCCACTAAAAATGTCGAAGGATTTGATGACCGACCGATGAAGCTCACCATTTTATCAGCCGATCGCACTATTCATTCCCTCATTAAATTAAAGGCACGATCGATAAAACGGCCTCTGCAATCCTCGGGGTCACCAAGCCAGGTAACCAAAATACTTGGCTTTGAAATCCGTCAAAAAGAAACGTCTCTATCACAAGTTTCTCGACGATAAAACGCTTGTCAATTGGCAAATTTACGTGCATGCGAATCAGGGTGTAAAGAAAGCAATCGATCGAGAAGCCCATTACAAAAATATCCACGATAAATTGGACACTCGGGATGGCGAGAGAGATCTGTATCGACTTGCCAAAAGCCGAAACGGACGTACACCGAACACTTCTGCAGCGTTAATGACAAGAACGGTACGTTACTTACCAAGCGTCGAGCCGGGACTGATAGATGGCGAGAATATTTCGAACAGATTTCAACTGAAGAATTTGTTCATCCTCCACGTCCACAATCATGACCGACATTTGGAGCAGTTCCACCTGCCAGCGCAACTGAAGTCGAGGAAGTAACAAAACGAATAAAATCGGGGAAAGTAACAAAACCTGACGACATCGCATCTGAGCTCTGAAAAGCAAAGAGCACCCAACACAGTGGTTCAGTGAATTCTTTAATCACGTTATTTAGGAAGGTATCTGACTGGCAAAAAAGTATCACAGTTCCAATATGAAAAAAGAAAGGTAGTCCTGCAGAATATTCAAATTATCGTCGGATCCGGTTACTTTCACATATCACGAAGATTTTTGAACGCATTCTTGACAAAAATGATCTCGAGCAATTTGTTCAAAAACGGAATGATCGCCTCATGCAACACGATCTGAGATTGAATCTAAATAAAACCGAATTTTGACGACCGATCCCCATGAAATAGGCACAATCACTGTCAGCGGCAGTACCTGCCCCGGACTGAGCGATTTATCATACATATCTCAAGTCAACGCTATCAGTTAATGGAGTATTGCCGTGTGAAACTGCCTGGATGAAGTAGCTTTCCACAACCGGTGTTCTTTGTGATCGACGTATCAACGAAAGTCTCAAATCTCAAATTTACCACAATATCGTCCGTGCTGTCGCTTTCTATGGTTCTGAGTGCTGGTTGACTATAAAAGACAATGAACGGCGTCTTGCGGTAATGGACACGAAGATGTTGCGTTGGACTAGTGGCGCGACAAGTACTGGTCATATCCGAAATGAAGATATCCATGATCGATATGCGCTTGCGCCTATCGTGGAAAAATTGGTATAGCCTTCGATGGTATAGCCACGTAATTTACTCTGACGAGAATTCACTTGCCAAGATTGGTCTGATCGTCGGAGTCGTTTGTAAGCGACCAAAAGACCGGCCGATTACATCCAGATCAGGCTTTAACTGAACCAAATGGCGAAACTGATCACGACGAGCAGGCCCCACTGGAGAATGAGACAAAAGCTGGAGAAAAAGTAGATGATAGAGGTTTCTAAAAGGTATAGGCTGATGATGACATACTGTAGCGACCATGTTTTTTGGCAGCGTCTGTCTAATCCATAAGGACTCAGTCCCTGATGCTAAGCGCGCAGTTACACCATTGACTAGCATCATGATGAAACTTCTTTATTAAAGGCAGTGTCCATTTTTGGACACGTTCGTGCATTGCTTCCATTCTACAGCGGACATAGCGGCTCTTTTCAGTGAACTCTCCAATTTTAAGTGATCAAGCTCGAGGCGACTGGTTCGCCAAATAATTAACCAATTCGTACGTGGAAGACGCCAGATTGTTTGAGATTATCGCCGCTGTCTATGAAAGTGTTGAGTAAAAGCTCCGGATGCAGTCAATTCCTGTCATGCGTAACACTTGGTTTGTGGCAGACTTCAACTTGGTGAATTTCGTGTCGGGGCTTGGGCTTACAGCTGCATAAGATCGAACTTAGTCAAGAGTTCAAATTTAATGACCACATCCAACATTGTTTGGTCGCTGTCTTGGCTTAGGGCTAGTTGAAAACGAACCCTAATTTCGACATATAACATTAAGATGCATTTTTGGAACAATGGTTCCACCAGTAGCACATGTAGTTAAAACCATGATATTAAATCAACCTCCTGCTCATGATGTGGACTATGCGGAAATGTTAGATAGTATTCATCGCTGTGTTTAAAATAACTCTCAAAATAAAACAAGCAATAGCAATAGTGAAGTTCCAACCAAAGTCTCACCAACTTATTCAACCCAGAATTTTGAATTTGTACCGATGAAATCTTCAAGCTTGTCCACTACAATGTCGTCCCTTGTCCTATTGAAGCCCACCATGTCTCCCAACTTCGAAGACCGATGATGGCTATAGTAGTCTGCGAGATGTTTCTTATTGTTTTAACATCTGCCAAAAATAAAGAACAGACACCGTTTGAAGGTTCACACGACCATATGATTTTTCGTCGGTTTGAAAATGTCCAACACACCACCAGAAAATGCGGTTTTGAAGGGTTCCTTAAGAACCTGAACCTGAAGACCGTGGAAGACCATGAAAAAAGTTTGAAGCTGCCGAACGGCAAGCATTGCTCGATGGGGATGATACAAACTCACAAATTCATGGGGATGACACAAACTCATGCCGCATGAATTGAACGGAAAATGGAAAACCGAAAAATCACTTGTGAAATTCGTCTCGAAAGGCACAGAAAAATGCATTTTTATCATCGAATCGTGATATGAGATGAAAAATGGATCCATTTCTGGAATCTTAAATAGAAAAAATCATGGGTCGATCCAGGCGAACCATCAAAATCGACTGCAAGGCCAAATCGCTTTCGACCGAAGACAGCGCTCTGTGTTTGGTGAGATCCCAAGGGTATGATCTGTTTTGAGCTTCAAAAATCAGAGAACAATTTTGGTACACAACGCTCCCGACGGCAGTGTTTTCGCTTGAGGATAGAGTCCTTAGTTCTCCATTTACCAATGACGGACCATCTAATTGTAAGAACCAACTTAGTCCTTTCTTCCAGTGCAAGGACCCGTTGTTTTCTGAGCGGCTAAATTTTTCAAAAAATAATCAAATTGATTTGACGGAGTCAACAATATCTAAAGGCGCTTTCAAGATACCAAGGAAACCATCAGCAAATTTTATATTATTTATCGTTGGCATGGGATTTTATAGTCCGCATTTATTATCGTAATCTCATCCCAGTATTGGTTACCATTTTTAAGAAAAGTGCATGAGCAATGCTGGTCATTAATTCAGAATCTGATATATAATCATGTGCAATTTTGTACTTTTAGGATGAACTTAAGGCGGGTCATCAGATAAGTTTCTAAAATGTAATATTATGCTATCATTAACTCTATTTGAGCAGGTATCGGAATGTGTGGAATTTTCTGGCTTAGATTTCGCTTCTGAGGACGAGATGTGTTACACTTTTGCGGCACAAATTTATGAGCCCGCGCTCCCTTACATTTCGCCCAGTATCAGAAATAAACCCAGTTTCGAAAAGTACTAATCATTTGATAACCCACATTGGCATATCTTATGAAAAAAAAAGACGGACAGACCTGTGAGGAGTTGCCAGATCTCCCACCAAGCGCATCCCCTTCATGCGTATAAGCGAATACTTGGCGGATGCGCATGAATATGAACTAGTATGCATTCGGAGGTGTGCTTGCAAGCTAATGTTTATGCGCAGGTCGGGTACGCGGGTAGAAAATGCCCGCCCGTGAAAAAAAGCGACTATGGGAAGGTCACCTAGAATAATAAATAAATATGGACGAAGATAAAGTGTGTAAACTTACGGAGGGGCTCGGGGCTTTTGAGAGTAGGTAAGCAAAAACCCGGTTGTCGAAATCCCTTCACTGTAGTCCCTAAGTGGAGGACAGCTTAACCACCGTGGCATTTAACGCTACAATCGGCTTAGATAAGGAGATGTTTAAACCGAGTACACCGCTCTCTAGAATTTTGTTATGGGTAGCGCAAAGGATGTGCTGAAGAGAGAAAGATGGGTGTCAAAAGCCGTAGGAACACCAACTACCGCCCATAAGACATTAGCGGAGGTTCCTCAGAGTCGACGACCGGACCCGTTTGGGAGAAACTAAACGATTATGAGATCTGTTCCAATATCCAATGTGGAAAAATACCTGCGCCAAAGGAACCCCGTTAACGTATCAAAATGTATGGAAAGTAGAGTTAAGACTGTTCAACAGAATTCCGACCTGGAAAAGTCATCCTTCATTTTGCCTTGAGTGAAAATTCTTGAGATGTCGACAAACAAAACGTGCACCTAGTGATCAAGCGTAAGTATATCTAAAACTATGGTAGGCGAACAAATAGTACCTAAAGCGTTAGTACCACCAAGAACTCGATGTCTGATTAAAGGGTACATGACGGTTGGACTAAGGTTGGACCAAAAAAGCGGCTTTGTGAGCATGCTGGGACGAAGTCATACAGAAATATACGAGGCAGCCCACAACTGTGTTTGTATGGGCAAAAATAGACGTTAGCTGAATTCTAGGTCTTGGCTGCGAAAGACGGATACCAAAAGCCATCGCCGTTGATTTCAATACTTGGGGAACAGAATGGGCATGTTCACTGACGAATGCAGTGCCCTATTTTAGGGTTTCGCCCAATTTCACATCATATTGACTGAGGATGGTCAGGTTCTTACTTATTGGAAAGGGGGTCCGGTTCACTTGTGAATCTGATTTTTGTTAGTGCTCCAATAGCTCCCGATATGTCCAAGAGCGTTACACCCACAGTAATCACCTGACAATAGTCCTTGACTTGAACAAGTTAAAAACCTGCCCGTCCAAAAAAGAGCAGAACAATTGACCAGCAGGCATTCATATATGTGTGATTAAATCAGGACGCTATATCAGGCGCACCTTCGGAAAGAGCCGGAGTATATCGCCACGACATGCGGAGATCAACTTCTGGTGGAATAGTGACTTGTGTCTTCAGTCGGTGCGTCATCGGGCCAGCAATGAGTGGGAGTGGCCACGAGAGGAAGCAGCGTGGTTACAGAGAACCTTAAACCAACCTGAAGGTAGAAATATCACGAAGCCAAAGTGATTGCTTCACCCAACTCTTCGGACAGGTCGATATAGATCCATGGAGAAGCGCCTACAGAGTTGTAATGGGGAGATTCAAAGGCCAGACAATTCCGCAAATTTCATGTTCCGATCTTTTACTGCAAATTGTTCTGGATTTGTTTCCTCAGGACAGCACAAGTAATTACGGCCTGCAGACACCTTTAGATGAGGCTGCAATACTCCCAGTAACAACGAAAGTAATACGGGAGATTTGCGGTAGGCTGGGAGACAACAAAGCGCCAGTCTTCGACGGCTACATGCATGTTATCACTTCAAAACCAGCAATCACATAGCTTGGAGTGATGATTGATGCGAAGCGCAAGCATCAGTTACAACATGTTTGCACGAAGGCATCCAATGTAAGCATGGCCCTAGCACAGAAGATGCCAAATGTTGGGTGCTCCCGATGCAATAACATACTGCAAATACCTAGAGTGGTGAGCTCTATACTGCAACACTAATTTGGGAAAACTGCACTACAAACCACATGCAATGCTCAAAACATGAGCGCGATTTCTAAAAGAGTGAGCTGCGGTTTTAGAACCATCTGTGAGGAGGCGGTCTACGCGGTAATTGGACTGTAGCCGATCGATGTTTTCGCGGTCAAGATGACGCGCATGATATATCTATGTTAAGAAGGGGGCAACAACGGTTTCAAACGGATGGAAGAGGGTCGATGGGCCCAGAGATTGACCTCAGCATCAAGGTATTGACGCAGAGAACACATGGTGAGATAAACTATCATCACCGGACATAGCGGATACCTTAAATACCTGTATAAGATTAAACTGGACAGCTCGAGTATTACGTCCACTCCGGTACGTAAGACTGTGCAGTGGTTCGTTATTGAAGAGGACAGGAGATAGGGGGTGGTGTTAGTGGTTAAAAATTCCACACGCTGGAAGATGTGTACCAGTGTCTTCGGAAGACTTCCATCTCCGGAATAAAAGAATAAAACTCAAAAAAACAAAAACAGATACTGAATCGATTTTAAGGTCTAGTTTGTTTCTTGTTAAAAATTGATTAACAGGCAGAAGAAAAAACCGTAAATTGATTTCAAAGGGATTTTGTTTTTACAAAACACAGAAAAAAGGAACCGGGGAAGAAGATACGGCAAAGATTTAAGTTATTAAAAGGACAGTAAACCCCCGAGACGCAAAAGGGGGTAATTCCAGAAAAAGTGAAATAGATGGAGCGAACATATCAAATTGCTGGCAAAGCACACATAGCTGTCCTGAATGAGCCACAACCATCTCTAAACGGACTCTACATCGGTATTTTTCAAAATGGGAAGGCAAGTTCGAAACTCGTCATTTTGGACGAAAATCTTAGAAGTATTAGATAGTCCAAGAAAGGACACCGCATGTAAGAGCTCAGTCAAATTCCAAAATGTTTAAGAAGGGTGCCGTGCATAAAGGCTTGAAAAAGGAGATCACTGTAGTTAACAAGTACATCGATGAGATCAACATGAAGGAGGTGATTCATAATTAACAAATGTGAATATGTATTTCGTGTGACGTGACTACTATATGCTATCGGTCTCTCTGGTTTTGAGGATGCCCACATCTGACCCAAATTCCTTCTTCTCCAGACATCAATTCCTCCTTTTCATTCCCAAAACCAGACTTATCTCTCTCTGTACCTGGAGATGGGGTGACCATTACCAGAGTAATGTAAGCAAGTAAGTAAGATCCCTTTTCTTTGCCAGTAATACAAACCTTACTTCTTCTATAACTTCTTTCCGGCTTTTTGTTATTTACTAGATTTTTTCAACAATAGCTTAGCAATTCATATTCACTTCCCTTCAGATAGAAAGCATAATATTTTCGTCCTGAATTACTACTTGGTTGCTACCAATTGAGAAAAAGTCAGAATATACATCTGAAGTATTAACTTTGCTAAGTGCACCCATAAATTTCAAATTCTTTTGAGTAGTTGGATTTTTGTTCGCAGTGATCCTTTTCAAAACAGGGTAAGGGGGTATTTTACTCGGCAGCTTCACAGAGAGGACCCTGAACCTATGATTTTTTAATGTCGTTCAGTAAAGTGAACCCAACACAGGACTGCAAGGCCACAAAATGATAGCAGTGGCAATAAGCCGACTTTGTTAACTTCTCCATTATTATTTCCCTTTCATTTGAGCTCAAATCTGTTTGATGTAGGAGCACTTTGCCAAATTCCCATGCTAACATTTCCTCTTTGTTCTAGTTTCAAACTAGGGAATTTATTCTCCTGCGGATATGTGCGTACATCCAGGTTCCGGCCTCCAATAACGCGAGAAAAAACAATTCCTGCGAAAACAACTTTCATATTACGAAAACCAGGACGACGAGTTCGTCTGTTTGCCTTTTTCAGAATTGCTGCTGGAAAAGTGTGCCGCGCCACTCTGGATGGAAAGTAATAGCTTCGAATAGCGCCGAGAAACAACTACACTTAAGTATCTGCTTTCAATGAAAACATGCTATTCCATTATTTCAAAAGGAACAATAACCAGATATACATCAAAGGCACCAGAAAGTTCTCACCACAACCTCGACATACTCACGCAATATCCCCTTGCATACGCGCGAGTATTTCAAAGGACCTTCAGATGCTTAGATTGCGTAAGTTGAACCATGTTCACACTCGGCTCTTCTTCATGTCTCGGCAAACCGGGAATAAGTTCAAAGGCTGTTTACATCTCCAAGGATTAAAGCACTCACACTCTGACGCCTCCATGTCAAAGTTTTTATTTAGGCAGCGAATTATTTGCTTAAACCTTTAATTTTGGGAACATATCCCTTTTGGGGTTGTTGAACGTTTCTCAAGTTAGTGAATCCGTTGGCATTACTTAATTCCGAGTGTTGATATTAAATGCAACGCAATTAAGGAATTCTATCCACGATAGGATCCTTTAAATATTTGTCCTCCATTTATGTTGTTTTTCTTCTGTGCGAGGCTTGCGCTCGAAATCTCAAGATTGCTCCCAAAGTCTGTGTGAAAACTGGGAGTGGGAAGGGTGAAATTCACGCGAAACGTGCAAATGAAAAAAGTGTGGTTAACGAGAATTTCCATTTACGATGAAAAGTCCATTGTCCTGTATCATGTTTAGAAGTCTCAGTGGAAGAAAAAATGTTCGAATAAAAGCCACTTGGAACTTTTCCCAACAAAAAAAACTCTCCTTAACGTTTTGTTTTCCATTCAAAGGAAAGGGAAGCTCCTTCATGCTTTCAGAATTTCATGAGTCCTTTAAATTTCCATAATATTTCCGTTATGCATTCAGGAACTACAGTTGCTCCCTACGCTCAAAGGCCGAATGAATTTTTAAACACTTACTCCAACATTTGCAGCAACACGAACTGTACACTTTGTAGGATATTCCCTGTGACTCGCGACTTGAAAACATGTAAAGGATTTTAATCCTAGGCAGGATGATTTCTTTTCATCATATTAAACAAAATGGAATACAACTGTGCACTGTTGGAAATGCTACACAAGACGAAAACGGTAGATTCCACCTCCGCTCCTGCAATTCACCGCGGGCATCCTTTATTCCTTAAACTCGGTCGAGGAGAGAGAAAAAGGAATTCGCAGACATGACTCCGGTTTGCGTAATTATATTTGTTCGCTTGGATTCTAAGGATATTTCATTCAGGAAGAATATTAATTCGGAAGTTTTAAGCAGATTTGAAATGTACGAGTACTTATTTTTTGCGTTCCATCTTTCCGTTAAAAGAATTCCTCAGTGTTGGCAGCGCGAAACGGCACAGATTGAGAAGGGGTTGATGACGATTTCGGGGCTTGCAGAAGGATGAAAGTGATACAGTAAAAAATCACCGTAAGATTTTGATATTCCATGAGATTTAACTTCTGCCGCTGCTTTTATATTCCAAGAGGGTATTTGCAGAGTGAATTTTATTTAAATAGTGAAATACTCCATCTTTCTAGTTTCTATGAACAAAGTGGTGAAGTTTTGCCGAAGGAAGAATCTCGCGGTTTTGAAACTACTCTCCAGCATCGTGAATATCACCAGTAAGTCCGGGGGAAGAGGCTTTACTAAGTTGGAAAATATCTCTTAAGAATTCGTTTTATCTTATCTAAAGACTGAAACTGTTTTCATACCTTGACAAAAGCGTAAATATTGAAACAATAATTTTGGTGGAAAACAAGAGCTATTTCTTAGGTTACCTGAGAAATTCCTTCCACAACTGTCTAGTCTGTTTAATTAACTTATTCTATTTACCTAATTGGCGAAATAAACAAGAAATTCTATGAAAATATTTTCAAAGGTAAAATAAAGCGAAAAAACAGATAGATATTTTCTTAAACTAGGAAACAATTCAACAGTCTTGGGAATCAAACAACAAAAAGCAACATGGCTTCAACTTATTTCAAGGTTGAAAGATTCATGCATGGAAGGCAAATAAAATAAGGTAGATAAATTCAACAAAAGCTGTTTAATAGTTTCCAAATGTGTGTCAACTCCACATCTTCCTGCCCAACTACTCGCTGCGCTCACGTTTTCCCTGTGATTCTGTGTCTGCTTTCCCGTATCTCTCAAGACGCGTGCAATGGTACTGACCAATATCTGAAATGGCATAAACCAGAAATCGACTCCTCTTGGCCTAGTATGATCCAGCCAACCGTGGATGGAGGCTGATAGGTCACCCTTTAAGAAAGGAGGTCCATCGAGCCATAGTCAGCGATTCATAAATTTCCACGTGACTAATATCCCGAATCACTGCCATCCAGCACTTCGGGCTTTTATTCGCATTCTCTTCTGGGCCTCGGATTCAGGCAAGTTCCACCATCAGTGTAGGCTGAGAATTGTACGGACTAACTGTCGCCATAACATATTCTCACGTATCACTGAAATCAACCAACCCTTATATGGTCCTTTTCATGGTACTCAGTCTACCTGAGAATCGGGGCCTGATTCAGATCACTACGTAGAGAGAACGGCTTGGTTATCTGCTTTTTGATAGCCTCCAAGATGTCTTCGCCACAGCTATAGCGCCCTGCCACAATCTTTGGATTCCGATACACAGCAATAGTAAGCCAATGGGATCAAATAGCGATGCGACTCCTCTACTGTTCTAGGTCATGAGGTCCTGAGGCGATCCACTCGGCCGTCTCAGAATAGTGCAATACACTCATGGCTTAGCAAGCGATGGACTATTCATTGCCATTTCCACCCCTTGATCAACTAATCCACGGACAAGTGGATTGTGTGCCAACGAATATCTCTTTTCAAAATTGTATGAGGCCAGCATACCCCAATGGGACGTCGCAGGGAAGTATTCACCCATGCTTGGAACTTTTGAGTAACAGTGGGGTTCGCTTTCCATGTGATATTCCCGCATAACAACCAACAGAGCACATTAGTAGAGAACAGTCTCAACGAGATATTGATATTGAAATAACTTCATTTACAGATTTTAGATGAAGCAGCGAAGGCAAATCTAACGCTGTTGATAGGTCTATTAGCATCAAGTTCCTTAATGAAATCCAATTCCTAGACGGGTCAATCCGCAAGAGGGTTCAGTCCCTCTCCGCCCACCACTTCCACAACCCCCTCGCCAATACCGAACTAGACCCCACCACATACAATGAGCTCAGAAAAACCTGTCTCCCCTTTGGAAAAACTTGACAACAATATGGCATCCTTCCCCAAACATCCCCCCACCCGAAAAAGCGAACGCCTTCACGGAACATTTCCTCCAAGCTCACCGATGCACCTTCCATCCCCATGACCACCGTTTTGAAGACGAGGTCAACGAGTCCATCTCCAGCCCCTTCTTTCTGACCCTGAATTCCGAAAAAGCACACTACTTATCTGAACGCCGTGGAAACCGCATCAAAAAATTAAAAAATCAGTCGGACTCAACTAAATACCTTCCATCGTCCTCAATAAATGCACCTCAAGCCCAACGCCCACTTTACCGTTGATCGGAAAAGTACTTGCATTGTCCCGATTCCTAAGAAAAACCAGAATCCCCTTAATACCGATAAGTACTGGCAATCGGTTGAACAAGCACTCCTTATTTTGAAATTAAACATTCTTCTGGGATTAAACCGGAAAACTGCGAGAATCGCGTCTCTCTTCAATCTTAGGAAGGCTTTCGACTCCATATGACAGCACGAATTCACCTTTAAGCTTTCTATGATCCTAAACTTCCATCCGCACCTCTCCAACAGAATCCTTAGCTTTATAGATAGCGGAATTTCAAGTTCATGTAGAGTCACGGCCTTCCTAAACCACCTTTAAATCGAAACCCCATTCGGGTCCTCTAATACCCGGACGACCTAATTCACTTTATCTAAACAAAAATGTCTGCCTGAATTCTTATTTAGACGAGCTTCACAATTACGTCTCCAAATGAAAATTTTCCCTAAACCCGCAGAAATGCGAGACCATTCTGTTTTATGACGCAGAAAATGTGAATTGAAATCTCTACCCTGTCCCTCAAAATTTAGAGCACACCCAATCCAAACATCAAAGAGTTCAGTAAAATCACTGGGCCCCTTTCAGCGAGTGAAAGCTGTTTTCGAATTTTTGCTCCAATAGACCCAATCATACGTACATTAAATAAACTTGTTAGATTTAAGTTATGTTAGGCCTTAATTTACAACTTACAGCATATAGTTTAGCATTGCAATTTTTAGGGGAACAAAAAAATGTCGTTTTGCAAAATATAGTTTCGCTTATAGCCATCGGTCACGCTTCTCCCAGGAGAGAGGTGAGGCAGCATCTGATGACCAGGACGAAACCGCAAGCCTAATTTTTGCATCTTACCTAAGGTCCTTTCTCACAGAAAAAATGGTTTCTAGTCTAAAGCCTATATACTCTCTGAAAATCCGAGATCTTGACTCTCTCACAGAAAAAATCGAAGAGAAGAAGGTCATCAAGCGCGAATGTAATGCCCAATAGATATAGCCTCTGCAAATTTTCGAGACTAAAAACTTGTTGTAGCAGAAGTTTCCTGATATAAGGTTCTCAGGCTGTGGGAATACGTCTACCGGGGACTGACGGAAGGACAGCTTGCGCAAATGCGATGAATCAGGACGCAAAGCGAAGGTTTGCAACAAAAAAAAAAGTTGCATACTTCGAAAGGACCGGCATCTGGTGAGAGCAGTACACACACTGCGGGCCAGAGGCGGTGTCCAGTCTTCAGGGCGGAACCAGAAAAGGCCAGGACGCGTGCTTATCATCATAACATACACCGAAGTGCAACCGGCTCTGGAGGACGCCGTTCTGGTCACTGAGGGGCAAACCCTGGTAAAGGGTGGCTTTGATACAGGAGCACTATCTTCCACGATACTGTATACGCCTGTGAAATCGTTGCTACCTTCGGTATCTTCTGATTCGCTGACCAGGGCAAATACAAATTCGGTTTTGTCACGGGGCACAACACACTGAAATTTCTGGGATTTCGCACAGCAGTCAATAGAACTTTCAATCTATTCCGCTCATAGATCCGCTACTATGATTACGAAGTCAGACAAATCTTATTACGATCCTTCGGAGAGTAGTTGATGATGTGAGTAGCACTCGAGAAAAGAGCATTTTCAGTGATGGCCCAAAGCTCATCGATATTTTACGGCGGGTTATCCAATGTATCTAACATCCGAACAACAAAATAGCTCTCCCACTAACGAGCAAGAGTTGGATCATATAAGCGAACTTGGGGCCTCAGCTCTCCAACCCTGCGAGAAATGACGGAAGCAACCCACAAGCGATGGTAGCACCTTACAAGGCCTCGCTTGTTACACATATCCAGAAGACAACTTCTAAGTCTACACTGGCCGCAAAGTGGTCAATGTCAGTCAATATATGGTGACTTAAACCCCGACTGAATTGTACAATTGTGATGCTGCTTAACCTGGACTGGAATTTTACAGTCAGAAGTTTGTCAGAAACCAGTTCAATAAAGTGAAAAATCTACATCCCATTTTTCACATGCACCCGAAATCACTTTCGGCCCAAAGATAGCCCGAAGCCAGTTCAAGCCAGCCAAAAGAACAGGCAATCATAACAGCAATAGATTCGCAAGTAATATTCGGCGCCGGTGTCGACTCGATACTCGGCAACTGCCAATGCCACTTGTAGTATAATGAGTGGCAATATTAGGTGGGTTTTCGAAATGTGATATTACATTACAAAAGATTACCTTTCCCAGGAGTAATATCATCATCGGTCATGTTGGGTAAAGCGGTCATGTTGGGTGATGTTGTAATGTTTGGTAATGTATGAATCACTAAGATGATATCACTTTTGTGGTACTATATAGATCACTAATTTCAAGTCTTATGAGTGTTTGTTGTTTACTTGACGTATAGCCTCAGTATTCATTGTCAAAGGACACCAAAATCTTTCCACTTCCACAACAAATACTAAAAGAAAAGTCTGGTTTTGGTAATTTTTTAGGTAAGGGTTTTACACGCCTTCTTTTACATTTCACTTCGATGTGATCTTTCTCTTTTCCGCTGAGGTCAAACCAAGCCCTATCGCACCCGGACCATCATGAAATATCATATCAATGGATCGATTTACATAGAACAAAATTGTATTTGGCAGGCAGGCAACCAAGTAGACTGAAAAACGGACAAATAGCGAACTAATTTCAGCAAAGTTCCGCTTCTTTTAAAATTTTAAAAAGTTGCATCGGATTCAGGTACTTCTCTATCCTATTTCCGGTTTGCATTGACAAAAATCGAAAAATCTCAACAGTATACGACAATCAGGGTATAATTGTAATAGACGATAATCGCCTTCCCTGGAAACCACAATTATTGTAACTACCCGATTCACCGCAAACATCCCTTAGGTATACTATCGGCCATTTTGAACAACGATCCCGCAATTAACTTTATCCACATCCTTTTAATGGTCTTACTCCTAATTCCCAAAAATTGATTCACCCTCGTGCCTCTTTGTTTTACTACGTTATTTGTGAGTTAACCAATTCTTTGCCAAGTCGTTTAGTGATTAATTATCCTTTAATTATACCGTTAGAGTTAAACATTTCATTAACATGGGAGAACCAAAAGAATTCGGAAATTCATTCAGTTTTTATGGATGTCACAAAAAAACCATGAATTGATCAAATAAAAGGTGAAAGGATAAAACGTTTTGGAGGTTGTTTCCTGTGCTTACAAGGATACAATAAAAAGAATGGCGTAGCTGTAAACATTATGGAGAATTTTATGGGGAAGGGTAACTATCAATCGATCTAGAAGATGACCTGGCAAATATTTCTCAAATTATTACCGAAAGTCCATTGAAAATGGTTTGCGTGTTACAATTTTACTTGGGGTAATTTAATTACTGTTAAGCGAGGAGAAACGATGCGGAAAATTTCTTAATTTGCTTCCGGATTGGAGCAGTTACTGGAGAATTAAGTTCTACGACATTTGATATTACAAGAATTAAATATTGATGATTTCCATCCACAATTTTATTAAGGGTTATTGTTGCGGAAATGTGTTTTTTAAGACTTTGTTGTTTCCAATCGGCAAAAACTTTCACTGGCAGCTTATAAAATAGTTGCTACAGTAGCTATTCAGACAAAAGTATCTTAATACTGTACGAGCCAAGTTTCTGTCCTCGGAACTGTGATTCATGATAGGAAATTACGCGGGGTCAAGAAATATTCTATCGATTATCAACCATGAATGTAGGAATCGAGTCGCAGGATTAGTTAGCGAAGGGCAGTAACCTTGAGAAACTTTTAAATGAAAGTGGGGTTATGTGAGAACTTCAGCATCATATACAGACTTATCTTCGATTAGCTGGTGATAATGAAACGAAAATTATGCAGAATCCAGGCATTTCAGTACCGTGCAGAAATTTCCCATTTCAACCATTTCTCCCGAAATTTTCGGGCTTCATTTTACGATGAGAATGATGCGACCGTAAGTTGTTGCCTTATTATTAAAAGTGAAGTTTAGTGAAGGAATTGACTAGAAGGTCTGGCTTTTAGTGGAAAGAATTGAAAGAAATGTCGATACTAAGAAACTACAATTTTCATCTGATTCATAGAGAAAACCACTTTGTTCGTAAATGTAACACATCACTCGCAATCGCTGTTGGTTTCTGACAATGAGGGGAATTACCGCTCTTTCTTAATGTGTCACCTATCCGCTGCCACTTCCGCCTTGTGATCAATACGTCAACGGCATATAGGTCCTATACCGTCGTGTTATTGTTTTAGGCAAGAGTACCTGGATGATATGACACAGACATAAATTGATGGAAGCCTGGATCCCGCAAGTTCAGTCGCAGACACTTTCCATGTAATACTCGCAGAACAGTCTCAACTTAAGGTTGGTGTTGAGATAACTGCATTTCCACCTCTTGGACAAAGCAGCAAAAGTGAATTTAGCTTTTTTAATGCGTTTAATGAGTCCTATTATTATCATTATAATGAAAACCACTGTGACGAACGTAATACTGATAAAGTAGCTCCCCTTGCACTAACATTGACGATGCTTGTACCATTTAAGGTGACACCCGCCATAATGGAATATAAGTTAAATATACCCCAGGACAGCTTCAAAAGAATAAAGGCTCAAATTCTCAACTAAAAAAAAAAATGGGGGAATAATTGTATTCTCATGATATGCTTCATACTATATTTTATATTACTACCAACTTTTATAGCTCTGGGATAAATTTAAGGGGGTTTTACTCAATTTCCCCAAAAATATGGTAATCTACTATTATTATCTTAATTTGTGCAGATATCGATATGGAGAGTATTTTGAGTCCTAGGCACCATATAGAGGCAGCTTCATGGATTTTGTCAGATTTTTCGGTTGGATAATTTCTGGGAATAGATTCGTTAAAGAAATCATCACTTTCCACCCCTCCCACTACCCCCTTTCCAACAAATCACAAAACTAAGACCGGCTTCGAAAAATATTTATCAAAAGCTTTCATTTGACACATGACTATATTCGGTGAAAAAAAAATTTTTACTCCCACCTTTTACATGTATGGGGACCGCCCCTAAATCATATCACCCACTGCATGTCTGGACGTTGACAGTTCCACCTTCTCACCAAATTTCGTGTCGATCGGTATAGCCGTTTCTGAGAAAAGTGCGTGTGACAGGCAGACAGACAGACATTGAACCGATTTTAATAAGGTTAACAAAACCTTAAAAAGTGCTGGCTCAGCAACCGTAGGACGAAGCCTCCTTTGAATTTGACAACACATTGCTCTGACATGTGATGAGCAAACATGGCCTTGGTGAGCGCAGCGGTAATCATGTAGGGTTGGTTGATTTCTGCAACTTCCGCCGACTCGTCACATTGTTCGAGCACAGAGCCTGCTATAAGGTTAATTGGATTTTGAATTGACCGACGTCGTGCGAGCAATCAGGCTGACCACTTCGCGATCAACGATAGATTTATTAGTTGTCTGCTGAATGGGCGTAACAAGAAAGGCGCTAACATCACCTTAGAAAGGGATCACCATCTGATGGTCGCTTACGTTCGCTTGCGTGTTGCATCCACCACTTCTCGTAGGGTTGGAGAGCTGTGACCCCCCAAGTTCAACGTCGACCGCTTGTAAGACCTAACTGTCGCTCGACAGGGGAAGAGCTATATTGCTAATGGAACGGCAGATATACTGAGTAACTCGCCTAAGAATATTGATGAGCGATGGCCCGCCATAAAAAGTGATCTACACAGATCGTCGGGCACGTCCCGAAGAGGCGTGTAATGAACCTAGGGGATATTGGATAATCAAACGATCATCCCGAGTGGCTCAAGACGACCTAGAGAGAAGAGCTATCCCCAAGAGAAAAAGTTGGCGAAATTGACCGTGAAGATCCACCGCAAAGACTGAAGCTCTATCAAAGTGCTCGGTTGACACGTTCTTGCACGCCTCTGTGCTAGCCAGGCTCGAGAATCTGGTGCGGGGGGGAGAGGGGTCCTCTGAGCGCCTTGGTATCTCACGTGTTATTAGTACAAAATTTGCGTGTCTATATCGCTGCGTGGGTCCGCATAGGATCTTAAAATAGACAACAGACAAAGGAATTCGCGACGACCTAACGAAAAAACCAGAACGCGAACTAAACCTGAAAAATAAAAAAAAAACGGCTCCATCGCGCGGGTCCCTGAGGTTCCACCCCATCTTTGACATCCTCAGGCCATTATTTAGAGGATGTCCCTAATAAGGAGTTGCGGGGGTCTTCCTCTTATGGATGAATTGACTAGTCACTGTAACATGCAGATACAGACTGTTCCTCTAAGCAGAAGAGAAATCATTTCGCGCATCAATGCACTGAAACGGAGTAAAGCATCTGGGGTTGACTGCCTCGCCAAGATCCCAAAGAAGGGGATCGGTTTCAAGTGTGACAATTGACGGAGTATCAGCATGCATCCCTGCCGATGCAAAAATAATATCTAAAATAACTTTCGAACGCATTAAAGAACATCTCGAAAGTTTGATCGATACAGACCAGGCTGGTTTCCGCTCGGGATCTTTTTACGTTGACCACATCAACATCCTACGGATCATTTTGAAGCACTGCGCGGAGTTTAGATCTTTCCTGTCCTTACTATTCATGAATTTCGAGAAAGCTTTCGACTGTATGAACAGGAAGTATATCTGTAGTGTTCTATGCTAGACGGGAAGCTGACGTGTGGATCATTTGAAGAACAACGTTGCTTGGAATCCGATAAACTTCGGGAGTGGCTTAGCCATGAAGACATTGAATTTAAAAAACATGCGGTTAAAAACGCTTTGGTAATGTGTGCTTAACTGCTTGGACAAACCATATATGTTATTACCCTACGGAAAGGCTTCTAAAATACCTGCAAGATAAAATGTGAAGCAGTATGTAAGAGAAGTTAACAAATCGTGGTGATCATTAATTATTGGTTATGAATGAACTGAACCCAGTCAGGAGATAGGCAGAGCAGTTTTTATAACCAACCGCAAGAAAAAGAATATTGTCAATATCTCCGTTTGTCATCGCGCAATTATCTCAAAATCGATGATTAAGTATGTGGTGGTCATGTTCATTGCGAGGCTGACTTTCAAGGTACACTTGAATTACGTCCAAGAAACGGCGGCAAGACCTATCTTATATTTAGAAAGTGTGTCGCCTTACATCTGGGGACTCTAAATGTAGCTGCGGGCTGGTCGTTTATTCCGCCTAAACAGTAGCAAAATGATAGAGAATCTCTGGTAGATCACCCAAAGATTGACTACTTGACACGATAAACAGGGCCGCACCTCGGGAATGCTTTTCATGACAGTATGCTAAGATTCGACATGTCAGAAAAGTCGCGTAGAGCACACTTGGCAGGCTGTTGCATAAGTAGAATAAAGCTATGCAAAAGTGCAAGGGACAAGACTCAAGGGAAGTAGTTACATGAAGAAGGACAACGTACATAAAATGAGTGACAACTTTCTTGGCAAAACGAGACAAGAGGCAGATGTATGCAAGGTTTTGATGGATACAGCATTATGCTGGTGATGTATTGCAGCGGTGCCATAACAATATAGCCAGAAATGAGATAGTCCAACGTCTCTAACACTGAATCACACATTCTGCACTGGTCGTTCTCCACCCCGTCGTCCTAAATGACACACTTGAACCCCTTCGTCTCAGCAAAGAGCTTCCCAGCACACAGCCATCTGTTCGACAAATGCAAATCGGCAAATGGCTACCAAAGACAATTCATAATTCGGGGAATGAGCTTGGTGACTTTAAATCCTGATGGTCTCAGTGAAAGACATGACTTATGAATTGACAATAGATTTTCCTACGTTGTGTGAAATTTTATTTCATTACAATCTTGGACAAAAAAATTATGCAACCAAGTTATAAGACGGTGGGTTTTACCCTCGTTCGAGCAACTCGGTTCTATGCGAAGCAACCTTTCGTTGGCTTTCTTTTCCATTTCGTAAGTGTCTTGTTTTACCATCATTATATTATTTTGGTTTTGATTGCGTTTCGGTTGAAAAGCCCATCCTGAATAGCGAAAGTGTGGGTACAAGCACGTTGACATATACTTCGATGGAACTTCACAAAGATGTGGGTGAACAAAAATGTAACTGACGATTTCGTCAGTTACCTTTTTTCATCTTCAATCTCAACTTTGTACTCAGCACAATATATCCGAGGGTGATTCACATGTATTGTTGTTTGTTTTTTTGTTGTAATTTTTTTTTATGAAAAACTTTCGTTCTTCTTGTGAAATTTGTTTATTTAATCTATTGGAATTTATTCCATCGAGACGAGGAAATCATATCGGTCAAGTGACCGCCATCAGACTTGATGACTATACGAGCACGTTTTATGGCATTTTCCATCACTTCTGGCCGAACTTCGGGCGACATGTTCTCGGATTCCGAATATTCTCCTTAAGGGTTTCAAGAGTCTGAGACTGGTGGACGTAAACTTAAGACTTCAAAAAATCCCAAGTCAGCCAGTGCAAATCAACGAGAGATTAAGTGACCCAGAAATGCTTCCTTTAGAATGTCCATTGGGGCTCGAGCAGTGTGCGCCGTTGCACCGTCCTGTTGGAACCACATGTTCTCCAGTCCTAATTCATCCAATTTATTGAGGAAGGAAAAAACGGTAATCATGGCTCTGCAGCGCGCGCCGTCCAGAGTCGTCGTTTGCCCCGCGTCATTCTCAAAGAAAAACGACCCGATGATTCCTCCAGCGTAAATAGCACAACAAGCAGTAACTCTGAGTGGGTGTAATGGCTCTTCGTAGGTGATACATGGATTTCCGGTGGCCCAGAAATGGCTACTTTGTTTATTTATGTAACCACTAAGATGGAAATAATCCTCATCGCCCATGACAATTTTCGATGACAAATCGTCCTGCTCTTCATCGAGATTCGGGATGGCTTGAGCGTAGGTTAGATGTGTTTTGCGGTCAACAGCTAAGAGCTACTACACTTTGTAAGGGGGTATCTTCCACAAAAATGTTGCGTAGGGATGATTGGCTAATGTCCAATTACGTGGTACGCCGTCTAGTCGAGATTTCGGGCTCCTCTTCGACATCTTGGCCAACAGCAACGATAGTCACAGCAGAGCGGCTGCTTGGGGGCCCGCTAGCCTTGGAAACACCTCGTGTGGCCCAATCTCTTCAAGGCGGGTAACCAAACGACGCAGTGTTCCTAACGGTTACAGGCCTGCTTGAGATACTATGATCAATAGGTACACTATAACCAGTAAAAGGGGCACAATAGTTCTTCAAGGACGCGGTGCGTCTTTCCCTTAACAGAATAATAATAATAACTTGATAATTCAGGCTACTACTTCTACTTTTCAAAAGGGTCCGTCAGTGTCGCCTGAACGTCTGTAGTTGGTTGGCGGCCAGAACGAGCGTAGGATGCGGCTGGCTTGCCAGTTTGGACTGTTTAGATGACCAATGATTAAATGAATGAATGAATGATGATTGGGCTGACCGAAAGAAGAAGGAAACCCGATACCTATGTGCATTGATGCGCCCTGTTCAAGGTCGCCGCACACAGCCTGATTAAACAGTGAGCGAGAATTTCATGTGTATTTAGGCAGTGACTGAGGATTTTTGCATATCTTCATCATTGGCAAACATCTCTCTGATTTGCGACTCTAGTCTAGGCTATTCTAGACTGTTTCATCCAGCTTGCCGGTACATGGATGGTGTTTTCAGTTCAACAGGCGACCGGGTGGACTAGGGATTGTTCAGGCTTGCCTTATCGCGGATGGTGGACTAAACCGACTAAAACGATCGGAGAGAAATGCTATCCTGTTTTATAGACCTCTCATTTCGGGCAAAATATCCATCAAATGACAACTTTCTCCCTGTGCAACTATATAAAAGGAGTTTATGGAAAGTGACCGTCACTATTGCGAGAAATCTCCAGGCTTCCGAAGAACTTAGCCATTACCATTATGAAACCTTTTTAAATTCAGTTTACTGCAGTTTGGTTTCTGCTTTCTAATGTTAGATGAAGAGGTATTGAATGGCAAGATTATAGTATGTAAGGACATGTCAAGGTGGTCAAAGGGTAGTATAGGTCCCGGGGCGAAACGTGGATTGGTACCCACGATGGAGCATAAAACCTGGGAAATGCCTGCTGAACCAACACCAACAGCTCTACTACCAAACCCTATCTCCACCTCCACGTGGTGACCGCTGGGAGCTCTTTCTTGACGAAAAGCTGCAGACGGAGAAGGATGAAGGCGAGTCTCCCGCGCCTAAAAACGGGACAAATTGTACCAACTGGTCCTCCAGGTTGGGGGTTGGGTAGGGCTGACAACCCTACACGGAAAACAACCTGTTACGAAGCCACAACAGGAGCCTCGGATAGGACGGATTTTAAAACGACGGACCCGGCAACGACAAAGGAACAACGATTTGCGCATTTTCTCATGGAACGTGCGCTCCCTGTACAGAGATGAAGCTGATAAGCAGCTAGCCGATACCCTGTCCCAATATAGGGCTGATGTAACAGCGTTGCAAGAGATGCGATGGACAGGGACCGGTTTCCTGGAGAAGAGCCACTACACCATATATTATAGCGGCCATCCAGTAAACCATGTGCTCGGAGTAGGTTTCTTAGTCAGCCAAAAAATGAAACCTGCTGTTATCGGCTTTGAAAGTATAAGGAACGGCTATGCACTCTGCGCTTGCGAGGCAAGTTTAGAAATATAAGCCTCATAAACGTTCACGCCCCTACAGAGGAGACTGCAGAGTCGGAGAATGATACCTTCTACGAGGCAGTAGAAAGAACCCTCGAAGCCTGTCCCAGATATGATATCAAAATCATACTTGGGGATTTTAACAGCCAAGTAGGGAAGGAGCCCGTATTCAGGCGATACGTTGGCTCCCATAGCTTACACGAGAAAACAAATGATAACGGACTGCGGACTATTCAATTAGCAGGGTCACACGAAATGGTTGTTGGAAGTACCTGGTTTGCGTGGAAAGCGGTCCACAAACATACGTGGGCCTCTCCAGACGGGACCACTTTCAACCAAATTGACCACGTGTTGATCGAACGCCGCCACCTCTCAGCCTTGATGAATGTCAGAACATATAGGGGGGCCAATATAGACTCGGATCACTATCTCGTTGGCATGGTGCTCCGAGCTCAAATAACAATACCACCTAGAATCCCCTCTGACAATCAGGTGAGAGTGAACACTGAAGCCATCCACAACACAACCCTCCGCGACACCTATAAGAGGGAAATGGATGCCGCAATAACCGCAGTCAATAGAGGACCTGGAGATGAAGCATTAACTAATGATCTTCACAACCACCTGAAGAACGTTATCATGGATACGGCCACAAATATACTTGGCCCCAGCCGCAAAAGGAGTCGGAACGGCTGGTTTGACGATGAATGTAAGCTAGCAACGGAACGGAAGAATGCCGCATACCGAGTAATGTTGCATTCTCAAAGAACACGGGCACGCGCAGAGACTTATCACGAACTCCTTCGAGCGGAGAAGCGACTTCACAGACGGAAAAAGGAAGCCTGGGAGAACCAACAAGTCTGTGAACTAGAAAAGTACAGGGAGCAACCGCACCAGGCGCTGAAGGTGGAAGTTTTACCAACAAGTCAGCAGGATGAAGCCTTATACACCTCGATGCTCATCCTGCCGAGACAAAGAGGGAAATCTGATTTCCGACAGAATGGGCATATTAGAGCGATGGGTTGAGTACTTTGATGAGCTACTGAACAACCAGAACATCGGCGAGTTGGAGGTCCCGCCAACTGAAGACGACGGACAAATACTGCCACCACCAAGTTTAGGAGAAACAGTCCGTGCAATTCATCGGCTAAAAAATCATAAGTCGCCAGGAGCCGATGGAATTACAGCCGAATTGGTTAAATATGGAGGCGACCAGCTACACCAAGTGGTTCATCAACTTGTGCTCAAGGTATGGGACAGCGAATCAATGCCTGACGATTGGCAGCGAGGCATAATCTGTCTCATACATAAAAGGGCAGATATCACACAGTGCAGCAATTATAGAGGTATCACGTTGCTGAGTACCATCTATAAGATATTCTCCACTATCTTGCTAGGCCGGATAGCCCCATACGCCCAGAACATCATTGGCGCGTATTAAAGAGGCTTCGCTCCAGGCAAATCAGCAACAGATCAGATTTTCTCTCTGCGGCAGGCGATGGAAAAACTGTTGGAATATGGACAGCAGTTGCACCATCTGTTCATCGACTTTAAAGCCGCCTATGATAGCATAGCCAGGGTAAAACTGTACACGGCCATGAGAGAATTCGGGATCCCGACGAAATTAATACGACTGACTAGGCTGACCCTGACCAATGTGCGAGGCCAGATAAAAGCAGCAGGATCACTCTCAAGACCATTCGACATCAACAACGGTCTACGACAAGGGGATGCGCTATCATGCGTCCTCTTTAACCTGGCCCTCGAGAAGGTGATCCGTGATGCTGAGGTGAATGCAAGAGGTACCATCCTCTTCAAGTCCACCCAACTACTGGCCTATGCTGACGATATCGACATCATGGGAAGAACCACCCGAGACGTTCAAACTGCCTTCATCCAGATCGAGCAGGCGGCGAGAGATCTTGGGATGCACATCAATGAAGGCAAGACAAAATACATGGTGGCAACGTCAGCATCGAAGACGAATCAACCAACAACATCAAACCGCACTGGTCAAACACAAGCACGAACAAGAATAAGGATAGGGGAATACAACTTTGAGACCGTTGACAATTTCTCCTATCTAGGGTCGAAAATCACAACCGATAACAACTAAGATGATGAAATCCGCGCACGGTTGTTGTCAGCCAACAGAGCCTACTTCAGCTTACAAAGACTGTTCCGCTCGAAACGTCTCACCATAGGGTCAAAGCTCTTACTGTACAAGACTATGATCTTGCCAGTCCTCATGTATTCCTCGGAAACTTGGGTTCTCAGCAAGAAAAATTGCGAACTCTTGGCCGCGTTCGAGAGAAGAATCCTCCGAAGAATTTTTGGCCCCCTACATGAGGATGGACGATTCCGTAGCCTACACAATGACGAAATCTATGAGCGATACCATGACCGTCCGGTTGTGGATAAAATCCGGCTCAATAGGTTACGGTGGGCGGGTCACTTAATCCGTATGGATGAAGATGATCCCACCCGGAAAGTCTATAAGGGCAATATCTATGGTAGGAAAAGAAGACGAGGCAGACCCTGCCTAAGGTGGAGCGATGGCGTGGGCCAGGACGCCAGACAGCTTTTAGGGATATCGAATTGGTGGACCTCGGCGCAAAACCGGGATGTCTGGAGTTCCTTATTAAGGCAGGCCTAGACCGGATACCGGTTGTTGCGCCGTTGATGATGATGAAGGACATGTCAGCCACCACTTCTGTCAATCTGCATAAACATACATGGTAGGTTAACACTATTCAATGTTTGCCATTTCTCTTAGTTTACTTTACATCCCTTCATGTAAGAACAATTTCCGAGTTGTTTGTTAGCAAAACTCGTTTCAAAGTGTTTAAAATTCGTGACTCGAAAAAGCAGAATATTCCCGCACCACGTAGCACTTAAAAAATTAGAAATTCAGAGCTCCAACTTCATAATTATCCAATAATTAATTTCAGAATTCAGATTCGCTTAAATTATTTCAAATATTTGTTGCATTGCAATTTCGAACTTTCATTCTCTGGATCTGAATTTGGTGCATTTAATTACCGTCCAGATCAGTGAAATGATTACATCAGATGAGTTGCATCTACGCACGTCCAACGGCTCCATAAACTTTTTCATTGATACGTTAATTTCGCCGTAGATATCAGCATAATTCCCTCGAAAGTAATCCATCAGTCGGGAAGGGATTCAAGCATTCAATTTCATTTCATTTCACCTTCCAAAAGTACCGAAATCCATATATTACACGGTTCAAAGCCGTCCCGTTAAATGAAAATCGACTTTCACGGGATAATCTATCTCACGGATCAGATATCAGATGCAATACTCAACAACAAACGACAACCAGGAAAGTGCATGATTTATTAGCAATATGGAGCTACATTTTCAATAATAGGACCATAAAGCGGTTTATCATGCGAATGCAAGTCGATATCAGCTAGGTGCGCTCCATATGAGCTGCAGTAGCTCATTAAGCCCAACTTTTCCATTAAAACTTCAGTCGTCCCAGCCCTTTTTTCGGGTCGTACAACTCAGATGAAAAAAGAAATGCATTTACACCATAACACATTGGCTCTGGTCCACCGCAAACTCTGTGTAGGCGGGTGCGATGGGGAGGGGGGAGAATGTGCCATAACCGACAAAAAGAAGCAACTACTGCGCCCATATTACGAACATTACGAAATGCTCTGCCACAAAAGTACGTACGAATTCAGATACAATTCTAGATACAGTTCCAGATACAGTGCACATTTGGGAATGGTGAAGTGAAAAGTTGGATATATTTATGGAAAAGCACTGAACCGAACTGTATTAAACTTTTCAGTTTCGAGTACGAGTTTTCTAGTTTGCAATTTCAAGAGACCCTGGCTGCCTGAAACTAAACTGGATATGCGGGTGGATATGTGATAAGTGCACAGTGACGTGGAAAATTATTGGAATAAAGTCAATGTTTCAATACGGGGGCGTCTGGGAGTTTGAAATATTCATGCATTTCGATATCAGCGAGTGGAAAAAGAGATACAGGAAATCAAGGATGAAGTCATGTAGCAAATCATTCAGTCATATGTGTATGTGCAAATACGCTACGGCTGAAAGACTAATTGAACTAAATAGAAAAGCCAATGGAATTTGGTTTGCTGCTAGTCAGCACTTGTCCAAACCAAAGGAAAATCTTCTTGAAAATTGGCTCAAATTGATGATGCGCCAAATGTATAATTATAGAGTTTTCTAGGGGCAAACGCTAACAACAAAAGTTCCAGGAAGCGGAAACACAGATCTTTTGAGTACTTCAAATTTCATATTGGAACTTGAGGTCGAAATTATGTTGTTACGACAACTCCCTGTCGACGTCGATGGGGTGATGTGAGCCTAGCTCTGCCAAGGTGGTAGTTGTGGCGTGTATCAGGAGCCAGCCCCTTCGGGATCCTGGTCGAGTAGTGTGCATTGAACCGGTGTTAGTAGACCGCGTTGCTCCGAGCGAGCGCTGATCCGTTCGTGAATTCCGGGATCAGCTAAGCGTAGGTCAGGCCTCAGGGAACTGGGGTAGGGGCTGTGTCCCCGAGGGTATACCCGTTCCTGACTATTGCGGCCCGCTCCCTTGCACACGATGCGCTGGTAAACAACTCAAATGGAGAAAAAAAACGAACGAAACGAGGAGATAGTGGAAATGGAGAGTGAGCTGGCTGCGTTTATTCGCAGCACGAAAATGCGCCGTTCGCCCCAGCGCCCAGCGAAGGACGCAACAAGGGCTGAAATACCCGACGAGACATCGGGACGCGCAGACGGAGAGAAAGACTCGGAAAGTGATGCAGCACCTGCAACACAGATAGGAACCCAGACCATACAGCACAGTGCTGTAATTGGGGAAAGAGGCACAGTGGAAACTGCCGAAACTAATTAAATGGTTTCGAATATAAGCCGAGTGGGAGGACTGTCGATTACTCTGGCGCAAGCGGAAGAGGAAAGACTTATTAAAAAATGCACGGCAGTTGTGAAGCACTTGCGATCTTCGACGTTCCTTCAGAAAAACGTCGGTAAGGGGGTGAAAAACGAGCTAATGGAACTGGAAGAGCTCCTGGACAGGAGTTCATACTATAGGCGAACATGGAAAGTAAGACAAAATCCGCAGGAAGCAGAAACAACCGCGCTTCCCGAGGAGAACACCACGAGTACCAAACGGATCGCTGACAGCCCATTGCAGAGCGAACTTGGTAAAAAACGAAAGGAGGAAGGGACATCTGAAGGAGACTTCACTCGGGTACTCTCCAGGGCTGAAAAGAAGAAGGCAAAGAGGATCAAAAGACAGCGACGCGTCGCGCCATCAGAAAAACCTCTGCCTAAAACTAAGGCGGACACGAAGGACGGAGTGCCAAAAGAAAAGGTGGGGAGACGAAGGAGGACTAGACCGCCAGCTTTGCTTATTAAGCCGACGGAAGGCAAGACTTTTGCGGAAGTCCTCAGCGAAATCCGTTACAAAATCAAACCCGAAGACAACGGAGCGGAGGTGTCTTCCATACGTAAAACATCTTAGTCGAACTAGGCCCGAAGACTATAAATAAAGTCACGTTCTGTGAAGCAGTCAAGGGGCTTCTAGGAGAAAAAGCTTTGGTTTCTAGCCTGGAACCCATGTGTGCTTTAGAAATACGAGACCTTGACTGTCTCACGGAAAAGAACGAGGTAGAAGAGGCCATCAAACGCGAATGCCCGGAGGTAACCAATGTCCGGATTGGTATCACCTCTGCAAACTCCCGAGGCCAAAAACTCACTGTGGTGGAAGTTGCCGAGCAATACACGAGGAAGCTTCTAAACAGCGGTTTAGAATTGGTTGGGTAGTGTGTAGGATACGAATTCGGGCCGCCCCAACCAAATGTTACAGATGTTTGGACTATGGGCATCTGCAAACTGTCGGGGACCTGAAAGAAGGGCAACATGCCGTAAATGCGTTCAGGCTGGCCATAAAGCGAACAGCTGCAATGAAAAGGCAAGCTGTGTCCTATGCAGGGACCGTCGCGCGACTGATGAGAGCATTGCGCACACTGCGGGATCGGGGCGGTGTCCAGTTTTCAGAGCAGAACTGGAAAGAGCTAGGATACGGTCAACATGATTCGCATCCTACAAATCAATATGCACCGGAGTGCAACCGCTCACGAGTTGCTATCGCAGTTCGCTGCGGAGACCAAAGCTGATTTAGTACTCATCAGTGAGCAGTACCGAAACAAGGACCCAGTTTCATGGTACCCAGACATATCAGGTACCGCTGCCATCTGGGTTCGGGACGGCACCCTCCTGGGGGTTCTTGCCCAAGGCCGAGGGGACGGCTTTGTCTGGATTCGGTGTTCATTGATAACGTTTTTTAGTGTCTATCTTACGCCGAATGAGACGATGCCGGACTTTCGTCGGAGGCTTGAGGCTTTGGAGGACGCTATCTTAAGCACGGATGGGCGGATCCTGGTCGGAGGTGATTTCAATGCTAGGGCACTTGAATGGGGCATGCCTCACACAGATTACAGAGGGAAACGAATTCTGGAAATGGCGGCAAGAACAGGACTGGTAGCTCTAAACACCGGATCCACCCCAACGTTCCGGCGCCCGGGCTGCGAAGGAAGCATTCCAGACGTAACCTTCGCATCGGAATCACTGGTGTCGCTGGTGGACAGGTGGCGAGTTCTGGAAGACTTTTCGGCAAGTGACCACCAATACATTGCTTTCGAAGTGGTGGACACAAACTCTCGGTGTGCGCCACCCCAGCGATCTTTCTGTGTATGGAACGTCGCGAAAGTGAACACCGGGAAGTTTGTCGACACTCTGGGAACAGGTGGGGCCACGCTGAAGGGTACTCCTGGGGGCGGTGGCGCCGCTGCTGACACTGTCATAAACTCAGTTATGAACCTGATAACGACGGTCTGCGGAGCCTCCATGCCCAGGAAGACATCGAGGCGCGGCAAACCTTCCATCTATTGGTGGACAGTGGAAATCGCAGAGCTCCGGAAGGAATGTTACAGGCTCCGCCGCTTAACACAACGTCGAGGCGACCGGGAGGAGGCATGTACCATAATGATGGAGTACAAATCAGCCAAAAGGAGACTCCGCAGCGCAATAAACAAGAGCAAAGCTCGCTGCTGGCAAGATCTGATCGACGAGGTGAATGGGGATCCGTGGGGACTCGGTTACAAACTTGTAACCCGAAAAATCGGGGCTCTGCGGAAACCCTGTTCACTTAAGGCCGAGCAGATGGACCGCATTGTGAGGGCACTCTTCCCTGCACACCCCGTATGGGATGGTGACGTCGGCACGGAGAGCGCAGAGGACTGTCCACTTTTCTCTGTAAAAGAGTTGGAACAGGCAGTCCTCTCTATGAAAAACAAGAAGGCGCCAGGACCCGATGGTATTCCAGCAGAGGTGTACAAACTGGTATTCCAACACCGGCCAGACCTACTGCTCGGCGCATTCAACGCTTGCCTGAAAGAGGGCATTTTCCCTGCTCGTTGGAAAGTTGCAAGGCTTGCGCTGATCCCTAAAGGGAAAGGCGATCCCGAACTGCCGTCTTCATACCGCCCACTATGTATGCTTGATACTGCTGGGAAAGTGCTCGAAAAGCTCATCACAAGTAGACTCGCTGAAGCGATACGCGCTGCCGGAGATTTATCTCCCCAGCAGCTTGGCTTTAGGGCAGGGAGATCGACAATTGATGCTGTCATGCAGGTCGTGGACGCCGTTCGACGAGCAGAGGCACATAGCCGCCGAACTCGACGGGTGGTGCTCCTCGTAACGCTTGACGTCAGAAACGCCTTCAATTCCGTAAGATGGAAAGACATTCTAGGCACACTAGACAATACCTTCAACGTGCCGAACTATCTCTTACGGATTTTGAGGGACTATCTGAGGTAGCGCTCCCTGCTCTATGAAACACTAGAGGGTCAAAGGTGGATGGAGGTCACATCGGGGGTAGCACAGGGATCCATCCTAGGGCCGGACCTCTGGAACGCTACCTATGACAGTCTGCTTAAACTCGACATGCCAGAAGAGTCGCGCCTGGTCGGCTACGCAGATGATGTCGCAGCGCTTGTTACTGGATGCACTGTCGAACAGGCACAAAGCAGACTCGGCATATTGATGCGACGGGTAAGCGGATGGATGACTACCCATGGTTTCAACCTTGCACTGGAAAAACCGAAGTAGTCATCCTGACTAAGAAGAGAATTCCGACCCTGCGTCCCATATCGTTCGGCGAGTCGATAATCGAGTCAAAATCGGCGGTAAAGTACCTCGGGTTGACTCTTGACTCAAAGATGAGCTTTTCTGAGCAAATCCAAGCAGCAGCGAACAAGGCTGCGGCTGGAGTTTCGGCGTTAAGTAGGCTAATAGCAAACATTGGGGGTCCTACGTCTAGTAGGCGACGTCTCCTGATGAGCTCAACGCAGTCTGCCCTGCTCTACGGCGCAGAGGTATGGGCTGGCGCTCTTAACAAGGAGGTATATCGTAGACGCCTCGCGCAAGTATAGAGACGGGGAGCTTTATGGGTGGCGTCTGCGTACCGCACAGTCTCTGAACCGGCCGTGATGGTGATCGCGGGAGTTATCCCCGTTGCCCTTCTTGCTAGGGAGCGTCAGGCCATATACAAGCGCAAGGGAGATGAGCCAAGGGAGGTGGTTGCTCGCGAAGAACGGCAACACACTCTAGACGAGTGGCAGCTCTCGTGGCAAAATGAAACTAGAGGCAGATGGACTGCGCGGCTCATCGGCAACTTAGGTGCGTGGCTGAATCGGAAGCATGGTGAGACTGACTATTTCCTTACCCAATTTTTAAGTGGGCATGGAAATTTTCAGTCTTACCTGCGCAAGATTGGAAAGGCGCATTGTGTGTTTTGCAATGGAGTTGTGGACGATGCTCACCACACTTTTTTTTCTTGTGGAAGGTGGGATGGGGTTCGTCAACAGCTCTATTTAAACACAGGGGATCTCTCTCCAGACAACATTGTGGAAGAGATGCTGAGGACTGCTGATAGCTGGAACCATGTTGCCCATTACGTTCGGGCCCTTCTCGTTGCTAAGAAGATAGAACTCGACCGGTGGAGGAGCCGGATGGCAGGGGGTTCCTTGAACTGACAGTTCCCTTCCTCCTCTCCCCTCCCGTTGGTGAAAGGAATTCCCTGATTTGAAGGCTCCGCAAGGCGGGAGAGTTCGGGGGCTGGCCCGAAGTAAGGTGACAAATGGTTCCAGGCTAGCTCTCTGACGATGGGGAGGTGTTTAGTTGGTAGTCCGACGACGTACCGAATCGGGAGTCCAACACTGTGTGCGTAAATGCATTCACCTACCCTACCCCAAAAAAAAAAAAAAAAAAAAAAACTGGTTCGATTGTATGAAGCACTGAAGAAGAAAATATATATTTCAAGATAACTGCAATTGATACCATAAAGTAGCGCTAGTGGTAAGGCTAAATCTGTTGGGAGAACCTAAGGAGGCATTTTTCTTTAAATCGATATCAATTTCATCAGATAAATAGCAGAGGTAGATTTTCAAATTCAAAGAATATTAACATGTATTACACCCTCTGGTTGCTAACAGATGATGAAAATAGCAGGAATATCGAAATATGAACAGAACGATATTCTCAGAGTTGTTTTTCACCTTTCGGTTTGACGTTTGAAAGGATCTATGAACATGGCTTTCAGGGCAACTATGCGTTAGGCTAAGTATGCCATCTAGTTGTGATTGTGTTGGCCATTCTGATATCCACAATTTGAGACAAAGCTTATTAGGCAAAGACGATCAACAGAACTGAAGATGGAGTTGGCCGGACTAATTGTGCCTTGAAACATTTGTGTAAATCTATCACTTGTGCAGGATAATGAAAGGGAAGAAATATCAATACAAAAGAAGAGATTGTGTGGATGTTCTATTTCATTCAAAAGATACACGTTTATGTCTAAACTAAAAACTGAAACAAGGGTTGTTCTGGTCGTCCAGAGTTGGGGAGTGGTTTCAGCGATAAAATGATTGAATTTTCAATCCTTATCAGATACTGGTTGAATTCAGATTGGATGATTCTCTTCTCTCCCCAACTCTGGACTTAACAATGGCAACTGAAGAGAGCGGAGTAACCAACCAGTTTGTCAGAATGAATAGCTAGAAAGCCCCTGCCTTCCATCTGAACAATAGATCGCCCAAAAGTTTAAGTAACTCACGAATTCGAGTCGATTTCCTCCAACCGTTTTTCAATTTTCTTCAAAATGTTCAGCATTTTGGAAGGTTAAAAGCTATTTCCACTGAGATAGTAACGAAGTTTGGAAGTCGTTTTTTCATGAGGGGCAAACGTTTGCTCTGCACATTCTTGTAAACGCTTTCTCATCACCACTTACCATCCCTTTTAAAAAAAGATCGTTTTCTCGACGCTTCGTCTCGTGGATGTTAATACGAACCTTCAAATTAACTTCTTTGACTTCATGAGGTATCCAAATATCGAGCTTATAACAATAAGCCCAACTTTTATTTTTTTTTGCAATGGCTTTTGTCGTATATCGTGGTTTTGGGTCAACTACTGCCACAATTTTGTGATATTTCAATTTCGGTAGGTCACCCCCACCGAGGAGTATTTCTAATATCAAAATTGCCAGCACGAAATGTCTTGGACTGGTTTTGGTACGAATTTTTTCGGAACATTATCACCATAAACCTCCCATGATTTTTCATGGGCTTCACTCACATTCTTCTCTTTACAAAAATAAAATAGTGAAAACGGCGAAAATGCGCAGATTAGTCAATTCAGTCTCAAATTCAATCGAATCGCTTCCCCCCGGCTTTAGTGGGAAATTCACAATATCTCGGTTTTGCGATAGGGTCTACCGCCTACCCTACCTATCAGATAAGGGTAGCTATGAAACCAGATGATCGCATTGGGTTTTATATTTAAAAATCCAACTGAGTCTGTACGGAAAAAAACATGCCAGGTCACGTTTTAGACAACGCCGGTTTTAAATCCATTCGCGCTAACACTTTCCTTCCTTAAAAGCTTCGTGGTTTCCCTAAGTTCACCTCGGTCATACATAACAAGCGATGACTAAATTGGTTCTGTTTTCTATACCAACCCCGCGCGTCACCTAGTCTAGCTGAATCGTTGGGATACGGATTTGTATGGCATAATCCTTAAAGTTGGAAAACCACTGCTCATTGTAAAGCTACTTTTTGTAAAGAAATTTCAACTATTCACAGTCTGCGAACTTCTAAATACGATATCGCCATATAAATGTAAGAAACAAGCGGTTCAAGAGGTTAAAGAGAGATGGTTTAGAGCGATCATGCATCAAGTTACTCCCCGTTCTGTTGTAAAGGGAAACAGGAGTAGAACTAAGAAGGCATCCACACTACACCATAGGTTGACCACATTTTCTTTTGGATGTAATAATATTTTTCATTTTAACCCGGCACTTCCTACCTATGATGCAAAAAAACAGCCATTCATACCTCGCATGATCGCAATGCTCATCAAACAGAGCAAAAGTAAAACATCGACCGGACTTGTGTAAGTTACCTCCACAATCCTTAAAAAATGCTCTTCATCCTTCAGTTCTTTTCTTTCAATATTAGTCAACCATTGCTTGCTGAAGTTTCGAGTGGGCTCAGATCACACTCTCGCGAAGAAAAAAGGAAAATCACCTTTTTCCGGATAGCTACAGGCCTATATCTATCCTTTCAACTTCCGCCAAAATTTTCATGCGGACCATCAATTCAATGATAGTTGGGAATTGCGACAGAAACAACTCTATCCCAAACTTCCAGTTTGTCAGCCAAACTGGTCGTTAGAATAGACATGCCCTCCTGAAAACCAACGTCCTTCCCGGAATTGATGGCAAGACACCTATAATAACCCTTTGACATAAAGAAGACTATCGGCACCGTATTATAAAACAGAGTCGTTTGACTTTCACTTTTCATTGCGGATATCTCAAAACCCTGTGCCACAACTGATCCAATCGAGATCTTTCAATATACCGATGATCTCACTGTTCACTCTACCACAAAGGACATAGAACACCGCAGCACTCGCCTGAATTCATATTAAAAATCTACGCAAAAAGTTAAACAACCATTCTTAAACGAAAAATGAAGATAGCACCGAAAATGATTTCCGAAAGAAAGAATCGACGCGGCTCCCATCCCAACTGTGAATCATGTTATCTACCTTAGCGTTAATATCAACCCAACTATCCAAGATCCTTCACACCAATAAAGCTCTAAACCGTGCCAACGATGCCTTCCCTCTCTGCTTTAACAGGCCTCCACCGCCCAAAGTCAAGGCTTGCTGCTATACCTAAGCAATTAATACGATCGTTCAAAACTTGCGACAGGGGCGTCTTCGATGGTATGGTCACGTAATTCGCGCTAACGAGAATTCACTTGCCGAGATTGGTCTGAACATCGAAGTCGATGGTAAACGACCATAAGAGAGGCTAAAACAACGATGGGTTCATACGCTGGATGGGGATTTAAAAGCCTCGAGATTGCATCCAGATCTGACATTTGATAGAGCCAAATGGCGAAACCGATCAGAACGAGCCGACTCTGCTTGTGAACGGGGCAGAAGAAGAAGAGGAATTAATATGACCTCTAATCACTTTCATTTTTATCTTCTAGACTGACTGGTCTCCTTACCAGATGGAGAGATTCTATCTCAAGGAAAGGCAAATCCTCCGCTACTGCATCGGAATATTCAAAAGTGGCGATGGTACGAAGAGCATATCCAACCAGATACTCTATGACACCTCCATAATTCCATGCATCGATGCTTTTCTGGTCGAATACGTGGTAAAATTCCTTGAAAAGTACCTGTTACACCCCAACCCCTTAGTTGTTGAGTGTCTGCGGATTGAGATTAGTGAGTAAAATCTCCTCTACTGGAACCAGTTTCAACAACTTTCCCTCTCCTTTCTTATAAAAGTGATAACCGTCTTTTCCACATAGAAAGTAAAGTAGTCCTCTATACTGGTCGCCACTCTCGCACCCAATACGTTCCTTTATTCAGCAAAAAAGGTCACACCTTCATAAACCATCCTCCCTCCAAAACTCCTCTTCGATTCTTATCCTCACCTCTCGCATCTCTTGTTTGTCTTTGTTTTACACAAAACCTTATTAGAATCGGTTTACCGTCTGTCTGCCTTTGTTTTCGGAGGTATAAATCTTTCAATGAAGCTGGTATACATGTACCAGCGTGTGGGATTTTTAGCCTCTAAAGTCACCTCTTAAATGCTGTCCTCTTCCCCGCGGAACCACCGTAAAGTGTTTCGTGGCGGGGTGGACATGACTCTAGCTTCTTCCTTCGCCCATCGATTATATTCGCAACCGCGCCTCTCTCGCATCCTATGCCTCTCATAATCTGCACTGAATCCGCCCTACAATGTCGTTCACTGTATTCCAGTTTTCCTGGCATGCAAGCATTTGCCGAATTATATTTTCCGGTGCTACTGTTCCTCCAATTTCTTTTCTAGACCCTTCCTTTCCTCTGCGAATCTTGGACAATACCGGAATACCGTCGCGGCTGGGATAGTTGGGTGAGCAGTCCAGTTCCAGTTCAGACCTATTGAGGTATTTACGGTAACCCGCATGTCATGCGCGAAACTTTCGTGAGGTCATAGTTTATCTCACCATGCCTTCACCACGTCCACACCTTGATGCTGGGATTGAATCTGTGGGTCCATTCTAGTTGCATGTCACCTCATTACCAAAATGTCGATAGGCATCATTCCGGCTGCTGCATAGGGCGCTTCGTCTAAGGTGGTTCTATAACCACAGCACACTCTAAAAGCACCACTCTACTTATAAGCAGTCTACGAATGCATCGCGAGCCCCCAACATTTGCCATCATCCTCGCCAGAGCCACGTTCATTTTGAAAGCCTTAGTGCAAACATCCTGTAAGTGCTGCCTAAAATACAGCCTTGCATCTGTCATCACTCCAAGGTATTTAATTGCAAATTTTGATGTAATGATATGTTTCCCCATTCTGATATGGACAGTGGTTTCCTTACGCCGCTTCGTGATAGGAATCACCTTTGATTTGTCCTTTTCGAGTGCAAGAGCAGTGACTGCTTCGGATGAATATTATTGCCCAACTGCCAGATTTTCGCAACAATAATCACCCACTATTGTGGCCTCGCTAGCAATTGGAACGTTGAGGACAGCATTGCAAATAATGTTTCACATTAGCAGTCCCAGCACAGAACCCTATGGAACTTCTGCGGAGACAATGTATTATATTTTTTGGCTCCATTGTCTGTGTCGTACCAGAGCTCAGCTTCGATCTGTTAAATAGCTATCGATTAGCACAGTTAAGTAACTGGGTTCATCAATCGCCACCAATGACCTCCTTATAAGGTTCCAACTGGCCGAATTGAATCCATTTTGCACGTCAAGGGTAATCATATGATAAAACTTGCTAGTGTCACCGTTTCCGTGAATCATATTTTCAGTTGAGGCAGTGACCAGATTGATGGCGTCGACGGTTGATCTGACCATGTGGAAGCTCAATTGTCGGTCTGATAAACCTTCAAGACTCTCTACAGCCAGGAGCGATCGATTGTAGATTATTAGCACCAACATTTTCCCCATAGTATCTAATAGGCATATAGGTCTGTAGGAAGATGCTTTACCAGGAGGCTTACCTGTTTTAGGCAACAACACTAACTTTTGTGTCTTCAATTACTCGGAAGATTTCATCTGCCAAGCATGTTTCGAACAACAATAAGTCTGGCCTCGACCTAATGGTCAGCTTAAGACTTTATTTGGTACGCCGTCGAGGCCCGGCGCTTTGTTGTCTCCCTAACTACCGCAAATCTCCAATACTTCTTTTGCCGCTACTAGGAGTATTATAGCCACCGCTGGTGCTCTCCTTGGGAAAGAAACCCTGAAGTATTTTCAGCACATCGGGACATGTAATTTGCGGAGCTGCCTGACCTCGGAATCCCCCCATCACAAATCTGTAGGCGCATCACCATGGGTCTATATTCGTCTCCGCGTAGGGTTGTTTGAAGCGATTCCTCCTGCTTCGGTATATAGCCAGCTTCAGGTTTCTTCGAGCTTCCTTGTAAACTCCCTACTTCACCTCAATCCTACCTGCCGTCTGTTTGTATGTCACACGCATTTTTTCTCGGAAACGGTTAACAGGGAAACGATTGATATAAAATTTGGTGGAAAGATGGGAACTGTGAACGCTCACACATACAATAATTTACATCATTCTATGACGAACCTAAATGAGGGTCCCCCATACCTCCAAAAAGGAGCTGTAAAGTTTTTTTTCAAATATAATCATGTGGGGCATCAAATGAAAGGTCTCGGTTAGTATTTTTCAAAGCCCGTTTTAGTTTTGACATGTGGTGGAAAGGTGGGGAGTGCGAAGGGTCGAACATGATCATTTTTTTCACGGACCCGTTAGCAAAAACTACCCAACCGAAAAATCTGCAAAAGATCAAAAGGATGAAACTAGATTGTGACTAGGCTCCGAAATACTCTTCGACCTTAAGTTCATCCTAGAATCATGAAATGCAGTAGCAATAGGTCAAAGTTGTTGCGTAAGTGAATATTCTGACATACTATATGCAAATACATTATTGTAAAAGAAATAATCAAAACCTTATATTTGGAGCGTCCAGCTTCCCAACTTGTTTAGAATATAGTAAAGTACTATTAAGTTCCTCTTAGGTAAATCATCTTTCAGATTGTATTGTCCTTATTTATTAATAAAATGTTGTTTTCAAATATTAAATGAACTTTACTTTAACTGGTATTGGATTGTGTTGGTACCCTTTCGCAAGTACAGAAATATTTGGTCAAGGTCCATGACAAAGTGAGAGAAGAAACGCACATCATAAGCATAGTCAAATTGTTTCAAGAGCGACTTCCATTAAACACCCCCCTGTTTTCCAGGGCAGCGCGAAGAATGCCACCAATAACGAGAACGAAAATTATCAATGACAAGATGCAATCCTGACGAACTTCGTTCTGAACTTTCCTCTGAGATTTTATCTCGATGCAGCACGCAACATTTCACGCTATAATATGTTGCTTAGAGTTTCTGGAAAATGCCCATCTTGCGTAGAACATTCTCAATCAGGACGACATTTGCGAAAAGAGGCACTTTCCCGCTTGTACAGACAAATGGGAAAAATGAACAACATCCATATTTGGAGTTGTCAGAGACGTGAATAGCAATACATGTAGCCCTGAATTTTATGTATATCAAGCAAATAAAAAGCCGGATCTAGAATAATACCCTAAAATTTGTAGGTAGGAGACTCAAACACCCAATGTGGCAACTCAGCTGTGATAAACACTGGCATTAAACGAGATAAATAGGAGATATCAGTATGGTGCTCACGTATAGATAATGTCCTTAATGGACATGAAATAAATCGGTATAGCGTCAGTTTAACCACATCTACATAATAACAAAAATATAGCTATTAAAAGATAATTTTATGTCTCTTATCCTTTCTACTAGAAAAAATTCAAATATTATACATTACTCCTAAATATTTCCCTCTCTCCACAAGGAAATCATAAAGCGTAAGTTACATATGCCGTGGTTATTTCATAAATCAAATAGGGAGCATTACTTCCAAGGTGGACCAGCAACATATCTTCCAGTATTTTTGAGGGAGGCTCTGTGGCGTGTAAAAGTCCATGATTCGTTGTTACCAGCAGACAACGAATCATGGACTTTTACACGCCTTTACTGTGCAATCGTGAAGTTATAAAAAGTAAAAGGACTTCAAAGTTTTTGACAATTTTGATGTCAATAATGGAAAAAATTACCCAGAAACCCTCAATGGAGAACTTATTATCCTTTACAATAATTTTCAACACCTACTTTCGCTCCTGAAGCCCCTCAGATACATCCGAACATTTTACAGAAATATTTAAACACAAAATCTCGTTCATACTCACCTCAATACGATTATCATCCAATTCCAGCTCTTGTAAACTCCAAAGTTCGGCAAACACGGTATCTCCAATGAAATTGAGATTATTGTGGGTGAGCTTCAAAGTTTTCAGATTGCCCAGACCCTTGAAAACGTCTCGGGTCAGGACAGATATTTGATTTTGATCTAACTTCAAATCGCTGAGTTTTCCCAATGCACTGAACACATCCTCGTGCAAGTTTGAAATATTATTCGAGCTAAGGAACAGCTTCTCGAGGGCGGGCAGGTTGCGGAATGCATTCCTGTCGATTTCTGTGATTTGATTTCGTACCAAATTCAATTCCGTGAGAGATACGTGATTGGCGAAAGCATCTTGGTCGATTGCTTCGATATGATTATTAATCAACTGGATAAGCTCGAGATTAGGTAAATTTGCGAAGGCGTAACTTTTCACGACCAGTATCTGCGAGTACTCTATGCTGAGTGTCGTCAAATTTGTCAGCAGCTGGAAATATTTAGTCGGCAAATAGTCCAAATATCCTGTTTGATGAACTGTGAACTTCAAATGCCTTAAGCTGTTCTGATGATGGAATGCCTGCCAGGCGGAATCGTTTTGATGAAAGTCCTTATGCAAGATGACACAATCAGCTTTCGTCACAGGCACGGCAGGAGCTTCGTCCGGAGAACAGTAGCACAGAAGCTTTGTATCCCGATCCTTGGAGCATAAATTCACCGTAGGGAATGTGCTGGGCATTGCAGCTGCTGCCGCTGAGGAATACATCCGCCCTCCGCCCGTTTTTTCACCTCGTCGTCGATCCCGGTCGCGATAGCGAGATTCTGACGAACAAACTATACAACACACTAGAAAGAGGATAGTGAGAGTCCTATTGTCCCACGTCATCGTTTTTTCACTATTTTTACTCCCGTCGTTTGTCTGTTTTGTTTGCCTGCAAAGTGAAGAAAATAGAAAAAATGAGAATTTATTACGCTAAGCTGAATAAAGGTTGAATGGAAGAAAGTTTAACGTTGTCCTTTCAGTTCGTAAATATTTTTTTCCATGGGAAAATCCTCATTTGAGGGTTCTCTTTGGCATCAGGCGTAATGAAAAAACGTAGGATTAAGTGCAGCAGAGTAAACCTTCATTGTTAATTATATTGAAATAATGAGGAGATAAACAGATAAAGGGGTAGGTGGTGGATTGTCTTTAGAAAACTAAACTAAATTTAAACCACATTTTCTTTGGTCATAAAGGAAGCACTAGAAAGCCTGTTAGTAAAGCATTTATGTGGGTACGCCTATAATGTCTTCACAAATGGTATATACAAAAGATGAAGCAAGATCAATATATAATATTTCTGATTTAGACCGGTTTCAGGTTTCAAACAGATTTGACGCATGTGACTCTACATAAATAGGTAGAGCTGTAAAACCCGGACTCGAGTGCCGTGATCGATCTACGACGGATCGCATCCTTAATCGATGTTTCCCAAGCTTCAGATGTCCAATCCGCGAGATGACGATCGACGGTCCGACGGGGGCTGTCGAACCCCCCACGAAAGCAGATCATGCTGAGGGTAACGCAGATAAATCTGCAGCACTCGAAGTGTGCCTCGGCTAATCTGCTCGTCTTCCTCTTAGAGGAAGACATCGACATCGCATTAATACAGGAGCCCTGGGTCGGAAGCGACCGAACCATCAAAGGGCTCCAAAACAAATATTTTAATCTATTCCACAGCACAGGAGACGCTGATCAGGCTAAACCTAGAGCATGTATTCTTGCGAGGAAGAGTCTGCACGCTTTTCTGTGCCCGGACCTGAGTTCCAGTGACCTAGTTGTGGTCAAGCTGGAGCAGGTGGGGGCAGAGAACGTGTATATTTCCTCGGCGTACATGGCTCACGACCGATCAGCTCCGCCACAAGAACTACCACATCTGATGAACACCATAACACCAAAGAAAGCCAACCTGCTGATAGGCTGCGACGCAAATGCAAGGCATACGCTTTGGGGCAGCTCTGAAATCAACGAAAGGGGTGAGTTATTCTTTGATTTTATTATTACTTCAAATTTATCGGTGTGTAACAGGGGCAGTACACCAACCTTTCATTTCCCCTGCTCGGAGAACTGTGACGGTTGGGAAGAGGTCCTTGATATCACCCTAATAACCGACAACGGGATTCTTAGGGTGGAGGACTGGAGAGTGTCTGACCAGAGATCCTTCTCTGACCACAGTTGGATACTCTTCAGTCTAGATCTCGCCGCAGAGGTCCCCAAGCCCTTTAGAGACCCCAGGAGGATCGACTGGAGAAAGTTTGGTCAGGTAATTAAGAACAAACTCTCCGGTGCGCAAATTGGTAGGATTGGCACGACAGACGAACTGGAGTCAAAGGTCGGGGCTCTGGAGAAGGCTTTTGATACCGCCTTCAAAGTCTCGTGCCCTGCTAAGTACAGCAAAAAGACCCTGCCACCGTGGTGGAACGAAGATCTCTCTAGTCTCAGGAAGTTGACCAGAGAAATCTTCAACATCTGCTACAGGCAAAAATACTGGCAGCCATACAAGGACTGCCTAAAGAAGTACAAGTCGGCCATCAGGACCGCCAAGAGGCGGTCTTGGCTAGACTATTGTCAGAACATTGAAAGCACTAGTGAATCCGCGAGACTCAATAAGATTCTGTCCAAGGAACATAAGAGTCCATCCTTCCTTAAAAAGTCGGAAGGCTCCTGGACGGAATCTTCTAGTGAAACCTTGGAGCTGCTGGTGCAAACGCACTTTCCCTCCAGCGAGGAGGACTGTGAGTCAGAACCTCGCTTGGAGGGTTTGCGGCAACCCCAGCTGTGCGAGACTATCAAATCGGTAATTACCGGGGATAGGATCGGCTATAAACAGCTTCTCCACATACAAATCTCCGGGCCCAGATGGCATAATGCCAGTCATGCTACAGAAGCAGCAGGAAAGGGTTGTGCCGTGGCTTGTTGAGATTTACCGGAGCTGCATCACTTTAGGATACGTACCGCAGTCCTGGAGGCGCGCACGGGTGGTTTTCATACCGAAAGCGGGCAGGCGCGGTCATGAGTCCGCGAAGGACTTTCGACCAATCAGCCTGACCTCTTTCGTGCTGAAGACCCTAGAACGCGTCCTGGACATTCACTTAAGGACGATTATGGAGAGAACGCCTTTCTCCAAGTCCCAGCATGCCTACCTCAAAGGAAAATCCACAGAAACCGCCCTCCACGAGGTAATTGGCACGGTTGAGCGGTCGCTGCAGTACAAGCAGTATACCCTTGCTGCCTTCTTGGATATAGAAGGAGCCTTCAACAACGTCAGTACCAACGCCATCAAGGAAGCCTTGACCGGTATTGGATTGGAGGGGTATCTCACGCATTGGATTATATCCATGCTGAGTACCAGGATAATCCAATCCGATCTGGGAGGCAACCACTTGACCAGAGCTGTGAACAGAGGCACGCCCCAGGGTGGTGCTATCTCACCGGTGCTCTGGTTAATAGTAATGGACAAAATTTTACGTACATTAGACAGCAGCGGGGTGAGGGTGGTGGCGTATGCCGACGACTTGGTGATACTAGTATCTGGGATGTTTCTGTCCATTATGAGCGACATTATGGAAGGAGCGTTGCGAAAGGTGTGCCTGTGGGCCGCAAGATGCGGACTCAGCATAAACCCAACCAAAACGCAACTGATGCTATTCACCACCAAGACAAGGATACCTGAATTCCATCTACCACGGCTGAATGAACAAAGATTGGTTCTTTCCTCTAATGTGAAGTATTTGGGTGTAATCCTGGATCCTTAGCTAAATTGGAGGTTGAACATAGAACTGAGGGTTAAGAAGGCCTGTATAGCCTTCTATGCCTGTAAGAGAACCTTTGCCAGGAAATGGGGTCTCCAGCCGAGGATGGTTCTCTGGATGTACACCGCTGTAGTGCGTCCGATCCTGACGTACGGATCTATTGTATGGTGGCAGGCTTTGAAGAAGAAATACAATAGAACGAAGCTTAATAGGATTCAAAGAACCGCGTGTGCAGGTGCTACGGGGGCTCTGCAGTCTTGCCCGGCAGATGCTCTCAATGTACTCCTGCATCTCCTCCCCCTTGACCTCCACATCAAATATGTTGCAGCGTGCAGTGCCGTAAGACTGCGTGAGTCCGGATGCTGGGCAGCGAAGTCCTATGGCCACAGCAACATTCTAGATGAAATACCTCGAGAAATCTGGGCATCCCCCACGGACTATGTCACACGCAAGCTGAACTTCACGAGAAACTTTGCTGTGGACCTTCCAACCAGGGCAAAGTGGAAGACCGGCGGCGTGTTGCAAGACTATGACACGGTATTCTTTACGGACGGATCAAAGATGGCCTATGGAGTCGGCGCGGGGGTTTTCTCGAATACACACGGTGTATCCAAGTCGTATGGTCTCCCTGGTTTCACCAGTGTATTCCAGGCGGAAGTACTGGCGATATTGGAAGTCTGTCGATGGCTGGAGCGTGATTCGAGTCCCAAGCGTAACATAGCCATTCTGACCGACAGCCAAGCGGCCATCAAGGCCTTGTACTCAACGACGACATCTTCCCGGTTGGTGGGGCAGTGCAGAGACACGCTCAACCATCTGGGCGGCACGCTCAAGATCACTCTCCTCTGGGTTCCCGGGCATAGGAACATAGAGGGGAATGAGCGGGCTGACGGATTGGCCAGGCAAGGCTCTGCTCTTGGCAGTCCCTCGGGGAACACAGTCGGTGTTCCGCTGGCGGCTGTCGGGGGCCGAGTCTACTCGCACTACCTAGCAGCCGCGGGCCTGAGATGGCGAAGGCTTACAAGCTGTGCCAAATCAAGGAGAATTTGGCCCGCTTATAACATAGCCCGATCACGAGAGCTCCTGTGCCAGACGCGTGCAAATGCATTCAAGATTACGGCGGTCTGCACGGGGCACTGGCCCATAGGGGACCATGCCGCTAGGCTCGGCTTACTCTACAACTCGCATTGCCGAAGCTGCGGAGAAGGAAGGGAAACCCTCATGCACTTTCTCTGCGATTGCCCGGCTCTAGCTCGAGTCAGGCTGCGGACACTGGGTAAACCATTCTTTGGGGACCTCGGTGAGATTTCTAGTTACAGGGTCGGAGAGCTGCTTTCCTTCGTGAATGCTACGGGCTGGCTCTGAGGATCCGAGCCAGCTGGACTCCGCTTCCCTGTTCCTATAACAACAGTCACGGTCTTGGGAGTTTGTGGCATCAAAACGGCGCACCAAAGCGCTAATTGGGCTCCTCGGAGCGGCCACTGATACCTACCTACCTACCTACCAATCCGCGGCCTTTGCGTGCGGTTGAGCCGTTTTTTTTTTCTGTTTTTCTGTTTTATTGCCAGCTTGTGTGTTTTCTCCCATAAGGTACACGCTATATCCAGACGTTTGTTCGTTTTTCAGGTTTCGGAACGGACTCACGCATTGGCTAAAGTACACTGTAGTTTGCTAAATGACCCGTAAGGCGCTGAAAGGTTCAAAGAACCCACCGCCCCCTTTTTTCTGAACTTGGCTAGCAATGAAATAAGCAGGCATATGTCGACAAAACATTTAAATCAATTTTGCCAACTTTTTACGTTTTTGGGATAGTTCTCCCCTCTCAGTCGCCTCCGACCACTCAGGGTGGTCTTCTTACCCTCGCTCAACCCATTAAGGGGGTCATCCCGTGTGCCGGGTTGGAGAAATCGATTTTTTTTTGCATGAGTTGTATCTACATATAGTGGAGAATATGTGGACAAAGGGATTTTCAGATATTCCGAGTCGTTCAGAAATTTCAGTGTTAAACAGGTAAGGAGTTTGCAGCCGCGGCTAGAGTACTCGATGAGAAAGAGCATCGAATCTTTTTTAACTGTTAGTTTTTTACCTGAGCCTTATAAATTGAACACAAGTATAAATATAAAAAGATGGAAAACCAATCAATTGTCTAAACTTATTTGTTGTTTGTAATAAAAAGGATAATCCAGTCTAGAGTGAGCACTGAAAGGCTTTCAAGCTATACTCAGTTATATTTTGTTGTAAGTATTGTGCTGTTTGTGTGTTCAGTGATTTTCTTAAATGGATCGTACGAAGGGAGATCGCTTTAACGTTCAACGTCATACTCGCACTAAAAAACGAATATTTCATGGGAATCGATACTTATTAGAGAAGAAAAAGGACTTCGCATCAACATCAGCAAAGAAACTTTTAGCAAGCATGAACATGGATGTTCCAATTGCGACAAATTTTGTATATTGGATTTTGCTGAAGTTTTCTCCGGTATTTCTGCAAATTTCTGCAAATAATAAAATATACGTAGTAGTAAAAAAGGAATGCGTAGGACATGTCGAGAAAAGAATGGGAACGCAGCTTAGAAATGAAAAGAAGAATCACAAAGGCATTGGTGGAAAAGGTTATTAACGGCCTCACTACATTTTTTGGGCTAGCTATTCGTCGACCCGCAAATTCGATAGAAGGAATGAAGCAAGAAATTTGGGCAACTTTCTACCATAAATGTTCTACAGACGAAAATCCTCAGCATCAAAATTGTCCAGCAGACGAGGACAGTTGGTGCAAATGGCGCAAAGCGGAAACTAAAGGAGAGCTGGATAGTTTCCACCACGAGAATGACTGAGGAAGTTCAAACAGTCATCGAACTAATCTACGAAGATTTGTCCCGAGATTATCTCTTAAGCAGATGTTTAGGAGCAGAGACCCAGAATAACAATAAGTCGTTAAATGCATTGATCTGGACTTTCGTTCCTAAACACCTTCATTTTGGGGCCAAGATCGTAGAAATAGCCTCTTTTCTGGCTGTAATTATTTTCAATGAAGGATTCAATGGCATTCTCAGAATCCTAGTGACAATGGAATGTCAAGTTGGTCACATATGTCAGGTTTATGCCGACCGCCGTAATGAAGCGCGAATTTGGAGGTCCGAACGACGATCGACTGACCTCGCTAAAAGAGCCAGAATTGAAACCAGAGGGCAACAATCCGCCTTACAAGACTTTTTTGAAGAAAAGGAGGGTGCTCTCTATGGGCCAGGGGTAGCAGATTAATGGTGAATTAAAATTTTGCTGTTGATAATCACATTTAAATTTTCAAATGCGTTCTTCTCGAAACTGCATATATTGACATGTATTCCGAAAACTAGCTACGATATCAATCTGAAAAATTTATCACATATACTACAGATATCAATAAACATATTGTGAAAAAATCACGTTTCTATGTTTATCCAGTCCTCCAAAATAATATTTCAAAGAAAGGTAAAAAAAACGGCCTTCACACGGGATGACCCCTTAAGTCATTACAAATGGCGCCCAACATGGAGGAATACATTTCCTAAGTTCATCGCCTGAAATTTGTTTTGTTTCGAAAATGAACCAAGGGAAAATAGCTTGTTCCAGCCCGCAATTGTGTTTCAGTGTGTTGACAGAAATACAACAGTTTCTCAACTGTGTTCCCAGCCAGGTTCCGCGATTTCATCCTTAAAATTCCAGGTTACATGCCTTTTCCCCGGAAGCGAATCTTCCTATGCCCTATCTCCCCATTTCACTTTGTAGAATACAGTTTCGCATCCTTTCGTTGCTACTATTACCTTAAGAGATTGTCGCTTCTTGTGTTCACCTTTGACATTTAGGGTATTCTAGGTAATTGTTCACCAGAAGTCTCCAGATCTACGGATTACATGCTGTAAGATATTCTCATCCGAACTTCTGAGGAGTGTCTTTTTCTACTTTGGTGTAAAACAGGAATAGGGGTGCATAATTCATTAAGTCGTTACAAACCTTAAAAAAATTATTTCCAATTTTAATATTATACATAATTTTCTTCGTGGTTTATTATAATAAATTGTGCCAGCAAAGCAAAGATACTAAAATCCTCGTTTTGTAATATTCAGTTGCCCTGAACGGAAAGAAGTTAGAGTCTGGTTGCGTAGTAATAGTTCGGATAGAATAATCCCACCAGTACTGCACCGAACAACAACAAAGCCGTAATAAATACGATGTTGAAACATTACTCTTGATGTCAATAATGGAGTTTGATTCCTCTTGGAAACGAAGCGACGTTTAGCATCTCTGTTAAGAACCCATCACTCGTGACCACCTACAAAAGAAATCTCTCTAATGTCTGCTTATTTACGGAAGAAATGCAATCCTTTAGGCGGACTTTTTGATTCCTAAGGTATAATTCATGTAGATCCCAGATATCAGTTTTTACAACTTAACCCAAGGATCGAATTCTCCTTTCTTTCTTGTTTGACCTTCTAAAACGCGGCTGGTATTTCATACGGCTTCATCATCATCATCACCAACAGCGCAACAACCGGTATCCGGTCTAGGCCTGCCTTAATAAGGAACTCCACACATCCCGGTTTTGCGCGGAGGTCCACCAATTCGATATCCATAAAAGCTGTCTGGCGTCTTGACCTACGCCATCGCTCCGTCTCAGGCAGAGTCTGCCTCGTTTTCTTTTTCAACCATAGATATTGCCCTTATATACTTTCCGGGTGGGATCATCCTCATCCATACGGATTAACTGACCCGCCCACCGTAGCCTATTGAGCCGGATTTTATCCACAACCTGACGGTCATGGTATCGCTCATACAAATATTGTACGAGGACATACCATTGATCTGGTAATGATATCATTTTCATTAACTGAATCTACTTCAATATCACGTCAGAAACCGTAACAAGTACACCGGGCCCAAGTACTATATTTCGGATAGTTATCTATCGAACTATGTATCATGTACAACCCCGCAGAGACTAGCTTATGGAGACCAAAACAGATACAGCCAATGGGGCACTAAAAACTACTGGAATGCCTATAAAGATCCACAAACTTGTTACACTCCGTCCCACTCCAACCGCAGCAAATTCTTCTGAAATAAATACCCGAGAATGCATCGTATTTTTTTTTTAAATAGGAGGACGCTATTAACGATGAAATAATCTTGGTGGCGAATTGGAGCCTTTACGCAGAGTTTCCACACATTGTATTTATCAGCACAAGCCTGGCCCGACCACAAGCAAATTTTTAACATTGTTATTAGTATCCACGACGTAGCCCAAGACGGCAAACTGTTCGGTATTTTCCGCCGACTGCAAGCACTGGAGAAAAAGAAGAGCAGCACCTGGAAAAGCTAGCGGAAAACTGACAGCCTGCCCGGCGTCGAAGTGTTCTCCGTCAGGTGTTTTACATGGGGATGCCAAACCCTTACTTGTTGACAAATGTTGGTAAATGTCTTCTAACAGATATAGATGCCTTGGTTTTACCTGTCTCTGGCTACACCGGTAATGAAGCATCCAGCGAAATCACAATTACGCTGGATTTGAACTAATACGCATTATACTATTTTGCAATAAAAACTTGATGGATGATGCGAAGTTTTTCACGCTATGCTATGGGCTTTCAAGATGATTGACAAAAAAATAGATTGCTTAGAAGTCCGTATTTCATTGCAAACTACAGATTAGGGTTTCATTTGCAGGCTTAGTTTCTGGCATGCCACCACATCGTTACCAGGGAATCACCGTATACCGGCAAAGCAAACCCGTTGGGGTGTGATTGACAACATAACACCATAAGGGAATCAGAGGGCTTGCTAGCGTGGGCATTCCAGAATCTTCATATAGTCCTCATCTCTGCAACATGCTTCCATGACTTAAGAAGGACAGCAGCTGCATATGTGTGGAGACTGCAGGCAGTAGAACAAGTCTGTAGAACTAAACAAGCCTATGGTGCGAGAAAAATATCCAGTGCCCCACATTCAACACTTTTTGCACCATCGATATTAATCTAACCTATTACAAAACCGGATGGATGTTAATAATCAGACAAAAACGGCGACTGATCGTACTCGACTTGGTCATTCGTATGACCTATATTCAACTTTCCAAACCCAGAGCATATCAAAGAATTCTGACGTCTCGTTCGGATAGTAAATTACTGCGGGTGTTTATCAATGGTGCCGGATGACCAAAAACTGAAAAAGAAGAGCATGCGACCGGTATCCTTGAGGGACTTTTCGCTTTGCTTCGAAAGAGATAAACCACCATGGCCACCAATGTATCCATCGAGCAGATTGTATAGCCAAGCCTCTAGTTTACTTAGAGCGTTAGTGAGTCGTCATAGCCACACCCTGTTCGAGATGAATCTATTATTAACAAAACGCAAAGGATCTAGACTGGTGAATCGAAAAGCACTTCTCCCAATCCCGGTATTATGTGAACCGTGTCCATTGGTTAGTTTACAGTGGGGGGTAACTGACTGTATTCTAACGAAGCGTCACTGATACTAGTAAGTAAGTTAGACTTTACCATACTACGGGGGGCTATGGCATAGTGGACTCGTGGGAACCGAAAATTGCAAGCATAAAAACCAAAAATACTTATAACAAACAAGCGGGACCACGTACTGCAAACAAACTGGCGAACCTGGCACCCAAAAAGGGAGAAATAGGGGCGTCAAGCAGCGGAGCTACTGCACAAAAAGAGGAGAGAAGCAAAAGTACATCTGAGATTAGTATATCAGACGTCGGGAAGGAGACAGGCGTCAATGGCGCGGGTGCTAAATGGTGCCTGCGTTAACAGAACGAAGGCCCGAAACCAAAAGAATCCCTTAAGAAGGCTCAGAAAACGGAGCAGGAGGGATTTGCCCATATGAGAGGAATTCTCCCAAAAAGAACCCAAAGCTCACCCAAGAGCGGGAATCCCGGGTAGGGAGGAGTCAGAAAGCCCACCATTAGCTATCCCAATGCAGTCAGGGGCATTCGACCGACTATACTTCCAAAAACGTTCCCCGAGCAAATGCTCACTCGTGAGGAAGAAACTATCGTCGTCAGGCAAATATGCAAGGGATGAAGCGCGAAGCTTGAATTCACCGGGATACGCTTTCAACCAGGTCACATGCTGGACTGCGCGATGGAGAGCACTGCGGAATGGGTCAGGACTACAGCTCCTAAATTTCCAGTAGCAGAAGATCTTATTGGCCTCCTACCTATTCAGAATGAGTATCTCCCTATGCAATTATGGAGAGTCTTCAGAAGCAAGGTGGAAAGCAATGATAGACTCTTCCCGATCGGTGTGGATGATCGATCCTTGGAGGCATGTACACTGAAATAGGAAAAAACCGAGGAAAGGAACATCGAAGGAGAGATCCGTTGGAAAACCTAACCAGGTCCACGAAGAAATCTCGAAGGCTATAGAATCGGAAAGGACAGGATCAAGCAAGGAAGTGGGCCTGCTGACCTGCTAGGGTTTAGTACGGATAGCGACGTACAGAAAAGCGTCATCTCGGAGGAGTAGGCTGAAACTCCGACAGTGGAAAAGAGCTCGAAACAGTAACAGAGCTAATGGCCCAGATAAACCTTCACCATTCAAAAGCTGCATCTACAGTAATTGGAAGGACAAATTCCAAGGATAACATTGGAATAGCGATGGCTCAATAACCCTGGGTGCACCGCGAGCAGATTCACGGTCTGCAAGGAGGAAGCACGCAGGTAACTTGGGGCTCATCCTGCGGAATTTGCATCAATCTTGAACGCAATTTAAAATATATATGTCTTTCGGAGTTCCTGACTGGAAACCCTCAGGCTGTCCAAGTACCACTGTAAGCCGGGAGGAGAACTCTAAAAGCATTCGTGGCATCACTCTACTTCTTTACTATACTCTACTTCCAGGAAACATCCGGATCCCTCCGGAGCTAGTCGCTACAGTCATGAAGTACTCTGAGGAAAGCGCGCCAACATTTCTCCCTGGCTCCGATGGTAACGCCATCAATCGAAGAATACCTTCTTGAATTTACGCTTAGTAATAAACTAGAGATGTATAATATAAGGACCGATCCACCATTCGTGACTAGCACTATACATAACTCTAGCAAATACTCTGATTCAGGAATTGGAGGATGTCGGATGAGCCCTCTATGTCGGATCACAGAATAGTCAGATTCGACATTGAGAGCAACTACGAAATAAAAAGAATAGTAAGGATCACTGGAGAACGGATTGGAACTCCTATGCAATGCACCTAAGTAGCTACATGGCTCACCTACAAAGACGTGGTGACATCAGGAGACAATTTGAACTAAAAGACCTCAATAAAGAGGTCATTGACGCATATGAGACCTGCTGTCCGACTAAGAGAGTTAAGTCATCAAGGGAGGTACCCCGGTGGCATAGGAACCTAGCCAGAAGAAAGAAAAATAGGTCAAAAACTCTCCAACCGGGCAAAACAAACCGGAAACTGGTCGAGAATCCTGTGAAGGGATCGAATAAACAACGCCAAAAATAGGGCAATATCTTCTGTCTATTTGAAGAAGGAACATCCGAGAATGAGAAGAACAGTGCACATTTGCTTCTCAGAACTTATTTTCCGGGGTCCTGTCCCACACTGGAGGACGACAGCATTCCACTTGACACCCAAACAACGTAGAAAACGAGGTTAAGGTGGGCAGCGGAAACCTTTAAACCACTGAAATCACCCGGAGTATCCCCCAGCACTACTCAAGAGAGGCATAGGCATTATCTTAAAGTCTCCTCAGGTGTCATAGCCCTGGGCTATATATCAAGGGCATGGAGCCAGGAAAAAGTGGTCTTTATTTGAAAAGCAGGTAAAAGGGTCCTTTTTACCCTAAATCTACCAGACCAATTTACCTAACATCGTTCGTACTCAAAACGGTAGAGAGGGTCATAGACAACTGTATTAGAACTAACATTCTAATACGCAACCCCCTACATCCTTGTCGACACGCTTACCAAGCAGGACGGTCAACCGAAACTCTCCTGTATTAGCTGACGGGTCTATTACGGGATAACATAGAAACAAGAGAAATAGCTGCGAATGGGTTTTTGGATATCAAGGGACCATTCGATAACACATCGCACACGGAGAAATGAAATGCACTGATCTGCAAGGGAATGGGAAAGACCCTGTTTTATGGATGGACAGAATCTTAGAGAATAGGCATATAAAAGTGCCAACATGCACAAATTTTATTGCCATGAATGCTAGTCAAAGTTGCCTACATGGCGGGGTACTATCACCGTTTATGTAGAGTATGATAGTTGATAAGCACCTGGACGAACTAGCAAATACTGAAATATAAGTCCAGAGTTACGATGACGACATTGTTTTAATCTGTAGGGGCAAATATGAAGATACCCTATGTGATAAAATCTAAACTAGATTAAGGGTTACTAGTGCCTGGTGCAGGAAGACGGGGCTGCGTATCAATCCAGCTAAAACCACCAAAGTACCATTCACTAGGAAACGTAAGCTTGATCACCTGAAAACCCTAAAGTTACATTTCATTGAGGTAAAACGAAAAACAGTGGTAAAATATTAGGTTGTTGCAAATGAAATGGCCGTTTTGGTACTAAAATTTGAAACGTCTGTAAAGCATACAAAAATCTATTTATTTAATCAAAATAGGTGCCAGTCGATTCAAAATACTTCTCCCAGTGAGATTCAAGAGCATGTAAGCAGTTTCGTAGAATTCCTACTGTCGGGTGTTCATAAATTCGCCGAAGGCAATTTTGACAGCCTTTTCACTTCTAATTGGTTTTCCGCCAAAAAATGATCCAAATGCTTAAAGAAAGTGATAGTTGGTTGGCGAAAAGTCCGGTGAATATTGTTGATGAGGCAGAGAATTATACTGCAATTTGTTCAGCTTTTGAACCGTTGTTCTGGATACATGAGGTCCTGCATTGTCGTGAAGGAGTATTACATCATCTCTGTTCACCAATCTCGGCCGTTGAATACTCAATGTTTGGTGCATTTCCTCAAGTTGGGCACAGTATTAATGTGCATTTATCGTTTCTCCAGGTGCAAAAAAAAAATAGTGGATAACTCCAGCTGTAGACCACCAGACAGTCACCATTACCTTCTTTGGATGAAGGCTCGGTTTCGGCATATGCTTCGGTGGCTCATCAGCATCTAGCCATTGTGCTGATCGGCGACGATTGTCGTATAATATCCACTTTTCACCACATGTCACTATTCTGTGCAAAAAGGGATCGGTTTAGTAGGTAAGGACATGCGGAACCCATTTGTCGAGCTTTTTCATCTTTCCAAGTTGTTGCAAGTGCCGGGAAACTGTCGAATAGCTTACGCCCAGTTTCTCTGCAATGTCTATCACAGACTGACGTGTGTCGGATTCGACTAGCAAACGCAGCTCGTCGTTGTCAATCGATGGTCCTGGATATCCACGTGATTCACGTTGAAGGTTTACGGCGCCGGACCGGAATTTTTCGAACCACCGCTGTGTGGTTCGTTCACTTATCGTATCAGCTTCAAATGCGCTGTTAATGTTCCTAGTCGCTTCCGCTGCTTTTTAACCGAGTTTGAACTCATAAAGAAAAAAATATACGTTCTTGGCTCTTTTACATCCTTTTTTCGTTTTTATTCACTATTATCTTAACGATGGTCAAAGTTGAAATGACTCTTTGATTAAATGTAAAAGTCTTTATACTTCATTATCCGACACCAACAGCGGCAACTGGTGGTGGTTTGATACAGCAAAGTCGCAATTAACTTCACTGGATTACCAAATCGGCCATTTCATGTGCAAAAACCTACTATTTCGGAATTACACTAGACCAAAAATTACTCTGGAAGACGCATGTCGGAAAGCTAGGGTTGCACCTCGAAGAAACTGCTTTGAATATACACTTCAATAGTAAGGCCTATGATTACCTCTGGGACGGTAATCTGGGCAGAAAGAATTGAACTCAGCACACAAGCCAGGGAATTATACAAACTCCAAGGACTGGCTTGCGTGTGTGGGACATTGAAGACAGACATGCAATCTTCAGAATAGCCGGGAGTATCAGTGAAGCGGGGAGCTGCCAAAATCAAAGGAAGATTGATATTCTTTCTAGGTGGTATTCTGAATTATTGACATTGAAGGCATAACATGAAAACAAGGTTTCAGTTCGATAAGAAGTTTGAAACACGTTGGAGTAATAAAGCAAACTAGGAGAGCGTGGCTGTGACGTGACTATACGTCATAGACAGATGTACCCGCTTTAACCTCCAAGGGAACTTCAGATTACAGTGGCAATACTCACTAGTCACTGCCGACTAAACTATCACTGGACAGTGCTTGTAGGTTCTGTGCGGAGTGTGTCGAAACCACCATAACCGTTCTAGGACAGTGTGTGGCACTTGTGCACAGTGCATGGAGGCACCTGGGAGAATACTTAGTACCAGATGCCCGATGAAGTAGCGAATATATTAAAATTCCTTGCTTGATATACTATAGTTAATAGGTACACTATAATCATTAAAAGGGCGCAATAGCTCTTTGAGGACGTAGGGACACTTTCCTTGACAGAATAATAATAATAATCGTCCACTGTGACTTATCCACAACTTGCATTCGATCGTGCGCTCCAACGATGAGAATGGGGGTCTCTGAATTATATTATGATAAAGACAGCGATTAGATAAGAGTCGTCATATTCCCTCATTAAATCACAAGTTGCTTCAAAGGGTCAATTGTGAACTCTACTGGAATGGCATACGACTGTTATCTTTGATCAGGAACCTGCCTCGCAAAGAATTTATAATAGAAAAAGGACTCGAACCTTTTTGATAAGCTTAACACCCAGGGAGTTGAAGCGTACATGTACGCCGCCAATGGAATCAAATTACTCCTGTACGAGGTATCATTTGTGCAAGATGTCTCTTACTAGTAAGTTCGGAGAGGTCATTAAATTAATTCTGACTTGCTGAAAACATGAGGACATTCATCTCAACGTATTTTCATAAAATCTGGAGACTTCAATTAAGCACGTTTTAGAAAAGTTTTAATTAAGGTATTTAGTTCTTTCCACTTCAAAAGAATATTTGTATCTGCTGCGCTAATGCATATAATACGGTCGGATCTGTCATTGCTTGTGCATTGCAACCCCCGTTTTATTCAGTCCGCACAGAAGCAACTCTTTCAAATATCTGTAACTACATACCATTAAATAATTCAATTCGTTTTTCTGCTCGGTCAAATCCCCTGAAGAAATTGCACTAACGGAAAAGATGCTGAAATGAAAGCACTACAGCAACTAGGACGACATCATTGCAGGACTACAGTGAAACCATTCCATTCACCTTTCACTCAGGGCTTTTTTCGAGAATGAACTCGTAATTTAGCTCAACCCTATTCCCTCATTTATCCAAAATCCGGAATTCTGAAGGACAGAACCCAGAGTGGAGATTGCAAAACTACTACAAAACTCGTGTAATTTAATGGGGTCCAGTGCTGGTTCCACTAAAGGATGTTATGTAGCAATCAACGGCAAAGGAATAATAAGACATGCTCTCGGACAAGAAATGAGCCCCGATTTGTTGATTAAAGGCTTGTGAAATGTTGTGATCATTGCTCCGGCCATACTAAGTGCTTCTGTAATTTCTAAGCAGCCAGCATGCAGCATTATGGGAACGTATTCACCGCAAATGACTGGTCGAAATTGTTTGCCAGAGTATTTATTTGCTGGTTTACGGAGACCCAGGCAGTGTTCCTCTAAGCCTTTATGCTGTGTTTCTTTGTGGTTCTCTCCTTGTGCGGCTATATATAAAGGCAATGCAAAGGAAAAGGTATTCACATTGGGAGCGCAATATTGGGAAGGAATGTACAGTGAACCTTCTAAATAGTAATGCATAATAAGAGAACAATTGAATTGTAGTCGTTCAACTACCCTAACTACCCTAAGATAACCCAAATCGCGCCAAACACTAAAGAATTGGTAGTCACCAACGATTTTCAACTTTCGATTACTATACATCATTTTCAACAGTGTGACAGTGTCCCAGTCTACACAGTCCTCAAGGAATAACAACTGAAATTTCCAGGACATTCGCATTGACTAGTCAACATACCGACTTGAAACTTGCCTCCAAGTTGGTCCTCCGAATTATTCATAAACAGTCAGTTACCCCATCAATCTCAATTACTTCCATTCAAAATTAACAATTCAATTTGCAAATTCTTCTGGGCAGTTATAAATAAAACTTTCTTCCGCTTCCCCGGTGAAAGCTGAATTTAGCACATTCCCCCAAGATTGATAGTTCGGGTAAGCATCAACGTCACAAGTTGTTGTTTGCGACTCGAACACGTAAATATGGCAACATACTTTCGAGTATGAATTTATGTCCTTATATCGTTCAGGTCACTCAGTCTTGGTTCGGTTGCCTTTTCTGCATTGAAATTGTGGGACCGCAAAACTGAAACTATTTTCCGACAGATGTTTCAATAAGGACGAATGTGTGTACATCCAAAATCCTAAGTTCTATTCAAGCGTTGTGTTCATTCATTGCAAACGAAGAAATGGGGGTAGTAGTCGTGTAAGGAACCGACAGGTTACAGACGAACACAGCAACAGAAATGGGGATGGATCAAGACGGACGAAAGGAACACGGAAAGAGGATGAACGCTCTTGGGCAGAGAAAGGGCTTTTTGTTGTGATTCAATTTAATTTGGCCTCCTAGACTTGCAATCGTCCTCTGCTGCTGGCACAAAACGGTATCCACTTGTAGAGTATTTACTTTTAAATGCTAGGATCAATTCAATTCCACCAATGCAGACATGTAAATAATTTTGTCCTGTCCTATGTACACTGGAATGGAGATGTCAATCATCTAGAAGCCGTGACGTTCGTGTTTTCAAAATAGTGAAATAAATATTTAAATGGATTCAAAATTGTGGTGGGCGTAGCCTTCAGCAAAATGAATATGCCAAGTTTGGGCACAACGAACAATTATGAAATGTTCAACGTCGGAGCTATCGATTCCCAGAATTTCATGGAGACTGCTGGCGAAGGCCTAGTTTAAAGTTCGACCATTAGATGAGCTTCATTAAAGATATTCCCTTTCAAAAGCCACGAAATTGACGAAATTGAAATCATGAATAACGTCGTTGGAAATACGCGTTAGTAAAGGCGAAAGAAGTGTATACGAGCAGAGCGAATATTCAGTTGGGAAGCCTTTAAATGCTTAAGCAGGTCTAATGTACTGGAGAAACTAAAGGTGGTTGTGACGTTTGACGCACATCTTCAGATTGGAACCGGGTTAAAATTGTTGAGGAGCCAGCTGGATTTCAGTGTAACCATTTCTAGTGGAGAGATTGTTCCGCGTAGTTCTGAAAGTTTCTTGGTAGTGGGATTTTATTTGAGATACTTATCTGACAGTCGTTAGGATCTTCCTAATGTCAGGGAAGCTCATTGGCCAGGGTAAATATGACATGTGCATGGATAGACCTGGTGTCTTTTTATGTTGACTATGTCGACAGTCGATAACGTAAAATATAGACTAGAACTTCCTGATCTCCTAAAAATTTGTCAGTCCTAATTGAAATGATCTCCTTCTACCTAGTCGCACATTTTGTTAACACCCTTTGCAGCCAGTCAACCCTCCTTTGGGAATTATCAAACGCTCTCAGAAATCTAGCTAAAGTGTAGTAGCTTCTCTAGTTCCAGACGAACTCACTTTGCGATCGGATGTTACATTGTGTGTAAAGTAAAAAGAGCAAGTTCAGGCTTTACAAAATATAAGCACACCGCGAGACGACAACTTCGTAACTAGCAGTAAGCAAGAGCAGAAAAGATCCCGTCGAGTAGTATACAGTGGATTTGCTATCGATATAATAAAAAATAAAGTGAATATATTGCCAGTCGGCAAATTTAAACCAAGTGGTTAAAGGGAAGCGTCGCAAGACAAAAGGAAGTATCCCAACCGAAGAACTCGAATGTCAGTTTGAGGACGCGACAACATTAGAGGCAGCTGTGCGAGGAGACAATAAGTTCGAATTGGCTAACAATTCCGGCAAAACCATTAAAGAACAAGCAACAAGTCCCCCGTACTAAGGAAACTCGAGGAAGCTGTGATGAAGAATCGTTCAAAGGATCAGCTAATCTAGGAGCTAAAAGCAATCATCACATTACTTTAGCGAGGCAACAACATCAAAAACAAATCAAAATGCGAAGGAGGTAAGCCTTAAAATCCCTTTCCTTCTCATTTATCGTTTAAACAACTCAAGAATTATATTTTTCCGTTTCCTACTGAATACTTACTTAGTGGAAAAATCTGGCAATTCCCATTAAATTATCACAATGACGGTAGAAAACTATCCTACCGCTAAGGAAATCTTTAAGAGGAACAATAACATATTCTTCACATAGGATCTTCTCAAAAAGCAACCAGTCCCATCCTCCGTAGATTAGACTCGTCCTTCTCCCCACAGAAAATCGCTGATGATGAGCTTCCAGTGTCATCATAGTCAAGCTCTTCGCAAAAACCTGGGTGGAGACCATGAATATCTAATTAAACCTCTGGCTGGTCATCTTTGATGCCACCGTCCATGAAGACCACATCGAAAATATAAAGCCAATTCAGCATACAATTGTTGGCTTCGAACACATCCGAGTCAAGTAAGTGCCACAATGTAAAAATTACCAGCACCTGACGTATTGTCCGCCAAGTGTGACCAAATCCACGATCCAGACGAATACTCCAAAACACCGGAGTAGACCCCAATGGTGGAATCAATGACCATCCTGTGAACTATCGGAACTACTCAAGTAACCTGGTCACTGTACCGCAGAGGGAAATGAAATCTCGGAAACTTTAGCGAAAGAGGGGTCAGTCTCCCCAATGTTGGGACCGGAAACAGCAATTGGAGTAGCATTGGCTAAGTCTGTTTTTAAAAACTGGGAACAAGCTTCTCACAATGACAGTTGGCAGAGCCTAAATGTTGCTCGACACACCAAACTTTTCCTGCCAGAATAGAACATGCTTACCGCAAAGTTTATCCTGTCGAAAACCGGGAGTATTGTGGGCATTCTGAAAGGCTATAATTCACTAGCTGGACATATATTCAGAATAGGAATTATTCAAGATGATACGTGTCCCGCCTGCAATGAGAAAGCGGAATCCACGAGGCATGCCTTATGTGAATATGCCGCCTATGGACGCATCAGGCATCAGATCTTTGATGCCGATGTTCTCCAGTTTCGACGGGTAGCATCACGTCCACTAACGGAAACCCTGCCATACGTTAACGAATCCAGAATATTCCGTTAGATGGGGGTGACGGGCACATGTGCCAACACGGCTTGAGTACTCAGGAGTGATACAAGTCTGGCAGACTTAGCCTTAATCATTTCAACTAACTTGCTCGCTAGAAACACCGGAAAATTATATTTAGAAGAAGAAATACTCAAAGGAGCACCCTTCAGCCCACTCTCATTTAAAGAACCCGAGCGTCGAGCAATCCCAATACCAATCCAGTCTTTACACCTCCACCCGTGTCTTTTGTAGACGCACTTTCTACCGGACCCCACACTGCACGATCAACAATTCGAATTCGCCAAAAAATTGCAAAAATTCCTACAAATATTCAACGCTGTGTTTAGATCCTAATTTCCCTCTATGAACATTAGAATTTTCAAATAGAACATCAAGTCCATCACTAGGCGTGTTCGTGGACACAAATTCGAGCTATTTCTCGACGAACACAAGCCCAACATAGTAGTGATCTTGTGCGAAACTAGATTGCACTATAAGTAAAAACCCAGCTTTCATAATTTTCCAAACGGTTTTCGTACTGAGCGCCCACTGTAGGTGGCAGTACAGCAATTCTTATTATCGACAAATTCCTGTCTCACCAGTCAAAGTCACTGTTGTTTCCTTTGAAACCAAATTGTTCTCAAACTTCATTGATATCATCTACGACCCCAACCACTTCCTCATTTCCAACGGATCCATGCCCCTCCCAATCAGGAGCACAAGATGGAGCCTAGTATCTAGTAATAGGTGAAGACCTCAGTGCCAGACACCACTCTCGGTTCGGTGCACGGTCGCACCAGAATGGAAAAAGAGCTCACTGGTTTCTAACAATCGCTTGGGCAGCCATCAGCCTATTCTACCTTAGCCTACTACTTTATCATTTAGCAGTAACAGCTCTCTTAATCGCCATCCTAATATCTGCCCCTTTATGAAAATTGTCCTCGGCATCAGTGATCATGATGTCATTATTCTCGATATCAGACTTCCCAATCCGCCCTCAGTTCCTGATATCCAGAAGAATAACTGGAAACTTATTAATCAGATCCTTAAATCGAGGCTCGATCCACTCCTGCTTCCATCAAACAACATGGTATCCGACGACACAATCTACCACACAGTCTGCCAGTACACTGAAGTAATTCAGTAACTACACAACAAGCTGATTCTGGCTCGCCTTCTTTGCTGCCCCACTCCTATTTCACTCCCCCATGATACACTTGACAATATCAAATACAAAAGGACTCTCTGACGGAGACTATATAGAAATAATACTCTCCGCAGTCCTGTTACCTGATCCGCAAATTGACAGGTGAATCAACCAACGAATTTTAACTCTATATACCGACTATCTTCACAAACGCCTCCCTAACAATCATAAAATCAGAAAATTGATTCTCGTCTAGGTACAACAACCCATCCAACCACGATTTTACCCTCAAAACCTCTCCCCAACCGAATAGGCAAACCTGTTAGCAAATCACATACTTCAAGCCCACCACTGAGGCCAGCGAATCAATTTCCCAAATCAAAGTTGAATCGATTTCTTCCTTTTACCGCACTTAACTTGCAGAAAACCTCTTCCCCAATCCTCTAAACCATCCGAATAAATGGATGAACATCTCACCAATCCATTTTGACGAATATTGTCGTAACATCACCATGATCAATCGATAGGTTCCGACAAAATCCCACATAAAGCCAAAAGTGTGTTTTAAACGTTTCCATTTCCCTTTCCTCAATTATAAACGCCCAACGTCCATTTGTCTTACGATTGGAAGAGTGCAGGTATAACCCTCAATCCTAAACCCGTTTGATCCTGGTCGCTATAAGCCTATCTCTACCCTATCCCCCCCCTCTTACTTAAGTTTATTACCGACGGCCGCTATGACCGCCATTGCGCATTTCCCGACTGCGAGTTTGCCAATCGACCTAAACATTCGGAAGTGCATGCTCTTCTTGTCCATAACATACATTCTTCTCGATATTATCTGGATTAAGTAGTCTACATAACGAAGAAATCTTTGAGCGATACCATGACCGCCTGGTTGTGGATAAAAACCGGACCAATAGGTTACGGTGGGCGGGTCATTTAATCCGTATGGGCGAGGATGATCCAGCCCGCAGAGTCTATGAAAGCAACATCTATGGAAGAAAGAGAAAACGAGGCAGACCCTGTCTTAGATGGAGGGATGGCGTAGACCAAGACTCCAGACAGCTTTTAGAGATATCAAATCGGTAGACCTTAGCGCAAAATTGGGATGACTGGAGTAAGGCATGAGTATGGCAGCACGGATGCATTTTCAAGCTTTGTGAAATCCATAGCCTCCATCCCCACCTCTGCAAACTAATCCTTAGCTTCTTAGATTAGCGGAAAACCCAAGTTCATATTCAACAGCAACTTTCATCATTATATGTATATATGCCCCGCAGGTATCCCTCAAAGTCCACCTTTCGGCTACCCTATTTTCTCTGTTCGCGACTAACCCTCCTAAACCGAGTCCTAACCCTAATTGTATCGATACGTGGATAACCTAGTACTTTACATTTGCACTAAAAAATTTTCCTTCGGCTAAGGACATCTGCATTGCTATTTAGACGAGCTTCACCGATACTATACCCGCTAGAAATTATCTCTTAATTCGTAGAAATGTGAAACAATTGTGTTCCACGGCAACATGAGAATGACAACCAAAATGGAGCCGGACACCGGTGTCCTTCCACTGAAAGTTCATGATACACCCATTCTCATTGCCTTCTACCTAGGGGTGACCCCGATCCCTTCTTTCCCACGGATCCTCCTTATCCTAAAATATAGCGTTCCAACAAAAATAAAGCTATTCTCTCCTCCATCATTCTTTCTCATCTATCTTCTGATAGTTCTTCCGTATCAGATAGAAAGGTTCCGCCGTAGAGAACCAAAGATCGTCCACCAATGCTCTAATTTCTACAAGCACGAAGATCTCTCTCACGACATCTTAGATGTTCTGCCCATTAATGCAGATACGGGCAGTGCAATAATTCGTCAGATTGAGAACCTTGATTTTACGAGTGTTTGTCTTCAGTCCAACTCTACTTTCCTCTCTTTCCAAATCTAGAGCCATTTGACCAACCTCCATAATTCGGTAAGAGGGCAAACAGATGTCATCAACGTAATCGAAGTATTTAAAGAAAGATGTCATTATCCTCCAGACAAGGCAGGATGGCAAACTTCACCGGAACATCGATACGTTTACGACCACGATAGAGGCCAGTTGAAACTCAACGAGCGGAAGTGCTGCCCACAGATTACCGATTACCTTGGGGGAATGATGAATTGAGGCAACTGCACATGTAAAGGAGATGCGGAGTTTGCCGAAAAACGATCCGTGGAGGCGAATGGAACGCTTTTAAGGAAATGTGTGAAGAGGCTGATATCAAACCTTGGGGAGGAGCCTTCAGAGCGGAAATAGCTAAGCTGAAAGGAAGCAGCGTCCTGCAGATCAAGTGCCCAGTTTTATTTCGAATGATAGTGACCAATCTGTTTCCAAAGCAAAGCAAATGCAGCGTTGGAATCGAAAGAGGACGTCCTCCAACTATAACCTCGTTTCCGTTGTCATAAGATTTGGATTTGGATGACGGTGGAACTTAATGACGGAGTTGAAGAGGATTCTGACGATACAAACGGAGTTGACACTGTCGTAGAGGAATTGGTTAGAGCGGAGATAGGAATCGGGCGTGGCTAGATAGAAGAAACTTCTCTCGCATACGCTTATTGGCTCCATTTGGTGAGACGAGAGGCGGCAGGAGGCGACGAAGACGTATGCGATCAAAGTTCTTATTATCATAGCTGTTTGTAACAAAACAGTTTTATTTTGGGGCCGACTGAGGAATTTTTTTTAAGGATGGTTCACAGAGTGATTAAACCGAGGAGGAGGAATTGGTGACAAGTGGGAATTTAGGTGTACCTCAAGGTACTTGATAGAATGAACAGAGCGGATAAAAACCGGGTCGTCGGCGGATTGAATGGTTTTGACGGCGTAAGGAGTGTTGGTAGGGTGTTCAACGGAGATGTCAGCAATATAGAGGAAGGAAAAGGTGGATCACAAGTTGGAAATGCAGACGTGACATTAACAGCTGGAGATGTAACTTCTTTAGAACAGTGATCGGGATCTAGTCGAGACTGGTGGATTTCTTGTTGCTGTGGAACATTATTATTTTATTGTTAAAATGGTTAAAATGGGGGACAGACAGAAATTGGGAAGTGTAGGGAGGAAGGATGGGAGGCTGAAAGGTTTTGGACGTACTGGCGTACGGTTGAGTCAGTATTGTGTTCTAATATGTGCAGTATGGTTTGGTGGTCTGTGAGAAAGGGTTGGTAAGATCCTTTGGAACGATGTTTAGCGGGAGGGAGCTGGCTGGCCAGGATTTGACTAAACGAGGACATGTGTATTATAGGTGGCTGCGTGTAAGCTGGTTCAAGGATGTACCTGCATATTGAACACTGGAGTGCACAGCATATAAGAATTGGATTTCGGATCATATGCGTTGGATAAAAAAGTCTACACGGGCTAAAATGCCGGGAGTATCTGTGGCAATAGAGGGTGACGGAGTGAGGGTGATTATCTCTTGACAGTTTAAGTGGCACTGGGGGATGGGGATGGTACTGCCGCAAATATCTTGACTGATGTTTGTGTTCTGCACAAAGGCAGCAGAATCGATCTGGATTGGAATGGGAAGGTGAGGAGGATGACTGTCGACATTTTGTCCGCGAGTGGCTGGTTAAGGAGGATCTAGTTAGGGACAGCATAGTTTGGAGGGAGCTTATGCCGGATCTTGGGGAACCACTCTGAAGTGTTGATGAGTAGCACTATACCGTCGTGGTCACTGAGGCCTGGGATATTTGGAAGTCCTAGAGAAGGAAGCCTAGAGTATACCGTAGGATTGTGTAAGAAGGTTGTTGCTAGGGTCGATTATATTTGGCGTTTAGATCACCACCGAATGCAAGGAAGGAAAGTTTGTTGTGCGTTATTGTGAAGGTACTGAGCTGGTGGGCTGGGTGTGTTATAACAGCTGGGTCTAGGGATTGGTTAGGGTAGTAGGGGTTCCCAAGAAACATGAAGGATGAGTGGGTGGAGACGACAGTTCGCTCAAGGGAAAAGGCGATTGTTATGTGAGTAAAAATTTGCAAGAAGTGGAGGAGAGTTATTTCCAAGATTGCCGTACCACCGCCTTCAGCAGCTTTTCGATCGGAGTGGAATGTGGAGAATTTGGGGGTGAGGAATTTATCTCTGTGGTTTCATTTAGTTAAGGAGGAGGATGTTAGGTTTGTGTATGGATAAGAAGTTCATTAACTCATGCCATTTTTGTCTACTAACTACTGAATTAGCATTCAACAGTGCTACTTTAATAGACATTCTTGGGGAAACCTGACAGACGAAGAACAGGAGAGCTAGATATTCCTCCGTGGGGAAAGAGAGGATATAGTATGTATAGTATTGGATATGGACGTGTTGAAGAGGGCTTGAACTTTTGAGTTTACATCAAAAGAGGTCTGGGGACGAGTAGCTTTTCTTGCGATGGATTCGTAAGGTAGAGGCTGTGACTGAGGGCTGCGAGTATAGCGAGTAGACTTGGGCCGTGGAGTTGGATTGGTGAGAGGTTGGTTTGGTTTGAAAAGTGGAATAAGTTTAGCAGGCTCGAGCTTGATGAAACATCATTCAGTTGGGCTAACTCGCCGGATGTGTATTTGATCGCAGTTTATAGAGGTGGGGAAATATTCCTGCTTCTTGCACAACACAACGATAGGACAGGTTGCAGTTAGAAGCAGCATGTCTAATTCGTTGTTGCTTATTGCGTTCTTTCGTGGAATTTCACTACTTCGAATTTCACCATTCGGTGAAACATCGCTCTGGTCTTGGAAAGTGAGGATTGATGGGACTTTGGACTAAATGTGACGAGGAAGAGGAGAAAAGGTTTAGCGTTTCGATGAGATGCACTCGTATCGTACGGCTGGACATTGGTTAACTCAGTAACTCCTAGACGATGGATTTCGTCAAATATCTCTTGAGACTAGTAGGTGAAATCTATTCCACGAAGGACTAAACTGACTGGCTTAAGATGGCTGGGCGTGTAGGTAAAAAAAGGATAGCTTTCTTCTTTAAGCAGCGCCTTAACCGAGTCATATTTTGGCTGAGACGAAGCGAGTAGTTGTATGGAGTGAACGAAATTTTTGTCTAATGTGAGGCTTTTGGCGCTATTTGAGAGGAATTTGTTGGTGATTGTTTTGGTCGTTGATAATCGCAGATAATTTAATGCGGAAATTTTAGCTGAATTATCCTGTTCATTTTAGTGTTGATTGGAGATTGTTTTGGGGGAGTGGAAGTATTTTGACTGATTGATGGAATAGATGTGATATTATCGACTGGCGGATGTGTCATAGTTGGTTGCCTCAGTGTAGATTGACTGTTAATTGAGAACGGAGAGCGGAACTATTGGATTAGAAGTAGCGGAAAGCTTTTCTTATGGCTTCTAATTGTTCGTCGAATAACCTTGAAAAATAGGAATGTCCGTGGTGAACATAATATCATGATAACAGAGGCGATGAGACCTGCGAACACGCACAAATGTAGCAGGATCGGTAGGTTAATTCTTACAAAGGGGTATGAACGCTCAGGTCCCAAATATCTAGCTGCTTTAGATTATATGGAGTTATGGAGATGTCCGCTATCTCGTGACAACATCGTTTTGGACACTACCCCCTTTCTGTAGTCAATGGTTTAGTGAATATAAAGACCCGGAGCACAGGCTCTTTGTGTGCCAGAAGTTCGTTACTAAGAGGCACCAGTTTGGATTTCTCTTGATAAGACCCTTTGAAGGGACCGCGATTCTGGGATGGGTAGATGGGTAAAGTCGAATTGAAAGCGCGTGTAAAGTAGAATGGTTGCACCTTTTGATTATTCTGTGCGGTTTTGGGGAAGTTGACGTGACGATAGACTCGTAGTAATTATCTCTTCGAAATTCAGAAGAACCCCTAGTTCAATCTACCCTGTTTTGAAAAGAAGAGATCAATTTAGTAAAACGGATGTCGACTTTGTCACTGTTTATGTTAGTATGCACATAATACCCTGCAACGTAGATATATACTTAAATGAGTGAGTTAGTCGTGATGCTGGGTAGGTAGGGTAGGGTGGCCGCTCCGAAGAGCTCAATTTTCGCGTTTTACTGACAAAAAATCAGAAGACCATGGTTGGTGTGGTAAGGGCCAGGAACCAGAATCCAGCCGGCAAAGATCTTCTTCTCTTCTTGCTTCGGCAGGACATATCCTAAAATTGGAACATAGCAGGGCATACTTAAATTACATGGAATTTCCAATGCAAAGTTCAAAGCCAAGTTAGCTGTAAATTGAAGACCATCGGAATATATGTACAAATATTTCCTTGAAACCAAAATTAAACTTCCATTTGCCTTTAAAAGGGTAGCATCATATTCTCCCAACATATTTCATTGCGTCATGTAATTCAATACGTAAAACCATAAACTGCAGCCACAACAACTGGAAATTCACTTATGAAATGCAGTAGCGAAATCCACTTAAGTGCATAGAGGCGGAAAAAAGTTCATCATATTTCAAATATGACCTGGATGCAGTCAGCATCGACATCAACATTTCATGGACCTTGTTTTCCCATCGAATATGCGGAAAATAAAACAGTCTGCCAGTCTAAAGGACATCCGGAAGCACAGGCTCTTAAATTTTTATTGATCAAAAGACGTTTTAGGCGCATTTATTCATATTATTTTCTACATTATTTAAAGTCGTAAAGTCATTCGATTTTATTCCTGTTTCCTTCCTCATAAAACTGAAGGAAGGGCGTGCGTTGCACTGAGGACATGAAATTATGATATAAGATGGGGTACTTTATGGGGTCTTTATAATTTATGATTGGATCGGTCATATTTCGTGTTTATGTCATAGTAGTTGCAAGTGCTTGAACGGAGAAATTGCTCCTTAATTTGATTGCCTCAGCAGGAGAAGATGAACGCGGTGATGTCTTCGGAATACTTTCGAAATATTGGCAAGTGCATTTGCTGACGTGGGCTTCTGATTAATGGCTTTGCAGGATGTGGACGTTTATCTTGCACTGTCCGTTCTGCAGCGTTGACGGTGAATGGAATGCATATTGAAAAGTATGGAGTCAATAGGATATATTGCAGCAGAACAGCACGTAACAGAATAACATGGTATATTTATTGACAGTAATGCTACCAGAGACAAAGTAACCTTATTCACATTACTGGATTGTTTCGGGAATTCGTGCATCGTAATCCGATTACACTCTGTTAGCGCACAAGTATATTTAATGAAAATGCATGGATACTCTCTCTTTGCAAGAGTCCAAACCATGGTAGATGAGTTAGACCTCACAACGTATGTCTTTCCTGAGAAGAAAACGTACACCTAGATCGGGTCTAGGGTTGACCTTCACAGCAAGCCTAGTATTGCTTCTTAATTAGGTTTCGTTGACGGATGGCGGTCAGGAATATAAGAGGTGTTTGTCTGCCTGACGTGGGGGATTTCTTGCGTATATATTGGCCCCGTAACGTAAAGGTTCTACATTTTACTGGAAATCTGCGTCAGGCAAAGAATGGTTCCAAATGCGATGGATTTCCTCGCTCAATAATAATCCTGATGATGAGGGATGATGTTTGCATTCTCGTCATTAGCAACGTATCAAACACCTTTGAGAGAATAGGAAGGAGGGTGAGCTATAGGAAGAAACCACGATTTGGCCTTTCTCACATTTTGAACCTATTGAAAACCTGCTATTCGAGTACCGAATCATTTTTGGGATAGGGTAGATGAATCCGTTCACGCGGAGAGTGTTGGACGCCGTCGGCCTACCAATTAAACTCCTCCTGGCATGAGAGAACTAGTCTTGGGTCGATTGACACATTACTTCGGGCTAGGCTCTCCATTCCCATGCTTTCAATCAAGACACGTATCTGAATTGCCGATAAGCCGCTCAGTCTATCCACTATTTGGCTCATTTCACCAAGACAACTGTCCGTCGGTTAGGATGCGTTGACGTTCCTGACGGACGATCACCTCTCTTAAGTCTTCGGCCTTGCGGCTGTAGAGATTTTACGTTCCGGGAATGATGACCATCACGTCCGATTCTGTGGCAGTGGAATAAGCAAATGTAACGCGCATAGCTCCCCCTCTATCCACTTGGGCAAGACGCTTACGAACCACCTCCTCCGCGCTGTCGAGCTGAACGGACTGTGCTGCTCCCATTAGAGGACGCCTCCTGATAGATATAATGTCCCCAACATTCGCCATTCGGCATTTCACTTACTGCTTTGATTTACTGGAAAAAGGGATCGTCAGTCTAAGGTACTCAATCGTTGTGACTCCATTAACCGATCGATATGGGACGTAGAATCGCAAATTTCTTTTAGTCGGGATGGTTTGTTGGTTTTTTTTCAGTGCAAGGTTGAAACAATAAAGAGTCATCCATTCGCTTACTCGCCGTATCAAAACGCCAAGTCTGCTTCGTGCTGGTTAAAGAGTGCGTTCGGCAACAAGCGCCGCAAAGTCATCTGCATAGCTGACCAAGCGTAACTATGCTGGCATGTCGACCCTTAGCAGACCATCATAGGAAGCGTTTCAAAGTTTCGACCCAGGATGGATCCCTGCGCTACTCCTGACGTGATCCTTCAATATCCGTAAGATGTAGCTAGGCACGTGGAGTGAGTTTTCCAATGTGCCAAGCATATCAATATTCCAAGTTTGCTTTACGCCTGTTCGAAAGTGTGAATGGCAGCATGCGCCGCGACATCATCTGCGTTACCGACTAGACACGACTCTTCTACCATGTCGAGTATTAGCAGACATACAAAGTAAGTGTGGAGTAGGAACAAAAATGGAGAGAAAACCCTTGCAATATTTCCAAGAGTCGGCTCAAATAAAAATGAGTGCAAATTCCATTTGGATGGAATAGTTCAAAAGAATAGGGTGAATAGAAACAATAGGGGAATCGCGAATTTTATGTGACATTTAATAAGGTGAAATAAGCGAAGGTCTCATTTGAGCCTTATGTAGCACCTGGCCAAAATTTAGTCAACACAATTCTGCTCCAATAACAGATTGCAATAGTGAAGAAGTGTCTAGTTTGGAAGTAGGTAAGGGTAGTATTTCTCAGGAAACACAGGACGAAATCCAAGCAAGCCTGTAGACTAACTAATCCTCTTCCTTTTGAAACGCTGGAAAAACTTATTGACAGATACTCGATAGGGGCTGATATTCCCCCCCCCCTTCATTCAAACCGGTGTGGTTCCTTCCGATTTAGCCAAAAGTGTAGCCGGATTTTATCCACAACCAGAACCAGACGGTCGCGGTGTCGCTCATAAATTCCGTCGTAATAAAGGCTATGGAATCGTCCATCCTCTTATAGGGGACCAAAAATTCTTCAAGGGATTATTCTCTCCAAAGCTCCATATTTTTCTTGCAAAGAACCCAAGTCTCCGAGGAGTATAGGACGACTTATACAGTAAAAGCTTTGACCCCATAGTTTACGTTTCGTATGTTTAGTCATTCTTATCAATTTCATCGGGATACCAAATTCGCTCATGGCAATGTACAGTTTTACTCTGGCTGTACTATTATTTGCGACCTTCAAATCAATGGAAAGATACTGCATATTCCGACAGTTTTCCACCGCTTGACGCAGTGGGAAAATCTGATTTGTTGCTGATCTGCCTAGAGTGAACCCTCTTTGATGTTGGTCAATGATGATTTGGGGGTATGAGGCTAACCGGGCCAATAAGATATTGGATAATACGGATAACCGGACCAATAAGATATTGGATAATTGACCTTAATCATCAGCTGACGAACCGCTTAATGGAATTCATCGCATCCATATTTAACCAGTTCGGCTGAAATTCCATCGACTCTTGGCGACTTATTATTCTTAACATGATGAAATGCATGGAATTCTTCCTCTGTGCTTGGTGATGACAACATTTGTCCGTCAAGTTCAGGCGGGACCTTCAACTCGCCGATAATTCTGTTAATCCCTTAATCCATCGCTCCAAAATTCCCATACGATCGGAAATCATCCTGGGGACTTGTTGGTAAAACTTGAGGGCCTTGAGCGTTTCGAGTTCATAGACCTATTGGTTTGTTGATTTTCTCGAGCTTTCTTTTCTTTTTCGCGTGCCCTCGGTTTTTGGGATTGCCGCATTGCCCGATGTAGAGCATTCTTCTGTTCCGTTGCTAAATTACTTTCCCCGTGGAGGCAGCACGATTGGCTAACCGCGTATTTCGGTTTCCGATCTACTGCATTAAACCTTTTGGTCTTTACCAACTTAATTTACAACAGAAGGTACGCACTATTTATACCGACTTTACCAAAGCATTTGATACCGTTGACCACAATGTTATTCTCTCCAAACTCTCTCCACTCAATCCCCACAACCCCATCAATCATCTCTTGGCTTTGCTCCGACCTCTCATACCGTTCTTGCAAAGCTTCTTTTCAGGGACGCTCATCCCATTCCTTCTCTCCCTCTTCGGGTGTTCCCCAAGTTTCAATACTTCGCCCCCTAGTATTCTTGTTTTTTATCAATGGTCTCCCCTCCATCCTCAGCTATCCATGTTTGCTGTACTTTGACGACCTTGAATTATTTGCCTCTTTTACATCTCCACTAGACTGTGGTTTGTTGCAGTTCAACCTTCAAAATTTTGTCCGTTCATGATCGGTTAACAAGCTGACACTGAATGTCAGCAAATGCCACTGGATGTGTTATTCACTTAAACCCTTTGGCAAGACCCTTTCCCTACTTTCTTGGCAGACAACACCTTTCACTAGTAACTTCATCAATCGAGCTTCCATACCGAGGTTATCCTACGTTCCTCCCCCCACGTTACCTTAATTCCGTCCTTCTTAACACTTTTCAGCTCCCATGTCAGAGACAGCCTTGACAGCCTTAAATATGGTCGTTTAATCTGCTCCTCTATTCGCAACCGTGACTATCGTGCTCTTAAAGCTGTACAATGTAAATTCACCAGGATTTTCTTTTCTAAAGCAGAACCTTGCCCGAGTGGACTATCCGCCATGGCTCGGCACCCTCAACTTGCTTCCCTACAGAAACGCATCACCTCTCGGAGTACAAGTACTCTTCGCGGACGACATTTACTTTCATTTCCCGATCCCGAGGCTATGCCGATCATACAACGGTCTATAGATTGGGTCCTTTGGATCAGTCTCCTTCCCTAGCTTTAAGCACATGTTAAGCCATTTACTTGCTTCTCGCTCTGAGGACAATACGGGTCGATGTGGAAATCACTTATCGGTGCTTCATCTCAAGGAACTCTGTTAGTTGCAGTTAAGGCGACATCCACTCCCCCTTATTGATGTAACGTAGGACTCTGTTATGGATGGCTTCCGTGGTCACTCTTACTTGTTTGTCAGAGGGGATACGATGGGATATTGTTATTCGAGCTCGGAGCAGCATGAGAACGAGATAGTGATCCGAGTACGTATGGTTCCCCCTATACGTTCTGGCATTTAACAAAGGTGTGAGCTGGCGGCGTTCAATTAGCACGTGATCAATTAGGTTCAAAATAATCTCGCCCGAAAAGGCCAACATTGTTTTTGTGAACCACCCCCGGCGCTAACTGAATAATATCCAGCCCGTTATCGTTAGTGTTTTGATGTAAGCTATGGGAACCGATAAACATAAACCAGGTACCCCCAAAAAAGATTTTGTATTTTGTGACACTCCTAATGGGATAATTCGCAATCCGTTATCATTAATGCTTTTATGTGAGTTAAAGAAGCCAAGGTACCGCCCTACGTCCCTACTTGACTGTCATCTCCAAATATAATTTTGATACCATACCTGGGACAGGCCCCCAGGGTTGGTTCTAATGCTTCGCAAATGCAGAGTGCATAACTATTAGCTTATATTTTCAAAGCCGACGATAGTAGGTTTCATTTTTTGGCTAACTAAGAAACCTTTTGCGAGCACGTCGTTCTCTGGATAGCCATTATAGGGCTGCAGGCCAACAAATGCTACTTATTTTCTCGTTAAAATACAAGAAAAGCTAATTACAACCAGTCTGGCTACCATTCGGCTAAAATACTCCACGCAGTGGTGTCAACCTGATTGACAAACCATAAAGAGGTAACTATTGCAGTCCAGGGGGATACAGTAGGCGCTTTCAATAGCACTTCCTTCGAAATAATGATATTAGCCGTCAGGAAGGTCGCGGTTCAAATCTCGTTGTTGGCAGAGGGATTTGTACCGTGATTTGACGTCGGATACCATTCGACTCAGCTGTGATTGAGTACCTGAGTCAAATCAGGGAAATAATCTCGGGCGAGCGTAATGCTGACCACATTGCCTCCTACATTGTTCTGTAGTGTACCGTTGCGGTCTTGAATGAAGCGCTCTAATACACTTCAAGGCCCTGATCCAATATGGATTGTTGCGCCAACGATTATTATTATTATTAATAGGCACTATATGTGGAAACATACAATCAGGGCTTCAAGGAAGGTGGGCTCAGGCACAATCTATGTGATGACGATTTGTACACTGTTATTTGAATAGATGCTGCCCACAGGGTAGACTCCTATCACCTGTACTGGGATATCTTATAGTGAACGATATGTTAGTCTTACTAAATCGGGTGGGGTGTCATGCCCAAGGGTATGATAATGACATCACTGTCTTAAAGTTGGTACATAAAACTCTGAGTTTAGTATAAAATTGATTGAACGTTAGAATCTCACGATGAAACCCAACAATTCTAGCCTTCTCCCGTTCACTAAGAAAAGAATGCTGAACGTTCTCAAACTTTTATTCCGTTTTGGTGAATGGCTTTACCTATCAAATATCAAATCAATGAGTCGCCCACTATCATATTACTAGTGCCATAAAGAACACACCCAACCTTGTCCTGGAGGCACTGCTGGAATTACCGCACTCGGACTCCGTGGTAAGAGGAGAAACCAGACTTGCGTAATACAGTCTTCATTTGAATGGCATGCGAGCACCTGTAGTATACAGGCATTGCAGAATCCCCAACGTGATTACCACCCCAACCCTGGAGACAGTGTTTACGTGACTCAAATGTTGCTACGCCTTCAAACTCGAGATCGCGAAAACCAGATAGGACTTAAATTATTTGAATGATAGGAACTACATACTGTGGTACCCAAATGAATCTAAGGCAGAAGACGGGTTTGGGGTGAAGTTAACTTGTAGCTATTTTTCAGGTCGAGCTGTGTGCAGAGCGAGAATCAACGGAGGAGGTATGAACATGCTAGCACGTATATTTTTCTGACCGTCAAGCAGAATTAAAAGTCACCGCATTAATCCATCAGATGTGAGCTAGTCTAGGAATGCCAGCAAAATCCTGGTTTTCCAGATAACGGCGGAGAGCGTGGAGCACAAAGATATTTATAGCAATGGCAGGGATTTGGGATCCCAAGAACTATATGTGGGACCGGATACAGAATTTCGAATCAGTAAAGCCAGAGGCATGAGAACTATGAGAAGCTAGAGGCTCAAGTAGGTAGCACAAAGATGCAGGGTGTATCAATTTATATGGACTGCTCCGCGGTCTTGCGATAGAACATACCATATGGTGAACAATAAACCCTCAATAACAGTTTGACCATTTGCATCTCTAGGGAGGGACTTTTTAATGAACTTTAGTTGAACATGCACAGAGTATCTCCGTCCATGCATCTATCCTTCCATTCCCATAATTCGCCTGAAGATATGAGCTGATTTTGTCAGACGTTGAATGTTATTAAGTGCATGTATAACGACATGGGTTTGAGCTCGTAATAAATATTTGTTCGTACTCATTGAAATGGTAAAAATTTATTCCTTAGAGAAAGATTGCCTTTTAGAAGTATTCTCTTTAGTAAAAAAAATCAAATCTCAATCTGATCAAACACTTACGATTTACATGTCGCCAGCACCCCCAACAAGTATCAGAATATCGTTCCACTACTCGACACAACCCCGCTTAACATTCAGTTATTTGTGATCATTAATGTCTAGAATGAGATGTGATTGCTTCTTGATTTTATAGGCGGACCTACCAAACTCTGGAGGTGTCCATCACCAAATGTGATGTCTTCATTTCTAGCGCTAATCTTTTCGTGACTATGCCAAAGGTCGCAGAAAAGAGTTACCTCTATAGCGAAGATAATCCAAATTCTTTTCAGATGACTTCACTATCACTGCAACTTTGACAATTTTCCAAAATGCTGAGAAACACCACCATTATACAACACCGGTGTATAATGTTCTGAGGTGACAGACTTTCTTTCGATTACCGTAAGAGTATTTATCAAAACGTAAGACGCTTCAAGTGTAACTAAAACTGCTCGTTCAAATTGGGTCCCGGGTAAACCAGTGCCACATGAGGCTTTTCACAAAATTTTAATTGTATGTCGTCCTACTTCGTTGAAATGTCTCTGAAAGTGAAAGAAGATAGGAAGATGTATCAGCAAATTCGAACTCTTTGCGCACAAAATAAATCCAGATATCTAACCAAAATATTAAATGATCTTTTTCTTCTTTCTCTTCAGCCTTTGTCCCGTTCACAAACGAGGTCGGTTCTCAAAATATTAAATGATAATCGATGGAAATCTCGGTCATAATACTCCCCAAATCCTGGAGCATATCTCGTATAAATCTCGTGGTCTAAAAGATGATTATACCAATTCTGTAGCCAGTAGACGTGAAACATCCGCAAAGGTCCTACGTTAAGAGCAAATAACCATAAGGACCTGTTGAAAATTTATTTCTAACATATGCGAATAGATAGTGTTGGCCGCGATATTATTCTGAATTTTTTCACCAAAAACAACCTTCCACTGCAGCTTACAACATTCAATCCCCCAATCAATCACAACTTCATCATCTCCATGAAATTTTCAATTTAAACATCTCCACTTGGTTTATAAATATTTTGATGAATGCATTTTCTGTAAATATTCCTGAAATTCCCACGAACAGCGTCTACAACTGATTCCCATGTTGGACTACCATTCATACCCATGTATATTGGGGTTATGTCGGGTAACGAAGGAAAATGAAAATATAAACTCTGGAACAAGTTCATAACTAGATCTGTTTTGACCATTCCTTCATTCTGCCATTCTGTGAAATATCACATGGGCATATCCTTTCAGGGAATGGCAGGTGTCAGAGATTTAACAAGGGTCAATATCTTAATGAGTTACACATATCATCGTTAATAGTTTCACCCTGGAATCCAAAAAATGCCTGCTTATAAACGGTGGTCGAAATGGGAGGGTCTGTCTGCAACAACTATGCTGTCTAATTTATCATCCGGGAAATGATAATAGAATTTGGATACGTGGGTGATTTATAACATGTATTCCGGAGGAGTGGAATATTCAGGACAATGTTTTGGACTACTTTCTTATCACATTGGAAAAAGTAAGTAATTCATGGTTGGGGCTAATTTTTTAATGAGGAAATGTGATATATTTTAAGGCGGTTAGTATACGATGCTAGGAAGTCAACATTTCCTCGTTCATAACCAGCTCATACTTGCCTAGGTGACAATGATCACATGGATTGTTTCAATTTGGATATTAAATTTGAAAAGGATTTTAAGCTTCCAAACTAAGATCACTTATTAGGAAGGTTATCACAAGCTCAAGAAAAGAATAAACCTTCATGAAGGAAATACTAGCGTCTCTTGGCTGCTTCCTCTAAAAAGTTTTATCACCCAATGGAAGGTTTTATTGGTGCACATGTGTTATGTGGTGAAGAGGTTTGTGGGACCCATTTCGTAATAAATTTGTAAAGTCAATCGTCTGTGCTGAAAGAAAGTATTTTCTCCAAGAGCTGGGTTCTAGTAAGAAACCTGGGGTTCCGATCAAGACATTTTGTTTTCTATTACACCCGCTTATTTGCAATCAGCCTAGTTACAGTATCCAGCACCAATTATACATTTTGACGATGGACCCAACTCAAGTCAGGATGTACTGAACTCCCCGCGGTTTCGTGTTAATGAAATTCTCTAATTTCTCCGTCTCGTTACGACATTTTCCATCGTATTTACAATTCCCTTTTCCAAATTCTAATTCCCAATCTCATTCCACAATTATAAACTTATAAGTCGAGAAACCAGAATCTGGACCACCAAACTTGGCAGTCTCATGCTCTATAGTATAGTCAAAATTACGTAAAAGTTCATGACTTTAGTATAAACTCACGGGATCTTCCCATTCAATTTCTATTAAAACATTCTTGTAATAAATATGGTAATGTACAATTATTAGCTCAGTATAGATAGCCCTCGAATTTCCCCATTTTCCGTCAAATATCGGAAATGAAGCTAGCTTTGCAAGGTACTCCTCCAGACTTTTGATTTAATACCACACATGACTATATTTGGTCAAAAAAAAAATTATCCCGCCCCTTTCGCCTGTACCCACCTCAAACTCAGCGTGGGACAATGTTACTCACTACAAGCGAAAAGATTTTCAGGTCCTACCTTTTTACCAAATTTCGTATCCATAGAAGCAGCCGTTTCAGACATAATAGGTATGACAGACAGACGGACCGACAGACAGGCTTTTGTATTGCGAACCAGATGATGGACTGAAATCATATCAAATGGCGTGCGGAGTTTCGCAAGGGTCTGTCCTTGGCCAACTCTTGTGGATAATTATATATAAGGGAGTAGTGACGCTAAGTTGGTTCGGCCTCCATTTTTTTGGCAGACGAGATTGGAGTGACGGTGGTTGCACACCTATTCGAAGTAGTCCAGATTTATGTGAATGAAGCAGTTCATGACGTTAAGCCCTGCTTAGAGAACATAAGGAAGTAGGATTTCTCATCAAGCAGAGAGAGAGTACATCTATAAAGATTAAAGTTGGAACACAAAAAATACATTCCCAGCCTGCGCTCAAGTATTTAGGCGTAATTATCGACTACAGGCTAAACTTCAAATCACATGCGGAGTGTGCAGCAACTAACGCTAATGTAGATGACCTAAATCTGTTGACTTGTTGTTGTTGGCACAAGGTTTCCAATCAATCCAGCAATCAAGAGCAAAATTGCAGCTGCGTATCACATACTGTACTTACAGAACAATATCCGATAAAGCAGCCTATGCGACAGCAAGAATCAACTCGATCGATATGTTGCTGGAAGATGGAAAACGCCTTACCATCGAGCGCACGTAACCGGCGAATCTTCTTCCTATCCGAAGCAGTTCGCACGAAATGAAACCGTGGAATGGCATGTGAGAACAAAGGGTCATATGGGCTATTCAGAGTTTGATCAAGCAACCATACGGGATAATAGGTATCAACATCACACAGCTTTTGGGCGGCCACGGTTTGGGCATGACAATTCGCCATATTGCCCAAAGTGCCCGAATATTGAGAGAGCAGAACGCATTTTATTTCAATGCCCAAGATTCGTAGCCAGTACCAGGGAATATCTCACACCTGAAAACATGATGCACTATATGATCATCATCAACGGCGCAACAACCGGTATCCGGTCTAGGCCTGCCTTAATAAGGAACTCCAGACATCCCGGTTTTGCGCCGAGGTCCACCAATTCGATATCCCTAAAAGCTGTCTGGCGTCCTGACCCACGCCATCGCTCCATCTTAGGCAGGGTCTGCCTCGTCCTCTTTTTCTACCATAGATATTGCCCTTATAGACTTTCCGGGTGGGATCATCCTCATCCATACGGATTAAGTGACCCGCCCACCGTAACCTATTGAGCCGGATTTTATCCACAACCGGACGGTCATAGTATCGCTCATAGATTTCGTCATTATGTAGTCTACGGAATCGTCCATCCTCACGTAGGGGGCCCAAAATTCTTCGGAGGATTCTTCTCTCGAACGCGGCCAAGAGTTCGCAATTTTTCTTGCTAAGAACCCAAGTTTCCGAGGAATACATGAGGACTGGCAAGATCATAGTCTTGTACAGTAAGAGCTTTGATCGTATGGTGAGACGTTTCGAGCGGAACAGTCTTTGTAAGCTGAAATAGGCTCTGTTGGCTGACAACAACCGTGCGCGGATTTCATCATCGTAGTTGTTATCGGTTGTGATTTTCGACCCTAGATAGGAGAAATTGTCAACGGTCTCAAAGTTGTATTCTCCTATCCTTATTCTTCTTCGTGTTTGTGTTTGACAAGTGCGGTTTGATGTTGTTGGTTGATTCGTCTTCGGTGCTGACGTTGCCACCATATATTTTGTCTTGCCTTCATTGATGTGCAGCCCAAGATCTCGCGCCAATCGTCGCCTGCTCGATCTGGATGGAGGCAGTTTGTACGTCTCGGGTGGTTCTTCCCATGATGTCGATATCGTCAGCATAGGCCAGTAGTTGGGTGGACTTGAAGAGGATCGTACCTCTTGCATTTACCTCAGCATCACGGATCAATTTCTCGAGGGCCAGGTTAAAGAGGACGCATGATAGTGCATCCCCTTGTCGTAGACCGTTGTTGATGTCGAATGGTCTTGAGAGTGATCCTGCTGATTTTATCTGGCCTCGCACATTGGTCACGGTCAGCCTAGTCAGTCTTATTAATTTCGTCGGGATACCGAATTCTCTCATGGCCGTGTACAGTTTTACCCTGGCTATGCTATCATAGGCGGCTTTAAAGTCGACGAACAGATGGTGCAACTGTTGTCCACATTCCAACAGTTTTTCCATCGCTTGCCGCAGAGAGAAAATCTGATCTGTTGCTATATGATCAAATCGAAGGTAATGTAGACCGAAGTCGAAGAGGTGATCCCTGGCATTCAGATAGAACGAGAAAAGAATACAAGTGCGAAAAGAATTCTGATCCAGCCCCACCACGTAATTAGATATGGAAGGAGGTGGTTTTTGTGGATCAGAATCCCACATAACCGAGTGGTAGGAGCCAACAGTAGCTTTCGCGGCTTTTCATCATCCACTCGAACAAAAACAAGTCGGGAAGCTGGACGCCTCAGGTATGAAAGGTTTTGCGTATTTCTTATCGAAAAACATTTGAATGGTCATTTATCCCATTAGTACATCACACGTAATGCATATGCATATATTATGCCAGAATATTCACTTTCGCGTGCCACTGACATTCAAAATCTAAGAATTTGCACTGAAACGACAATTTTGTTATTAACAGTGCGATTTCTACCAAACTTGGTGAGGTCACGTTTGATACCATAGATTATATTACCACTGATTATAGGATGAACTTAAGGGTGATTTTGCATGCACAGGGTGCGGCAGCATAACTTCCTTTCTTAAAATGCGCGCCACTCAGTTAATTGATGTCCTAGCGGAGCGCTAGTGGTCTCGTTCAAGAGGGGATACTGTAAAGTTTTGTCTCGACACGGTTCAGTCGCCATCATGCGTTGGAATAGTGAGGAGCGTGCCTTTGCCGTTGAGGTTTACTTTTCAAGCGGATGTTCGGTTGTTGCAACACAGCGTGCATTTCGGAATCGCTTTAATTTAGCCCCGTTGGCCCCGTCCCAGACCGCAAATCAATTGTTACATGGGTCACTACATTCAGACAAACTACAAATGCGACAAAAGGAAGAACTGGAGTCCCTCGGCCCGTTAGATCACCTGAGAACATTGAAGCAGTGAGAGCGTCAATGTTGCGATCGCCACGGCGTTCTGCGCGCAAACACTCATCTGCCCTTGGACTATTCGATCGCTTTGTGAGAAGAATTCTTCGCGATGATCTTCATTTTCATCCCTATAAGATGGCGATAATGCAGGAACTCCCGAGGGTGCTATTGTTTTTTTTTTAGCGATGAAGCCCATTTTCATTTGTGTGGGTCGGTTAACAAACAAAACATGCGCTACTGGACTGACACCATCCCTCGAAAATTGCATCAAAAGCCTTTGCATTCACCCAAAGTCACAGTGTGTGTGTGCCTCCTCAGCTGGAATTATTGGTCCCTGGTTTTTTGAGGAAAATGAGGTTACAGTGACAGTGAATTCGGGCCGGTATGTAAACATGCTACAGATTTTTTTTTGCCACGGTTAGAAAATTTGGATTTGGGGGACACTTGGTTCCAACAAGATGGTGCAACAGCACACACTTGAAGAGCATCGATGGCTGTTTTGAGGGAACACTTTCCAGAGCGCCTTATCTCAATTAGAGGCGATTTGGAATGGCCGGCACGCTCTCCCGATCTGTCCCCTTGTGATTTTTTTCTATGGGGTTTTTTGAAATCCCGTGTTTATGTGAACCGTCCAAGAACCCTACAAGATTTGAAGACCAACATCCAAGAAGAAATTGCCAACATAACACCTGCTATGCTAACAAGAGTCATGACAAACGCCAGAAATCAGTTTACGCAATGTATGGAGAATGGGGGACGTCACCTAACAGATTTGATCTTCGAAACAATGTAAATAAAAACTTTAGACATGTACCTACATTATAAAAAATAAATAAATATTTTCCGATGCATACAATAGTTTTTATTGAGTTTTGAAAAATGGAAGTTATGCTGCCGCACCCTGTATATACTGGTTACAGGATGGACTTAAGGGGGGTTTGCATCCAATTACTAAAAATATAAAATTATATTACATATTTCGCTTCCTAGGCACGGTATAGTTTCAGCTTTGTGATTCTCTCCAGAAGGTTCGGAGAATCGGTCCCTCAAAGAAATTAACCACCCCGCCCTCCTCCCTTGTGCTTTAAATGTCAAAAGTGAGACCATTTCTGAAAAGTGCTAATCAGGACCTCATTTGTTACCCTACATGACCATATTCGGTGACAGGCAGTAAACTAATTTTAATAAGATTTTCTTTTAAACAATAAAACATTTTTAATTAATTTTTTTTTTGATTACTTATTTCAGATTATTATATCATCATATATTTTCCGGTCACAATCTTATGCATATGTAATTAGATGCATTGTTGCCTAACGGATGGATGCCAGTAATAAAAAAATATTTGAATCTATGATGCTGTGAAGCTGTTTTCGGGAGTATTTTCAGGGTCTTAGCACCACAGCGATGACCTCCTGGAATGCAAGTACCCGGCAAAGCGAAGCAGGTGATTAGCAGATTTGGAGTCTTTATTTCTAAAGACCAAATAATCAACAGGCAGATTCTGCTGGGATCTGAAATTAAATGGGCGTCGAAGTGATCTGGGGAAATCATGCTTGGATATTTATCGAATTCAAGCCGTTTTTTAAATTTCGCTTGCACTAGAGAGGAGGTAATTTCTAACTGAAGTCTGCCAAGTCTCAAATATCTTGGAAATGATTTATGAAACAGACCAAAACCGTGAAAATCGATTGGAAGCAGGTTGCGATTTGCAATTTGATTATTGAATTTTCGCATTTGCGATGTCTTTACGATGATCATTTGAGGACTTGGTACTAAAACAGGGTGTAATTTCACCTGCAAATCCGGGATGTCTGGAGTTCCTTATTAAGGCAGGCCTAGACCGGATACCGGTTGTTGCGCCGTTGATGATGATGATGAATTTCACCTGACCTGACCTCCTACTCTGTGTCCTAGTCATAAGAGATTTTCAAAGGAGAGGAAAGGAGAAGGTCTAAAAGCTGTTAGGTGGTTGCTAGGTGGAATTTTCATCCAAACCCTCGGTGACTTCATAAGCGTATTCGAGCCACTTTCATTATGACTCTATTTTCGGTAGAGCTCATTTGGCCAAATTTTTTTTTATGTTTTAGGATACCTCTGCCCTCTTGGTTGACTATGATCAACCCGGATGGTCATTTTGGCCTCTGTAAATTTCAACAACATTACATTACCATATAACAGTTTCTTCGAAAATCTGTTTTTAACTATGCCGTTCATAGTAGCCTGTCCTGCCAATGTCCTGTTAGAGTTTCTAATAATAAGAGACTAAGTGCTTCCTTAGACATTTAGCTGCTGAACTCAGTAAGGGGATTGGCAGACCCATGTGAAAAATGTAGTAACTTGATTTTAGGTAACTATACTGAAGATACGACTATCGTCGCAAAAGCAAAAAACCCTCGTGTTCCTGTTAGTTTCAAAGGAATAATTGGCCTTTTTACCAATGGGTACACAGGCCCAAAAGTGACATTGTGTCTAAAAAGGGTCACGCATCAGGAAGGATCTGTCTCATACATAAAAAGGGAGATATCACACAGTACAGCAATTATAGAGGTATCACATTACTGAGTACCATTTATAACAGATTCTCCCCTATCTTGCTATGCCGGATAGCCCCATACGCCCAGAACATCATTGGCCCATACCAAAGAGGGTTCACTCCAGGCAAATCAGCAACAGATTTTCTCTCTGCGGCAAGCGATGGAAAAACTGTTGGAATATGGACAACAGTTGCACCATCTGTTGATAGTATAGCTAGGGTAAAACTGTACACGGCCATGAGAGAATTCGTTATGCCGACGCAATTAATAAGACTGACTAGGTTGACCCTGACCAATATGCGAGGCCACATAAAAGCAGCAGGATCACTTTCAAGACCATTCGACATCAACAACGGTCTACGAGACAAGGGGATACCCTATCATGTGTCCTCTTTAATCTGGCCCTCGAGAAAGTGATCCGTGATGCTGAGGTAAATGCAAGAGGTACGATCCTCTTCAAGTCCACCCAACTACTGGCCTATGCTGACGATATCGACATCATGGGAAGAACCACCCGAGACGTACAAACTGCCTCCATCCAGATCGAGCAGGCGACGATTGGCGCGAGATCTTGGGCTGCACATTAATGAAGGCAAGACAAAATATATGGTGGCAACGTCAGCACTGAAGACGAATCAACCAACAACATCAAACCGCACTGGTCAAACAGGAAGGATAAGGAGAATACAACTTTGAGACCGTTGACCCTGCGTAGGTCAGGACGCCAGACAGCTTTTAGGGATATCGAATTGGTGAACCTTGGCGCAAAACCGGGACGTCTGGAGTTCCTTATTAAGGCAGGCCTAAAGCGGATACCGGTTGTTGCGCCGTTGATGATGATCACGAAGGAGCGGAGGTTTAGGTTGATCGTCCGAATTTTATATGGAAGTGTCGCCAGCAAATACTCTTTTATTCCGGCAGGCAATGTTTTTGGAATGATGGCATTCACAAGTATATGGTATGTCTGTCACCTAACTAGCACCCATTATTTCTCGATATTTGGTTTTCAATCCTGGAAAGCAGTATGCACTTCAATCAAGACATCGCGGAAATCACAATTTTGGTTCTATAATAGTTCGTCTTTAAGTTACTACTTACTAACGTTTCGCGGGGCGGGCGTTTAAACTTAGATCATCCCTACTAATAGTTTTCTTGTGAACAAACAACTTCCCTTACCTAAGAAAATTGTCAGAACGTATGGTTAATAAATGAAGTATAGCGCATCAACTAGGCATTTTAGCCACCGTTGGAGGTTTCTATGACAGGAGATGCCACTACATGGAACAGTTGACAACGAAGGTACGTCCTCTTCAAATGTGTACATGCAGTAGCATCCCCACCTTCTGATCAACATGTTCATAAATATTCGTAACAATAACAATGATGTCAGACTAGGACGATGATAATGCGGCCTACGGAGGTAGATTTAAGGAATTTCGAAAGATACTTTGATAGTCCCTATCTACTGTGCTTTGTGTTGTCGCGAAAACCTCCACTTGATGTCGGATGTGAGTAAAAAGGTAGTATCGGTCCCAGGGTGAAAACGTGGATTGGTACCCATGATGGAGTATAAAACCTGGGAAACCCCAAAAGCTCGGCTCCCAAATCCTGTCTCTAACAGGGCGTGGTGATCGCCAGGAAATCTTTCCTAGCGAAAAACTGCTGACGGAGAAGGAAGAAAACGCATAAAAACAGGAAAAATTATACGAACTGGTGCTTCAAGTTGGGAGTTAGGTAGGCATGATAGCAGTATACGGAAAACTATTGCCACGAGCCCACAGAAGGAGTCTTAAACAGACTCGGCGAAGGGAGAGGACAAACAATTTGTGTATTTTGTCATAAAACGTGTGCTGCCTGTACAGATCGAAAGCTGTTAAGCAGCTAGCCGATACCTTGTTCCAATATAGACCTAATGTCATTACATTGTAAAAGGTGCGCTGGACAGGGATAGGTTTCCTGGAGGAGAGCTACTGTGACATATATCACAGTGGTTATCCAGTAAACCATATACTCGGAGCAAATTTCCTAGTCAAACAAAGAAAATGTAGGGGTAATTAAACCCTCATTTACTTCTCCCCCTTTATTAGTTTTCTCGTCAATGAAATAAATGCTATAATTGTGGGACTTCGAAGGAATTTTAAGAGCCTCTGCCTTGATCCCTGTTGAAAAGTTTATCTCTTGGTGTCCTATAAATTTCCAGATTTTCGCCCATGTCTAACTTCCTAGTATCTCTTACTTACCTTACTTGGCTTACCAATTTTACGTTTTCCATGGAAATCACGTGGTTGTTAAGTATGATATGTTCTGCTACCTTCGGTTTAAGCAATCGGAAAAAGAGCCTTGACTTCGAAGTGAGAGTTCGTTTTCCTCGACTTTCAGAATCAGCTTAAGAAATTTTGAAGAACTCATTTGAATTCATGACCGATCTAGTTTCAAATATATTCTGAATGGTTAAGAATTCTATTGAGTTTTCCAAGGCTGTTCAAGTAATTGGGGACATCGAAGAACACTTAGTGTCAAGTCTCGTTTTCGAGTGTCCCTGTCAAAGAATCGGCCGGCCTAGTAAAGGCTGACTACAACAGCAACAGGAAGACCCATAATGGAAAGGTAAGGTAACACAATATATGAAGCTAGTCGAAATCTTTATGGAGGAAAACTACTATACTTCCAAAGGTGGTTAGAGCAAGGGCTATCATATGGAAGGTCGCTGTTCAAATCTTACTGGTAGCAGTGGGATTTGCATCGGGATTTGACGTCCGATACCAGTCGACTCAGCTGTGAATGAGTACCTGAGCCAAATCAGGGTAATAATCTCAGGCAAGCGGAATGCTGAACACATTGCCTCCTATAATCCTATAGCGTATCGTTACCATCTTGAATGAAGTGCTCTAACACATTTAAAGGCCCTGATTCAATTGAATTGTTGCGCCAACGATTATTATTATTACTGTTATAAGTAATTAAAAGGAGCGCCGACTTCCTCAAAAGACTGCAAACCCAATATCAAGTTCACACTAGATATGGAAAAGAAAGGTCAATTACCTTTCTTGAACTTGCTGTTGAAGTCAAAGTAAAATGCATTTTTGAGATCTATAGGATACCCACGGACACCAAACGAGTTATCCCCAAAACTTTAAAGAACGGTCATCAACACAAAGATGCTTCTTTCAACCATATGATCAACCGGATCCTAACCCTTCCCATTTCCTCGACGTGAGGAAAGAGATGAAGCACATTTTTAAGGGCGTCAGACTGAATCGGTATACTAATAGGACCATCTACATCTTGATCAGCAAAGGTAAGAGGACGCTTCAGCGGCAAGTGCTCACGAAGTTATTTAGACGATACAACGGCTTCCACTTAGTCAATTAGCAGTATCACATGGATGTGCTTGGTTTGCGCGGAATGAAATTCACAAACAAAGGTGGGTCTGCCCAGGCGGGACCTTTGACCAAAATTTACCACGTGCTTATCGAACCTCGCAAGCTCTCCGCCTTAATGGTTCTTAAAACATTTAGGGAGGTCAATAGAAACTTGGAATTCGTTGGCATGGTGCTCCGCGCTTGAGTAATAACACCACCTCGAATCATCTCTGACAATCAGGTGAAAGTGAACACCAAATCATCATCATCATCAACGGCGCAACAACCGGTATCCGGTCTAGGCCTGCCTTAATAAGGAACTCCAGACATCCCGGTTTTGCGCCGAGGTCCACCAATTCGATACCCCTAAAAGCTGTCTGGCGTCCTGACCTACGCCATCGCTCCATCTTAGGCAGGGTCTGCCTCGTCTTCTTTTTCTACCATAGATATTTCCCTTATAGACTTTCCCGGTGGGATCATCCTCATCCATACGAATTAAGTGACCCGCCCACCGTAACCTATTGAGCCGGATTTTATCCACAACCGGACGGTCATAGTATCGCTCATAGATTTCGTCATTATGTTGGCTACGGAATCGTCCATCCTCATGTAGGAGGCCAAAAATTCTTCGGCGGATTCTTCTCTCGAACTAACACTAAAGCCATTCTTAATAAAGTGCTTCGTTACACCTATAAGGGGGTAATGGATGCCGCAAGAACCGTACCTAACAGAGGCCTTATAGATAGGCAAATAATCGGACGGAGAAGGGATTTTTCAAATAGGAAATGGAATCCTGGCGAAACCAACAGGTTTATAAAATCGGGCAGTATAGGAAGCAGACTGTCCAGAAAAAATGGGAAATCTGATTTCCGACAGCACGGCCATATTGGAGCGATAAGCATTTTGATGAACTGCTCAATGACCAAATATCGGTTAGTCGAAGGTCCCGCCTTTTGAAGAGAGAGAATATTCCTTAGAAGATGCCTATATAATGATGAAATTAATGAGCGATACCGCCATCGTCTAGTTCTGGATAAAATCTGCCTAAAAAGGTTGCGGTGGGTGGGTCACTTAGTCCACATCGGTGAAGATGGTCCAGCCAGGAAAGTCCATTAGGGCGATTTCAATGCTAGAAGAAGAAAACGTGACAGACAGGGTCTGAGATGGAGGGATGGTGAGGCCAGGACGCTCGGTAGCTTTTAGCGATATCAAATTAATGAACCTCAGCGTAAAACGGTGCCGACTACACAAAAATTTCGGCAGTGTGTATTATATGGTTCTCTGAGCCTGGCAGCATAACTCCTTATTAGGCAGCGCCTCCTGCAGTGTCTGGCTTCTTAGCTCCGTACCCACCGCAATGAGTCACAAACTGTGTTCGCCAGTGGGGTATAAGAGTGGTACCTTGCGTGGCCTATTTGTTGGTTCCCTCATTGCACTTTATTTTTTTGTGTCCTTCCGCTTCCTCGTTAACTTGAGGGATGTAATCTTTGAGCCTAGGGGCATGATGATCACGTGACTGTGAGTAAAATAGCTATATTTCGGTTAGGGCTCTGATCATATCTCATTTCGTATCGCCAGTACCTCTGTTTGAAATTCAGTGATGGACTGTACGATTCAGATATGTTGGAGGTATCCGAGAAAATTCCAGTTCTATGCCTGAAGTCCGCTATTGTTCCATCAGTTGAAAAAAATATGCCATAGTTTTGCGGTACATCTCCAGTTTTCTACTCCGTATTAGTTGGAAATCTCTTGGCGGAGTTTCTTCTGGAGCCTAGACTACGTGTTTCATAGTTCGTTGGAGATACCCAAAGTCGATTTCGCAAAAAAATCAAAAGGCGAAAGTGGCAGTGGATCAGCATTAGGTAGGGTTTGAAGTTTATCGCAGTTTAATGATTCCCATTAAAAAAAATAAAGTTTATTACAAACAATGCGAAATTCCAGGATTGTAGTTCCGGTTTCTAGTGCGGGTCATTGAAATGTACAAAAATGGCATCCCTTTGACGTTTAATTAGGAAACCTCATCACAAAATTTACACATACCTTGTTGTGTCAACGTTACCTCAAATATTTAACTGGTTTATGGAAAAAATACCACAAAAACTAAAATTATATCACAACTGCAAAAGTTGGAGTCAACTGAAGAGCATACCCCGTAATATTGTCAAACTTATCTCCCATGGAGGCTGTATAAGTATCGTCCTTAATGAAGATAAACAGATCTCCAACGGAACACTGAAATCTTTAGGCAGAATTTGGAATTAGGAATTTCTTTTCCAGATTTTGTAAAACAGATGAAGTTTCCTCAAAGTAGCTGTTTAAACAACCAAATTATTATTAGAGGATTCACCATGAGGCCTATCACTGAAACAGCAACCATTCAAGCGGAATATTTTCTAAGGTTAATATCCGCCCATTTCCATTTTATTTTTAATATCCGCCTCTTGCCTTGGGACTTTCTGACGCATTGAAGTTAGTAATTTAATTAAAGACAATGTCGGTGGCCACAGTTTGCTTGAATTAATTTCGAATATATATCGAAATTCGGATGAGCGGCCTGGTAGGCTGCAGGTAGACTACACACATTTCCGATATACAAGCAAGCTTGCAACTTCCACTTCATTACCCGGCAGACCTCGAAGCGAAGAATCTTTATGCAGTTTGGATGAATAAAGATTAAGGCCAGTTTCGGGAGCTTATAATATACGAGTATAAACATGCCGGATCAACTACTGGAATTAATTACTGATTGCTTATTTATGGACCCCCGGGCATTCCATCGATTTCAAGCTCGCTTTCCTTCCCTTCATGGCCGCAGCTCCTTGCTTTGTTGTCCGACAATCAAGTTAATTAGCTTGTAGAAAATTGCTAACTGATCTGTTAACACCCTTGCCATTATGGATGTCGTGAGCTCGAAAACAAGGACCCACGGCTCTGGGAATTGTTGATGCTTATTTGCCTCAACTTTAGCCTGCGATGAACTCAAACACCAACGAGGAAAGGAGCCGAGCATACGGCATTACTCAACCATGCTGGAAGTAATTGTTTGCATTATTAGGCAGCGCCATCGTAAATCCCAACGCGTTAACAAACGGCGTTGCTTCTTTTTGGGCAGGACCTACTTTACAGGACTTCTCCTTGTATATTTATGCGCATTATGTATATATATGTGACAATATTCAATTATTTGCGCCTAATTAAACACTGAGTTTTGCCGGCGAAGAACTCCACGAAGGAGAGGCAAATCAGGACGATTTTGCTCTTAATTAAAGCGAAATACATTTGTGTGACGCTTGCTCTGGGTGACTTTAGGGTTTTGAAAATTTACATTGCAAAGGAATTTTCCGGAACGACCGCACATATAAATCGGGCGTAAGGATATGGCACAATTAAAATTGGTCTAAGTAAATTGAAACCACGACAATAAATTTCAAGTAATATTACTTAATTATTCGTAGTAAGAGAGAATAGTCAACGTTGAAATAGTCTGATTTTATGGTTTCAACTAAATAGGAAAATTCTCCTTTATGGCGGATATTAAACGCGAAGCGGAAATGGTTGAAAATATGCCTGTAATGATGAATTTATTCCAAATAATTCCGAAAAAATTCAGAGGCAACAAAGTCTAATGTTTGGGATCTGCAGTTGTTTTTCTTCCCATGATTTTTAATAGTATGTGGAAGAGCCAAATAGAACCTAATGGCCCATGGAATTTTTTGGTTTGTTTTCTCTCTGTTGTGTACCCGATCACATCTCTAACGAAACATCGATTCAACGTACCGCTCCGCAACGATTTGCTTGTTGAGTCCTTAATATGGCTTTTGGGTTTAGCAGTAAATTGAATATTACCAAAGACGAAGCATGAAAATGGGGGACATGGTGCTGAGGTGATGTTCTTCACAGGATCCGTTAGCCACCTTTCTGAGGCTCCGCCCAAAAAAAGCAACACTTAATCTCTTTCCTTTTTTTCAGGTGGGCTCTTCTTCTTCTTTAGTCTTTGCCCCGTTAAGAAGCGGAATCGGCTCGTGTTGATCGATTGTATCATTTTGCTTGATCATAGGTATAATGCAGTCGAGAGGATCCCGAACCATCACCTAGCATATCAAGCTTGACAAGTGGGTTTTCATCAGCGCGAACTACATATCCATTGGAGACGCCTACCGCGCAATTTTCCCCGACCTCCACAATGCGACTAGCAGCAGACGCCAGCTGGACGGAAATTATGCCGAAAAACGGGCACATTTGCAAAACACCGGAAAAGAGTATTCTTCTCTACGTACCGGAGATGAAGTCAAGACTTCAAAAAAGTATCCATGGTTACGCCGATGGAAAGCTTCTCATTTAGAGCTAAACAAGTAGCTAGAATCTTCAGAGAACATGTTGACCCAAGGAAAGATCCAGGATATGACCACATCATGGGTAAAAGTTGAAGGAATTTCAAGATATCGCAATTCTACGTTTCGCGTTTTTCCCCAAGGCTTGCAAGGTTTCAGAAGTTGCAATAATTCCTGAAAGTGGGAAGGACCAAACGCAGGTTGTATCATACAGGCCTATAAGTCTGCTACCCATCTTCTGAAATGTGTTCAAAAAACTTCCACTTTCATAAAAACAAAATAATTTCTTAGCATTAGTTTGACTTTTGAGAGAAACATGGTGCTATCGAACAAGTTCACAAGATCGTCTGGCTACAGCAAAAACAACCAACCCAATTATTTCCATGTGGTAATTTCAAAAGTAGTGTCCCGTTAAAAGTCAAACTAGGGTTTTCATATCCCATCTCTTAAGGAACAACAAAATACAGAGGAGAGGCAGTTCTTTAATAAAGATTTTCGTCTGCCGATAGGAAATCAAATTTTTTCATTCGGCTGCATCAATTCTTTTAATTTTTCTCTTTGGCATAGACTTGACTGATAACTGGATGTCAAATACTGACTCTGACCCTACCATTATGGATTCAGACCCTTGGCGAGCCAGTCAGTCAGCTTTCTGATTACCAGCGATGTTCGATCGAGTGCCCTCGCACCCACTTCAGGAATGTTACATTCAGTCGCAAAGTTTTAACAACAGTTCAACACCAACTGGCTTGTGATGTTATTACCATTGACCGCTGATTGCGCTGCGCTATGGTTGGAACAGATTTGAATGGTGCGACTATGACATTTTGTCGCAAACATTCACTGCTGCCAATAAAATGGCCTAGAATATGGCCGACGTTTTCCCCAGAGGTCTGGGCAGTTCCATAATTTCGTTTTTCCGAGAAGACCCTTGCGTCAATGAAAATACTGTAACTCTGTAGTTATAAAAGTCTCGTCATTATTTATCGACCATTCTTTCCTTTAGGTTTAGATTAGGTCTGATCATGTTTCTTCAAAAATAAATCTGGCCACCATATGAATAGCAGGCATCAGAGCCTCAAAAAGTTTGCAGGAATTTCAAAATGGACGTCTGAACATATGACTGGCCGCCTTACCATGAGGCAATGGTACCAAGCCTATTTACATCGTTAGCTGATTTTCGTTTCACCTCCAAACGAATGGAGGTGGGTTTAGGAGAGTTTCGAGTGGCACAGTAGTACTCATCGCTCCAATAATACCTATGCAACCCAGCCTTTTTATCTGCACTAGCAGTCTCATGCTGTTTTCCAAGTTCAGTCTCAGCCACCAGATAATGCATGCATGCAAATGGGCTCGATTATGGATGTGTATATTCAATGAATCCTTTGTAGTGAAAGACCTGAGGTTTTGGCCTTGCTTATCGCAGTCCTACAGCATTAGAGAAATCTGAAGGATTTATGATACTGTTCCTATACTGCACCGAGGATCTAAACTCAGGGCGGAAAGCAACCGGCTCTCTGCCGAACAAGCTTTCGAGATGTTCTTTGATGCTTTCAAGGATTACGGTGATTAACTATTTCATCCACAAGAGGTGGAACTTCATTGGATGTTACACGGTTAAGAAACGTGGTAAAGTGTTCTTTCCATCTCTTCAGTTGTTCATCATCGTGGATGAGAAGTCGATCGTTGACGTCCTTCACAGGGTATTCAAAAGATTTGAGACCACACGCAAGCTGTTCCGTGATGCTGTATACCTCCCCTCAAATTATTGCGTTCTGCGCCATTTTCCACTTCCCTGATCAAATTAAAATTCTCTGCTGTCGCGGCTACTACGCTCAACTTCTCGGGATTTCGCTCGCCATCGGCATGTGAGCGCGTCTCGCCCGCCATCACCCGCAGCGGTCAATAGAACCTTCAACTCTTTCCGTTAATCGATCCGCTCTCACGATTCCGCAATCAGCCAAATCTTAGACGCCCCTTCGGGACGTGGCCGAGTAGCATCCGAGAAAAATTAATTTTTATGGTTGCACAATGCTCATCGATATTCTCACGCGGTTTATTCAGTATATCTGCCGTTCAATCAGGAAAGTAGCTCTGAATCTGTCAAGCGACAGCTAGGTCATACAAGCGGTCGATATTGAACTTCAGGGGTCACAGCTCTCCAAACCTGCGAGAAGTGGCACACACACGAACGTGAGCAACCATCAGACGGTGATCCCTTCCCAGGCCGATGTCAGTCGCTCTTTTGTTGTGCACATCCAATAAGCAACTCCTAGATCTTCTGCTGATCGTAAAGTGGTCGACTTGATTGCTTGTACTAGTTGATACCCAACTGACCTTATGACGGGCTCCGTGCTTGAACATAATGTCACCAATGACGAGGCAATGGAAGTTATTACCATTATGGTCGCCAAGACAGCGTTTCCCCATCACATGTCACAGACATGTGTTGTTAGATCCCATCCTGGCATTGAGATCAGTCAACACGATCTCTATGTCACGTTTAGAATGCCTCCCTTGAACTGCGTTGAATCGTTGGTAGAAAACCTACTTCTCTACTATATGGGAAGTCTCGGTTGGTGTTTAATAGTGTATAATTGTGATGCTTCCTAAGCTAGATCGGAATCTTGCAGTTAAAAGGCTCCCAGGTAAAGAGAGCGCACCTTGCATTATAGGTCAGGAACAATCCAACACCTGATAGATATCTGCCACCACCTGCATCTCCAGAGTGCAAAGGTACATCGCCGTAAGAAGGAGAAGGTTACCCTCTAGAGTCTCACTTTGCTCAGGCCCAGAATGTCGAGTTTACATCGCTGGAATTCCCACTCAAATTGGAGCAAGCAAGCACTCTGAGGACTTTCGCTACCGTTACCGAGGCGAGCGCGCCGATTCCAGAAACCAATCATAGTCCGGTTTTGATAACTAAAAATCGTTGCCGTGAGGTCAGTTCTTATCCGAAGCGTCGTTGACGTATCGGTAGCCAGTAAAGTTTCAAAATTTCAGGTCGCTTGCTCAGAAATTTTTAGTCGCCTCTTAAGACAAGCAGTATTCTTAAGCCCTAATTCAAAGGGCAATGGGGGAGGTTCTAAACTCACTTAAGATGAATTGAAAAGTGGTTTATGAAATAAAAATTTCCATAAATGAAAATGCAATTACGTCGCTTTCACCGTGAACCGTCAAAACTGTTTTAAGATCTAAATCGATGGTGTTACGATCCCTCAATATAATGATGTTAAGTATCTTGATTTGCACCTTTATAGATTACTAACGTGGAAAAAACATATTGAGACGAAGTCAATGCAAATGAAGCTAAGAACAAAGTATGTGTATGTAATTCTCAGCTCGGACTCGGCTACAAACGCCTACTCTATAGTCAAGTCAAGTGTTCATAATGCCAATATGGACTTACGGAATTCAGCTGTGGGGTTCATCGTGCTCATCTGATTGATCTGAGTCGCTATAGAAAGCTCAGTCCAATATACTACGGATGATCACCGATGCACCTTGGTATATGAAAAACGGAAACATCCACATCAAAGGAGGGCAAGCTTCCCATCTTAACCCCTTAGCCAAGAAACTGCCACAGCAACCTAGTGTCAGTCGCTTGAAAAAAATTAACATTCTAGAAAGTAAATAAAGGCAACAAAATAACAACAAATAATTTCACTTTATAAACAATGTATCCTGTAGTACTGGCGAGGAATACATCTCAGTTTTAGCTCTGAGATTTCAAAACTTATTGTTACTTTCGATTTAGAAAGTTTAAATAAAATAAATAAGCTATGAGTTTGAAGACCCCCTGGAGATTAGTGAGGGCCTAATTACCCGTCTCCTAAAAAACTGTGTAGTGTTTCCAAACCAGAAACATAGGCTCGAACAGGATCGCGACAACTGCAACAACTTTGGTAAAGAAAATTATTCGATTAAATTTCGGGAAGCTCGAACACTTTAAGAAACAAATGCCAAAAGAACTACCTTGGTACGATAAATGATGTGTGCGCGATTGGACATTCCTCTTGGAAGTGGAAAAGACCATCGTTAAGTGAGGTGAGCTCTACACAATCAAAAGAAAATTTCCTGGTGTCGTGGGGTACTACGGAGCTACCCAAAAAAAATTAAAGCACATTGGGCATCTCACCTGAAAGAACCACCCTTATACGGGCTAATGAAAAATGGCAAAAAACACTATGTGACCCTCAAGCAAAACATTGAAGAGAATCAAGGACATATATGGAAAAGAAAACTGATGACTGCAGAACTAACTAGCAGAATTAAAGCCGGTGATTTAAAATTCTGCAAATTTAATACTGACGTGAACGGAATCTGTGTTGACTTTCACCGGGCATACGACAGTGTAAACCACAAACCCTGTCTCAAATAATGCTCGCCATTCAAATCCCAGCGGAACTGGTACGAGTGACGAAACTGATGCTGGACAACTCAGAATATTAGATGGCAAGGTATAAGGATAATTGGCCTCTGTCAACTATGTACTAAACTCGAGTTTTAAGCAGGAAGATGATCTCGCCCCTTTTCCCAATGTCTCAAGAGTTTGTTATTTGAAAAACCGCAACACTTACAGTAAAATCAACCCGGTTAGTAGTACAGGGTGCGGCAGCATAACTTCCTTTCTTCAAAACTCAATAAAAACTATTGTATGCATCGGAAAATATTTATTTATTTTTTATAATGTAGGTACATGTCTAAAGTTTTTATTTACATTGTTTTGAAGATCAAATCTGTTAGGTGACGTCCCCCATTCTCCATGCATTGCGTAAACCGATTTCTGGCGTTTGTCATGACTCTTGTTAGCATAGCAGGTGTTATGTTGGCAATTTCTTCTTGGATGTTGGTCTTCAAATCTTGTAGGGTTCTTGGACGGTTCACATAAACACGGGATTTCAAAAAACCCCATAGAAAAAAATCACAAGGGGACAGATCGGGAGAGCGTGCCGGCCATTCCAAATCGCCTCTAATTGAGATAAGGCGCTCTGGAAAGTGTTCCCTCAAAACAGCCATCGATGCTTTTGAAGTGTGTGCTGTTGCACCGTCTTGTTGGAACCAAGTGTCCCCCAAATCCAAATTTTCTAGCCGTGGGAAAAAAATTCTGTAGCATGTTTACATACCGGTCCGAATTCACTGTCACTGTAACCTCATTTTCCTCAAAAAAACAGGGACCAATAATTCCAGCTGAGGAAATTGCACACTACACTGTGACTTTGGGTAAATGCAAAGGCTTTTGATGCAATTCTCGGGGGTTGGTGTCAGCCCAGTAGAGCATGTTTTGTTTGTTAACCGACCCACACAAATGAAAATGGGCTTCATCGCTAAAAAAAGCAATAGCACCCTCGGGAACGTGTTTGCGCGCAGAATGCCGTGGCGATCGCAACATTGACGCTCTCACTGCTTCAATGTTCTCAGGTGATCTAACGGGTCGAGGAACTCCAGTTCTTCCTTTTGTCGCACTTGCAGTTTGTCTGAATGTAGTGACCCATGTAACAATTGATTTGCGGTCTGGGGCGGGAGCCAACGGGGCTAAATTAAAGCGATTCCGAAATGCACGCTGTGTTGCAATAACCGAACATACGCTTGAAAAGTAAACCTCAAAAGCAAAGGCACGCTCCTCACTATTCCAACGCATGATGGCGACTGAACCGTGTCGGGACAAAACTTTACAGTATCCCCTCTTGAACGAGACCACTAGCGTTCCGCTATGACATCAACTAACTGAGTGGCGCGCATTTTAAAAAAGGAAGTTATGCTGGTGGTCAAAGGGTAGTATAGGTCCCGGGGCGAAACGTGGATTGGTACCCACGATGGAGCATAAAACCTGGGAAATGCCTGCTGAACCAACACCAACAGCTCTACTACCAAACCCTATCTCCACCTCCACGTGGTGACCGCTGGGAGCTCTTTCTTGACGAAAAGCTGCAGACGGAGAAGGATGAAGGCGAGTCTCCCGCGCCTAAAAACGGGACAAATTGTATCAACTGGTCCTCCAGGTTGGGGGTTGGGTAGGGCTGACAACCCTACACGGAAAACAACTTGTTACGAAGCCACAACAGGAGCCTCGGATAGGACGGATTTTAAAACGACGGACCCGGCAACGAAAAAGGAACAACGATTTGCGCATTTTCTCATGGAACGTGCGCTCCCTGTACAGAGATGAAGCTGATAAGCAGCTAGCCGATACCCTGTCCCAATATAGGGCTGATGTAACAGCGTTGCAAGAGATCCGATGGACAGGGACCGGTTTCCTGGAGAAGAGCCACTACACCATATATTATAGCGGTCATCCAGTAAACCATGTGCTCGGAGTAGGTTTCTTAGTCAGCCAAAAAATGAAACCTGCTGTTATCGGCTTTGAAAGCATAAGCGAACGGCTATGCACTCTGCGCTTGCGAGGCAAGTTTAGAAATATAAGCCTCATAAACGTTCACGCCCCTACAGAGTTGACTGCAGAGTCGGAGAAGGATACCTTCTACGAGGCAGTAGAAAGAACCCTCGAAGCCTGTCCCAGATATGATATCAAAATCATACTTGGGGATTTTAACAGCCAAGTAGGGAAGGAGCCCGTATTCAGGCGATACGTTGGCTCCCATAGCTTACACGAAAAAACAAATGATAACGGACTGCGGACTATTCAATTAGCAGGGCCACACGAAATGGTTGTTGGAAGTACCTGGTTTGCGCGGAAAGCGGTCCACAAACATACGTGGGCCTCTCCAGACGGGACCACTTTCAACCAAATTGACCACGTGTTGATCGAACGCCGCCACCTCTCAGCCTTGATGAATGTCAGAACATATAGGGGGGCCAATATAGACTCGGATCACTATCTCGTTGGCATGGTGCTCCGAGCTCGAATAACAATACCACCTAGAATCCCCTCTGACAATCAGGTGAGAGTGAACACTGAAGCCATCCACAACACAACCCTCTGCGACACCTATAAGAGGGAAATGGATGCCGCAATAACCGCAGTCAACAGAGGACCTGGAGATGAAGCATCAACTAATGATCTTCACAACCACCTGAAGAAAGTTATCATGGATACTGCCACAAATATACTTGGCCCCAGCCGCAAAAGGAGTCGGAACGGCTGGTTTGACGATGAATGTAAGCTAGCAACGGAACGGAAGAATGCCGCATACCGAGTAATGTTGCATTCTCAAAGAACGCGGGCACGCGCAGAGACTTATCACGAACTCCGTCGAGCGGAGAAGCGATTTCACAGACGGAAAAAGGAAGCCTGGGAGAACCAACAAGTCTCTGAACTAGAAAAGTACAGGGAGCAACCGCACCAGGCGCGGAAGTTTTACCAACAAGTCAGCAGGATGAAGCCTTATACACCTCGATGCTCATGCTGCCGAGACAAAGAGGGAAATCTGATTTCCGACAGAATGGGCATATTAGAGCGATGGGTTGAGTACTTTGATGAGCTACTGAACAACCAGAACATCGGCGAGTTGGAGGTCACGCCAACTGAAGACGACGGACAAATACTGCCACCACCAAGTTTAGGAGAAACAGTCCGTGCAATTCATCGGCTAAAAAATCATAAGTCGCCAGGAGCCGATGGAATTACAGCCGAATTGGTTAAATATGGAGGCGACCGGTTACACCAGGTGGTTCATCAACTTGTGCTCAAGGTACGGGACAGCGAATCAATGCCTGACGATTGGCAACGAGGCATAATCTGTCTCATACATAAAAAGGGAGATATCACACAGTGCAGCAATTATAGAGGTATCACGTTGCTGAGTACCATCTATAAGATATTCTCCACTATCTTGCTAGGCCGGATAGCCCCATACGCCCAGAACATCATTGGCGCGTATTAAAGAGGCTTCACTCCAGGCAAATCAGCAACAGATCAGATTTTCTCTCTGCGGCAGGCGATGGAAAAACTGTTGGAATATGGACAACAGTTGCACCATCTGTTCATCGACTTTAAAGCCGCCTATGATAGCATAGCCAGGGTAAAACTGTACACGGCCATGAGAGAATTCGCTATCCCAACGAAATTAATAAGACTGACTAGGCTGACCCTGACCAATGTGCGAGGCCAGATAAAAGCACCAGGATCACTCTCAAGACCATTCGACATCAACAACGGTCTACGACAAGGGGATGCGCTATCATGTGTCCTCTTTAACCTGGCCCTCGAGAAAGTGATCCGTGATGCTGAGGTGAATGCAAGAGTTACGATCCTCTTCAAGTCCACCCAACTACTGGCCTATGCTGACGATATCGACATCATGGGAAGAACCACCCGAGACGTGCAAACTGCCTTCATCCAGATCGAGCAGGCGGCGCGAGATCTTGGGCTGCACATCAATGAAGGCAAGACAAAATATATGGTGGCACTGGTCAAACACAAACACGAACAAGAATAAGGATAGGAGAATACAACTTTGAGACCGTTGACAATTTCTCCTATCTAGGGTCGAAAATCACAACCGATAACAACTACGATGATGAAATCCGCGCACGGTTGTTGTCAGCCAACAGAGCCTATTTCAGCTTACAAAGACTGTTCCGCTCGAAACGTCTCACCATAGGGTCAAACCTCTTACTGTACAAGACTATGATCTTGCCAGTCCTCACGTATTCCTCGGAAACTTGGGTTCTTAGCAAGAAAAATTGCGAACTCTTGGCCGCGTTCGAGAGAAGAATCCTCCGAAGAATTTTTGGCCCACTACATGAGGATGGACGATTCCGTAGCCTACACAATGACGAAATCTATGAGCGATACCATGACCGTCCGGTTGTGGATAAAATCCGGCTCAATAGGTTACGGTGGGCGGGTCACTTAATCCGTATGGATGAAGATGATCCCACCCGGAAAGTCTATAAGGGCAATATCTATGGTAGGAAAAGAAGACGAGGCAGACCCTGCCTAAGATGGAGCGATGGCGTGGGCCAGGACGCCAGACAGCTTTTAGGGATATCGAATTGGTGGACCTCGGCGCAAAACCGGGATGTCTGGAGTTCCTTATTAAGGCAGGCCTAGACCGGATACCGGATGTTGCGCCGTTGATGATGATGATGATGCTGCCGCACCTTGTATATTCTAATGATCAACGAAAACAAAACAGAAGTTATGACCCAAACAAGAAAGTTAACAGGAATCATAATAGGGGAATGCATACTCGAAATATGGATAATTTCAAATTTTGGAGTACACCTGAGGAAGAACGGCAAGAAGACGTCGAATTTCAAAGGAGAATATGTCTGACAAAAGAGGTTGCAAAACGACAAAAGAACCTGCAAATATCCTTGGCGTTGTTGAGCGCCAAATCTTGGAGTCATACTTAGTATAATAACGGAGAAATCAGATCAGATCAGATCAATTGTGGTATCATATCCTGCGAGTCACGTAAAAATTATCTAAAGTGGGCTCAGTGCTTACTCAACCAAGATAGAACAGAAAGAACCATTGAGAAATGGTGCATGCTGATCCAAACTAACCAGAAACTAATTAAATATAACTTTTTCGACTGCTTATTGTCTATTTACTCAAGCGATTTTATGTATTAAAGAATTCATAGAAAACTCTGTTCTTTTACATAAACTTACACAATATGATCACGTTGGTGAATGTTGTACGTTAAGAAAATCTTACCTGGAAAAAAAGAAAGTTTAAAATTAGTACCTGAGTTTTTGGCTGGACTTTTTAATTTTCAAACACGATTATTCTTAGATTCCTTTCAAAAATTCGTAAAATTTCACATCAGTCAGCAAAAATTAACACTTTGGGCATAATTAACTTCTTTTTCCATACTGTCCTCGTGGCCCTTGCTTGAACAACGAAACTCCTACCAACCAACCACCTGTTTAGAAGCTGGCATATTTTGCCACCTAGGACAAGGCTCTGAAGAGCACCAAACTCATTCACTACATTTGGTAATTCCCGAAATCGTGATCCCGACGTGACGAAGAGAATCATCGACTTCAAAAGTAGTAACAACAAGTCGGGAAACCGGAAGCTTGACGCTTCAGGTATAAAAGACTTGGTGTTTCCCTATGTGAGGAGCATAACGTAGTTCTCCATTGGCTTATAGCATTGACCCAAGATATTTAAATCGCTCAGTTCTGGGCAGGTTACCACCATTGCCAGAACTCAGCGATTTAAATATCTGGAGGGGCAGATTACTGCCATTGAAAGAACTGAGCGATTTAAATATCTCGAGTCAATGCTACCAGTCAATGGAGAACTGCGTAATGAAATGCTTGACATTCCGCAACGGGTGTTCTTTGTGATCGACGTATCAGCGCACGACCCAAATCAAAAATTTACTGCAATGTCGTCCGTCTGTCGCTCTCTATAGTTTGAGTGTTGACTATAAAGGACAATGAACGGTGTCTTGCGGTAATGGGGACGAAGATGTTGCATTGCACTGGTGGCGTGAAACGTTGTGATCACGTCTGGAATGAGAGTATCCGCGATCGATATGGGTTTGCACCGATCGTGGAAAAACTGCAAGAGAAGCGTTTTCGATGGTGTGGTCACGTAATTCACGCTAACGAGAATTCAACAACCAGTATTGGTCAGAACATCGAAGTCAATGGTAAGCAACCAAAAAGCCGGCCAAAACAATGGTCGCATGATACACTGGATGGGGATTTGAAGGTCTCGCGATTACATCCTGATAAGGCATTTGATAAAATAAAATGTCGAAACCGATCACGACGAGCCGACCCCGCTTGTGAACTGAAGGCCGAAGAAAATGAAGAAGATGTGAGGAGCGGTGAGCCTGACAGTTCCGTGACACAAAGCTAAAAATTCTATTGGCATCTATTTTTTAGAAAGTAATTTAAATAAATCATTTGATGGAAAGCCCTGTATTGAAATAGTCAACCTCATACGCTTCACACTCTGAGTTTAGTGTTATTAGCAAATGCCAACAATTTAACCAACATCAAATATAAAAAAAGGCTAGGAAGAATTAGATTCTTCTTGAATGGAATTTTAATATTTCACTCGAATTTCAATTATTCTCGTTAATTATGACGTCAGCATCTTATTTGCATGGCTTTGGAAGCAGTAAACTCGGCGAAATTGCTAAGTTTGACCTGCTGTAACTTTGGCGTTAATTGCCTGATTTTCATGAAATTTAGCACATATATACAAAATATTGTCCCCTATGCTGTTACAAAATTCGGAAGTCCTAGGATGAATTTAAGGGGGGTTTTTCAGTACATTTCTAAAAAGTAGTAATATACTATTAGTAAGTTTATTTGAGCAGATATCGGAATGGGGCATATTTTGAGGCCTAGATTTCATCTAGGCGCACCACCCTGATTTTTTTTGGATTTTTAGGTTGGGTAGTTTCCGAAAATGAGTCCTGTCTCACTTCAAGTGCGTACATTTTGACTCCTTACTCACGCACTTTGCAATTTATGCCAAAATTAATGTCAGTTTCGGAAAGTACAAATCGACACCTTTCATTTGATACCCTACATAACTACATCCGGTGAAAAAATTTTTGAATCCCCTTTAGCATGTATGGGGAGCCCCCCTTTAAACTCCATCTAAATGTATGCCACTCGCTGTATGCGTGGGATTTCATAGTTCTCATCTGTCCACCAAATTTCGTTCGGATCGGTTTAGCTGTTTTGGAGAAAAATGCGTGTGACAGACAGACAGACAGACAGACAGAAATTGAATCGATTTTAATAAGGTTTTGTTTTACACAAAACCTTAATAAAAAGGCCAAGACCACTAACCACATCTTCAGGCATGAGCAGTATTATATCCTTAGTGATGTGTCAAAATTCGGTCTAAAGTAGTGGAGACAAGCTTTGTGAAGTATAATGTAAAAAAATCAACAAATCCATAATAGCAATATGAAAGTCGTCGCAGCGCTGCCTCCGCGGTATACCATTAAGGTTTGCGATATCATTACAGACTCAGTGGCAGATGACTCATACAGGCGCTTACCCGGAGCGATTGTATTCCAACCGGGAAGAGGAAACAAGCTAAAGAATGGAGAGAACTTACATAGATGGCGAGAAAGCCTCTCAGTTCTTCTCCTCATTGATGCTAAGTCTATGGGTGAGACGCCTATTTGATTTCAGCCGATTATGCCAACATTAGATTACCAACCACTACAAGCTGTAGCCACCCTAGCTAACAGGGGCCTTCATGCACCTCCTTCTACACCAAGTATTGTGGAAGCCACGTCAGGCATACCGACACCTTCGACATCAGCGACAGAAAGACGGTTAATGCCGTAATTTCAACAGCTATCAAACCAAATCACAAAGCTAAACGTAGTTGGCCGGGAATCATTCGCAGTCCAGATATGGAAGTCTCTGTCGACAAGGAATCGCAATTTGAGGTAGAAACCGACAACAATTCATCGTTTTCATGACGACTGTTTATATTCGACAAAACTGCGAAGTCACTATTTCTCATAAGAATAGATGCCAATATATGCAATTTAACCTTTAGGCGGCCAATGGGACATCAATGGAATCACCAACCTTAAACTAGCATTCGGCTTTCAATCTGATTCCACTTGAAAGTTCATAATGGCGGACCTTGCGGAAAATTGCGAGTCATATAGTTACAACCAAAGGAGCAACATCTACCCTAAAACTTAGATGATTAAGCATCGAACAACCTGGCGACCCCAAAAAAGAAGCTGGTGTCATAGTTGAGGTTATTGAATCCATCAGAAAAGTGAAAATGAGAAACTAGTATCGAAAGGTCAATTCAATCAGAATCTCAACCGCTAGAGAAAAAAACGAAAACGATTTTGGGACTGGGACCCTCTCATTCACAAACCTCGACCCCAAAAAGTGCAGGATCTGCACCATTCAGCTGAAAATGGATGAGTGTTAGCAGTGGTAACGACCGCTCATAACGACAAGTGCTTCGTGCTTCGATTTATGATTTGTATGTCCCTCTAGGGCTCAAATGCAGCGTGAAACATCGTTCAGGATTTCTGCTAAGCTGAATCACGATGCTAACCATTACTGCTAGCATGAGCGTGAGGGGGTCCATGGGGATAAAATTTCTACAGGCAATTCTTTTTTATGCTGATCTAAGTAGAGTCCCTTAATGCCTCACACATGGTCGGATAGGCGTTGCTTCAGTCCCATTTATACATCATGGCGGTTAACTGTAGTATTATATACTAGTTGCCTAGTTTTCTATTAAAGTTAGTTTGGTTTAATCTGCGAAGATTGCTAAGTAAAGGCAACTTTGTGGCAAATAAGAAAAAGTTTCCAATTACCAAGATGCAAAATCTCCTAATATCAAGAATAACAAAGTATTAATAATAATCAAGACAACCCAGACGAGAACAACATGCAATAACTAGTATGAGAGAAGTTTTTGAAGAGAGCTGTCTACTCAAAATGCCGAAGAAGGGTAGAATACCATAGTGGAACTCGAATTTGGCGAAACAGAGGAGAACAACAAAGGTGCTCCTCAACCTAGCTATAAAGTTTGATTCAGCGGCTGGCTAGAATCGATACAAATAGACGCAAAAGATTCTAAAGAAGAGTATGAGGTCGGCTGGAGAGGCTTTTGCGAAGAGACCAACTCTTTTGAGGCAACCACAAAGCTAAAGCGGTTGTCTACGTTTACAGAGCGAGAGGTACATAGAAAACGATGAAGAACCAGGCAGCATCCCAAATCTCAGCTCAGATCAGCAACACTCTACCCACTTTAGCAGGAGCTGAAAACCGATTGGTAGAAATAGTCAAATTCCATTCCAAGTTAACGCAGAGGCATCATATTCAGGAGCAATACCAGAAATTCTGGAGATTGTTCTGGTGCTGCAGGACTGTGATAGGTAAGAACCGGGAACTTTCACCAAGATGGATTCATTTTATGTGTACATCCATAAGAAAACCCATTTTGATGTACACAAACATCATCTGGTGGCCGAAACTGAACTTTGCTAACAGTAGGAAGAAGTTCTGTTGCCTAAGTATTGCCGGAGCAATGAGCATGTAGTATGCCGACCACGGCCCTCGTAGCTATCCTAAATTTACCTTGATCTAGATGTCATGAGGCGCCGCTGAAACTTGACCGACCGAAAGAAATAACCCTGATGTGGGTGCCAGCGCACTCAAACATCGCTGGTAGTGAGGCAGCTAACAGACTGGCTCGCCAGGGTTTTGCATTCACAACTAGAACCAGCTTTTGCAATCCGGCCATCGACTGTCAAGCCCACTCTATAGGAGAAAATTGCGAGGGTTCACGTAGCTGAATGGAGAAATTTCAACTTCTGCCGGCAGACGAAAAGATTTGTGAAGGAGCTAGTGGCGACTGGGGCGTCATTTTTGTAGTACATAAAGTAATGGGAGGTGGGGTTTGGCTCCTTAAACTGCCACATCGAAAAAATTGGAGTGGTGGTCTCGGCTATATGCATCCAATGAGAAGAGGAGGAAGAGTCGGCCCTGCGCTTCATATGCAGCGGATTTCGCAGACCTGAACCGAAGGCAGCTTGGTGAGGTTTCCTTCAAAGAAGACGCAATTACGCAATTCGTGAAAGCCTGTAACCGCCTGTAAGGCCTTTGGACATGCGACATCTGGAGATAGTACAATGGGCCTAATAAAGGCCTGTGTGCTAGAAGCTGCGGCTCCTTCACTAAACTAAACTACCTAAAGTTCTTCAACCTGGGGGCGTGTAGCAACCCTAATTTCTATCTGAAATCGAAAAAGTTTTAATTTTATATCATTAACTTATTTTTAAGAATATAAATCTCAATTCAGTAGCAAATAGTCAAAATTAAAAATTTTGTAGGGATTCACAAAATGTCTGAATTTTCGCTATTTTTTGTTTAACAAAACGCCAAAAAGCACCCTTAAGAGGGTCACCCCTTTGTCGGATCCGAGGAATCGAAATTTTTTGCATCAATCGTAGCCAGAACCCGTATTCAGGCGATACCTTGGCTCCCATAGCTTACATCAAAATACAAATGATAACAGACTGTGGATTATTCAATTACTAGTGTCACACGAAAAGGTTGTTGGAAGTACCTGGTTTGCGCGGAAAGCGGAATCTCCTCTGACAATTAGGTGAGAGTTAACACTGAAACCATCCACAACACATCCCTCCGCAACATCTACAAGGGGGAAATGGATGCCGCAATAACCGCAGTCAACAGATGTCCTGGAAATGAAGCATCAACAAATGATGGTAATTACAACCACCTAAAGAGCATTATCATTGTTACGGCCACAAAGATAGTTGGTCCCAGCCGCAAGAAAAGTCGGAACGGCTGGTTTGACGATGAATGTGAGCTAGCAAAGTCAGCAGGATAAAGACTTATACACCCTGATGCTCATCCTGCCGAGACAAAGAGGGAAACCTGATTTCCGGCAACCAGAATATTGGCGAGTTGGAGGTCACGCCAACTAAAGACATCGGACAAATACTGCCACCACCAAGTGTAGCAGAAACAGTCCGTGCAATTCATCGGCTTCAAAATCATAAGTCGCCAGGACCCGATGGAATTACAGCCGAATTGGTTAAATATGGAGGCGACCAATTACACCTAGCGGTTCATCAACTTGTACTCAAGATGTGGGACAGCGAACCAATGCCTGACGACTGACAAAGAGGCATTATTTACCTCAGACATAAAAAGGGAGATATCACGCGGTGCAGCAATTATAGAGGTATCAGGAATAGCAGATATTCTCCGCTACTTTGCTAGGCCGCATAGCTCCATACGCCCAGAATATCATTGGCCAATACTAAAGAGGCTTCACTCCTGGCAAATCAGCAGCAGATCAGATTGGAATATGGACAACAGTTGCACCAACTTTTCATCGACTTTAAAGCCGCTTATGATAGCACAGCAGGGTAAAACTGTACACGGCCATGAGAGAATTCGGTATCGCGACGAAATTGATAAGACTAACTAGGCTGACCCTGACCAATGTGCGAGGTCAGATAAAAACAGCAAGATTACTCTCAAGAACCTCCCCCCCCCCCCAGAAAGGCTGGAACTCTTTTCCATTAAAAACGCAAAGACCAAAAATAACACGTTTCTTAAAGCACAGAGGTAAGCTTTAAGTCTAACTATTGCCTAATGACGTAGAAATTACTTTCTTGAAATATAAGAATCCTCCTTTGGAATGACTTTCTCCTTGATAATATGCTACGCCGACGATCAAAAGTAAACCCTAAAGTGATTTAGAGCAACAGATATTCGTTTAAAATGTTATGCCCAACCTACAGTGACTACAACAGCTTCAATCATAAATCCTCTAATTTGTTATCATAACCCAGCAACTTCCAGCGGCTATTTAACTTACAGAATATCCAGCAATCAATGGGATCAGAGGATTTCGTTATCTTATGGAAAAGCAATTCGTGTCCATGCAATATTTCCCTTGCTTTCACCGAGTAATGCTCAATTATACATGCTAAGCGTTAAGCTCTCGAAAGAGCCAATAGATACACAAATTGAAATCTGATCTCCTTTACCTACCCCCTGAAAGCCGATGATTTAGGTAAGAAAACAAAACTTACTCTTCCATTCACCTGGAGCCTCATTAGCATAAATTCCACCCTCAATTGACTAACTTTCGCTTTCTATTTCTAGACACTCTCCCGTTCCTCAAAACCTTAACCAACAAAACACACCCCCGAAAACTCCGTTTCCGTCAGTTAATTTAAAAATCTTTACAAAGTTAATCTTAATCTCATTAACTTTGGGAAACGTAGCCCAGGAACACCGACACCGACGACAAGGTTCTGTGTTGTTTAGCTCCTCCGGCTAGTGGTCTCGTCAGCTTTGTGGCGGCATGTCTACAAAACTCCCCCTCAAGTGATAAAGTTCTGTCTCCCAATTAAAATAATTTATGCTGGGGCTCTTTTCGACAACATAAATCATAATCAGGGCCAAGCATCACGTCCGACAGTCTTTACTTTCCATCTGCTCTTCCGTGTTTGAAAATCTGAATGGGGCGCAAACAAGCAGTCATCAAGTCGCCAACGAGTAATTGATTGGAAAAAGGGTTCAAATTTCGGCTTACGTAGATTAGGCATGGTTTTAATTTAAAGAATCTGTCTTGATTGATACACTTGATATGGATCATATTTACATACTCCGGAATGAGTTCCATATGTGTTAACTTGTTGGGGATCAATTCTAGTCAAATAGGCTTTTTATGACTTCTTCCCATTGACTTAGCAAGTGCATCAATCACAATGGAATTTCAGTGATTGATTACATATGGGGACGACCTCCAAGTACTACGAGGTCATTGCCCAAGTAATTCATGTTTTTCACCGCCTTAGTATCTAGTCCAAGAAATTTATTTATGCTCGAATTCAGCCCACAGATAATAGACGACTTTCTCGAGATTTTCTGTTTCAATTTTAGATTCAGAATCATTTATTGATCATTCCTCCATTCATTAAGCCATAAGTTCAGTATCCTATGTATATTAACAGAATTTAATTCTCTGAAGCTCAAAAGGATCTATGTTAAGTGTGTATGTTCAATATGTCGGCCAAACTTAATCCTGAACTAATCTGCGTATCAGACAAAATATGAAAGGACTTTCTGTCTCAAAGGAACGATTTACATAAAGGAATCAACGCGCCCACATGTAATACTTCACTTACTTCGTCCCCCAGAACTTCCTCCCTTATTCAATGACTCTCCACCAAACCAGTCTGCGACAATTTTTTGTTACTTAGTTTGTAACCCTAATAGTGTTACTACGTTGAATCCTAGAGCAAGTGAGCCGAACAGGACGAAATATAAGGCACTTCCTCCAATGAGTCCTTTCAGCACTTCATGGTCGTCTGTATGCTTGTCGGGCTTAAAGAAGCTTCGTCAACCAATTTTCGCTTTCATGTGCTCTGGAGAAGGACGTCTCCTTTGAAATTCCGAACTGACTACAACGTTCGGTAATCTTCACTTTACCTTCACTTAGACGCTCTTTACCTGTAGAGGACGTAGTTAGCATGGAATGCGTACGAATTGGGGGTAATAAATTGAGATAATCGTCAATAATGGTCGGTACGTGAAATTCTAGCCATAAACGTACTTCTCGCTTCAAGATTTGCCAGATTTTATTTTGAATGACGCTGCGGGAATATTGAGAGTTGTATTAAGCAGGAGGGAGCTAAGTGATGTACGTACCGAGAGCCCATGTTTTTCTAGTCGTTTCTCGTGATTTCAAAATTTCATTTAAGTTTTCAGAGGGAAGTATTTTAAGATGAGTTAAAAATAAAAATGCTGATAATGCCAGATGGTGAATAAGTAGGGTTACTTATAAAAAGCACATGAATACTTACTGCGAAAGAGGAAACTCGTTTAGAGCAGGTTTCTCACTGACCATGAAATAACTTCTCAGAAGTGATGTGGGACAATGGAGCAGCTGCAACAGTGTTTACGCCTTCAATGGGGCTTTGCACTAGTTTCAATATCAGCATTCATGATGTTGTGGAAGTATCATCAATGTTCGCCTCAGCAGTCGTCAGGGAAAGGAGACAGAGCGATAATAAAAGCAAAGTTCGTTGCTAGTGGCGCGTAGTCAGCGAGGTGTGATGGGTAATAAACTGGTCGTCCGAAAAATAGGGAGCTGAATCGTACACGACAATTTAGTTTTGCACGCTAGAAATTGCAGCCCTAAAATCATTGCCGACGATTTCATTGCGTCCGCCTTGAACTAGGAAAACCAAAGGAGGAACATCAAATGCCAAGTCCTGATTGAAACCTTCGCGGAGCTGAGCACTGTACACTGTACGTTGGATGTACGCGCTCACCTTCCAGGGTAGAGGGTTAAGGTTGATCGTTGATATGACTTACCTCAGCACGCACACTGAACACTACACCCACAGTAAGCACCAGGCCATCCTTCTCGACATTGGAAACGGAGAAGCAAAAGCCCAATTCTGAACAGAAGTGGGAAAAGCCGGAAAGCTGGCTGGCCCACTCGAGCTTTTGAGGAGGACAAATTCCTAGTTACTTTAGAAGGGGGTCACGACTCGGAGGGAATAGCTATGCCAGCGAGTAACCGAAGCATGCGGCGATAACGCTTGTTCCACCATAGGAAACCAAACTACTACTGGAAACAGAAGATCTCGCTTTTGAGATCGTCGTATCTGCGTTGCCAAAAGAAAAGAGAAGAAATAACACGATTTTAGAAGCAGCCAATATAAGGCCTTATGAAAAAGTAATCAAAATTACTACAGGTGTATGCCTTGAGGCAAAGACAAACCCGCGCGCAAAATGGTAATGAACAAGGTTTGTGGGCAAAAATCGCCCCAATTGACGTGCCTGCGCCTCTTTTCAAAATAATAGCGCTTCTTTTTTGACAACAGGGCCACAAAGTGGACTTCAAACAACGGTTCAATATAATGTCTGTAGAACAAGACTCCGGGATTAGTGGGGATTCCAAACAAAGCCTTGGACTTGACTTCTAAAATCAAGCCAGCGTGATTCTTGAGTACATTTGAATCGTGCATGGTGGAAGCAGTGTTTCCCCTCAATGGAAAACGCAGATGTTGGTTCTGCTAGCGAATGCTACAAAAACAACCTGCACACACTCTTAATATCGCGCTACCTGTATTTTAGGCACTATGGAAAAAATGTTGGAGAGGGTAATATGCAACAAGATCGGAGCGCCAGTAGAAGTTCCTGGAAGCCCTTTCTACGGTCGATGTAATAGTCACGGTAGTGAATCGTAGAGAATCTAGCTCGAGAAGCTCCGGCTGTTGGTAATTGCTGTGCAGTGGTGGTGTTAGCTATCCTTCAATAATTAGCTCGAATAATCGAGAATTACCTCTCGTTGTGACTTCTTTCGCCATCTCAAACTGAGCTTGAAGAAACACTCGGACTAGCAGGGATGATGCCAAATATTGCAGGGCTAAAATACAGTCGTCGCCTGCTTATCGCTGAACTCGAGAAGTATAAGTTTGAGATACTCCCCAATCTTCCTGAGGATGTGCGGCGTATATGGGACAGTATCGGGTGGGCGTTAGATTTAATGGAAGGCGCTTGGAAGGAGCTGTACAAGAGACGGCAGCAAAGGTAGGATCGAACACAGAAAACGCAAAGGACCTATGACTTTATTGTGGGTAATAAACTCGTCATGAAGAAATACTTCACGGTGTCGCTGCGTGGATATGGGCGGTGAAGTGTGGGTGAGTGAGAACCACACACTCTGGTGCAATATTGCGGAGGAGCTTCTTTTAAAGATTTCTACAACAAGTTCCGTTCTATCTACGCATCAAACATATAATTGTCTGCAACGTAAAAGCTTCCCGTCTACCAAAGTTGTTAGTTAACTTTGGTAGACAACGTCGTGTACGAAGTGGCTTTCCAATTAACAAAACGCTACGAATCTAGACTGGTAAGTCGAAAAAAAAATTATCCCAAACTGGTTTGCAGTGTGAGAGAACTATTTGTATTTGAACGCAGACTCAATGATATTTGGTCGCTCCAGTGAGTAAGCCTAACCTTACCACCCTAGTAGGAGCGGCGCCACGATACACCTTCGGTCCTCATGTTCGTGGGAGTGAGTACTACCACCAAATATAATAATAACAATAACAGCAACATACTGGCTGCACTGCATACCGCACACAATTGAAGCATTTGCACTTCTTCACAATATTGTGATTAGTAAGCAGAGGTGAGCAGCAATACTTCTCAGGTTAGTAATATCAGACATAATGAAGGAAAGGGGTCTCAGCGATGCAGGGACCAAATGGTATTTGCGCTATTTGAAGGAAAGCCGGGGAAGTCAAGAAGCTGGGATCCCTGGAACGACATTGGATCTCAAAGGAGTAAATCGATGGGCTATTAAAGTGTTCCAAGAGGCCTCTGAAACAAGAAACCGTGACCGCAATGAAAGAGATTAGGTACGTTAAATTTATCTTTAGGTTAGAAATACACATTATAGGAAATGCTATACGCTAAAAGTCTTAACTAGCACCAGGAATTAGATATGATTTTGAAGGCAATTTTGACATGTATAGAATTGGAAATTTCATGTAAGATAACTAAGAAACAGTATGATTCATCAAGAGGTGAGCAGTACCATCAGTAATGAATCCGAATTGGAAACAATGGTGAAAGATTTCAATAGAGTCATCATAGCGGGCGCATATAAGTAAAGCTGTCTGACTAAGAAGAAGACCTCATCAAGAAATATATCCTGATAAAGTAAAATATTAATAACAAAGGTGACTCTTCAGTTGAAGAAAACAAATCGGGAGCTGGCCAAAGTACGAAAACGCAGTTAGGACTTATAGCAATGCTATCAGAGAAGTAAAGCCGAATAAGCCCAGGAACTTCTGCAAGATCATTGAGCACAGCAGCATCCGGACTATGAAAAGTTTAGTGCAGTCTGTCTGAAATTGCAAAGATGGCATATTTATCGAGGATAAGGAGAACATGGTCAGCTACTTTGCAACACTAACGTCTCGGGGTACATTTTTACGATAGTATACAGTGTTATTCTGTCTTATCTGATCTGATCTGTCTGATCAAAATTAAAATAATTTGAGGAGAACTTTTGGTTCCTGAAATGAAATACTCATGCCAATTCAATCAAAAATATTAGTCAAGAACAGAAATTCTCTTCAATTTTCCTTTTCCTTTCTTTTTGAGCGAAAAAGGTGCTGTGGAAACTAACAAATCACTAAGACACAGAAGAGAAATTTCTGGACTACAGCAGAACTAAGTCAGGAACACCCTGGACTGACGACGAAAGTACAACTTGATAATAATTCCTTAAGTCAGAGTGAGTAAAATAGTAGACGAATTTTGAAAGAGCTAACTAACACTGGGATAAAGAGCCATTAAATAATAGTATTAATTTGCGCTTATGCGATTGAATCAAATTCTGACAAAGGTTTACTGAAAAGGGATGTTGTAATGCAGGGCTAGAAGTTAATTCAGCCATTCACTAGGAAGCGCTGACTTTATCACAGAGGGGCTATCAGGCTGCACGGCTAAGTTAAACTGGAGAGGTAGTTGACATACTTGAGAGCTAAGATTCAGCGAAAGATACTTAGGAATGTGCAAGCCGAAAATATTAGTAAGAGGGCGAGAAGAGCTTTGATGATTTGCAGGTCTATAGCAGGTAAGAGATGGTGATAAATTCTAAACTCCAAACATTGATTCGTTTGCGTATCACTGAAACCACGGGAACGGGTCATGGTATCATTGGAAGTCCTCATAGGATTGGTTATTTTTGATCTTGTGCAGGGTTATTAATACCGAAGGATAGCAGGAGAAAGAAGTTTCATTGTAGCCAGAAATTTTAAATGCGATGGACAACCGGCTAGGTTGTGAGAGTATGGCAGTGATCTACTTCTTAAACCAAGAATTAATCGGCTAGTATACCGATGAGTCCCTAACAGTAGAGGAACCTGATACAGGAGTCATTGGTCAGAGGATGGATAGACAGGTATGTCTACTTCATCCTGCAAAATAACTGCAGGAAGCGGATCGTTGTGGTTCTGACTGATGGTTGGCAAGGCCTTCAAATCTAACCAGACGAACTATAAACTGCGCGGGAATGCGCTTGAAATTAAAAACGTTTGATGCGTACAATAAAGTCTAGACTTTCTGAGATATGAGTCACATTAGGATAGAAAGCAATGCCGCAGTGGATAATCTTACAAGGGAGGAAACAGGAACGCCGGTCTATGAGCCAGTATCCTTCTGTGGAATGAGGATAGAGATCACGCAGCAGTCAAACTTTTGTATATATTCTAGAACACTGCATAGTACTTATACTTAGTATACTTAAAAGTAAGACTAAACTTCTAGTAGTATAGACACCGTAAAAATATGATAGGCTCACAATTACCACCAAAGTTCTCTAAGACGATCTGCAGTCCCCTTGAGGACATCGAAGATCTTGGGGGTTTAATGTAGGTACATGCCATGTAGGCATAATCCAACGGTCCTCTTCGGACACAGTTTGATTTGGAGACCACAATCAGAGCCCCACCATATCTGACACATCGGTATTGGTTTATACTGGGTGCAGATTCAGTAGTCATACAAGTCCGAGCTGTAACAGTGCAACTTCACACTTGAACTGACGAAGGGCTCTGCCCGCGATAAACAGCCAACCACAGATAACCGGGGAAAAGCTAATTTCCCAGGAATTCTTCTGAAACATATGTTCATAGAAGGCCGTTGGAACTGGCCATGGTACGGGATAGCCTCCGGTGTGGCTTCGTGCAAATGCCACTTTTGATGAGTCTCCTGCAGACTCCGGTCTGATCACCCTCCTCGAGGAGACGGCACTCCCCAACAGGTTGACTAGAATCAGCCAAATTTTCCACCAGTTAGTTCCAACTCTGCGTACAAGACAACACATATTATATCACAAACACAAAATACACGATACGCCAATATGGCCACTCGCCTATCATGTTGCAGATGAAGTAGCGTATAGGAATTCCCTCCTTCGTTGGAAAGCCGCGCGGGCGTGTGCGTTAACACGTCGAATCGTATCACTTCTAGTAAGTCAATGGCCAAAGATACCGTTCACGGTAACGTCTATATCATCTAGATTACCTTTTAACCGCATGCGGTCCAAACCGTTCCACCTGATCCGACCGTTGAGGAAATTCCATAACCAACTTCTTTCCCAGTACTGTGGTCTCTCTGGTGATCCCCTTGTAAATCTTTCATAGTGATCTTTGCGAACCGCCCAACTACCGTTGATTCTGTGTCACTGATAATCTTATTTTCCACAGCCACGGGCCATAATTATTAACCGTCCATTCAATAGTCTATTGGCCTAACAATACGTAGCATAACAACAATGGAAATTAAAAAATACTTTAATCTACTAACTATAATACTAACTTTCTAGATTTTTGAGTTGGGTAGTTAGGTAGGTAGGTATTATGTAGTGGCCGCTCCGAGTAGCCCAATTAGCGCCGGGTAGTTTCCGAAAATAAGTCCTTTCACACTTTAAAGTTGCACATTTTGACCTTTTACTGTTCAAAAAAAACTGTTGGTGAAAGTTCCTTTCATTTAATACCTTACCCGAGTACATTAGGAGAAAAAGTCAGGAAACACAACACTTTAAAAAGGATTAGACGCAGAAACACCTCGATGAGTTTTCTTCAATTTATTGGTTGGATGTTTCCTGAAAATGAGCTCCATTTCCATTTTGCAGTGTGTGCCAAAATGGAGGCCTGTTTCGTAAAGTACTTATCAATGGCTTTCATTTGATACCCCACACAGCACACAGGAAAAAAAACTTATCAATCCCCTTTCTGAGTCCCAACTCCTATTTCGTAGCTTCCACATGACCACCAAATTTTTTGTCAGTAGGTGTAATAGTTTTGGAGAAACACATCTATAGTAAACAGGTCGACATTAAACCGATTTTAGTAAAGTTTCGCTTCACACAGTTTAGTTGACAGTGACGTCTAAAAAACAGTTCATATTATTATCTAAAACTTGTTCAAAATGTATCTAGTAAATAAAATGAACGCTAATTGCACATCCATGCATTAAATGCTCATTTATTCCCCATTTGAAAATATGCTTCCCTAAAATGGATCATTCTGGCTAAATCCCCACTGTTGTGATTTGCATAGTCATAAAAATGTTGGCTTGCATAGTCATGAGAATGGTAATTGAAAGTGTGATAAGGCAGATTTATGGGAAAAAAAGATTTAATCGTAATCGGGAAACAAATCCTACTAACCAAATCAAATGGGCCGGAATTAAGCTAGTCAGACAGAAAATTTATAGACTCGCATTAGGAGTTCTTTTAAAAAGTAGCGGCTGCAGCGGGTCGATCTGTTATTAGAGGATGTAAAACAATAAAAAATTAGAAACAGGATTAGATAGCACCAGAGGATAAAATATATTGCAGAAATAGAAACGGGAAATTAAGCATTTCCCGGATTTGATACGAGTTTTCCACGGAACAGATATTTAATTTTGAACCCTGCCACTGGAATATTGTATTTATTAATGGTCCATATTTTATTTTCATCTCAATTGGAGTATAGAAGCAATAGTCCGAAAAAGTAGATAACAGCTAATGAATCATAGATAGGTTTTTCGTACCAAAATCCATAATTTTTCGGAGCAGTAAATCGATGTGACTACAATTGTGTCTTAAGTGTGACGTCAGAAATAGAAACCCCAAATTTATAGCCACTTACCGCAGTAACTGTGGAATAGGACGCTAAACTACTACTAGATGTATCCTGTTCGAGGCTAACAAGGAATCCGACATGTTGTGCATGACACTATATACAGAATAATATCTTCCTCGCAAATACCAGAACTATTTCCACTGAAGGAAGATTCGCAATAGCCAATCCAGGATATATAAATACGTATCTAAGCACGACCTTTAAAAAGATGATGGTCTGCGGGTACTGTGGTCTGTTACTAGGCAATTGTACTGCAGACCAAAAGGAGATCATGTGACAGAGATCATATTCCCAAAAAGATATTGAGATTCTAAGTTGATCTGTCAAAATATTTGCGCAGAATTCGGTTGGTGTTCCAAGGACGTCATGATCTCAAAACAGGATTACAGAAAAAACTGCACAGATAAAAGGAGCTATCTTGAAATTATGCAATGATACTATGTTGAGTCGACGAGTTCTTATATATTATTTTATATTTTATATATTAAATGAGATGGTGAGGTTGTGACTTCCACTCCTGCCAGAAACAAGGTGTATACTCGAAGCTTGGAAGAAGCTTAAGTAGGTTATAAGCAAATGGAAGCAACCGAAGTCTATTTGCGTGTAATTATGCGGTGTTTCCAACGATTAATTATCTGAAATAATAATAAACAAGTCGAGAAACCGGAAGCTGGACGCTTCAGGTATGAAAGGTTTTGTGTATTTCTTAGTACGTAGCACGTAATATATCCATATATTATGTGAGAGTATCCACTTTCGGGTGATATTGACATTCATAGTCTTCAATTTTCAAAGAAGCAACAAATTTGAGGTATTATAACTTTGTTAGTAATAGTGCGATTTCCACCAAACTTGGCAAAATCATGCTCGATATTATAGCCTATATCACTGCATGATACTAGCATGAACTTAAGGGGGGTTTCTAACCAATTACAAAAAATTGTAGTAATATACTATTATTAACTTTACTTACACAGATTTCGGCATGCAAGGTATTTCGGAGCCCAGGCACCATATAGTGGCAGCCTCCTCCGACTTTTTCAGATTTTTCGGTTTGGTAGTTTCTGAGAATGGCCCCCTTAAAGAAGTAATCACTTTCAACCCCCCGCGTTCCCCACCCTTCCAACGAATGTCAAAACTAAGATCGGCTTTGAAAAGTACTAATCGAGACCTTTAATTTTTGATACCCCACATGACTATATTTGATGAAAAAAAATTGTACACCCCCCTTTTGCATGTATGGGGACCCACCCTTAAATTCGACGTAAAAGGATGTAATTCACTGTATGCGTGAGCGTTCACAGTTCCCACCTTTCTACCAAATTTGGTGTCAATCGCTATAACCGTCTCCGAGAAAAATGCGTGTGACAGACAGACAGACAGACAAACAGACAGACAGTAAACTGATTTTAATAAGGTTTTGTGTTTACACAAAACCTTAAAAAACAGCACAGATAAAAGGAATTATCTTGAAATCCTGCAATGCTACTATGTTGAGTCGACGAATTATTATATATTATTTTATATTTTATATATTATTGATAAAATGAGATGATGACGTTGCGGGTTGCCCGCTCCTACCAGAAACAAGCCATATGCGCGAATCTTAGAAAAAGCTGAAGTAGGTTATAAGAAACAGAAAGCAACTTAAGTCAAATTTCACTCTACATAGACCCTTGATGCTTTCTCCCCAAATAAAAGGAACGTCTTGACAATATGGATTTTACCTAATCTATTCTACTATTGATGGTATATACACGGGATTGAACTTGACCTTCAACAAACTTTGTCGTCCATATGCTGCTGTGGCGGCACATCGGAGGCAAGACTGCATAGCCGGCAGTGAGTTCACCTCCACCAGATGCACTGAAATGCCGCCAACACTACTGGCGGACTGGAACGAGGTCGGCGCACGTTTCATTTCCTTCATGTCCCAATCGCCGGGGAAGGCGGACCTAGTCCTCTACATTTTAAAAAAGGCAATTGAATTGCTAAATTGGCAACTCTGACGTAAAGGAAGTCGGCATATTCCCTCGGTTGACCAAGCGCTTCCACACCACTTACCTCGACGTCACTGGCCTTTTGCGAGACTCGCACGGATTCAAGTATTGAATCATCGACAGATTTATGCGGCACACACAGAACTATTGCATATCATCCGGAACCCTATGGAATGCTGGAACGTTGGTACCGAACCGGTGTTCCATTGTAGTCGCAATTCTCGCTTTTCATCCTCCTCGGCGTCGCACAGTCCACTGAAAGGAGTTCAAGGGCCAGCCCCACGAAGATGGTGTACAAGGGAAATCTGCGACTCGCCGCCGACTCTGAGCAGGGTTAAGAGGCTCCAGCAGCGGTTTCGAAACTGCGGCCGGTGCACGACGTCGGAAGTCGACACCCCCAAGGACCTCGGGACATGCTCGGACGCCGCTGCATCCACCATACGAAGGCTCCTTTAAAGCCGTCCTCTTTCAAGCTCGACGTTCGGGGCGGGCACGATTGGATCTCTTTCTCGAGGTTGAAGGTCATCGCCGAACCAGGGAATGCTCCAGAAAAGCGCCCACGAAGCGTCAGGTTCGCTTGGCAACCTTATTGGCAGGATCACGTCGCGCGTTCCTCCGCTGAACCTCCGCGCTAGGAAGAATCACAGACTGCATTGCCTACGATGAATTCACCTCCACCAGACGCACTGAATTGTCGTCGATACAGCTGGCAGTCTGGCACCCGGGGCTCGTTTTCTTTCCCTTCCGGCGAAGGCGGACCTAATCCTCGACATTTTAAAAAAGGTCTATTGAATTACTCAAGTATTATCGGAGAGGTCATTATTTAGCTTTTCAGGTGAGATAACTATCGGGAAATACCCCCTGAAACATGGTGGAAGTGGTAATCCTTGGCATATCAGAACGGAAACGGAAACGGAAGCTCTCTTATGCACCGGTCTTTGGAGAAGAAATACAGTTAGTATTGGGGTTGGTAGCTGCGTCATCCCTCTAATGCCAGGGGGTGATGATCGAAGAGAAGCCAAGTTTCAAGAGATGTTTGCATTATGCTTGTGAGAAGATGAAAATTACTTGCGAATCATAAGTGCCAGCGATGCCCAATATTGGATGCCCCAAAGATACTTTTTTATTTTATATGTCACACTGGTCTATGTTAACACACAATAGATACAAATGCAAGATTAGCTTCACCTACACCATAGTGGCATTAAAGGTATGCAGTGCTTTCGGGCAACCTCAGAACCCATAAACTTACCCCCCGAACTATGGATTCGGGGAAGACATGTCGAAATGAAGTACATCTGACGCAGTTTTTGATGAGACATGTCAATTCCAAGATGTATCTATAGAAATCAGGTTGAATAAGTGCCTCTTTTGTCCTTGAACTTCTTGTGGTATATGTGGTATATGGAAGAGTACAGCACAGATGGTTTTGAGAATGAGGAGATCCCCGACCATCGATATCCAGGCAGTAGTGGAAAATTTGTCTACCATTGCATCTAATGGTACAAAAAATAATAGTGAAGTTCGAATGAAATCCACGCTGGATCCTACGCGAGAAACAAGGAAACGAAGTAGGTACGGTATCAGCTAGTCTTTTGGGGGCTCCGGAAACTGTCAAGAAGAAGCTAACTTTTTCCCTGAAGGAAACTAGGTCAGTGTGAATACTCACGAAAGTTGATAATTCCTCGATTGGGCTTTTAGTACCGACAAGAGTGGAAAAATAAAAAAATCAATCAAGTCCGAACAATGAATGAAAGTGAGCAACAAAAAGACAAAAAAATAGTTACAATTTTCAAGAAAAGACGGCGAAGTCCTCCGAAACCCGCAAGCAGATACGAAATGGTTGTACTTGGACAACAATGTGAGCCATAGTAGATGAACATGCAAAATCAATGTGATGCTAGAACAGATCGAGCGAGATGTTAATCGATAGTTTTCACTGTGAGGTGGGGAGAACAGGCGTAGCATGAAGCAGCAATTGAGTCCATGGACTTAGACACACTTAGTTCACTTTGCACCGGGTTCGATTAAACAAAATCATCAACGGCGCAACAACCGGTATATCGTCTAGGGCTGCCTTATTAAGAAACTCCAGGTATCCTAGTTTTGCGCCCAGGTTCACCAAGTCAATGTCCCTAAAGGCTGTCTGGCGTCCTGACTCGCGTCATCACTTGATCTCAGGCAGGGTCTGCCTCGTCTTCTTTTTCTACCATAGATATTTCCCTTATAGACTTTCCGGGCTGAATCATCCTCATCCACGCGGATTAAACAACCCGCCCACCGCAATCTGTTGAGGCGGATTTTACCAACAACCAGACGATCGTGGTGTCGCTCATAGATTTCCTTGTTATGTAGGCTACGGAATCGTCCATCCTCATGAGGATTCTTTTCTCGAACGCGGTCAAAAGGTCGCAATTTTTTTTGGTAAGAACCCGGCAATAGATAAGGACTGGCAAAATCATTGTCTTGTGCAGTAAGAGCTTTGACCCTATGGTGAGAGGTTTCAAGCGAGTTTTTGTAAACTGGAATATGACGTGTTGGCTGTGTGCGCGAATTTGATCGTCACAGCTGTTATCGGTTGTGATTTTCGACCCTAGATAGAGAGACTTGACAGACCCTGCCTCAGATGGAGCGATGGCATAGGTTAGGATGCCGCACAACTGTTACAGATATCTAATTCAGCACAAAACCGGGATATTTGGAGTTCTTTATTAAGGCAAGTTGATGATGACGATTTCTTCGTATACTTTGCACTGTGGAGTGGGTTGTCTGATGCACTGACATTGATTCGGAAATGTCAAATAGTTGGGTGTGCTCTCCACGTTTATTTACTGACTGAGATCCTTCAATGCCTTGCACGCATTCACCTTTCAAAACTCACCGCAATTTCGATTGACTGCTGACTAGTATATATGACGTTTAAGCATTTGAGTTTTTTGTCACACCGCATTATTGCCAGTGTAGAGATTCAAAATAATAGCACAATGGGCTACGGATGTTGGAACACGAACTACAATTCGAAATTTCATGGATAGTTCCACATGCAAATATTATGTTTCTATAACAACTCTTCAAATCGAAGGATTCGAAACGAAGCTTTTGATATTTTCCAAAGAATCGATAAAGCTCAATGGCTTTCTATAGCCCAGGCTCTTACACTATCCTGACAGCTTACATGTTTCTAAACCTATTTATTGAATGGAAGGAATAAATTATTTATAGAGAACTAACCAACCTCAAACCTCAAACCATAAAGGGTTATTACCCACAGCAGTCGAAACCAGGTACGAGCACAGAAACATTTCAAATACACCACAAAGGATCACATCACATAAGCATTCCACATTCAATTTCAAAGTCCTATCAAACGTAAACGTTCCTATTCACCTCTCGTGTGGTGGTTTGCTTTAATAATTTCAAAGTGCTCGTCCTCCCCATATCAAGATCTGATTGCGAAGGTTAATCGTACCTCCATCAAAGTTATGAATTTACATATCGAAAACCAAGATGTGGTACTCGATAAAAATAGACTCCATTCAATGAAGCTGAGAGCCTCGAATTCAAAGCAACACTAAAAGTACACATCCAACTTGCAAATTAATATATTCACTTATTTACGTAGTTGGCACTGATTATCTAGGCTCAAGAGCTCCCATTTCCCTGCCTTGATCGCAATCCTGGGATTAGGCATATTGATTACGTGAGTGCCGCCTGTATCCCGTTCAAAGGACTGCCTAAAACTCATATGTAAATACGCAGTTACTTGCCGGCACAAAATCGCTCATACATTAAGTTAGCAGGCTCGACAGGGGAGAGCAAGGACTCTCGGTGTTAAGTACGCAGGTAATTTAATTAGCTACGGTTTTAGCCCCATAATTAATATACGGTTGGTTTGGTAGAGCTCGCAACTCGCTACACCCAAAAACATCCTGAAAACATCCCCGGGATTGGGGTATCACAACTCACAACCATATCACCCGGTGAGTCCACGGACGAGTCCTCTTGAAATTTTAATAAGATCAATGATGTATGATTTAAGGCACGAAATTAACGAAGGAAAGCAATTAGGCAGATTGAAAAACAACTGAAACTAGATTAAGCATGATTTGATGAGATTAAAATTTCCTAGATCGATGCTAAATGCTTTGCTCGGAGGACGCGTATCTTTTCGTCAGACTTACGAAGAAAGTTTCAAGTTTTCAGCACTTCGTTCCGGTGGAAATTCATCTGAATTTTCTTCGCACTATGCTGGGTGGAATGATTGATGGCGCGGGTAATTTGGCGAGCGATGTACTTAACGAGAACTGAATTTTAGCGCATGATATCAGGATCTTAGCTTTTGCAAAAAGATATCCAAAGTATTATAATATTGGAATCCACGGACGAGTGGGAAGCGAGACGGCGAAGAAACATGACTATCAAAATTGGATGTAATTATTTCTGTAATCTTAATTAGTTCATGCCGAAATTTGAATATGATGACTTTGAAGTATTATTGCGCCTGGGGGTAATGAACTGACTCTGCGCCGATGGATTCAAATGAGACTCAAAAGTCCTTTCTTCACTTTTTCATGGGGCACTAAAAATGGTATCTGCCCACGTCGGCTACAGGCTCAGTAGATCCGCTGGCGAAGTCTCCATTTATTCTGTCTCAATGAGGTATCAACTTCATACACTATTAATATCCAAAGCCCCATCCGAATCAAGCGTAAAATCACATTGTTCGCGAGGAGGAAGACAAGTGAGCGGCGTAAAATATGCATTGTACCCTACATTTCCATGAATAAATCCTGGAAAAAGGCTCTCTGTAAAGCGCTAAAATACATCAGCAACAGAAAAAACAATTTATATTGCTGCCATTTGATATCATGCAAATTAAATCAAAAGCCTCGTTTTTCTCGTGCCTGCAGGCGCTAAATCTGCGCATTCATTTCGAAATGGATTTTGTCGCAATAGAACATGTCAACATACAAAATGCGAATACACGGCCAACACGGACGACGAATACAGAGACAGGACTCACTGTCCCTTTTTTGTGCCGACTAAAAAGGTACGTACACCGCTCAATATGATACGATGCGATACAGTTTATGAAAAGGCATCCAAGCCGACAATAATAATTAAATTTATGATATCAGACACACTCTGACAATTTGCCATTCGCTCCATTCCGCGAGCATCGAAAATAAATTCCGAAGGATAACATTAAAATGCAGGACAAAATGGGGCACCGGATTGAGGCACAGTTTCGTTATAGGGGTTGAGGGCCGTAAAATGGATTTCGTCCCTCCTTCGCCGGCATCACACCTTCGATAATTGATGGTCTTTGATGTCAGCGAGGACACAAGGTGAAATTTTTCCGTTTGTTGGAAACATCCTGCGCCATGTCGACTCCATGGAACAGCGGAACGCCCGTAACGAAATGTTGCGTTTTTTGTTGCTAATCGTATTAGGGATGTTACAGCGACATATTTGTTGGATCATACCAAGTGTAATTCGAGTCTGTAACAATAGTTGACATAGATTACTATTTGTAGTTAGTTGCTTTTTGTTAGCGGACAATTGAATAGATTTGCCAGAATGGATTGATTGACTCTAGAGGAACGTAGAAATGAAAATGGATGGATTTGTTGACAGATAGAAGGCAGAAATATTGTGGGAAGATTCAGAGTAACGACGCAATACTTGAGACATCGTAACAGATATAAACGTGTATGATGTATGAAGTTCAGGAGAAACTATAAAAAACATCCTGCTGATGTCGTTACCAACCTCCATTAAAACAGGAATAGGGGAGAGCCCTTAGAGCGCCAGGAGGGAGTAATTGGAAATAGCCCCAAGTTGTAGTTAATAACAGATACTAGTATTTCAATGCACCCTACCCTACAGAAACTGGTATGATTAAACAGTTTTAATTATAATCTAACAGTTTTCCCTGTTTGCCGAAAAGTATGACAAAAATGTTATTCTAATTTCGGGTACTCTGCCAAAGGCGGTGTTAAACCCATTCAAGAAAGGGAGAGGGATGAGCCATTACAGCCTGATTAGTTTTGTAACACCCAGCTGTCTTAGACAGTAGGCGGTGAACTCTCATGCCTTATATATACAGGATAGAAATAATGGCCGCGTTTGAGCTGGGGATCAAGAAAAAAATTGTAGGCTGCAATTCTTCATTTTGCTATCGATTATGACCTTCAACAGTCATATTAGGACACGAATTGAATGCTCTTCGACAATGGTATCGAAGGTCCCCATGCTCTACCTCGAACTTTATTGAGAGTTCCATTGCATTTCTAAGAGTACTTCTCTTCATCCTACGCTACTGTGTTATGGTGCTCCATGGTATGGTACCTGGTATAATAGAAGTAAACGGGAATCCGGGATTAATGTTCACAGCATCCTCAGGGTGTGCCATCGTTACCTGGGTGCTGTCCGTAGCTTTTGACGTAACATGCGGATATAGACTGCTTCTTCAAATAGAAATGAAATCAACAGTGTTTGCAAAGATAAATCCAAAACAATCTTAGAACGTATCAACGAAAACCTGGAACGCTTCATCAATGGAGACCAGGATTTTTTCTTTTATAGTTGGAGAGGAGAATCTTAGAAAGACGCTGGTGTGATTGCGGCAGTATGTGGGACTCTCCCCCATTAAAACCACCCCCTTCTCGGCTATATCCCTGCGCACCACGGTAAAGTATTACTTCGCGAGGAGGGCTCTGGTTTAACGAGCACAATGAAATGACCCTCCCGTCGCGCTTTCCGGGCTTGATTCGTTTGCTGTAGCTTTTCGTGTATCGCAGTTATTGTTCTGTTTACCACGTTCCAATTCGATTTCGATCTCAACATCTCCTCCACGAGGTGATAGAGACCGATAACCACGTTGAGGGCGTCGTTTAAACTCCATCTTTTAATCGACCATCTCGAACAACGGAACATAGCAAGCTCCAGGTCCTTGAGTGCTTAAGCTTAACTCTCAATACAAGGGATCAGTGTGTGAATTCAGCGGCCTTTTCCAGAATGGTCCCACCGGTGCTCCTTTCTAGCGGCTTTCCGGAGGCCCTCCACCAAATCGTCCTGATTTGCCCTCCCACTCTGGTGGAGGCATTGTACATTATCGATAGAAGATCCAAGGCTCATCGGATAATGTCACTTTTGGACTTTTTATCGACCCGGGGTTCGTGAAAATTTTCAATTTTCTTGGATTTCTGTCAGTTTTTCCGCGCCCGATTTTCTGCGATATTTCACGTATCGTAACGTGAAAATTCTTGCATTTCTGGAATCTGGGCCTTTCGATCAAGGGGACCCACGGAAATCTCATGATTTCCGATCCCATCCAACCTTGGGAAACCCTAGTGTCACAACATATTCATTCGCCCAGTCATCCGTCTCGTCCCAAAAAAGATTGGCGTGCTAGTTATTCGGTGAGCTCGCGTGAATTCCCCTTTTCGTCTATTTTTCACCCAGGCATTGGAAAGGATATCTCAACTTTAGTTAAATGACACATGAAGGATCGAAGTGCTCAAAGGAACCCCCACATTCCCGAGCCTGGCAAGCATAGAGGCTGTCGTGTGCCGGCGGAGCACTTCAATCGAGCTTCATTACTTCCGGGCAAACCTTCACGGTCAATTTGGCCAGCCTTTTAGACTTTTGGGATAGCTCTCCCTTCTTGGCTGCCTCTGGCCAATCAGGATGGATGGGACTATCGCTAATACTTTATGTCATTACAAATGGCACCAAACGCGGGCCATGAATCCATGACCGACTGAGCTAGTCGTGAGCCCAACGGCGACATGTGTAATGGAAAAAATATAACGGTTTGAGGATGTCAGAGTAGGGAAGCAACCCCAAAGACCGCATCTCATTATACATCTGAGACAGGAAGAATATCGGGTCGAGATTTTTACGGCTGCAAGCGCGAGTTATATATATATCCCACGACAGCTTTCTTAAAGATAAACCATTTAGTGAGCTGTAAATTAAATAGTTTCTTGTAAATCAACCGAAACTACATGATGATATGAATAGCACGCACTCCCAGTCGGTAACTATGAATTGTGTACTACTAAGATAACGATGTAATGAACTTTAGATAACGATGTAACTAAGTGCATTCTCGTAGCTTAACCAGAACTGCATGATGTGATATGGAATGAATATAAATATCATTCACTTCCAGTAGAAGAAGAGATTTAGTATTTACTTCTGTCACACGGAAGAACGCTAACATAAAATCTTAAAATAAGTAGCCTATTTGAAAATTAAATCGTTTTTTTAAAGGACATAGAAGTCGTCCACAAAATTCGCACGGTTCAGCTCGCGTGATATTATTTCGGCAGGCTCGCGCAATTATCCTTTTTGTTTATTTTCCAAGATCCGATGCGGGTCCACGCATCGGAAAGGACATTTGTACAATGACACTTGAGGGATCGAAGTTCTCGTAGGAGCCCTGCCCCACACCTCAGATTTTTTGATTTCTGAAATGTGCGCACGCTCCACGATGGTGGTATCAAAGGCCCCAGAATTCGCGCTTTCTCCAACTCAAGCGAGAATTACAGCAATGTAAACTAGACATTCTGGACCTAACTGAAGTGACATTGTGAGACTCTAGAGAGTACTTCTTTCTATAGCGAATCATGTGCCGGGTTGTTAATGATTGCTACGATAAACCGTGCTCACTTCTCCTGCTAGCCAATTTCGGACAGGATCTTTATTGGCAGATTGTACAGTGCAATGCACCAACGAAGATTTCCGATGTGGTGTTGATGCTGGGGTCAATGCTTTATACGAGCAATTACACGCAGTTTCGGAGAAGCTTGATTTTAATGCCAAGGTGGGTTCTCAAAACGTCTTGCGAAATCTCTGCGAACACTGGAACGGTGTTTGCGTACTCACTGCCGTCGAAAAGGTAATAATAATCCTGAAACGCATCAAGGGCCATCTCGAAAGCTTGTTTGATAAAGAGCAGGTTAGTTTCCGCCCTTTGATCCCCCCCACTGAATCAAAAACTTGCGAATTCATCAGTTTCCAGAGGGGGAGGAGTATTTGATGCAGACCAGTGGAGGAAGAATTCTCGAGAAGTCCTGGGGGAGCTAAAATGCATTTCAGCGAACCGTGAATGATGTTTCGTTTGCCTGTTTTGAAGCACTATGCGCAATCGAAGGACGAATGACAACTATAATTGTGCAACACTAGTTTTCAGTACAGAGCAAGCACCTGCAAACTATTGCATACGAGCAATAAAAACGAAACGAATGTAGGAATATGTTTGTTGTTGGCAGGGGTTTCAACCAAAAAAAAAATTAATCGTTTTATATAATAAGAGTTCCAAATTATTCAACAATCGAGTTGAACGAACCTTTTACAAGCACTCTCATAGCGATTATTCATCAATTTCTTCTCATCCTGTTCTCGGAGTCTTTTCTTGATAAAGCTGATGCTATGCTTTGTCCTTAGTCGCCCCGGCCGGAAAGTCCTCGACCTTTGCCTGTCATTTCACTATTCTGTCATTCAACTATAAAAGATCGGACCAGCCCGAACGGTACCTCCAAACCAAACTACACCTAACAACCGAGGCCGTGGGCTACACCGCTCTGACGATCGCCTTACTGTCGCTGTACCAGCGCCTACGCGCGCTCTGCCAGCGTCTTACGTATGCTTGTTATCACTGAACCGCAAGCCACACTTGCCGTCATTACTAACTCATGTCGCCTCAGCAGCCCACTGCTGAGCATAGCCTAACCACTGAAAAACCTATTCGTGTCATGGCTAGCTTACTCCTCCACTTCTGACGATATTCTGGTCCCCATCAGAAGCAGGGCTCTAACTCAACTCCGTCACTTATCATGTGTGATACTGACGAAGGATGGCTCTCCTAACCGGCTAATAACGTCTTCGACGCCATCGACCAACCTTTCTTTCGGCCGCAATATATCTTCATAAAGGTTTATGAGAAGACCCCGCTTCGAGAAAGTTTCCCACTTTATTGCTTGCCTCACCATTATTCCATAACCATAACGTGAGAAATCGAAAGGACCAAGCAGTCGAGTTTCAATATTTGCTTTAGTATTCTAACATCACGACATCTGCATTACTGAAACCTGGTTTGATGACTAGATTTTAGATTCCAAGCTCTCTCCCACCTACGATTCTGTCACCGTACGAATCATTCCGCCAAACGCAAGTGCCTTTTTCACGTTCTGTGCATATTTTCTCTGCCTCTGCTTCCTTTCTTATATGGAGATTTCTTCGACTGATTGTCCACACAGTCCACTAAAACCTTTCCCAAAAAACTACCGCTAGGAAGAAGTTGCTACCTTCTAAAAGCTGTTGACTTTTTTTGTTTTCAAAACTCTACTTTCCACAATCAAACCTTTAACACATAGATCCACTGGAACACGAAAACCTCAAATCACTTTGGGTCCCAAACTCACAATCCCTACAGACCCCCCAACTATCCTCTGGTTTCATCAAATTCTCTGGTTCCTCTGTTAACACCCCCAACTATCTTTTGATTTACCCTACCGATAGTTTTTTTATGCCCAGATTCCCTCTTCTTCACTCCTACTAGTGAATGCACTCTTTTCCGTATCTCGTGCGATTCCCCTCCTTACCACCTTACTTTTCGAGTACTTCACGGGCAAGTTTGACGCCAATGTTGGCACTCGCCACGAAGGCCTCTCTAACCTCTTTTTTCTTAAAAGAGGTCAACCCTATTACCTTTCGCTCTCCATTACTTTTAATAAAAGCATCGAAGATATTTTTGTGTTTTAACTCACCTCTCTCAGCGCTCCCATATCACTTGTATCGTGGCTCGCCTTTTACCTTGCCAATCGATGGTTTTAGTGGTTGCACATTCTGTTTCTTTTGTGATTCCTTTGCCGTCCCACAGAGCACTATGTTGTTTATTATATTTACTCATTATCAACGACTTTTCCGTCACCCCTCCTTAAAAGTCCCTGTTTACTCGCTAACTAAGTTAGTTTCCACTATGTTGTCGCCTTCACTTCATTCCCACCTAAACACTTCACTGGTGCTCTGATAATGGTTAGCGCTAGCGTTAAACGTCAAAAAGTGTCATTCCATGTGTTGCTCCCTCACTGCTGATTTCAATGTATGAAAGTATTTTTATTAAGTTTAAAATTTTTTAATTTATTTGGACTAGGTTTTGAATACTACATCGATCAAGAGACCGCTTTTATTTTCCAAAGTAAAATGTGACCTCTTTGTTGCATTTTACCTTTTCGAGTACCTGGGGTGGTATAGCGGTGATTTGATGATACCTTGAACTCCTCAATGCCTCAAACCTTTGAGGAGCTAAAGGCTTCATCAAATTTGTGCTGCCGTACACTTTGCTGTTTAAATAACATCATAAAAGGAAATCCAAAAAGGTTAACTCTGGAAATCTGGATTGCCAGTCAATGTCACCTCTTTTTGACGTTAGACTTCCAGGGAATTTTCGTTGCAGAAATTGAATTGTTTAATTTACAGCATAGTGTGGCGCACCATTTTGTTGAAACCAGTAACTCAAGACCGTTTTACGTATTTGTGGACAGACTATTTTGTTTTTTGGAGACAAAAAATGGTCCAATGATCCTTTTGATGCAAATGCCGTCCCAAACAGTCACTTTCCGGCCATCCAATCGATCCGTGTGTGATTTCCATCCCCAATATATGACAATTTTGTTTATTAACACCCCCCGAGAGTGCGAAATGGGGCTCGTGAAAATTTGCTTCCAAAAATTAGGTTCGGCGTCAACCATTCCAGCAATGTTTGGGCGTATTTCAAGCGACGTGGAGGGTATGTCGGCAATATCATTTGTGGTAGCTGCACTTTCTACGGAAACAAATGTAAATTATCCTTCAAATTGCACCTCAAAGTGGTACCACTAACGACAAAATGCTGTGCGTAGCAATGATACGCTAGTTTTGGGTTCCGGCCAATGTTCTCTTCGACAATTTCAACCAGTTCATTGAAACGTCGTTGATGAACGATGTATTGACGATCTCCCACTGTCCCGTTCTCAACAAAATTCGAAACTCAGAAGAAGCCTGTTGGGCACGATATACGCGATGAGTTAACGCTATTGAACGAATATTTCCAAGGTGCATTGCCACTATTTCGTGACGTTGTTTTCGTGTAAAGCGATTTATCTTTAAATTTGTACTGAAATAACTTTTCAAAAAGACGTGTAACCAAATCAACTGATTCGTAATGTCAAAGTTATTCAATGTTTTTTTGATGATATAGGAGGTGGCGCAACCTGTAGACCTCACCTTTCTCTTGCGCTTTGATGTAACTACACCAGTTTAGGGAGCAATCTTCGTGTAGGACTTAGCGTCAGTTAAAGATCGGTGGTAGAAAGTGCCTTAGGCAACTTTCCTTATAAGGATCATCTTTGTTGTTTCAGATGGCATTCCCATAGTGTCTGGTCAGCTTGTCGATTTGCTTCCTCGTCAACCTATTCTGCCCTCCAATCCCTTGTTGACTTTTACCAAAGCCCCCAATCTGCTACCCATCCTCTTACCAACATATCCAGCAAACTCCTTCTTTTCACAGTCACCATATGGCTCAGCATCATTAACATTTTCGAAAGTGGCTGAGTCATCTTTTCCCAAAAAATGTGCACACATAACTCCATGCTTTTCCACTAAGGATTCAATTATTTTGTGTCCGGATAGCTGAGGAGTTAGAGCATAAGACTGTCGTGCGGAACGTCGCGGTTCAAATCTCACAGTAAATGGGTACCTCAATCAAATCAGGGTAATAATCTCGGGAGAACATAATGCTGACTACATTGCCTCCTACAGTATACTGTATTGTACCGTCACGGTCTTGAATGAAGTGCTTTGCATACTTGAAGGCCCTGAACCAATATGGATTGTTGCGCCAACGATTATTATTATTATTTTTAATCAAATATTTCCAGTGTACCGGTCACTTCCTTTTTCCTATTTGAACCTTTGTGGTTAGCAGCTCACTCTGGCCAGTAACTATTCACGTAGTCTCCGTATTCTTCAGTTTTGCGACTATCAGTTGTTGAGGTTGCCTTCGCGAAGGGTGGCCGGCTCCACGGTACAAAATCTGGGCGCTGTAGCAGAGGGAATATTTAGAATTGAGCAGTCGGAGTTTTAGGCTACTAAAGGGACAGAATTATTTTTTTAAAGTTTGACACTGATCTGCCTCGTTAAACTTTTCTTCTTTAACTAGTTTTAAGCATAGATTAAAGTTCTCGCTTTCTCCCACCAAGTTGAGCAAAAATGGTAAATACCACAAAAGCCCGCCATTCTACCCAATAAAGCGTTATTATATTAGGATACCAAGTCGAAACAGATTCAAACAAAGTTGTGAGATCTCGAAAAACCCAAAAAATGTTAATATTCATACATGTTTGCTGAGATCTGAAGTCTCTAATATCTGAAAGCTTTTGTCAAAAGGAATAAGTCCACCGACCTTCTATACTATCTCAGTGTAGCTTAAGCCCGCCATCCACGTTTAGTTAGGCATGTCAGTTACGCCGGAAGAGCCTGGCTGTCAGTGGAACTGAAGGCACCACCCACGCACCAGCAAGATGCAACATCATTAGTTCAACTATAGACGTGAAAGGCATTGTCGAGAATTTTTTATGTGTGAGTATTTATCAAAAATGTTCGTGAGCGATAAAGATGCCCATAAAATTCTGCTTTGCATTCTAAATAAACATGAAATCTTCGCTCATCTCCAAAAAAGCATGTCTGCCGGTTGCCCGAATCATTTTGCATTCAATCGCCGACCGCCTGAACGGTCAAAAAGACCAACAGGACCCCCCACGCTACGAGCACCGGTCAAATGCGCACTCTTCAGGCGTACCTGACAGGTCGATCTGAACGTGGGTGGCGGACTTTAAAGGTATTTTAATGAATTCTTGGTTGCTCATTTATATTTATGCTCTGAGCAAAGCAAAGGAATCTGTGAAACATTCTAGGCAAAGTTGTTTTTTTCCCTATAACAAACCACTGATCGAATCCAAACGTAAGTATGGATTTTGTAAACATCAATGGGCTTACTTGCCTTATTTGTTGCTTTATTTGTTAAGAATGATAAGAATCGTTTCAACACAGTGTTAGAGAGTACTTTGCCCCGACAGCATGGTTCATTAAACTCAGGATTATTCATCTCTTTTTTATTTCGCTTTCTTTTGTGTTTAAAGATTTCTATTCCTTACACTTCGAAGCACAATTTTCATTGAGCTGTCATCGAACAGATGTAAAAATCTCCAAAGTCGTCGAAATTGAGCGAATTACATCAGATTCCTACCCACACATCCTCCCCTCCCAGTGAAGCACGTGAGCATTCAACCGATTAAACTTATATTTTCATCATCTAATTATTCAAATTGAAAACATTCACAAGTTCAAAAGAAAACTCCCTAATGGAAATTATTCAAATAGGCTATTATCCCTTCGGTAACAACCCCAGAGATCACCGAGAACCAGCAAGGGAAGCATATGGCTTATCGCATCAGTAGCAGACCGTACCTTCGAGCCATACTAATAAGGACAAAATAAGGCTTCTGTTGGACGCCGGTCTGCTGCGGATGATGTATGTATTAATTTGCGTGTATCGAAAAATCATTCAGACATTCCTGGCACAGACCTATTGTTGTTCCGGGGGTGCTTTAATGAGATTACGTTCCGTTCGAGAGCAAACATGCCGACGTGCACGAGAAGGGGTTGTGAAATCAAAACGGATTGCAAACCTTCCGAGTGGCTTCAAGAGCTGCATCTCAATTTGAACATATCCCGAAGGAAATCACAAAATCACAGAAAACAACATACTCAGCCAGAAAAGAATACACATGAAATCAAGGTAGGAGCAATAGAACGGTATGGCCCGAGGAAAGTGCATTTTAAGCAGTTAGGACAATGTGGCGAGAAGGTATTTGTTCGAAGAGTCTGACTGTTTCATAGCTCCTATAACTTATCCTACCCTCGAAAAGGCATTATCATCTGCTCCAGAAAGGACAGGAAATGTTAAGCCTTCCTCTTCCCAATGGCTGCGAACTACTTCGGATAATGGACCATTATGCACACTACTCAGGAAGCTACGTATTTGGAACCAAGCGTTCAATTTTCATTCTGATTTACTGTTCTTTATATCTGGCTCCCCGAGGGGATCTGCTCCCTGCTGTGCATTACTTCCATACATTTCCCAACATCTTTTCAAAACTGCTGTTCTGAAGCATCTAGTTTACATGAATCACTTCTTTATACAATAGTATCGTTCTACCACACCTCGTACCGGAATCAAGGTATACAAAACTGCAAATATATTCAGAAACAACGCAGCCAGCAGCAACAGCCGTATTGAATCCTTTCCATTCTTCCCACAGAGAGACTCTTGGTGCTTTGGCAACGAGCAACCCTTATTTGCCAAAGGCTAGCATTGAAATAATGGCAGAAGCGCGTTCGTTTCAAAATAGGGTAGCCGGAGAGCAAAGTGGCCGAGCAAGAGATCTGAATGGATTGAGAAAGTGGAAAACCAACAAATCCGGGAAGATATTATTGGCAGCGAGAAACTCGAATGGGAAAGGATTGTCCATAGTCCCGAGTTCAGGCCGGGGACGATGCAGTATAGTGCGAGGCTTTTTCCCATGAGTTCATTATTCCGTGTATTAGGTCCTAATTATTTTTTCCCAAAGGTGAGGGGAAGCTATTGTGGACTATACTTATTAGCAAAGCCAGCTCAGAGCGGGAAATTAGCTCTACTTTTTCACAGAGCCGTGAGCCAATAGTAGATTTTTACTGACAACCTAGAGCTTAGCAACACAGGGTTGAGGGAACCAGTTTGGGATAGTGATTAATGCCAGTTAATTTTAATCAGTAGACATTCTTGAACTAGGTAGATGTTTTTTGAAATGTTTCCCTCACATACGCAGCAAAGATAAGGTGGAAACAGCTCCCAGTTCAGAGAAATTGTGGTGATTTTGCACAGTAAAAGAGAATTTTGAAACGAGACATCTTCACTAGTTGATTAGAAAATTCTTATTGAATACTACTATCAAGTTTGGAGCATAGGCTTATCATTCCATGGTTTGCCTGAAAAACATCACACATTCCGAGTACCTTAAATAGTTCTATTTCAAAGGACACTGAGTCAATGCTCTGGGTTATACCAAGGACGGTAAGGAGTCTGCAAACCGACCATTCTCTGATTCATTTGAAGGACAGAAATATGATTAGCCAGAATAAATAAGCGATCCTTCACAGAGTGACGAAATCCATCCAACGCTGATGATTGCTTGAAGGATTTGTATCAACACGCAACAGCCCCTGTCGACGAGGAGGATTCTTAGCAAGTTGATAATTCGAATGAAAAGTTTCATGGAAAGTTGATTTTTGTGGTTTGTTGACTTGTTTTTGAAGGGGACAACAGCAGAGTGGTGTTAGTGAGCAGAGACTTTGATTGATTAGATTCCACTCTGACGATGTTTTCAATTATGTTTGGCTTTGGGATTATTTTTAGATCCATAGCGCAGTCTAATGGTAATCATGATAGTCCGAGCGATGCATATAATCTTTTGATTGGTTTCAAACCAATGCCGTTTGTTGGTTCATGCAAAGAGACATAGAAAGGATTATGAGGGTTTGAAAAGTTTGAATGAGAAGTAATTTGCAATAATGGATTCAGAAGGCGTAATGCGTTTCTCATTATTCTAATTAACTTTGGTGTACACTTGGGGGGATGTTATTTTAGGCCACTGAAAGGGTAATGTATATTTGAAACACTGAAGTACGCAAATCCACACAGCGAGCGATGATGTGAAGTAAATCGGGCTCCGGGAAGGGTAGTAACAAGCGATAGGTAGCTTACTTTCATTTGTACCGGCAAATCGTCATTAATCAAAAATTTAGTCCTTATAGTATGAAGTTTAAAAGAATGGCTTCTGGTTCTTTAGTAATATATTCGCAGGGTCAAAATGAAATCAAGGGCTGAAAATCTATCCGAAGATTAAAGCGTTGAATGTATTCAGTCTGTCCTGCATAGTTATTCAGGAACTATCAAACTTCGAAAAATAGTTGGATGATTTGTAGGAGATACAATGCCATGAGATCAGAAAGGATTAACAATCGACCACCATTTTTTCTCAAAAGGACATTTTCATCGGCCTTCCTGTCAGAAGACGGCTGCTGCGAATGTCTCAGAATACACACCTATGTAAATATGAAAGACTTCAGAGAAGTCGGGTGTCGCACATTGTATCCAAAAATGTCGAATGTTGTATTCAAAAAGGACTTGGAAGTCTTCGATTGATTATGCCATCTCCTCTTAAGCACAACGACAACGCTGGTAACGTCTGCTCCGCCTATAGGAAATGCATCCAAGCGGCTCTCGGTTTGAGAAAGGATGTAAACAGAGTTGGATTTTTCATAAATGTCAACAAAATCAAAGTTCTCAGTCTGGCTGGTCACCGCATTCTTCGTATTGGCATTAGTAATAACGACAGCCGGTCCTAAGCTCGGATATGAAAGAAGCACTAATGGAGAGCCCCACTATGAATAGCTGAAAACCCCTGTAGCATCACAGGATCTAGCTGAGGAAAATGCAAAAATTTTTTGGTCACATTTGATAAGAAGAAGGAAGAATTTAAGGACGGTAGTGAGAACCGAAAGGAGTCGTCCGCCTTGGTGACTGGGTTGGGCGCCTATACTACTCGTGGAGCAGTTTAGCAAATATGTGTCACAATGACCAGGAGCATGGTTACGTCTGATGTAGCTATTTTTGCTACGACGACCATTTCAGTAGGATCGCACAGGCAATGGATGAAATATAAACATACATATGGTTGCCTTTCACCCCTTGGTGGGTTATAGCGCGCGGTTACCTGAAATGCCTCTCAACTCCCTCCACGATTTTCGGAGAAGTTGATACTCCTCCTCTATTGCGTTGCGCCAAGTGCTCTTAAGGCGACCCACTCGTCAGCCATCTTGGGAGAGTGGATTCCACTGCATAAGATAGCCCGCAATGCGTAACCTATCCACTGTCATTTCCGTCTTAATAATGCCAAGTCTGCGCTTCAACCAAGCTGTTCGTTTAAGATAGTGTCCGGCTAGCGTACTCCGATGATGCGATGCAGACAAGTATTGACGAAAGTTTGGAGCTTTGAGTGACAGCGTTTTCACGTTGCATGTGCTACTCCCAAATAACGAAACAGAAAGAACACTAGCACAGAAAAACCTCAACTTGGTCTTATTGTTGGGACAACTGCATTTTTAGAATTGAGATAGGGGGGGTTGAGAAACCACGCATCCTAGATATACAAATTAGTCGACGTTTTCGACATAGTAGCCATTATTGCAGATGGGGAGAGTGCGATGACTTCAGTCCGACACTACTTGCCCTTTTACCAAATCCGGACCCAGTTGGCCAAAGTCCATTACCCGGTGAGAGAGCGAACAGATGTCATCGGTGTAGTCGAGGTGTTTCAGGAAAGATGTCATCATCCATTGAATTGCTCAACATCCTGCGGACAATGCAGCATGAAGAATGTCACCGATAACAAAAAGAAATAATATTGATGACAGGATGCAACCCGCTTTCCGTTTCCGACTTCAAAATCCTCCGCTATTCTACCTCGGTACAACACGAGACATTTTGCGTCATTATATGTCGCTCTGATAATATTATAGCTGTTCATTTCTCCGGACTGCCTTTCTCGAAATCGATGAAAAGCAGGTGAAGCGAAGGTATAAATTCCGCGCACTATTTCAAAATGATCCGTAGCGTGTTAATGTGGACGATCAAGGATGATCCGGTGCGAAAACCATCCTGTTCTCTGCCGATCAAGCTTTCGAGATGTTCTTTGATGCATCACAGGATTATTTTAGCCAGCAGGGAGCACATAGATACCCCTCCAATTTCACGCTCAAAACGGGTACCCTTTTTTGGAATCTTAACGACCATGCCCTTCTTCCACTCTCCAGAAAAGGTCTCAGGTTCCCAAGATTTCCATACGAGTGGAAATAGCCGATCTGCAGTAAGTGTAGATGGAGCGATAAATAACTCTGCGGTGAAACTTTCAAGCCCGGCAGTTCTACTCCGTTTGAGCACATTTGCGGCCGAAAAAATGTCTCTCCTGCTTGGATGAACACTCCTTATCCACATGCTACGGTGATTAGCCATTTTATCCTTAAGAGGAGAAATCTCGCCGGATGTAATACAGTTAAGGACCCTGGAGAAGTATTGTTTCCATCTCTTCAGTTGTTCATCATCGTGAATAAGAAGGCGACCTTTGACGTCCTTCACACTACCATCGAAAGATTTACGACCTCTTTCATGATGCGGTATACCGTTCTAAAATCATTGCGATCTGCGGCGTCTTCCACTTCCCTGACAAGCGCAATAGCAAATTATCTTTTCCCACGGCGTACACTACACTGAACTTATCGGTATTTCACTCTATAGCGGAGTTCGCTGTATAACGAAGTTCGAGCGCGTCATGCCCGGTATCACTCCCAGCGGTCAGCAAAGCCTTCAACCCCACCGTTCACTGATTGGCTGCCACGACTCCGCAATTAGCCAGATCTTATGACGCTTTGAATATAATTCGTACGCATTACATGCTTGCGATTATATTTAAGTAATATTTAAGTAATTTCCATCCGTCACTACTTTCGGTCACGCTGCTGCCAGGGTAGATGGGAGACAGCGTCTGATGAGTTGTTCTGCCTTGGACGAAACCGTCAGTCAGCTTTTTCGTTCTTTTTAGTTAAGTAATATCTACGAACATTGTGTTTTTAAAGAAATAATCATGAGCACTAGCATAAAGTAAGAGTTGGAAGCAACTGGAGGTGAAACTCGGAATACCGTTTAGGAGGAGACAAGAAAAAATGTTGTATTAGACGAACATTCCGAGATGATTACCTCCCTTATTTGACCAGAGGTTTGACTATCGTGCGGTGAACTAAGTGGTAACAGAGGTTAGTATGTGGCCAAGAACGGTAAAGTTTGACTACCAAGCGACGTGCCAGTAAAAAGGGGCTCTGCCGAAATTGATTTAATTTCCTTGGAAAACAAGAGCCAAGGTAATTTTTCATGAAATCCCAAATTAAAAGCAAGAACCAAACTTCGATCTAACTTTGAAACACAGATCAACCTTGATATCAGCGATGGAGAACCTGAGTCTAAACTTAGATTCTGCCCATATTTCATTGGGAGCAGTGCGAATCTTTACCAACTTTACCAACAAAAGAACGATAAACTGACTCAGATGGCACTGTTCCTCTCTCAACGATGTGTGAATTCCATGGTGTTTTACGTAGGCACCTGTCGTGAGACTTAATCCTACGGTCCTCCTCAGACACGGATTGATTTTGTGACCACAATCAGAGCCCCGCTGAGACAAGCAACAACGGTACCAGTCTATACCAAGTGCATGGCTTAGCATTCATACTGGTGGATGCAAGAATTACCTAAATCTCTACCGAACTATGGAGTACGGCACTCGTGTTGACACGCAACACCACGTCGAGGCCCGAAGGTCTCTTCTCGCTTGAGCATAACCACAACCACCATGAAACTCCCACTAGGGGGGCCAACCGCAAATAACCGACCTGTCTTCACATACAACAGGAGTTCACCCGAAGTATGTGAGTCCAGGGACTTTCCCGGTTCCCATGGTACCAGTATACCCCTGGTAAGGTTTCGTGACCAATTTGCCACTTCAGATGAGTCCCCGTGCAGACTCGGGTCTGATCGCCCTAATTGGGCCTTTGGAGCATTGGCCTACTGAATCACGGCCGGCAAACCAAAGTGATTACAGCGTCTCTCGGTGCCACCACTATGGAGGTTCTCCTCGGCCACTTGGTTTTGGTTTGACCGATAGGGTTGCCGCCCCATCTTCCTCGCCACCACCTCTGAGCACCTCTCAACCATGTGTAGGAGATTGCGGACCTAGCCCTAGAGAAGGATCGGAAGGACTTAAATCAACACGCAAGATTTAGATATTAGAAACTCTAGCAGAGACCAAACTACAGGTCCTCAACATGGGTGCTGAAAACATTTTCTCCAATGCGGTCAAGCGAGAAATAACATACAAAATGGCAAAGAACCACCTCCAGGTGCTCCAATTTGAAATCCGCAAAACACAGATTGAGTACTTGAGCTACGATTTTGGCCACTCTTTAACGGAACTCTAAATCCTGATCCAGCTTTTCACTGGAATTGAGACAAAGAGGCTCACGAAGAACTTAAGGCCGGCTAAACGAGGCATGAAGGACATGCTTGAAAAGACTAACTCGGTGAAGGTGATATTGAAACCGAAGCAGATTTTTGCTAAAGAGTGCGACCTGTAATTTGTAACTCACGTTCACAGCGCGAGAAGTACACAGAAATTGCTGAGAAAGTGACAAATCGTCTCCTTGAAGTACATACCCCGGCAACATGCAAAATTTCAGTCCAGGATCGATAGATATGTACAGCCCTCGACCTAGAGGCTTGATTTTAGCATACAAAGTAGTGTGACTTGATCGGATAAAATAGACATTTAACTCATTCGCTTGACACAAATATTCGAGCCCAAATGACATAATTTCTGCTGTAATTGGGAAAATACCTGACTCAAATCAGGATAATAATCATGGGCAAGTTTAATGTAAATTACATTGCCTCCTACACTTTCTTGAGTCTACCTTGACGGTATTGAATGAACTGCTCTAACACAATTCAATGCCAGGATCCAACTGGATTGCCGCCTCACAAATTACTATTATAAACAGGGGAGATTGATGCCAAAAGCCAACATATTTTGAATATATACCGCGCGCACGTGTTTACACTTGTATTGCAATTAGTTAGCGTGAAGGTGATTTTTATTCTCAAATCGGAGAAATACACCTTTGTGAACGCAAAAACTTCCAACTGATCAATCTAATTTCGTCTCTAATCAAAGAATTGAAAACCCCCTCCTCTCTTTCTTCCCTGGTGGTTTGTCCATTGCATACAACGTTTTGCAGCAAACCCTTATGTAAAGTATAGTGCACTATTCTCACTTACGCGCTATCATGTCATACAACAATGGAGATAGCACCACACGAGTTCACGGGAAAAATTTAGAAGGTGATATCCAAGAAGGAAGAACCTTGATCGCTTTCATGGATCTGCCTCCTACAGGAAAAAATCGCGACGCCCCATAAAACGTGGAATCAATTCGCTATTAATTAGTTGTGCTCTTCACATGCTTGAGTGGAGAAGGGCCACGTTGTGATAGGGTCGCAGTCTATTCAGCTCTTTTAAGGATTGCTCATAGAGAGGGGCCCGGCTGCCAAAGTAAGCAGAGTAATGAAAACTACACCACCTTCGCGGCATTCGAAGTCAACCTATATCTACTCCCCATTCATCTGGAGGTGAGATGGGGAGCAGCTAAAAATATGCATCGTTTTCCATAACATTCACGCGTGGAAAAGCGACCAATCATATGGTCATGCTTTCATCTGGAAACTACTGCTGGAAACTAGCTTGCAACCCTCCCTTTGAGAAAGCATATCCTATACATACCCTACACCCTGCCCAATCACCAAAAGAGCAAGTCGATAAATATTTACGAATTTTTTGGGATTACATACATAATAACGTTCACCAAAGGAACATTCATAAAAGATGAATCGGATTCAGAACCTTCTCCGAAAACCAAATTATGGAGCTGTAATGAGCTCTCGGAGAAATGAAGACCATATTTCAAGAGGAGATATATGCCATTTCTTCAGGAGTAGAGGAGAGAAATGACGGGGTCACACCATTCGAATCTATTCCGAGGCGGCATGCCAATTGGTATTACAAAGCTACCGATAAATACTTAAGCTTGATTAACTGGGTGAAATTCCAGATGTGGGTACCAGGTCACTTAAAAATCCCTGTAAACTAATGGACTGGCTCGTCATGGGTCTGGCCTCACGACGGTGGGATCAGAACTAGTATTTGATGTTAGATCATCCACTGTCAAGTGTTCCCTGAGGGGTGAAGTTACAAAAATGCACGGAACGAAGTAGAGATATTTAAATTTGTGCAGGAGGATGAAAATCCTTGTGAAAGAACCCGAGAACTCTAGAGTGACAAATTTATTGTCCTTTAATAAGTCGGAATACCGGAAGCTCGATGCTTCAGGTATAAAGGTTTTGCGATCATCTTCTGTGAGAAACCTTTCCATTGGCGTATACCTCGAATTCAAAATAATCCATGGAAAACATATGTATTTCCAAACTCTAACTCCATCGTTCTTATGAGATCACCTTATACAGGGTGCGCAGCATAACTTCCTTTTTTACAATACGCGCCACTCAGTTAGTTGATGTCATAGCGGAGCGCTAGTGGTCTCGATCAAGAGGGGATACTGTAAAGTTTTCTCCCGACATGGTTCAGTAGCCATCATGCGTTGGAATAGTGAGGAGCGTGCCTTTGCCGTTGAGGTTTACTTTTCAAGCGGATGTTCGGTTATTGCAACACAGCGTGCATTTCGGAATCGCTTTAATTTAGCCCCGTTGGCTCCCGTCCCAGACCGCAAATCAATTGTTACATGGGCCACGACATTCAGACAAACTGCTAGTGCGACAAAAGGAAGAAGTGGAGTCCCTCAGCCCGTTAGATCACCTGAGAACATTGAAGCAGTGAGAGCGTCAATGTTGCGATTGCCACGGCATTCTGCGCGCAAACACGTTCCCGAGGGTGCTATTGTTTTTTTTAGCGATGAAGCCCATTTTCATTTGTGTGGGTCGGTTAACAAACAAAACATGCACTACTGGGCTGACACCAACCCTCGAGAATTGCATCAAAAGCCTTTGCATTCACCCAAAGTCACAGTGTGGTGTGCAATTTCCTCAGCTGGAATTATTGGTCCCTGGTTTTTTGAAGAAAATGAGGTTACAGTGACAGTGAATTCGGACCGGTATGTAAACATGCTACAGAATTTTTTTTCCCATGGTTAGAAAATTTCGATTTGGGGGACACTTGGTTCCAACAAGACGGTGCAACAGCACACACTTCAAGAGCATCGATGGCTGTTTTGAGGGAACACTTTCCAGAGCGCCTTATCTCAATTAGAGGCGATTTGGAATGGCTGGCACGCCCTCCCGATCAGTCCCCTTGTGATTTTTTTCTATGGGGTTTTTTGAAATCCCGTGTTTATGTGAACCGTCCAAGAACCCTACAAGATTTGAAGACCAACATCCAAGAAGAAATTGCCAACATAACACCTGCTATGCTAACAAGAGTCATGACAAACGCCTGAAATCGGTTTACGCAATGTATGGAGAATGGGGGACGTCACCTAACAGATTTGATCTTCACATTCACATTATAAAAAATAAATAAATATTATATTTTCCGATGCATACAATAGTTTTTATTGAGTTTTGAAAAAAGGAAGTTATGCTGCCGCACCCTGTATGATGATGACGTCATACATACCGTAGAGTACGATAAATTAATGTCAAATACATAATTTTGGCCTTCTATAACTTATAATCATACCAAATTTTATACTTCTGGGATGAACATAAGGGGGGTTTTGGGGAGATATGGTAATATAATAATAATAATCATTGGCGCAACAATCCATATTGGATCAGGGCCTTGAAGTGTGTTAGAGCACTTCATTCAAGACCGTAATGGTACACTGTAGGAGGCAATGTGGTTAGCATTGCGCTCGCTCGAGATTATTACCCTGATTTCACTCAGATACTCATTCACAGCTGAGTCGACTGGTATCCGACGTCAAATCACGATACAAATCCCACTGCCACCAGCGAGATTTGAACCGCGACCTTCCGTACGACAGCCTTGTGCTCTAACCACTCAGCTATCCGGACACTAATATAATAATATTAACTTTATTTAAGCAAATATCGGAATAGGATGAATTTTAAGGCCTACATTTCGCATTTCATATTGTGATTTCTTTTTCAGATTTTTTGCTTGAATAGGTTCTGAAAACGAGACCTGTTACACTTTTTGGGGCACACATTCTCAGCCCTTACTCCCCTATATTTCACCCAGTATCAAAACTATCATCAGTTTTGAAAAGTGTTTATCGAGCCCTTTTATTGGATATCCCACCTGATCATATTCTGTATAAAAAAAATTACACCTCGCTTACACAGATATGGGGAGCCCCCCTCTAATCTCAATAAAAAATAGCACCACTTCTAGTATGTACAGAGATTCACATCCACATATTCTCGCCAAATTTAGTAACAATTGGTTTAGCGATTTCCGAGAAAATCGGGTATCACAAACGGACAGACGGACAAACATACATCGAATCGGTTCTAATGAGGTTTTGTTTTACACAAAACCTTGAAAAAAGGGACCTTAGCAGAGCTTTTAAAGCCACACTGCTCTTTATCTGGATTATACGTAGTCAACGTGGGGAAGAGAATGCATGCATGCATTTCAAATGTAGCTTCTCGAACTTTAGACAACAACACTTTGCCAGCCTTTCTTCCACGAAGAGGTTGCGCACACCCTCCCCCAAGAGGACGTTCCTAAACATGTAAAGCCCAGCGAAGATAGTAGGCAGATGGTCGTTAGACGGGCAATTTTAAGGGTACAATGGGTCTGATAACGAGTGCTTTTAACTGCGGCTGGCCCAATCTCTCAGCCTAACCCAACCCCTAATCCATCGGCCAATCTCGAAAAATCCTTTCCATTTCGCTGCATTCAATCTAAATAGATAGCCATTTCACTTTAGAAGAGGTTAGAAGCTGAGATTTTTCCCAATACTACCAAAAGCACTTTCACAGCTGTTAATGGTGTCCGTAGTTATTGTAATTAAAAAGAAAGACTCATCGAAAAAAGCTCCAAATGACGCTTTCCTCGGAATCCTTCTCCTTTTTCGTCCATAATGTCAAACTCGTGGATAAATAATCACAGCAAGGATCTTGATAAAAATTGTATCATCAATCAAGCCATTTGCCAGCACAACGTATCGCTCAACTTACATAAGCATCAGGCTCTCCTATTCATTATTCAAAAATTACATTTTTATTCTCGGCAACCCAAAAAGGATGCAAAGTTGGATATCATAAAGACAAATGACGTAAATTTTCAAATGAATACGAGATCATTAAATTTCATATGCCTCAAGAACACAACGAGTCCTGAAAGGGAAATTTTACGTCCATGTGCTTATGTCTTTCGCAGCATTCTCCCAGCGTAGCTCACTCTCAACTCTCATTGTTTCCGCCATCCTTTATCAAACTCGTTGTATGTTCTTTGTTGTCTTACTACCTGTTTTGCTTCACCGTATGCCATGTTATGGTTAATAAATAATTCGTAAAGCCATTTCTGTTTCCACAACATGTTTCCGGCAAAAGAAATGTTTTTTTTTGTGTTTGACAAAGGAGAAAGCCAATTTAAAAGTATACATCCCACTCACTCATAGCTTCAACCCCTACCCCTAGCCGTTCGCCACTATCCACTGCTCCTCGTCCGGGCTCTATCCTTCTATATTATGGCAATAAAGCTTTCGGATAAAATTTATAAATAAAGAACAAACCGTGGAGTACTGAAAATTGAATGTCCCTTTTCATAGTAGCCTCACTGAGATGGATCTGTTATCCTTCCCGGGCCCGCACTAGATGCGAAATGTGGGACCGGTACCTATGTAGTACCCCAGGAAGAAACCCTGGTCTCGTTGTACTTCTGGAGATACTTTCTTTTTTCACGAATGAAACGGAAGAGAAATCTCATTACAATTTTTACGACTATTGAAAAAATCTTGAAAGAAACAAGTCAAGATTGCGATGTTAACACAGAGATGGAAGGATCGGGAATTCTTAAAAATAATTTGTACAGCAATTTCTCTAGGAAATATTTATGTAAATCGGTTTGTTTTGGCCGTTTCGTCCTTTGTGTCTCTGTACCTTTATATGAATTTCAAAGTAAATTTTGCAGCTCCGCGAACTTTCGATGGCTTTGTTGTAGTTTATTACCAGGGCCCGAAGGCAGTGACCTAGTTTTAATAAAGAAATTGCTTTCAGCAAGACCAATTGCCCCTAGACAAAGACTCATTAGTGACGCACATATTTTCGTTGAAATCGAAAGATTTTCTTGTGACTTATTCAGTATCTGAATATTTCATGTCAGGTCCACAGACCGTTCGTGCTGGAATGCTGCTGGTCCAGCAGAAAGTAAAATATTCTGAATATTGTCATTCGTTTGATAGACCACTAAACGCCCTCGATGCGGTGGGTGATGTAAACATTGTGATGTAATTTTCTCACTAGGGGATGGAGATAACTAAATAGAACGCTTGCCTAAGATTCTCGAGAAATGGCGCCATTAAAAACAAACCAAGCTAATTGAAATTCCGACATCGCCTGCAGTGAGCGGCAAATCTCTTGAAGCTCCAATGAGTCCATAGATCCGTTGGAGGAGTAGGGCAGCCACTCCAAGATACTGACCTTTTAATCGTAAAGTGACTTCTTGTGGAAGTGACGAGGGCCTTTCCAAACATCATTATTATTCCGCCCATGATGAGTAGGGAGGACACAAAGTGACGCTGACAACGCTCTACTGAATTTTATTGTTATCTCCGACATGACAAAGGCCTAATAAAGTCAGAATGTTAAAACTGTTCCCTTTTCCTGTGTCAGGTGAAAAACAATAGGGTGTGAAAGCCATTTACACCTGGAATTCCTGAAAATGATACGAACAAACGCTCACTGGTCAAAGATGACAAAATACCTCGCTGGGATTTGCGAAAATTGAACCCTGGCTAACTGACACTGCCACTCAAATCCCCGCAAATGGTTTGGTCCTGCCGTGTACAAACACGTATAATGGGGGTAGGAGTGGATATGTCCATCGGATGGTTCGATGGTCACATATTTACCCGACTCCAATTTGTGAAAGGATTTGAGTAAATTAGCTGATATTGAGGCGCTATCACCCAAGCTATCCGTGCGGTGCCTGTAGTGCAGTCGTGGCATTATTTCCGCTATCGATGCTTCAATCGGATGATTTACCCTAAGCGATGTATGGTTTCTTTCCCTGATTCAGGAGCTGTGATATATTGTTCGGCTACAACGTTACAAACGTATTGAACTTGATGAGTTGGTAAAGAATAGCCAGAAGTGAGGATAAACTCGAGGATAAGTGTGATTGTAGATTGTGCCCTCAGACTCGCTATGGAAAATTGAAGTATTCATGCCATTTTGCCCGCAATTTCGGGGGAAACTTACCTGAAAGTGTAATCTGCTAGGTTACTTTGGGGTCACAGCACTCCTGAAAAATAAGAAAAAGCCAATTTAAAATAATGTAAGGACTAAAAGGAAGGTATTCATGCAACTCCATAAAGCTGGCATGCTTAACTTGTAATTAGCTGATAAGGGTTGCTATAATTTAATATCCAATACTTTGTCACAATTTTGCAACTCTTAATCGTAACACTTCTCAAGCAGTACAAAGTCCTTTGTCGCAAGGAGAAATCCGTGAGATACAAGCACGCTCGTTACTACACGCAGCTACATAATTGACAGCCGACAAGGATTTGTGCATGCCAGGTTCTCCATAAGGTGCTTACGAATTATTTATAACGACTGGTCGTAGTGAAGCCACGGCAGCTAAAAAAGTTCCAAGCGACTCTTTACCTGCCACTTTTTCCAGTCCCCTCTCAATCCAGGGAGGAAGCGAAGCGTAAGGACTTAGGATACTGGATCAGGCGTTTGTAATATGAAAACGGCTTAAGCCCATGTTTTTTCTAAAGTACAGTGGATAAAAGCGAATGCGAGCACAAAGGTATATCGCGTAGGAAGTCCAAAGTACTTGTGTAGGTCTGTTGAATCGGCAACGCGTGAGGGATTCAATTTTTCCCTTGTCTCGCTTTACTTTTGTGACTTCCACCGAATCCAATACTTTCTCCTGCTCGTTACGCTGGTAACGTCTGGCAATGGGAGTTGCGTTAAACCTTTTATTCAAAGGTGTTCAAGTGAAAGTTTTTGAAAAAAGGACTTCGCCCAATAACGAGACAAGAGATCTCTCCAATGTAGTATAAACTGTGAGAAATGAGACTCACGGGGAACGCGAAGGTAAAGATTTAATTTTTCCACAATGAGTTTCTCTTGTTGTATTATAACGCCACTGTGTTTTGCGACAATAAGTGGTGTTGGAGGGTTGCGGAAAAAGTTTTTAAGTGGATATAGGGCTTAGCTCCATTTTCTCTATTATTCAACGTCTCACGAGAGAAGCAAGCCTTGATGTTGGGACTGGCTTTCGTCCAATGCAAATAATCCAAGTGAAATCCTTAATAGAACTAGACTATTCAGACGTTGCTGCATATTTCATAGGAGAATTTTTTTTTATTGGCTGGTGTCCCTACTTGAGGAGTTTAGTTCATTATTTTTATGCTGACTCTTCTCGAGTTTGTTTGGAGAACTGTATTTTTAGTTATAATGGATATCAGTCAAGGTAACAATTCGTTGTCTATTTTTCCCCGAAATCATTGGTTAGAAGAGTTTTCTTAGAAGTTCTGGGTGGGATTGCTAATAGGGAAAAGAGGAGTAAATTTGTAAGGGTTAAGGAGTAGTACAGGCTTCAGACGGTTTGCAGAACAACTAAAGGGTAATATGTCCCGAGAGAGAATACACACTTGACACTGTAATCCTCAATAAAAGCCTAGATAATGTTCACTGTTTCAACATTTGCAGTGTGCTACCAAATCTTACTCTCAACTGCGCCCAGACTATTCATAGATAATGCAAAGAGACAGACGAGAGAGGATGAATGGCGAGTTCTCTATGGCGTAAAACAGCACCAATTGGTCATCGATCGTGGGAACTCTACAACAAATTGGCAACCTGCTCACAGTATGATATTGTCTCGCAACCAGAAAATAAACCTCGGATCAGAAATACAACGACAAATGCGAAAAAGGGACTACGAGTTTGGAACCTGACGCGTCTACTCTCTGCTCAAAAATTTTGGTGATGCAAAAAACGAAATTATTATGTAATGTGGAATTTGACCCTCAGACACGGACTATTTTTAAAACCGGAAAACGTCTGGCATGCGAGAATGCGACATAGTTTTTTGTTTTTTCATCAGAATTTCGCTCAAAAAGTGGCGAAGTTTGGTCTGATCAATGGAAGAATTGGCACGTTTCGAGCAAAAACTTAATTGTTCTACGTTTGACTGATCAACGTATATGCCCGAATGCGAAACAAGCACGACTTGGCAAAAGACGGATTCTGTAGTCGTCTTGGGCCCGTATTTGATTCTCTACCTACACACGATGTGAGGATAGCACTGACAGGCTTCACAACAAAGATTGGAAAAGGGTGGTCTACTGCGAAACTACTGCGAGTCATATTCGTCACAATATAACTAAGGGAAGTAAGCTTATAGAACTCTCTCGCAGTAGAAATATAGCAACCTGATTGACCTGTTACCCTCATCGCAGAATCCTCCAGAGAACATTGGCCTCACTAGCTAGGACATTGTCGACAAGGGGTCTTCATCAAACTTTATCAGAGGACCAAGCTTCAAGGAAATTTCTGGCCGGTCCACCTGCATGGCCGAACTTAAATGATATTCACAGTTTAACGGCAGAGCACTATGCTACACTTGGCAGGTCAACTGGCGGAGTAGCCTTGATAGCTATTAAGCCCTCTTTTTGTGCCGAAACCACCTTTTCTGCTCCTATTGCATCTACTGTTCTTCCACCGTACAAACCATTCCGTCAAACATATGCCTGTTTTTAAGGTTTTATGGAAAATATAATAGAACTTTATTAAAAACGGTTTACGGTCCTTCTGTCTTCTTTTACGTGTGAGACTTTTATTCACTAAAACCACCTCCTTCTCTTTCGCTTACCGCACGGAACTACCCTTTGGGTATTACATCGCGGGGCAGGATCAGCTACAAATTGTGGTTCCTGTCGTTATTTGCTACTTTCTACCGATGCTCCTCCAGCTGAGCAGGTTGTGGATCGCCTTCATTAATTTTCCCACCGCCATCCAGGCTATTTCGGAACACGACATTCTCTGGTGACAACGGAGCGCCGACGTCAATTTTCGCCTCAGATCAGTATGCGAGGAACCTCGGACAATTAGAAACAACATACTCCGTCATCACGTCCGAAGCGATAAATGTATGCCCGGTATCTACCGTGTCACTTAGAAATTGAATTAGATCGTAGCTAACTTCACCGCGCCTTTGTTTGATCCATTTTTAAAATATCTGGAATAATGCTGTGGGTCCAGCGTCCTGTAGGTGAATCGTTCCATCGTTGATGGCACTCCAAAATAGTTTCACTTTGTGTTAATTGCCGATGGTGCTTACAAGACTTGCCGATTGCATATGCCTGCCTTTCTACCTGTCACACGCATTTTTCTCAGAAACGTTTGCACCGATTGACACGGGGTGGTGGGAAGGTGGGAACTGTGAACCGCCACATACTCGTATGTGGTGAATTACATTGCTGCAGGTTAAACTTAAGGGGGGTTCCCATACACGTAAAAGATAGGCACAAATTTTTTCTCTTTCCGAATATGGTCATGTGGGGTATTAAATGGAAGACCTTAGTATTTTCAGGCGAAGATATTAGTTTTGACATTGCAAAGGGGGGCCCGAAAAGGTGCAATTACTTCAAAGAGCCGTTCTCGAAAAATTTGAAAGGTTAATAATAAAATAATAGTTAATATAATCTGCGACCCCCTTTAAGTTCATCTTAGATACGTGCAGTTTTGCATTAGGATAGACGTTAATGGGAAGCATCATACTGGAGAGTTTGGTGGACATCCTACTATTAGTAACAAAGGAATAGTAGGTCAATATGGTTATTTTGGCGTCAAATAAAATGTCAATATTACAACGAATTGAACATCGGGTATACTCACTATATATACATTACGAGCGTGATGTAAGTGTTAAATATTCTTATATAAAAAACAACAAAGCCTTTCATAATTGCCAAATATTCCTAAACAAATAAAACAACAAAACCTTTCATAATTGAAGATCCGAGCTTCTGGAGTTCAACTTGTACATATTCTGTGCATATCTTCTCTTCCTCAGCCCGTCTTTTCTCTACGAAGACCCCTTCGATATATTATCAGAAGTCCTAACAGTTTTTTCTCTCTCTTTAACTTTCCTTCTCAATAATTCCTCTCTCCCTTCAAATTAACCTTGCCAGAAATTACTTAAATCGCGTTCTTCATATTGTCCTCTCTAACCTGCTTGTGCGTTGCTTTTCCCAATTTCAATACCCTCAGCACCTTCTACACCATTCTATCAGTCTTTCGTCTTTGTTGCGCGCCCTCCTCCCCTGCGGTCTTCCAGTGTCTAGATCGCGTCTGCGATCTAGACGTGTCAAGTCCACAGAAAACTGCGTCAAAAACTTTCCGCAAAGAAAAGGTTCTTGCTTTCCGGAAACCGTGCTGGCTTCTTTTTTTTCAAAAATCTGCATTCCTCCTCTTTCATATGTTACTTACGTCTAAAAATGAATATCTGGCCAGTGTTGAAGCCTTAGTGGATCGCGGAAACCTCAAACCAATCTGCCTTCACATCTGCAATCCCGTTCCGCTATCTCAACCTTTCATTAGATTCTTGCGGCTCCTCTGCGGCTCCTCTGCGGCTCCTCTGCGCCTACTATGCCATACTATGTGATTTACTCCGCTGATACTGTTGCTTAGTTCTCCTCCCTCCTGAAAATTTCCAATCGCAGCAACCATTACCGTTACATTACCGTGTTGCTGGGGGCTATGGCACGGTGGATCTATGATCAAGTGAAGACTCATCTCCGCGCTATTCTTAACCAATTAAGAAAGCGAGAAGTACAGAAGTCGGACAAAAGAGCCAAGCTCAAAATCGCCCTGTTTCTAAGATCCGGAAGGGAAGGTCCAACAAAGTTACATCCGAGGTTAACATATTAGACGTCAGAAATAAATCACGCGTCAGTCGCGTATGATCTAAATGATATCTGTGCAACTTGAAGAAAAGCCTAAAGGACGCGCTCAGGAAGGCTAAAGATCTACTATAAGCCGTCTACGGCGGAATGGAAGAAGAAAAGAATAATAGCAATTTACCCACAATAGGGGAGTGCTCCCTAGAAACCCAAAACCGAACACATAAAAAGGAAACCCAGGCAGGTCAAGGGCGAGGTAGGTGCCGCGATCTCCCATGCAAGCTATTTTACCTAGATGATTTTACGAGTAAGTGTTCACTCGTGGGAGGTGGAAAGTCACCAAGAACCATGGGTAACCGATGGAGTATAAAAATTGTGTTCAACAGCAAAGTATGTATGATGCGGATGAGGTGCGTCCTGAAAAGCAGGGCGACCAGGACTTTAGTTTCAAAATTCCAGACTGGAAGGGAACAGAACTGTCGCCATGTACTGGTTCTTCCCATGATGTCGATATCGTCAGCGTAGATCAGTAGTTGGGTGGACTTAAAGAGGATCGTACCTCTTGCATTTACTTCAGCATCACGGATCACTTTCTCAAGAGCCAGGTTAAATAGGACGCATTATAGGGCATCCCCTTGTCGTAGACCGTTGTTGATGTCGAATGGTGTTGAGAGTGCTCCTGTTGCTTTTATCTGGCCACGCACATTGGTCAGGGTCGGTCTAGGCAGTCTTATCAATTTCTTCGGGATACCGAATTCTCTCATGGTCGTGTTTAGTTTTACCCTGTAGTGGATGAGATCCTTAAAGTACCAACCTGGATGGTTGATGAATCGTTGAAGGGCAAGCACAGGCAATAGTGGCAACAGTCAAGCTGCACTGAGGGCGTTGAAAATCGTTCACTAATGTAGAAACCGTCTGAACACTATTTCTAGATTCAATACGGTGGAACTACTTTGGATACCCCGCATCCTTCGGGAGCCAGATAGCCAACATCCGACATGTTCTGTCCTGCGCAGCTCAGTGTTCACAATAGTGAACTTGGGCCGATTGCCAGAACTCAAAGTCGGAATTACCTGCTGGAGCCACTTTAAGGGAACCTCATCAGTGCACTGCAAATGGAGGAGCCCATTCATTATTAAATTTTGGCTTCATTCAGGCTTCAGCATTTTTTTCCTACAAGCATTGCCGGTAAATTGACCTTCTGACATTTTACCATCCTTGGAGGGAACTCCCACGTAGCGGTCAGAAATGAGACTGCAGCTTATGCATACGTCCTCTTTCATCCCGCCTTCGTGTCCGTATTCCTATGGGAGGGATTAGCTTCATTGAGATCTCTTTCGCTGATTTAATGACCTCCCGGCACCCTGACCCTGATTCACCACCACAGATGTGTTGGGCTTACGCTTCTTGCGCGGAATACCGCTGACAGAATAGTCTGGTGCAACCAGGATGCATCTCATTGGGGTTGCCAGTTTGTCCCCAACTTTCGCCGAAGATTCCGCTTTCTTGCATCTGAATTCTCTGGACATTACCGCATCTAGTGGTGCAGGTACGTCCATATCATCATTCCCAAGAACCGTCAACTTCTTCCGCAGCGTCTTCTTCTGTCGGCAGTTTGAAACTTTCACAGGTTCACGGTGTCCGAACCGCTTGGCTCCATTGCTACATACCGAAAACAATAGCGTTAAAACAGTAGCATCTGCTAAGGGTGAAGGAGAAGGTTCCAATTGGCGGGATTTATGATAGTACGGTCTTGTTTCATTCATGATATAGTTTACCCAATATTTAAGGTCGTGGGTGTAATGACTGCAGTCAAATATAGTAATTTATTACCTGGGTCTATGCTACCTTATTCTCACTACAAATTGGGCAACGATTGGTTTTCTATAAACGGCAATAACCAGAAGCTTTCGGCTAGCGAAGAGTTGACTTAGCAATACCAACCATGTAAAAGTCTTGCAACAGCCTGCATCAACCCCTGACCTGAATTACATGGAACATCTCTGGGAAATCACTGACAAAAAGATTACGGAATGCAATTTTGCAAAAACAACTGACCTATACAACGCCGTTCTTGAGCAAAAACATCTTTAAAAATTTTTAGTACGTTTTTTTCGGCACTGCATTTGAAGGGCAGGAAAGGGATTGATGATGATGTAGTATAAATGGCAAGAGTTCCACTCTTTTCATAATTTACTAATGCAGGCAGGTTTCGCAGATATGGGTCCATAATTCATTAAATTTAAAAGTTTCTTGATCCAGCAATGAAGCCTCAAAATGCACCAAAGGCAAACGTTAATATAACGTTCCGGTATCCTTTTCTTAGCCGAGAACCTCCCCATCCCTATGTTTTGTATAAATTGAAATTAGGTATCGTCTCAATTGATATTCAAGAATTGAGACCATTATACAAGGAATTGAAAGACTTTTCCAGTTGATCGAATTAGTTTCCAAAACGTGGCTCACCCCATCCTTCCCCAGAGGAAGTATTTTTCTGACCCTAGTTTCCCTGAGCAAACATATCAAGCGATAAGAATATTAAACTTGTGCGAAACCGAAATCATTTTTCTAGGCCGTATCGATTACTTTTCCTTTCCCTATCCATTTTAGATACAAGAAAAATGGATAAAAGAGAGGAAATTTAAACACATTTTCGCCAGTTTAATTTCTCTTTTTCAAAACGGGTGAGATGCTTTCAACTAGACCAGAAATTTGACGAGCTTTTTCAACCGGAAACGAACTCCGTATCTTTTCCCATATTCAAATTTGATAAATGAATGCATGAATCTTAGATGACATGCTTTTGATTTACGACCCAAAACTCTATTCTTGTTTTCGTTCTCAAAGTGCGATTACAAGGCAAAAGGATGAACCGTAGGTAAGGTATGCTGGCAAAATGGTCTAACGGATTGAATTTCTGCACAAAGTTCGTTTTTTTCCTTCCCTTTGAAATACGTAGTGTGTGAACTGAGCACTTTAAGTACATACACATATTTAAGTAGGTTCTTCATGGACCCAGCATCCAAAGATGGACTGCGTGCATTTCACCGGTATCAGCGTTGCACTGATTGATGTACCTGCGAAACTGTGAAGGTTTCCACATTATACGGTTTCCCAAGCGTTGAAATGTGGCTGAAACAAAGCGGAAGTTTAGGTGGAAATGTGCTGGTAGTTCGCTCACATACTGAGTGAAAAACGTTACAGGTTGATGGTTGGATGGCTCCCAACTTACTTCCGTTCTTGCAGTTCCCTATCTGTTGATGGAACGCTCTTCATCCTTCAACTGATAAGACGGATGAAAAATGCTTGCTTACTTATTTGTACCAGGAGTAGCGAGGATTTGTTCAATGTCATATAGGATTGAAAGATACTAGATACGTGGATGTGAACATAAATAAAAGTATTTCCATGAAATTTATTACCTTTTACATCTTCCTTTTCAAAAATTTTGACAGAATCCCACTTCTTCCCCTCAGGCCATACGAGGGAAGATACTTTTATCTGAACCCGATGCTGAATCATTACAGGCTGGGAAGGTGACGGTAGTTGCGAGAAGTAACTTCGTCTTCCTTTCAGAAAACATCCTCTTTCGCTATAAATTTCGCTTGAAATGCTCTAATTACGTCAATACCCTATCTCAAGGCATACCTACAAGTTCATGCAAAAATATCTAGATACGTCTGCACGTATGCAGCACGTCCCTGTGGAAAAGTTTCCTTGCACTTGAATCTTTTTCCAACTTTCAACTCGATCTGATAATATAACAGCTAGATAAATATCCGTATCTGTGCATGTACTTCTGGAAGGGCAGTCGTACGAGGGCTATGAAAAATTTTCGAAAAGAAAACTTTTTTCGATTCGGTTGCCTCATGCGCTTCGCTGTCGAATGGAATGACAAAAAGCAAACAATTTTTTCTCCATTGACTTCTTTCCCACTCGTCCTGCAGATAGTATGTCTATCGACTAATGAAATATTTTCACCGTTTTCCGGTCTGAAAATTGCGAAAGGAGCACGGAGATGGGGAAATATATTTTCTTTTCGTTTTGTGAAGTTGGAGGAAAAACGTTTCTGGAATGCTTTTGACGAACGCGGAGTTTATCTAGTTTTATTGATCATTGAGTATTAAAATTACTCTTGAAAGGGAAGTGCGATTCTAGACTGATTTCTTATATTCCACCAATTCGGAGATAAGTTTAAGATTTAATTTAGTGTAAATAGAAGTCGTTGGGGTTCTGCAGATAGTCTATAAAACCAATGGGAAAAAATATGAGTGGGTATTGTTCCTTCCTTCAGTAAGGACATGTCCATGTCCATAGTCGTTGATGTAGCAATTCATGGAGACAATTGTATAGTATTGCAATGGTTTTCCAATTCCTATGTTAATGGACCCTGGAATTTTCTGATTAATCTCTGAGCGAACGTTTATGGGATTATTAGTTGGGCGGCAATGACAAAAATTATGTAAATTATTGGAAAGTTTGCGAAAAGACGCCATTTAAAATGGATAAATTTGAAAATGGGAAGCAGATTAACGAATGAAAGTGCTGAAAGTTTGGATAGACCATTCTGAATGGAGACGTTCAAGGACAGTCGCTTGAGCTTGGAAGCACTAAGAAATCCCAAAAAGGTTGGACTTCGGGTTGGAGGAAAATTCTCAGACCCCGAGCTTCCAATTATTTAGCAAGATGGGGACGGCTCGTCTAGATCGGATTCCCTACTTTTCTTGGTTATATTATACAAAGCGTTGGTCCGGTTGGAGTCGAGAGGTTTCCGCAAAGAAAAAGCCAACATAATCTTCAAAAGTATGGAGGAGCATATTCGTTTTACGATTTTAACTTCCCACAACCATAGAAATAATTAGACGCTGAAACGTTTTGGGAAACCTGTAAAGAAATGCCAGTTTATCTAAAAATGGCCATGGTGTTAGAAAAGTACACGAAAGCAAAAAACGCGAAAGGCTATTTTGTGTGAGATGTAGAGGTAAAAAGACTCAATTGGGCCAATAACTATTTACCTGCGCAAATTAGCGGGCTAGAGATTGGTTTCAGACTACGATATAGCTTGAGCCAACCGTCGTACGTAGGTAGTCAAAACAAATAAGTTGGTAGTCCGAAGACCGAATGCAGACATTTTGTATGCTAACGATACAAAGAAACTGCCAGCAAACCTGAAAAAGGGCCGGTTCCCTGTGTCATGAATCAAAGACGATAGCTTCAAGGACTGGAAGACAGACAACGGAAAAGTTACCAGGCTAAATTCTAGACAAAAGATCGACGGATTATCAATATAGTAAGGCTGTAACGGCAGAAACAAACTGGCTATGTAGATCTGAGGGCACAGTGTTGATCCCGGAACTTTGACGAATAAATATAAGAATAGTCAAGTTGAAGAAGGTAGTAAAGATAAAACGAATTGGAGAACTTCTTCAACCACTCCGAGGGAACAAACTTTTGGATATCATGGACCTTATGAAACTAAAAATAGCAGTAAGGAAGTATCTGAGCACCATAGCCCACTTTAATAGTTGACAACAGGAACGTTGAACTGATCTTCGTTACAAGGCTGTAAAAAAGCTAATTGATATTGCCTCCACTACCTCTCGTAACGTTTTGAGTGTGCAACAACTGCTGACACATTTGTAAGGAGAATAAAGACGACTGGAAATTCGCGAGCTTGAACGTGGCATAGAGTGAACAGGTCAACCAATTTGTTTGAAATGTATAAACTAACTGCCATTGTTTTGCAGTAGAGGATTCCACTCGAGAGGCTACCTCTAGGTAAAATCTATAGTAAAATTTTTCTTTCCTAAAACATTAGAAAAACCGGTTATGAGGGAGATGAGGGAAAGACCGCTAATATCGCCCTTGCATAACATAAAAGATGTTTACACATTGAAAGGGAGCACTCAATCAGCTGGTATCGAAGATCTAGTTCGAAAGTGAGGGCCATCGTAGTCCTAATTAATGAAGCTTGCTCCTTCGGTAAAAACCTTTAGATTAATGGTGTCAGCCACGAGGAAGCACGGTTCGGGAGGCCCTATGTGTGGACTTCTCCAATCGTTGCCGAAAGACAGATTAACTCAAGCAAATGTAGTGAACCTCTGCACTCTCCATTTCTCTTTCCCATGCTGTCCAATATATAGTGGCGCAATAGGATTCGCGACATTCGAAATTTATTTTGAATGTTGCGAATGCGAGCGGTTAGATGACGCCACCGGCGCTCTCCACGCGTTTTAGAACTCGCCACAGGAGTGGGGACCCAGCGGTGAGAAAATGCCGTTGGTTGAAGGCAGAGGGACCGCATGGAGAATAATCGGTCTCTTTTGCCTCCAGCCGTGACCGATTCAGTTCTTCTTTCTTTTGTTGTACACTCAGTTGGTTCTTTGTTAGAGATCTACATTCATTATTGGCGCGGGCATGATAATTGGTTGTGGTTGTGATTGCAGTGGCATTGAAGTTACTGCGACTCTTTGGATGTGCAGGGAATTGACTCCGATTGATGCTGAAGGCTTCGAATTGTGGTTTGGGTTGCGGTTCAGCTCGTGATACACTAGGAACAGATACTGATCTTCGTACGGGTGGAATAGATGCTTGTATTTGGAGTCCGTTTCGAGGATCCCCATTGGTAGTGAAGGTAACGCCTGAATGGTAACACCACAACTGGTCGAGGCGATACTAAGATCATAGAGTGTTTCAGAATTCAGAATTCAGAATTTCAGCTTACAATGAGATTGTGTTTCCGTTAGTGCTGTGCAAATGATTAGCCTACAGCTGCAGGAGAAAAAGGATAAAAACAAACATCCATGACGAGCGGAATTTAAAGCGCAGGTGAACCATCGCACCCGCCTTTGTTGGCGAATACCATATCCACCTCCAAAAGTCGTTAAGAAAGTTCTCTCATTTTGTGTTCATGAATAGACTGCTCCATTTCACGTCTACATGTCGAAATTAACAGCAATTATTTTAGAGGACTATTATTTTTAGCACCAAACTGCCTTTGGCCCCCCTGGTGATAAATTCTGTACGTATCAACCACCTTCCCCTGTAATGAGGTGAGTAATGTGGTAGTTAATCTCTCCGCATCTCTGCTTCAGGCATTCCTTAATATTAACAGCTTCTACCGACCACCACGAGAGTGCGATGCTAGCAATCATCCTATTCCGGACTTGCTGCATTCCTGTATGTTAGGGACTCATCCATACTCCTTCCGTGGTACAATGGATTCATTTCTAGCGCAAGTATGGCGATTGGAAATATTCCGGGTATGGCGAACCTCAAGTCATCTGATATGTTTGTATCAGCTGGGAGAGAACCAAAGCCTCTGCGCACTTAAACCCTAGTGGTCTATTGTACATAATCTAATATGTAGACCTCGATATTCTCAGTGTAGTTCTGTAACGACCACTACCAAGTCCAGAATCTACTTTGACATAATCTAATAATAGCTATCTCCCCCTTTTTGCAAAGAGTAGTCCACATACACTCCCTATTCACTCTGTTGGAAGCTTGCTCGAAATGAAGATACGAGAGGCGGAGATCTGAACTCCGCACGCTGTTCCAAAATTATCCAAAGGGTGTTGACGTAGACAGCCCAGGAGAATCTAAAACGAAAGCCAATCTGCCCCCTGCTGATCAATCTTTCGAGATGTCCTTTAATGCCTTCCAGAAGAACTCTAGTTATCATTTCTTCAACGGCAGAATACCGGTCGAATTCTCGCATTCAAGGCAGGTGCATGCAGGTGGACTTTATAATGATTCCCTTCTTCCATTCTGCAGGACAGACCTCAGATTCATAAGACTTGTGGATATGTGAATGTAGTAACTGTGCAAAGACTATATCGTTTGCATCCACATCTACGCAGGGTGACCATCGAGCCTTGTTTCGTTTGGGCAAATTGATGGCTGATATGATTTGAGATGATTTTCGTCTGCAGAAGCAGTTAGCATCGCTAAAGTAACTAGCGATTACATTTTCTTGTGGATGATGCGTGGAATGAAAGTTCCTTACAGCGTAACTCTCGAAACAGTTATGACCCTTTTCAGTGATGGAATAGACGGTGGAGAAATCTTTACTATTCATAGCAATTTCTGTCTCCCTAACTAGCGCAATAATATATTTTCTTTTATGCATTATTGCCTCCACATTCGTGTGCCTAAGAACCTGGCTTTATCATCAGTCCAACTTTACTCTGCCTCTTTTCAAATCCAGAGCCATTGCGCCAAGGTCCATGATCAAAAGAAAAAATGTCAACATCCATTGAACGCCTCTACGCCCTCCAGACAGGCAGCTACAGAACACCGATGACAATATGCAATCCTGACAGACTCCGCTTTCGACCTCCATTTCCTCTGAGATTTTACCTCGCTGCAGTGCACATCATTTTGCGGCATCACATTCCGCTCTGATAATTGCTATTACTTTCTCTGGAATTCCCCTCCTACGTAGAACGCTTTGCAAACACTCCCCCACAAATTTAGAAATATAAGCCTCATTAACGTTCACGCCCCTACAGAGGAGACTGCAGTCAGAGAAGGATACCTTCTAAAAGGCAGTAGAACGAAGCCTCGAAGCATGTCCCAGATGGGATATCAAAATCATACTTGGGGATTTTAACAGCCAAGTTGGGATGGAGACCGTATTCAGACGATAAGTTGGTTCCATATATTACACTAAAATATGAATAATAATGGACTGCGGATTATCCAGTTAATAGTGTCGCACGGAATGTTTGTTGGAAGTACCTGGTTTGCGCGGAAAGCGGTCCACAAATAAACTTGAGACTCTCCAGATGGGATCACTATCAAATAAGTTGACCACGTGTTGATCGAACACCGCCACCTCTCAGCCTTGATGAATGCCAGAACATGTAGGGGGGGCCAATATAGACTAGAATCACTTTCTCGTTGGCATTTTGCTCCGAGCTCGAATAATAACACCACCCAGAATCCCCTCTGACAATCAGGCGAGAGGTAACACTGAAGCCATCCACAACACAACCCTCCGCGATACCTATAAGGGGGAAATGGATGCTGCTTAAACCGTAACCAACAGAGATCCTGGAGATGGACCATCAACAAATGATTTCCAGAATCATGCAGAACGTTATCATAAATACGGCCCCAGTCGCAAAGGGAGTCGAAATGGCTGGTTCGACGGCGAATGTAAGCTAGCAATGGAACATAAGAATGCTGCATACCGAGTAATGTTGCATTCTCAAAGAACGCGGGCACGCGTAGAGACTTACCACGAATTCTTACGAGCAGAAAAGCGACTTCACAACAAATACACAAGAAGTCTGGCAGAATCCGCAGGTCTGTGAACTCAAAAAGTACAGGGAGCAACCGCACCAAGCGCGGAAGTTTTACCAACAAGTCAACAGAATGAAACCTTACACACCTCGATGATAATCCTGCCGAGACAAAGAGGGGAATCTGATTTCCGACAGAATGGTCATATTGGAGCGATGGATTGAGTACTTTCATGGTCTGCTCAACAGCCAGAATATCGGCGAGTTAGAGGTCCCGCCAACTGAAGACAACGGGTAGATACTGCCACTATCAAGTATAGAAGAAACAGTCCGTGCAATTCGTCGGTTTAAAAATCCTAGTTTGCCTGGAGCCGATGGAATTACCGCCAAATTAGTTAAATATGGAGGCGACAAATTACATCAAGCGGTTCATCAACTGATGATCAAAGTGTGGAACAACGAATTAATGTCTGATTACTGGCAACGAGGCATTATCTGTCCAACACATAAAAAAGGGGATATCACTTAGTGCAGCAATTATAGAGGTTTCACGTTGGTGAGTACCAGCTATAAGATATTCTCCACTATTTTGCTAGGTCGGATAACCCCATACGCCCAGAACATCATTGGCCCATAACGAAGAGGCTTCACTCCAGGTAAATCAGCAACAGATCAGATTTTCTCTCTGCGGCAAGCGATACAAAAAGTTTTGAAATATGGACATCAGTTGCACCGTCTTTTCATCGACTTTAAAGCCGCCTAAGATAGCATAGCGAGGGTAAAACTGTACACGGCCATGTAAGAATTCGGCATCCTGACGAAATTATCAAGACTGACTAGGCTGACCCTGATCAGCAACAGAATCACTCTCAAGACCATTCGACATTAAAAACGGTCTAAGGCAAGGGGTTCTCATATTATCCCTCCCCTTTAACCTGGCCCTGGAAAAAGTAATCCGTAATGCTGAGGTAAATGCGAGGGGTACGATCCTCTTTAAGTCCACCCCCCATGGGAAGACCGACCCGAGACGTACAAAGTGCCTTCATCCAGATCCGGAAGGCGGCACATCAATGAAGGCAAGACAAAATATATGGTGGCAACGTCAGCACCAAAAACCAACCAATCAACAACATCAAACCGCACTGATCAAAGATAGAAGACTACAACTTTGAGGCCGTTGACAATTTCTCCTGTCTAGAGTCGCAAATCACAACCGATAACAGCTACAACGATGAAATCAGCGCCCGGTTTTTGGCTGCCAATAAAGTCTATTTCAGCTTACAAAAACTGTTTCGCTCGAAAGTCTCACCATAAGGTCAAAGCTCTTATTGTACAAGGCAATGATCTTGTCAGTCCTAATGTATTCCTCGGAGACTTGGGTTCTCGTGTTCCAAAGAAGAATCCTCCGAAGAATTTTTGGCCCCCTACATAATAATGGACGATTCCGTAGCTTACATAACGACGAAATCTATGAGCGATACCATGACCATCACGCTCAATACGTTGCGATGGGCGGGTCACTTAATCTGTATGGATGAGGATTATAATAATAATGATAATAATCGTTAGGTTAACAATCCAATTAGATCAGGGCCTTGAAGGGTGTAAGAGCAATTCATTTAAGACCGTAACGGTAGACTACAAAATAATAGTACCTTATGGAAGGCAATGTGGTCAGCATTGCGCTCGCGCGAGATTATTAACCTGATTTAACTCAGTTACTCATTCACAGCTGAATCAACTCGTATCCACTGTGAGATTTGAACCGCGACTTCGGTACCCCATCCTTATGCTCTAACCACTCGGCTATCCGGATGAGGATTATTTAGTGTGAAAAATCTATAAGGGTATTACCTAAGGTAGAAAAAGTAGACGAAGCAGACCCTGCTTGAGATGGAACGACGACATAGGCCAGGACACCAGGCAGATTTTAGGGATATCGAATTGATAGACCTCGGCGCAAAACCAGGATGTCTGGAGTTCCTTATTAAGGCAGGCCTAGACCAGTTGTTGTGCCGTTGATGATGGTGACTGCTGTCCAATAACGTCATTATAGCTGGAAAAATCGGCTTATGAACTGAATATCCTTTATTAATCGGTTGATTTGGTTATAGTGGCTGCTGAAAGTTGCATGAATGGATAGTGGGGCAAACGTTTGCATACAGAGATAGGGAATACTTTGTAAAGGACAAAATAGATTTCGGTGAAGACAAGTATTAGGTGTTTTACTTTCAAGCTCCTAGTGCCTTTTCGGCAGAATGTATAAAATGGAAGGTAGGCCGCAGGACCTAACCATTCTGCACATAACAATTTAAGGACTTATGCGCCTTCTCTAATTGAACCACTGAAAATTGATTTTCAAATTTTATTTATTATTAACGAATTCTCCATTTTATTAGGCCACATCTGAACCTTTTGAAAATGATATTGGTACCTCAAAATAAATATCTCTGTGAGAGGAGCAATTTTCAATTAGCATCCTTTCTGTTTAAATCAAAGCATGAGTATGGTATGTGGACCTACTACTACCTGTAATATTCGATCAAAGTTACCTGAGGATACCCTCTCCAATTACACTATATATCCCATGTATCCTGTTTGAGACAGTTCTCTTAAACGATCAGATAATAGGAAACATTTTCAGGACACTATCGATATCACTTCAATGAATAGTAAGCAAACTTTAGTCAACAATTTGACAATGAACATGAAAGGATAATCGATATTCCCATTTGACGTCGGTTATTATACCCGCCATGAATTGGTAATCACTAATGTTCACATACAACTAAACTGACTGAATTCTGACAGTCCCTTTCCAGGATTAATTAGACTTGGCCTCATTATGTTCATCTCCTGTACTCTATGTGTAGTGCACTGTACCTAAGGCCACATGGGGGAGGATTCAAATGCTCCCTTCATATACTGAGTGAACATTATACTGTTAAATCGCATGTTAGTGTCCGGTCCATTTCACTAATTGTTGCGAGTAGTTCAACTACTTAATTACAAATCACTCCCCAGAAATTGCTCGATCTGAGCCATTGAACGCTTGTCGGATGGAATGTGCACGGATGTGTGTATCCCTGCAGCCCTGATGTGCAAGTATAAGGCTAATGTTTGGCTTAAGAAAACGTTGACAGTGAAGTCGACCCCTCCGGCGCAGTAGTAGTCAATAACAGATTAAGACTGTTCCTTCGAGAAGAAGAATGCAGATTGCTTTTACTGAAAGTACACAGGGGTCGATAATGATGAACTGTTTTTTGGGTTCCTTTTCATACAAAAAACTTCAAGATGCGAAATGTGAACTTTGTCTGTGGACTCATTTCTAGCTTCCAAATTTTATTGCCGACTGGCTGCAATGCTGGGTGTGGATTGCGAAATTCGCTGCTTTCTCGCAGATGTGAATCGTTCCTTCTGAATTATTAAACTTCTAATTCGAAAAGGCTCTGAAATTATTTTGAACGTGAGTGTCTTGCCAATCAAAGCACGAGAGGTTGTTTTCCCGCTGCTTTGTTTACCCAGACAATGTTTTCATTCTAGAAGCGAAACTGTCTGGATCAGAAAATGGAATGGAAACTTTGTTTTTTTTTCTGTCGGATTAATCCGAAAACTTTGCTCAAGAGACGATTTGAACGTTAATGCAATCCTCGTTTCAGTTTAAATTATTCCCAGTTTTAATTAAATTATCATCAGACAAAATCAATGAAAATGAAACAGCATTGTGTGCGGCAGCGATCCTGGATGCTCTTAACAAAACCCATCACGAACCGTAAGCTTAAAACTGGTCCTGATCTAATGGAAGGAGGCTATCAAAAATCAAAGGGGAGAAATTTTATTTCCTATTCCGATTACCACCAGTCTCTTGCCCGACTGAGCAGAAAACCAAAGAGCCGTACGTTCATCTTTAATCCTTTTATCGGACCGATACGAGCGCAAATGGACACTGGAAATTGCACATATTGACGACGCCCGCAATTTTAACCTGGATCTCAGGATAATGAGATTATTCCATCTCTGACATTCCTAGCAGGTACCTGCACATTGGGACCGTGTTTAATGCACTTTGTGCGGTGAACTGGGGACATCTGAGTAAAAGCTAGAAGCCTACTCGGTTGGATGCTTTGCGAATGCACTTTGCTAATGCAATCGAGGGAAGAGGTCAATATAGCTCGTTTGAGAGCTCAACTTCGTCCGCAGGACAATTTATTTGCAGGTTTTTTTTTTCTGGTGGCTGAATTGCAAAGTTTTCTGGGCGTTGATGGCTTAAGGATGTTTTCAGAACTTGTTGATTTTATTTTTCCATGAGGATACCCATGTAACAGAACCAATGGCGACTCTGCGGAATATGGGTCACAAACTACCAAATTATACCAAATGAAACTGGAAAACGCAATGATATGTAGAATCGCTGATATCATGGCAAGCAGTCTTTCTTACAGAAGCGAGGTTGAAAGTGAAATAGCAAGGCCTATTTCAGGATTAAAACTGATAGACTTCGCCCATCTATTTTGAAAAATGAATATATTTCCCAGCCCCTCTCAACTCCCACACATCATCTAGCATACACTCCCCATCAAACCCGAAAAATGCATTTCGTAACTTGATTTTAATCGTATCCGATTTTCCTTCTCAAATGAGGCTAGACATGTTCATTAAAACGCCATTCCGCCAAAAAACGCGGCCCGCAGTTAACATTTGGAAGTGAAATTTATGATCATCAGAATCAACTTTCAGACATTTCCAAGCACTTAATTGATATTAGTCATGTGTCAGAGATGTCATTTGGGGTAAATTTTTACTGAACGAACAACGCGACTAGAGGCATCACCACAATGTGATGAGAGAATTATTATCCTGAACTACGGCCCATGGATTCCAGACCCATCGGGGTGAAACAGTTTGGCATTCAAATGAGCGGGAGCTGCTTTGAAATTTGAATCTTCAAAAAGAGAATTAGTGGTTCGCTACCAATTAAACGTCAATTAAATGGACAGAATGAATTTTTGGGGAATAAATCAACTATTTGATGTGGTGTTGTTTGGGTTGTTTTTTCTCTATTTTATAGCCATCTGTTATGCGAGTACATGTTTCGGAAATGCTTACTAAATGTTGGAGAAATAATACAAAAATAAAAAATCTGAGCATGACATGAGAACCTGAAATTTGTGACATAAACTTGTAATATTTCCAAACATCTTCTGAGAAAAAGTTACAATTTGGCAACCCAAATGTTTCTATAATTAAACAAACAACTAAAGGTGAACGTACTTTCAATGGGGATCGTTGTAGTAATTTACGTGCTAGTCAATCAGATTTGTCAAATGACCAGACAGATAAATCTATTGAAATTAAAATCACAATATTTCCTTCAACTTTACTATTTTTTCAATTGGTAGGCGAACTGCAGGAAGTCGCAGTCTTGGTCTCTTTTGACTTCTATGCTCCCTTTCCGAGTATACCGATCAAAGGAGCGACTGCTATGAAGAAGATTGGCTATATCAGCAACAAAGTGGTGAAAAGGTGCTATGCAACAATACATGGCGCTGACAGGAATCTCCACGGAACAGGCAAATATTATAAGTAGCTGAAGGAAGCTCTGATGGGCAAAGTTTTTCCCGGTTCGTCGATGAAATTTTCAGTATCAAATTAGAAAAGACGTAGTTTCGACAAATCAACAGTTTAGAGGAAATACGTGAATAAGATCTGCACCATCATTAGTAAAGACGATTTTGAAAACACCCTCGGTTACCTCAATGTTCAAAATTCACCCTGGAGATCGAAAGGAAAGGACAGCTACCAACTTTTGAGGTGGGAACAAAAAGTTTTAGAGCTCGGGTACTACAAGAAACTGACGGATACGAAATGCCCAACACATCAGGCAATCTCTTTAAATTACATAACCAATTGGATGCTAACCCTTCACATATCTACGGAAGCGAAGCAAAGGAAACAAAACACATTCTGTAAGTCGGCAAACTTAACGGTCGAGCTGTCTAAAGCGTGATTGATAAGAGGACTATTCAACGACAAGTTACTACCAAGCTTCTTCTTCTTGTTCAGCCTTTGTCTCGTTCATCAGCGTCTTCACGAATTCACTTTTCCCGAGGTTACGTTTGGTCTGGGTGGAGCCGAGAGCTCTTAAATCACGACTGAACACACCAAGCCATTATTGATTTACTCGGCTTTCTGAACGTTTTCCACCGACTTAGACTAATCTTAGCTAACAAATTCTCGTCAGTGCAAATTACATGACCCGTAGAAGACATCTTTCTCGCGGTTCGATCATCAAGAGCACCAGCTGTGCATTGTGGCTTCATCAGAGTTACGCTAATATGCGAATCAATTTTATAATGCAGTTCAGTGCACTGATAGCCTTGATCTGTGATACTTAACTCACCCCATTGTCGACAGGATACTGACTGAGAGCCTACCAAGCTTATTGCAGGAAGCTGCAATGGAATTTAGCTAAATCTTGCTTTCACTACAAAAATATCGTGAAAACATGGCTTGAACGTCGTTTTCATGGAGCTAATAACAGTCAACTTAAAAGTCTTCTAGGGTCAATCAAGCACACAGTGAAGAGGTACTCGTTGCACCAAAGTTTACATGGACTAGAAAGTTGAAACATGCCCCAACGAACACCTGAGGGAAGGATAAAGACGCCGAAGGATTTCAGATTAAAGATGGGGAGGAAATCGTTTCAGAAAGTCGGAATCATTCCCGGCGAAACATAAAATTGTTGAAGCACATAAGATTTCAGAAAATTAGACCTGATGAAAGAATATATATATGGTCGTCATTTACCTCTTGGTCGGCATAATGCATCAACCACACTTACATGCCATCTTGCGCGGCTACCTGTAATCAACTCCCCCTACGATTTTTCGAGACACCCGCACCCCTCCTCTATTGTTCTCCGAAATGCCCTTGGGGCAGTGGAGGATTCCACTGGATGGCGCAGCATAGCCCACAAGGCAACTTTCGCCCTACCTAATGCTTGACCATCTTTCGAGCACAGTGCGTACGAGTAGCAGACGTGTGCGCCGCCCAAGTTCTTCGTTTGAGATAGCGTCAAGCCAGCGTACTCAAATGATACGACACATACAGGTGTTGACGAAGGCTTCGAGATTTTCAGTAACAATGGGGTTCACTTCCCATGTACTACTTCCATACATTAACAAAGAGAGAACACTAGCATAGAATAGTTTCGATTTGATCTTAGTGTTGAGACAATTGCATCTACAGATTTTAGACAAAGTAGCAAAAGTGGATCTAGTGCCGTTAATGGGTCGACCAATATCTAGTTCCAACATCGGCTGAAAGCACGCTTCCTATATATACAAATTGATAGACACCTTCGGTTCTCTGCACATTAATGAAGATAGGAAGAGTGCAATGACTCGTCTTTTTAGTCTTTATCTTCAGTGCAACTCTACTAGCCTCTCTTTCCAAATCCAGACCTGTTTGACCAAGGTCTATGACCTGGTAAGAGCAAGCAGATCAGCATAGTCGAGGTGTTTGAGAAAAGATGTTAGCGTTCATTCAATTCCTCCACATTGTCCGGCGAAGGCAGCATGAACAACGTCATCAATAACAAGAAGAAATAATATCGATGACAAGATGCAACCCTGACCAATTCCACTTTCGACCTCGAAATCCTCAGAGATCTGATAATAATTATTAGTTTCTCCGGAATGCGCCTCCTGTGTGGAACACTCTAGATGCACTCCCTGTTAACGTTGTCGCAAGCTTTCTCGAAATCAATGAAGAGTAGATGAAGGGAAAATTCCCGGGTACTGTTTCAAAATGGTCTATAGGGTATTGAGGTGGTCAATGCTGGAGGATCTGGAGTGGAAATTAGCCTGTTTTCTGTCGATCAAATTTTCGAAACGGCATTTCAAAAATTGGATTCACGCAAATAATTGGGAGGATTGTTTTTGGCTTTCAAAGGGTAGTATAGAGCGACGATCTGGATTGGTTGGGAGCACGAAACCTGGGAAACGCCTGCTGAACCCACACCAAAGGCTTTATTACCAAACCCTATCCCTACTTCCACGTAGTGGTTGCTGAGTGTTCTTTCTTATAGTAAAGCCGTAGACGAAGAGTGATAAAAACTAGTCTCCCGCATCCAAAAATGAGAAAAATGCTAACAACCCTACATGAAAACCAAAGGATAACGAGCCGTGAGAGGAGCGAATTTCACAAAATGGAACAGGCAATGAAAACAGACTAACGATTTGCGTATTTTCTCATGAAACATGCGCTCCTTGTACAGAAAATAAGCTGCCCAACAGCTAGCCAATGCCCTGTGCCGTTATATGGTTGATGTAAGCGCATTATAATAGCTGCACTAGCAGGAGCCGGTTTTCTGGAAACGAGTAACTACACCATATATTATGGTGGCCATCCAGTAAACCATATGAACAATGTAGATTTCCTAGTCAGTCAAAAAGAAACCTGACTGAGATTGCTAACTCGGAGAAGGATACTTTACACACGAGGCTGATATATAATCTACCTAGAGCAGGCAGAAGGCATTAAAGAAGGCAAGACGAATTATATGGTAGCAATGTCACTGTCATCACTGTGACATTAAAGGTTACGTGGGCGAAAAAGCAGACGGAAACAGGTGACATGGGGGTTTAGAGTGCGCAATGATGTTGGCGAGCATATAGTCGTGCACTCGTGAACACATGGTTCATCGAGCAATTGTTTCCTCTTCCTACATTTTGTAGTGGTAATATTAAAACGCAAATCGACAATATTTTCATAAGACGCTGAGAATTTACCACCGTAACTGACTGCAAAGCCATTTCTCTATAAAACCATCACGCATCAACATCAGTCGATAATTCCCGTCTTACGAATCAAACCACCGATAAAACATCGATAGTAAGCGACCTAAAGGCCGACCAAAGCAACGATGCTTGATGAGCTGGCTAGAGATTTGGAAACCTTGCGACTGCATCCAGATCAGGCCTTTGGCAGAACAAAATGGCGCGGTTACGGCCCTGATCCAATATGGATTATTGCGCCAACGATTATTATTATTAATAGCCAATAAAAGTGATGTGATAATCTATCGAAAATAGGATCTTTTTCAGTTATAGATCTGAATTTTATTAGCCCGGCATCTTCGCTTAACATGTTTTGGTTAGTCAGTGACGACTTCAACTACAGCGACTATTAGGCAATAATTTTTGCACTATGTAGAGAGCCACAGTACATGAAACTCGCACACGTTTAAAACTAAAGCTGAGGAAGACGGTACCACTAGACCAGCTTAAGAAAGTAAGGATCCGATGCGTCCATACTAAGAAAGTGCGCATTCATCAGCACATACTAATGGAATAATCTACTCGCTAACCTTGGCATCGAACCAAACTAGCGGCTCAGAGGCAACTAAGCTATCCAGCAAGGGAACAAACAATATTTTATCATACTTTCCTCAAAAATGGAGGCGGATTCTATATTATTGGATTGTGTAGGATGTCGTAGATCAGGTACCCCACTCTTTTGTTGGAGATTAATCAAGCACTGATCGACTCCAGTGAACTTAGGATACGACAACAACTTCCACAGCCATCAAGGACGAACTAGTGAAAATGTTCAGTCAAATAGCGACATAAGACGACATTTCGTATAAAGCCGCTAAGTTCCCCATATTCACTAGGATGTTCGAGGTGCTCATTTCCGGGGCCTTTACCCTATTTAGTAATTGGCCGAGATTGATACTACTGCCTAAGATCGATAAAACTACAGGTGGGGGATCCTGCTGTATACCTCCATACATAGTAGATGAAACTCGACAATAAATCGAGACAAAAATTAACTATCCAAGTCAATGTTCTGCGCATCTGTCTACATGCATTGTGTGTCGTATTTCGACACTAACTGGCGGCCTTCTTGTAACCAAGCAACAAGTTACAAACGGTCGAGTGAAGATTAACCACGTCCATTAACCCCATCACATCATTAACCAGATGGAAACCAATGCTTCTAGAGAACGTATCTGTGACCTTGGTTGAAAAGGTTGGTCCATCACAAAACATCTTTCTCGCCCCATCAAGGCTTGACTAAGGAGAAGTGTTGGAGCTTTAATGGTTTACACTGATTGTCGTCGCTGGGCATCTTGAGGATGCCGAGTTATACTTAGGCGAAATAATCAGGTTTGTTTAGAAAAAAAATGCCTGACATTTCCGGAGGAAATGTCTTGAGTGGCTCTCATCGCCAAGAGTCCTAAGAGATATTACGTTCACATTAGAATTGGGAGATATACCATCACCTTCAAGCCATTAAATATTTGGAAGTGTTGATAAATGAAAGGCTCAGTTGTAAACAGCAAGTGTAGTATACTTTCGGCGAGGCATTCACGGTGAGTGTGGCTCTAATAAAGAATGAGCGCTGCGAGCTGAGGCTTAAGAATACATCCAAAGCATCCTACATCCTTTCATGCTTCTGGTAAGAGGCGACCAAACGAAATAGCAATTTATGGGGTAGTAACCTGCAAATTTGGAAACGTTACTGCTACAGAACCGTCAACAACCTCCGATAGAGACTGATATCACGCTGGCGAACTTTGGCTATCAAGTAGCTGGTTTCTGCAATGTGCGCACTCTGCTCGACAACGGTAGCGATGGTGTTCAAAATGCTCGTTTTCTCCAATTTGAGCCGGAATTCTAATGATATAAGCTGGACATTCTGGGCCTAAATGAAGCAAAATGGTGGGACGTGCAAAGAAAAAGAAAAAAAAATAATTTTCAGGATCGGACGGATATTAACAATGAAAGACTGGAAGCTATGGGTGTTTCTACGGCTCTAAAAAGAAAGTTAAGGCCATAACAACAAAATAAAAAGCGAACGCGGTTCGCAAAAAAGTCACAAGCAGGTGTTTCCGATCTTTTTCAACTAGAAGGCAGTAGTTGACTCAAATTTGCTGCCCTGTTTGTCGTAAAGGGCTATGACTATCGAAAACGGACTGTGAGTGGATTCCGGAATAGTTACACGCCCATTCACAACGGAAGCGATGGGCCATAGAATGTTCATTTTCTCCAACTCGAGCGATATAAACTGGATATGCTGGGCTGAAGCGACGTAAGATGGTGGAATTCTGGAGACTACTCTTCTCCCTCTTCTCTGGTAGCAGATGCGAATCCGGTGTTGGACTGATTTTGGAGGAAAAGCGATCTTTTTAGACCTTTGAACCGAGTTTTGACAGAATTCTTGCATGTGGTCGCAAATTTTTGGGTGGTCCTGTGAAGGACGTCAACCATCCAGTTCCCATCGACAAAGAGTAGGCTGGTTTCCAGTTCCATCGTATGTATTAGAATCTGCTATCCCAATATCGCCAACGAATGGGTCGCTCCATGGCCACATGATGCAAAACAATGGAGGAAGAGGGCGGGGTGAATCGTAACCATATATATAAAAAATAATCCCGATGCTTAGGAGAGTCGTGTTTATAGTCTTGTTGTATGCATATTTTACGTATTGAATACCGTCAGTTTTGTAAAGGTATTAAAGTCGGACGCTTCCCCTGATTGTTCAAACTACGATGAGATTAGGGAGAACGCAGTGCAAATATTTTTCCCACTGTCCGACCTCTAAGTGAAGTATTGGTGCGATTGGTGACCCTGTGGTCTCAAAGGAAACAGCTAACAACAAAACATTCAAGTTTTTCTCATATATTGTATGTTCTATTTTGATCGGAAACGCAAACTTCAACGTTAGTGAGGGAATACAGGATCTGTCACACGTAACATAGCTCCAAAGAAAAAAGTCTAATAGTGATGAATTACACGACCTAGACCGACAAGTAAAGCCTTCATTATGAGTAGCTCTCCTCCTCCAAGAAATTTCTCAAGCAATCCGGTCTCTGTTCATGATTGTGATAAGTCTTGCTGAAAATGAATGTATTCACCGTATTTCGAATCAAAATGTCCATTAACATCCTTCGATAACAATCCATTCATAACCGCCATATTATCACAAAATTACGGCTCGATCACTCCGCCAGCCTAAAAGTTTATTTGAAATTACCCCACATTTTGCAGGAGGTGTTGTTTTACTGCCTCATGGATTCACAGATATGGCGATATAAAACCATCTTCAGATTTTCAAGACCATTTATATGATGTTCAGTATAGAGCCTCAAAAAAGCACTTGAACTCTATCATCGTAAACACCTTGAAACAAATCCCACTTGAGTAAACCTAAATTGAAGCAACTCGAGTAGGAACCTTTGCTTTACTTGTTACACGAAGAATTCTACTATCCCGGAACATGTCCCTAACAGAGATTTTCTCTAATCCTATTTCACACATGACCGATTCCGACCATTCAAATTTCATATATCGGAGGCTCTGACTTCCATTCTTCCTCTGTATTTATCTCCCGCAAAGAAAAAATCCTTTCTACACTAAAGATATGAACTTGGCTTAGAAATGAGTGCTTTTATCTTTTTTTCTCTTCTCCCACTGATATAAAACTTTAATCCTATTATATTATTAAAAGATTTTACCGAGTTTTAAATGTGTTTAACAGAATGTCGAAATTTTGGCTCTTGAGTTGGTCTTCAATGTATAAGTTTGCCATTTATAACATTCAAGAGCAGAAGTGGAGCATGTGAAAAGATGAAATCTCATGTCAGATACCAAAGTTTCTGTTTCAGACTTTCATTAAATATAGGAACGGATAAAAGGACGAATGAACGACTGAGATTTGCTAGCTAGGAGCGAGCCCTGAAACCCGAGTCCCTCACACACACTCCGATATAAATCGTATTAAAGGAGGAGTTTCGTTCTATTGAGAAAACTTCATTTAGGACTTAAGGATAAGATCTTTTTGCATTTAACCATCCGGGCACTAATTGCAAATACCATCAGTAGAGCAACGATGAACATGGGGACGAAAATAAAATTTCCTTCAAGGAGGATAAGAGGAGAATGTGTGTTACCGCCGAGAGTAACAGATATATTCAGAAAGGGGAGTTCAAAGTCCTCACTTTGCAAATGAATGGGGTAAGATAATTATCTTTAAATATGTAAAGCACAATACCGAAAAACTACGGAGACATTTAACTTGGTAGAGACGGAGTTGTGGAAGCTACAAAAATCGTCTCGCCTAGAGTTTCGAAAGTTTGGAGTTCAAAGGGAATTGTCATCGCTAAAACTTTTCCGAATTTCAAAAGCAACTTTAAAATTTCTGGAACTGCGAGCGACCCACGCACAGCAATAAAATTTTTATTTCCAATTGGAGCCATATTGGTTAGTATTTAAAAATACAAGCTCAGTGGCAATATTTCTGCGAGCTACGATGGCTAATTTAGATAAAAGTGGCAAAGCAAGGAAAAGAAAACGTGCAGAAAATTACAGGGTTACACTTTGGTGGGAAAATTGTGAGAAGTGATAAAGGACACCACATATAGGTCCAAAAGCAATTACCTGCTGACCATCTCAGGGACATAGATGAAATCCAGAAGTGAAAACAGGAAGTTATTATAACATTCAGAATAAAACTAAAATGTAGAAGACAAAATAGAATTGGGAGAATTGGCCTGAAGGTACATATATTGCGAATATCGCCCAACCAGCCCAATCCAACCCGAACATCTAAAATCAAAACCTGGACGATGAGCTCCCTGATTTAAATACGATTCATGACAATTATTTATGGAAAGCGGTTCGTTTTGGTATCCGAGACGACTCTGGCAAAAGATCGGTTAATAAATAACTCGAACTAGTTCCTCGAATTGTTATGGTCAGCTATGAAGGCATCCTTGAGGGTAAATGTTTGAATTACGATTAGGATGTTCTGGGGTTGAAAAAATAGAAAATCTAGACCACAAAAAGTGACGACAGAAAGAACATTAACAGCAGTGATTCCAGCAATAAATACTTAAGAAGAAATTAGTTACAATTAAGACTATTTTCAAGCGAAGTTTGAAAGGTCAATCCCCTAGAGAGTCAGAAGTACATATATGTATATCTCTGAGCGTACGAATAAATTATTCACACCCAGTGTGATTTGCTCTTTTGTACGATGGAATAAAGCTGGTGGTTAAAGGAAGTGTGGTTAGAGAGCAATCAACATCGCGAACCACTGCGAAAAGCAGCGTGAGTTGCCTCTGCAATCGACGAAACTGTCCGTCTTCCTTATTTTAAGGTTTTGTGTAAAACAAAACCTTATTAAAATCGGTTTACAGTCTATTTGTCTGTCTACGTATCCGCCTGTATGCTTGTTTTTAATAAGGAGGTAGAAATCTTTAGAAAACAGTGGCCTAGACATGCCAGCAGGTAGGATTTTTACCCACTCAAATCACCCCGACTCCTTCCATGCCTAGTGGAATCACTATGAGGTATAACATCACGAGGCGTAGTAAGCTCAATCCAGCTGTTACCTTTAGTCTCTACGCGGCGTACGTAACCGCGCTTCGACCTCCCCTCTTCCTTTTGCAGTTTGCTTTGAAAGCTCTGCGACCATGGAGCTGATTGCATTCTAATCGTCCTCCCATACAAGTTTTCATCGTGCCAGATTTTCTAATACCGCCACCTCTCCTAGAGTTTCCTCTAGGTCTAGCTTCTTCCTTTTTCCACAAATGTTGGACTTGCCTAGGTGTAGTCTCGCGGAGTTTCTAGCGATTAAATTATTTATATAACAACTTGTTAGCACTGACGAAGAGAACAATTATTACTAGCGAATAGAAAAGGCAAGCTTTATTTTCTTCAAGTCGGGTGAAGTACCAAGCTTAAACCCGCGCAGGTATTGCGAATATCCTCCTTACCCCGTGAGAAACTAGATAAGATTATAGTTAATTTCACGGTGCCGTCTCTGCAACCACTCCTTGATGGTAAGGATAAGCATGTCAGTCCATTGACTCTTCCAGGAGTGTTCTCAATGCTCTTGCCATCTACTTACAAATCCATCACTTTCGGCGTCCCTCGTCAGCGGAGAGGTGACCATTATGTTTATATGCTCGTCATTTCATCTGCCAGGATATCAATCGCCATCATTCCCGAGATGACGAACGCAACAGTATTTGAGACAGCGCTGAAGGCAGAGCACAAAGCAACTAGTTTATTAACGTTACATGTGACCTGCAATGCCTTTCCCCCAACTGGAGCTGCATAGAGCAGGATCGGGCACACTATCTTAATTATAGCCCTACCTGCAAGCAAACTGGAAGGTCCTCCTATGTTCGGCAGTATCCTTACCAGGGTCATGCCTGCAGTAAACGCTTCATTGCAAGGATGGCTTCCTCCGGTACCAAAAAAATTTAGAACATCGTTGTAAATGACTCTCAACAACAGGAAGTAATCTATTTTTTAGAGTAATCGTTCTAGCATTTTCACCACTGTGTCTAAAAGACATATACGTTTGTAGGAGGTTGGTTCGCCGGGAGGTTTACTAGCCTTAGGCAATAGTACTAACTTCTGCCGCTTTCATACCGCTGTAAATATTCCCTCGAATTCCCTCGAACGAGCCAGTCTAGATTTCACAGCAAGCTTAGGGGCCCTATTCAGTATATGATCTAGAACCGGAGCTTTATTGTCTCCTATTCTACCGCACCTTCAAATGTCACTGGAAGTTGTCAGTGCCCTCCCCTTGCTGGGGAATAACCTCCGCAGGACTTTTGAAAATAGTGTAAGGCACGTGATTGAACGGCCTTTGAATCGTTCTATCACGATTCTCGCTCTCCCACGGGTTTACGTACGGTTCTGAACAGAGCTCTTTAAAGTATTCCCACCTGTTTCGTTGGATGGCAAGCTTGAGGGTTTTGCAGGTTTCGTTTTAGGCGAAATTTTCTTGACCTGATCGATTCTAACTACCGCCCTCTGATCCGCTCTTCTGGCTCGGTGGCAGCCGAGCCCGAAGGCAAGCCTTTACCTCCCAGGCATGGATACGTTACATGCTTTCGCGATTCATTAGGTCACATTGTCAGCTCTTTCCGTAGAGGCGGCGGATTTATTAACTTGGTCTAGCCACACCTCTATGAAAGTCTGCTCATCCGAACCTTTTGCTGACCAGCCTTATGTCTTTCTCCATTTCGGGCATGATATTTCAAAGTCCTCCTTAAACAAAATTTCCTAGTGATCGCGATGGGTGTACTCCACGCTGATGCACCGGATACACTACGCACCAGTGCAGGGCTGAGGGCTGGCAAACGTTAAATCTAAGACTGAGGCAGACCCTCCTTTCCGAAAGGCGTTTACATCACCGTTGGGGAGAACCACTTCCTACTGCGCAAAAGCAACTACCAGACTGCAATCCCTTGCGTTTCTTCTCTGCTACACCACTCAAGGGCGTAAGCATTAAAGTCATCGACAATCAACTTTGAACTATGTTTGCTATGAACTATGGTGCTATGATTATAAAGCATTTTTGTCGAAATGCGACATGTCAAGCTTAGTGGGGCGTAACAGCAGCACACATATACCCCTATTGAGCTCCATGGTTTTAAGTGTTGGCCGAATATAGAAGACAATGAAAGACGTCTTGTGGTAGTGGAGGCGAAGACGGACTAGTGGCATGATATGTCTTGACCACACCCGAAATTAGGATATCTGTAATCGATATGGGGAAAAAACAGTGGTTTGATACGTCGGATGAGATTTTGAACAAAAACAGAAGCATTGAATAAAATGGCGCAATCGATCACAACGATCCGACCTCCTTTGTGAACGGTATACAGGATAACGAAAATAAAGGAGGCATATACCCCGTATATTCTCCCCTACATAAGCAGTATACTCGTTTGTCATTGAAGTGAGCGCCTTCCTAAATCCCGGGTATTTAGCACTTTCGGCAATATGCTATGCTTATCTCCTCCATCCTTTCTTTCACACAATAAGGACTTGGGGTCTCTATTGCACTCTCTCTCCGGATCGGACCGATCAATGCCGCTGGTGCATAGCTCTGCGAAGTGACCAAGCATGAGACACTTGAAAAACCTCTCTATAGAAATCTGCACTCTCGGAATGCAGAGAACCCATCCGATTCGAATTGTTTTCCGGCCGACAATAGCTTCTACGCTATATCCACTATACAATATGGCCGTTTGAATGCTGGCATAAGCTTTTCCCAAACTCACAATAGACTCGAAAAATTCCTCCAACTTGAAATGTTCCTTAAGCAAATATTATACTAACCCATTCACAGTCAGAGAAGTAAAGTATATGAACACAATAGGTATGCTCTATCCACCACCTGACGCGAGATACGGGAACTCCTCACAGGCCGACTGTCTATCTGTCCGTCATACGCGCTTCTCTCAGAAACCGTTGTATTGATTGACACCAAATGTGGAACTGAAGAGATGGGTCTCCATATATGCAAAGGGGAGCAGTAACTTTCGCTTGATCAAATATAATCAAGTGGAGTATCAAATGCAAGTTCTCGACTAGTACTTTTCAATGCCCACCCCCCAAAGAGAGAGGGCGGAGACTGGAGACTGGTGGTCATTTTTTTGTGGACACATTCTCAGGATATACTCAGCTAAAATATCGCAAGGAATTCACAATACTGCCACTATACGATACCTAGACTCTGAAATATCCTCTACACCGAGAGTCAAATCCTCCTTGACTTGGCACAGGTTGCCCAGTAGCTGGCGGCTGTCAAGGGTGGTGTGTACTCGCACTACTTAGCGGCCATGGGCCTTAGACGGGGAAGGCTTATCAGCTGTGCCAAGTCAAGAAGGATTTGGCCCGCTTATAACACAGCCCGATCACAAAGGCCCATGTGCCACAACACGTGGAAATGCATTCAAGATTACAGTAGTTTGGACGGTGCACTGGCCCATAGGGGACTATGTCACCAGGCTTGGCATACCCTGCAATTCACATTGCCGAAGCTGCGCAGAATAAAGGGAAACCCTCATGCACTGTCTCTGTGATTGCCTAGCTCTAGCTGCAGTCATGCTACGGAGAAAGATTTTCAGCTGCAGGGTGGAGAGCTTCCTTCGTGAATGCTACGGGCTGACTCTGAAGATCCGAGCCGGCTGAGCTTCGCCTCCCTTCTCTCAAAACAGCAGGCACGGTCTTAGGAGTTTGTGGCATCAAAAAAGCGTACCCCAGCGCTAATTGGGCTCCTCGGAACAGCCACTGATAACCACCTACCCTACACCGCGATGGGTACCCGAGCACCCGGTTACTAAGGGTTAATACTGAAAAGACCTAAAATTGTTCCGGTTGATTCGGTACGGGCTACTTAGATGTTAACCTCAACGCGGTGACACCTTTAAAAGCTCGATCTCGTGGCCCCGGATTGGATCCTGGTTCCCGCAGTGCATGATTGAATGTCAAAGGAAACTTTTCGTAAATAGCAGCGAAAACGCCCGAAAAGGCTATATCAAGCGTTTATAGTCAAACAATCCAAATCAAGACATGCAACAACAATATTAAAAAAAATTAAGAAAAGATCCATCGACGTTTTCTAATAGTATCGTTTGTAGACTTTCTAACGTAGCTTTTGAAAATTGATCGCCTATTCTGAAAATAGTAAATTAGATGCAAATATGCAATGATTCCTTTTGAATACAAATGGCTAATTTCTTTATTAATTATAGATTACAAGTGAAAATCCTCGTCCTTTTACGTTAACTAGCTACGACTTTAATCTCTGGTGGCTGAAAACTGCTTGTAGCGGTGTCCAAAGAAAAAAATCACATTACTCCTTTTCAATGGTTTGCCTGTTGAAATAAATTATTTTATGCGTCCTTTTAAACAAAACAAAAAAAAAAAAAATCTGTCAAATATGACAACCCCCTTCTAAACAATTCCTGGGAATAAGCTTAGGTAATGTGTTTTATTTCTAATTCTGATCCTTTCTACTGCTACGTTGAAGGATATATTGTATCAAGTTACACCCCGAATAAATAACCACAAACGCATGCATTAGTAAGATAAAGACTACGTGGCTACTGCTGCGGCTATAAATAACAATTTTTCCTATTTACCCATGAGCCCCGTCATATTACACGTTATATTTCTATTTACTGTGTATATCGACTTGGAAATCCTTTAATCCTGTCTGGAGTTTGTTCGTTGAGCAGAGCTCTTCCGTCCAAGCAATAACAATAAAATTATCTCTCGTTGTGCCTAAACACATTGTTCCCTACCCAGGCCACTATCTTGGCTAATACCCTGGCTTCCATCCTGGACGTGTAACTCTCACTTTGTGCAGGTTAATTCCTAGTAGGGGTCGTGTAGTCTTCTTTACATTCTGTGCTTCCATAGAATTCTCAAAATGTACATTAATATTTGCTTAGATACGGAATAATGCAATAGGACGGTATTGCCTCGCATCTATTCAGGACACAGGTGCGCTACCAGTGAGCTTCCATCGGAATAGTAATCCCAGGATGCTCCTTGGTAATATCGGTCTAGCGGCGAACATTTGTTTGCCAGAAGCTTCTCGAAACCAAAAAGTGAATTGCAGGATTCGAAAACTTTTAATACGATGAGATATTGTATGTGCCTTTGTGTATGAAATTCCAGATGACTCGCCGTGTCTTGGGTTTCGATTCTCGGAATGCAGCTTCCAATGCTGCACTGGCTTGCATTTAAATGCTTCCAATTTAGAATGTCAATGGAAACACTCTTAATACAGGCCATACATAACTCCATGCAGGATAATTTATTAACGAAACATGGGTCGGTCGATGTCTTCCCAATGAAAGTGAATTTGAACAAAGTGCATGCAATTGACCTCGTTTGCGCAGAAATGATTTACGTGCGGAACCGGATCTGCCCCAATTACCCATCTGGTTCCACGAAACCATTAATATATCAACTGCTTTCCACCCTAATTCTCCGATTGCTCCCATCCCTCCCTCTGAAAAGACGGTCAATTCTCGAAGTGATAGCACCCCCAAGAGCAAATATCGATTACTGCAATCCAACAAAGAATTACCAAGCATAAATTTCTTTTATCCTGCAAATGTTGCTAACGAGTAATCTAATTACGTAATACCCGCAAAAAGTTGCCAGATACTTGATTTGTCTTACAAATCGCAGAACAAATGTACAAGCGAATGTTCCACGTTGAATCAACTCCAATGAAGTTGTTGTAGTGGAGAAATTATCGATTCACCACTAAATTTGTTGGGAAAGTTACGGTTGACATCGTTCCAATGTTTGATGCTGAATCGATTCAATTCGATTTGAATTTAATTATGATAAGTTGTGAGAAAGTTAAGCAATTTGCAATTCACTGTGACTGTTTGTATCCTGGTTGTAGAATGGTTGGTGGAAAGGGATGAATGGTTTTGTGGTCATTGGATGGAGGGTTTTTTGTGGCTCTGGGATACGTTTCAATGAATGACATTATCAGGAAGTGTAATTTGGAGTTCTCCTAGAGTCACAAATTAGACAAAGATTATGTTATCAAGGAGTTATAAAATTTACCCGCTAAATGGAGGATAAGGTCCACTTATTGAAACTCCCCCATATACGGTCCCAAGTTTATTTAAGTGAAGGGTAGGAGCAGTAGAAACTTCGGAGTGGGGACGGTCGGATTAAAATTAGTTAAAAGTATTTGCTGCCTGTCTTGAAAGGGAACTGAAAGGGATGAAAATCTCGAATCGTTTTACGTTTTGGAAACGAATGGTAGCCGTTTCCTTCGTAAGCAGACTGATTTTTCGGCTACGACCTTTTGGTTTCGTCAATGGTTTACAATAAGATTCTGGAATTTACGAACCTTCCTCGATGACGACATTCCAGAATGCTTGCATGCTCCAACTTCAGCGATAATTTCATTCATTCAGAATGTAGTATGTGATGTGAAAAACAGTTTTGGGAACCGTCACGATAATTGCGTAAGTTTGCGGCTTTCAACATCTTATACGGCCTCATCTTTGGGGCCACATTGTTTGAAGACAGAATTTGTCATAAATTTAGTTGAATTTTAGCTAATGAGCAACATTTCATCAAATCGACCATGTCGCGATCAGCAGGAGAGTTTCCTTCTCAATGTGCATAACAAAAGGGCTCTGACATGTGTCACGATCGAGATCACCATTTGATGGTCACTTGCCTTTTGCATTGATTCGCATATTCCGGCAGGGGCGAAGAGCCTCAGCCTACAAAGCATGTAAGTATGGAGAGCTGCGTATCTTTTCGCATGCATTTGGAGCTCGTCAACAATATGATGTCGAGGCATTTACATAATTTATTGGAATATGGGCACTTGTCATAAAAGTATTCAGAAATGACTGCAATTATTGATAATAAAATGCTCGAGGCAGTTAGGGAGGGCCCAGAAGCAATTGCATGAATTTCCGCGAAGGACAGCTTATGTACAGTTGTGATAGCCGCCAAAATAGAAAAAAGTATTGCATATTCTTTAAGTACATTATCTCAACAATACTCTCACCAAATTTCATACCGATCAGCGCATTAGATCCGAAGTTATAGCCATTTGCAACATATTAGCTCGCTTCTCCAGCGTAGTTATACATAGACTTTCGAACTTTGACTGCTTTATGTGATGTTGCCAAATCCCCTATCAGGGACTTCCTTCGTGCGGATGACGGAAAGCCCGGTGTATAATGGTCATACACGCATCAGGAGATGTGCGTGTATGGGCACGCGGGATAGTTGAGTGGATAGAACATCAACCTCTCAATCTCGCTGTCTTCGTTCATTTTGAGTTTATGTCGCTACTGTGAGTTTATCCCTTTACAACGTATAGTGCGAGTATAGTGAAATTGAAACACAACCTACCTATGTGGATGCCCTATGCTCCACTAGGGAATGAAAACCATCACAGTCCCTGATAGCTACCCTATGAGAGACATTCAGGATATCGCTACTGGACTTAGCAACTATGGAGTGGTTATCAACATTTTGAAATATATATTTTTGGTTCAACGAAATCGTTGAAATAACCGTGAATCAAGCCGAATTTGTCAAAAACTGCGGAACTACTGAAGCAATACACGCTGCACGGCTACTCATGGAAAACACCGTGAGAAGCATTGCCCTCTTTACATTGCATTTATGGATTCAGAGAAAGCGTTTGACCGTGTGCCACATGAACTTATCTGGTATGCCTTATGACAACACTTAGTGCCAGAAAAAAACATGCGCTGGGTTCAATTGCTCTACCACGATCCGAAAATTAAAGTTCGAAGTATGGTGGGTGTATCAAAACCACTTCGTGTCTTTGTCAGTGTTCATCAAGGAAGCGCCCTCTCACCACTCCTTTCCTTTGTTCCTTCCTTTGTTCTTGTTATGGACACCCTCACACGGGATATCCAATGTCCAGCGCCATACCCATTGCTTTATGCAGATGATGTTTTCCTAGCATCTGATAGCAAAAATGATCTCGAGCAACTTGTCCAAAAATGGAGTGATCGCCTCATGCAACACGGTCTCAAATTAAATCTAAACAAAACTGAATTTTTGACGACCGATCCCCATGAAACTGGCACAATCACTGTCAGCGGCAGTGATCTGTCCAGAACTGAGCGATTTAAGTACCTCGGGTCAACTCTATCAGCCAATTGAGAACTGCGTTATGAAATTTCTTTACGCATTAACGCAAACTGGATGAAGTGGCGTTCCACAACCGGTGTTCTTTGTGATCGACGTATCAACGACCGCCCTAAATCTAAAATTTACCGGAACGTCGTCCGTCCTGTCGCTCTCTATGGTTCTGAGTGTTGGCCAACTATAAAAATAAGCCGAAGCAACGGTGGCTTGATACGCTGGATGGGGATTTAAGAGCCTCAAGATTGCACCCAGATCAGGCATTCGATAGAGCCAAATGGCGAAATCGCTTGTGAACGGAAAAAAGGCTGAAGAAACAGAAGAAGAAGGTTCAACGAACTCGAGTTCTCAGGATACTAAATTATTCGACAGGGCATTCTTCTCGCATCATATCGTGTTGAAACCACCAACTTTAAAAACGAATCACTGCAAAAGAACTGCCTCGACTTCTTGTAGTCTACAATTACTATCGGCGATTTGTTATAGACGCCGCCACTTTACAGGCCCCGCTGCATATATGTTTGCGCCACTCCAAGAAAGCAGATAGATTACCTATCCAGTGAACTGAACAAGCTTTGACATGGGCAGAAACAGCTTAGCGGACCCCACCCTCCTTGTTCATTATCACCTAAATCAGTGACTTGCTCTTCCGACAGATCCTTCAGACGTGGCGATTGGCTCAGTTCTAGAATAACTGCAAAGTGATCGCTGCTCATCAGTTGCCTTTTTTTAAGGAAACTTAACCACTACGGGGCAAAATTACTCCAACTACGACCGAGAGTAATTGGTCATTCACTCGGTATTTGTCACTATCGGCACATCCTAAATGGATTACAAGCCACTTGCATTCATGGTTTCAGGCCGGACGCAAGTTGAGATGCAGCTTGGTGAGGTGATGTGACAGAAATGAATGCAGCAAAGAATCTTCACAAGCAAGATGACGTGACGCAGCTTGAAAGTGTCCATGAGTTTTCACTAGTGATTGCCGGCCTGCGTTAAATAAAAACTAACAACTACTAACTTGTTGAGGCACCTAAATCATTAAAAAAAACAATTCATGGATTGCTTAACGAAAGCTTTTATATTTTCATTAGAAAATTCGTCCTTAACGATAAATTCTTCGTCAATTTTTGAATAATTACTAGTCCAAAAGCTGTATTTTTCGCTCTTAAACTTAATTTCACAGTTTCCAAGCCAATTACTGGGCGACGTGAATGTCATTGTCTCATCTTCAGGTCATTATTTTTCAAGCGGACGTCGACATTGAAACGCTAATAGCTGAACAAAAGTAGGATACTGAATGAAAAATTTTGCTGTGATAATTCGACGCGGGCCATTCGGCGTTGATTCCTGGATCATTTGATATTCATTCTCATCCTAGAAATCGTGCAACGTTGTGAGCGTTGCAAAGGAAGTTCCTATGGCCCGACAGGCGAACCATACTACGTCTTTGGGGCCAGACATGCAACAGCTGCGGAGGTCCAAAACAGGAAGACATGAGTATCAGCCTTGAGAAGTTTCAAACAAATGATTTCCGCATGTCGATCTGAACATTGTTGGATCATTTCCTCCTGTCATGGCGACCACCACTGTTAATGAAGAGCTCCGAGCATTTGTTATCACTTGTCTAGAACATGTTACGATGGTCTGATAAAATTTCGAACGACGAAGTTTTTCGAGGCAAAGGCAAGCCTCTCTTAGGCGAATTGATCAGAAGGCGAAAGTGGCAGTCAATAGGTCACACATCATGGAAAACCGACAATTATATTTCTGAATTACGCTATCCAGTCCAATCCGCTATCCGCACGCAAAACCGTGGAAAGGAGTACAAGCACCTCAGATAGTCTTAAAGGGAGGGACGCATTTCAGTAAATCATGAACAATGACGCGTTGGCCTGCTTGACGCGCTGTGCCCTATTAAGGTGTGAATGACCATATAAGTTAGACACACCCATAGTCGACCAATCTATAGAATCTGTAGTTGAAATCTTTTTGTCAACATATCAAATATAAGGCGCCTAACGTTGTAGCTACAGACTAGGGTATCCAATTCGGATTAGCGCTCTTTGCGACCCCAGCTAAATGCCTGTAAACGCACCAGGATTTCACTTTACCATCCTGCATTAAATGGCGCAACTGGGTAAAGTTATCGTTACTCCAGAGCTTGCATCATGTGCTGTGAAGAAAATTCTTCCTGAGTTAACGTTACGCCTTAGCATTCGCATCAACGTAAAAGAGGATTTAAATGCCTACTCCGCTGAGTGGTTTCTAGACGACAATGACGGCAGCTACAAATTCCGACTTCACCTGTGGAAGTCCTTTAGTCCATGGCATCAACCTTCAATCGTCCCCTCACGTGTTCGTGACAGTAGACTCTGTCAAGAAGCTTTTAACTAAACAGCTTATAGACTTTTACTCCGCAATTAAAAAAACTTCAACCACAGTCTACAGAATCGAGCTCAGTCATCGAGGAGTCAACATGTAGACCAAAATCAGCCTCCTTATGTTAGCTACCGTGACAGTCCATCACAGCACTCAGGGCAACCTCAGCCTCCTCTATAACGGATCAAACAGCTTCTTAATGTCACTAGCATGACACTTAGGGTTCACCCAACTTCAAGACCATCATCAATCGAAGTCCCCATTAATTATTTTCCAACGGATATGGATATCCCACCTTGTTAAGGAATCCGTTTTCTCTCCTACCATATAGATCGGCACCATCGAGGTCCACCACAGCGATGTGATTCTTTACTTTAGGACATAGCATCCAACAAACAATAACCAAAGTTCTGACTCTATTGAGTCGTGGTACACAACACATCCCAGGCATTTATCTACCGAAAAGTCAACGGCCAACCGTTGTATCCATCCATTCAACTTTCAACAAAATGACAGTCGTTGATTCGCACTGTGTTCATTATTGTTTATAAGTAAAGATCAGAATGTGCAATTTCTAACACCCCTATTTTAGTAGCCTTTTTGAACTTTCTTACGCAAAAGAGTAGTGTCTCAACAAATTCGCTAAATATCTAACTCTTTAGTCATCCGATATTATGCATAAAGACTGCTCTCTGACACTTTGTTCTCCTAGAAAACTTATATTTGAGTCGTTTCCGTTTTCCCGAATGACTCGACTGACCAAGCCGGCCTCTGGCTGAAATCTCTATAGTACACTAAGTGTTGTTTGTGCAACTAATCTATTTGCTAAGATCCTTAATTGGTCTGCATGAATTCAATACAGTCATTTAGAAAGGATATCAGAGGACATTCATTAGTCACGGTTATGCCAAAGTGTTTGACAATATAATTTAGAATGGACTTTATTGAAAACTCCAAACAATAATGGGAACTATTTCAAGTGGAAACTGCATACGTTCACACAAAGGACATCTATTACATCCATTTATAATATTTGCACAACCCATTCATCGTTTATTCAATCGTTGCATTATTCCAAACTAATTCGATGAAATGCTTTTATTTACCGCATTGAATCAATCCCAACAAAATATTTATATTTCCCTCAATTCAATTGCAGTCTCAGTTCGAACGACACAACAGATTCCACCCCAACCCATAGATGCGTCCAAATATATCTAATTCATTTTGTAAATCCAAAAACATACAATCTCACTGGAAAGTGTGATCAGAGACTACTGAATCTAAATGTCCTGTAATTACATGCTACCAACTCGTAGTAAACCTGCAATCTACAAACAAAATGGACTTAGGGAAGATTAGAGCACATCTGAAAGCTTGAAAATCTTGTGGTGTTGCCCGATGTGGAGCAGCTCCGGGAACTACCGCAGAAGAATCTCGAGCTGTCGCCCTCCTCCCTCCAACAAGTTTAGACTTAAAATAGATAACTATTTACGTTATGTGCAGTACAGGATAGTGGCTTTTAATTGGTGGCCCGCGGTTCAGGAAGAGTTGTAACGAGTTTCTCGTACTGGTTGTGGCAGAGAATTTCTGGGAGGGCTGAGAAGGAATGCGAAAGGTTTGAGGACAAGAGAATATCGGACAAGTCCGCATTATTGCTTTTTAAGCTGGAGTTGTGTATTGAAATAATTTTGATGCCGGAAAACATACGAGAACATATATGAAGGAGGAGACACAAATATTTACAATCAGTCTGTTAACTCCCCGAAAGTACGTTGTGAAAATAGATCCAAGCAAGCACCTGGACCATCAAATAATACCCCCACATCCATCAAGATAAGGGACAACTGATCCAAACGTTTCCATATCAATGCGTCCAAGCTCATGCTCACGACGGACCGGACTTCATAACCTAGAGCTGAAATCATATTCCAAAATAAATATGTCCTTGTCCAAGAGAATATAACTTTACGTATTATACGAAGCACTGGAGCTGCCCATATGCTAACTTTCGACATTCTTTCGCCGCAACTTGGTCCACCTCCGAGTTGATACCCTTCCTGAAATATTCTATTCCACATACTCCATGTACATATTTGTAATCACTGGATCATTTAATCCGGACGAAATTATCTCTATACACATATGACGAGCTCTCCGGTGTTGGCACATACGCCAACACATCCGGACACATGTACGTACCTCATCCTAGAGGAATAGCCTTCTCCCTCTTTACTTTTTCAACGAGGTTGCGGCATGTGCCAGCTATGCTACTGCATAGAACAGGAGGAGGAAGAGGTCTAGGGATACATTTAAAACAGTATTTCGATCTAATCATATTCAGTGGCTTCAGACAAATCTGATATAATCCAATAGGGGACACTTGGTCGAAGGGATCAGATTCCAGTGTTAATTTTGTATTATAACAGAGAAATTCGTCTGAGATTCATATTAATGTGAAATACTCCGAATATGATGTCCTGGAAATCGAATTCACAAGGGCTTAGCATGTTTACTAGGCACTCATTTTCCCTAAAAATGATGTCATGTTAATTTTGGTGATGGAATTCCTGGATAATTTAGGATAATACGTTCGTCCAAATGCTGCAGGACTCCAATGTATGAGGTGGAGAACTTCTGCAGCTGTGGACATACAATATCACTACACAGGACTAGATACGCGCAATCCCATCTCCATAAGTTTTTGTGTCCCTAACTTTTTACACTTCATGGATTTTCACTAACATTTCGTAGTGTTGGATGACCCAGGAAGCAGTTTTAAAAGTTCAAGCGAACAAATGACGAAACTAATATCCTTAATGAAGTGAACTCGTTGTTGAATTTTCCATTCGTTTGCCAAAAACGAGGACGTCGATAGCAATCCCGAACCACTTTAGCCTGTGCATCATTTTTTGTGACTTCACGCTTTACACGCCCAAAATGCTAGGGGATGCCAAGAAGTCTCATATGCGGTGGTCATAAACGTTAGTGCAAGAAGGACCGTTTCTCTGCCCGCTCACCACACAAAAGTTAAATTGCTTTTAGTAGTGTATTCATGTTCAGTATCTAAGGTATTATAACTTGCAACGTCCCAGATCCTCTGACCTAGTTCAACTGCATAAATGTAGTTCATTTTCTACTTCATGGAGTAACTAACCTCGCCACGGTCTGAAACAAAGCCAAGTCCGAATGGTGTCTTCCTTCGGCCATAAGTGCTCGTCTCAAAGGGAATAATCATGAGATTTAATTTCAGCCTAGCATCGTCATGCCGACAACGAGGATGCTGTATTGGCCTGAGGAATTTTGTGAATTCAAAGCACAGAATCGATTCTTATTCAGATATGTCCAAGATGGCCTTCGAGTCCTGAATCTCCACTGCTCCGCTGGGTCCACTTTTGACTTGTCCTCGGGGATAGGAGAATATTATCTACTACGGGCAACTATCAAACTTCTCATTCATTTATTACGAAAACAGGAAAAAATTGTCACGCTAACATCCGAAGAAATTGGGAGAGGGCCAAGAAATACAACTCACACAGACACAAGGTACATGCCATGTTGCTAGTTTGAGGAGGATTATTCGGACGTGAGATTATCGGTGTTGTTGGAAATACTAAAAATTTAGATTTTTGAGATTAATCGAATATTTATATTCATTAATTTAGTTTGTCTTGAACTGTTTAATATTTAATCTGAATTTTGGTGATTTCATGGCTTTCAAACTTAACAAGTCGGAAATTGAAAACTTGGCGCTCCAGGTGTGGACGGTTTTGATGATTTTTTATGTAAAAATATTTTCGTATATTATGGATCCACATATAACTCGTAGTGTACTTGTATGTAGTCCATACGTACATTGAATATACCCGATATTGAATTCGACTTGGTGCTGACATTTTAGATGTTACCGAGTTGTAATTTGACGCGAAGGAGGCAACTTTGACCTGTTATAACTTTGTTAATAATATTAGGATTTCCACCAAACTTTTCAGTATGCTGCTTTATATTAAAGCATATACTACTACAATTTTTTGGATCTAGGATGAATTTAAGGATGTGTTATTCAGAAAGTACTGGTCGAGACCATATGGCTATATTCGGCGGAAGAAATTTCCTACCTTTTTGTATGAGTTCAACGTATATCAGAGTGATTCATCGCATTCCTAGGGATTTACAGTTCCAATCCAATCCAATCTACCAATTTTCGTGTTAATAGATGTAACATTTTCTGAGAACAATGCGTGTAATATGCAAATAGACACACAGACTGACAGACAGATAGGCAGACAGATCGCAGTAGCCAAGCTATACAACGCACCATGAGTCGGGCAGCCAGTGGTTTTATATGGGCAAAAATAAGCGGCATGTGCGTGTACAGCTGCTACGCTTCACCCAGGTTTACATTTTCTGACTTTGAAAACATCACGACGGAGGAGAATGAAATCCGAAGGTAATTGTCGGTGAGTTTGATGCGTGAGTCCTTGAATGGGAAAGCAAAGATCATAACGCAAAGGGCCGAAGTCATTTAGAGCTCTTTGCCCAGTTATGGCCAACAAAAATAACGTAAGCACCTATCGAAAAAAGGGTCTGGTTTAGTTGTAGACCTAACCTTTGCCAAACCTACACAGATGCGTGGTATGTTATTAGGGATTATACTCACAGTGATCACAGTGAGTCACACAGCAAGGAAACAGCTTATCGAAGTGTAGCTAGACCAACCTACTAAGGCTAGAGGCTTCACGGAAAAATATCTGCATGTTTCACAATGCATCTCCAAAGCATGTGACTAGGATATGCACATTCCCCAGTAGGAGACCCAGTTACTGGTAGAATAGTTAAGCGGCTGACCATCGAGCCAGAAGAACAACCCAGAGGGCAGTAGGTAGGTTCGGTGCAAAAATCTCAAGCTGATCATTCAGCAGAGCAAAAGGAAATGCTTTAAGGAACTCTAATGACTAAATGGTATTATGGACGGTCACATCCAAAACCTAAAAAAAACAAAAGTTTGCGAAATCGATCGGGATTTTCCGCCCGGAAACATTGAAGCTTCATCGAAGTGATTGTCAATCGTCTCTCGGGGACTAGATTTATCACGAATTTAGATTTGAAAAATGCGTTCAAGGAAATTCCACTTAATGAAGCGTCCAACGATAAAACTGTCTTCACAGTTCCAAGGCGACCCCTCTATCAGTTCGTGATCATGTCGTTTGGGCTCTGCAATGCACTTCAAACCATGCAGCAACTGATGGACGAAGTCATCTTTGCCTTTTTCGTATATCTAGATGACTTGCTTCTCATCACAGAGACTTTCCACCGGCACTTGCTGCTCCTAAGCGAAGTGGCTCTCTGTATAAGACGCCCTGGTCTAACATTGAACATCCGGAAAGCAAATTTGTTATGAAGTAGGTTCGATACATGGGGCACATCATTTATAATGGGACGATTTTTACCGATCAAAGATTTTCCGAGGCCGAAACCGTCAAACAAAAACGGTGATTTCTGGGAATATGCGGGTCGTATCAGCAAATTTTGCCAAATTACGCAACGCTGGCTGCACATTGACAGACATGCTACAGAAGAAGCTTGAGTTTTGCTGGACTGAAGAAGCCAGTTCGGCCTTCAGCGCTCTGAAAGCGAGTATCCCTTAGGCTCTTTTGCACAGCCACAGCACAGCCCTTCTCCAAACCTTTCGCCATCTATCGTGATGCAACTCCACATGGCATAGTAGTGGTGGTGATGCGGAAAACAGAGGAGAGAGAAGTTCCTATAGCGTATATGCCGAAGAAGCTTACTCAACCTCAGCGAAACTACGCTGTCACTGAACAGGAATGCTTGGCAGCGGTGGAAGCAGTGGGCAAATTTAGAGCATATATTGAATGCACACATTCGAAGTGGTAACTGACCACGCTTCACTCAAATAGACTTGCCAGATGGGCATTGAAGTTTCAAGGATTCTCCTTTATCATCAAACACAGAAAGGGCTCACAACATCTGGTGGCAGATTCTCTATCTCGCATATATTCACCAGTGAAGGTGGATATTGGATTCGCAGCATTTTCGGTTTGTCGTCTAATTGCGATTGATCGAGCGTATTAGGAAGAATTCCAACAAACCCTGATCTGCAGGTATGTGATGGATTAGTCTTGCAGCTCATCTTCTGAAGCATGATTGGTTCGCCTGTATACCAACAGGCTTCGAACCTTTGGACTCCGGGGGTTAACAACTGAGATGATCACCCACTTGTGTCAACTTTTCTGCCTTGCGGTGTACTTCCTAGACAGTCTCTACTGACACAACTCTGGAGTTTGCAACAGAATCGTACCGTTTTCTAATAGAGCTTAACTTGGTCGACACATCCATTTAAATGACTTTGCACAGCCTTCAAGTCCCACTTTAGCCACCCAGTTCCTCGAGTCTCGTTTTAAATTCCTTATGAACCTCTTATATTCAGGATATTCTAAAGTTTAAAATTACTTTATTCTTATTGTTTTTACAAGAACGATTTAGATTAGTAGATTGCTTCTGAATTGATTTTCTGAGTTTTTGCAGTTCTCACTTCAACAAGGAAACCATTTTCCCGCGTCTACTTCGGGTGGTGCCTTGTTCGCTAAAGACTGCAGTTTCTTGCCAGGATGCTCATTGAACTCCCTCGTATCCGTTTTCCTAAGTTTTTAGCTTTGTATTATAGTCGGTTCACCTGTAATAATTAGTGTAAGTATTGGCGGTCTGACAAAGAAACTTCATCTAGCACTCGCCGGTCTCTGGTTAACTCCAACATTTTGAAGGTACAGATCGTCAGATGAAGTGCTTCACTTTTCCTTGGCTAATCACCGTTGGGGCATACGCTGGATTCTGAGTCAGCTAATTTCGTAACCGCTTCTCTCCTCCAGAATTGCATTTACTACTTACGCAACAGATATGTTGAGCATCTTAACCTATTAAGAGTTCAGAATCACTTAACTACGCATACGCTACCCTCAGTTCTTTCATTGGAGGAGATCATGATTAATACGCAGAGGCAACTATGACGCGGTATTGTACGATAGCCGCAACTAAGTCTTGGGTATAAAATTGTCTCAGCAAGGTTGTTTCTAACAGATTGGGCATCAGGGCCCAGGCTCTTTGTTTTGTAGATCTTATTTCGTAGAGTACACTAACTCCCTTTACAGATCCAATACCACAAATTTAGTTAAACAGACCCGAAAACTCTTGTAACTTTCGCACCCTTGTAGCCAGTAGGGGGTAAGAGGCTAAAGCACGCTGCAAATAAATCCGACTAACTTTTGTGATCTAAGTAGAGTCCTGTATGATATAAAAAATCGACGCTATGTCAAATGTCTGTTGCGTCCAGTGTGGGTCTCAACGGGAATGCAAACTTGTTCACACGTACCACCGGTTAGGCAGTTTTTTTAGAATGCGTCCGTAGAAGGAATGAAAACTTTATAGTCCACGCCCTTTTCAAAAAAATCAAAATTACAACCGGTTTCGGAAAGTACTCATCGACACCTTTCGTATTTCATCCAACATGACTATATTCTAGGAGACTGGCTAGATTCTATGTAGTACCCGAGAAACTACTAAGTATACTGCCGTATACTGCCATCTAATTGGCAAGATAGCTCTCCTACTGTCAGTTGGATCATAAACCGCCGCTATCGAGCCCTGCGAAAAATGGCGGACGCAACATTCAAGCGAACGTAAGCGACCATCAGATGGTGATCCTTTTCGAGGCCGATGTCAGCGCGTCTCTGGTTACACAAATCCAGGAGACAATTCCTAAGTCTACTGCTGATCGCGAAGTGGGCGATCTGATTTCTCGTACGATGTCGGTCAGTTGAAACTCAATTGTCCTTGTGGCAGGCACTATGTTAGAACAATGTGCCACCAATGACGAGGCGGTGGAAATTGCAGAAATCCATAGGCCTCCCACCATTATCGTTACTACCGCCAAGACCCTGTTTCTCCATCACATTTCCGTATTTCTATTGTCAGATCGTATCTTTAGGAAGCCTCCTCTAAACTGCGTGTAATTGCACGTAGAAAGTATCGTGCTCTACTATGACGAAGGCCTCATTGGTGCATAGCAGTGTAAATTGTGATACTCCTTAAGCTGGACCGGAGTCTCGCAGTTGGAAGTCTGTCAGAAACCGCTTCTCACGTTAAGAAAATGCGCCTTGCAGTATCTGTCAAAAACAACCTGCCACCTGATTCGCCTCTGCTACCGCTTGGCTTCCCAGAGTGCAAAAGCACATTGCCGTTAATGTGGCAAAAGGGAGAAGAGTATTCTCCTAAGTCCCACCATCTTACTTCGTTTAACTTATTTAGTTGGAATTCCCGCCCAAGTTGGAGAAAGCAAGCATTCTGAGGACTCACGATAGCGAAAACCAATTAAGCCCGTTTTCAATAGTGAAAGGTCGTTATCGTGAGGTCAGTCTCTAACCGAGGCGATGTTGACGTTTCCATGGCAATTTGCTGATTGCAAGCCAATAAATTTCTTACGACAACCAGCAAAGACAGACAGACGGATAGTCAGGCATTAAATCGACGTTAATAATATTTCGTTTCACATAAAACCTGGGGCGATAATTCAGGCCAAGGTTATATATAAATCCTGGCTAAATTGAATAGCGGACATTTGCGCCTGACACAGGGAATTATATTCGCCGCGATAGTCATGTACAAACCAACTTTTCGGGTAATTTTATAGATGTGAACCTGCGGAGTGCACGGGCTCGGACTGGTGTTTGCAGTCGCTTGTTGTGAAAAACCAAGAGTGGTCTCACTTTTTCTATATTTGATTAATTGGAAGCCATTTGAGGAATTTTTTAAAAAGAGGAATATGGAGATTGGGTGAAAAAACCATTTATCTTCTGAGGAATAAGAACCCATCCGTTGCTGCGTTGTTAGTTCTTCCATTATAGGGAACAGATTGCGAGATGCCTGTCTTTCCGGGCACATATCCGAAAAACTTCCATTGGTAAAGGCAGAAAAGCAGCATTAGGCTGAACTCCGTATAGACTCATATCAACTGGGCTGATATCGACGACGAAAAAAGTGGCATAATATACTATAGAGCGGTGAAAAGAAAATGAATTTATTTGGAAATGTTCCACGAAAGTTTTTCAAAAACCACCGATAAAGCTCTGCTTTACCCGGAATGGTGTAAGTTCCGGATCTTTCAGCAGGATAATGGCCCAAAGTACACTTTTAAGCCGGTGAAACCGCCGGTGTTTGGAGACAAAGAAGTCAACACGCTAAACTGGCCAAATCAATCTCTGAGTCTTAATTCGATTAAGAACCTGTGGACTGACTAAAGAAACGACTAGCAAAACAAATCTATGCCAAGGAGCAGAACTTTTCAGAGCTTGTGAAGAAAATTTGGAACGAAATTCCAGCTGAAACCTGCCGGGTGTTAATGAGTATTATGCCAAATAGGATACGAAAAATCCTAAGCACGGATTATTAGTTAGATACGAGTGTGGCATTAAGTAGAAAATATTATTTCATTAAAATTCATAAGAAAATCTATAATTTTAATTTAAAAAATACGAAATATCTGTACAAATTTGTTTAGTCTAGTTTCTGTTTACTGAAAGGAACTCAAACTGGCATCATTCAGGATCACAAAATTTAAAGGTGACTCACTGGAAAAAATGGCTCAAAAATGGGGTTACAATACCATATCTGTTCAAACTAGGTTAATCATCAATTCCACAAATCAACTTAGATACTTCTTAAAGTTCCTTCCAGGAATTCGAAAAAGATAATATTTACCATAAGCTTCGAACTTTGGCATAAATCCCGTCTGTACGGAGAGACAAATTTGTGATCTCACTGACAAATTGCTACACTCCAAACATCACAGAATGGCAGTATCACACTCAAATGGAAGCGATGATATGCTGGAAAAGTGTATGTGATAGCAATTCAGCTGTCATCTATGTACTACTAACATCCCTACAAGTCTTCCTTACAAATCTTCTTCGTATTGTATTCGGAGAACTGCTTATATTTGAAGCGTTCCAGCCTTGGGGCTTGTTCATTTTTCCTCCGTAAATGACCTGAAAAGCTTAATCTACTCCAGACACCTAATACATACACGAGTATTTCTTTGGAAGTTGTCCTTTCATTTGGTGAAGATATGAGCCAGGGATTATTACTTACCAATATAACGTCCGTAGATCTTTTTCTGGAAAAGAAATGAACTTTATGAATAAAGATGGCTTGTCGAAGGATTTCTTATAATATAAGATTAAGGCGTATGTGTTCAGCGAAGCTAAATATTTATGGCAGTTAAATAGTCTGTCTGATGAAGGATATATGTATATTTATGTATTTATGTATCAGAAATGAACTGCCAGATAAAAATTCCTTACTGAAACTCTGTTCTTTTTCGTTATTATCATTTGGTCATAGACAGAGTCGACCATCCCGTGCTATTCAAACGAGTTACCAAATTAAACAAATGATTTGTAGTTAATGAAATCAAGGAGCAAAAGTGTCAATGTCCTTGTCCACGTGATGAGCCGACTGCCATGTCAGCATGGAAGAATAGTTGTTGTATTAGATGTTGACGAACCTGAACGACTGTCTTACCAATGGTAGGTCAAGCTATTGTTGGAACGATAAAATCTCGGAGTTGGGAACTACACGATTTCGAGCGAAAAGCCTCTGCAAGTGAGCCAGAAAAAGACTTTACTTTGGTGACAAACTAGAAATATACGCTTCGAGGTAGGATTAAAGAAGTCTGCACGGACGCAGACCTAAATCGTTGGGGAACACACACACAGTATGTACATTTATGATTATGAAACTGAAAGGGTGAACACCGCAACTGACCTGTCTGAATCTTTTAGTTAATGTAGTGATGACACTATTCCTACCGCATGTCACAGGCCGAAAGGAGTAAACCAGCGTTAGACGTCTTCACCGTACCTGCGGTAAGTGAGATAGGACTTGCATAAATTTACCAAAGAATCGGGAATAATATAATAAGCTTCTCGGTCTGGATGGCGTTTCCAACCAATCTCTTAAGCTCTCTGTTAAAACCACACCTGCGTTCAGTAGAAAAGACTATAATTTTACTGCTGGAACCGAAACAGCAACCGAGGGTTCCATCATCGTATCATTCGATTTACTTCATAATTGAGATGATTGCCAAATAGGTGGTAACTGCACCCAAACACTGATTGCCCATATTAAGAAATACCTTCAGAGGAGGCACAACGACACTAACTACCACCTCACATAATTCATTAGACCGCATAATGGTTACAGGAAGTGACCCCCCTGACGTACTCAATGTTACGGAGTTGTCAGCGGAAGTGGTGCAACGATGGAAGTTTTTGGAAGATTTTATGACCAGTGATCAGCACTACGTTTCCTTCGTAATGACGAAAGGCTACTCTCACTTCTGACGTCCAGCAAATACCAGGTAAAACATCGAGAGAATAGACATTGATAAATTTTCTGAAGCTCTTTCAAGAGAAATAAATGAGCCACAAAACCCAGGTGCAGTTAGAAAAACTGCGACTGAATCGTTAGTAAACGCAACAATTGGAGCTACCACCGCAGCTTGCGATATATTAAGGTCCGAAAGGACAATTCGTCTTGGGAGTCTCCTGTGGACTGTTGGGCGGCTGAAATTGCAAAGCTGCAGGCGAGCTACTTCAAACTTCGGCGGATTGTACAGTGTGCAAAAGGCCAAAATGAGGTGACCCATAAATCTGCAGAAGACTAGAGAGTAAAATATGAACTCCGCTACGAAATCATGAGGCAAAAAGCAGGTTGCTTGCAGGAGCTAATCAGTGACATTAACAGAAACCCATGGGGCCTCCGGTATAAGTTGGTTACCGAGAAACTCAATGCTCCGTGTTCCATGGAAGTAGTGAAAACGGAAGAAATCGTGCAGGTGCCCTTTTCTGTTAATCCCGTCTGAGTTGACGTTACTGAAGACAGGGGAAGTACTGAGGAATATCCACTCTTCACTGTATAATGGAAGAGGCGGCTATGTCCATGCATGACAACAAAGCACCGGAGGTTATTTTGAAATTTATTGTGAAGAATAAACCGTACTTGTTACTCAGGGCCTGCAACACATGCTTGATAGCAGGTATCCTTCCTTTTCGCTGCAAGTTTACGAGGCTTATTTTGATAAGCAAAAGCAAAGCTGGTCCCTAAAAGTCGTGCGACATGCTCAAAGTGCTGCAAAATTGTTTCTACATTCTTGGTTACCATTTGCGGATATTGAGGGAATATTTAAAGAATCTGGACGAGACCCGCAAGGGACAGCGTAGAATGAAAATTACATCGGAGGCAGCTCTGAGATCGATCGTTTGGAAAGACTCATACAACAGTCTACGACAACTCTTCTGCACTGATTGTTGCGCGCACGGTCAAGCAAGTCAACGCATAGTGGGAATGTTGTTACGTGAAGTCAGCAGATGGATGACTAAGCACTGGCGCTCTAGAGAAAATCCAAGTGGTCGTTCTAACCAAGGAGAGGGTAGGCTAGTGAAATCATTTTGTCGAAGCTGGCAGTGAAATACTTCCGTATCACGATAGACACGAAGATGAACTTGTTCGAGCAGATTTCAAACACCACATATAAGGCTGCAAATACAATGTTTGTGATTTGCTGGTTCAATCCATCAGTCTTTTCAGTTTCGTACAACTGGCGCCTTTAGTAAAGAGATATACCGTAACCACATAGCTCAAGTACAACGGCTAGGAGCTTTGTGAGTTACTTTTGCCTATCTGTCTCGGAGCCAGCAATAATGGAGTAGCAGGTGTTAATCTGATTACTCCCCATGCTGTAGAGCGCAGACTTATATACCTCAGAAAAGGTGAAGCCGTCGCTTATGAAAAGAAAGGAAGTCATCGCTTAAGAAAAGAGAACCCACACTCTCAGCGCTTGACAACATTCCTGGAGAATAGAATCGGGAGGCAGATGCATCGCGGATCCCATCAAAGACGTGTGGTCGTAGTTCAGTTGAAAATACGATGAGGTCAACTATTACCTCACCTATCTTATCTGTTGAACTGACGCAGGTATTTTTGATTTTACCTCCACACAATCGGAAAACCGCGATTGTCCCCTTTTCATTTCCCACTAGTATGTGATCGATGTTGCCTGTCAGAATTTTTTCTTTCCCAGAAGAAGGACTGTCATCTTCAAAGGGCTGGGAAAAGAGAGCTATTCCAAAAACTTAAAAATTTACGAAAATAACTGCACGCCCTTGCTTACCTCTTTGCTAACCTGGCTTGGGGCTGTAAACCCATCAGTTCCTTACATGTCACTTTATAAAACTCCTTGTGCCGTTAAACCGATTCGTGAGTCCGCATCGGAAGCTGGGTAACAAACAAGCATCGGACTATCATGCGTACCTATCGGGAGTAAACAAGCGTGCTGAAGCAGAAAACAACAGACCACATACTCGATCGATGAGGCACTGGACTCAGGTGTTAAAGAGGCGAGGCCTTTGGGGTTTCCTCTTTGCCTTGAAATCCTGGAAGGTTGCTATCCTATTCCGATTAACAACTTCATTTTGGTGTGCAAGAGGCAACGGTTTATTAGTTCTGTTCGTGTTTAGGCTCCACGCTGATTTGACTTCATATTTCCAGTTTTGAGTTACATCCCTTTTCCCCAAAAGCAAATTTTCCTGACACTCATTTTCCCAGCTCTCCTTTGAGAGTCTACTATCCTGTCCCTGGAAGTTTACCTTAAGAACTTGCCCTTTCTTAAAAAAGGTTGATTGACGGTTTCGTCCAGGGTGGAGGCATTGATACTTAGCGTCCCGTGTCGGTGAATTGAGCCCACGAGGAGAGATCATGTAGGTATGTATGGCCCTTCCACCTAGGGTGCCAAGGAGAAGAATGGATATATCACTATACGAGTTAAGGGGCTGGTATGGATGCGATTGGCTGCACTTCAATCCACGAACCCGGACATGCACTTAGCGTAACTGGCCACATTGCATTAGCCTGCCTCAACTCTTGTCGTGTAAATAACAGGCACACATGACGATGAACCGAACGTTAACTTTTACATACTTGACGATAGGTTGAGATCCGACAACTTATAAGGAGTTTACGACATATTGGGACCTGACTGTGTGATTTTGACGAATCACGCGATATTCTTTAGATTGCCAGACATGGCCACTTAATACCATCTTAGCAAGTCGTGAATATGCTATTAAAGCCTGCTTGGATCTAGCGTATGATAGCATTTCATCAGCTGTGTCCATCAACCAGTTGCTGTTCGGCGGGGAGGCGATGATTAACCTAACCTTACATAGGGATGTATGTCTGCTGTGTACTTATGGATACACCCTTTTCAGATGGATAGCCGTGGATCAGTAGTATGGCTGCTACCAGCGTGTCGAGCGAATCAAGTAGACCTCTTCCCGTGTGGCTCTTTGCCAGCAGTTCAGGGACACATGAGATGACTGAGATATCCTTTAACTGATGCGGAGCCGCATACGGGCTCCACACGCCGACCTCTACTACAAAGCTGTTCGTTCGGGGATCGGCAAAAAAATCCCCCTTGAGCAAAGATTTAGAGAAGAGTCTCCTAAACTGACTACCTCTACCAATCGCACGATTATTCTGCTGAATCTGGAGATGAGGTAAATATGAAGTCCATCTCAGAAAATCCTCAGTGTAAAGATCCAGATTTTGTTTCAGGCTTAGTGTGATTTCAGATTTTAGTCTGCTCGAATTGTCACCAGATTGGTCATCTATACGAGGACAGTGTGAAAGGCCTCACACTTTTCTACTATGGTTTCGGCCTCCAAACATGCCTAGGCCTTATGGCAATGTCTTCCACAGTAAGTCTGAAAGTTACGGTGTTGAAGCGGTTCGATATTTCAGCTTTAATTTATACAGACGGAATCTAAAACATTCCTCCTTATCTCATCATTGATTCAAAAATTATACTTTGGTGCTGATTTTGTACATACGTTTGAGCTCGCACAGAGCTGTTTAGCACCGTCATTGAGGAATCCCAAAGCGCCTGTTCTGGGCCGATCACTTTTCTGGTGAAACAAAGTACGCCTTTGCCTTGATACGTGGTGAAGGTGATCAGTGTCACCCTGGGGGACGCTTATCTTTACTTCCCATGGGAGGATAAGGGGATAAGACTGTCTTCATAGTTACAGGGCGACTGCTTCATCTGTTCGTGACCATGCCGTTTGGGCCACGTAATGTACCTCAAACGATGCAGCGGTGATGGAGAAAGTCATCCATACTCACTTATACCATGAAGTTTGCATATATTTGGATGACTTCAAAAAGACTTTCAACGAGTACTTGTTGCTTTTAAGTGTTTTAGAAGAAGCGTCTATTCTATTCCTCTGAGGAAGAGTTATCAGCCTATGACGTTTTTAAAACAAGTCCTTTTTGGTCTTGCACAGCCCCGATTTTTCTTAACTTTTCCTAAAATGTTCACGTTTTTGGGATAGCCTTCCCCTTTATTTCGGCTCCGCTATCCAGAAAGGCCGCACGACCCAGAATCACCATCATCAACGGTGCAACAACCGGCATCCGGTTCAGGCTTGCCTTAGCAAGGAACTCCGGGCATCCCGCTTTTTTGTCGAAGTCCATCAATTCTATACTCTAATAGCTGTCTGGCGATTTGGCGTAAGCCGTCGCTTCATCCCAGGCAGGGTCTACCACATCTGCTTTTTCTGCCATAGATATTGCCGTTGTAGACTTTCCGGGCTCGATAATCCTCATCCGTATGGATTAGCTGACCCGACTATCGTTACCTATTTAGCCAGATTTTATATACCGCCAAATGGTATCGCTCATAAAACACGCGGGATTTTATTGTCGTAGCTGTTTTCAGTTCTATTTTTCGACCCTAGATAGGAGAAATTGTCATCAGGTCTAGCCTCCTATCTTTATCGTTCCTTGACTAGTGCCACTTGATGCTGCTGTTTGTCAGATCTCTGGTGTTATCCTTATTACCATGTATTTATTTTTGTTTTCATTAATGTGGAACTCAATAGGATGCGTTAATCGCCGCCTGTTCGATTTGGATGAAAGCATAGCATATCGTTGTATTCTTCCAATAATGTCAATTTTGTCAGCATAGACCTGTAATTGGGTGGGCTTGAAGAAAATGGTACCTGACGCATTTACATTAGCGTCGCAAATCACTTTAACCAAGGCCATGCTTACGAGGATTCATGATAGGGCATCCCCCGCGGTTGCTGATGGTGAATTGTCTCGAGAGTGATCCTGCTGCTTTTATCTGGCCTCGCATACTGGTTAGGTCAGCTTAGTCAGTCTTATCAACTTTTTCACTATTTCACGCCTTGAGCATCAGTTGTACAACCGTTTGATATAGTCGGTCATTTCCATATGAGGCAAAATATGTCTGTAGTCTTTAGTTGGCGGGAACTCCAACTAGCCGATATTCTGGTTGTTGAGAAGTATATCCAAGTACTGAACCCATCCCTATACGGTTCGAAATCAATCTCCCTCTTCATCTGCTGTGGTTGCTCAATGTACTACTCAAGTTCACAGACTTGTTGGTTCTGCTAGGTTTCCTTTTTCTATCCATGAAGTCGGTTCTCCGCACGATAGATTTCGGGATAACTCTCCGCATGCCTGCGGTTTTTGAGAGTGCTGCAATGCCCGGCATGCAGCATTCTTCCTTTTCATTACTAACTTCATCATAGCACGAGTCGAGCCACCTATTTTGCAACTAGGGCCAAGTAGGTTTGTGGCGGTACCGAGGGTAACATTCTCCAGCTGGTTGGTGGAAAATTATTTTTCGATGCTTTATCTGCTGGACTTTTGTTAGCTGCTGTTATTGCGGCATCCATTTGCCCCTTATGGGTGTTACAGACGACTGTATTGTAGATGGCTTCAATATTAGCTCTCACCTGATTACGCGGTGTTATTATTCGTTCCCGAATCACCATGCCAACGAGATAGTGATCTGAGTCTATTTTGGCCCTCCCATATGTTCTGACGTTCATCAAAACTGAAAAGTGGCGACGTTCAATCAACGAACTGATCTTCAATCGTGGTCAATTTGGTTGAAAGTAGTCCCATCTAGAGATGCCCACGTTTGTTTGTGGGCCGCTTTCCACGGAAACCAAGTGCTTCCAACAACCATTTGTGCGACACACGTTCATCGTTATGTTGTCTATCCAGTCCAAGGGCGCTTTTGTGGCTTTGTAACTTCAGTTTTTCGTGTAAGTTGTCAGTCCCCAACCCCTAATCTAGAGGGCGTTTTTTGACGCGAGAGACCCGCCTTCATTCTTTTTCATGTGCAGCTTTCTGAGGAAGGAAGGAATTTATGCGTTGGTGCTGATTTTATGCGTAAGTTGAAGATCGCATAGGACTTATTCGCACCTTCAGTTTGTTCAGTAGAAAATGTCAATTTTGCTCACCAATACCAGGTTAGAAGCTTCTCTATGCAGACATTGATCGGATGCTGGCTTTGGGAGTCATTGAGAAATTACAAAGCGCCTGTTCTTCATAGGTCACTTTTTTGGTAAAACTTGCAAAGTTCATGTAAGGTGATCAGTGTCACCGTCGTAGACACTTATCTTTACTTCTCATTAAGGGAATTTTAGCAGTCTCCCGAAGGCTAGATTTTTTACAAGTCAAGATTTGAAACATACGTTCTGGCGAATTTGGATGAGGCGTTCGAAGATAGGACTGTCTTCACAACTTCAAGGGAATCCTGCCATCAGTTGGTGAACATTTCGTTTGGGCCACGCATTGCACCTGAAACGATGCAGCGGCTGATAGACAAAATCATCCCTACTCAGTTACGCCATGAATTTTGCGAATATTTGGATGACTCGCTGCTCATCATAGAGAACTTCAACGAGAACTTGTTGTTCTCAAGTGAAGTGGCTCTTTGTCATTGAATATCCGTCGTTGACTGGCAAGTTTCAGAAAAGGCGTCAATTTTGTTGTTCTATGGAAAGTCATTTCGGTTTGTGATGCTCTGAAAACGATTCCCTCTTCAGTTCTGGTTTTGGGTCTCCCGCAAAATTATTGCTTTTTTGGAATACCTCAGTCCTCAAGATTGGCTCCGACCAACCTGGATGATGTTTTGATTATCAACTAATCCAGAGTAGTCACTACAAAATATCCCCGGGCAACATTTCAGGCAAGAAAAAAAGGAATATGGAAGGAAGAGACGTCAGGGTAGCTGAGGCTCCCAGACCCACTGGGGTGTGTGCTGCTACACTAAGTAGGTCTAGTCTGAAATGTTAAACGGTTCCAATGTTAGTGTCCTAGATGCAACACGGGGTTGTTTTAGCCGTTAGTCCCTCTTCCTAAATACATTTCATCTCCCTACACCGAAAAATCACTTTATCTTGTTCATGAAAGAATGTTATTGATAGTGTGTCAATCTTTATCAGGTGGAACTTACTCTTTTAATTTAGTTATGGGGAGGATATGCATGATTATTTATGTATACCCGTCATAAGTTCGTTGACAAACAAAAATGTTTGTATTGCATACAAGCACAAAACTGCTATGTAGACAAACTTTAGCTCCTTCAACTGCTATGAAGGAACTGTGCTAACTTCCCTTATATACATCCGGGGCAGCCATAATTTTCAACGATGAGATACTCCCAAATTTTAGGAGTCTGTTCTCGTAAACAAAAGAATCTTCTTCCCACGCAAGACGACAGCACAACATATTCACGTTGAGCTCGTCTTATTGCATATTTAATGTCTGTTCTATTGGCTGCCTTTCTTCATATAATATGCGCATACATTGGACCGGATACAACAGGGTTTGCTTATGAAAATGTAAATCAAAGTCTGAGCTCAACTTTCTGTAGTGCTTTCAACATTTTTATATTCTAAATACAAAACAATTTCCCCGAAAACATGAAAAGTTTGTAAGTTTCTGCGTCGTGTTTGGACTACCAATCAAAATTCCTAAAATATTGAAATATATGTCCAATTTAAACGCCTTCCCTTGTTTATGGTTCCTTTTTCTCTCCTGGAAAAAATAAACATGCTATCGGCCGCGTATTTATAGAGTATAATGTATACATTTTCATTTTCATTTTCAAATTCCAACAGGAAAATTTGCAATTCAAATAACGCGATATTGGCTCGCCGAAAAGACTAACTTTTATGTCTATTGTCCCTCTGTTCACGGCAAATTGCATAGCTGGTGTTCCAGGCGTGCCAAGGGCTGCCTCCCCCTGCAGCCTTGCGTTTATATGGTAGTGTCTCTCCTGTTGGTGCCGACTGCATAATGCAAGCATCCGATATCGATTGGATATCAATAGTCAGCGGCCCAATGCAGAGCCTGAGACTTCCCGCAGACAAAGTAGTATCAATTCGTTTAATTAAACCCGCAAATATTTCGGGAATGCTTCATTGTCTAGATAATTTTCCCAATGGAAACGCGGCGACGACGCCGGCGGGCTACGGCTCCGAGTGAAACAATTAGAACGGAATGCAAGGCAAATATTCGTTTTGCATAAATTTATTCACGTCGTACAATCACTCGATAGTGCAAACAGACACTCTCGCATACAAACTGCATTCCTGCACGAGCATGAGAATTTCTTTTGTCCTTCCGTGAGACACGGCTAATTTATTGGAGGTTTGGTATCGGTGATTTCAGTTCAATTCAGACCTTTTAGATTTCATTAACTAAAATCGCCTGTGGGTATCCTGAGAGAACGGATCAAATAGGGAGTAAGTTTCTGAATATCTCCAAGGATATCGTTTCGACTCGCACGCCCAAGGAAGTTACAAACATCAAATGCACATAGCCGTGTTGCAGATTACATTTGAAATTGGGAGTTAACTGCATCCTTGATCCCAAAAGTCAGACAATTCTAGACATTTCCGACATAAGAGCTTCGATACTGTTCAAAAGTGCTTGCAGCCCCTAATCTGAGACAAATCCCCCATCTCAATGTCTGACAATATTAAATGGCCACCCAACGATGGACGACGACTCATCCCCCGGTATCAATTAACCCGAGGCATCCCACTCCATGAATAATAATAAATCTTTGTTAGTGACTATCCCGGCGACGATTCGATGATTACGACTTCATTTCATCCTCGATTAAAGCCAATAATCGAAATACAAAGCAATCATTTTGCCGTCCTTTGGCATTTGACTTCCTTGAGCTGAGTAAATACTCTTTTCATAAATAAATATAAATAAACTGGAAGAGGCAGAAAGAATGCAGAGCGTATCGGTGAATGTGTCCCCATTGTCAATATCGTGGTATCGTGGCAGCGCTCTCTGCTTTTCGTGTCCTTGCTGCTGGTATTGTTTTTCAAAGCTTTAATACCATTTTGCTTTGGTTTATGAAAGAGTAATGCCTAAATCGGATTGACCTTAATCACATAAATCTGACCTTTAAAGGACATTCAGCACAATCCGAGAGAGTGAGGGTATCCAGTCATTTACGACTATGTGCTGACCGGTTGTGGTTGAATTTATTTTTGAAGCGAAAGTCGAAAAGATTCTCATGCGTATGAGTTATTGCTCGTGGCTTACAAAATCCATTTTTAATTGCGATGAATTTCATGCTTAACTTGGAGCTCCTGAATTTAACTTTTGATTGTTGGCCCATTTTAAATAATACAAACAAAGCCAGCATGGGTATCCCCAAACTGTTCAACCAATCATTATAGATTACTTTCAGAAGATATAACTGCAATTCGAGCACAGTTTACTTACAGAATAACTCAAGATTTCAGATTACAAATTACGAATTATTAATAAAAGTATCATTTGTAAAGAATCAGTTTATTTTCTTCTCAAAGAACTTTCTATTGCACTTTCCAGATAGAAACTCGACTCTCGCCCTTATGCCTGATAGGGATGATTAAAAAGACCAAAAAAGCCTACGCACGAATTATTATCTGAGATTTGGATTTCATCTACTTTCCACAGAACCTCGGCATATTCAGCTAAATTGCTTCGTGATAAACTGACTCGCAACCAATATCATGTATTTTAATTCATCATCATCATCATCAACGGCGCAACAACCGGTATCCGGTCTAGGCCTGCCTTAATAAGGAACTCCAGACATCCCGGTTTTGCGCCGAGGTCCACCAATTCGATATCCCTAAAAGCTGTCTGGCGTCCTGGCCCACGCCATCGCTCCATCTTAGGCAGGGTCTGCCTCGTCTTCTTTTCCTACCATAGATATTGCCCTTATAGACTTTCCGGGTGGGATCATCTTCATCCATACGGATTAAGTGACCCGCCCACCGTAACCTATTGAGCCGGATTTTATCCACAACCGAACGGTCATGGTATCGCTCATAGATTTCGTCATTGTGTAGGCTACGGAATCGTCCATCCTCATGTAGGGGGCCAAAAATTCTTCGGAGGATTCTTCTCTCGAACGCGGCCAAGAGTTCGCAATTTTTCTTGCTAAGAACCCAAGTTTCCGAGGAATACATGAGGACTGGCAAGATCATAGTCTTGTACAGTAAGAGCTTTGACCCTATGGTGAGACGTTTCGAGCGGAACAGTCTTTGTAAGCTGAAATAGGCTCTGTTGGCTGACAACAACCGTGCGCGGATTTCATCATCGTAGTTGTTATCGGTTGTGATTTTCGACCCTAGATAGGAGAAATTGTCAACGGTCTCAAAGTTGTATTCCCCTATCCTTATTCTTGTTCGTGCTTGTGTTTGACCAGTGCGGTTTGATGTTGTTGGTTGATTCGTCTTTGGTGCTGACGTTGCCACCATGTATTTTGTCTTGCCTTCATTGATGTGCAGCCCAAGATCTCGCGCCGCCTGCTCGATCTGGATGAAGGCAGTTTGAACGTCTCGGGTGGTTCTTCCCATGATGTCGATATCGTCAGCATAGGCCAGTAGTTGGGTGGACTTGAAGAGGATCGTACCTCTTGCATTCACCTCAGCATCACGGATCACCTTCTCGAGGGCCAGGTTAAAGAGGACGCTTGATAGCGCATCCCCTTGTCGTAGACCGTTGTTGATGTCGAATGGTCTTGAGAGTGATCCTGCTGCTTTTATCTGGCCTCGCACATTGGTCAGGGTCAGCCTAGTCAGTCTTATTAATTTCGTCGGGATACCGAATTCCCTCATGGCCGTGTACAGTTTTACCCTGGCTATGCTATCATAGGCGGCTTTAAAGTCGATGAACAGATGGTGCAACTGTTGTCCATATTCCAACAGTTTTTCCATCGCCTGCCGCAGAGAGAAAATCTGATCTGTTGCTGATTTGCCTGGAGTGAAGCCTCTTTAATACGCGCCAATGATGTTCTGGGCGTATGGGGCTATCCGGCCTAGCAAGATAGTGGAGAATATCTTATAGATGGTACTCAGCAACGTGATACCTCTATAATTGCTGCACTGTGTGATATCTCCCTTTTTATGTATGAGACAGATTATGCCTCGTTGCCAATCGTCAGGCATTGATTCGCTGTCCCATACCTTGAGCACAAGTTGATGAACCACTTGGTGTAACTGGTCGCCTCCATATTTAACCAATTCGGCTGTAATTCCATCGGCTCCTGGCGACTTATGATTTTTTAGCCGATTAATTGCACGGACTGTTTCTCCTAAACTTGGTGGTGGCAGTATTTGTCCGTCGTCTTCAGTTGGCGGGACCTCCAACTCGCCGATGTTCTGGTTGTTCAGTAGCTCATCAAAGTACTCAACCCATCGCTCTAATATGCCCATTCTGTCGGAAATCAGATTTCCCTCTTTGTCTCGGCAGGATGAGCATCGAGGTGTATAAGGCTTCATCCTGCTGACTTGTTGGTAAAACTTCCGCGCCTGGTGCGGTTGCTCCCTGTACTTTTCTAGTTCACAGACTTGTTGGTTCTCCCAGGCTTCCTTTTTCCGTCTGTGAAGTCGCTTCTCCGCTCGACGGAGTTCGTGATAAGTCTCTGCACGTGCCCGCGTTCTTTGAGAATGCAACATTACTCGGTATGCGGCATTCTTCCGTTCCGTTGCTAGCTTACATTCATCGTCAAACCAGCCGTTCCGACTCCTTTTGCGGCTGGGGCCAAGTATATTTGTGGCCGTATCCATGATAACGTTCTTCAGGTGGTTGTGAAGATCATTAGTTGATGCTTCATCTCCAGGTCCTCTGTTGACTGCGGTTATTGCGGCATCCATTTCCCTCTTATAGGTGTCGCGGAGGGTTGTGTTGTGGATGGCTTCAGTGTTCACTCTCACCTGATTGTCAGAGGGGATTCTAGGTGGTATTGTTATTCGAGCTCGGAGCACCATGCCAACGAGATAGTGATCCGAGTCTATATTGGCCCCCCTATATGTTCTGACATTCATCAAGGCTGAGAAATGGCGGCGTTCGATCAACACGTGGTCAATTTGGTTGAAAGTGGTCCCGTCTGGAGAGGCCCACGTATGTTTGTGGACCGCTTTCCGCGCAAACCAGGTACTTCCAACAACCATTTCGTGTGACCCTGCTAATTGAATAGTCCGCAGTCCGTTATCATTTGTTTTTTCGTGTAAGCTATGGGAGCCAACGTATCGCCTGAATACGGGCTCCTTCCCTACTTGGCTGTTAAAATCCCCAAGTATGATTTTGATATCATATCTGGGACAGGCTTCGAGGGCTCTTTCTACTGCCTCGTAGAAGGTATCCTTCTCCGACTCTGCAGTCTCCTCTGTAGGGGCGTGAACGTTTATGAGGCTTATATTTCTAAACTTGCCTCGCAAGCGCAGAGTGCATAGCCGTTCGCTTATACTTTCAAAGCCGATAACAGCAGGTTTCATTTTTTGGCTGACTAAGAAACCTACTCCGAGCACATGGTTTACTGGATGGCCGCTATAATATATGGTGTAGTGGCTCTTCTCCAGGAAACCGGTCCCTGTCCATCGCATCTCTTGCAACGCTGTTACATCAGCCCTATATTGGGACAGGGTATCGGCTAGCTGCTTATCAGCTTCATCTCTGTACAGGGAGCGCACGTTCCATGAGAAAATGCGCAAATCGTTGTTCCTTTGTCGTTGCCGGGTCCGTCGTTTTAACATCCGTCCTATCCGAGGCTCCTGTTGTGGCTTCGTAACAGGTTGTTTTCCGTGTAGGGTTGTCAGCCCTACCCAACCCCCAACCTGGAGGACCAGTTGGTACAATTTGTCCCGTTTTTAGGCGCGGGAGACTCGCCTTCATCCTTCCCCGTCTGCAGCTTTTCGTTAAGAAAGAGCTCCCAGCGGTCACCACGTGGAGGTGGAGATAGGGTTTGGTAGTAGAGCTGTTGGTGTTGGTTCAGCAGGCATTTCCCAGGTTTTACGCTCCATCGTGGGTACCAATCCACGTTTCGCCCCGGGACCTATACTACCCTTTGACCACCATTATATTTTTATGTATTTTAATTGAACCAGGTTAATCTGAGGAACGGTGGATAATTTCTGGATAGTCTTGATGCTTATTCAACTCTGACGGTCAGGTTAATGGCAATAAGACGCACATAATTTGATAGTAATGCGAAACGTTAAATTCTCATTTGGCAGCCTCCCCAGTGAAGTGCTTGTACACTCACCGTCACCACCGTCAATAATTAAATAATTGTGGAGTTGGTTACATGGAAACAACTCAATAACTACAGACTCGAATGAGTGAAAAGGGCGACCATAATGAAAAGTGTGTTTTAGGTTTGGATTCCCTCCCTTGTTACATCTTTCTAAGTGTTCTCATGCAATGAAGGGTAAATTTATGTAGCCAGCGCTGTATGATTTTGGACACATTTCACCGTATAACCAACCCCAAGGCAAAATGTGGGCGGCTACCGAATTTCTATTTTCCTCCAGCTGGGGCAATAAAAGATTTTCGGCACGTTCCGTTGAGAAAATATTTTGGATCTCAATCGGTGCCTCATTCAGCATCTGAGGAAGTTTTGAAAACTTAGCGGGAAAACGTAACTTACACTCGTGAGAAATCAAGAAGACCGGTGTACGGCCTGTCCTATAACTCAACAGCCTTAGCAGACAAAGCCCTTTAAAATTCTTCACAGTGTTCGTTACTAGGGAAGATTCGACGTCAGTGAGATGGTCCTCAAATTTCCCTTCCTGGGTCAATTTCCTAAGGAAATACATCATTACAAATGGTAGATTTATTATATCATTAGTCCCTACTCGGGCGAATTACAGACCAGTACCACATAGCGACAGAGTCCCGGTCGTCATCAAGGAGTGTGTTCGACTAGAGGTCATCGCGGCAATTAATGACTAAAAGACGATGGGGGCAGAGGGGGCAGCATCAACAACACTACACCGCACCAGGCAACAATTTTAATACTCGCCCAAGCACTCCTTTTTACCGTCCAGTTGAAGTCTCCGCTGAGTTTCGGGACGAATTCTAAAAAGCGTGTATATAATTTTCGAAAATGGATTCCTTGCATAGACCAGGTATTCCCAGACTCTATGTATCTCCAGCAACTCGAAGAATACTACCTCAAATCGACTATGCTATTGCATCTCGACTGTGTGTTGATAAGTCGCTCCTGCAACTACAATCAATTCTATATTGTGGTGCAGTTGCGGCTGTCAGATTGCAGACGCAGAAAATTCGCTTCCCCGTTATGCGTTTGAATGACCGAAGGGATGCACCATGTTAAATTCGTCCAAAACGTCAGCGCAATTGTCTCAAATCAGCACTCGTAATGTCAGCAAACGGGTGGAATATAAAGTGTAGAGAGTTTACCGCAACTATGCCATCCCCAGTGAAGCACCTTTAGTTCGCCAGAAGCTTAATGGGGTATGCAGTCGATTGCGACGGTATTGCGAAAGGCACTATAAACGCGTCCAACGTGCCCGAGGAACCAGCGGAGTTTTTCAGATCACTCAACGAATCCTCGCAGAAGTCGAAACAGTGCTATTTTTTGTAACGGAAGCGACAGAATATGGGATGGAATCTAGGAGTTAACCGTCCCGCAAGCTAACATGCTGAGTAGATTACCGCTGAACGTACGCGAAGTTGATTCACTGCGCGCATATATTTACAGCTAAAAACAGCGGTTTTTTTAAGATATATTGCAGGCTGACTCCACTTAATTCGAATGATTGATCTTTCAATCCTCTTGGTGGGATGAAGTCAAACCAGGAGCACATCGGTAAATGGAAGTTGAAGATAATACACCCTAAACACGTAAATTGCATCTTGCAGCCAGCTGTCAATCTATATCTGTCAGACAGGTGCCGTGTGCTGAGTGCTCTTTGCTGAAACGTAGAGATGAATATATGTGTGTTATATTCAGGATGACCCTGAGCTTATGAAAAGCTCATAATGAAAGAGCGCGTGGAGAACGACCAGTGCAGAGTATGTGGTTCGGGATTAGAGAAGTTGGATCATCTCATTTTTAGCTGCACTGTTATGGCACCGGAGTAATGTATGGACACGCACAATGTTATATGTAGGATAATCCACCAAATCCTTGCACACAAGAATGGGCTAGTTTCGGGAATATGCCGGGTTCACTGGTATAAGCACACTACTCGATAGTTCTGCTTACAGTATGTATTGGGACCGGCAAGTTCTAACTGATCACCATACACCATATAAAAAGCCTGACAAGACGGGTCACTCCGCGTACTTAATTGAGATTGCTATTCCCCAGAGTAGAACATTGAGCGGAAATACGTGGAGAAGAAGGTGAATCATAAGCCACTGGGTCGGGGAATCAAAGACATTTGGCGTCCCTAAAGAGTGGATATAGTTTCCATAATATTGTCAGCTACAGGTATTGTGCCTAAATCCCTCAAGGCTTCTCTTAATTTCACGGCATTCTTAAACAATCTGGTGCAAACCATGCATGTTGCGGGGAGAATTCTTGATGGTTTCTCCTATTAATCTACTATCGGCCATCACCATCAGAGCCTCTTTACAATTACTTTTAAATTGATAGGATCGTGTTAGGAACACTGCCCCGTTGAAAGCCCTTCTAAAGGGTAAAAAGGCCGATATAAAGCCCCCGGTCTCTTCCACAAACGTTTTTGCCTTCCGATAGAATCTCTCCATTTAGCTGCATGAAACTTTACTATTCTCCTCTTTGGAGCAAACAATGGATGGCCTAATATCAAATTATGGCTCTGGTCCCCTTATTTTAGAGCGAACGTAAAGGCTTTGTCTCCTTCGGGAGTCATAACAAGGTGCTCATTAGTAGGACCATAGGAAAGGGTAGAGAACCCTTCCCTGTAGGTAGCTGCCGACAGAGCCTACCTCAATAGATTTTCATCACACCACAGTGTGGATCTTTCCCTACTTGAACCCGTGAATTCTATGCTATCCTGCCACATCACAAATCGCAGCGCATGGTGGACAACTCCCTTGATGCATATGAATGTGCCCAACTGTATTTCTTTTCGTATATTGACTTCCCAGTGTTTCCCTTAAGCTCTTGGAATGTTTTCTTCGTAGATTTGCTTTTCTAGCAGGCATGCTGCCAGCTGTGAAGTAGCTAATTTCCATTTAATCCATTTAATAGATCACCTCCTGCGTCCGTGTAGGTTGGTTTCCTTGATATGGAAATAAACATCACCTTGAAATCGTACTATTAGGTAATTGGAATATAGCGTGTGCCAGGTATGTGCAGTATATATTACGAATTTACAAACCCATTTATTTTTTATAAGGGCAGAATTTGTATCATCCGGGCCTGCAGAGTTATATATATGAAAGTGTTAATTTTATTTGCTTGAATAACCCAATTTCGCAAGCATAAATTCAATATCTGGATTGGGGACCGTATACGACTGTCGGTATTGAGCTGTGATTTTAGATACTAACTAGGAAGCACACTACAAACATATCTCCCCCATTACCCAGCTGCTAACAATGTTCTCTAACAAGGATCAATTTCAATTTCAAAGCCGCCTAGAATGAGATAATTTCTCCACTGGGAATTTCCTTCTCGTCCTGGGAGATGTAGGTAGAACACTAAATAACACTAAATTTTCCCGTTTGTACCCGAATCCTTGAAGAGTGATAATAATAAGCAAAGTTCCCGGCGATCAGTTTTTCCATCTGTTCTGGTCTTGCTGATGCTGATGTTATTATGGTCACCAAGTTATTCCAGAACTTCAATGGTATTGAAGCATTTGTCGACCGAAGCCAGATCGCTTCAATTTTTCCTCATCTAAAATCACCCCACACACTTTGTTCTCGACCGTAATACACTCCGAGGTTTTGACTTTTTGGGAGCCGGTCGGCCCGACGACGTTTCGACCGAGGATGATTTATACAGGGGCTTTGTTTTGCTCAGGAGCAGTTTCTTTTTGTCTAGAAGCAAATGCTTACCTATAGATAAGACTTTCATCTCAGCAGACTAGACGACTAGAGCCCAGGGACTGGAGTGCCAAGGGAAATACTCAATCTATGCTCATTTGGTTTCCAATCGAATACGTGAGAAATTTGAGGCTTAGGAGTCCCATCGATGAGCTTAAGGATGCCCCCTTACTCAAGGTTGGACTACCACGATCCAAATTTAATTTTCAATTTGCCATTTAGATAGTCTAGGCTTCACAGAATGCAGAAGCACAATGCCGCAAGAAGATGAGGAGTGGCTTCTAGAGTCCCATCATTTTACTTCACTTAGGCCCAGCATGTCCAAATTATATCGCAGGAATTCTCGCTCGAATTGAAGAAACCCTAACCCATTTTCAACGAACTTTCAGAAAGAAACTAGAGTGTCAGTACCTTGCCGTTCGATGCTCTTTGAACAGGTTCTTTGCGGTTGCGAATGTCATCCAGTCTTTTATTATACCAACTTGTTGGATCATTTTAACATCTACCGTAAGAGACCGAGTAATGCCGCTCAGCAGCGTCGTAGGAACTTTACAAGGCGCAGGGCTTCTTGTTGAAGTAAAATATGAAACGGTTATGCCTGCTACTGGCTTTTTGGTATGAGGTTATTCAATTTTCAAAGTAAGCGGTGACATCCTCTAAACTGGTGAGTGTGTGTAGAGACCAGCTGAAAATTCTGTGCTGCAGATTTCAGCTCAGCCCATTCGCTGCAGCGAAAAGCGAAGAAATCATCACAGATTGAAAAACACTCGTCAAAACACTGATAGAAATGGTGGGCTCTGATAATACATACAACACAATGTATCCTGCAGATGGGTGCACATACATACATACATACAATGATCGAGAAATTGCACTAGTGAATGAAAGCAGCAATTCTGTCAAAATATATGTGCAGCAACAGACGACCAAGTGGGGAGAGTTGTCCCGAAAAAAAAACCAAAATACTGGCGAAATTCACCATTAAGGTCCGCCCGCAAATATTGAAGCTCCATCGAAGTGTTCCGTCCACAAGTGCTTACTTAACTCGATGGTAGTCAGGCTCGGGAATATCGCGGGGAAGGAGGGGGCCCCCTAAATACTTCGATTCCCTATGTGCGTGGATCTGCACCGGAACCTGAAAACACAATAAACATGGGAATTTACGGGAGCCTACTGTAAGTCCAACATGCAAGGAAACCTGAAAATATAATGGAAAATATAACGGCCCGACCGGAGCCGTAAAATTTCGGACCCATGCGCTACGATCGAAAAGGAGGATCCACCATCCATCCACCGTCCTCAATCGATGCTTCTCTCGCCTCGGATGTATTGTCAGACCTCCGAGGTTCCATCCATGCCTTAGCTTCCTCGGGCCCTCCTATTGGAAGATGCCCCTATTTGTGGGATTTTCAGGGTACGGTGCGGACGCATGAATTGATCAAAGTGCCTCCCTAAATTCTCAAGCCTGGTTAGAATAGAGGCAAGCAAGCACGTGTCGATTGAACTCTTTGATAAAAATAACAACACTTGAGCTTCAATATTTGAGGGTGGGCCTGCACTGTCAATCTCATTTTAGGTTCATTGGATTGCTATCCTCCAGGTTGGGAACAACTAATAAGGAAAAGTCCCTCGATAGCGTCGGAGGATCCAGACAGACTCGTGTTAGTACATTTTTCAAGGTAAGATACTCAACGAACACTAACTAGGTAAGATTCAAAGTTGATGAAGTCATTCTCAAGTTGGCTCCCAGCTCATGATGGCGCAGATATCTACAGATATATGTTCCTCGCTTCACCTATTATACTATTCAAGGATAATGGCGAATAACGGCCATATGAGTACTATCGGTGATTGAAATGGTCAACCCTTATTATTATCAATTATCCAGTGCAACATCTCCGGTTCCATTACCGCAAGGCGGCGTTCATTGCCTACAACCAGTAATATAGAAGCCAACCGGGCGAACCGCACTGGGGTTCGATTTTGGATTTGAAATGTTTATTGATATGTCGATCACCAGTTTTGGAACGCGATATCATCTAAGTTGCATTTTTACGTCAAGCAATTTCATAACCCAGTACACCGCTGACTGGAAGACGCACATTCGAAATACTTAAAACGCATAGTTTTCAGCACGATGCTGGCGCTGATAGTGATAGTGTCTGTTTTAAAGGCGTTGGTTATCAAAATCTCTATTTTATTCAGATTCAATTGTAAACCCTGTTGCATTTGGCGATCATTTCACTTTTAGGAAAGTTGCGTTGTCAACTTTGTTATCAAACGTTACGAAATTATCATCTGCAAAGAGCAGTATCAAGGTCAGCGAATGTTGTACGCCCCCCAAGACAGCGTGCATGACAAGAAAAAAAGGGAGTAGGGCGCTTCTTTTAAGAACACCAAGGGAGACAGAGAAGGGTTCTTATATACCAGCAGCACCTCACAATTTAGTCTTCAGATCAAATATTGCGTGGTGGCGATTCTAAGATTTGGATTGGAGACCCTTTTACGATTGGTACTTTCAGCTATCTCATGGTTATTGTCGACATCGTTTTAACAAAAAACAAACAATGGTATGATATGAAGGACTCAAGAAGCGCATTGTCGCGACTGGGGTCCGTACTAGACCCACTGACGTGTAATATCATATTAAACGATTAGCAGACTCGTCGACGATATAGCACTAGTTGTGCTTATAAAACAATGCTGTTCAGGCGTGGTTAGAGAGTGCTGGGCTGACACTTGCGGAGGAAAAACCGGGCACGGTCACGGAAACCAGACAGCTTTAAGGGATATCGAATTTGTGGGCCTCGGCGCAAAACCGAGGTGTCTGGAGTTCCTTATTAAGGCAGGCCTAGACCGGATACCGGTTGTTGCGCCATTGATGATGCTGATGGTCACGGAAACCCGAAATAAAAATTGCATTCGTGGTAAAATTGGAGTGATTTTTTCAGCTCCAGGCGATTCATCAACTACCAAGGAGTGATGCAAACGCAAAGGTCAATTTGAAACAACATGTAACATGTGATTATGACAAGGCATTGCCTTCGGCGAGGACTACGCCGAACGCTGGAAGTGCTGCAGCTTCAGTTTGGGAAGGGACACTGTATGCTTTACATAACGCACATAAATTAAGTAGAGCCAACGAAGGGATTGCTGTAACGGAATGATCCTCCTTCAGGACCAAAAATGACGAACATATTTAACGTGAAGCTCGCCTTTACCGCAGAAAAAACTCCAGAACGGAAACATGTAAGCAGATGACGATAGTGATGGGGATGCTCAGGAAAGCATCGGTATATGCACTGGATGACCTCTGCCATCAGGAACTGAGTAAAGAGAAAGTGTGGGGTTATCCAGCTATAGTTAACCAACTCGCGGGATTTTGTTCCCTACCAAGCAGCCTTGTCTATTTGGATGAACTTCCCTCAACGTATGCCCATGATGCACTTTCAGGTTTGTACTATATGTTGTCCCGAAATATTTATTACCCTTTGCGGCAAAGTTGGAAACTTTTTCAAAATGTAAACCAATAGGTTTAGGTTTTTGTCCGGAACTCTAATTCAGTTTTGCATTGGAAATTTATATGTCGGAATTTTTAGATAACAAACAAAAGTGCATTAACTTTTTCAGCTACGCCATCCGCCCACCCCATTAATACGGAACATTTCCAGGAGCTTATTGTTGTCTTAGAAATATTAATTTGCCAACATCCACTGAAAGTTTCCACCGTCGAGTATTTTGTTTGAAAATTCCCTCTGCATTGTAGTAAAATTCTTCTGTTTACTTAGGCAGAATTTCACTGAAATTACAAGAGCCGTAGCTCAAATAAAGTTCTTTACGCTCCAGCACAGACGATACTTATCTCGAAGCATTCAGTTGTGCGGAAAGCGAGAAAGCAGAAATGGGAATGCAATTGTATTTGTCTTCTCGTTGCAATGGAGGAAATCTAGCCGGGTCGTATTGAAACTTTAATCAAAGTTACAGCGTATTTCAGAGCAGGATAATGAGATTCAAGGCATATCATATTATCATAGGTTCCGGGTGCTTGGGAAGACTCAAGCACTGTTTGAGCTTAGTAGCGAGTCCTCTAATGAACTCTCAGTATCTTGACATTAAACCCCTCATCTCAGTTCCCGAATAACTGACTAAATTGCTTGCCGGGATATCATTCAGATCCTTGATACTATTTATTTTATTGGCGAGAATTAGCGTATCGATCAAACGATATAAAAGCAATTCCGACAAAAAGGGTTTAAATACAAAAGCCATCAAAGGACAATTACGACTTGGAAGAAATTCGAACCCAAGGACGACTCACCGAAAGGTTTATTTTATTTAGATTTCATCTTATTTCAGAAGACGTTCGATCTAACCTTACCGAAAAGTTTAAATGTTTTAGCCTAAAATAAAATTTACGGACCCGAAACTTTGTTCAAACTTGTATTACCTTAGCTAAGTCCACAAGCATAAATTGAATAGAGACCATTCCATTTTATTCTGGTGCTGTTAGTTTGGTTATTCGTCGCTTAACCCCCCAACAATAAAGTTAGGATTCGACCCTTTCATTTCAACTTTGTCCGTCCTCCGTACCGGCCGGACCGACCCCCAAGACGTGCAGTCGATTGTGAATTGAAGGGAGTCATTTAGGTCTCTCAGCTAAGGATTCCGTAGGAGGTTTCCAGGTTATTAGTCGTTTTGCCTTTAGAAGATACTTTCTGGATTCCACTGGAAATTGAAAACAAGCACCTGATCTGGCAGCCGTTACAGTATTCATAATGGATTTTCAGATTTTCAAATAATCCTTCGTCTCCTCCTGATTCTATTAATTATACCTACACCCGAGCACATCTCAAGATAATTGTTCTGTCGCGTTGTCTTGGAAATAATCAGCAGATTTTCTGGAAAGCCTTTCTCACGGTGTGCACGTTTTGGGTGTTATTAGGATAGGTATAATCATGTTTCTGACTTCAAAATAATCTGAGAATTTTCGCAAGAAATGGGTATTACCAGCGAGGCAATTGTGGGTGTAAGTTTGGGCAGTACGCAGCCAAACATTGAGTATTCTTCCCGGAATGTTGAAAGGGACGTTCATAGACTGCGATTTGAGACGGTAATTTGGTAAATAAAACTTAATTTACAAACGCGCTTCCGAATACAACCAAAATAATACAATTCCAACAATCTACGTACTTCAATAGAGGAAGCTTTAAGGACTTTTTCTCGGTAGACGTAGGAAAATTGTAATACGATACGATACGTCAAAGGAAACATTGTTGCGATGGTGGGAGATGGTGTGGCCAATGGACAGCCATAGAAAACGTAAAGCAACTTCATCCATCAATGCAGATAGGAGGAGCAAGATGGCTTGTCAAGTTGGGAGCATTTTTCTTGGTGTTTATATTTAGTCTGTGTTTGCTTGGTCTTTTTCCAAATCCAGTCACATTTATCCTTACACTCGACGCGATTAAAAAGCAATCAAATGTCACCATCGTAATCGAGGTGTTTATCCATGTCCTTCAAACAAGGCAGTGATGTATGCATCGTTCTCAGAAGGAAGTGACATTGGGGGCAAAACACAGACTTGACTTAGACTTTTGGGATTATTCTTGAATGGAACAAGACATGCATAATTTAATAATTATGAAAGTACCCCTAACCTCACTTCTATTCAGAACACTGTAAAGCAAGTGAAATTAGGACTTAAATTTTACACATCGTTCAATTCTGACCGATTATTTCCCCTTCGTTATCATTTGAAACAATATTTTTTGCAACCATGGAAGTTCAGACTTTTCTACAAAGTTTATTTAGATAATCTTAGGCTATCAAATCGGAGATTCGGTATATCGATGGCACTTAGACGGTTTTCTCGTGTGTATTGCTCTACCTCATGTGACAAGCCATAAACAACTGTGCAATGCCACATGCCCCAACCATATGGACGTACGCCAATATTCTGCTTCACATGTACAGCACTAACACCAAACCTTAAGCGCGGATTTTTCTTCGGTAATTACCATTGAGGTCGAAGATGTGCAGTAATTTTTGTCACCATATAATTTCAAAGAATGCGCTGGAAGCTGATTTTCCTATATACAGCCTTTTTGGAGTAGAATTGGGATAGCTTCGAATACCGTAGTCGGCATAGCGCCCACTGCTTTAATGACGGAGCTGATCCTTCCGATCCTTCCTTCCTTCCTGAATGCATACATAAAAATCGGCTGTATTTTGAATATATATATTTAACGAAGCCATCGTTATGAAACACTTCTTGAATGTTTCTGATATTATTTCTATATGTGATGCATTTATGTTAGCTTGGAGTCGAGAGGTACTTCAAAATACTTGACTGTTAATAGCTGGATTTCCACCACTTATCAGCTGAGTAGAGTGTAAATGCTCCACCCAACGTTACTAGTGAACATAAAGTAGTATGTCTTCCCAGAGTTCACCATGAGATCGTTACGGAGGCCACCGACTATAGATTATCTGCTGAGTAGCATTCAAGAGGACACATACTGGCAAATGTGCCAAAAATGATTACAGCTGATGGTCGCCCGCAAATATTGGCACAAAAATGTTCGTGTCCTTCAGAAGCCATAGAAAGATGCAAGCCCTAAGCGAGGGGTCCTTGGACCAGGAAAGTGGGAGTAAGTTGCTCCCCATTTGATACGGTCCAGCATTAAGTTGATGCGGACTTAGGACCCCATCATTCTCAAAAAAAAAAAAATATTTTCAGCTCTGGCCAAGCTCTGGTCAATAAGGCGGATTTGTGCTCAATCTAATTGGTAGTCTGTCGTGTTCTACGAATTATATAAAGGAGCACTCAACATCTGCGAGCCGCTACGGTCACGCTGCTCCCAGGGCAGAGGTGAGGCAGCGTCTGACGATTTACCTCTGCCCTGGTAAGAAACCGTAGAGCCGTCATCGCTTGACATTTCCATAGAAAGATGCCCATTACCAGGGGCCGGAGCAGAGAAGAGAGAACTACCCCCTGTAGGCAGCATCTAAGGCATTCTGCCTCAATAGGCTTCCGTCTCACCAATATGTTAATTACTCTCCGCTCAAATATGTGAAGGGTCCGAAAAATTGACAGCAGAGTCAATGCTGTCTTATCACGTCACAAATAAATAAATAAGCGATAATTAGAGGCAACTACGATGCCCTTGGATGTACCTACAGCATATATCTTTTCGGACATCGCCTTGTTAATTTTTCGTGGAATGTACGAACTCCTTATAAACCCTATGCAGTCCTTTCGGCAGAAAGGAAATGAGACTGATCGCTCGGAAGATTTTGCGCCCGTGGAGGGGGTTCCTTAATTGCTATTAAATATCATGTTCGCATAACGTCCGGTGATTGAAATATTAATGTGTGCTATACATGCCCGCTATAAATTCCCATTCTCTCTGTGTCCAGTCATTTGATTAAGGGATATATGTGCTTGTCTGCCCTGGATTAAACTTCTGTTGCCCATGAAGTACCCTTCAATTGAGTAATTTTCCGCTTCTTCTGGGTAATACCGCGGTATAAATGTAAGTGACCCAGCTGGTAGTTACGTTCGGCAAAGACCCACTGCAGCTTTTAGATCATCCAAAGCGAATAAGTGTTTTCGCAAAGTTGTCTCCATTATGATCATGTCAACCTTATGCTCTTCTTTAGAGCTTCCTGAACCTCTTAATACCGATTCCACATAAAAACTGAATCAGATTTTACCGATCGATTGAAGACTACCCGTTGTCATTCTCCTCTGTTTTGCCAGATCTGAATTATTACTAAATATTAAATATTAATTAAATTATAAAATGGACAGTTCACCTCAAAAACTTTTCTCTTCCTAGTTGTGGTTAATCAGTTTGATTTCTCAATTCCAACAATGGAGTTGATGCGTCCCAGCGATCGTTACTCGGGCGCTCAGTTCTATTTTGTATGTTGGATTATGAAATTGAGTGGTTGAAGGTGGGTCCATGTCCTTTACCAAATCACTGCGTGTTAGGCATATATACGGTATATTGTCCACAACCGGGACTTAGCTGTCTCCCATTATACTACAAATCTCAAGTAATCTTTCCATTATTATCCCGGTTTAGATATACAAATAAATCTCAGCAATAACCCCATTTGTGCCAAAGTATAACACGTGACTTAAGAAGAAGATGATATTCCTGGCAATGACCTTTGCAATTCCAGGATCATCATCATCAAAGCGCAACAGCCGGTATCCGGTCTAGGCCTGCCTTAATAAGGAACTCCAGACATCCCGGTTTTGCGCCGAGGTCCACCAATTCGATATCCCTAAAAGCTGTGTGACGTCCTGACCCACGCCATCGCTCCATCTTAGGCAGAGTCTGCCTCGTCTTCTTTTTCTACCATAGATATTGCCCTTATAGACTTTTCGGGTGGGATCATCCTCATCCATAAGGATTAAGTGACCCGCCCACCGTAACCTATTGAGCTGGATTTTATCCACAACCGGACGGTCATGGTATTGCTCATAGGTTTCGTCATTGTGTAGGGCTACGGAATCGTCTATCCTCAAGTAGGCAGTCAAAAATTCTTCGGAGGACTCTTCTCTCGAACGCGGCCAAGAGTTCGCAATCTTTCTTGCTAAGAACCCAAGTTTCCGAGGAATACGTGAGGACTGGCAAGATTATAGTCTTGTACAGTAAGAGCTTTGAAACTATGGTGAGATGTTTCGAGCGGAACAGTTTTTATAAGATGAAATAGGCTCTGTTGGCTGACAACAACCGTGCGCGGATTTCATCATCGTAGCTGTTATCGGTTGTGATTTTCGACCCTAGATAGGAGAAATTGTCAACGGTTTCAAAGTTGTATTCTCCTATCTTTATTCTTCCCGTTTGGCCAGTGCGGTTTGATGGTGTTGGTTGGTTGGTTTTCGGTGCTGACGTTGCCGCCATATATTTTGTCTTGCCTTCATTGATGTGCAGCCCAAGATCTCGCGCCGCCCGCTCGATCTGGATAAAGGCAGTTTGTAGGTCTCGTCTCGGAATTTCGGGATGGTTCTCTGAAAATGCTTCTTCATGGATTTCATAGCCCCCTCCCACTGCATAGAATCGTCTAAAACCATCGTTCTTCTACCGATATTTCGGGAACCACTTATTCCCTTCATCAGGAGGACTTCTTAGCACTGATGAAGGGAACAAGTGGTTCCCGAAATATCGGTAATTGCAAAAATAAATATCTACACCAGCGAAAAAGAAACAACAAGTTTTTTATTATTTCAAATGTTGCTATCTCAGAAAATTATTGCTTGTATATTAACACATCCACCATTGAGCCCTGTAAGTTGGGGCTTAAGAATACAGTCAAGGCCTGTTTTTTTACTTTGCAAAGTCTAATGTTAGCACACATAAATCCAGTGTCGGATTGTTTCTAACGGCTACCGCTCTTCTGACCTGGGAGCTGTCATTTGACAGACTTCAAACTGCAAGATACCGGTCCAGGTTAAGGAGCATCACAATTGTACAATGCAGTCGAATCCCGATAATTCGTACATCGATTAGTCCTATTTCTGACTAATTCGTACATATTTACCGGCCTAAGAGTTAATTTTCCTTACTTTCCTTCCCGACAAATAGTAATTCCGTTATTTCATACCAAATTGTTAGTCCCTTGACCATACGAATTATCGGGATTCTACTTTACTATGCACCTTCCGATATAGTTGAAGAGGATGCTTTCTACGAGCAATCAAACCCAGTTCAGGAAAGGCATCCTCAAGGTGACACCATGATCGTGAATGGTAATCTGAATTCCAAGGTGGGCTCTGACAAAAACTAACGCGGACATATGATGAGGAAACACGGCCTTGACGACCGTAACGATAATGGAGGTTTGTGGATTTCTGCAACTGCAACCGCCACATCATTCGAGCGCAGAGCCTGCCATAAGGTCAGTTGGCTTTCAACTGACCGATATCGTACGAGGAATCTGACCGACCACTTTCCGATCAGCAGTAAATTTAGGAATTGTCTCCGGGATATGCGTAACATGAGGGACGCTGACTTCGGCCTCGAAAGAGATAACCATAATAACCTGGTCAGGAAAGCGGAAGATCCAGCAGAATGCAACGATTTCAGAAGTCCATACCGCATTACGATGGAGCTTATATGTGAATACGAATTTTCCGGTGGCTTATAGGTCGTCCTCATCCATGATGAGCAGCCACTGAAAGGGTGGAAAGAACATTTCACCACGGTTATAAACCATATCACATCTAGTGAAGTTCCTCCTTTTGTAGACTATCTAAGTGTAATCCTGTGGTGCTTTTAGCGATTAAAGTTGAATTAATTAAGTTTTAATTTTCCGACTTATATCAATGAAGGAAGCAAGTAGTTCCAAAGTATCGGTATTTGCAAATATACTAAATAACTCTAGCTAGAAAGTAAAATCGGTCTTAATGACTTCAGATGAAATGCCTAGTCACTAAACCAAAGAGGAATCATATCGGCCGTCAATGCACTCAAACGGAGTAAACCCGCTAGGCTCGATTGTCTCCTTGCAGCGCTCTTTATCATTGCTCCTGTAGCTCTGTTACTGCCACTTGGATGGAAACTTGGGAATCCGGGATCGTTCACACACGTGGAAGAAGGGGATAATCGTTAAAAAGCACTCATTTTGAGTGCGACATTGGAGAGGCATCTGCGATAATAGCTAAAATATTGCTGGAACGCATCAAGAAACATGTCAACGACTTGTTCAACAGCGAGCAGGCTGGTTTCCGTTCAGGATTCTCCTGCATTGAGCAAATCAACACGCCGCGGATCATGTTGCAACAGTGCGCGAAGTTTAGATGGACCTTGGCCAAATGGCTATAGATTTGTAAAGGGAGTAAAATAGAGTTAGACTGAAGATAAACACCAACAAAACCCAGGTTCTCAGTCTGACGGATCATCGCACTCAATCTATCAGTGTTAATGAACAGAGCATTGGAGACGTCGATCAATTTCCATGTCTAGGAAACATGGTTTCAACAGCGGTGGTGGCAAACTAGATGTTGCCCGGCACGTTGATAGCCCATCTTTCACTACTTTGTCTAAAATGTAAAAATTCTATTATCGCAACACTAAGATCAAGCTGAGACTATTCTGTACCAGTGTTCTTTCTGTGTTGCTATCTGGAAAGTGAACCTTTATTTTATTTAAAAGCTCCAAGCCTTTGTCAATACCTGCCTGCACTTATCATGGGTGTACTGTGACCTGACACTATCTCAAACAAAAAACTTGGCCGCAAATGCATTACGGGCTACGCTATGCAGTGGAATCCAATTCCGCAAAATTGCCGACAGCTAGGTCGGCCCAAGAGCTCTTAGCGCAGAATAGTAGAGTAGAGGTGTGGGGGTCTCGGAAAGTCATAGAGGGAACTAAGGAGTGTTTTAGATAACCGCGAATGATGGCGGGTAGGTGTGGTTGACGCGATATACCTCACCAAATGCATTAATACCTTACTCCACAAGCGCTTTAGCTGCTATTGACTACGGTGCATTCAATTAACTTACGAAAGTTTCCCATTTTTAAGGTTTTGTGTAAAACAAAACCTTATTAAAATCGATTCAATGTCTGTCTGTCTGTCTGCCTGTCTGTCTGTCACACGCATTTTTCTCCAAAACGGCTAAACCGATTCGAACGAAATTCGGTGGACAGATGGGAACTATGAAATTCCATGCATACAGCGAGTGGCATAAATTTAGATGGAATTTAAAGGGGGGCTCCCCATACATGCAAAGGGGGGATTCAAAAATGTTTTTCACCGGATATAATTGTGTAGGATATCAAATGAAAGGTCTCGATTTGTACTTTCCGAAACATTAGCTTTGGCATAAATTGCAAAGTGCGTGAGTAAGGAGTCAAAATGTACGCACTTGAAGTGAGACAGGACTCATTTTCGGAAACTACCCAACCTAAAAATCCGAAAAAAATCAGGGTGGTGCGTCTAGATGAAATCTAGGCCTCAAAATATGTCCCATTCCGACGTCTGCTCAAATAAACTTACTAATAGTATATTACTACTTTTTAGAAATTTACTGAAAAACACCCCTTAAATTCATCCTAGGACTTCCGAATTTTGTACCAGCATAGAGGACAATATTTCGTATATACGTGGAAATCTGGCAATTAGTGCCAAAGTTATAGCAGTTCAAACTTAGCAATTTCGCGCAAATTTACTGCTTCCAAAGCCATGCAAATCAGATGCTGACGTCATAATTACCCGGAATAATTGACATTCGCGTGAAATATTAAAGTCGCATTTATGAAGAATCTATTTATCTGCAGCCCTTCTTAAGATTTTGTGTAAAACACTTATGTGAAATCTAATCTTCGAGAGATGTCCCATTCCGGTATCTGCTCAATTAAATTTACTAATAGGATATTATCAACTTTCGGAAATTGACTTAAAAACTCCCCTTAAATTCATCCTAGGTATAGAGGACGTACCGGCATAGAGGACAGTCTCGTGCATACACATGCCAAGTTCCATGAAAATCCAACTATTAGGGTCAAAGTTATAGAAGTTCAAACTTATCAATTTCGTGCTAATTAACAGCATCCTAAGCCACACAAATAAGATACTGATGTCATAAGTAACGAGAATAATTGAAATTCGAGTGAAATATTAAAATTCCACTCAAGAAGGATCTAATTCTCCCTAGCCCTTTTTTTATATTTGATGTTGGTTAAATTGTTGGCATTTGCTAATAATATTAAACTGAGAGTGTGAAGCGTATGAGGTTGACCATTATCAACACAGGGCTTTCCATCACATGATTTATTTAAATCGCTTTCTAGAAAATAGAGGGCAATGGAATTTTTGGCTATATTACAGGGAGCTGTCGTGCACTCGTCGCTCCTCTCATCTTTTTCTTTTTCTTCAGCCTTCACTTCTCAAGCGGGGTCGACTCGTGGTGATCGGTTTCGTCATTTTATTTTATCAAATGCCTGATCAGGATGTAATCTCGAAACCTTTAAATCCCCATCCAGCGTATCAAGCCGTTCATTGTCTTTTATAATCGGCCAACACTCAGAACTATAGAGAGCGGCAGACGGACGACCTTGCAGTAAATGTTAGATTTGGGACTTGCGCTGATACGTCGATCACAAAGAACACCAGTTGGGGAATGCCACTTCATCCAGGTTGCATTAATTCGTGAAACAATCTCATTACGCTGTTCTCCATTGGCTGATAGGCAATGACAGTAATCTGCCCTTCGAGATATTTAAATCGCTCAGTTCTGGCAATGGCAGTAACCTGCTCAGAACTGAGCGATTTCAATATCTCGGGTCAATGCTATAAGCCAATGAAGAACTACGTTATGCTCCTCACATAGAAAAACACAAAACCTTTTATACCTGAAGCGTCAAGCTTCCGGTTTCCCGACTTGTTTCTATTTATTCGGATTTTATATCTTGTTGGATTCTTTTTTTTCAAATATAAAACCCGCTTTTAAGTATCATGCCTCAGAATTCTCCAATTGAGTGGATACCCCCTATCCAGACAATGTTTTAATAATTTAAAGGATTACCTCGAATAGCTTCAAAACCAAATTCTTTTGATAAATGCTCTAAAGTGACCGGAAAGTTCACAAGAAAATAAACTCCCCGAAGTGCTGCATAGACAGTACTTCTAGAAGTTATTATTTGGAACTCCAATTTCTTTCTATGATGGATTCAAAAATATTCCAAGAAATTTATAATTCACTTACTTGTCATGAGCAAACACTCTCACCTGCTCTATGTAAACTCAATGGGTTTGCGTTATATTGAGAGGACACACGATCAACTGCGAATTTTATGAATGCCAAAAGATTCTTCTTATGTCTTGTGCAGGCTGCTTAATGTCGGTAATCTTCTGATGTATTAGAGAAAAGCGAATAAACTGCGCTTTAAAATTGCAGAGGTATGAACAGGTGTACAAGAATCCAGCAGGAAGCTCGAATGCAATATCCCTGACACATATTCCATTCCTTTCCGCAAAATTTATTTTTAACATGACAGCTTAGAAAATAACTATCTCAACATCCTATTTATATGCATCGAAACTTTGGCTCAAGTCACGCGAACATTTCCTCTCGAAATGGAGAATCAAGTAGACAGCAAGCCCCCTACAGTTCATGTTTCCGCATTTCATCAAACGAAAACCAACTGTGAAACCGCCACTGGAATCACGACACCCCCCAATGCAAAATTTTTAATGAAATAAACCTTTCCTGGAAAAAAAATTCCATCACAACTATCTGAGTAGCTTCGCCAGTATCCCGACGTCAGGACGAATAGCAACTCAATAAATCAGGGCACATGTGAGCCGTGAAGAGTCCGGAAAGAAAATAGAAAACGCGTAACAAACGACAATCCGACAGCACGGAAAACTACGCGACATGGAAAATATTTCCAGGAGATATCGTGATTTATCACTGTCGTTTGCATACTTGATCGATTTATTCTGTGGTATAGTAATAATTATGCTAAGGAGCTTGCCATGTAGCGGCAATAAAAAAGTAAGACTTGTTGGAAACCGGAGGATACGACGACGGAGATGTATGTTGTGCACAATGGCGAAGGAGTCGTATAAATAACCATAAAATGCTGTGCGACTTAATGATATCACTCCTGACGACTTGACTACCAAACTATTATTGTAATATTCCACCCCGGGAGAATCTATTTCTCCCATAAAACACGACTTGTATTATGATTTCGAGCGAGGACTGAGGGATGAATGTCACAGTCGGTGGAGCTCACAAAAGGACCATAAATGATGACAGTACACGCATTTTTATGGATTACGCTAAATAAATATGAAAATAGGTCAAGTTGTGTTAAATGAATTTGAATGAAAAGTTTCGCTTGTCTATTCAAATAAAGATGCATCGTATCTTTTGTGCTAAGCATGGGACTGAATAAGATAAACGTCAGAAATGTCGATCATACTTTCACGGCTCATCTGTTTTCAATGAACATGCCCTAAAAATGTTGGTGAAATGACGCTAATATAATCCGTAGATATTTTCAATATAGATGCACATGTTCCACCAAGTTATGGGCGACCTTGAACACAAAAGCATTGACGAAATCAGAAAATGTTTACATTGCTATGCCTTCCTAGAGATATCATTTATTTCGATTGCCTCTTTGTTTGATCAATAACCACAAAAATAAATAATGAATGCGCCCACTCGAAAGAAATGCCGAAAAGACAGAAGTACTTTTTTCAAGGTTATAATATTCACATCAATGCCAAATAAAAGGTTCTGTGTTGTTTGTCTCTCTGTTTGTCCGTCGGTCTGTCTGTCTGTCTGTCTGTCACACGGACTTTACTTAGGGACGGTAATAGTGCGATTTCCACCAAACTTGGTAGGATCATACTCTATTTATTGGCTATATCGCTGCAAAATGATCCATGATAGGATGAATATACCATTATTAACCTTACTTGAACAGAAATTGGTATGGAGGGTATTTCGCAGCCTAGGCACCATATACTGGCAACTTTTTTTAATTTTTTAATTTTTTTTCAAATTTTTCTTTTTTGAAGTCACTGAGAGTCGGTTCGTGGAAGAAATGATCCCTTTCGTCCCCCCACTCCCCACCTTTTCAACAAATGTCAAAACTAAAACCGGCTTCGAAAATTACTAACCGGGATCTTTCATTTGATACCCAATATGACTATATTTGGTAGAAAAAATATACATTCCTCTTTTGCATATATGGGACCATGAACGCTCACAGTTGCCGCCTTTCATATACCTTCATATACCACGGTGCATCGCTGATCGACCGTAGTATCCTGGAGTGGGCTTTCTGTGGCAACTCGATATTAGATGTCCACGCTTAATTCCACGACTAAACTTGACTTACCACCACTTTGGCGTTATAATGGCTTTGTAGCAGCACTTGGTTTCGCTACCGCGGATTTTGCACTTTGTAAGCCACTTTTCAATTCGTCTTAGATAAATCAGTATGTTGTTGATACAACCTGATCGGTGTGGATGCTTAACATGGCAATATTATCTGTAAATGTTGAGGTTACCAGGTTACGACCAGTTGGTAGATCCGGGGATACTATGGATTAGGTGGAGTATAGGGACTCCAGCTTGTTGTAATTTCGAGATATAAAGCTTTTATATTTCACCCCAAATTTGCGCTTTAAGGGAAAAGATTGCAAAATTCCATGAAACTGTACTGAAAGCAACTTCATTATTTTATAGAGCGAATCTTCAGGCCACACTTTATCTTAGGCTTGCACCACATCCCAAAATACCGCTCAGCAATACTTTCTCCTCCTCCAATGCACTCCTTATCTCCGCGACGATCCTCTGAACTTGTTCGATTGTAACATGCTTCTCTCGAAACTGGGGCTGAGAAATTACTTTGCCTTCCCACACGCGTGACGAGATTTTTGAAAATAGTATTTTCCTGAGCACATTTGAGAAGATAAGCAGCAGAAGTATAGGCCTCTATGATATAACCTACGTTTTGTCCTTCCCACATTTAGGAATCATAGTAACTTGAGAAATCTTCCAAGTGATGGGAAAATATGCGAGATGTAGAATTGTAATGAATTTGTGTGTCATGTGAGTCATTGCGATATCAGGAAATTCCTTCAACATTTCACTTTTGATCAGCTCATACCTTGGAGCTTTCTCTGGGTCCGCTTGTTCTTTGAAGACTTCAGCAACTTGTTTGACTCTAAATTAGAAGATCCCCCCGGCGTAGCCATGGATATTTTTTGAAGTCTTGATTACATCTTCGGTAGGCGGGGCGAACACGTTTTTAAGGTGTTTTGCAAATGCCGCCCCTTTTTCGGTATCACTTCTTCCTCCGTTGCGGTCAGCTTATCTCAGTGACGATTCGTATTCAGCAGCCTTCTTGCAGCTTTTCAAAGGCGACCTCATGACCAGCTTTGTAGCTCCTGTTCCCGTTGATGCTTAATGGCTTTATGGAGTGATCGATTTGCTTTGACTAATTGTTTTTTTTAGGTCTGTATTCTCAATGTGCGGTTTACTTGGATCAGCTGTTATATGCTATGGGATGCACTATTATATAGTTTGGGAGGTTCGCAATATATGGGCGTGAGGTAGAGAGCTGCGCAGCAACAGTCATTGCTTGCTTGGATTTCAAGAGGGCTTTGTCTACATCACCTCTTGTTTTCAAGGGATTGTTAATTTGGAGATAAATGCTTATACATTGATAGAAATTCAACCAGCTCTTTGATTTGGTTGCATGTTTCCTACTTGTATTGCTTGTTATGGGAGGTGCGCTCGCAAATGTGATAATCACGGGCGAGTAGTGTGAACCAGGTTCATAGTACGGTTGGCTCGTTATCAGTTCTCGCCTCACGTCTTTAGTAACAGCAAAGTCAATTAGGTCCAGGATTTTTCGTCGATCTACTGATCAGTAAGTGAGCTGTCTAGATGAGACGATGTCAAGTGTGGTGTCTCGGTCTAGCACGTTCCATAACTGTCTTCTTTTGGGAGTGATCAATCTGGATTTCCAAAAAGTTTGTTTAGCATTAAAATCTCCAGCGACAAGAAATCTATTCCCCAATGTGTTTAAAAATTCTTCGAATACTTCAGGAGTCAATTTAAAGTTGATGTGGTGGTTATTTCGCTGGGCCACTCCAGTAATCGAATTGAAGTTACTTGGAAGTAATCTTTGCAGTAATCTTTTAAAAGATAGTGTTTAATGTGGAATCTGATGAGTATTTGGGTATCGCCATGAGATTTCCCTTCCGGATGCTTAGTGTTTCGCGTATAAGCATTGACAAAGAAATCGGCATATTTTTTGTCAAACAGGAAGTATCGTATTTCTAGTATACACCGGCTTTGCATTCCAGTCACATATTTTGAGATGGTTCATTTGTTTCTGAGAATGACCTGTAAGGTCTGCGACTGATTACACTGTATTTCTTGCCTCGAGACCAGAAACTGTTTCATCGTTTGAGGCAGTATAAGGAGAAGTCCTTCCAAATTGCGGCATAGGGTACGTGCTTTTTTGGCTTTTGAAATCCGGATGTCGAAACGGTAGCATAGCTCATGCCTTACCTAGCTTTGTCTTCAGGGACTTCAACCGCAGATATGTTAGTTGGAGTAATATTTGCCTTGATACATTCAATTTATTGTTTCGGTTACTTAATTCCACCATAGACTGGGCCTATGTAGTCGGATGTGTGTGATGCATCGCACTTGCTACAGTTTTTAGCGTTAGCATCCACCCTACTTTTCTTGCAGTTGGCTGTTGTGAGCAGATCTCCACAAATGACACACACACTGAATAGATTGTAGTATGTTTTTATGTGACTAAATTTTTGGCAATTCTGGCACTGCACGGAGCCAGGTCATTTAAGCGGCTCTTCCCCGACGATTTTTCGATAAAACAGATAGCGTTGGTTATATTGGGTACATTTCACCCTTCTTTAATTCTATTCCATGAGGGTTGAGTTCCACTCGGTAAAGTTGCTGGGAAATTTTTTGTCCAGATTACCGATATGAGCCGCAAGCAGTCCTTGATAGTTCTGCTTACAATATGTGTTGGGAACGACAAGTTCTGACTGATCGTCATACTGCACATAACAAGCCAGATGTACGGTTAGTTGACAAGATGGGTCGCTCCGCGTATATTATTGATGTTACTATCCCCCATAATAGCAACATCGAACAGAAATACGTGGAGAAGAAGGTGAACTATGAGCCACTGGCTTGGGAAATCAATGAAATTTGGCGTCTCGAGCGGGTGGTTGTAGTTCCCATAATATTCTCAGCTACAGGTATTGTACCTAAATCCCTCACGGCTTTCCTTGATGTCCTGAGACTTTCGCACAGTCCGGTTCAAACCATGCAGAAGTACACCATTCTGCATATGTGCTCGATGTTGCGGGGAGTTCTTGTCGGATTCTCCCATTAACCTACCACCGGCCACCACCACCAGCGCCCCTTTAGTTTTTAAGTGGTAGGATCGTCTGAGCCTAAATGCTTGGCACTTGGTGCTAATATTATGTAAAATCCGCCATCTGCGGTGATTGTGATAACTCGGAAAATATAATAATAATCGTTGGCGCAACAATCGATATTGGATCAGGGCCTTGAAGTAGGTTACAGCACTTTATTCAAGACCATAACGGTACACTATAGGATTACAGCACCCTGTAGGAGGCAATGTTGTCAGCATTGCGCTCGCCTGATTTGACTCAGGTACTCATGCACAGCTGAGTCGATTGGTATCCAATGTTAAATCACGATACAAATTCCACTGCCACCAGTGAGATTTGAACCGCAACCTTTCGCTCGACAGCCTAGTGCTCTAACCACTGAGCTGTCCGGACCCAGCAAAGGATTATTTACCGTTATTAATTGGCTCAGCAGCATTAAGTTCGGTACAGGATAAGTTACGCATCATAGATATTCCGTAGGGTCAGTCATTGAGGGTAAATTATTGGTATTCTGAAGAGTAAATAATTGGGTACCTTGAATAGTATATTCGGTATGAAGACGTCACCTTAGGTCTGTCTTTCCCTTTGCTGGTTAGCGCAAGAAAATGCCCTGTTTCAGGCAAGCGTTGAATACGCCGAGCAGTAGACTGGGCCGATGTTGGAGCACCATTTTCTGTACCTCTGCCGGGATATTGTCGGGTCCTGGCATTTTCTTGTTTTCCATAGAGAGAATCGCTTCTTCCAACATATTTATACAGAAAAGTGGGCAGTCCTCGGCGCTTTTCCGACATCACCCCATATCGATTGCGCAGTTAGCTTCATTGCCACCACCCCCAGGAGTGTCTTCCAGCACGCCGCCACTTCCTCAAAGACTTTCCGCGAACCTCCCGGTGTTCACCTTCGTGACATTCCACGCACAGAAAGAGAGTACCTGGGGGCGCAGAAGGAGAGGTTGTGTCAACCATTTCGAAGGCGACGTATTGATGATCGCTTGCCGAGAAGTCTTCCGGAATTCTCCACCCATCCACCAACGACACGAACGACTCCGACGCGAAGGTTACGGTGGGCGCCGGAACGTTTTTTCCGTGACACAGTGAAGGTCTCGGATTTCCAGAAAGCACGTGGATTCTAGGCTAGAAACCTGACTGATTCACAGAACGGACCTTATCTGTTGTCTTCGGATCTAATCCGACTAGGATCCCACCACCTTTCCTTTTCCGAATGGAAGATACTTCCGCTCCGCTATCTTCGGGCTTAATCCAATAACGGATTTCACTGACGACTTCAAAAAAGGCTTGCCTTTCGTCGACTTAATAAGCCGATTTGGCAGTCTAGTCATCCTGCGTCTCTCCACCTTTTCTTTTAGTCTTTCCGGGTGGCCTTCTCCGTCCTAAATGCCACATCACTTCGCGAGTCTTCGAACGCAGCCAACTCTTTCTCCATTCCCACTGCTTCCTCGTCTACGTCGTTTTTTCTTAACTGCAATAGTCAAAAATGGAGAGAAAATCATATTAAATGGGAAACGTTATCAGCCACGGAATATTTGGTCAGCCGCCGGTGTACGTACTTTTCAACCGCCATTACTCATATGGGAGTCCAACTAAAAAATATGCTGGAGTTGAAGTGATTCCCTACCAAAATGATTTGATGAGGGATGTATTGTTCGGACCAGAGAGAAGAAAACGACCTATGCGAAGCTGGAGGTGGTTTCAACTGAGGCGATAGTAACGTCTATGGATTGGGGAAAAAGGAGATGAGTTACGAGAAATTTGCCGGGGACCAATACTCCAGTGCCTGCAAAAAAGGACAGGCCTTTTCGACTACAATCTATCTGGAACCCTTTACCCATAGAGATACACAACAAGCTGTCCTCAGAAAACACATAGCTCAGTACTGACAGCAAAGGGAATTGGGAGTAGATTAATTAAAAATCTTTCTTCGGATTTTTTGTTTACATTTTTTTTTTGATGAATGCATAATATTGTGTTGAAATTTCAAGTCGATTGGAGTAATCTTGACGAAGTCATGAGTATTTGAACGTCTGTTACTCTAGGTTGGGTGTTTCAGTGTGCAAAACTTGAAATCACGTTTTGAAACTTATTATTTTTGAAGTCGTGTACGTCATAACTCACAAATCTTCCAAACGTTTTGAAATCTTGGACAATGCTTCTTCACATAATTCTACAGGTATCCCCTGGGAGCGTTTTGCGTTTTTTACATTTACTGATTCTAAATTTGTTTAAATTAACCGATTTTTTAGCAAAAATCGAGTTTGTGGCTTCCAAGTGCTACGAAAAACTGAAAGATAGACCATAAAAAAAGATATCGTCAGAGTTTGTCTGTCTATCATACGCATTTTTCTCGGAAAAGGCTACAGCAATTGACACCAACTTTCATCCTACGTTGAATTTAGGTGAGGGGGCCCTCCCATATGCATACATGCAAAAGCGGGGTATACTTTTTTTCCAGCAAATGTAGTCATGTGGGGTATCAAATGAAAGGCCTCGTTCAATACGATGCCGGTCTTAGTTTTGATATTTATTGGAAGTACAGAGGTCAAAAGTGATCATCTCTTTCATGTACACATTCTCGGAAACAATGAAACCAAAAAATCTGCGAAAAATTAAAAAGTTGCCACTATATGGTGCCTAGGTTCTTTCCGTGCCGATATCAATTCAAATAAAGTTAATAATAGTATATTACTATAATTTTTGTAACTGAGTGCAAAACCCCTTTAAATTCATCCTAGAATCACAAAAGTTTGCAGCTATAACTAGAACAGGATCTTACCAAGTTTGGTGAAAATCACACTATTACTAACAAAGTTATAATAGGTCAATGTTGTCGCTTCTGTTCAAATTCGAAACCTTGAATGTCAGTATCACGTGAAAGTGAATATTCTCACATAACCTATCCAAATATTACGTGCTAGGTACTGAGAGGATACCCACTCAAATGTTTTCATAAAAAAAATATACAAAACCGTCCAGCTTCCGGTTTCCCGACTTGTTAGTTTATCAAATGCCTGATTATTTGTAGTTGGGATGCCTTCGAATTACCATCTGGCGCATTAACCCACCATTGTTTCGGCCGGCCTTACCATCGACTTCGATGTTCAGACCAACCTATAAGTGAATTCTCGGGAAATACATGGCTATCTAACATTTTCGCCTCAATTACTGCAAGATGCGGTTCTTTGTCTTTCATAGTCGGCCAACACTCAGAATCATAGAGGATGACAGGACGGGTGGCATTGCGGGAAATTTTAGGTTTGAAATGGTAACTGTAAGCTGGCCTCTTCTTCGAGCCATAAGAAATAATAGTAGCAGCCCGTACTGGAATATGGATATAAAACTCATTTCCATTCAGCATTAAATCTTATATCCTTTCAGAGAATTCAAGTAATTTTAGTCAATTAATTGCTTATATTCGCGGTTTACCACGATGGTAAGCAAAACAAAAGACACCCACCGCCTTGACATCTAATCGATTGAAACCGCTACGAAGCAGAAATATCCCAAGATTTTTCCTTCAATAAAACTAATAATCAAGAAAGCTGCACACCATTCGTGCCACTCCAATGAATTCCACATTGAAAATCAGCACGTGCCGCATATCGCTGAAATGAAAAATTCAATCTACCTAGAGTTGGCATTTTCTTGTCTTTTTATAAAACGACAGTTATGCCGTTTATGTTTATTTTTCAGCTCAGATAGAGATGGGAGAAAAATTTGTCAGTTTCAGCAGAAAAGGATCTTAGCTGCCGAGATCTGGATCTGAACTTTCATTGGAGAATGATTCTTAGAAAACTGGGATCCGTATCTTTCCACAAAGGATATTTCTTGCAATCGGACTAGATAATTCAGGACCTTACTAAATTATGATTGGAAGGATTAATGGAAATTACTAAATAGTGTCTGCTGAGAGCTGAGTCCCAGAGAGAGTTCGATATGAGTAGGCTTACTTGTGCCCGTCTACTTAGTGGACCATCCAATCCCCTCGTTTGCGGAAAAATTGCAAAAGACCAATTAAGAGCTCATTGTGTACAAAGGAAGCAATTACTTTATTCCCAGTTTGTTTTGTCCGAACCATTCCAAGCTGTTTATTGCATTATCCTTATGTCCTGGCGTTCATGTGGTCTACGGTCAAACATATGTACATACATATGTATGCGGGGATTATCCTCCTGAGTTTCATTTGCCTTTGTATTGTCTTTGTAGAGTCCACTGCTCTCGTAGTGGCATTTCCTTTTCCGTAAGTAGAAATACCAACGAAGGAGGAATCCGAAATAATAAAACATTTCCTCCGCTCGGCAAGTACGGTGGGCATTTGAAAATGTCTGTCGTGGATATTGAGGGTGGACATGGAACGAAAGCAATCCTGGATTTTTCCCTGAGCTCATGTTTGTCTAGAATTTTTTTCCACAGAATAAACTGTTTGAAATTGCAAATGTAATGTACGGCTTGGACCTCGTTTAGGTGGGTGTTGTCACATTGCGATTTTGAATTAATAAAATTGTTTGCACAAGCCGCGGCTCGCAAGGAGTTCCTGCTCGTTTTCGAATGAATCATACCGTGAGGCAGGGCTTGCTTCCTCAACATGAGAATAGAGTCTGAACCCATTCCGTTTCCTGAATAATAACAACAAGCATGACTTTCACCTTCAGTAAATATAAAATCCTCCCACGCATCCTTGAAATGACAACACCAACCAAACATTCGCCCGACACAACGTAAACCAGAACAAAATGAATACAAATACAGGTTTCCTGCGAAAAGGATCAAAACAATTTGCAAGTAAATGCAAGACATGATAACAAGGAACGAGGACAAGATGGTGTGAAGAACTTCAAAGTTGAGGAGTGACGGTGATTGCTATATCCGTATCCATTGTTATTTACGGGGAAACATGTGTGGCGCAAGAAAAATACATACACGAGGAAAAAAAAAACAAAAGGAGCGCTCCGAGTATTCTTTGCTGTTGTTATAGGTAAATACATTTTAATAATTTACTAGGGTACTACGGTATGGATGATGTTGTCTTCTTGGGAACCTCTGTCGAGGAGCATTTTCACTCCTCGACGTACACAAATTATCCAAAATGTTGGCGTTATGATGCGGCACATGTACCGCGCCACGGCAGGCTGGTCTTTATTTCTCACTGCGGGTGTTTCCGGCTCTATTCCATGATATATAATGCCTAAAACTTCTTTTATTGCTTTAATTTCGCATCTTAAAAGAGAAGGCAAGCTTTCAGGCTTTGGGGTTGTTAGGTATGGTGGTGGTGGGCAAGGGTACTGCGCCCACTGGCTTCAGCTGTTCCCACGGGGCACAGTCCGGGGTGAGCGATGTTTTTCAGCTGGATTTTATGAAACCCGGGGACAATGCAGAGTGCTCGCTGTATGGGAGTCATTTTCCAGGCCGATTCGAACAGCTTCTCCTTTTGTTACAAGCAAGCCGGGAAAATAAAGGAGAAGCCCTGTGATATCCAAACAGTTTTTTAAAATGCAAATAAACCAGTGAATGTATTCCGTCCTTTTAATAGCTACTAACTTATTCCATGCAATAAAATGCAAAATAATCCGAGTGGAAAGATTCGAACAGCAAGAACCGTAGGCATATCGCATATTTTTCCTAGGAATCATGTTTGTTTCTTTTTTTGCGATGCTCCTTTCGCCTTGGTTTCAGTCTGTGCCATTTAATCGCACTGCGTGTTTCCTTTCTCTCATCTGCTACCGCTTTGACCCTAATTCATAATTCACGAGAAATTCCTGTCCAATTTCGTTTTTATAAGGTGCGGAATAATAAAAACGGTTTCCTTACGGCTTATACGTAGCTTACACTTCTGCTGCTTTCCGTTAATCCTGGCGTTAGACATAAGCAACCATTCGAAATGCTCCTTAATAATTAATTTTGCGATTTCGCTGAAGCCAAGCCCGTTTCTTGCTGGTAATTATGAGCTTTTCGGATGAAAGCAATATCAGAGAATTCGATGCCAGCAGCACCCCCATCCCTTGGCTCCTATGGCCAAGTCGATTCCATCCCATCTTCGAGTCATATTGTTGACTGCAGTCGAGTGAGCGCTGAAAAGGGCACAGGATCTGTGTAATTGCTCCAGGAACTAAGCACCAAAGGTATTTTCTTAAGATTTAATTTCCGACACGCGGCCAAGTCCTATCAAGCACTCTAACGGAATATTCGCGGGAATGGTACTTTACATTTCATTTCATTTATTTATTCATGCCGCCGCTTGAGAACTGGGTCCGCTCCTGGGGTTCGAAACGCGGCGAGTGATTTATTTAAAAGTATTTCCTCAAGCTATCTGGGGGAAAACGATGTCAAAAGTTCAATTCGAAGGCGTCGGTTGATATTGTGAAAGCATTCTTTGTAGAAGAATATCGCAAATGTATCCTTCACTCTCAAAGGAACATTAAAACAGAACGGAATGGACGGAAGCACTTTGAAATTGATTGCTGGAGTCACTGCAATTTAGGGAATTACACTGCAGAGTCGTATTTGAATATGCAAAATTGACGATTGCGTTCTCCCTGAATTGAAAATTGCGGTAAATGTAGCGAGTTTATGATTTTTATCACTGGGGATCACACTTCACATATGCAGAGCGCTCATCTGCCCTCAATAAAAATAATTTTCCGTGAAAGGAAAGTCACTTTGAGCCAGACGCACATATTCCTTTTATTTGTTACCCTCTCGAGGACGAACATTCGAGCTGTACTTTCCATGGGAAAGCAAATGCAGAGACAAGTTTTCATTAGTTGAAAGTATGCTTTTGGGAAGATGAGAGCACAACTATCGCGTTTAGTCAAAGAATCCAAAACTTTCCAGTTTATTGAACTTACGTTAAGCTTTGATAACATGTAATTTTCAATAAGCAGACATATGTATGTATATTCACGTCTGTATCTTATTTCGTTTCATCTATTTTATGTCGCAAAGGAAAAGTTTAGTGGCTGTGTATGCGTCAGGGAGCTATAAAATTCTGTCGGCTTACAACCATGATGGCAGATAAAAAATTTTTGGATGACTAACTATTGGACATTTCCACGAAGCTACTTGGGCGATGACTTCCAATATTCATGAGTTTCAAAGGTCAGTAACACTGTGTTTGAAGTATCAGACTTTACTATTAGGTGGGAAGTCCAAACTTGACTAAAGAGAGAATCCTCCCGCTTTGACACCTGATCAATTCTAACGTTTCTCTCGGATCTAGTTTATGGGGGTAAATGTAGTTACGGTATTGTACCCAAGAATGGCGTAAGAAATCGATGATAAAATCCAAACGGTCTATTTACGTATTGAGTGAAGGTTACATAACAGGTAAGCTCTCTCATCACCGCTCCTCAGGAAAGTTTCAGGGTGATTGTTGGGCTGAAAATTAGTCAATTCGATGAACAATAATCTGCATACCCACTGAACTTGTGTAAGGGCAGGTAAGAATTGGTTGACCGAAGAGCTAGAAATGTCTCTCGCATTAACCCGTAAAAGGTGTTAAATTGGCCTTCAAGCTAAATTGAGAACAGCATTGGCCTTCAGCTTCACGATCATGGGTGTCTTTCTCGTCTAATCGGTGAACTCCAAGCACTCGAGGCACCTTTGGTATTCTAAATCTTCTTTTGAAAAAAGCAGCGGAAAATTTTCTAATTTCAACTTAGAAAACTGTCTGGAAAAAGGTTAGCCTACACCCCAACAAACGAGGGACCTCGACGCTCCAGATATGAAAGCCTGTGTAGATGGTGCCATTTGCACAGAGCTCGTGGTGCAAGACGCTGGGCAAGACAACTATGCACAACAGGAGCAACTGCAGCGCCTAGATGATTTTTGTTTTGTGTTTATTTCTGCATCTCACCCCAGCAGTAAACGGATGCAGCTGAACGATTGATGCATCTATTTATTTGTTTCTCACTTCCTAACACAGGGGCACAAACATAGATCTGTTCCAGAGAATGTTGCGGGTATTTGCTTCCAGCAAGCTTCCCATAGGAAAATTTTCAATTCAGCTCAGTGATTCCGTTAAAATACATTACCATTAATACGAAATGAAACTTTAAGGAAGCTCTGCCTTGGGTCCCGTTGGGATGTGGCAAACCATAAACAGTGGTGCAATGTCTGTTAGGTGCTCGCAACAAATCGCAGCCACGTGCTCGGAACCACGTGGGTGAACAGCAATGCACTGCATCACATACCTGGCACTAACACCAGCCCTTATGTGCAGAATTTTGGTCGCCCAATTCCCGCCGCGATCACACGTGTGCAAAATTTTTCCGTCTCCATAATATTTCAAAGAATGTGCTGCGAGTTGAATTTCCTGTGTATAGTCTTTTGGCGTTGGGTATTCCCGATGTTCAATTCAATGTTATACCAACATTTTATCTTTCAAAAAGCAGTAATTGAACCTACTTTAAATTTATCAATAATAGTAGGATTTCTACCAAACTTCCCACTACGGTAAACTAGATATATATATTAGGATCTATATTACTGTCGGATCTAGGGTAAACTGAAGAGAGTTCACAGTAAATTCACAAACCATATTCGTTTACTATAATATTATACTATTAATTTTACTTGAGCAGATACCGTGCAATATTATCATATCATATCCATTATTTTATTTCACATTTTTTCAGGTTTCTGGATTGGGTAGTTTCTGAGAATGGGTTTCTGAAAAATTGATTATTTTCTACATCGAAGCTCCACTTCTTTACCGTTGGTACCAAAGCTAACACCTGCTTCGAAAAGGTGAGTCGATACCTTTCATTTCAAACAATTTACACTTCTCTTATGCATATAAAGATCTCCGTTTGATTCACTGTATGCATTCTGGTTCAAATACTTAACAGTTTTACCAAATTGTCAGAACTGTCATAAGAAGAAATGTTGGTTTCCAGTCATGCGGCCAAAGGCCATGCCGGTTCAAATAGGTACATCTAGTAATAACCACGTGACAACAATGTCTATACCTCACATGTCTAGAACGGTAATTGCAAAAGATATATAGAATCCATTTCCAGGTGTGATTGACAGTTTTCATGAGGGAAAATTATAGCTGCTAAGTTGGTTGGAGTGAGTAGCCACCATAGTATATCCGCACCTTGGGGCTTTCAATTGCCTTTTGAGTCTAATAAAACAGACGGCATGAGCAAGTGCCGTAGCACCTTAAATTTGAAGCTCAAAAATAGGTAAGCAAGGGTCCTAACGAAGAATCTACATCAAAAAGCATCTCATTTTCTCGTTAAAATTTCAATCATTAATGAGTTTCGAATCATTGATGAACAAAGTAAACCGGTCAAGGTCACGTGTTGCATTTACTAATGAATACAAAAGGCACATTTTAGAACAACAGTTGTCGAATATAAGCAGCCGATCAATTGAGAAAGCCAGCTGTACAACTGAACCGTAAAATATAGAAAAAATGTCAAGTCAAACAGGCCCTACTACGCAACAGCTCCTGATGGCGAGACTTTCGGAATCCTCGAACGAACCATGGACCCCTTTCGTGATTCGAATGCTCATTCGGCAATACCGTGCAATTATTTACGGAGAAAAATTTTTGTCTGGTCTCCTTTTGTCTTGTTATATAACGACGCCTGGACTAGTTTGCAGTTTAAACTGATCGTGACTGATGAAATCCCCAGACAGCCTTTCATTGGAATTTGGAATGCCAGAACTAAAGTTCATTCAATAACTACCCTTCCCTCGATGAAGTGATTAATTACCAAAGCATTTAAGCCGTAGAAACACTCCCACTGTATATATAGGTTAGACAAGAGGAATGCCATGGCTGGGTCCCATTTGTATCATAGAAGGTTGTCAGATAAGGCAGCTAACAACCAAAAATTCCGTTTTAATAATAGCAAAGCCAAGTTATTCCCATCCGCAAAACCAATGACCTGCAAATGACTTGCTTTAAGTGCTATCAGTTGAGGAGGATCGTACAGTTAGGACGTCAAAGGTTTCCCACTGAAACCAATACCACTGAAAACCGTCCAAATTAACTTGCAGCGTTTTCTAGCGAAAGATGGTATCAACGTAGCACTTGTCCAGAAACACCGTATTAGAGATTTAATCATTAAAAGATTCCAAAGCAAATATTTTCATCTCTTCTTCACCCGACACAGCACAAGCAACCTGCGCTTTTCTGTGTATGTACGCTCATGAAGGAACTGTTGTTAACCTAGAAGCTCGAGAAGATATGTTAGTTGAGAGAAAATTCTAGTTGTTACTATCATAAAATACAACAAAGTTTTCGGAGTAAGCAACTGGAGCATACCCAGCAAAGATTTTTTTTCGGATCTCAACTGTATATTCTTCGCTGTCAACCTCGAAGTCAAGATTTTAAAGCCTTAATTTATAAGGCCCGAAGATAATCGCTGGATTGAATTTGGCCCAATCTTAAGACCCCAGAGAATAATCAATTTTAAAGTTTACACTGGGAAAAAGTTTCACCAGCAGAGCTACCAACTGACAACCGACCGAAGACTATTCTAGCTTTAAAAAATTGCCACCATACCTCCTGCTAATGCCAATTCTAACAGGTCAACTAAAACTACCAAAAGAAAGCTATTAAAACTAACGAGCTGTGATCCTGATTGGGCGTCATTGAATCAATTGAAAATTCAGCAATATTCAAGTAGCTTCTGTCCGGCGAGCACAAAGCTGAGCCTTTTTTGAAAAAAAATCTGACAGTGCCTGATGAGGCAACGTGATGCATAATTCTTAAGAGGAGAACGAGTTGCCTTCATTCCGAAAAGTGACAATCGAAGCCATAAGTTTGCGAAACAATTTTGTCCAATAGGCCCACATAGTTGTGCTAAGAACCGGGGAATGAATCTAATTTTCAGACCACGCAGCATAAAAGTTAACCAGATTGGGTCAAATACGTGGAAATTATTCACCTCTAGGAGATGCATGCCGTTAATATATATCGGTAAGCAAGAAAACCATTGATGGCTTACGGATTCATAGGAAAAACGGAATGAATGTAGATGTTGGTATAGTACAACCAATGGTTTTTTTCATTGAGCTTATTTGGGCGAATAATTTCGGCACAATGGTCAGCGAAGTACACAAACTCCAAACAGTTACTTTGTATGTATAAAAAACTCAATAGCCCGTCCCTTTCCTTTGGATACATTATCATACGGATACATACATAATGGTAAACCTTCGGATTGTCCCAGTATATGAGGAGGTGGAGAATCGTCTAGACAGAAAGGTGGTCGACATTCTTTCTACCCAATATCTGCGGCAATATACCGCTTAAACCAGGAATTGACAACATGATACAACACAATACATGATAAAGGTCTGCCTGCCTCCAAAGAAAGCATTGGGGCCAAAACATTATATTTCTAACCAACAGTGTAGGCACTCGAATCCAACCAGGTGAAGTCTAACCTTTAACAGAAGGCATGAAAAATCAAATAAGCATAGTTGGCAGAAGTATGAAGGTGAGTCTTCCGCACCTAAAAATGGGAAAAACTGTACTAACTGGTCCTCCAGGTTGAGGGGCTGGGTAAAGCTGACAGGAAAACCCAAGTTATAGAGAAGGAAGTAACCTCGGACAGGAAACATTTTACAACAACGAACTTGACAGCGAAACCAGAATCACGATTTGCGCATTTTCTCATGGAATGTATGCTCTCTGCATAGACCGACTGCTGCTCAGCAGCTAGTCGACAACTTGTCCCAATATAAGGCTGACGTAACAGCTTAGCAAGAGATGCGCATCACAGGGACTGGTTTCCCACTACACTATATATTACAGTGGCCATCCACTGTGCTCGGAGTAGCTTTCTTAGTCAGCCAAGCAATGAAACCTGTTGTTATCGGTTTTGGAAACATAAGCGAAAGGCCATGCACCCTGCGTTTGCGGGGTAAATTTAGAACGTTAACGTGCACGCCCTTACAGAGGAGACTGCCGATTTGGTGAAGAATACCTTATATAAGGCAGTTGAACGGACTCTCGAAGCCTCAACAGTCAAGCAGGGACGGAGCCCGTATTCAGCCGATACGTCGGCTCCCATAGCTTACATGGGGATACCAACGATGACGGACTGCGAATTATTCAGTCAGCAGCATCGCACCAAATGGTTGTTGGTTGTTGCGCGGAAAGCGGTCCACAAACATATGTAGACCTCTCCAGACGGGACCACTTTCAACCAAATTGACCACGTGCTGATTTGAGGCCGCCATCTCTCAGCCTTGATAAATGTCAGAACATATAGAAGGGCCAATATAGACTCGGATCACTATCTCGTTGGCATAATGCTCCGGGTTCGAATTACAACACCCGCAAGAACAGTGGGAATGTCTGATTTGACGATGAATGTAAGCTAGCGATGGAGCGGAAGAATGCCGCATAATGTTGCCTTCTCAGAGGTATGCGCAGAGACTTATCATTAATTCCGTCGAGCGGAGAAGCGACAGACGGACGGGAGAACTAACAAGTCTGTGAACTCGAAAAGTACAGGGGCAACTGCACCAGGCGCGGAAGTTTTACCAACAAGTCAGAAAACTGAAACCATATACACCTCGATGCTCATCCTGCGAGATGAAGAGCGAAATCTGATTTCTGAAAGAATTGGTAGATTGGAGCGATGAGTTGAGTATTTTGATAAACTACTCAACCACCAAAATATCGATGAGTTGGAGGTTGGAAGACGACGAATACACGCTGCCACCGCCAAGTATAGAAGAAACAGTCCGTGCAATTCACCGGCTTAAAAAACAACCAACAAGTCTCCAGGAGCCGATGGAATTACAGTTGAATTGGTTAAGTTTGGAGGTGACCAACAACTCCAAGTGGTTAATCATATGATGCTCAAGGTGTGGAGCAGCATATCAGTGCCTGACGACTGACAATTAGGCATTACCAGTCCCGTACATAAAAAGGGGGATATCACACAGTGAAGCAATTATAGTGGTATGACGTTGCTGAGTATCATCTATAATATATTCTCCGCTATCTTGCTAGACCAAATAGCCTCGTATGCACAGATTTTCATTGGCCCATAGCAAGAGACTTGACTCCAGGCAAATCAGCAACAGATCAGATTTTCTGAGTGCGACAAGCGATTGAAAATCTCCTGGAATATTTGCATCAGTTGCACTATCTTTTCATCGACTTTAAAGCCGCCTATGACAGCATAGCCAGGATAAAACTGTACACGGCCATGAGAGAATTCGGCATCCCGACGAAATTGATTAGACTAACTAGGCTGACCCTGACCAAAATGCGAGGCCAGTTAAAAGCAGGAGGATCACTCTCGGGATCTTTCAACATCAACAACGGTCTAAGACAAAGGGATGTAATATCATGCGTCCTCTTTAACCTGGCCTTGGAGTGATTCGCGATGCAGATGTCAATGTTGGAGGTACCATCCTCTTCAAGCCCACCCAACTCCTGGCCTCCGCTGACGATGTTGACATTATTGGAAGAACAACCTGAAATGTACAATCTACCTTCATCCAGATCGAGTAGGGGGCGCAAAATCTCGGGCAACATATTACTGAAGGCAAAACGAAGTACGTGGTGGGAAAGTCAGCGCCAAAGAATAAAGAACTAACAGCATCGAATCGGACTGGTCAAACGACATGAATAAAGATAAGAGATTTCAGCTTTGAGACCGTTGAAAATTTCTCCTATCTAGGGTCGAAAATCACAACCGATAACAGCCACGATGATGAAATCCGCGCACGGTTGTTGGCTGCGAACACAGCCTATTTCAGCTTACAAAAACTGTTTCACTCGAAACGCCTTACCATATAGGGCCAAACCTCTTTCTGTACCGGACTATGATCTTGCCAGTCCTCATGTTTTCCTCGAAGACGTGGGTTGTTAGCAAAAAAATTGCAAGAAGAATTTTTGCACCTAATCTGTATGGATGAGGATGATCCAGCCCGGAAAGTCTTTAAGAGCAATATCTACGATAGAAAGAAGCTATGGCGTTTGTCAGGACGACAGACAGCTTTTAGGGATGGACCTCGGCGCAGAACTGGGGTTTCTGGCATTCCTTACTAAGACAAGCCTAGACCGGATACCGGTGATGATACTGGAAGAATAAAAAATTAAGATGAAGTGAACATATGACCCAAAGCACTCACAGGCTTACGCAAAAGCAAATAAGAGGAGCTAGTGGTATCTACATACATACGCTTAGCAGGATAATATGGATTGTGAGATTACATGATGGTCAAATGACCATACGCATCTACTACGAGGATTAAGTGGTGCAAAAATTTAAAAAAAAAGTACGAAATATAGATTCAATGTGCTATTTTGCAAATAGTCCAATGAATTTACTTTAATTTTTCCCTAACCGGAAAACCAGTTTTGCGGCAGTGAAAAATTAAAATATGTCGATGAGGCTACTGGCAATAGGTTTGAAAACTTTTGATTGGAAATCTTAGCATACTGAAATCTATATATGATATTTCACCTCTTGTGTAACACGACAAATTTATCTTTTATAGCGTATTGAAAAATCTACTGATCATTTTCCTGAAAGGCTATAACCCGGCCCTAAAGTATACCAATGGAAAGCCCGAGAAAAGCATGGGGAAATGCAATTAACAGTTGCAGGCAAGTTTTGAATAACAAGCAAGATTAGGTTGTCGGCGATGCCCAAAATGACCTTTTGCTTCAACTTAAGCCTGCATTTCAGCGCTCTGGGCTGGAATCAGACAGAATGTTAACTAGGAGATTCCGGTCCTGAATGAGGACTATCCCAATAGTGCAGTATTTCGTACCAAAGAATACGATTCAGAAGAAGGTTTCTATGCGTAACTCAATACTGTCCAGGAGAGACTTCATAAAGATGACGTTGCGATCATGATTGGCGATCTGAATGTTTGCCCAGCTTGTTCGGATCTGCGATAAGAAAGCACAGTTTTGGAAACTGTATTGACAATAGGCAGAGGTTTGCGGCTTTCTGCAGCGTTCATTGCCGCGCTTTTGGCGGCACACTATTTGAGCACAGAGTCTGCTGTCAAGTTAATTAGGTTTCAACGGACTGGTAACGAATAAATAATCAGATTGATCTCACAGTGATCATCAGTAGCATCTCTAATGTTGGTATGATCTAAAGTATCAGGAAACAAATGTATCTCACGGATATGACTCATTACGTCTGAAGGTTAGCATGGAAAAAGTCAGGGTCTTATTTTTTTCTTTAACAGTTGTGGATTTGAAAGCCTTTTTTCAGGTCCAAAACATTACGCCCTGAGTATCTTGATAGTCAGGCTGCAATCAAGGCGCTGTAGTCCAACGAGGTGACCTCTAGACTGGAAGGATTATACATCGCCTCCAAACTTGGAAAGTTGTCACATTGTGGTCCATTATCGCATAAAAGCCTAGAAAATGTGCTTTCAACACAGTGCATTGCTCGTAGTAATTTTGTTTTAGAGTTTTCCTAAAATTTGTAGAGAATTCGTTTCAGATTCAACGGACTGTGTGAACTTTCTATTCAAATTTGTAACCTTTTATGCTCATATATTCATGCTGTACGTTTTAGCTATAAAATCGAATGAGTTATTTTGTTTGCAGTTCAATATTTACCATAAGTACAGGTCGTAAACTTGTATATGCTATTCCACATATTCCACATTGAAGGCAATTTGTTTCAGAAGCTATTCGGAACAAAGTTTACCGCCTAGAGCATGTTCGTTCTTTCTACAATTGTAAACGCAAATCAGGGAGGGAATCCTAATAAACCGCAATATATGTCCAAAACCATAAATACCCAGTATGGCAACCAATTGTTATTATGGCGAGCAACAAATGAACAGGAAATGAAACATTTTAAACAATTACGCGATCATCGTTATTACTAATTACAATAAAATTTATTGTGATTTGATTCATAAACCACTACGCCTGTTAGACGGAACAGCTTTTCCGATCACGCCTGTGTTAGCATTATTTCACCACAAATGGCCACAAAATTGATTGAACTGCTGACTATTTAGATAATTGAATTTTTTTCCATGGATATGTGGTCAGTTGCCACATTTCTAATAGTGTTGCAACCAGACATTGGCAGAGGTCATTCCAGTCGAATGTCCAATAACACAAAATTTCCAAAAATTCCCTCACAAACCATAAATTTAACCGCAAATTTACAAATCTTTTCAGTCCCACTCGAGCCCCTAATGAATTACTGCAAATGGATATTTCGTGTAGATTACCATGGAAGTGGAAAATCATATTATTCTGGGAAACTGCACGAATAAACTTCCATTACAGGACGATATGAGCTGGAGCGAAATGGGCAGAAAAACTCAGTTGGAGTCTTAAAATGGCTTCCAAGCTGCCTTTTTTCAGCTCCAAAACAAACCGAAAATTCCATTGACTAATTAATAACTCGGTTGTTCGCAATCGAGTGAGCTTTTCCACCTTTTCATAGTCCATATCAAGTGTCCGCACTAAATTGAGGAGCGGAGTCGTTAAGTGGATTTGTACTAATTGCAAAGTCATGTATAAAATCATTAGTGGAACTTAATAACAATTACTATAAAATTTGCAATAATAGCTGGCCTGGCCGTATAAGCCGGTTCCATTTGCTGCGTATACTCCACGACGGGTTCATTCTCAGGTGATTATGCAAATACTCATAATTAGTTTGTAATATTAGAGCGACATGTTTGCATCCACCGGCCGCCTGGGGTACGTGCCATTCATTATAAACTTGTGGCATATTGGGGATGAAAATTGCCTATGAGGATAACATGTGTCGAATATAAATCCATTCGGGGGATGTGTTGCAATGTTACCATTTGACGAGATTGAATCTAAAACGGTTTTTTAGTGGAGCGCAATATGTGAAAATTATCAGGATTATAGCCCTTTCCATTGAATATAAATAACGCTTCCAAGCAACTTAGATCGCAATAAGATGAACTTTACAAGAAAGGGTAGCCGCGATCCATATTAACCTCGAAGCAGATTAATGTTACGCTAGGAAATTTATTTCATGAGGATCTACCTACCATTTCACATCTCCCAACTTTTGTTCTGATACCGATTCCTATAAACAATTTTCAATATTGGAAAAGGGCATACCTAGGACAATTAATTATTCAGTTTTGGATGATTGCTTTCAGGGTGAATAACGTACCATAATGAAATTAATATATGCCATTAGTTAAGATACAGATATACAGATATAGATAGAAAAGATACAGAAAGGGGTGATTTCTCAGAGACCCGGAATGATTGCGAGAGCTTGGAGTGGAGGAACTATTCACAAACCCACATTTTGTTCCTACGACACTCGATGGGCAGATAATCTTTATGAAACCATAGGGCAGTGGTGTAGCGTCATTGGAATTAAGGGAAGCATTGCTTCTCCTACTTACTTAAAGACAATACAGCAACAGAAAAATAACAGAGGAAACTACTGTACAAATCATAACACGGTTCATAATGTTGCTTCTTACCAGCAGTTTGACAGAACAGCAATATAAAATGCCCCCTTGGTGATATACATTTCTTGAAAAGCATTTGAAAATCTGCCTGCATGACGTTGCACAGAAAATATTATTTCGTTGTCGAGCGTCCATCGCGAACTCCTAAATTGTATTGAGTCAATGAGATGAACTACATTCTTCTGGAGGTGTTTTCATATTTGTCTCCGGAGTAGATGCGAGCGATTATCGGATACCGGCTTAGGGTCCACCACCCAGGTAGTAGTCGCTTTATATCCTTACGAAATAGCATGTGGCGATGTCAATTACTTCCAGACACTTGTTTGAAATTAGAACTTTCAATTACCTTTCTTTTCTGCCGAAGTGATGTACTCCCTAGAAGTTAGCTAATTACTGAAGGGTTAGGTAGAGTAGCCACTCGGTAGAAGAGTGAGTCTGCTCACAGCTCTCACATTGTGAACACCACAATGAGATGCAAGTCAGATATCGTAATTAAATAAACATCTTAAATTTACATAAAAAGGCTTTTCATTCAACTTCTGCTGTCCACCTAACCTGGCAATTCCCAAAGGGGTAACCGCAAATTTAAACAAGTCGGGAAACCGGAAGCTGGGCCTTTTTAACAAATCTCAAAACTAAGACCGGCTTCGAAAAGTACTAATCGAGATCTTTCATTTGATACCCAACATGACTATATTCGATAAAAAAAATATTACACCCCCTTTCACATATATGGGATCCCCCCCCCCCTAAATCTCCACGTAGAAGGATATTGTGCTAGACTGCTTAACGATTTCCAAGTGAAATTCCAATTTATTTGAAAGGAAAAACACGATGAGACCAGAGCACGGAGTAATCACAAATTTCAAATGACGTCGTTATGAATTGAACTTTTATTTAAACAATCAAACTTAATTTTCGAAAGGAAAGAAATAATAGAAACACTTTTTAGCCACGCGAGAGATCCGTCGTTGTTTTTGGCTGGAGGCAGAAGAGAACAATTTGTCTTCATGTGATTCATTCTGCCCCCAACTCATGGCACACTATCTCCGCTAGTCCTCCACTCCCGTGGCGAGTTCTACAAAGTGGAAAGTTCCGCGCCATCTATTTGTTCGCATTCGCAACATTCGAAATAAATTTCGAATGCTGCACCCTGCCGCGCCACATCACTCCGCCCCAGATGAAACCTAGGGGTTTCGGCGACTGATCCCGGAACTCCGTTCACCGTCAATCCACAAAGCGGACACGACGTTCGCTTCGGGGCGGACACGGGTTTCAGCCTGGACAGAGAGACCGCCTTTTTGTGTCCACCACTCCCGTGGCGAGTTCTACAAAGTGGAAAGTTCCGCGCCATCTATTTGTTCGCATTCGCAATGCTGCGAATCCTGCCGCGCCACAATATCACTCACTGCATGTCTGCATGTTCACAGGTCCCACCTTCCCACTAATTTCCGTGTAAATCAGTGTAGCCGTGTGTGTGACAGACAGACAGACGGACAGACAGACAGACATTGAACTGATTTTAATAAGGTTTTGTTTCGCGAACCTGAGATTTGGTTCAAAATAGTGGAGGCAAGCTTTGTGAAGTATAACATAAAAGACCCACAATAGTAATATTTGCAAGTCAAAGCGGGGCTGTCACGGCGACATGTCACCGAAGTTCACAACATAATCACATAGTCCGTGACAGACAGCTCATATAACCGCTTACGCGAAGAATTAATAAAGCAGTTGTGTGTTAGCTAGGAGGAGAAAATGAGACAGCTCACGGGAACACATACATATATGGGTGATCAGAAACCTTCCCAGTTTTCCCCCCGCATGCATTGTCCCGGCGGTACAACAATTCCATAGCTGCTGTTGAGAAGTCTATAGTTAAGACACCTCCCATCTACTCTTAATTCGTGACGATGGATGGTCAGCTCGTACGAACTGCAGCCGATATAGCCGATAACGTCTCCACCACACTTCCACGGAGAACAATATCCTCGCCTTCAAGAGTGGAAACCAGTTTAACCGACCGAAAGTCCAGCAATTAGCAACTCAGCTTGCAAACCTGCAAACGGTTAAACAGATGTCTCAACCCGAGAATTCTTGCGGAATTAAAAGTCGACGCTGTCATACTCGATGGCATTTACAATCTTACAATCCAGATCCGGATGTTTTCGTTTCCAAAGTATATGCTGGTATCACTGGCAATTTAACGCCGGCGCCACGAAGTGCGTGAAACAGTTTAACTGGACTTCGGGAAACGTTTCATCGTCTTCATGCTGCCTGTTTATGTTCGACAAAAATGTGAGAACACGGTTCATTAAAGACACAGGTGCCAATATATTCATTTATTCGCGCTCAAAATTCCAAAGACCATGTAGAAAGACACGGTTCGAGCTTTCGGCTTCCAACGGAACATCAATTGCCACCTGTAGAGTCGCTAACCTCACACAAAACCTCGGTCTTCAACGGATTTAACCATGAAGATTTGTTGTAGCGGACGTTTCTAAACCCATATTTGGAGGAGATTTTTTTAGCACATTACGGAATCCTTTCATATCTTCAGCACGGTTGTCTTCGAGATTCAACAACTCCCCTTACCTGCCAAGGAGAAATGACATGATGTATGATCCTCACCATCACACTGATTACTGGAGGAACCCCTTATCATGACATCCTACATGAATTTCCGGAAATAACTCGTCCGAACGGAAGTGCAAAAAGGGCCAGGACCACCAGTTACTTTAAAATCCAGACTATCAGCTTCTGACAAGCTAAATATCGCAAAAAAGGTATTCAATACCATGATCCTGCTAGGATTGGCGCATGCATTAACTAGTCCATGGGCTGCACACTTGCATATAGTGCCTAAAAAGGATAATGAGTGAAGACCGAGCGGAGATTATCGCACACCCAACGCCCAGGCTTCCGCCTACAAGTACCGATGTTCCGAACTGGCAACATCTCGAAGATCTCACTCAAATGTTCTATGGTAAAACTGCCTTTTCAACAATATACCTGGTAAGAGAATTTAACCAGATTCTGGTTTATGACATTCGGCCCACGGAATGCGGTGCAAAAGTTCCAATGATTCATCGACGTGGCTTTGAGATGTTTGGACTTCTGCTGACAGAAGTCAGATGATATATTAGTCGCGTCATCTTCACGCGAAGAGCACGCCAGCTGCTGTTCAAGGTTGAAACAATATAGACTAGTCGTTAATCCAAGTAAATTTGTTTTTGGTCAGCACGGGATCAGTTTCATAGGATACCTTATCTCTAAGGAGGGGACACGTCCCTTGCCAATCAAAGTTAAAGCGATCCAATCATAACCGCAACTAACCAACGTCAAGCAGCTTAGAGCATTCTTGAGTATGCTAATTTTTTATAGAAGGTTCTTACCCTGAGCAGCAGTAGTACAGGCACCACTCAACGGAGCAGTCCTCCAATACCGGATTAATTGTTGCCGGCACCCGTTAGCTTTCTTTTCATGAAGGCCTGGACCAGCGAAACGTAAATACGGAGCATATTCATATGGTTGAGGTAAGAGAGTTCACCATCTTCACGGATCACAAACTGCTAACCCTTCTCTTTCACAAAAAGAACGAGTACTCACTAGGTTAATTTCGCCATCTAGATTGTATTGGGCAGTTTACCACCGATACCGGACGCATTATCGGCCTACTACTTTGGATCACCACAGATCAAAAAAGACAGTTTGAATCGATTTTGTTTGAAGAACTCAGCAACCTAATCGGTGCGACCCACATTAGAACTACAGCATACCATCCCGATAGCTGAGTGGTTAGACCTCAGCGTAACTGCAGCACAAATGGTGTATGGACAGCTATTACGACTCCCAGGCGAATTTTTCTACTTAGAGTCCAACGACGAGCAGGTATACATGTCTAATTTAGCCAACGAGTTTAGACAACGTTTCCAAATGTTACCTGCAGTCAACGGAAGCCAAACCAGTAAAAGAATCTTCACATTCAAAGGCTTGGAAACAACAAGCCATGTTTTCATCCTTAACGAAGGCCAAAGAAAATACTACAACATGCGTACCAGTGCCCATATCGGATGATCAGTAGAACGGATGTTATATATATATAAAATATTATTTTTAATTTTGATTATTTCCTGCTGCAGAGTGGCCAAACGTACCACAGTTACGACCTTAAGCTGAATATTGTTGCGTACGTCTTTTATTCCCAAGAAGAAGTTTGCTTGGGCGACGTCAGTACGATAGGGAGATGGGGCAGCGTTGGCACCTGGTGTTTGGCCAGGAAATCGCGGACTACCATTTCGGTAAGGGGCGTTGCTCTGATGGAGATTTTAGGTAACGGAGATGTTTTTTCTCGCACATTCACGTAGTAGACAACGTTAAATGTCTGTCCTTCAGAAACAAATTCCCTCACTCTTTTACTCGGAAAAGACAATGAGCACTGATTTCACTTTTGGTATGGACATTCTTGTTTTTTTTCGGCTGGGAGGACAGGTTTGCGCCTCTCAGATCTTTGTCGTTTTGTTTCTAGGTGGTATTGAAAAGCCCAGGGTTTATCACCAATGATGGTGTTGTCCAATAAAACTGGTTCAATTTCAATATGTTAAATTTCAATATTTTAAAGTTTTGTTTAGGAATTGAAGAGTCCTAAGTTCGCATTTACTTGATGTCGGGCCGGAACAAACAGGGAGCAATTTACTCCCACTCTTTATAGTCCACGGACTCCTCTTTTTACGTTTAACATCAAAAGTCCAAAAATTAAAAGAAGGATGAAGACGGCTACGGTTTCATACCAGGGCAGAGGCAACTCATAAGACGCTGCCTCATCTCTGCCCTGGGAGCAGCGTGACCGAAGCAGCTCGCAGGTGTTATACACTCCCTTTTATGATTTGCAAAACACGGCAAGTGTACGAATTATAAACAACGTAAATACGCCCACAGTTCGGACCAAAGCTTGGTCGGAGTTAGACAATTTTAGGGATTGAGAAGCTTTCCCGGAAGAGATTAACGAGAAAAAAGAAGCTTAGCGGCCACTAATCGAAAGATGAACCCGAGATAGTGAACACAAGTACCACGACCTAAGGCGATATGCTAACAACGACGATGAAATGAAACGAAAGTTCAATAACTGCAAAATTCTAGCAATTCGACAGCAGCTTGAGAAAGAACGACATACGAGTAGCATTTAGCACAGTGAAACAGAAGAGGATAGGTTTTAAATCGTGAACTACCCTCTGTGGAGATCAGAATGGTAATATCATCGTGAGCTAATGACGACACATTTCTCCCCTTTATCATTCCGGATTACCCAAATCGAGAACAAGTGTCCACACGCCCGACATTGCACGAAGTAGAAGTAGCTTTGTTTAAATTAAAGCTTCGGGAATCGATGGCGTTCCAGTCGAGCTCTTAAAAGAATGGAGAACAGTGCTCACTAGTCGAATCTACATCTATATCATCGCGGTATACCAAGGTGGCTTCATATCAGCGTGATAGACAACGGACCAGATATTCGCAGTTAAGCAAGTGCTTGAAAAGTGCTGGAAACATGATATCGAAGTACACCAACTGTCAGTTGACTTCTGTTAGAGGTACGATAGTGTTAATCGTAATGCATTGTACAGAATAATGATCGAGCCAAAAATTTCAACGAAGCTAGTCCGGCTAGGGGAAGCCACAACGATTAACAACAAGGGTCAGGGAAAAATCCAAAATGAGCTAACACAAAGCTTTTCTACAGTGTCAGGAACTAAGCAAGGGAATGGTCATGCCCCCACCGCCTTTAACTTCGTGCTCTAATACGTCATCAGGAGGGCGATACCAGAGATATGTTACTGGTAAAGTCCACGCAACTGGTGACATTCCTTCAAGGCGTGGATATTGTTGCCCGACCAATGCTTCGTAGGAAGGAAACGTTCGAGTAGCGAGTAAAGGCGGGTACATGGTCATTGAATCCAAAATCAACAGGTGTACCTACGGAAGTACGCATCTACGAGATATTAGTTTATCGTTAATTCGCCAATGTGGACCGTGACGCAAATTTTGGTAAAGTAGGTCGATATCTTTGAGAGAAAAATAAATTTCGAATGCCGCGAATCCTGCCGCGTGAACTTTGTAAAATAAAACTCCTAAAAGTGTATGGCGTAGCCAGCAATGCAATTGTCTCCCCTCCTTAATGTGTGACCTACCACTTGTGATCACATCGCGTACGGGTGACAGGAGGGATGAGGAACTTGTGGCGCTTGTCAATATAGGAAGTATTTCCATCAACGACATAGCGATGGGGAGAGTGACTGTTGGAGGAGAAAACTCAGAATCCCAGACAAGATGGCATTCTCTAAAGATTAACGCGTGCAGTAACAGTTACTTGTTTTACAAATTGCAACGCATAACCATTTGCTGTGTTGTAACTGGCATTTTTTGGTGATTTTCACACTGATGACTGCTTGTCAAGGTGTTCGCAAAACGAATGGTTCGATACTAAATCAGACACGGTCAACACCGGTACCTATAATTAAAATTCAAAGATTTTTTAAAAAAAATCAACTTCACTTGTAGATGACAACGAGTGGAGGCTACTTTTGTTACCTCCAATATCAACCGGAATAAATATCCGGCGCGCATGTATCGCCTTCTTCTTAGATGGAGCTATAGTCCAAACCTAGCCCTCGCCTCTCCCATGTATCACCTCTAATTATCTCGACCCAAAGACCGCGTCCTCCAGTTAGAAAATCTTAGAATCGATCTGCAATTTACGCCCACTGACTCCTTCCTTCCCAACGTTTCCTTGGCTTCCCTTTCGGTTGAAAACTATCGGCTCTGCCTTTCAGCACTCGTTCCGAAATCCTTCCCTCGTGCATTCGATGGATGTGGCCCATTGCAATTTCCGGATTTTGAGTAGTGTCGATGTTGGTGGGTCGTCAAACTGAATTGGATGAATTGTATCGTGATTGCTTCTTCCGTTATGGCCCCGAAAATCTGCCGAAGGTCGCGGCATTCGAAATTTATTTCGAATGTTTTCCTTTGTTAATTAAATAAACCTCTATCTTGCTATCAGAAAACTTACTTATTCACAGGTTGTAAGATTATACCCTTTGAATTTTGCGACTATTCCAGTACCATTCCTCCTTAACAAAATACAGTACTACAAGGTCATATATGGAAAACGATGGTTCCCAGTTTCAGCAACAAAATTGCGGTAAAAGTTTAGCAAAACGATCCCCCCGAGCACACTATTTGAATATCTTTAAAGCGTAAAGTGAACCTTCCTTGACAACGGAGTGTCATCTATCTCAAAAAGCTGCTTCATATAACGGAATCTAATTTTGAAACCTTGATTACTTCATGGAGTATTATGTAAAATGAAGCTTCTTTCAACCGGAAGAAATTCTCTGCTCAAACTCTCAAATTTTCCTGCAAGAATCCCTATAAAATCTGACCTATTTCCAAGAAATCATACAAAACTTGGGAAACTATTTCGATAATTTTCCGAATAGCAAAGCAATGGCGCCCTGAATTCGTTATAATCAATAAACTGATTCGTTTCATCGCCCACTTGAGAAGATTTTGAAGTTCATCATTTTGATGTTACGTCTCTGTCCACCCTCTGGAAACTCCCACGAGAACATCAAGAGGTAAACTGGCACTTGACCCAATTTGAAAAGGCATTATTCAAATTTGTATCCAGTTACAAAACAATGAATTCACATAATTTGAGACATATTAGGCCATGACAGACAAACAGCAAGTACACAAGCGTTGGATCGACTCCATGGAGATATCATTGTCGCCTCCAAAGTTTCTGTGATGTATAGTCCTCAGAATCAAATTACCGAAGCCAATATTTGTGCTGGAAACTTTCCAGTATGAATTTTCTTTTTGATGTACTGGGATACCTAGCCCACTACAAAATTCCGATTTTGACCTTGAAAGGCTTAAAAGTTTTAGGGAGCCCACCGGACCCCTTCTATGTTTTCCCCAGAATGATTTTCATGTGCTACAATATGCATATCATCCTGCGATGTAGGCCAAAGATGTAGACGATATTGTTTGTTTTGGCGGGTACTTTGCGTGGAAGGATGTAGGAAGGAGGTAGAAATGCAAACGAACATATGCCTGACGAACCTTGAGGTAGTGGATCCTCGGAAAGCTCTAGGGGGAAATTGAATTAAAAGTGGGATTACGCAGGGAGATGGTTCTTCGCAATGTCTTTTATTGCCAGAATTCCACTAAAAACCACTCAAATCAAGCTGCTTTGTGGGAGCGCCTTCTTTACGTAAAGGAGCTGATTTAATAATTTCGATCCCGTTCTTCTTTTCTGAGACTGAACACTCCCCGGAAATTACTTGAGCGCCACATTTCGTAATTCGATTACAGATCCGCTTTGCGAGCAAATCTTAAATTACACAATAGCATCCTCATCGCGAGATGACAAAAGCACCAATTCAAAGATGACAAATACCTCGTCATCAATTTCGACCCCTCCCACATGAAATGAGGACAAACACTTTTGAGTAAATAATTTGTTTTTTCGCTTCTTTTTATCAATCCAACTCAACAAATAAATTACCAACTTCATTATTTTTCGGCTCAGAAGAATTGGAAGGCAGTTGAATTTCGGAGATAAAAGCGAAATTTCCTTTTTGCTCCTCTTCGGAGAAAACGCCAAGGAAAAAAGGGTAGGCCCAAATTTGACTGAAGCGTAAATGATTATTTGCTATGACCTGAATCGGAAATGCTCGAATTTCATAAAAAGCCACGGTGAATGGATCTGGCAAGAGAAGAAAAGACAAAATCCGTTGCTGGTCGGTATGAATCTGAGGCTTATCCTTTCTTCGCTTTCGAAACTTTATTGTTATTAAAGAGAAAATCCGAATGGAAGAAAAAAAGACAGTGAACTTGTAGCCGTAGCAATTCTTCCGCTGGAATACGAATTCCTGCCTTTTTTGTCAGCGAATATTTCGCTTCATTTGGCCTTCGTTTGCTTTATAAAAATATTCTATTAATATTCTGGCGAAGTCAAAACAGACATTTGTCATGGCTCAGAGTCGGAGGGTGTATGTAGCTGCGGCTTTGCGTGGCATTCCAATGCGAATATTTTCCTTACGATTTATATTCTTATGAATAAATCCCAAAATTTGTATTGTTTGTGTGACGGGATTTGTTCCTTTCTTGTCTTTTTTCCGAAAGTTAGCGGAATAATATAAGGACGCCTTTCTCTTTGGCGTGGTGGTGTCACGCGACTAAGCAGGAACTTTACGAATTCCGCATATTTCAATTATGAAATTAGAAAAGTTTCCTGACGCGCCACCCTCCGGAAAATGAAAAATTGAGAGAATTTATAGAGTTTCGAGCCAACTAACAGCAGGGATACATTGCGATTTTTACGAGAATAAGGTAATTTATTATTCCTCGCTCTTCTACAGCCATATTATTTGAAAATTTCGGAAGAAGGAAGAATCAGATAGAAGGCTGCAAGCGGAAGCCATCACTACATAGAAAACAATACGTGTTGTAGTGTTGGCAAGTTACTGCAAATAATCTATATTTTTCACAGTAAAACGGCTCTTACTATGAATCCTTGGTCACCGTATTGGTCTTAGAACACAACGCAGCCCCGTAGAAAAGCAAAACCTCTAAGGGCTCTAAACGCATCGAAAATAATAAAATAGATCAGGGTTTCATTTCTAGTTTTGAGATCCAGCATATATTGTCCGCAGGCCATTTTTGAGAGAGGAGGAGCGAAGAATCGCTTTAGTGTCAAGGGGCGTACAAATCCTGGTAGGCAGTGATTTTTAATGCCAGGGCTCTTGAATGGGGCATGCCTCAGTCAGACTCCAGAGGGAAACGGATTCAGGAAATGGCGGCGAGAACCGGACTCGTAGTTTTAAACACCAGATCTACGCCAACGTTTCGGCGCCCAGGCTGTGAAGGAAGCATTCCTGACATCACTTTTGGGTCAGAATCTCTGACATCATCGGTGGACGGGTGGCGAGTCCTAGAAGACTTCTCGGCAAGTGATCGCCAGTACATCGCGTTCGAAGTGGTTGACGCTACTTGCCTGAGGAATGTCGCGAGGGTGAACATCGGGAAGTTCGTCGAAGCTCTTGGAGCAAGCAGGGCCGCGCTAGAAAGCGCTCTGAGGGGTGGTATTGTCGCAGCTGACACAGTCGTAAATTCAGTGATGAACCTGATAACGACGGGGCGTGAGGCTTCTATGCCCCGGAGGGGCCCCAGATGCGACAAGCCTTGTATGCACTGGCGGACGGCACAAATTGCCGACCTACGGAGGGAGTGTCATAAGCTCCGCCGTTTGGCACAACGTTTGCACGCCAACGAGAAGGCATGCACCATAAAGGCACAGTACAGATCAGCAAAAAGGAGACTCCGCAGCGCTATAAATAAAAGCAGAGCTCGTGGCTGGCAGAACCTTGTCAAAGAGGTGAATGAGGACCCGTGGGGACTTGGCTAAAAACTTGTCACCCAGCAAATTATTCCCCCAGCCACATTATAGGGGTTCACGTAAATAGCGCGGAAAGCGTCGAGGATGGCCCCCTTTTTCACAATGAGAGAGCTCGAAGAAGCGGTTCTCACTATGATAAACAAGAAGGCGCCAGGCGCTGATGGCATCCCGGCGGAAACTTACAAACTGAGAATTGCTGCTTGAAGTGTTCAACGCTTGCTTGAAGGAGGGCATTTTCCCTGTCGCTCAAAAGTCTCCAGACTCGCACTGACCATCAAGGGTAAAGGAGACCCGGAGCTCCTGTCTGCATACCGACCGCTGTGTATGCTTGCCACGGCTGGAAAAGTGCAGGAGAAGCTCATCAAGAGGAGACTCGCTGAAGCGATCCGCGTTGTCAGGGGCTTATCCTCAAGGGAGTTCGGGTTCAGAACAGGGAGATCTACCGTGGATGCTGTTGTGGAGGTTGTAGATGCAGTTCATTGAGCCCAGGCACACAGCCGCCGATCTCGATGGATAGTGCTCCTCACAACGCTTGATGTGAGAAATGCCTTCAATTCGAGAAGGCGCGATCTACTGATAGTGTATTCTGCAATGGAGTGGCGGACGACGCTAAACACACTTTTTTCTCTTGCGAGAGGTAAGATGGCTTTCGCTCTCTCCAGACAACATTGTCAGAAAGATGCTGAAGAGCGCAGGCAGCTGGAATCGTATTGTACATTATATTCGGGCTCTTCTTATTGCGAAGAAGATTGAACTCGACCGGCGAAGGGATCGAACGGTAAGGGGTTTCGTGAACTAACAACTCCCTTCCTCCTCTTCCCTCCCGTTGGTGAAAGGAATTCCCTGGTTTGAAGGCTCCCAAAGCCGGGAGAACGGAATGGCTAAGTAAGTAAGTAATGTGTCAAACGGTTCCAGGCTAGCTCTCTGATGACAGGGAGGTGTTTAGTTGGTAGTCCGGCAGCGCGCTGTTGCGGGAGTCCAACATTCTGTGCATAAACCACCACCCCCCAAAAAAAACGCCGTACAATAATTAGTCGCTTCGGAGTTACGAAGGAATAGACCTCACTCTCGCTAATAGGATCTACTGTTGAACCGGAAGAAGAGCTCTTCTTTTAAGATAGTAACTAACAATGTACTCAAGGCGCACCCTACTTTCTGTAAAAGACAACCAACAAACCTCGAATCTTCATTTTATTTCGGAAGCAGCTTCGGAAGCGGACTCACTTTTCGACTACGAACTTCTGCTTTCAATAATGGTCTAATGACTAATGACCATCCTAGGTAGCCGAAATCGAGCTAGAGGGACGAGCTATCTAAAAGTCTGAAAATTTAGCGCAAGACTCCGCCTTCAAATACTAATGCCCCATTAAGGTACCCCACTGATATGCGCTTAAATGCCTCTATGTCAGCAGTGCTCAGGAATGTCTAGAGGAAGGGGGTCATTTTGAACGCTTGAGTTTTTCGCGAGCCTTGTCTCAAATTTCACGTGTTGTTAAATCAATCTTTTGCTCCGCCCGGAACATTTTAGTATTTGCAGACAGGTGTTGAAGCCCAACTTCTAGTTTTTCGGGATAACTTTTCCCTTTAGTTTGACTACGGCTAGTCAGGATTGTGCTTAACCGTGGCTCATTCTCATTTAAGTCATTACAATGTTTTCTGATGGACTTCCGGAATATGTGAACGTTCCTCAATAACGGTACCAAGCCACTCTAGAGTGCTCTTCCTTTCTTTAACTTTATTTCAGCGATACATATGGGCATTCTTTGTTTAACCGAGGCAAGGAGCTAGGATTCTGCGAAGCAATACCCTTCCTCTTGTTGCACTATATTATTGAACTCTGGTAAACATGGCGGAAATGTGAACCGAAACCGACAGGTTATCTTTAATGTATAAACCAGGCGCGTCCTCATGTCCTGGGAGCCGGCATCATACAGAGTATTGATTGCTAGGTTTTCGCTCAGAATCAAGAACATCTTAATCGTACAGTGCAATGCATCAAGAGAAATTTCTACCACAGAGGAGAACGAGGAATATAAGTTGCCAGCAACCGATTGAATTACAGCCGAACTGGTTCAATATGAAGGCGACCAATTACAATAAGAGGTTCATCAACTGATGCTTAAACGGGGCATTATCTGTCCCATACATAAAAGGATATCACGCACTGCAGCAGAAGTACCACGTTGCTGAGTACCATCTATAAGATTTTCTCTTATTGGGTTGGATAGCGCCATACACTCAGAACATCATTGGGCACTAACAAACAGGCTTCACACCAGGCAAACAAATCAGATTTTTCCCCTGAGGTAAGCAATGGGAAAACTGCTGAAATATGGCCATCAGTTGCACCATCTTTTCATTGACTTTAAAGCCGCCTATGACACCATAGCCATGATAAAAGTGAACATGGCCATGAGGAAATTCCATATCCCGACGAAAATGATAAGACTGGCTAGGCTAGTCCTTACTAATGTTCGAGGCCAGATAAAAGCAGCAAGATCACTCTCGAGACCATTCAACATCAACAACGGTCCAATACAACGGGGTTCCCAATCATGCGTCCCCTTTAACCTGGCCGTTGAGAAAGTGATTCGCGATGCAGATGTAAATGCGAGGGGCACCATCTTTTTAAGGCCACCCAACTACTGACCTACGCGGACGATATTGACATCATGGGATGAACAACCCGAGATGTATAGTCTACCTTCATCCGGATCGAGCAGGCAGCGCGAGATCTCGGGCTGCGCATTAATGAAGACACAAGTACATAGTGGCAACGTCAGCGCCAAAAACCAAAGAACGAACAAACAATTAAGATAGGAGACTACAACTTTGAGACCGTTGAAAATTTCTCCTATCTCGAGTTGAAAATCACAACCGATAACAACTATGACGATGAAATTCTACATGAGGATGGACGATTCCGTAGCCTACATAACAACGAAATCTAAGAGCGATACCACGACCGTCTGGTTGCGGATAAAATCCGATTCAACAGGTGACGGTGGGCGGTCACTTAACCCGTATCGATGAGGATGATCCAACCCGGAAAATCTATAAGGGCGATACTTATGGCAGAAAAAGAAGACCATGCAGACCCTGCCTGAGATTAAGCGATGGCGTAGGTCAGGACGCCAGGCAGCTTTTAGGGATATCGAATTGGTGGACTTCGTCGCAAAACTGGCGTATCTGTGGTTCCTTTTTAAGGCAGGGCTAAACCGGATACCGGTAGTTGCGCCGTTGATGATGATGAACTTCACTTTCGCTGCTTGCTCAACATTCTTAAAATGCTGTTTTCTCAACACCGACATTGAACTCAGACTGTTTCACGTCGATAGTCTTTCTGCGCTGCCATGCAAGATCAGCATATGAGAAGGTACCGCCACTGATACTCGGAAGCTCCAAGTTTTCATCAGCTCATTCCGTATCCCATCATTGGGGTGCTCTGGTCTCAGATAATATCAAACGAAAGACCTCACCAGCTTACAAGCCGGAAGCCGTGAGCTTGTTGGGGAGAAGATCCCATTCCAGGTTATGCCATACAATGGAACCACTGCCGTAGGATGGCCAATAAGTGAACTACGTGGCGCAGAACGGTCGAATAAGAGTGACATTTCACTGAAAAGTGGTGGAAACCGACAAAGATAGCGCATAGGTGCGCCATTTCCCTGGAGATGCGACCCCAATTTCTCCCGGGAATCATATGCCTTCGACTTCAGTAGAATCACGAAAAAATCATTAATATGTTTTGCGAGCGTTCATGGAGTGAGATTTAGTAGCTCTAGGCAGTTATCTAATATTTTCTGTCGGTCTGTCCGACCGGTGAAAGAGGGTTCGTCATAGGTCTGTTATTACTGAAGCCAAAAAGATTCTTGTTCACCATGCAGAAACTTAAGATGCCCAAAAACTTATTTCTGGAAGAATTGATGGCGAACAACATCAATGGAATGTTAGATATTGCCTTCTGTTTGTAGTTAAGTCTAAAATTGATAGACCAGCAGCTTACTCCAAACTACAATTTTATTTTATTATGTATATATATATTTCGGGAGCAACTTACTCCCTTCATCAGTACAAAGCAAGCTGATGAAGGGAGTAATTTGCTCCCGAAATATATATATACATAATAAAATAAAATTGTAGTTTGGAGTAAGCTACTGGTCTATCAATTTTTAACATCAATGGACACATACTTTACCTTCTCCTGAAAATCCATGGAGCTCTTCACTGATTAAAATTGAAGTCTGTGACTAGACGGCTAAGCGTAAGTGCAACGCTTGATATGATTCGCCTAATCAAACAATCGGGCTAATGAGTTTTAGGTAACCTGTAAATCTTGGGTATAGTGGATGTGTGAGAGCTGCTCTTCATTTTTACTTGGCAAATTAGAACCCCTCTACGCCTTTTGAAGTTCGTAAGGCCACTGATAAGCTGTTATTTTTTAATGCTCCAGGGCCTTTCTTTTAGTTTTACGGATTTATTTTCCTGGACGGGTCGCAATCTTGAGAGAAGGGATTCTGCTTCCTTATTATTTGTGGTTGATAGCCCTAGGCTGAACTTGCACCAACATATTTTTCTTCATTTTTATATATTCCGTTTTTGGAGAGCAACTTATTCCTTCCTCCAAGGTATGGATCATTCTTTTTAAGGAAATACCGAACTTTTCAAAAAAAATAATGTCATCTGTCATCCATTCATACATTTTTTTAAAATGCTTAATATTCCCCATTTCATTACATTAAGTAAGTTATTCTATAAAAATAATGCCTTTAGCCATCAATTAGATGGACGGATGGATGGATTACTCTACCTTGAAACAAAAAGGCCAGTTGCCATTTCTAGATACAGCCATTAACCACCCCAATGAATACATTCCACGTCCACCGGAAATCCGGAAACCCACAAAAAACCATCCCAGGTTCATCATTCTATAAAGTCAAATAAAAAATAGCCTATGGTACGATGACCCAGCGAATACCGCCGCTTCATATATATATTATAGATTAGACTACCTGAGCCTGGCAGACCTTGTCCCTTTGTGTGTATTTACAAGAAGAAGTGGCTCTGTTCGCTAAATTAGTGGTGGTAAATTGACCTTGCTCGTAGGATGAGATTTACTTGGCATTTCTTACCAAAACTCGTTAATATAAATACACCATAGCCACTATATCACGCTTTTTTTAGGGGAAAGGGGAACATAGAAGCGAGTGAGCGGGCTGACTGATTGATCAGGTGGGGCTCTGTTCTTGGCAGTACTTCAACGGGTACAGTCTCCATCCTGCTGGCGACTGTCAAGGGCGGAAACCACTCGCACAACTTAGTAGTCACGGACCTCAGATGGCGATGGGCTCACCTTCCATGTCAAGTTAAGGAGAATTTGTCCCGCTTATACCAAAACCCGATCGCGAGAGCTCCTGTGGCAGATGCGTGCAAATGCATACAAGATTACGACGGTCTGCATGGAGCACTGGCCCATAGGAGATCATTCTGGCAGGCTCGATATACCTTTCAATTCGCATTGCCGAAGCTGTACAGAAGAAAGTGAAACTATCAGGCATTTCCTTTGCAATTGGTCAGCTCTAGCTAGAGTCAGGCTACGGACACTAGGTAAATCATTTTTCGGCAATCTAAGAGAACTAGGTAAACCATTCTTGGTGAACCTCAGATATATTTCTAGCTGCAGAGTGTAAGAGCGTCGTGAATGCTACGGGCTGGCTCTGAAGATTTGAGCCGGCTGGACTTCTCGGAGCAGATGTTGACACCTACCTACATAATCTACCCTCATTTATTTGTAAGGAATTATGTGAGATAGGTCATAAATTCGTAACCTTTATCATGTGTGCTAATCAGAAAATGAGTTTGTAGCAGTATTGTTAATGCTATAATTTTACCATTCTAGGAGGGTCTGAAATCATATGGAATGTGTAATAACAATACACATGTAAGTGGTGAGCGATCATGGGAAATACCATCATCAGTGGCTGAAAACGACCAAGAGCGGGGAGCTATCCGAAAAATCTAAAAATCTGGCGCAATTAACCGTTCCTCTGAAGTTTCCATCAACACGCGCTTACTTGCATCCATTCTATCCAGGCTCCAAAAAATATGAGAGCAGGGTACCTTTATCATTACACAAAATTTCATGTGCCCTTAGCCAATGGATCCGCACCGGAAGCTGGTTTCAAGAAACCTTTGAGAACATGTGTCTTCCCAAACTACACTCTAAAAACTGCACCAAATCCACAGACATCAAAAGACGTCTCTTCAATCTTCACTAGTTTCCAAGAATGAAGATTTCCAATTCCATGTATGAATGTCAATACTGTGCTTATTTTAACGGAACATTCCACAATGAAGCCAGTACTTCCATTATTCGGTTGTGCCTGAAAGTTCTCGCTTGTTAGACCTGGCTAGAATGCCATGTGTCATGGAGAAAAGCGTCCTGATGATACAACCAACTGGTACTCGTTCGCCTACTTGCCCTTGACATGCTATCAAGGATGCTGCCTCAAAAGCGGCACTCCCTTATGAGCAAAACACCTAGTAAACCTGGAAATCCCGATCAAATGAAGGAAATCCTGGCAGATTTGATACCTGCTTAGTTCACACTTGGTAATACGGTACGAAGATGCTACACCCATGCTCGCATTAGATTTTTTTAGTACTTAGAAAGCTTCCAGATGTTTCAGAACTGAATCTCCAAGATTCAACAGACAAATGGAACTGACAGAGTGTAAAATATCGATTATCAACGAAAATTCCCCGCATCATAACATCTTGTTTTGTTTAAGAAAAGAGCTCCCCGGCTGATCCTTGAAAAATGGACTGTAACTAAATTGAGAGTCATATAGTCATAGCTCTTAAACGCCTACAGTCTGGTGGACCTCGACGCAAAACCAGGATGTCTCGAGTTCCTTATTAAGGCAGGTCGGTTTTTGCGCCGTTGATGATGATGGTGATATACGCGCTAGGTTTGGTCATAGATGATACTACATTTCGATATTTGCCCACTTGCGGCTTCAGCCCCAACTTCAGTCGTCTAATTCTCAAAAGGACTATGCAAATGAAATAACTACTGCTACCTTGAATTAATATTAAGGGCTGCTAAAATAATAACGAATACCAAAGCATCCTTATGGAGAATTAATTATAAAGTAATCAACTGACCTACAAAGCCCATCCTCATGCCAAGCCTCATCCAAACGAGAATTCCACAATACTCAAAACTCTCCGAAACCTTCCAAATAGATGACATAGTCAAATAATCCTTTCAAACCAAAATCATCATAAAACTGTTGCTCTCCTAAAAAACTAACATCTAATATCCTGAATAGCCCAAATGCATGGCGGAGGATACCATTCATACATATTTTGCTATTCGGTACATGGCAATGCGAAAATAGGATCTTTCCTCGTCGCTTATCCTGAAAAGGTGTCCTGACAGTTTCCGTAATGAGTTGCCCGGAATGCGGACAATCTAATTACAAACTTTATAAACTCATGGAAAATAATTGCTATGAAAACATTATGCATATGATTTTGAGTAGATAAAATGATTTCAGAGGGAAGCACTAGGGCTGCCGCTTGAACGAAGATTTTTAATTAATTTGCAGGTTTCTTTGTGTTCAGGTTTTCTGAAAATTATGGATAAAAGTTGGCACATGCAAAATGTTTTTCGTTCTTCTTCAGTATTCACCGGGAATACCATGTCATAGAGTTGGGGTTATTGTTTCTATTTCAATGGAAATTTATATTTTTATCTCTGAACAATTGCGGGTGAAGTGGATAGAAACGACAACGGAAATTCAGAATTGAATTTGTTCTCCGAAAAATTGTTTAAAAATTTGCAGGTAGGGGTGAGTATCCAGATTCATTTCTTACTTGTTCTAGGAAAAAGATCTGTAATTATTGAATTTTCCAAATTTATATATGTTTTCTTTCGAAGCCTCTAAGCTTAAAGCAAGAGGAACAGGTAGCTCGGCAATGTATGTCTTCATGAAAGTCAGGTTTATTGTCATCATACATAGGTATCATAATCTTTTAATACAACTGGAACGAAATGGATTCTCCTTCTATTCATCCGAAATCGCTTTTCTTCAAATCGATCTTCGCTATTTTGTGGGCAATCATGTTTAATTTCTGAGTTGGCTTAAATATGAACTGAAAGCTTATCCCTGTTGACCACCCTTTCCACTCGATTTTTCAGATCTTTTATCATTCATTAGGAGATCGGGTCAGGGTTATCCTTTAAGGCCGCAATTCACGTTCAGTTCGGTCTGTCAGTTAGACCTGAATATCCACAGTTGACCAGCGGCGGGAATGTGGATGGGATGCGACTGATCTGTCAATGTGGGCTCTTCAGGCGGCCAGTGATCAAATGAAACAGGCCTACATCTTTTTTAGACTGTGAGCGAAAATTTCATGTTTGTTTAGGTTGTGAACTAGAGATTTTTACGGGCAGCTTTATCACTGGCAAACATTTGTTTATAAATGCTCACACACGAAAACATCTTAATTTTTGCTCCAAGGCCTTCCACATCCAGAGTTGAACTAATGATGCCGTTTGACTTCCCGGTATGTGGACGGTCCTTTCAATACAACTGGCTAGGTGCACTACGGAAACTTCTGGCGCAACTAACGAGCCGAACTAGACATGAATGGCGGCATTTAAGGACTAACTGAAAGCATCATCCAAGTACCGGCAAGCTAAGCGGCATACTTAATTCACCTCGAGTCTTGGGAGGTGTTGGGACGTCAATTTGAGATATTTTTGTGTGTGATCATTTATAAAAAACGTCCACCTGCTATCCAGATGCCCGTTAACAGCTCTCGCTCCCAACCTAAACAAACATGAAATTCTCGCCCACTGCTTAAACAGCCTGTGTATGACAACAGTCTACAGGGCGCATCAACGCACACACGTACCGGGTTTTCTTGAAGTGTGTTAGAGCACTTCATTCAAGACCGTAACGGTACACTACAGTAGACTGCAGGAAGCAATGTGGTCAGCACTGCGCTCGCCCGAGATTATTGCCCTGATTTGACTCAGGTACTCATTCACAGCTGAGTCGACTGGTATCCGACGTCAAATCACGATACAAATTCCACTGCCACCAGTGAGATTTGAACGGCGACCTTCCGTACGACAGCCTTGTGCTCTAACCACTCAGCTATCCGGACACATGAACTGACCGTGTATGGTGACCTTTATACGTTTCGTTTATAGTTTGCCAAGTAGTGGTTTTCAGCGTTGCTTACTGATCGTCGAGCCGCCACGGATAGATGGCGAGAATACTTCGAGCAAATTTCAACTGAAGAATTTGCTCATCCTCCACTTCCACAATCATTGCCGACATTTGGAGCAGTTCCACCAGTCAGCGCAACTGAAGTCGAGGAGGCAATAAAACAAATGAAATCGGGGAAAGCAACGGGACCTGACGACATCGCATCTGAGCTCTGGAAAGCAAAGAGCTGGGACCCAACACCGTGGCTGAGTGAATTCTTTAACCGGGTTATTCAGGAAGGAAGAACACCATCTGACTGGCAAGAAAGTACCACTGTTCCAATATGGAAAAAGAAAGGTAGCCCAGCCGAATGTTCAAATTATCGTCCGATCCGGTTACTTTCCCATACCATGAAGATTTTTGAACGCATTCTTGACAACCGTATTCGCGAAATCGTTGAAATAACCGTGAATCAAGCCGGATTTGTCAAGAACTGCGGAACTACTGACGCAATACACGCTGCGCGGTTACTCATGGAGAAACACCGTGAGAAGCATCGCCCTCTTTACATTGCCTTTCTGGATCTAGAGAAAGCGTTTGACCGTGTACCACACGAACTCATCTGGTATGCTTTACGACAACACTTCGTGCCAGAAGAACTCGTGCGCTGGGTTCAATTGCTCTACCACGATCCGAAAAGTAAAGTTCGAAGTATGGCGGGTGTATCAAAACCGCTTCGTGTCTCTGTTGGAGTTCATCAAGGAAGTGCCCTCTCACCACTCCTCTTTGTCCTTGTTATGGACACCGTCACACGGGATATCCAACGTCCAGCGCCCTACACACTGCTTTATGCAGATGATGTTTTCCTAGCATCTGATAGCAAAAATGATCTCGAGCAACTTGTTCAAAAATGGAATGATCGCCTCATGCAACACGGTCTCAGATTGAATTTAAACAAAACTGAATTTTTGACGACCGATCCCCATGAAACAGGCACAATCACTGTCAGCGGCAGTGATCTGCCCAGATCTGAGCGATTTAAATACCTCGGGTCAACGCTATCAGCCAATGGAGAACTGCGTTATGAAATTGCTTCACGCATTAACGCAACCTGGATGAAGTGGCGTTCCACAACTGGTGTCCTTTGTGATCGACGTATCAACGAACGTCTCAAATCTAAAATTTATCGCAATGTTGTCCGTCCAGTCGCTCTCTATGGTTCTGAGTGTTGGCCGACCATAAAAGACAATGAACGGCGTCTCGCGGTAATGGAAACGAAGATGCTACGTTGGACTAGGGGCGTCACACGTTTAGATCACATCCGAAATGAGGATATCCGCGATCGTTATGGGGTTGCACCGATCGTGGAAAAGTTGCGAGAGAGGCGTCTTCGATGGTATGGTCACGCAATTCGTGCAAACGAGAATTCACTTGCAAAGATTGGTCTGAACATCGAAGTCGATGGTAAACGACCAAAAGGCAGACCTAAGCAACGGTGGCTTGATACGCTGGACGGGGATTTGAAAGCCTCGAAATTGCACCCAGATCAGGCATTCGATAGAGCCAAATGGCGAAGCCGATCACGACGAGCCGACCCCGCTTGTGAACGGGACAAAGGCTGAAGAAAAAGAAAAGGAAAAGAAGAAACATTGATCGCAGCTTAATTATGATTCAGATTGTCTATATATATATATACTATATACTATGAAGTCAGTGTATTTGATTATCATTAAATGAGTTCCACGCTTGAAGTAAGCAAACTACTTTGAGTAGTTTTGGGCAAGTTTCTTGGCTGTTCTAATTTCCTTCCAGCACAGAGCACTCATATAGTTATTAGTGCTGAAGGTTCCAGTTAATGTGAGCTTCCGGATGTCTACATCCATTACGCTGAATTTAGTTCGCAGTGAAGCTGATGCTCAGGCGAAATCATTTCAGGCCAGAGGAAGTGGTCGCTGTTACCGGATCAAATTTTAAGGAATTTCATTTATATTTGCAACAGGGTATATAGTTTTTTCAGACTGTCGGCCCAATATATCGACAATTCACGGTAAAAAGGTAGTAGGATCACAGGGTGAAAACGTGGAGTGGTACGCACGACGAAGCATAAAACCGGGGATAGCTGCCACACCAATACCTGTTGTTTCATTGCCAAACACTATATCCACCTTCGCATGGTGATCGCTGGGATTTCTTCCATAATGAAAAACTGCAGTCAAAAACGATATAAATTGTAACAAATGGTTCTCCGGGTTGGAGGTTGGGTATGTGGTTTGTAGCTTTAGTTGTCCTCAGTGGTTAAGTGAAGTTGGGTAGGGTTTTAAAATACCGGACAAGGCAATGAAAACGTATAAATATTTATACATTTTCTCACGAAAATTACGCTCCTTGGACAGGGCGGAAATTGGTAACCAGCTTGTCAATAGCATGTGGCATTATATTGCTGAAGTCACAAGTCAAAGTGAACACTGAAGTAATCTAAAACACAGGCCTCCGCAACACATATAACGAGGAAATGGATGCTGCAATAATCGCAGCTTGCAGGTTTTGAAGATGAAGCATGGATAAATGATCTTCACAACCACCGGAAGGACGTTGTCATTAATGCGGCCACAGACATATTTGGACCTATTCGCAAAAAAAAGTCTGGACAACTAGTTAGATAGTGAATATAAGCTAATACCGAAGTGGAGGAATATTACATACCGGGCAATGCTGCGTTCTCTAAAAATGCCGGCACGCGAGACCTATATCCAAATCCGTCGATCTGACTCTACAGGCAGAAAAAGGAAATCTGAAAAATGTGTCAACTTAAAAAATGCAGCGTGCAGCTATATTAGCCGCAGAAGTTTTAAGAGCGTGAGCAGCATGAACCTTTATACACCTCGAAGTTGATCCTGGCGAAGAGGCAAAGCGGATTATTGACTGTATGGTCATAATTTAGGTATGGGTTGAGTATTTTAATGAGCTGCTCAGCAATTATAATACCGCCGTGTTGGAGTCCCGCCAATTGAAGGCTACGGACAAATACTGCCACCACCAAGTATGGAAGACAGCGTTCGTGACATTCATTGGCTTAAGAACCGCAAGTTCCTCCGAGTCGATAGAATTACTGCCGAACTGGTTAGATATGGAGGGGACCAACTACAACAAGCGTTTCATCAGCATATGGCCAAGGTTTAGGACAACGAATCATTGCCTTATAATTGGCAACAAGGCATTATCTGCCCCATATATAAAAAAAGAGACATTATGCAGTGCAGCAATTATGGAGGTATAACGCTACTGAGTACATTATATAAGATATTCTCCGCTATATTACTAAGTAGGATAGCCCCATACGCCAAGAACATCATTGGCCCATTCCAAAGAGGTTTCACTCTTGGAAAATCAGCAACAGCTTTTCTCTCTACAGGAAATGATGGAACATTAGTTGCACCATCTTTTCAACGACTTCAATGCTGCCTATGATAGCCAGGTTAAAACTGCACTAACCTTTTAAAATCGACACAACTTTTGCCCTATGCTGACGATATCGAAATCAGGGGAGGAGAACCTGAGATCTACAATCTACCTTCATCCAGATCATCCACCACCGGGTCAAAGGTTTTACTGTACAAGACGGTGATCTTGCCAATTCTCAGTTTCCGAAAAATAAACTTGAGTTCTTAACAGGCGAATTTTTAGTCGCGTTCGAAGGAGGATCTTCCGAAGAATTTTTGACCCCGTACAAAAGCTTGCATACCGACTAAATCTATGGACGATACCGTGACCATCTGGTTGTGGTTAAAATTCAGTTTAATAGGTTGCGGTAGATGGTCACTTGGCCAGTATGGATGAGGATTATCCAGCCCGGAAAGTCTATTAGGTTAATATTTATGGTAGAAAAAGAGGTTGATCATGCCTCTTATGAAGCGATGGCTTCAGCCAGGATGACAGACAGCCTCGAATTTGTGGACATTGGCGCGACACCGGATTGCCTGTATTTTCTTATTAAGGCAGACTTAGACTTGATACCGCTTGTTAGGCGTATCAAATAGTAAGCTTCGTCATTTTGTTCAAGATGTGGGAACGCAGGTACATGAGATCCAATAAATTGAAATTGTGCTTAGAAAAAGTTCTCTCAACACTGATGTGGGAGAACACCATCTGGAAAGGAATAGTCGTTAATACTGGAATGCTGCAAGCGTTTGTCAACCCTTGCTTTTATCGTATCATCGAATTATTTATTATCTGAGTTTCAATCGGAAGACCTTCAAAAAGATAAAGGTGATCTACACTGGTCCCCGATATAGAAAGAACGTAAATGGGGAATCCATTCAAAGGAATACACTATCCCTGGGTGACCAACGAATCGATTGCTTTAGAAAACCATTTACAGGCTCAAGAGAAGTGGACGCTCGTGAAGAAAGCCAAAGTACACTGGCGAGATGAGTCAAGAAGTAGATAGGCTACGCGCCCCATTGACAATTTAGATACGTGGTTAAGTGACAAGCATTCGCCATGCTTGTGTGATCTTACTTCTACAAGATGGGGAAGAAACGATCCCCAGACTATGTGTTTTGCAATGGATAGCCTCAATCTTACCTTTTTCTCATGTGAAAGGTGGAATGGGATTCGCTAGCAATTTAATGCTGTCAGAGGGGAGCTCCCTCTAGTCAACGCAGTGAGGGAGATGCTCTGGAGTCCTTTCAGATGGGGCACGTTACGCATGCAAAATAGGCTCGACCCGTTGAAGGGACCGCATGGCAAAGTCTTCCTTGAACTCATGCCTCTCTTCTTCTGCTTCTCGTGAAGCAGCAGAGCAAGAGGGTTAGCCTGAAGTAGTAGGATAGTTCTCGGACAACCGGGGAGTGTTTAGTTGGCGGTCAATAGCGTACCGTTGCCGGAGTTAAACACTTTGTGCATAAATGCATTCACATACCTTATACAAAAATGCAAAGGTGAATAATAATCTGTAGCAGAAAAGTGTGTTCAGCATTGTGTTCGTTTCGAGTAATTACCCTGCCTTATATCAAGTACTTGAAAATAGATGAGTCAACTGATATCAAACCATTGAGATTTCAGCCACAATCGTACGAACCCCTAAGCTTTCCGGACATATACAGATAGTTTTGTTTTACATTGATCATAAAAAGAATGCAATCACTTAAATGTATCCATAATCAGACCAAACGATAATATCGCATAGATTAATTTGCTGTCATATAGCTAAGAAAAGGGCTGCTTCTAGTCGTAAGTTACTGCTGACGGGCCACAGGTTTCAGAAAGGCTGCATAAGTACAGAACAGGGAAGCAGTGATCCGCTGATTTCATCTTGATATCGGAAATTAAGATTAAAGCGAAGCAGTCTATGAAGCAATTGACACTAGCATTAGTGGAGAGCAAGAGGACAATCTAGAATTAATATCACATTCGATATATATATGGTCGCCATTCTCCCCTTGATGGGGTATAGCGCATCAACAATACCTACGCACCATCGTTTGCAGTTACCCGAAATGCGCTTCAGCTACCCCCAAGACTTCCTGAGACACTCACACTCGTCCTCTACGGTTCTGCACCAAGTGCTTTTTGGGCAACCCGCTCTTCGGCCGTCTTGGGAGAGTGGATTCCAGCGCATGGTGTAGCCTGCAATGCAATTGTCGCCTCTCCTTAAAGTATGATCTATCCACTGCCACTTCCACCTTTTGATCACAGTGCGTACGAGTGGCAGGCCTGTGCGCCCACCGGTCTTTGTTTGAGATGGTGTCAGGCCAGTGCACTCCGATTCCACGAAGTAGACAGGTACTGACAAAGGCTTGGAGCTTTTGGATAACAGTGGAATTCACTTTTCTTTTTATTGCATTTGGCACTCTAAATGCGTCGGGCGACATCCAGTTTGGTGCCACCGTTAGAAAAAACAACGATTCCTAGATATATAAATTAATCGACGTTTTCGATGCTCTGCCCATTAATGCAAACAGGGAGAATGCGATGACCATCAGACTGAGAACCTTGATTTCATTAGTGTTTATTTTCAGACCAACTCTACTTGCATCTCTTTCCAAATCGAAAGCCGAAACAGCGTAGTCGAGGTGTTTGAGAAAAGATATCATTGTCCATTGAATTCCTCCTCGTCCTCGGGACAAGGCAGCATGAAGAACGTCACCGATACAAGAAGAAGTAATATCGAGAGCAGGATGAAACTCTGGCGGACTCCACTTTGGACCTCAAAATCCCTTGAGATTTTACCTAGGTGCAGCGAATATCTAAATTCTGCCCGTCGTTCCAGTATGATCCGTAGGGTACTGATATGGTCAATACAGGAGGATCCCGAACCGAAACCAGTCTATCTATCAATGAAGCTTCCAAGATGTTCTTTGATGCGTTCTCGAATTATCTTTGCAACGGCATGCAAATACCCCTAATGTTTTCAAACTCAAAATGGGTCCCCGTTTTTGGGATCTTGACCATCATCCCCTTTTTCCACTCTTTGTCTTGGATTCCCAAGATTTTAAGGAGCAGATCAAACATCACAGCAAGAAACCGATAAAGAACTCTGCGGAGAGATCTTCAACACCAACGGCTTTACTCCGTTTGAATGCATTGATGGCCGGAAAGATTTTTCTTCTGCTTAGAGGAGCAGTCGCAGGTTCGCTGTGACTAGCCATTTCAACCACAAGTGGTGGTGAGGAACAACGGTGAAGTGTTCCTTCCACCTCTTCAGTTGTTCACCATCCTGGATGAGAACTCGACCGTTGACGTCCTTCACAGGACCATCGAAAGATTTACGACCACGTGTAAGCTCTTTCTTGACCAACGCAATAACAAATTCTCTCATGTCACGGCGTACACTATGCTGAACTTCCTGGGATTTCGCTTGGTATCGGAGTTCGAGCGCGTCATGCCCGCCTTCGCTCGCAACAGCCAGTAAAGCTTTCAACCTCCTCCGTTCATCGATCTGTTCCCACGATTCCGTGGTCAGTCATACCTTATGTAGCTCCTTCGGAACGTGGCTGACAAACTGTGTAGCACCCGAGAATAGAGCACTTTTCATGGCAGCGCAATGTTCACCGATATTTTCAGGCGTGTTACTCAGTATTTCAGCCGGTCGATCAGCAAGATCGCTCGGGTCATACAAGCGATTGATGTTGAAATTAGGGGATCGCAGCTCTCCAACCCTGCGGGAAGTAGCGGACGCAACACTCAGGTGAACGCGAACGACCATCAGATGGTGATCCTTTTCGAGGTCGATGTCAGCACCTCTCTTGTTATTCACATCCAACCGACAACTCCTAAATTTACTGCTGATCGTGAAGTAGTCGATCTAATTGCTCGTATGGGGTCGACCAGTTCAAACCGAACTGACTTTATGGCAGGCGCTGTGCTCGAACAATGTGGACCCAACGACGAGGCGTTGCAGAAATCCACGTACCTTTACCATTATCATTATAGATCACCCATTACGATAACCATCTCAGCTTTACGAGGCCTCCCCTGAACTGCGTTTAATTGCTCGTAGAAAGCATCCTTCACCACTTGTTCACTGTGGAAAGTCTCCGTTGGTGTGTAGCATTGTACAATTATGATGGTCCTTAGCCTGGACCGGAATCTTGCAGTTAGAAATTTGTTAGAAAAAGGGTCGGAGGTCAAGAGACCGCGCCTTACGGTAGCCGTCAGAAGCAGCCCGACACCGGATTCACGTCTACGTTCACCTGACTTTCCAGAGCAAAAACACATTGCCAATGGTGTGGCAAGAGGGAGAGGGCAGAGGAGTACTCTCCAGTGTCCCACCATATTACTTCGTTGGACCCAGAATGTCAACCTTACACCGTTGGAATTTTTGCTCAAGTTGCAGAAAGTGAGCATGCTGAGGACCCTTGCTACCGTTGTCGAGGAGCGTACGCACATTCCAGAAACCAATCACAGCCCGTTTTCTATAGCAAAAGGTCGTTGCAAACTGGTCAGTGCTTATCCGAGGCGTTCTTGACGTTTCGGTAGCAATAAAGTTTCAAAATTTGCAACTTGCTAGCCCACAAATTTCCCTTTTGGTTGCCACTTACGACACGAATGATTTTTTAGGCCCCAAATCACAGGGTGCATTTTAATATAGAAGGAAATATTGAAGGATTTGTCAAATGACTAAGTAAATCCAAAAATGTAGGCTGAACTCCAATATTTTAGTTATAAGAGTTACGTACTAAGTACTGTGAAGTAGCTTTATAAAATTTGCATAGATTGGAATTGACTGAACTTAATAATTGCAAAGTTTTTGTAAATCTCACAAATCCAGAAATCATAAAAAGACCCGGAGCAAATCCTGTCCTTTAGGATCGGATGTACATATGTATAAGCATAAAATTGCTCATCTTTCTATTCATTAGCTTCAGATGGTAATAAAGTGCAATTGGATCTGCGAATTGATCTCACATCGAGCAGATATGCATTCCATGTGGTGGATGAAGGAAGACGCTTGTTTTATCTTCTGACAATTTCGTAAAATATCGCAAAAATTGTGAATTGTGGGAACCAAACAATGCCGTCAGGGTGGATGTGGATGGATTCTTTGGCATAAGGGAGGATTAGCAACCCCTCGTCGATATGGAAATTTGCTTAGAAGATATGAATCGAGCAAAACCCTTATGCTAATTCCAGTTGCATGCGCTTGCAATAAAAACCAAACCGAATCAAACTATCTACGAAATACTCAAGACTGATGTGAAAACGGATATTCCAAGAATTCGGAAACAATTTCCCATATTCCACCCCCAGGAATATCTCCAACCCTGCGATAACTTCCGCTGTCTAATAATAATACAATAAAATCGAGTCACTTCATAAAGTGCTGACCGTGGAACTGGACTCTTCGAAAAAAGTATTCGAAGTATTCCATTTCGGAAATAATGTTAGGGAATTTTCATTATACAGTAATTACAGTAAATTAGGGGCGCGTGCTAAATTCGCCCAATTTACATTCAAAATGACACAATAAAGGTCCTTCCGTGCCAATGGAATGAGTGATAAAGAATCACTTCACAGGCGGCCGAGTTCAGCGTGGCCGGCACGTTCGGAATTTACGCTCAGCTAATAGCGACCGGCCGGCAGTTATGGAAGTGTCCTTTGTCTGTCGAACATTTGTGCGTACTATTAGACTATGTTAAATTACAAGGTTTATTATCTGTGTCACGTTTCTTTATTGCGAGCCCCAAGCTATAAATCACTGAGCCAACGCTCGAAAACAGACGAACACTCACCTTACTCTCCTCCGCTAATGGGCCTTGTGACGATCTCCTGAAACGATAGACAAAGAAATGATGAAAATGGTGGGAAATTGAGAATCTGAACATTAAATTGAATTTTGAATGACGTGAAATTGCGAGATACATAACTTAATTGAAAACTCGCTAATTGATATAGTTCGGAGAAGAAATTCTTCCAGCTAATAATGTGCGTCGATTCTAGTATTCAAGGCGCTCCAAGAAAAGTCCTGAAGAACGAACGCCTTTCAGAATATTTCAACTCTACCCATCCATCTGTCTGCCGCAGTCAATTTTTGCTAATGTAAATACATGTATACATATGTTCTTGGGAAATTCATTATTCGCTGACCCATTTTCTATAGCAATAGCAATAAGAAAGTCATTAAATGCACAATTCCACCTAGGAAAGGTGTTACGATTGTAAAGTACTTTCCGACCTTTACCGAAAACTCGCCACAACATATGATTATGCCAATAACAAGTCCTCTCGTCGGAAAAGTCCTTACACGGATCGAGTCAAAGCACGGAAAGGACCAGACCTACAGGCCTCATCACATGTGATATGAATTGGAAATATCAAAGCAAAGGGACCAGATGAATGAGCAAACCATTCCATCAACAGTTTAGGACAAGGACTAAAATGCACACATATACATGAATATGTAGGTCTGTCAATGACGTAACAGGAAGTTATTCCGTCCGCTCGACCGGTACACAAGGAACAGCCTTCAATTACGTGAAGAGTATATGCGCCGCCATGGCAACTTATATGTCACTCACATATCCTTCAAATTGCTTCGACAGTTATTAGTATTTATGAGCTCATGCATTATAACCCGGACTATGACGATGACGATGGTGATATTCGATGGAGATGACTGTTGGGAGCTGTTTGCTTGGCACTGATTCCACCAAATGTACAATGCGGACTTTATCAACCACAAATCACTGGTGGGCTGAAAAGGGGGATAATGTGCCTGTACGGGATACATAATAAGCAAATTAGCTCAAGCAAATACGATGGTAAAGTTTCGCCCCATAAGTGTCGTTGATGAGGAAAAGAACAACGTACTATTTCATGGGGCACTCAATGGGAGACCTAGCGGATTTGATAAGGGCGAAATGTTCAAACTTTGACATCAAAATTTCCGAAAAGTGGAGGGTCAGGTATGCGGATAAAAGGTAGGAAATTTCAAGTGGGTTCCCTCAAATAGTACACCGGCACCGTGCGAACATTATTCTATTTCGAACTCAGCCGCACTGACGAGACAGAGAAATTTGAATATCTTCACGGTCATTATATCCTTTTTATATTTCCTAACTTAATTTACATCGAGAGCCCAAAGCAGAACTCCGTTAGTGTAAATTTAGCATAAAGATGTATGCGTATAGACTTTGCATAATTTTGCAACCCTTCCATCTAAAGACTGACCTTTCAGATGTTGTTATAGACTGCTTGTTAATGTGTTCAATTATAATGTGACCCTGGATGGTCATGGCCATGAAAACTGGCCAAAATATCAACCCCAAATAATATGAAAATTGAAATAGCTGGGGTGGCTACTGGCGGTGAACGTGTGATTGAGCTGAGATATAAGATATTGTACATCAATTTTTTATCCAATGAATCAGACCTCGACTGTAGTGTCTGAAGTGGTTGTTGGCCCCACACTTTGCGAAGAATTTTCGCGCCTTCTTCGGCTTGCTCTGAAGTCAGCATCTAGTTGTCCACATTCTATAGTTTCTCTTCGCACACCACTTTTCATGATTTCCCGTCCCGTCCGTTCCCCTACGCCCTAATCTAAATCCACAATTATTAAAATTTACTCTCTTCAATTTTCTCGTCAGAATTAATTCGTCTTCCATTTATCACTGGTTTAATAAGTTAATTATCTTATGAATAAAAATATCTACTTACTTTTCTTATAATAACGAATGATAGTAAATAGTAACTTCCGCGGTAGTCGGTCCCAAACCCGGTTGTGAAAGGAGAAGGAATGGCTGTACGCTACCGGAAAGGAAAATGCAGGAACTTTGCAGTCTTGCAGATAACTCTCTGAGGAAGCTATCCCCACACCTGGCAGCTAGGGATAAAATGCACTACCAAAAATGAGAAGAAGAAATTTGAGGTCCGGTACGGATAACCGGCGGGAGTCGTCTGGCTTGGTGACTGGGTCGGGCTCTCGTAATGGACAGCAGGGCGTCGAAACCGCTAGTCGTGGAGTGGTTCGACGTTTAGGCGCCACGACAACCAGGACCATAGCTCCCCTGATGCAGCTGTTTCGCCACAATCTGTGGCGACCACTTCAGCAGGTTCGCGTAGGCAGGGGATGAAATGGACTAAAGAAGTGAACCTCTTCATCATCCGCCCCTACTACGAAATAATGGGGCGGATACAACATCTTACCGCCCCTTGTAGCATCAGAGATTCGTCGAGCGTTTCCTGCAATTCACGCACGTGACTGTGCAGCGAGTTGCAGACCAATACCACTTTATTACTCGCAGCGACACAATCCCGGCCACCATCAGGGAGCGTGCTCGACTTGAGGTCATGGGGGAAACTGGTGACCGAGAGTCGACGGGGGTAGAGGCGGCAGCATCAACAACACCACACCGCACTGCAGGCAACAGTTTCAGTACTCGCCGAAGCACTCTTCTCCACCGTCCAGAAAGAGGTTTCCGCTGAGGTTCGGGACGAATTCCAAAGAGCGTGCATAGAATTCTCCGATATGGATCCTTTGCAAAGACCAGGTATTCCCAGGTTCTAGGCATCTCCAACAACTCCGGGGATTCTACCTCAAATCAATGATGAGATCGCATCTCGGCTGTGTAGTGATATGTCGTTGCTGCAACTACAATCACTTGTGTATTGTCGTACAGTTGCGGCTATCAGATTGCAAGGTCAGAAGATTCGCTTTCGTGTTATTGGTTTGAGTGATGAAAGATTATGGAAAATTCGTATGGAACGTCGGTGGGACTTACTAAGGCTGATTTAGATCAGCACTGGCAATGCCAGCAGACGGGTCAGAAATAAATTGCAGAGGGTTTACCGGAACTATGCCATCCCCTGTGAGACACACGTAGTTGAGATTCTGGAAACAGTCAAGCAGAAACTTCCTGTCAGATGCACTCGTTTACAACGGTATGGCGAAAGTCATTCGAGACGTGTCCAGAATGCAAGATACGCGAGGAACCAGCGGAGCTTTTTCAGATCTCTCAACGAATCCCAACAGAGCGTCCAGACAGTACAGTTTTCGGTGAGGGGAGCGAAAGCGTATTGGGGTGGACTTTGGGGGTTACTCGCCCAGCATGCTGAGTCGATCACCGCCGAAGGCACCCGCCATGCACCCGACGCGCCGTAGACAGCTCGAAGAACTGAAGGGGCCCTGGATCGGGTGCAGAACTTCTGGTATGAGAAATTTACCAGCGTACACATTCGGTTGGCACACAGTATAAATGAGGTCATGAGTCGGTCGGAGGAATTTCCACCCTTCCCCACTGCAGGGATTACCTGCCTTATCCCTAACAAGGACACGGTGGAAGACCGATTACTTGCTTACCAACCCTCTACAAATTCATAACGCCCTTTATTAGTGGAAGGGTCAATGCGCACCTCGAGACCAACAACATTCTGTCCGAGGAGCAGAAGGGCTGCCGAGTTGTGTCAAGGGGTTGCAAAGAGCAACTCATTATCGACTCGGTAGTTGTAGGACAAGCAACTAGAGGCCAAAGAAACCTCTTTAGTTCCTATATCGATTATGCAAAGGCTCTCGATAGCGTTCCGCATACCTGGTTAATCGATGTCCTACATTTGTGTCGCATTGATCCGATACTAATAAAGGTTTTGGCGACAGTCATGGAAGGGTCGCATACCACCTTATCATTGCGTACAACTGAGGGTGCTAATACCTCAGAGCCCATTCGTATACAAAGGTGCATCTTCCAGGGGGATTCGTTGAGTCCTCTTTGGTTTTGTATGGCACTGAACCCCCTTCATGGCCACTGAATGAAGATAGAGGGCATGGTTTTGCAATAAAGTATGGCCTACGTGCTAAGTACGAACTGACACACTTGATGCACTTAGATGACATCAAGCTGTATGCTGGTACTGACGGCCATCTTAGAAGTCTGTTGCGAATAGTAAACATTTTCAGCCGTGATATTCGGATGGAGTTTGGATTAGACAAGTGTCGAATCCAAGCCATCCGCAAAGGTCATCATAAGCCGCATGCCGGACATAGCATTGATGACCTCCACAGCGAAGCTATGACCGAGACAGACTTCTACAAGTACTTAGGAATTCTGCAAGGAAACCATGCTCGAGTTGGCGATCTGAAGGATGCTCCGCTGTCCGAATTCCTGCGACGAGTAAAGCTGGTACTGAAATCGCATCTCTCGCGGAAGAATGAAATAAGTGCGTTAAATGTATTCGCTACCCTTTCACTGGCTTATGCGTTCGGAATATTGCTGTGGACGGAGACCGACTTGGAAAACGTCCAATAGCAACTAAAACTGATCCGGAAAGCGGATTGAACATGTGATGTGAAAACCAAACCAAAAATCTGAAGCCAAAATTCAACATCAAACGGAGCTGGGTACGATTGATTTTAATAACTGAAAGTGGAAAGGCTTATTTTATGATCAATGCTACAGTCCTGCTCTGTAAGTTGGGGCTTAAGAATACACTCAAAGTGTCCCTTGCTTGTCGGAAGAGGCGACTAGAATGGATACAAATTTCGGGGCTACTAGCAACCAACAAATTTTAAAATTCTGTTGCTACTGAAACGTCAGCAGCGCCTCGGATAGGGACTGATCACAAGCCAAAGACCTTTGGCTATTGAAAACGAACTACGATTGGTTTCTGGAATGTGCGGGAAGTCCAACGATATAAGCTGGACATTCTGGGATTGAAGTAGGATGGTAGAACTCTGGAGAGAACTGCGCAATGTGATTTTGTCTTCTGGAAAGCTAAGTGGTAGGAGACGCGAATCTGGTGTGCTATCTTCATCTGGGAGCCGCTTTCTGAGACACTTTTAACTGCAAGATTCCGATCCCGGTTTAGTTGCATCAGAATTGCACAATGCGTACGCATCAATGGAGACTTCGCACTTCGGAGCTATTACACGTAGTTCTGATGAGACTTTCTAAAGTTGAGATTGTGGTCGTGAAGGGTTGTCTAAATGCCAAGGTAGATTCTGATATCATCTTCCTGTAACACGTGATGGGATGGCGACCGTAACGATACTAATAGCAGGATTTTAGATTTTCGTTGTTTCCGCCGCCTCGCCATTGGTAGCACCTTGTTTGAGCACAGAGCTTGCCATAATGTTAGTTGGGTTTCAACAGGCCGACACCGTACTAGCAATCAGATCGACTGTTTCGCGACCAGCAGTGCATTTTGTAGTTGTCTCCTAGATGTGCGTAACCAGACAGACCAGGCATCAGCCTCGGAAGGGATCACCATTTGATGATCGCTTACGTTCGCTTGCGTATTGCGTTGGCTACTTCTCGCAGGGCAGGGGAGCTGCGATCAACAAGTTCAACGTCAACCACTTGTATGATCCAGCTGTCGCCCGACAACGGGAGAGCTATCTTGCAAATCGGACGGCAGATATACTGAGTAATCCAGCTGAGAGCATCGATGAGCATTAGGCTGCCGTCAAAAATGGTCTTTTCTCAGGTGCCTGGTGCCAGGTGTATGCCTTGATAAGAGAGAATTTGCTATTGTGCTGGTCAGAAAAAGGGAAGATGCCGCAGAACGCCATGATTTTAGAAGTATATACCGCATCACGAAAGAGCTTGGATGTGGTTGCAAATTTGTCTACAGTGCTGTGGAGGACGTCAACGGTCGACTTCTCATCTACGATGACAATCAACTGAAAAGGTGAAAACAATACTTCAGCCTGGTTCTCAACATCACATCAGGTGAGGTTCTTCCTCTAGTAGATGAACTGGCTAGTCACCGTAATATTTGGATACGGACTATTCCTCCAAACAGAAGGGAAATCATTTCGGCCGTCAATACACTCAAAGTTATTCATCACTGCAGTTACTGCAGATCTTCTGCTTCCACTCGTACGGAAACCTTCCCAGAGACTGAAAAGAGGCGATGATCGTTAAGATTCCAAAGAAGGGCACCTGTTTTGAGTGTGACAAGGGCGGGGAATACATCAAATACATCAAAGAAAGTTTAATCGACGGAGACCGGGCTGACTTTCGCGTTGGCCACATCAACACCCTACAGGTCATTTTGGAACAGTGCGTGGAGTTTAGATCTGCACTGGACCGGCTCTTCAACGACTTCGAGAAAGCTTTCGATAGCGTGAACAAGGAGTATATCTGGAGTGCACAACGTAGGAGGACTTTTCGGAGAGCAACATATAATGGCACAGAAAGACCAGTACTGCGCCGAAGTGTCTCTTTCACTATCCTGTCTAAAATTTGGAAATGTAGTTTTCTCAACACCGAAATCAAGTTGAGGTTACTGTATGCTAATGTTCTTTTAGTGTGCGTCGTATAATTGGAGTATGTTCGCCTGGCGCTACATATCTCAAACGAGAACTCGGTCGCCACGCAGACCTGGCACTCATACGCTCTGTGATAGGAAGGCAGTGGATATTTCACACATTAAGGATGGCGACAATTGCATTACTGGCAGTGGAATATACTCTCCTTCCCAGGGGCACTTGGCGCAGAACAGTAGAGGAGGAGTGCAAGCGTCTCGAAAGGTCAAGAAAGGAGCATTTCAGGTAACCACGGACGATGGCGTGTAGGTGTGTTTAACGCGCTATACCTTAGCAAGTAATGAACGGCAACTATATAGAGAAAAACTGGATAAATCCTAGTCTGAAGAATATATTAACGTTTAATTAAATTATGCAAGATCAAATTTTTTACACACAATTTTGTTAAGGACTCAATTTCTTAAAGTTGCCAGAAACCTACAAAGCTACTACTGCTACTAAACCTACTGCTTTATTTTGTGGACATAACATCGCCCAACACTTGGTTCAACGTAAATGAAGTCCAAGATTTTCGGGTTTTCATATGGGAGAACATCTCCCCTTGGAATCGTATGCCTAATCATGACTGGACTACGCAGGCGAGGGATATAGTCCTATCAGTCCCGGGAAAATTCGATTTTTTGACATATATTTACTACTGTTGTTTTGGAAAGCTTTCACCAAGGGACTGAAGTACTTTTTTAATTTTTCGGAGTTTATAACAGATGATCTTATACTTTTACCCAGATTCTTTTCACCTTCCCTTCATCATTATATCTTGGATCACTAAAAATGTTTTAAATTTCTTCTTTGTTAGCTGTTAATGCTTCGTAATTTGGATAAAGTAATTCCCTCATAACCAACAAACAATGGTTCATTTTTCCCCCAAAGAACTTTCATATCTACCGCTCCCAATACCGCCAAATTAACAAAGTGGATATGTTCATTTTTTGTTGATGGAGTATGAAATTGGAGCGAAATATCCGTGTTTATTCCATGCTCGTCAATTTTGATAGTCCTATAGAATTTTACTATCAATAAAAATTTATTTCCATTGAACACCGCTTCCCCGAACAGCCCATTCAATAGCTCGACTTTACTGTATCATATTTTTTCCATCGTTTAATTTTAATTAACCCACAGCCGTCCCAGCAATATTAGAGGAACCCATGACCACATCTATTTTGAGGTCTAACAAGGATTTTAATTGAATTCAATAACTCCGGTTGAATGGAAAGAGGAAACAACCGAAAATAGACATTTCGGTGTCCATAAAAGTCTTGACCGGCATACACTCGTGCCCAACAACAAATTACAGAACGCAACCTATTTTGAAACCAGTGAACCCATAAAATCGGAGGAATAAACACCATAAAAGCCATAAATCCGGGGACAAACATCTAAATAAAGAGGCAAATGTGTCACTTCTCCGAGGAAAATTGTCGCATAAGGTTTCGCAATTTGAAGCTGTTAGAAGGACATTATTCATCATAAACTTCACATGCCCGATTATACTGTCCCCTAGCCCGTGGACAATGACTCCAGATAGCGTCGGCAAGGAATATATTTTTTCAGTGGCACTTTTCAGAAAAACGACGATGCCACACTGAAACGGACAACATAAAAAATATGGGCACTCCTTTTAGCTATTATCGCCCTGTCCATGAACGGTCATCATTTCAACTTCAACAGCAATGATAAGCCCGAAAGCCCCAAGCCCGCTCGTTGATAATATAAAGACGGAAACCGACCGTGGGGGAAGTGGAAACCCTATCGCACGACTTTTACCCTTAAATCACATAAATCACATGGTAATGACCCGATGTGATGTTGCGGGAAATTAGTTACCCGAGAAATCATCCTATGGCCGGGATGTCGGATTTGGATTCGGCTCCAGACACAATGACCAATGAGCTAGTGCCCACCCAGTGTCTAAATTGCACTTTTCCACGCTGAGTGTGTGGATTGGAGGGATGAACCTCTTACTCGTGTCCACACAACATTCTGTGCGGAAAGTCAATCAATGTGGTGCAACAGATGCACTAAAGTAATTTGGTGCTAGGGTGGTCGCAGGCAGTTTGGATAGGGGTTGGGCGGCAGTAGACGTGAACCTTTTGGAAGTTCATGAAATATAAGTAGGGAAATTGTCGTAGGTAGTTCAAAGTTAAGGCAAATTGGCTTTTTAATCATTCCAATAGCGGATAAGTTTTTTTCCAATCTTAATTAAGATACAAGTTCTGATGGCGGTTCACTTATGGTAATTTCGTGCCACTTTTCAAACCGCCCTCAAAAAAAATATGATCAGAGCATTGTTAGCCACATAATCCGTTTACCCACAGACTTTCCTCTAAAATTTATGACTTTCCTTAATCCACATCATAGACTCCTCTTTCCGCCAACTGACACACAACCCTCGAACACATTTCTCCCGACATTTGCACTTACTTTTCCGCAAAGGAAACTATTGCATGCCCAACATGCACCCTGAGGTCGACCATAAGGGTTCGCTGGCATAAAATTAAGATCACTACGATAAAAGACATTTCCACACCGACGGAATCGTGTCCTTGGTAGCAATCAGAGTAACGCCAAATTGAATTGTTCCCGGACACACGCATGGAAACGTGCCAGCAGTTGAAAATTACGAATGACATCTCCTGCTGCTGACGCCCCTATTCACGGGCAGGATGGGCACGGAGGGTTCCGAGTCACCTTTGACGTTTGCACCTCACCTCGATGTGTGCGAAATTGGATAGGTTCGAAATCAATTGATACGCCTTTTGAATTATCGATTCTCTCAATGGCGGCAAAGCGTTTAAAGGTGAAAATTTCATGGAGTAATTTTTTTGCCCGGCATGAGGTTCCCGGGATCGACACTTTGGTGACATGCTGTGCGGATGTGTGAAACGAAATCATATTATTGGTATTTTGTGTTCATTCATTGAAGTTGAACTATTTTAAGGTCGTGGATTCGAAAATAAATTAGGGATGGATGGAGTATGTTTATTTATTTTTGGAAAATTATGAAAAATAATTTCTGCATCAGGAAATTACAGGGTTCGAAAAAGGGAAATTAAAGTTGCTATTGTGTGAATGACCCACAAAAATCTAGGGATTGCAGGAAGTGTTGCAGAGTAAATAGATGTAGGTCAATGGTTGACTTTGCGAAATTAATTTAATTCAGTTTAATATGAATTGAAAATTTTAAAAGCCGCCCCTTTACGATCGGACGATAATGAATCTACTCACAGCATCGATACCTTGTCCTCAAAAAGTATCTTGGCTCCTGTAGCGGTGGTAAGCATCTAAGTTTTCGCGGTGTTTCTAACAATTAAATTCTTTGAAATAATCAAGACTTGATTTTTTCTATTCGCTTTTGATATTTATTAATCTTGAAAATTCCGATATTTCGGGAATCACTTGTTCCCTTCATCAGTGCGAACGAGTCTTACATACCCTTGTCTTGATTATTTCAGGCAGTTTTTTGTAATTTTTACGACCACCAAATCGTCGAAATACACGCAAAGCAATTTCGCAATTCTTTACAGGTCAGTAAGTAGGTTGAGCAAATACGGCAGTCATTATTCCTAGAATTCAGGCCTCATTTTACTATCGACCGAAATGTCTTTTCAGATCGGTTCTTGCTTGCGCCTCTCCGAGGCTTCGGTGAATCTGAAGGCATCTCGCGATGAAAAAGTGCCCGCACAGTCCTCTTTAAGAAAAATCTTACAAAATATATTCACCTGAGGTCTGGAAAGCATACAAATCTCACCGTGTCCTTTACATTAGCTATGAAAACTCCAAACTCCCCAGTTTTAACTAGTGACAGTCTAGAGGGCAAAGTTATGTATAATCTCCTTTTAGAAGGGACGGTAAAATGCCACTCTAACCATAGCATCTCTCGCAAGGATTTTCGTATAACAGCACTAGTTCTAACTTCTTCAGTCGGCTATGTGCATTCTTTTAACTTCACCTTTCACAGGAGAACTAACTACGGATGGGTTATCGTCAAAAGCGAGTTCAAGTGAACTGGCGTCCTCATCAGGAAGGTTTCGCTGATTCAATCGAATTCTGAAATCGCTGATAGCCACATATCAGCTGGATTAATATTTGCTGCCGTTCAGAGCTGATTGCGCTGATTGACTGTCCAAATAGATTCAAATGGTGTGGTTTCACCACCAGTTTTGTCGCACTGATTTTCCACCTAGAATATGGCTGCCATTTTTGCGAATATCAAAACTGTAATCAGGTTTTCCACAGACATCGCGGAATCTAATTGCAATTCTATATTTGACGTGACCCAATGACGACTATTATTTTACTTTGGTATTTACGGGAGAGTATGTTATCTCGTTTGATCCGCTGGCATCAGAGCCTTTTTGATGCTTGCTGAAGCAGTCATCATTCGCTGCTTTCCGGGTCAGGGAACAGATGGCTATGGAGAAAATTCTCTTCAACGTCCCCACGCTGCATGACCTGGGTGATAAGGGGATTGGGTGTGCCTGACATTTGGTTAGGTAAGTAACTAGAAGACGCTGCGTTGATGCGGGGAGCTTAGCACGAATCAGTTAGGGTTTTGTTGAAAATATAGCTGGAATGGTCTGCGTTCTTGTAGAACTTCTATTACAGGCGAAGGATCTTCCCTTTACTTAGGTGGAGCCTCTTTACTTTGGACGGGGGATTATCGGGCCCCAGAAAAGTAAGTCAAAAATTAGGAGAGGTCTTATAAGCTGTTTATAACAGAACAGTTTTACTTTCTGCAGCGTTGGGGCGCCAAACAAGAAGACGAGCTTAATCGAGAGAAATGCTTTTGGTTGACTCGGTATAAAAAGCTAAACGGTGAGCAAGAAAAACAAGGAATTGGAATGGAATACATGCTTAACATGTACAGGTCGGTGAAAGGTGCCTTTGGATGTTGATTTCTATCCATCCAGAAAGCTAGGGATTAACGAATAGACGTGGGAATGGAAACCGAATATTTCAGGAAGCTTAAAAGCAATCCCGTATTTTTTGTTGAGGTTGCAGAGAATCCTGAGTCTGCATCCACTTGATGGACCGGACCACTTATTTCCTCTCTTGTGGTCCAAGGACCACTGGTTTTGATTTAAACACCCAAGTTTTTAAAAAAGAGGTTGACTGATGGTTTAGTCCAGAGCACAGACAACTCATTAAACGTTGCCTCACCTCGGCCCTGGGAGCAGTGTGGCCGAAAGTGTTAACATGAATGAGAATTATATTGAAGTGAAATCCGTCGTATCTTCAGATCTAAATTAGGCCGAAGTTAATTTTTTGTTGAGGATATAGGGAGTCCTGGGTTCGTACCTACTTGATGATGGATCGGACCACTTGGGAAGCAGTTTGCTTACTTATGTAAATGGAGCGACTACCACCTGTCGGAAGTGTGCAAGTAAATTCACAGTGATTATTAATAATAGATTTAATGGTCCGATCGAAAATCTGGGCGGAGGGAAAAGGATAGAGATAGGCCTGTAGCTATCGAGATTAAAGGTCCTTCGCTTTTTGGAGGATGAAGTTATAAGAGGATTCTTCCAATCAAATGGGCGTTGAGGAAGTTGTAGTTGATAATTGAAGAAAGAAAAGCGGAAATGCTTGGAGCAAATGTTTTTCCGACTATGGATAGGGTTTCGCTGAGGCCAGCCAATTTCTTTTCTTTGGTCATCAGGATCGACGCCATGACGATGATCAGTGTGATAAAATATATGAATGGTATGTTTTCTCAGCGATCCGGGTGATTGACGGGGAAGATAAAGAGCTCTTGTATTGATTGGGTCCGTTCGAAAGATGGTATTGACTAAAGTCGGGAAATTGATTCGCTAACCTCGGCTTCCTCAGGATGTTAGTCTTTTCAGGCAGGGAAATGTTTTGTGGTAGGATTGGGGTTTGTTAGGTTATTTTGACCAGAGAGATTCCCTGAATGTCCCAGGATTCAGTTTAATATTCGATAGGTGTGTGTGAAGGTAGTCGGTTTATAGAATTCAAATTCGTTATCGAATTGACCCATGAAAGTTGCGAATTTCTTCACTGAGGTGAGTGGGCTGCGGAAAGGACCTTCTTCTAAATTCGTTTTTTTCTTTTCTGTTTTTGTATTTAATATCTTCGTAGAGGTAATTTAGGGGGGGGGGGGGAATGAGGTGATTTTAGTTAAGGAGACAAGATGGAATTAGTTCGTTGCAATGCTTGCTGAATTACTTCAGTGTACTGGCGAACTATTTGATTGATGGTGTCACTAACGATTGGTCGGTTTCCTAGAAAGGATAGATATTAGGATAGTGGCTAACAGTAATGCTACTAATACTGATGCAGTGGTCGAGGTGCGAATAATAAAAACTTTTATGGAAGATGAAAAGGGCTGAGCTAAAGTGTCACAGATTTAGGCTTCGATGAGCGTTTGCTGGAAAGCGGTGGAGTCTTTCCCCATTCTGGTTCGACCGAGCATAAAAGAAGACCAAGGAATGTCGTCGAGGAATTCACTTATAATTAGCTACCTGCCCTTGAATGGGAGGCGTGGAAGGAATGAATCGTGGATACTGAAGGACTCATCGGAACAGTAAACGGCCGCAACGAAGACCAAAGACGATTGAGTTTCAAAGGAAATGATAATAACTGCCAACGGTTTAAAGTCATTGGTAGGTAGAAAGTAAAGACAGGAATTTCTTGGCAATGAGGATGGTTTTATCACCACTGATCGATTGGATAGGATTGGATTGTGCGCGGTCAGCAGGGATAAGTTTGAAGTTGGAAAAGCTGAGTTTATACTAATTGTTCAACCTGGTTTCGCACTCAAGCACTATGCGGGACATGCGTTCGTCACGGCATAACTGCTATTAATGTTGGGGTTCTCGGCCAATGATGGAGTTGATGTCCAACTCGATGATGGTAACGTCTATTAAGGGAAGTCAGGATATAAACTATCGCGTTCAACATCTAGAGGAATTCTTGAGATTCCTTAATGAATTCGAGGAGACTGGCATTGGGTAAGTTAATGTTTTGATAGTTCACGGAGTGATCGTTGCTCCCGCAATTAGCGCATTTTCGCCCTTGCTGGGGTATTTGGGAGCATTTGCCCGGGCCATGAAACTACCTGCACCTAATACTGTGGCAGGTTAAGTGACACTTGAGCGCCGCAGGACCCCCACGTTACCAATTCTTTGATCCACCTGAAGCGAGCATTGGTATTTTCAATGGCTTTAATAATTTTGATATGCTCTTCGTAGAAGGTCGAATCAAATGTGACCAACCCAAGGTCCCATTTGATATTCATTGCATTTTCCCGGCTCGTGACGACGGCTTAACACAGAATGCGTCTTCAGCGACTTCTCCAACCGAAAAAGAGGAATCCAGGCCTCGGGCCTGAAGGCTGTTGAGTAGTTTTCGGAGTTTTGATAATGATTTGATGCGAATGGCCTGAGTTTTTAATTAGATAATTGTCGAGAAATGTTCTGCTTGATTTGTTTGATATCATTCAGTGGTTCTACTACAACGAATGGAGGAGCTCTTTGACCTGAGTCCGTGCTTTTAGACACTCATGATTGTGTTGTTGAGGAATGCGTCGTTGCCGGCTTATGGGTAGCGTACCACAAACTAGTGCCTCCTGTTTGGGTGGTGTTTATTTGCTAACCCATTGGAAAGACTCAACAGAAATACGTATTGCAATCTAGTGTCAGCTGTGGTAGAATAGAACCGCTTCCAATGCGATGAGTATGAGCGGTCATTTAGTCTACTAGTGTTGTTTCATAACTAAGAGTGTGACTGGAAAAATTAAAGTTTGATTCGTCTTTTTGTAGTTTTTAGATTTTAAACCCATAGGCCATAGTGTTAATTTTACTAAGAAAAGTAATTCCTTTTTTGTCAAAATAAGGGTACTGGAAAGTAAGGACGCTTGGATCTCAGCGTTAACCGTTGACAGCTACATCACCCAATGCGACCACTTAGCCCTCGGCCCAATTCTCAAACCCTAAATTCCCTCACAGTGAACCTCCTCTAACGCGGCGAGGTACGTAATCATTGGGTAGAACTTATTATCGAAATTATTTGATCTGATCCAGTTTTTAACCTGCAAACTGCATCAGCGCAGTAGTCAGCACTGACGACTTCTTCTTTACCATTTTCTTACGTTCGGTAACGGGGTCGGCTTGCCTATACCAAGTTTGGTCCAGCATAAGTTGACAGGTTTCCAATCACAATCTAGCGTTTCGCTCAGCCCTTGAATAATTTCTAATCAGGGTAATGTTAATTAGCGAAAAGATGATATCTGATGGTTCCAAGCCAAGGAATTGTTGAGGGGAGGATTCAAAAGCCTCCAGGAGTTGCTGTCTTTCTAATTACTTAAGCTCTTACAGTATCTTGCCGCATTAGTGATCTTCTCCGGAGTCAGACATTCAATCAAAATCATGCTGCTATGGTCCCAAAACTGATATGACTTTTTTGTCTGAAATTTCCGCTTGCCGAAAGCCACCTAGAAGTGCGAATATCCAATTGTCCAGTCATGTGGGAGGCTGACGCTGCTAGTTGAATATATTGAGAATTGTACTTCTGCTGGAAAAATAAATAATGTGGGGACTATCGTATTGCTATGCGCGTTACATCAATAATAGTCGAGGTATAAAGAGCTTTCAGATTGAGGATATTCTCTCTTTTGACCATAGCATCACGCGGTAGGTTTATTTGTTTCGTTTTCCATCCGTCCAGTATCAAATTTTATCGCGATATGAGTAGATTGAATTCAAAGATCCAGCCTAGCTAAAATTGCAATGCTTCATACTTGAAACATATGAATGTTCATAATAACATGAAAGCAAACATTTCGAATCATCGTCATCAGCAACGGCGCAACAATCCGTATCCGATCTAGACCTGGCTTAGTAAGGAATTTCAGACATTCCGGTTTTGCGCCGAAGTTCATCAATCCGCTCCATCCCAGGCAGGGTTTGCTTCGTCTTCTTTTTCTACCATAGATATTGCCCTTATAGACTTTCCGGGCGGGATAATCCTCATCCGTATGAGTTAAGTGACCCGCTCACCGTAACCTGTTGAGTCGGATTTTATCCACAACCAGGCGCTCGTGGTATCGTACGTAGATTTCGTCATTATGTAGGCTAAGGAATTGCCCATCCTCATGTGGATGACAAAAAATTCTTCGGAGGATTGTACTCTCGAACGCGGCGAAGAGTTCGCAATTTTTTTGCTAAGAACCCAGTTTTTGTAAACTGAAATAGGGTCTGTTGGCAGCCATTGGCCTTGCGCGGATTTTATCGACATAACTATTATCGGTTGTGATTTTCGACCTTAGGAGAAATTTTCAACGGTCTCGAAGTTGTAGTATATCTTAATTGTTTTCATTTTTTCATTTGACCAGTGCAATTCGATGTTGTTCGTTCTTTGTTTTTTGGCGCTGACGTAGTCACCATGTACTTCATGTTGCCCTCATTAATGTGCAGCCCCCCCCCCCCCCCCATCTGCTCGATCTGAATGAAGGTAGACTGTACATCTCAGGTTGTTCTCCCCATAAAATCAATATCGTCAGCGTAGGCCAGTAGTTCGGTGGAGTAGAGGGTGGTGCCTCTCGCATTCACATCTGAATCACTTCCCCCAGGACGAGGTTAAAGAGGACGCATGATAGGACTTGTCTTATACCGTTGTTAATATTGAATGGTCTCGAAAGTGATCCTGCCGCTGTTATCTGGCCTCGCACCTTGGTCAGGGCCAGCCTAGTCACTCTTATCAATTTCGCCGGGATACCGAATTTCGAATTGCCCTGCAAAGAAACGAACAGGGGCATATTGACGGGTGTTATGGGTGTACTTTGATGCTTCGTGACGCGAACAGTTATAATTCGTAAACTTTCCATAATGCTGAGCAGTTCTGCCCTTGTGTTCGATAATAGGCAACTTACATGTTGATTTGTGACTTCCGTTTGATGGTCGAGAATATAACTACGCAATTTCGCTGGCGATATATTGAGTAAAACCTCCCCTTTTCCTTCATTTATTAAATATACCAACCGAACTATTTTACGAGATGTTAGCCTTCATGGGAATTCTGCAAAATCCTACTACCCAAACTGGATAAATTTTCACTCCTTACATATTTCTACTATGTATGAAATGCTCCACTTTCGAAACTTCTAAGTCGGTCACTGGAATACTTTTTCGACAGGATATTGCACTATCCTGGATTCATGGTTATCTTGTACGAACCCAAAGCAAGCTTAACCTAATTGTAACCATGCATTCCTTCAAACGAACGTAATCCTTCCCAAAGCCAACTGTACTACTCCCTGTGAGCAAATATGAAATCTGGTGGACCCCAAAACGGACAAAGTGAAATATGTCGTCGAGCCCTAATTAGTAGGTCAGTCATGTTTGAGGGAGGACGCAAAACATGGTGTATTACCTGAAAATGAAGTCACACATTAAATTATGTTGCGTAAAGTGTCCGCAGGAGACCACTGTGCCACTGCCTCTCATCTTCTCCGCCGAATACAAAATTAAATTTTATTCATGTTCAAGCAGATGCTACCGAAAGTTCATCGTACAGTTCACAAAAGGATATGCAAAACAGGTGTCGAAAATCCGAGAGCACGTACAGTAGACCGAAAAAAGATAGAATTTTGGTGAAATGACGCAGCAGAATGAGATATTATTCTTGCAGAACGATGTAGTACTGCGTGCTCTTTGTGTGATAAATTAGATGAAATAGAAAAGGAGATAAATTTGAATCATTAAATAGAAGTAAATCAACGTTTGAGGCAATGAAGGGTGACAAATTGCCTGCACAGGGATGATTAAAGTTGATGTTGTGCTAAGTAGGAGGATTATGGGAAAGTCTTGACATGGAATTAATTGTTACGGCAGATTGTGGATTACGCATAGAAAATTCGCTAGGTGTCAGCGATTCAAAAGCAAGCTAAGGTAATGAGCTAACACTATATTTATATAGGCTTCACGAGAGTTTAAGGTACATCGATTCCAGGACTCAATAATAGTTAACGTTCGAAGGAGAAGGACATTTCTTTAGCGCTCTGGGAAATTTGCAAAGGGGAATTAATACTCCTCAAATGATTCAGAACTTCGCCGTAATATTAACCGCCCTTAAGGGAAAATAAATTCCATGTTAAACTGGAAACGAGCTTCATTTTCAACAAATTTGTGGGGGGCGAGGGGTCGTTTATTCCCTATTTTATTCATTGATTCAATTTAAATTTGTGTCAAAAATAGGAAATAATCGATAAACATGATGAAGGCGAATTTAGGGGAAACCTTGCTCCAATTTGTAGTGCTGCAACATTCATGACATACGGCATCGAAGTCAAAGGTGATCAAATGGTTCAGCACGTTAGGGCTGTTGAGATGGACGTAAGGAAAACCATCAGAACAGATGCGGATCCTGACATGGGAAGGGCATCATTCACTTGTTTTGCTAGATCGGTACTGGAGCAACAGCAATCGAGTATCTTTCCGACGCAATGAAAGAGTTGATGCAAGGCAGCAACTTCACATTTAAGTGATGATCGCTATTCTGCCACACTCGCATGCGAAGTTGGCTTTATCAGCTAAAAAAGCATTCAGCTGCTAATGGGCAAATTCTCTTACATGTGAGGGAGCGTTTCGCCAATTCAGTCTTACCTTGAATGCCGACAGAACTTGAATTACATGAGGAGGTCTTCATGCGCATATTTGGTTTTGAAGAAAAGTTCAGTCTCCGCCCCAAATTTTTCCATCTAACAAAAATGGACTTTGTAGACTTTGCAGCCAACAAACATGTTGAGAATTCCGATATCGAGCGCCAACGACCTTGAAGTATTACTCTTCGTTAGCTGCCTCAGAAACCCACAGAACTTTCCAACATGTGAAGACTATACCATCAACCGCCGAGGAAGCTCCATTAATGATTAAACTCGCTATTCGTGGTATAATCAACGAGGCCGAGACGAGCATCTTACATACCTTAAAAACGACAAAGGTGTCGTTAGAGAGTCGTCAACACATCATGAACTCAAGGAATCATAAAGCAAGCCGAAAAAAACAAAAATCTGGAACTTGTCGTAGATAAGGCAGTGGTTGCGGGAGTAAACGGAAGAGAAGTAAGAGCAAAGAAGACCTCAGAATTGCTTTGAAGAGGGTGGACTCGGCACTCAATCATAATCATCCTCTTCACAGTGGAGCGCATAGTCTTGTGATGGGCAAAGCCGGCGTCATTCTTTAAAGTCCGAAACTCCTTCCGCAAGGCATGTTCCAGGCGGATGTTATTAGGAATTGCGGTGGTGAACCAAGTTGGATAAGAATGAAGACAAGTAGAAGCAGAATGGACATAACAAGAGAGGAGAACGGATAAGGTATTATAAAAGGTGCCAAGAGCTGGATCACACGTCGAGTCTGATAATATGTGGTCCCAGTTGATTGACGCTAAGGCTGAATTGAGACCGTCAAAGTTGGTTTTCCGGAAGGGGGAGCTCCGCTTCATATTCCTGTGGGGAGGTGGTGAGCGTCAATTCTGACATTCAGGGATGGGCGAAGAAATAGAGAGAGGTGGCACTCGAGGAGGTTGTGAAGGAAGACATAGGGAGTGCGGAGCAAGAAGTTTTTGAAAATAATTAAATTCTGAGCAGAACAAGCGTTCATAAAGGAAAAGGGCAGGAGCGAAGAGTGGAAGAAGTTGTTGGAAGGAATAGGAAGGTTGCTAGCCTAGACTAGGCCAGTTGAGTTGGGGAGGTTAAAATCTCCGCAGAGGAAGAAAGGAAGGTAAGGGAACTTGACAGTAAGGAATTCCGAAAAGCAGCCAAACAACTCTTCATACAGGTGGGAAGGGCTAGCACAGGGGACGTAGATATAAGGTACAATAAACCGGGGGAGCGGGCAAGTTAGGCGGGGAGGTAGGTAGGGTAACACAATCATATGGTGAGCCAACGGAGGAAAAGGCAACCACCAGTGGACTTACACGACGTAGCGCGGTCCCCGTCACAGTGGAAAATGAAATTCCCTTTGTCGTCAAGCTAGGTTTCAGAAATACAAATTACAGAATGTTGCTGAGTCAGTTCAGATAGATTGAAGGCCCACGCTTGGCTCCTAAATCTTTTACATTTTGATAAAGCAGACCGGCAATGGACACAGAACCAGTTACATTGATCGGCGCGGTGGGCAGGGTGCCCAAAAATTTACTCACGAGTTGTAACACAGCTTAATATAGAAATCTTCAGGCCAGAAAGGAGGATCACCGCTGGTATCACATTCGAACGGATAAGTGACTTTAAAAGAAGTTAGCGCACTGTCAGGATTGTTGACTTTTGTCAGTTTGACAAAGGGCAAAGTGAGCCAACTTTGTTTCTATGTAATTCAGTGATTCTGTATAAGGGGGGGGGCGGGGAGGGTGCTGCTTGGACGATTGAATGAAGGGGGTTTCCGGGTAAATTTCCGAAATATGATATTATGCTATTATGAACTTGATTAACTAGATATCGGAATGGGATATACTGTGATTCTGTATATTATTGTGCATTCTCTCACATTCTCAAATTTTTCAGTTGGATAGGTTCTAAGGCGGAGACCTGTTACTTGTTTTGCGGCAAACATTTTGAGCCTTCACCCCCCCCCCCCCGCACTGTCTTTCACATAGTGTCAGAAATAAGATGAAGACTTGACTTGAAATTTGACTTTTTCAGAATGCTATGTTAATCATTAATTTGATTTGGAAAATCGTGAATTTGATTTGGGGAGTTGAACGTGAATTTGGGGTCGAGAGCCGAAAATTATTAATTTCATCTGAAATATTCCAAACTTGAGGTGGAAATCCTTGAAATCATGATGTGACCTCTAGCAAGTCTCTTCTGAACTGCGTGTAGGTGCTAATACTCCACTCTTTCGGATTCGCGTCTGCTACCACTTCCAGAGTATAAAAGCACAGTGTTTCAGGGCAGATAGGAGTACTCTTCTGAGTCCCGCCCAACTTATATGGCTGGCATTTTAGCTCGGGGTCTTGTTCACTATTCTAGAGGGGCAGAAACTAATTATAAATCGTTTCCGATAGTCAAAGATCTTCGGCATAAGGTCAGTCCTTATCCGAGGGGTTCTTGGGGCTTCGGTAGCAAGAAATTTTTTCAATTTGCAGGTTGCTGGGTAGCATATTTTTATCCCTTTCAGTCGATTTTTACGGTAAGCAGAAAGTACTTGCAGTGTATTCCAAAACCCTATCTCACAGGAGTGAGGCAAGTAGTTTCTCTACTTTACAGGTCATCTCGTTGCGATTTAAGAAACCACGAGGTGAGGTACACGATTTTGATCATAAAATAAGGAGTAGAGGTGAAAAAAATGCATAGTCACTCTAGTAAACAGTATAACAACACAGCTCCACCCTCTTGATTAACAACATCAACCCCATTTGGTACACATGCGTTTAGCACTACTGCAGGCCCATTGAAAAAGTTCTGAAAATACCGAATGCTCTTTGAAAATAATTTGATACGAAAAACTTCAAAAACATCCATTGCACATAATATTTCATTTCACGGTTCTGATTTCGTCCCAATGAGAAACTAAATAATAATCAACCATCCCCACGTAACCCATTCAAACCCTGCAATTGATTACTTTATATTTGGAGCTCCATTCGAATTCCATCCCTGAAGGTTTCCAGGGTGCCATTTTTAAGCTCATCTAAAAATATGAATACGACTATAATACCGGCAGCGTTTTTTTCGTGGACATGTATTTACAAATTGTTCGTGACTTTGTCTATGTGGACTTTTCCAATTTTTTTTTGTTCGTTATGCACTTTTGTGCATTCATAGTATTTTAGAGGAAAAAATGCCAGAATGAATAGTGTTTCCGCGGTATTTCCTATGGTGGAGCGATGCATTTTTTGAAAAATAGGTACTAGGATTAAATTCACGACGTGACTCTCAAGCAGGCTTTTTCGGTCATTTTGCGGACGAACAAAACTCCATGACCTGCACTCGCCTTTTTGTTTAGCTTTTGTAATCATGGAATGCCATCGGTGGATGAAATTTGGTGCATGAGAGAACAATTTGTAGGAAAATATTACTTTTTCGCACTTGAATTTTAAAAAGTACTGCAATTTATGAACGTTTAAGGAATATTTTATGCGTACGGCCACCTATATGGAGATTGATCTCAAGACGATATTAGGTCGGTAATGACCGTTTTAGTGTCCTAAATACTTATGTGTTCTACCTCGTTTATTAATTCCCGACCCCCCTCGACTCCACATAAGAATCATAAATTCAGTCCAATTGTTTTCCACAAATGCTGCTCACGCCCACAAAAAATTCAGGTTGAGAATTTAAACTTTTAGTTGGTCTGAATGTTTCCAATGTGTCCCGCTCTCTTCCAAATGGCCTAACCGGCTTGGCCAAATTGCTTGCCACCACCATATTTGAAATACAGAGTAGACATTCAATATAATTGCATTTTAATGCATTAGGATTGCAGCTTGCTCGTTATTGTGTTGAATCGTTATGAATTCAAATTGGTGCGGATAGCACGGTCTGGCAGTATAACCACCACGAAATCACATAGAAAACCATTCGAGTTTGTAGAGTTTGGCAATAAAATTATAGGTTTGACCAGGGGATGCCATGAGTGTAGTGCGCTCACTGTTGTGGTGGCGAACATGATATCCATACCATGTGGGACAAGGCCCAACTGAATCAAGGGAAGAGTAAATAGAAATAGATATTTCGGGGTCAATATCCCAATGAATATCCTTAATTGTATCATTTTCAGTGAATGCAGAGCAGCATCCCATTATCAATATTTCAGCTTGATAGATTATGTGAATCAATACTCCGAAGATTTATGTGCTGGAATTTATTCCAAAAGGCATAAATGTATGATAATTATTGTCGAAATGAAGTCATGCGCTAGTTTCGGCTGTTAAGGAGGGAATCGAGAGCCCTAGTAATCAGGTTAATAGGTATTGATAATATCTAAAATATCCTGAATAGGTAGCTAACAACAAAGTTAGCCAAGCATGAGGAAATATTAGTACCTGCATAATTATTAAGGACACATGGTTCATTGATTCTGGTATCCTATCTTTGATTTTGTAAGTTGTAACGACTACCAAATCAGAAAATCACCCCGTAGGGTACAAACAACTTGAATGGCCTACCAGCTAAAGAATTGCGTCAGGAGATTCAAACTGTGAAAGAATGATTACAACTTCGAAGGCTATAATTTAATTTTGGCAGCGTAAAAGTGGCTTTTCACGCAAATGAGTACCTCGGGTCAACTTCAGAGTGGCCTAGTGCCTACCTAAAAGACGGAGCTTCTAATCCACCTATAAATTGAGCTAAAAATATGAGTGCTAATTGACAGGTATTTGGTACTTTTCCCCTATGTATCTACTTAATTCAGGAAATGAAATCGTTCTATTTGACTTCGTGTCATTCAAGTCAATAATAGCCTTATGTGTATATCTTTAGAGACATTACCTTCCTACTAACATGGCAAGTAAACATTTGAAGTTCCATAAAGTGGGAGAGTATTGAACTAAAAGAGGAAAGAGGAAATGCTCCAAACCATTTACATTTAGACTCAACACCATCTCCTCCATTCTTTTGTAGTCAATCAATTTAGGAGGAGCTAAGAATGTCGAGAAGGGAAATTCCTCAGGCTCGGCGTTTCTTCACAGGCCCGGAATTGAAAGACTTTAAGAAAATTAGAGCAATAATTGGAGTTCAGACGTCCTTTACCACCGACCCGCTTTTTTGCACTCAGTACCCTGATCCTTTTACCCACTTCTGAGAAATATCAGTGGTCGAAACAAAGTGGAGAGAATATGGGGATGACACCGATATATCTCGACCGCTGGGCCTTGCTGTTAATAGCTTGGCCATTTAATGCTACAAATGATTTGAATCTGGTGAAAGTAGGAGAAAGAGTTGTTCAAGTGAAACAGGAGCTTACCAAGAATACAAACAATGAAGCCGGATGATGATGATCGGGCTTAAAGGAGATCGTTAACCGACGAACGCGGTTTTGACACCCACCGTATTTGTCCAAGAGGGACTTCTGCAAGAGGTACTCCAAAGCCGGGAATTTCATTCATTCAGAAGAACACGTCGAACTACTCTAAAAACAGCAAAAGTTAAATTCATTAAATGCTTATGGTAAAGAAGTGTATAAAAGGAACGAACAGAGGACAATGCCCTGGCCCCAGTACCTTTCGTGCAGCTTGGTACATGAATAGTTGAACTATTTAACTTTGTTAAGTACAATCACGACGTACAACGTCCATCAAAAACATGGCAACATAGGTCTTCAGAGGAGGAAAAAGGTCCCAAGGAAAACCTGAAGCTTTTCGCCCCAACAGTGACACAGACGACCCAATTGACACCTAACCGGGTTGCCATCGACTTGTCAAAAGAGTGCTGGAGAAAAAGAGGGATCCTATACGAAATCAGTAGGCGCTTAAAAAGCAAAGGGCAGTTCCGAAAAATGGGACCAAAAGTAGGAAAGGGAAAAACCTGTGCTGCAAATGCGAACGTCAACAACTCAAGTGAACATCTAGGGGAATAAAAAATGTAAATGGAAATAACTAAGTTAAGCTCGAAGAAAATGTGACAGTATGTGCTCAAAAACATGAGGTCTACCTACAGTGCATGGATTTTGACCTTGGGGAAGAATCCATTGTGAATTTGTTAGAAACCAATGGCAGTACCCAATCGGCCAGTGAAAAAAACGCAGGTATTGTTGTCACTTCAAGATTTTGGCCTCGGGTGGGTTGTCTAACGTCTGAAAGGACAGAATTCGTTAATGAGGTGCTTCAAGTCTCTTGTGTTTGGACACATCGAGACGGCATGTACCGGTAGCATTGATCCCTCCGATCAGCGCAGAAGGTGTCGGGACAAAGACCCATATTGTCATGGAGTGCAATTGGGACACCAAATAGCTACTGTGAGAAGGAAAGGAGGAAAGGGATACGCAGGATATTGATAGCAATTAAGAAAAATTCAACCACGATGAGAAAGTGAGGTATATTGAAAAAATCCCCTCGGGATTTACTTAAGTAGGCCACTAACGAATATGGGAATGAAATTGCAATTATAAGTGAATACTACAGAAATCGTCATGGAGGTCATGGGTCCGAGATTCGGCAATATGGGCATGCCGTCGTTAAGCTGTAAGATTTAACATCAGTCAGTCGGCCAGAGATTTTGTGTAGATAAAAAATTGCAATATATATTTGTACAGTTGTTAAGTCCCACCCAGTTTCACATTATCTGATTTCGAAGAAATGGTCGCCAACTCTGTTCTCGACGCAAGGGGTTGAAATCTGGCGAACGAAGGTGATGTAAGAACCCTTTTAATAGGGGCATCCACCTCAATCGTGGATCTGACCTCTGTTTGTCCTGAATTGGTACGTGTTATGTCCTGACACTTTAGCGGGGACTTCAATCATAGCGATCACCAAGCAATTCTATCTGTGAAGATGAAGATGATCAATTAGTCTACAAAGGCATTGGATGACCAAATGTAATTGAAGTGTAGCTAGACCAGCCTACTAAGGCTGACGGCCCCAAGAAAAAGCTCTCCGTTAAAGCATACAATGAGTCCAGGCATAGGAGATGCACATGTCCTGGTAGAAGACCCAACTACTGGTGGAATGATAAACAGATTGCGATGAAGCTAGAATAGTGGTTTAGAGAGCGGTAAGCAGGATCAATCAGGGGAAAAAAGAGTATAAGGAAGTCCGCAAAATCCTCAAGCCCGCATTCAGCGGCTACTCCTCTAGAAAGGCGGGCCTGGATCGAGTATTGGGTCAAACTTGCGGTGAAACAGACTGACTGAGCTTCTAAATGGTGAATAACCAAGAGGATATTTCAAGCAGTATGAATGCGTGACATTGCTGCCTAGGGCTCGTTTATACGGTTCCATTCGGTGTGGTTCACTTTCGAATCTGTTTAGTTCGCCAGCAACAAGAAAAAGTAAAACACATGCGTATCGTGGGAGCACTTGGTGCTTTATGGGATACCGAATTGAAACCGAAACACTAGAGTTTCGTAAAGGCAAATCGACCATTGAGAACACGCTTCCCTCCCGCAAGGATGATACCAAACGTAGGAGAGCCATGGTTGTGGGCTACTTACTACCAAGGTGAAAAGCTCGATCTTACTTTATGCAACTATCATATCTTTAAATATCTTGCAAGGCACATAAAGCGAGTGCTGCCTATAAAAGCACAGCCCTAAGAGTGGATTCTGTTTTAAGAGCCGCCCAGATGATGTGGCATTCATCATCTTAGGAATGATGCCGATTGACAGATAAGACAGATAAGATCGCACCCAATGAACTTCGGAAAGGGGAAAACTGTAAATAAATAGCAGGAGCGTTGGGAACGTTCATGGGAAGATTAATTATGATATATTAACAGGACATGGAGGAGTCCGCCAATCGCTCAACAGGATTCACACGTTTATTCAATCTTCGCTGAAGTTCCAGTGGACCCAAAGTTTGTATTTGCCATTGTTCGGGATTTACGAACGAGAGGAAGCTAGATGATGCACAAGTACTGAAAAATTAGGTGAGGAGAATACTGGTATACCAGGAAGATTGCGATCAGCCCCATGGTATACGACGAAGGAGACTAATGCCGCCTATATGTTAGATGACAGAAGACCAAGCTGTAGTGGGCTTAATCTTCTCTGTGGTGGATAGCTTCATTAGGTAAGAATCTCATGTGTTTGCGCGTACCGGCCAGTGTTTTGATTTGAGTTTGTTTGCCTCCTAGCAAGATATTGATGTAATTAGGGCAGCATGATTCAGAGGGGAAGTTAGCTTTCGACATGTTCCTTAATGGCTTCTAGTACTATTGTTCTTACTACCTATTCGACAGTAAGCAGTGTCTAAATACCGCCCTCCATTTATCGCACTCAAGATCTTCTTTCAAATCTCAACTATCATCCCCTTTTTTCACCCCGATGGAAAAATTTTGGATTCCCAGGATGTTTGAAAGCAGAAGTACCAGCTTTTCAGAAGGTTCATCGGCGGATGGAACTGAAGGAACTTCTGTACTGTATGTCCTTCTACAGCGAACATAGAGAGCGCTGACATCACTGCAAGCGTTCAATTGATAGAACACAGCCCACTGCAAAGCCAACTGGAGAAAAAGCGGAGAGAGGAAGATACGTCTGGAAGAGACATTACCAAAATAATCGCGAGGGCACCAAAAAAAAGGAAGCAAAGAACAACAAAAGGAAACAATACGACACGCCGTCTGAAACCCGTCTGACTAAAGACAAGGAGCCTACGAATGGTAAGTTACTAAAAACCTGTGGTAAGTTACTAAAAGAAGAGGAAACATAAAAGGGCTAGATTCCTCATTAAGTCGACGATAGGAAAAATAATTGCGGAAGTTTTCTGTGAAATCCGCTACGATATGAAGCCCAAAGACAATGGAGCGACAGTGTCTTGCACACGGAAAACGAAGGGTGGCGAAGTCCGAAGACAACTAGCAAAAGTCCATTCTGCAAAGCGGCGATTGGGGGAGAGGGCTCCCGTTTCTAGTCTAGAGCTTGCTTACTCTCTAGAAAGACAGAAAAGATCGAAGCGGACGAGGCCATAACGTATGAATGCCCAGAGATAACCCATGAGCGGACAGGTATCACTTACGTGAATGCTCGAGGCCAAAAATTCGTTGTGGTGGAAAAGACCCTTAAAAATGGGAAAATCAAAATCGGATGTGCAGTATGTAGGGTATGGATGTGGACAACCCTCACCACACGGCTGAAACTTGCCACGAAAAAGGGAATTGCGCTCTCTGCAAGGATTGTGGCGCGTTTGTTGTGTTGCACAGACTGCGGGTTCGGGACGGTGCCCAGGCTTCAGGGCGGAACTAGAAAGAGATAGGATGCGGCTACCGTGATCAACATTCTACAAATTAACATGTTGTTTATGGATAACGTTTTTAGTGTTTACCTAACGCCGAATGAAATGATGCAGGCCCGATGCCCTGGAGGATACCGTTTTGGCACGGGCGCGCGAATTCTGCCCTGAAGTGACATCAATGCTAACCGAGAACAGGGATCGTAGTTCAACGCACCGTTCATCAGTTATAAACTTGTCACCCGGAAAACCAGGGTCCTGCCGCAACCTTGCATACTAACTACCGACCATATGGATTGTATTGTACGGACGGTATTCCCCAGATAATCCGTACGGGTTGATGTAAACAGTGCGGTAGGCACTGAGGACTGCCCCCGATCTGCCATGAAAGATTTTGAAGAAGCAGATCTTATTATGAAAAATAAGAAGATGCCTGGAATTCCACTGATGCTACTTGCTTCTCGGGGCGTTCAACGCTTGCCTAAAGGGGATCATTTTTTCTCACCACGGGAAGGTAGAACGGCTCGCGTTCTTCAGCAGAAAAAGGGGAATCTTGAGCTACTGCCGGCATACCGACCGCTGTTTATGCTTGCCACGCCGGGAAAGTGTTTGAAAAGTTCAGCGGGAGTAGACTTGCTCAAGACAATTTAGGTAAAGAGCAGCGAAATCCACGGTGGGTGCTGTTATGGAGGTTGTGGATGCGTTTCATCGAGAGTAGGTACACAGCTGCCACTCTCGACGGATAGTCTCCTCATAACGGTTGATGTCAGAAATGCCTTCAATTTCGTAAGATGGGCAAATATACCAGGTACATTAGAAAATTCATTCTAGTCGAAATTGAGAGGTTATCTGAGAGGCCGCTCTCTGCTCTATGAGACGAAAAAGAGCTTCTAAGTGCGGACGTAGTCCGTCAGACGTGCCTGCATAAGGTTGGGAAGCCACGATTTCCTGATTGTGTGTCATGCAATGGAATTGCAAACGACGCCTAACACACCTTTTCTCTTGTGAAAGGTGGGATGCATTTCTTTGGGAACGTTATACAGACAGAGGGGAAATCTCCCCAGACAACCTTTTCATAGAGATGCTGAGCCGTGCTAGCTGATGGAGCCATGCTGCGCGTTGCGTTCAGGTTCTTCTCGTTGTGAAGAAGATTCAGCTCGACCGCTAGAGAGATCGCCTGGCAAGGGATTTCGCGAACTAACAGCTCTCTTCCTCCTCGCCTGTCCCATTAGTGAAAGGAATTTCCAGATTTTAAAGCTGCCTAAGCCAGGAGAGCGGTCGGGCTAGCCAGAGGTAACATGTCAACCGGTTCCATGCTAGTTTTCTGATGATGGCGTGGAGTTAAGTTGGTTGGTGACAACGAAACCACGAGCAAAAAAAGAGTCGTCCTTGCACTAGAATGTAGGAATCAGTCGATCCTTGAAAGTAACAACATATACAGTAGTGCTACCGGTAGTAGATGAGGGAGTGATGATCCCTCAAATCCTTAAGCAAAAAGAATTTGATAATTATGTCCTTTTAAGGTGCTTCTAAATAATATTTTCTTCATACGGGGCCATCTTGATGGATGCAGTAGATATTTTGTCCATTCATAAACCGCAAAGTATTTCTTAAGAAAGTTTACAGTTTGGCGATTATCTGAACAGTGATAACATAAGAGCATTATTTTGAGGCATCATTTTGTTTTCAAAATCAAAGTTCTTTTTAGTTTAACATGAATGACCAACCACACCATATCATATGACATTAAAGCTCATTCAAATTCTTAGTTGTTTCTGTGCCCGAGATCCTAACAATATCTGTCCAATGTTTCCCAAGTGGCCCCAGGTATCAAAGAGCTATCATCGCTTTCTTAGTAATTTGTTTTATTAATAACAAAATGTGCACCTCCGACTTGGAAATACTTTCTTTCTCGCCACCCACTCATCGGGGGCGGTTTTAATCCACCAAGAATTTCTCTGGAAATTCATCGTTTTCTACAAACCATCTTTATAACTTTAATCCATCGCGATGTTAATTAATTTCTGCGTTCAGTTCAAATGATTATTCTTCATGAATACTCGGAAGAGTTTTAAAAAGATTACATTTCCCTCTCGTCCGGCGAATTCTTACAGTTCCGCACTATGGAATAAGTTTTCCGGTCTTTCGTTTTGCTTCCTCATTCATTTTCCTAGAGCGTTAGTTGCGGGTTTTATACAAACACGGAGCAAAATGGCTTCAAGTCAGCAAACAAAGTTGCAAACGATTTAAAAGTGCATTTTTCTCACAAGCACTCTCACATTTCTAAAGAAAACCTGCACGAAATCTTTCTTAAGGATTAAAGTTTGAGAGCGCTGAAGTGTCTCACCTTTACGTGGCAAAGGCTAAGTATAATTGGGGCTCCATTACCAAAATGTGCATAGAAATTTCAATGCTCACTTCTTGCAACCATAGCGACGACAGCTCCTAGGTGTTTCGTTTTTATATTTCTTTTTCTATATTTTAATTAAAGCAACAATGGCTACAACTGCAGCCGGCTAAGCTGTTTTGGTTGCTAAGGGGATATTTGGCTGGAGGGCTGTGAAGTTTCTTTCCTAAGAAGGTTCGAGTTTGGATCCTTCTTGACCTCTTTTTCCCTAAGAGAAATCTCAGCAAGATTAGCTTCCTTTTAGGTGATTGTCTTCAAGAGAAATTCAAAATGTTCCACTCGACCTAGCTTGGAATAGCTGGGACAGATTTATAGGATTTTGATTCATGCACGTTGGCTCCAAGCTAATAACTAATTGCACTCAGAGCAAGGAAGACAGGAAAGAATCGGCTGGGGTTGGAGAAGGAGCCGAGCTGAAAGTCCATGGAGGAATATCAAAAATTCCACTACCTGAATAGAAATATCCCCTTAATAGACCTTCATATGGGAGCAAGTGTTTCGAATAGCAAAAAAATAGAAAAGCCGCATCCAGGAGACCGTTCATGCCACTGGCTAACGCTGTATGTAAAGTTTATGTTGCCTCCGCAGGGTCCCTTGGTAATGGAGCAAGGATTTTGTGTTTTTTTGCCAGCACAGGTTTTTTCGTACCAAAGGAATAATAGGAATGTTATTCATACAACCCAAGCAAAAGTTCGGTTGGCTTTGGTGTGACGCCAACACAGATATGCAAAAATATTCGCCAATTGTTCTTTCCTCGGCTCTTAGTTTCGATGTCAAAGTCAAAGTCCTTTTGGTCGTTTTCATGCGGAATCCTTGCCGCTGCCTCTTTGAATATCTTAGTGTGTACACTCTCTTGTAATACTTGGTTTCGTGTAGAGATTTAAATTTTTATGTTATCATAGAATGTAGATTATGCATTTTATGAAGGTAGTGCTTTACGTTAGCAAAATTCCTATTCGGCGCTGGGAGGGGATTCAGTCTTAAAATTATTCAGTCTCTCGTTTGCATTTTTTACTTTGGTCGGGCAGGACCATAAATGGAGTATTAAACGTCTGTGTGTCGGTGAGGGAACTGTTATTGCCAAGGATACGTGTGCTTGTATCCTGATTACCTAGTTCAGGGTGGAAATGGTAAATGGTAATAATCAGATTGAAATGTAGTGGTTTGGAAAATTTTCTTATTGGGAGTTTCTACCTTGTGGGACGCAAATTGAAAAGTTTATTTTGAAAGTCCGTAGGCGATGCTTTCCAAATATTTTGACTTTGTATACTATATATTGACTATCTCCATTATGTAGGAGTAAGTTGTACTTGTATAATATAAACGTCCGTGGTTATTTGGTGGAGCTTCTCGAACCATTCCCGTTACCACGGTTATAACTATTTTCGCATCTATTGCTTCAATAATTAACCAATAGTTTCCTTAATCAACGAATGTATTTGTTCTTCGAGATATTCTATCCGAGTAAGCCTACCTCCGTGAATTTTGTCGCCCACACTGGGTTGCTGGTTTACAGCAATTGCCTATCTTTGCCGGCATTATCTCATCAGTATCAGACCGCATCCCCTTAAAACTTGAAACAACCCTGTAACAATGGACCCTTTGAAACCACCACAGTATGTTTGAAGTATTCCAACAATAACTGAACCCTTTGACAGTAACAACTGCCACCGGGGTATTTCTCTTGTTTAAGGTTTAAAATGAGCTGCCAAGTTCTAACATATAATACAATAAGTCTAGATGTAGACAGGGTGATGTTCTTATTGCACCCAAAGTAGTCCTGATAGTCTTAGAGCTATTCTGACAATAATATGGTTTGAGACTGGCTTTTAACACAAAAAGAAGGTGATACTCTAATTTATAATTGGGAGAACTTATTTACGGTTTAGTACATGGGGTCAGTGGTTTATATTAAAATGTTAAAATGCAACCAAAAGACGTAGACAATCAACTGGCATTCCCTAATGCAAACTGCAACGCATTCATAAACTGTCATGTACTGGTTTATGAAAAAAACCAGGAGAATGGATAGTTACAGTGGCATTTATCCAACAAGTTGTCTTCGGTCTTACAAATGGTACCTACCAAACAAAGGAAGAGCCTGACAAATTTGGACAAAGCAGCATTCAAGTGAAGCAAGACCTTGGCGAGAATAAAAATCATGAAGGCGAAAAATTGTGGGCTGAAAGGAGATCGCTGGCCCACGAAGGCGATTCCCACATCCACCGCATCAATCCAAGAGGCGTGACCGCAGGATATACTCCAAGATCAAGGGATTGACCCATTCAGGAGAAGCTCTTCAATTCTTCTATATCTAACAATGCCAAAGACGGTAAATTGTGTGAAAAGCGCATGACATGCTACGGGTGATCGGATGTTTAAAAAGGTTGATGCGTTTAGGGCTCATAATGAACAAAGCCCTGACATGAAGGAAATACCATCCATGCAACTTGAAGCAAAAATAGTGGAGCTGTCCGAGTTTATCAATGACAAGCAACGTACTCCAAGCTTTAAACAAGTTTAAACAACCGCAAGCCAGACACTTCAGGAATAAAAGGTTTTGCCTGTTTCAGGGCAGAACTATCCCATTTGTACGTAGCCCATAATTTACATGTATTTAAAGACATGCAGAATTCGGTATCCCGACGAAATTAATAAGACTGACTAGGCTGACCCTGACCAATGTGCGAGGCCAGATAAAAGCAGCAGGATCACTCTCAAGACCATTCGACATCAACAACGGTCTACGACAAGGAGATGCGCTATCATGCGTCCTCTTTAACCTGACCCTTGAGAAAGTGATCCGTGATGCTGAGGTAAATGCACAAACTGCCTTCATCCAGATCGAGCATCAATGAAGGCAAGACAAAATATATGGTGGCAACGTCAGCACCGAAGACGAATCAACCAACAACATCAAACCGCACTGGTCAAACACAAACACGAAGAAGAATAAGGATAGGAGAATACAACTTTGAGACCGTTGACAATTTCTCCTACCTAGGGTCCCCTCTAGGTCCTAATCACAACCGATAACAGCTACGATGATGAAATCCGCGCACGGTTGTTGTCAGCCAACAGAGCCTATTTCAGCTTACAAAGACTGTTCCGCTCGAAACGTCTCACCATAGAGTCAAAGCTCTTACTGTACAAGACTATGATCTTGCCAGTCCTCATGTATTCCTCGGAAACTTGGGTTCTTAATAAGAAAAATTGCGAACTCTTGGCCGCGTTCGAGAGAAGAATCCTCTGAAGAATATTTGGCCCCCTACATGAGGATGGACGATTCTGTAGCCTACACAATGACGAAATCTATGAGCGATACCATGACCGTCCGGTTGTGGATAAAATGCGGCCCAATAGGTTATGGTGGGCGGGTCACTTAATCCGTATGGATGAGGATGATCCCACCCGGAAAGTCTATAAGGGCAATATCTATGGTAGAAAAAGGAGACGAGGCAGACCATGCCTAAGATGGAGCGATGTCGTAGGTCAGGACGCCAGACAGCTTTTAGGGATATCGAATTGGTGCACCTCGGCGCAAAACCGGGATGTCTGGAGCTCCTTATTAAGGCAGGCCTAAACCGGATACCGGTTGTTGCGCCGTTGATGATGATGATGATGAAGACATGCAAACATGTAGCTATAACTTCCCGAAACCCATATTTTTCTTTTTGATGTTTTCTAGAAAAAACATGAAGGACTACAACTTAACTCAAGAAATGAAAAGACATGCAGTTTTCGTCGCTATATGTGCAAATCACACCGATTTAGAAATTTCTAAATTTCTTAAGTGCGCCCATTCATTCGGTCATAAGGTTCGCCTTGAATTGGAAGCATCAGGCGATGCAGAACCTTTCGAACGTTCTGACAATGATCGATCTGTGATCATTGACGAGGACCCTTTAAAATTAATTAGGGCCCTTGCGAGCGTCTTATCAGTCGTGTTGTTCAAGAAGATCTCCGGTATAAGTCGTACATTATGCGAAGAAGGCATTTTATTCCTGAGCAAACACGAGAGCAGCGAGTTATCCAATCAAGATAAAAAAACCAACCGCAGAAATGACAGATGGCGATGTTACAGTTCTACAGAGGTTCCTGTTGTCATTTACACGAAGTTTCCAGCCACCGTTATGGTTTTCGGGGTTGTGAGCAACAAAGAGCATGTTATGCGACCACACTTCTTTACTTAAGGGCTTCGAGTGAATTTTGCTGCATATATCGGGGTTTTAGAGACCGTAGTGAAACTCTGGATTGATAGTGACAGCCCAATACGTGTTTCAGCAAGACTCTGTTCCTTCAAACAAAGCGATTGTGGCACAAGGTTGGATGGCTGAAAAATTTCATGACCACATAACACTGAACTTACAGCCGCCTAGCTCCCCAGACCTCAATCCCCTGGATTACTAAGTATGGGGTGTAGTTGAGCATGAAATCAGTAAGCGCCTTCATAATGCCATTTCTTCCCTGAAGGCTGCAATTAATACCGTTATGGTCAATATGAATAAGGAGCACGTAATTCGGTCATGCAATTGTTTCTGGCCCTGGATTACTGCAGCTAATGGAAATTTTATTAAATATTTTGATAAATTTCCTTAAATTTTGCTCAAAATAATAGGTAATTATTTTTCCTCTGAAGTTGTTCTCAAATCCCGTAAGCACTCTGTATATATAGCATATCAAACTACTCACTTATATGATATTGCTATTTGCTATTTTGGATTGCACTAATTTTACACGGAAAAGACAACTTTGGGCTACAGTAACCTTTTTACTAACAGTACGATGTTGATCATGCTTCATACTACAGCCAATATTACTGCAAATGTTTGTAACTCTTGGGTAAACTTCAGGGGGTTTCTAGTCACCTTCCCCAAAAACATGGTAATATACTATTATTAACTTAATTTGAGTAGATATCGGTATAGAGAGTGTTTTGTAGTTTGGACACCTTATAGAGGCAGATTCACGATTTTTTTCCAGATTTTTCGGTTCGGTACAATAGGTTTTGAGAATCATCACTTTCGACCCCGCACCCCCTTTAAGCGTAGAAAGATGTAACTCACTGCATATGTGGGCTTCCACAGTTCCCAACTTCTCACAAAATTTTCTGTCAAACGGCATAGCCGTTTCTAAGAAAAGTGCGTATGACAGACAGAAAGGTATTGAACCGATTTTGATAAGGTTTTGTTTTACAAACAAAAGTTTAAAAACATGGTGGCAGGCATAGCAGACGCTGGAGAGAAAAAAGTCAGACTCGTCGCCCCGATAAATGGAACTAAAAGTACGGAAAGGAGGAAGCCTGAGCTCTTAGTTTGACCGTCGGCAACCAAAGTGAAACTTAAAGGAACCGAAAATGGTAGATCCAACAATGTCGCGTAAACCGAGATATTAAAGAAAGTCAAAACTGATCCCGACCTGAAAGATCTAGATGGGAATGTCAGAAAAATCCGAAAGACTCAGAAAAGCGATTTCATGTTTGAATTGAAAATATTCTGATACTGATGGCTTCCGTAAGTGTAGCACTCACTTGAGGAGAATGTCACAGTACGGGCCTAAAATCAAGAGATCTATATACAGTGCAAACATGTCCATCTAGGGAACTGAGTGAAGAATCCATTGTGAGTCTGAAGAGAGCGTATGAGAGTACACAAACGGAGGCAGCGCAGGAGCCATTAGTGGCAAGGAAACTTCGAATTGGATGGGTTAGCTGCTGTCTGAGAAAATAAATTTCATTAAAGAGGTGGTCATGTTTGGACACTTCGCGAAGACATGCACCACAGAAGGTGTGAAGAGAAATCCCATACTGCTAAGGAGTGCAACAGGCACCCTGAATACCTACTGTGCGAGGAAAAGAAGGGACGGGGTTACCGGCATATTGCCGAAAGTCGAAATGCCCGGAATTCACGAAGGCGTTCGCACCAATGATAAAATGAGCCTGTTAATTAAATCTCAAAGTGTCACATAGTATGAGTTTGAAGAGATGTTCGATTAGCATATTCACGGTGTAAGGGGACGAATTTGAAGGTAATTGCCTGCGATTTTAATACGGGGGCCTTAGAATTAGGAAGCAGAGAGAATAACGCAAATGGTCGAAGTCTGTTAGAGACTTTTGCGCAGTTAGATATAGTGCTGACCAGAAAAGGTAATGTAAGTACCTCTCGGGAAGGAGGTTTCTCTTTAATTGCGGTTTATTATGGAGTGAACTGTACGTACTATTATTTTCATTTGAATCACTGTTAGAGTTCCTTCTTCTTTAACTACTTGTAACTAATTAGCTTTAGTAGAAAGGTGCCATTATTGCTACAAAAAGTTACTTTCCACTTCGCTTATTTTCCCGCTTGGAGTCCGAAAGGTGTTTTACCATTATTTCATCCTGTGCTCAAAGATATGAATCAAAAATCGCAACCTGAATTTCACCACAAATATTGCAAATATCGTATTCAGCCTCACTTTAGGCTAGGCCACTTCTCTTCATTAGTTTTTAATATTTTCTTTCTAAAAAAAACAAAGTCGCCCGACATCTTCAGAATACAAAAACTGACTCTCTAGTCAGTCGCTCGTCAATATACAAAGAAGAAAGAAAGCATAATCTTCCTCCAGAAAGTCATCTGACGTATTTCGTGAATCCGTTGTAATATACTGCTACCATGCCATGGGACCTATTTCCCACGTCTAGCAATACATATATTTTTTGCTGGCTTGTTTGGGTTTAGTCCGTAGGTTATCGCTGATACTAGACCAATTAAAACAACAATATATTTCTTCAGTGTTCTTTATTTCTATTTCCACATGCCGATGATTCCCAAATCTATTTCCTAAAGAGCCTCGGGATCCAAAGGTGTCACGTACGGCTCCTCCGAACCCTCCACACCAGTTGGTTTCGAACGTCCTGAGAGATTCTGCGTTTGCTTTAACTCGCGATGCTCCCGCTCGAACCACTATTTTTCCGGAGCAGATCTAACATGCGCCCTCTAACTGTGCCGTATCTTTCGGCCCCTACTAGGTCGCCGCTTCGAGTTCTCACCTTTTCCCGAATGTTGGATGTTGGCCCCGATACTGTGCCCCCTGAACGAGGTCCTGCCATTGGCTATAGGTGATATGCACTAGTTTGCATTTTTTTACTTTTACCAGTCTACAGATTGCTTTAAAGAGGTCGCTCAGGAAGTGTGCTCCCTGATTTGTTACCAACTGCTTCGGTATTCCATATCGAGATACTAATAGAGCAATGAAAACTCGCGCATTAGTTCACGCTCCCGAGTTTGAAATTGAATAGCAGTCCATTAGTTTTAAAAGATTGTCTTGGAAAGTTAAGATGCGTTGATTCCCAGTAGTTGTAGTTCCTAATGGACCCACTATGTCCATATATACTTTATTAAGAGGTCTGCCTACGATGTTCGTTATTACCATCGGCATCTTGATAGATAAAGATGCCTTTATCAGCTGATATTTGTGGCATTTTCCAATTTACTTCATTATATTTCTAACAGGCCTAGACCGGATACCGGTTGTTGCGCCGTTGATGATGATGATATTTCTAAGCGTGTTTCTCCACCAGTATCTTTTCTTCAGTCTCTTGTATGTTTTGATGATCCATCCCATGGATAGATCATGGCAATCCCGTAAGACGATAGCGATTTCCTTAGGGTCGGTCAACACTTCCACTTGGTGCCCTCTTTGATCTCAGGCGGTTGTTTAGCTGACCTTTACTCCCTGGTCGTCATCTACCCAATTTTCGTCTTCTTCGAGTGGCTATTGGTGCTGTCGGGCTCTGGCTCACGTCATTATGCAATGTCCGAGCCTTTTCACTATTTCCCCCTCGTCGGATTGTGTTGTAACCTCTTTTTCTACTGTTTCCACACTTGTGGGGATTCTACTTAGGGCGTCCGCATGGGTGTTGTACTTGCTTGGTTTGTATTATATCTAGTATTCGAAATCTTTTAGGGATATCGAATTGGTGGACCTCGGCGCAAAACTGGTATGTCTGGAGTTCCTTATTAAGGCAGACCTAGACCGGATACCGGAACTGAATTTGTGTCTTTTGTGTGTCTTTTATTTTTAGTCGAGAAAGATAGAAGATTGCTCAAATGCCAAAGCTCTAAATTTTTCGGTAACGTCCCTAATTTCAGTCACTTTTGCTATATTTGCAGGTGTATTTGTTCGAAAATATTTAACTAAAACTATTAAAAGAAAAAGTTTCCAATTTGACTTTAGATTCATTTTTGAGAGATGCGAACACATGTTCCAGACACAACGCGTGTCTCCCTTTAGTACTGATTAGATCATTCAATTCTCTCGCTTTCTCGTAGATCGATTGACATTTATTTACTAAAGCTCCTCCTAAGATGTTAGTCATCTTGGTGACTGCTACTCCTTGATGCTGGTAGGTGTGGTTGACATACAGGTCCCTTTTTTGTTTGAATATTGTCCTAAGAGTCCTAAGAATTGAAGATTTTCGACGTTGTGGCTTTACGTGTCCATCCTTTTAATAGTTTTCGTCTATATCTTCCCTGATATATCTGGTTTTCAAAACAAATTTTTAGTCAAATACCCCCTTTACTCCGTAAAAGTTTTGGAGTTAAACTGACTACGTCAGCTGTCCAACTACTTTAAGCCTACCTACAAAATGTTATTTGGAAAGCCGATATTGCCTACCAGCTGCTCCTAATTTGGTTATGTTCTGCAACCGAGCACCTTGGGAGCTCTTTGCCAAAGCCCGGCAAAACATTTGTTTTTTCCCTTGGGACAATATACAATGGTCTTCCAGGCTGACATATATGCGATCCTAAAGAAGGCAGCCTGGATGAGTTGAAGGGCAGCAATTTGTAGCGATAGTCAAGCTGTATTAAAAGGGTTGAGCAGTCGTTTGATCACTTCAAAAATCGTTTAGTAATTTAGAAATCGATTTAATTCCGTTTCTAGATTCAATACAGTGAAACTACTCTGGGTGTAACTACGCCCGGTCATTGTGGGGTAGAGGGAAATTAAATCTCGGATGATTTAGCAAAAGACTGTTAAATTTTCCCCCATTCCCGGACTGGAAGCAACAATTGGAGTGTCAGTGGCATTGGCTGATGCTGCTATCAAAAATTGTTAAGAAGTTTCCCAAAAACACACACATATTTATTTTTTTATTATTTCTACGGGTACCTCCATTCTCATCTGGGTATTGTTCCTAGGCCAAATTAGAAGAAGAACGTAATCCAGATGGTTCTTTATTCATTGAGTCTATACTATATATATAGCCGAAATCTGTGGTTACACATGTGTATGTATAATCTGCAGTATCGGACCAAAATGTTACTAATGTCCTAGAACTCCTAGTTGATGATCTCAGGAGATCCATCGGACGAAAGCGTAACAGTTACCCTTGGCTCAGGGCCATCTGGTGTTGCTGCGTCTTTCCTAACAGAGTCGCCCGCATGAAACCAATAGAATTCTATCCCTGAAGAGCGTCAAAACTGGCTTGAAGACAACTGATGACCAACCTGGTTAGTTTAGAAACTAAGACAGGCCTTTCTTCCTATCTTTGGTTCAACTTTTATTTAATTTTGCGGGCTACTCAGAGCGAAGCAATGTGGGAGGTTCATTGGCTTTCCACGCTGGCTTGCTTGGCTACGTCCACTAATATCTCAAGACGAGGACTATCTACCCATATCGTAACACCATAAGAAATCACCTTTCTATCTACCAACCATTTTGTCAAATATCACTCATCATGAAAACTTTTGACAAGGGTTCACCAGCAATACTTTTATCGAGCTATTGTCCGATATTTTCACCGGAGCCATGACAACAACAATTCTTGGCACAGCATACGATCAATTGTTTTATCGCAATGGTTAAATACATCAATGAGTCGCAGAGCATGCCATATATAGGGTCGGGCCATGTAAATTATAAGCAAAATAACAGCAAAAAAGGTTAATGATCAGTTTTGGATATTTGTAAATTTGTAAGAGAAGTAAAATAACCATCTATATAATAAAGTTCTAAAACACATTAATGTATTTGTGTAATGTGAATGGGAATTAAGAATTTTTAATGAGAATAATAGAGGCCCCAAAAAGGATTACATAATAAGGAAATAAAAAATGCTACGTACAAACAAATGAAGCTCTCCGTTAGCTCTGAACAGAACATAGGCGAAACCGCGGATGCCATATTTTCTAATAGAAAGTAGCTATAGGAGCCACCATAAAATTGTACATATCTTGTGAAATTCTTACCCGATTTCACTGTATCTGAATAACAAAAAGGTGAAAAATGTATTAGCAAGAATGAGAGTTCGTTTCAAAATATTTTAGCACAGGGTTGAGCAGTCATCCAGAAATTAGGAAACGAAATAACTTAGAGGTCAGCTTTTCAGTTTGGTTCTTTACATATTCACAGTAGAAGAACCCATACGTAATTCAAGGAGGTTCTTGACCTGCTCAATAAGCACACTTTATGTAGGTTAAATCCCTCATCATGCCAACATCGGAGAAAGTTGCCGCACACAAAACCAAAATTTACTATTTTTTATGCCGACAATCGACTTTTTAATGTATGTTCCAAAGGCATTCAACTTTACTACCAAACTGCACAATACATTCCAAGTACTCATCAAAGGATCTCAGATCCGTGCAATAATTCATTGTAGCGTCGCTACAGACTTTCGTCTTTGAATACACGTCGCCCTGTACCAAAGCACCATAATAAAATGTCCTTCTGAGCCGCCGTACGGAAAAAAACTCCATTCAAAACTTTACGAATTTCCCAACAACATTTTAATGCATACTTACATACCATAGATTGAGTTTTAAGTCCCGTGACCCCGACATAGTCCAAGGACATCATGCAATTTTCTTTGTTGATACTTTTAGGAACGAACGAACGTACAACTCGACAAACGGAAATTTTATGTAAACTATTTGAGCCGAGACATTCAGGGCAGCTTTGTACTAATTTCACGAAATGGCAACAATAAACTCCTTGGAATTATTCAGAATTCTACAAAGTTGAATTTCGATATAGTCGACGTTATGACGTCACTGAAGGATTAAACTTTCCAGTTTCACCTTAACGAACAGAGATGGAAAACGGATGGCATACCACTCGGTGTTTAGCTCGATCCGGCGGGATGTTACTTTTACCTCTGATTTTCCTATTTTCTTGGGCTCCGGCAATTTTCCGAATAGCTTCCTTCTGAATAGGTGCTCACAACTTTTCGCCTGAAAGGTTCTCCACTTTCACTTGGCCGCTATTTGTCTTCTTTGGCTAGCGGTAGGGTTGTTGCGGGGTGTGTACACTTTCATTAGATGTTTTCTCAACCTTGAATAATCGAAGCTCGGGGATATTTTGAACTTTCTTAAGATTTATACTCTCTAATTTGGGGTCTTTTTATAGACCAAGCGTTGGATCGTGGGAATACCACACAACGCCTACCTTCATTTCAAATATTTCCGAAACGTTTCAAAAAACTAATTCTTTTAAAGCAATACCGTGAATCCTCGGTTCGATATTCCTTTAATTCCCCACACGATTACGCCTCCTCAAATGCATCAACCCTGCACTTAGTTCAACCTATTCCAACAGAAAAGATACTTACAATTCACCCTAACCAGGCCAACAATTTTCATTTTAACCATTCAAAAGTTGATTTATTTGCCAGGGAAGACTGCCCCCAGTACTACAAAACTTTCGCGCAATGGAGATACATACCGCGGCTCTGTAGAAATACAAATATGTACAAAGATACAGACTAGTAGGTTTTCAGTGAAGGACTAAGCAATGGAGCCACGCCATGTTTGTCCGCTTCAAATTTGCCGAAATATGTTAAATGGAAATTTTGAAAATCGCCTTCCAGAAGACGCTTAAGACCAGCACAAGTTTGAATATTTTGATAAAGTCGATCTTGAAATTTCGTGGAAGCTCGTGAACTTTCTAAAGTGGAATTTTATCTAAAGAAGAGCAATTGGAGGCAATACTGACTGTTCGAATTTATTCAAAGCAATCACACATCCTAGGGATGTGGGAATGGTGGTCAGATGAATTGAATTATGGTCGAGCTGTCATTTTTTGAGGAGGCTACGCGCGAGAAGTTGAATTAATTATGTTTGCTTATTTGTGTCTATTCGGTCCGCCTGAGTAACTCTGATCTAAATTTCCACGAATTACGTCATTTACAGCTTTGCTGGCGTCCTTCATTTTACAGAAAAATAAGTTTGCCGGAAATGATGATAATATTGATGGTATTTTGTTGTCGGCGGTTCTGTGTAGCTATGTGAATGGAAGGACATTTCCTTCTTAATCGGACAGGGAAACGAAATCATAAGCAGAGCTTGTTCCGGAAAGAGGAGGAGGAATACCCAGGCAAGCAGTAGGTTCCTGAAAAAACGAAAATAAGGGTCACCCACTTTGAGGAAGAGAGCTAAAACCTCCGCAGATGGAGGAGCAATATCCAAAACTTTAGCACCAGCCGAAGAGCAATCAAAAAAGATAAAATGAGGATCGACACTCAGGCACTTATTATCTCTAGTGTTGATAATAGGTCCTATGCAGATACATTAAAAAAGATAAAATTCGACTCCAATCTCACGGACTTGGGGGAAATGTCAGCCAACCAAAACGGGAGGCTCGTTGGGTCAGATTTAAGAAATAGGCGACAAAAAGGCCGTAGAAAGAAAATACAGGCCCGGAGTGGAAATTATACATTAAAACTGGGCCTGGAGTGAACATTGTGCATATTTTTCTACTTTCCTCCTTTTTTGTTGAAATTCATATTCCGATCTCCCAAGAAAACTTGGGGCCTGGGGGAATCTCCTCCTTTCCACCCGCCTGACATCTGACCTGGAAACGTATGTCGCTTTCTCAGAGAGAAGCAATCCCATTGTTTGGCTTATCAAAAATACGTCTAATTCTGGTTTCCCTTCCATAACCGATCTGCGTAGAAAATTCTTCACCCTGCATGCCATCTAGTGACCATTCTCGTGTTTTAGAGGTTATGAGAGATAGTCTTCTAAGGAACAAATTTGTGGCGCATTTCCCAAGAACAATTGGTGACCGTCGCCGAATTGTGTGTTTGTCTTGCTTGTCCTGCGTTCCGAGAATTCTTTCGCTTGACGCTGTAAATTGTTCCGTTGTGGGAGGCCAGCGTTCTGTTGTATGCTATCAGGACGTTGCTCTTGTGGCTTGTTCACTGTTAGTTGCGCTGAGTAGGGCTGGTTCATTGGCGGCACTGAGTGGAATCCACTGTTTCCGCTCATCGACTTCACCAGGTTTGCATACGATTTGAAGTCGTTCTTCTTGCCCATGTCATTTGGTGCTCAGAGGTGGCGTCGAGGAAGATGGGGCGGCAACCCTGTCGGCCAAACCAAAACCAAGTGGCCGAGGAGAACCTCCATAGTGGTGGCACCGGGAGACGCTGTAATCACTTTGGTTTGCCGGCCGTGATTCAGTAGGCGAATGCTCCAAAGGCCTAATCAGAGAGATCAGACCCGAGTCTGCACGGGGACTCATCTGAAGTGGCAAATTGGTCACGAAACCTTACCAGGGGTATACTGGTACCATGGGAACCGGGAAAGCCCCTGGACTCACATACTTCGGGTGAACTCCCGTTGTATGTGAGGACAGCTCGGTTATTTGTGGTGGTTCTGGTTATGCTCAAGTGAGAAGAGACCTTCGGGCCTCGACGTGGTGTTGCGTATCAACACGGGTGCCGTACTCCATAGTTCGGTAGAGATTTAGGTAATTCTTGCATCCACCAGTATGAATGCTAAGCCATGCACTTGGTATAGACTGATACCGTTGTTGCTTGTCTCAGCGGGGCTCCGATTGTGGTCACAAAATCAATCCATGTCTTAAGAGGACCGTAGGATTAAGTCTCACGACAGGTGCCTATGTAAAACACCATGGGCTTCACTGGCCATGTTATTCTCCTGTTTTAGCGCATCGTTCAGCATTTCAGGGGATGATGTGTTCTGGTGCGGCTGTTGCTGCAGGTTTGGTGACTAAGTCAACAAGCTCTCCTTGGACACGATCGGCTCCAGTGAGGATGGCGTAGCGTTTAATTTGGCTGTAACCGCGGTTGGCAACGACGTGAGAGGGATGGCCGGTACTGAAGCGAAAATGCTTGTTGCAGCGGGCTCAACCACAGGAACCTCCACAGCGCTGGGCTCTACCGTCGTCGCAGGAACCAAAGGAGCTGCTTGGCTTGGCTGCTGCAGATTGGCTTGCAGCAGTTCGTCGTGGATAACGCTGTTGACTTACGCTGGTTTTTACTGTGCGCTGAACTGGGCTATCGGCATCGTTTGACCTACACCTGGTGGATGCCTGTGGACCGCTTCGCTGGTGGCTGTTGTCCTGTGGCGAGTTCTAAAAAAGTGTGGAGAGCGGCGTTTGCGTCATCTGACCGCTCACATTCGCAACATTAAGTTTCGAATGCCGCGAATCCTGCCGCGCCACAAATTTAGAAGTCCTTTGATTGCAAGGCTGCACTCATCTACCTTCTCGTCTTCCCAAGAATTTGACGAAAAATCATATCATCTGCTGTACCGAAAATGGGGTTGATTATTTTCAATCACGAAAGTTGAGTTATGCAGCAATCTCGCTTTGTTGCGACTTTGCTGGCTTTTAGTATTTGTCTCCAGTAACATCATGTTTTAGGTCCAGCCCGTCTGGAGTGAGGATAAAATTTAAAATATCTAGCGATATTGCAATATGATATACCGGTTCAGACACAAAAGTAAAAGGAAAGAAAAAAAAGTAAATGTAAGCACGGTACCAAACTACTCGTAAACCCAAAAACCAGTGTCGACGATGAAAACCTAAAATGGATTGCGTTCACGGCAGAGGTCATCTTTCATTCTCTGAAGTAGCTAAGCCATAGCACTAGTGGCCCTCACTTTGATTTAGCATCTCACGGCCTACTTAATCTGAAATAATTCTTCGCATTGTGAAAATGGTATAGCGATAGAGAGAGAAAGACCCTGATTTGACATGGGTACAACATTTTCATCAGAAGTTGCCAATATTGGTCAGGTTCCCAACCAGTTGTTGCTCACTTCGACCCCGTTTGTATTCTAAGATGTGTTTTTCAAGGGATCACTCAGTCACCTTTGGTTTTCTATGGTAGTCACTTTTGGTTATCTACTGGTTGAAGCGTTGGTTCCTCTGAGTGAGTGAGTGGTCCAGGAGCGGATTGACGAGTGGAAGTCGAACGCAGTGTTCGGTAAATAAGCGAATTTTCTCTGGTATCTGTTCGCCTATCTTTGATTGTTGAACAGGTGGTTTTATCCTGGGGTGAATAAAATCCCGGGTACAATTGAAATTATGATAAGACGGAGAAAATCCAACGTTATCAATGATAATTCCTTCAAAGACAGAACAGAATATCCAATGGATTTAAGGCAAGTATCTACCACATAGCTATAATCTCATAATCCTCTTCGAACTCAGATTAATTTGGAAATTACAATCTCATTGCTCATTTAAGACCTCCCCCGCAATTAAGGGGACAGTTGCCGGTACCAGCAGCTCCGCCGTTATATGAGCGTAGCGACAACCACCATAGAACTCCTACGAGGAGGCAAACACCGCAAATAATCGGGCTTTCAAGAAATTCGTGTCTAATCGAGATCATTGGGTGAAGCGAGATGGCGCAGAGGGCTAATATTCCAAACCACAAATTTTTTTTGTCCATGAGCTTCAAAGCTATCGATTTCGGGATTAACGGCTGTTCAGGCTCAAGTTTAGACAAAATGCCTCGAAACATAAAACAGTCAGAAGGATTCACTTTTTTGCTTCAAGAAAGATGGTATGTAAAGAGAAAAAAAAACAATTGAAAATACAGTGAGAGACCCTAGTTCTAGTCCTCTGATATGCAATGTTCTCTATAGGATATGCCACTCATTCTGTTTGGCACTGCATTCCCTCTGCGTTTGACCCAAAAGGTATGGAAGATGTCAAACTGGATTTTTACATTGGTAAAACTTTAGAGAGTATATTCTATAGTTTGTTATTTCCTTCCATATAGGTAGTGATCGGGTCTCACGAAAAAATCTTGAACATCTTGGACATATCATTCAACATTCGCAAATGAAACTCAACGTGGAAATGAAATTCGAAATTTTGTCGCCATTTGGGATAACCTGAAAAATATTCTCCCCCGAATTTGGTAATTACAAACATTCCCCTCTAATCTTCTGGCTCCTCATTAACGGTGTCCTTCGTCTATTACCTACTGACGGAAGCTAAGATAAAAATCTCCACTCTACTCTATCAAAGAAGTCGGGAAACCGGAAGCTGGGCGCTTCAGGTATGAAAGGTTTTGTTTGCTTCTTGTGTGAGCTTATTTGAGTGCAGAATTATCCCATTTGTAGGTAGCCCGTTAAGAATATGCACTTGGCATATCAGATTTAGTACTTCGGGTTGTAAATTTACACGGTAAAGACAAGTTTGAGCTACTGTTACTTTGTTACTAATAGTATGATTTTGATAAAACATGGAGATAATATGCTTCATATTATATTGTATACTAAAACCAACTTTTATATTATAACTCTAAGATGAACTTAAGGCGGGTTTTACTCAATTTTCCCAAAAATATGGTAATATACTATTATTAACTTATTTTGAACAGATGTCGATGTGGAGAGTATTTTGAGGCCTGGGCACCGTATAGAGGCAGCTTCATGATTTTTTTTCAGATGTTTCGGTTTGGTAGTTTCTGAGAATGGGTCCGTTAAAGAAATCATCACTTTGCACCCGTCCCACTCCCCGGCTTTTTCACAAATCTCAAAACTAAGACCGGCTTCGAAAAGTACTAATCGAGACCTTTTATTTGATATGTAAACATTTTTATCTAAAGCAACCTGAAGATTAACAAACTTTGGAAACTAGTAGGCTTCTTTTAGATTTTGCTGAAAGAAGATAAACTAACACCAATGGTCAGTGGATTAGATCGGATTCAAGGATGTAGTAAAGAAATTGGGCATAAAGGAAAGGAAAAATGTTATAGGGAAAGAAAAAGTTGGGAACAAATAAAATGCTTTTTTCAGGCCCCAGCAGAGCATCCAGAAGGAGCAAAGAATCATTGTGGGATAAGCGATATAGATAAAGTAGAACGATCATTTAAATCGCTCTATATGGTTGCTGATCACCCCTTGGTTGGGTCCAGCGCATTAACCTCACGCCATCATTCACGGTCCACTAAAATGCGCTCCAACTCCTCCCATAACTTCTCGAAACACCCGCACTACCATAGATCTCAAAAGAAGAGGTTTTTGGGAGAAGCATTGCAAAGCGCGGATGTTCTCCTGTGTGAGGGTGCGGGTAATGCGCTGACATGATTTTTGCGTGTGTTTGTGGAGATGTGAAACAAAAGTTCGTTAAGACATGAGGCTGTGGATCTACGTCTCATCTACGCAACGCAGGTAGTGCTCTTCAAGAAGGAGATTTAGCCTAGCTCTAATAATACGATTGACCAGTTTGAGGAAAATATTAAAATGACAGATATTGAGATATGTACAGACTTGTCCATTCTAGGTATTGTACCACGATGGTTATAAGAATGTTAAAAAGCGAGCCACCTGTCATACCTGAAGAAATCTAGACGAAGCTCTTATATAAAAGCTAGACTTGAAAATTTATCTTATCCGGATATCTACCTCAATCAACTCAATAATAACATAGTAATATATTTTCTTAATTCAGTAACAGCTGACCTGAAGGAACGGTGGGAGAATTGGTTAACGGTCAGCTTCAAGATTCCGAGCAAAGAAATCGTTGAACTTCGGTTGATCATGAAATAGGCGTCCACACAAAGATGTTTACATAAGAGACTTTTAAAGTTTTTCGTATCTGGAACACCCCCGTTCTGTTTGTTTAAGATTTTTTTAATTACAAAGTTATTCTTTATTCATTACAACTTTCTAAATTCCCAAAAGCGGTGGGCTCAAATGGGAATACGTTCAAGGAAATAAACTGCCAAACAATTTCCTATAAATAACTCGGAGAATTGCTCAAATTCCACAGCATGTCAGCTTTTAAAGAATATACAGTCTGGGAAAGAGAAGTATTGGCCTATGTTACATTGTATATTGATAACAACAAACAGAATATTTTGTGACATTTATTGACATGCCATCGGAGATACTAGACATCGAGCACTAGGGCATCATAGGCTAGGAAACGTCTGGAGCCCTTGGCTAAGTTCGTTACGAAGAAATGTACTGCGTATTTTGAGAGCGACTAGGATAAAATGAACCATGGGGACAATCGCAGTCAAATCTTAAAGTAAAACAAAAATCAAATACTATGCAATGAGCCTGTGATTTTACGACGATATCAATATTCCACTCCGTTAAAATGGTCCCCACTTTCCATTAGCATCCACAATGAAAGCTTCACCCGATTTTGATATTAAGCTTTCGCATATTCAACCCCCTTATGGTCAGCTAATATATGGTTAGAATATCTGGATCAAAACGTACACCCTCATTATTCATCCGTCAGCGAGAGTCCTCCTCCTCCTTGGTTCGTTGTTATCAAACTTTTCAAGTATGTAAAGCATAAACAGATCCGATGTCATATCCTTGCGAAAATATGTGAAAAAGTACTTTACGATGCTCCCAAGCCCGTCTCCCAGGAGTGGCAACAATAATGACAATACAATCCTGTCATGGAATATTTATGAAAATTCCAAACACCTGATTACTTTCCTCCATACACGCCTGCGTTTTCCATGCATATGAATTAAGAAGTTGGCAAACCCCCACTCTCAGGTTTTTTGTTCTGTTTAATATGTTTTGCATGTTTCCCATGCATATGCTCTCCATACAGATTATATATGTGTGCCCGTGAAAACTGTACACCGACATATGCACGTCGACCGACTACTACCCTCCTCGGTACAATTTTAATAACCGCAAGGTCTGGTATTTTGTATTTATTTAAAAACTTCTGACACAATTTCTGGAGTTTTTATGGCAGCCAGTAAAAAGTTTGGTTGTCGATGTTGTCGAAAATTTCGGCTTTCTAACATTTTAACATTTTAACATGCCACAACGAGTTAAGTTTAAGACGAATGGAGAATTTAAGTATTCACTCCACAAAATTAAAAGTTTTATATCGTTGTCAGCACCCCTCCTTGTAGTTAATTTTAATTTATGCCAGGATATTAGGAGCGGGTAAGTGTACCAAGTTTCCTTATTGAAATGTATGCGATGTTCTTAACAGATGCGGAGGTAAACTACAAGTCATGTTGTTTAATAAAGGTGACAATACTTTGGTGAATTTTAAATGTTGTTTGTTACTTGTAGGTTAGCAGGTGGCGTAGGTCTCGGGAAAAGTGAAATATGGTTGAATTTTGAGACAACCTCGGGTGGGAGGCCTTCGGTAGAGAAGAAAAGACATCCTGGGAATTTCCACCCAAACGCAATATATTGTTAAATAACTCAAAATGATACATTCACGCCATTAATTGTGAATAATAAGACCAGGGTTTTATGTAGCAATGAAAAGTTGGAGTGGGGATATTTCGGTATTCACTTAACAATTGGTGACAGCTCAGGGACAAGACTACATAAGCCGCATAAATAGTAAAGTTTGGGAGTTTAAATTTGCGGTAGCTCAGAAGGTGGCTTGCACTGGCAGAACTCCGTCTACAACAGGGAATGAACGATTGTAAAGCAGAGTTCAGTCCCTATGAGCTGAAACATCAGATGCCATAAATTCGACTTGAATAGGGGCATAATTTTTTCATATTTTTCGATTGGGTCCTTTCTATGTGTGTGCCCTGTTTAGGATAGCCAAATGGTATCCAAAAGGAGGACGTATCCTTCGTTCTCCATGCCCCCCCCCCTCTATGTCTTCCTTTTGAAATGAGTAAAAAATTTAATAATAAAAAGGCCACACGCCCGACCGCATGTTACCAAAGGTCAAGCGGACGCGGAAGCCTGTGGATGGTGCAGCAACATGTGTACGAATCATGTGCGACTTAGTGTTGAGTCAGTGAAATTTGGTGGTTTCAGTTTAATATAATTTTACACCTCCCTCCTAAAATTTTGTTTAAGGGTCGAGGGATTCCTAAGTCTGCCATCCACAAACACTTCGGTGACGTTGCTCTCAGGGCAGAGGTGAGGCAGCATCTGATGAGCTGCCTCTGCCCTGAACGAAACCGGAAGTTATATATTTTGTAACTTCGTTACTTGCCCAAGGATGAGAGTTCCGGACTTAGGAATTCCTCGATTCTTCAACAAAATTTTAAAGAAAGTTGGTTTAAGGAGGTCATCCCGTGTGTCGGATCTGCGGAATCGAATTTTTTTTTTGGCATCAATTGTATCTAGATATAGTGTAGAATGTACAGGCAAAGATTTTTTAATATTCGGAGTCGTTCGGAAATTATAGTGTTAAACACGTAATAAGTCACATGTCAGATTTATACCAATCGCCGTACTAAAGCGCGTATTTATCGGTCCGAATGACATTCGAATGACTTCGTTAAAAGGACAAGTATTAAAACCAAGGCTGTACATGTGCTTCTTGAAGAAACCTAAGGTTAATGGACTAGGTGGTATAGCAGATTAATGATCAGTTAACATTTCATAGCTAAAAAACACATTCTACTTTTTAGATCCGTTTTTCTCGAAACTGCATATTGAAAATCTGCTGCCACCATAGTCAAAAATCTATCTAACCAAATTCTTTAAAATTTTCACAACTTGTTCAGAACATATTTCTACGCTCCGCAAACTAGCATAATTGCGATTCATTCAGTAGTTTTTTTTTATTCATTAAAAAAGCCCTAAAAAACACCAAAATTCACAAAAAAGGTTTAAACGCGGCACCAAAAATTTAGCTTTTAATATTTTTTAATAATCCTAGCTTGCGGACCGTGGGTAAGTCTGTACGTTAAAATGCCGTTTACTATTTTTCTTTAAGATGATCGCAGAGCCCTCTAGCGCGGCAGCAGAAAAACACATTTTTTGGAGAGCGGTGTATAAATTCCTCTATATTTCAATAGTGAATTACGCTATCGGGCTGGAAACTTACTACGCATGCTCAAGATATCAACAAATATATGGTGAAAAATTCGTATTTGTATCTTTATCCGGTTCTTCACAAAACATTTCTAAAGAAAGCGAAACAAGTCGGAATACCGGAAGCTCGCGCTTCGGGTATAAAGGTTTTGTGTTCATCTTATGTAAGAGACGCACATTTTTCTGTCCGTATATAGCTACAAATCCAACATAATCCTTCATATTTTTCCAAACTACGAGACACACGTACATATTAGAGCCATAGATATCACGCTCACCCTAAACAAACAAACTGCCTATTACATACTGTACACATATATGCACGTATCTAAATTTATCGTACTCATATTTCCGATTTACGTCTTATATCTAACTGAATTAGGCACTACCCGCAAAGTTCATTAGCACGCATATATTATATACCTACATACACACATGTCTGGTTGACAAATAACTAAAAAACTAAAACAAAATAATTGTCTGCGACCCAATTCGTAAGAACTCATTTCGTTGTGATATTGACGAATTGATATGTGATGATGACGTCATGCGGGTTGTAGAGTGAACGAAATTCACAAAAAATTGTAAAGTTTCACCCCCTATAACTTTGTTAATAATAGTTGGATTTTCTTCAAATTTGACCAAACTGTGCACTATATTCTTCATTACACGCATGCCAAATTTTGTACTTTTGGGATGAACATAAGGGGGGTGCCGGGTAAATTTCTAAAATGTGGAAATATACTATTATTAACTTTATTTGTGCAGATATCGGAACCGGATATATTTTGAGGCCTAGATTTTGTAGAGGTGCACCACTGTCATTTTTTTCAGATTTTTCGGTTGGATAGGTTCTGAGAACGAGACCTGTTACACTTTTTGGGGGTCATATTTTGAACCCTCACTCCCCTATGTTTCATCTAATATCAAATATTGAACCAGATTCGAAAAGTACTAATTGAGGCCTTTCATTTGATACCCTACATGGCTACATTCTGTAAAAAAAAAATTTGCATTCTCCATTCACATGTACGGGGAGCCCCCCTTAAACTTAACACAAGATGGCGCCACTTACTGCATGTAAAGGGATCACCAGATTACATACTCTCACCAATTTTCGTGACAATCGGTTTAGCCGTTTCCGAATAAATCGGGTGTGACAGACAGACAGACAGACAGACAGACAGACAGACAGACAGACAGACAGACAGACAGACAGACAGACGGACAGACAGACAGACAGACAGACAGACAATCGGTGGTAGACCTCACCTTCGTCAGTGATACCTTAATCAGAGACTTGGAGTGGCGTGTCAGCGAGGAGTACACACACAGCGATCATCAGGCTATCATCTTTCAAACCTCGCAAAGGAATAATTTGAAGCCATTAACACGAATAACGATGAGCTGGGTAACTAAGAAATTCGACGCAGAAATGTCCAAGGAGGTACTTCTGGATGATACATTGCTATCGGGAAGCGCACAAAACAAAGTTTCACAGGTCGTGGAAAAATTGCAGCGGGCATGCGATGCCGCTATGCCTCGACGTAGCACTTTCCGAAGACGAAATCCTAATTTTTGGTGGAATTCCGAAATTGAGGAATGCCGGAAAAAGTGTCTCAAAGCTAGGAGACGCTCCCAGCGCAGAAGAAACCGACCTGAGTTCGAGGAGCTACACGTGCAATATAAAGATGCGAGGAAAAAATTGCAAGTAGCTATCGCAAGGAGCAAATCCGAACATTTCAAGCGGATGTGTACTGAAGCTGGTTCTGACCCATGGGGTGGCGCATATAGGTCAGTGATGTCATCACTAAAAGGCGAGCGCTCCCCACCGATTACTTGCCCAGAGTTGTTGCAGAATATAGTGAACACTCTATTCCCAGTGGATCTGAATGGTACAAGTTTGCCTGCAGTACAGTTAAATCCCGACGAAGTTCCGATAGTGGAAAATGAGGAGGTTCTAGACGCAGCAAAAAGATTGATTGAAAAAAAGACTCCAGGACCGGATGGAATCCCTAACATTGCCCTGAAGGTAGCCGCCAGGACAGCACCAGGTATGTTTGCCCAAGTTTTCACGGCATGCCTTAGGGAAGGAGAATTCCCCGAGCAATGGAAGGTACAGAAGCTAATACTCATTCCGAAGGCAGGTAAACCATTGGGTGACCCCTCCTCATATAGGCCGATATGTCTGGTCAATACCATTGGCAAACTTTTTGAACGAGTAATATATAACAGACTGCTCGCTGTTGCGGAAAAGGAAGGAGGCCTTTCCGACAAACAACTCGGATTTCGTAAGGCAAAATCAACTGTCGACGCAATCAGCATGCTGACTGGATTGGCTCAGGCTGCAATAGAAGAAGGAAAATGCTGTGCAGTAATAACCCTCGACGTAAAAAATGCGTTCAATAATGCAAAATGGAATAAAATCATCGAGGCACTCGAAAAGATACAAGCCCCGAAGTACATTGTACGCATTGTGGTCGAGTTTCTCCTTGGGAGAAGACTTTACTGCGACTCGGACGATGGGCTAAAAATATTCCCGACAACTTGCGGAGTGCCACAGGGTTCTGTCCTGGGTCCCTTGCTGTGGCTAGTTATGTACGATGGAGTGTTGACGCTACGCCTACCGGACAACGTGACAACTATTGGCTTCGCCGATGATATCGGAATAACGGTGGTCGCAAAGCACCAAGACGAGATGGAGATCTATGCAAATGAAGCGATATGGGAGATCAATTCCTGGTTGAGAAATTCTGGCCTTTCACTTGCCGAGCATAAAACAGAAGTAGTTCTCATTAGCAAGAGAAGAAAGAACACAACTGTGAAAATCAAAGTTGGCGGAAAAACAATTTACTCCCAACCATCGCTCAAATACTTGGGAGTAATTATTGACAGAAGACTCAACTTCAAAAGACACATTGAGTACGCCGCAACTAAAGCGTCTTCCATCGCTACAACGATCTCGAGGATACTACCGAACATTGGTGGGCCAAGACAAAGTCGACGTCTTCTGCTCTCCAGGGTAGTCAGCTCCGTGCTACTCTACGCAGCTCCAGTTTGGGCAACTGCTCTGAATAACAAAGTGAACTGCCGAAAATTGGGAATGGCATATCGATTAAGTGCACTCCGGGTATGCAGTGCATATCGGACAACATCAGGAGAAGCGGCATATGTACTAGCAGGGATGCTCCCCATAGACATCTTGGCGAAGGAAAGTCGGCGACTCTACGACAAAACGTATGCAGCTGGAGAGTCTAGCGCATTTCGACGGCAGCTGGCACGGTGGGAATCTATCGAACGGTGGCAACAGCGATGGGACGAGTCCCAAACTGGTCGTTGGACATACCGCATCATTCCGGATATTCGGAGATGGTTTGAACGAAACCATGGAGAATTAAGCCACGAGTTAACACAATTCTTGAGTGGACATGGAGGTTATCGTGCCTATTTACATCGATTTGGTCACGACGAATCACCATGCTGCCCAGGATGTGGTAACGTGGCTGAGAATGCGGAGCATGTCATATTTGATTGCCCCAGGTTCACCGCGCACCGAGCAAGAATGGAAGCGGTCGCAGACAGACGTTTAACACCCGAAAACATTGTGGAGTTTATGCTGGAGTCAACGGATGCCTGGAACCAGGTTGTAAGGGAACTGCAAGCTATTCACCAACAGCTTAGGCAGGAAGAACTACGACGAAAACAAGGAAGGGAGAGAACCATAATGAGCCGCAGTTAAAAGCTGATCCAGCCCCGCGATGCAATACTTGATAGGAGTTCCGTGGGGAGAGTGGAATGAGAAGGAGGTGGTTTTAGTGAGTAGAAGTCTCACATAACTGCGTGGCAGGAGCCAGCAGTAGGTTTTGAACCTTTCCACCTTCCAACGCCGAAAAAAAAAAAAAACAAAAAAGACAGACAGACAGACGGACAGACGGACAGACAGACACCGTCTCGATTCTAATAAGGTTTTGTTTCACACAAAACCTTAAAAAACGGCCTTCACACGAGATGACCCCTTTAAAATAATCATGATGATCCTTCATTCTTCTTTATCAAATTATCACCGGGTAGTCCTCGTCCTATCTGACTTTAAGTTTGTACCAATTGGCCTCTTAAGCCTTTATGGAAACAAAACCAAGGTTAAGGCTACCTAAAACCTACCCTAAAACCTCTCATTTAACACCTCACTTGACAGTTCAAATAATCTTTACAACATTTCTCCCACTTACCTCCCCCCTTTCTCAAATGATGATAATAAGTATTTTCTTAGGGATTCATCTCGGAAAATACAGACATACAAAATAATTGATATTACATAAAAACGTTATAACCCTGAAATGCCACAAGTGAATTAGCGTTGATCGGGCTACTATCCTGTGTGGTCGAAGATGACCAAGAGAGGAGAGCTATCCAAGACACCTAAATTTTAGGTTGCCGCGAAGGTACACCCGAAAGTACTGAAGTGTTCTATGGGCACGCGTTTGCTTGCCTCCTTACTAGTGAGGCTTGGATATGTAGATGGAGGGGGGCAGGGCGCGGGTGGGTCCTATGAAGATTTCGATTGCTCCCTGCCATTTGATAAAATTTTACGTGCCCTGATAACGATGCGTGAGTCCGTACCGGAACCTAAAAGGAAACCATCAGGATGCCGCGCAAACCTAACGAAAGATCGCAGGCGAGCTTCTCTCGTTCGCATTTCACACGCATCGTAATTGTGTTTCCCGCTTAAAAAAGATGCGTTAAATCAATTGAGCTGCGTATATACATATATATGTATTCATCGCAATGCTTTAATAGCCAATATTTATTAATTTAGGATGAACGCACTATTTATGTTTGTATTCTTCTTCATATACGAATGGAAAGTCGTGTATAGTGATTTTCTCACTTAAGATGAACACAGAATCTTTATACCCGAGGCGTCCAGCTTCCGGTATCCCGACTTGCTTTTATCATCTTCTTGACTTCACCCCGGCCACGTGACTGTCAACCTGTTATCAACTCAGGCGGGTGAGTTTCGAGTCGTGGTGAGCTGTGCTAATTTGGTGTGGACGTCGGGTGAATCTCAGTTAAGCGGCTCCACGCTGAAGCGCCTCCACAGGATAATGGCAGAAGCTGCCTTTTCCACAATTTGTATGCTTCGAACCACTCTCATTACATCCACAAAATCAATTGGCCAAAAACAAACGTTAGAAGTGCCTCTAATAATATGCAGCATAAGCGTACCTAGATGAAAGCAACAACAAAAATATAATGACCGTTTCCGAAACATAAGAAAAATTTATTTTATTCAAACTTGGAAATATTTAAACAGGGGTCATGGTTTTGAGGGAAGGTAGGGGTAGTTCGGCGTTTTGGATAGGTTTTTTTGAATAGAATTATAAAAAAAAATAAAAACGATCATTTCTAATAAAAGTGACTAACAGGGAGGAAATTACCAAATTGGATGGACGGAATTGGAGAATCTAAGGGGTGCTATCGCAAAAAAAAAACAAAAAATAAAGCTACATATTAGCAAATGTATTTTCTTGTCAGCTTCTCTCTGTCTTTTCCCCAGAATGACGTCAATCTAGAATCCTTCTTCATTGTCTTGATTCGAGCTGATGGAGTGATTCATTCGAATACATACATTTTTTTCCCAGGTCTCTACCAACCCTCATTTCGAATTTCCTGAATCCTATCTCGATCCCGCAATATTAAAATTTCGCGTAGTATAAATATTCATTTTAAATAATAATTTCATTTCTAAATTTTTATTCAAAACCCCTGAACCTTAAAATCTCTCAAAACCCCTGAATCCTTGCTATATAAGCACATATTGTATATAAATTTTAAAACTCGAAATGATCATTGATTTTTTTTCTAATAGTTGGCAAATCAATGCTAAGCTACGACCATGCCAAAGCGCAATTAAATACAATTCACCTAACAGGTCGATGTAGGCAAATGCATTGATCTCAAATTTCTGAAGTTACAAATATGCCTTAGTCTAGCGTACGGTCTGCAGTGTTGAGCACTACATTATGTATTGTATGAGTATTGGCCTAACCCTGCGATTTCCCTTTTTCTTTTGAAGACTGCCAGGGTTGTTTGCATTTGTGGATTAACGTGGAACTGCCCACACGAATCCATCGCAGGCCTATTTATGTGGAAACTTATGATGGATGCACTGTTACGTGAGCTTATTTCAGTAGTCGAATAATAATAATAATAATCGTTAGCGTAACAATCCGTATTCGATCAGGGCCTTGAAGTGTGTTAGAACACTTCATTCAAGACCGTAACGATACACTGCGGTAAACTGTAGAAGGCAATGTGGTCAGCATTGCGCCCGTCTCTTGTCGAAAGGGTTCCTTAAATGTTGTGATCTCAACGACTCCGGGATCATTCAAATCGAGCAGGGAGAGCAGAGTTGAAATACTAATAGCAAGTGACATACTTGGGAATTACAATCGTGGAATATAGGTGCATGTATCCCACAGGAGAGCTGCTAGGTCAATATATATGGGACTCTGTTCCACTCTCTGCGTATGGGCCCCTCTGTTGAATGACTTCTCGCTGATGTTACAGGGCAAGAACCTGCTTTATGCTTGTCAACAGGTAGTCCTGCGTGCCATGGATCAGGAGGGCCATACCTTTGTTGCAAACTGATCTGGCTGGAAGTAGCGAGATGAAGGGGTTAGAACCGCTTGCAGTTAGAAAGCTGATCGGCGAGAGTATAACATCTAAGGGCGGATTACATGGATGAAAAGTATGAACGATCGGGTCACATATGAGTACGTTAAATAAGTTTCTACCAGGACAAGGCCCGTTCGTGGACTTCCTCCTGGAAACACTAGCTGTAACGAGTTACTGGCCTCGCGGAACCTTGGCTTTCAGCTCGATTACTCGCATTTGCCCCTTCGTGGGTGGTTAATTATTGTTGCAGGTTAAAAAGTGTGTCCGGATAGCTCAGTGGTTAGAGTACTAGGCTGTCATACGGAAGGTCGCGGTTCAAATCTCACTGGTGGCAGTGGAATTTGTATCGTGATTTGACGTCGGATACCAGTCGACTCAGCTGTGAATGAGTACCTGAGTCAAATCAGGGCAATAATCTCGGGCGAGCGCAATGCTGACCACATTGCCTCCTAGTGTACCGTTACGGTCTTGAATGAAGTGCTCTAACACACTTCAAGGCCCTGATCCAATATGGATTGTTGCGCCAACGATTATTATTATTATTAAAAAGTGGAGTGGCGCTATACAATTCGACTAAATACCTTTTAATTGCGGTAAGGTATTATACAGACTTTGTAACCACTGCTCTTAATGCTGAGTTTGCAGAAGTATATACCAGTATCGGTGTACTAGTCATTAGTAGGCTGGTACTCACCTTAAACCCCCAGGACCTTCAATCTTCAGCATCAAGCAGAATTTTAAATATAGAGAAGAAGAATGCTTTTAATGGGTTCAGAGACGGTTTTCTAAAGGAGCCATAAGCGATTTAAATGTCAAAGTGGGTATGTAAACTTTGCACGGGAGCGTGGGAAGGAGATTAGGTTGCCGTGACCGTAATAACGGATAGCCCCACCAAAGTCAATACAAGTCGTTTTCATTATCCGGATGCTAACTAGCAGAGAGAACATCTTCCCCCCCGACTCAAACTTCAAACTAACTGTCCGTGAATATATACGAGTACTGGGTCGTCATGAAAAGTGCCTTTATCGCCAGTGCAGGTGAAATCGCAGGCCATGATATGAAAGGACATTACAATATCTGGCTAACTGCGGAAAAGTGGAGGTGGATCGATGAACTTAGGGAACTGTGGGATTTTGTTGATGGCACGAGTGAATGAAGGGCGACATGCGAAATAAGGGACAAGAAAAACAGCGCCGAGTACACCATATCGGAAAGAATTTCTCGGTTACGTTGATAAAACAATTGTAATGGTTCGCAGCTTGAGCAGAATGTCTGAAACATCTTGGGAGAATAAGCTTCCCCAATTTCTTGTGTTTAAACTTTGCTTTTTGATAGACCAGTAGCTTACTCCAAACTACAATTTTATTTTATTATGTATATATATATTTCGGGAGCAACTTACTCCCTTCATCAGTACAAAGCAAGCTGATGAAGGGAGTAAGTTGCTCCCGAAATATATATATACATAATAAAATAAAATTGTAATTTGGAGTAAGCTACTGGTCTATCAATTTTAGACTTAACTACAAACAGAAGGTAATATCTAACATTTTTGCTTTTTGCTTATTCAATTTGCAAAAAAATCTATCTGGTTTACTTCCGACAATTAATTATGCTTTCGTTTTGTAGGGCTGAAGTAAATAGTTAGAGACTTCCGTTTTAGTTTGAACATTTGTGTGTAGACGATACCTTATGTAAGCCTGAAAAAGCCGATGTTATAGTCACACCAACTAGTTGAGGTCTACTGACCAACTGGGTCGACCAACGGACAAGATACCTGGGGAAAAGTTGATTAAAATTCGTAAATATCAGCATATAGGTCCCACGTATGTGAAAGAAGACAACTCCATTGTAGACTATGGCATACAGTAGAACCAAGAAGACTACATGCAGGTGGAGCAAATCTAACTTTCAAGAGGCATGGAATGTCATTGCATATATGCGGGATAAGTACGAGGTAGCTTACTAACGCGCGTGTCGATGACGTCTAAATGATTTTCTTATGATTGAAAAATGATTGAAATAATTGAAAAACTTCGAACGAATGCGCAATGCTTTTTTCCCACCTTACAAATCCAAACAACGTGCCGGAAGACCATGTATGTAGTCTTCTTGAATGGAACTCATTATCCAAGGATGATCTAGGAGTTGTTCGCGCAAGAAACCTTAGATTACCGGGCTATACTTTCCAATACACTCATTATCCTAGGATGGATGGCGAGCTACTTCCCGTACAATCTTGGAAGTTATTTAAGTTCATCGCAGGGAACCATCAATGATGACACTATCTGTGACTGACGCGTTGTGCCACACATTCCGATTAATGTCAACCAGCATTTCGTAAAAATGAATATCTTTGGAATCATAATTTTGACCATTGTTTTTGGCTCCATTTTAGACCCAAATGGAAACCATATACGTCATCATATTTCCAGCTATTTATTCTTCTAACCTATACAACAACCACATTGAAAACATTTCTGCATACTGAAAAATTTTCCTTGATCATTGCCCTTTGAACAAAACAACTTTGGCTCCGACCATGAAACAATTTACGCTCGTTATATTCGGTTTGCCATATTTATATCCCTGAAAAAAGTTTATACGTTATCATAGTTCGTTCAGTGGATTTCACCACAATAGCGCTCCTTGCAGCGTTAGTTTCTGCCCTCCTCGCATCCATTTACAGCCCCGGTATCTCCTCACCTCGCTTCTAAACAATAAATGCAACAACGAACATGGTGTAGAGATAATTTATAGAGCCAACAGGCAGAAATTTTGTTGTAGCGGTTTGTTCTCAGGACCAAGTGAAAATGGGAATGAACGTTATTAAATCAGAGAAAAATAACAGCTTTTGTGCCTGGAGTTTACTCTGGTATATTACCAATATATCTTGCACGATATTGTTATTGTTTATTTTTCAACATTGTATGTCATGAAGTGTGTTCGTGGCCTCGTTTTGTACTACATGTATGCCAGGCAAAATGGTCCTTGCTTGCCTCTTTGCCCTGGGTGGTTTTTGAAATGTTGAAGTCACTTTTTGCAATGTTTTGCAATTAAAAGGACTTTTCCCGCTGCCAGCTATAAACTCGTCTAATTGGCTTCCACGATAAATAAGTTGCACTTTCGTAACGATGTCAGGAGGTTCAAGATAGGCTGATAGTTATAAACTATGTTAACGTGAGATTTTACAGAACCTTAACCTGATTAAGGACCAGGTAGAACAGCCAACTAACAATGTTGATATAGGAACTGTCTAAAACGCCTCCCTGGGAGGGACGTGAAAGGTTATTGTACATATATATGTATGACATTCGTGTAATGGCAGTCGATTTTGTGTCTCACCAAATATGAAGGGTTTATTCAATAAAGTTGGGCGAATACTGACAGCACCCATATGGTACACCCTCATCACGTGGGAGTACATCTTAACATAGATTGTTAGCAATGGGGTTTTGAACCGGAAAGAGTGTTACCTCGATAGAATAGTGCTGATGATCAGTTGCTTGAGAAACCGAATGTGATCCAGGAGAAACTCCCAAGAAGTAACAGCTAATCTGAATGCCAATGTCGGAAAAGATAATCACTTGAACATGGGGAGATTTGCCAAAGATCTTGGAGTATTTGAAATAATTAAGACTTGCCTTTTCTTTTCGCTAGTAATATTTATTAACCTTGCAAATACCGATATTTCGGGAACCACTGGTTCTCTCCATCAGTGCTACAAGTTAGTATTTGCAAGGTTAATAAATATTACTAGAAAAACAAGGCAAGTCTTGATTATTTCAAATAATGTAATCACTAGAAATACCACAACATCACACTTAGATTCTTGGAGTAGGTGGGGCCGCGCTGGAGGGCACTGTGAAGCTGATAACGACAGCCGGCGGATCTTCCATTGGGAGTTCGTAGAGACTCGGTGATAAACTGGTAACCCAAAAATTGGGGCTTCGTGGAAACGCTGTTTAATTAAGACAAAACAGGTGGTCCGTATTGTATAGATGATTCCCTTCACGTCTCGTGCAGGTTGATGGTAACAGCGTGAAGGCGCGGAGAATTGCCCACTTTTCTCCACAAAAGAGCTGAAAGAGGCAGACCTATAAATGAAAAATAAGAAGACGTCGGGACTCGATGGTATCCCGGTAGAGATATAGAAACTGCTCCAACAACGACCAGACTTGCTGTCCAATTCATTCAACGCTTCCCTGATGAAAGTTGGTGTCCCTTGCGCTGATCAGCAGGAAAGACGAACATAAGTTGCGGTTTGCATACCGGGAACTTTGTATGCTTGGCACTGATCAGAAGTAGACTCGTTGTAGTAGGAATAGTAGAATCTATACCCGCGGCATTTTGGCTTTAGAGCAGAAAGATCCACTCACAAATGCTGTCAAGCAAGGCGTGGATGCGGTACATCGAGCGCAGGAACACTAGCGCCGGATAGTAGTCTTCGTAATGCTTGATGTTAGAAATGCTTTTAATTCCGGAAGACTGCTATGAGGCGCTAGAGCGTCAGAGAAAGTACAGAGATCCATTCAAGGGCCCACAACAGTCAGCTAAAATTCGAAATGCCAGAAGAGTCGGGTCTGTTCGTTAATGCAGATGTCGTTGCGGCGCTTATTGCCGGATGCAGAGTCGAACAGGTGCAAAGACAGGCATATTGATTCGGATGGAAGGCTTCTCAAGGTTTGCACTGGAAAAATCCGCAGTAGTTACATTGACTAAGAGAATCCCAATCCTGTGTCCTATATCGATCTGCGAGTCGATGATCGAGTCAAAATCAAAGGTTAAGTACCCTGGACTGACGCTCGACTCACAAATAAGCTTTTTCTGGTAAATCAAAGCAGCAGCGGTCAAGTTTCAGCAAGAATTTCGGCCTTATGTCGGCTAATGGCAAAGATTGGGGTCCTACGTCTAACAGACGACATATTCTAGGACAATCTGCAATCTGCTCTACTATACTGCGCAGATATATAAGCTGATGCGTTGCAAGGAGGTACATTGTAAGCGCTTTGCACAAGATGAGAGACGGGGAGCTCTGAGGGTGGTGTCCGCCTATTTCACTATCTGAGCTGAGCCTATCGTGATAGTGACTGCGGAAGTGATTCGCCTTGCCTTTCTTACTAAGGAGTATAAAGCACAGCGCAAGAGAGAAGAGGCAAGGGAGGTGGTTGCCCGTGAAGAACGGCAATGTATACTAAATGCATGGCAACCCTATCCAAAATAAGACAATGGGCAGATAGGCAGTGCGGCTTTTGCCTAACCAAACTCTTAAGGGGTCATGAAGGCTTCCAGTCTTATTTGCATATTATTGGGAAGCCTCGATCTCCTGATTGTGTGCTTTGCAATGGGGATGTGAACGACGCCGATCACACCTTTTTTTCTTGTGGAAGGTGGGATGGGATTCGTCAGCAACTTTGTTTGGACACAGGAAGAGACATCATTGTCGGGGAGATGCTGAAGGGCGCTGGCAGGTAGAACCGTCTTGCGCATTACGTTTAGGTTCTTCTCGTTGAAAAGATTGAGTTCGACCGGTGGAGAGGCCGGATGGCAGGCGTTCCCAGAATTACCTCTTGATGATGAAAGGAATTCCATAATTTGAAGGCTCCCCATGGCGAGAGAGCTCGGGGCCTAGCCCAAAGTAATGTGACAAATAGTTCGTACACACATACGCTCCCCTTTGGATGAAATCAAGCTCATTATTGGCAGTGGACAGGATTCTGTCATAATGCACATTAAAGCGCATTTGCTATCCAGACATCATATCAGATACCATACCAACCCCAATGACATACTCAACTTTTTTTAGGTTCACGTTATCGACAGAGTAGTGATGAGTTTGTAGTTATATTTACTAGCGTCCCGGCGGGAATTATTATGGATGCAGCAACGCTCCAGAGATTGAAGCTTGGATTGAAAAAAGTTGGCATCGGATTGTTTGCGTATAGTGGGTATATTTTCAACTTGGTCGTATAGAGTAGTTGAGACCTGTCTGACAATATGCAAAATAAGTCAGAAAAGAATATGTTAAATAAAAGAGGACCTTAATGACTACCTTGAAGTAGTCCAGAATACATGAAAATTTTCTTGGATAGATGTCCTTGAAACTTAACAAATTGAGTTCGAGCAAGAAGATAGGATTGAAGCCAACTGAGTAAGGAACTGAATACACCAAAGTTACCTGATTTGCCGAATAGAGTATGATGATCGGGCTGGTTCAAAGCCTTGCTGAAGTTTGTATAGCCCGCGTCCACTTGGTATCCTTTTATAATACGCAAAAGATGCTAGAAACTATAGTAATGAAATTAGAGGAGGTAGACTAAGTTTATCAGAGAACAGTTTCTCGGAAAGTCTAGAGATTACCGATAAAATAAAAACAATCTCTTGCCATATATGTAGATAGCCATGAGTTGAGAGGGTTTCCGAAAGGATGAGAAGATTCCCACTGTTGAAGATCAAATAAAGAGGATATATGCACTGCGTTAAAAGAATGGCAGAAATTAAATTGAAGCCGGGACGTTTGTTGAATCTCCTTCTGGGTTAGAAGTATGCCGTCAATAAAGGATGTTGGAATTGTCTCAACTATTGAGGGTGGTGGATCCACCAGAGTTGGAAAGAAGGTACCCTGAAAGTGTACAGCAAATAAGTCACAAATTCCCTGTGGATAAGAAGAAATCGTGCTCCCGAAGTGCCAAAATCCGCTACCTTCCATTTCATATTAACGTATTTTCGACTTTAGTCCTCGATGATTTCTCCCCAGTTCAGATAACATATGGCTCATATGCTTCGTAGTATTTTATAGTGGATCCTCTGAAAATCACATTATACTTGCCTTGAAGATCCTCGTTAATACTTTGTGGAGTTTATTTCGGTCAAGGCAGTTATCTGGGAGAGGATGGTTATCATTTTCATCGAAGAGGAACCTGATGTCCGGGTGATTAAAGTCTCAGAGCACAATTATACTGTCAGCCTCTTCTAAGGAACCAACGTTGGAATATATCCGTTACTTCGAAATAAGTAGTTTCATTAGAACCGGGACAATACCGATATAGAAGTAATGTTTGCTTAAGAGGACTTTTGCAACTTTGAATTCAAAATAGGGATAGTTGTAGCAACCTTACTAGGGGAGGGAACCGCCTTCTTTGGAAACACAAATGCTGGTGCATTTGTGATCAGCTCAATAAATTTCTTCGTTTTTATACGAGCCATTCAATCAAGTCTCGATGATAGCAAGTCCATTAAAGCGCTCAGAAAAAGTTAGTTCACCTTACAATTAAGAATTGTGGGTTAATAACAGACTTACCCACAAGCTTCTTCTTCCTTCTACGTTTACATTGGAAATCGAAAGCTCCACATACCTGGAAAAAAATGAAAACAATGATGTAGTGACCAATATAAAAAAAAATAAATTAATTGTAGTTCGCGTGAACCGTTCTTGTGGTGTTAGCTGAGTTGGTTTGGCGCCAACCAATCGCTCTCTTTGCCCCCGGGTTCGAATCATGTTAATTATTTTCGGTGATTTAATAATCAAGAAGATTTTAAGCATTTTTGTTTTAATAATCAATGGAAGGCCAAACATTCTTGAGGTTATATTTTAAAATATTAATCAAGCGCTCGTAGCTTTCCCGATGATATATCGAGCTCGCTGTGATCATGGACTGATAAGGGCTGACCCGCAGAAAGGACGGGGTTTTCGCCCCAGGCACAGAGTTCCCTCAGGGATTCAGAACAGAGAAACTTCAACAAAGTTATATAAATTATTTGATTTCGAGGATGTCCGCATGGTTTTATTCCGGGCCCACTTTTCCCTTCTACGACCGCGAATAGGTGTAACCTCAAGTATAATGCGCACAGCAGGACGACTGATCTCTAGTAAAGCCATGGAGTTGTCGAAGTTGATTGTCCAGGAAAAAGAGGAGGAGGAGGGAGAGTAAAAAGTGTAAAAACAGCTACAGAAAAAAATATTGTGCCACCAAGTTAATTGGCCTTACGGAATTCAGCGGCCGCCATAACGGGAATCCGCGAATTGTGGTTGGAGTTGCGTCACTGTGATTCTTGCTTCCCAGATTCAGTCTCATGCATCCTTTTTTTAAGTTGGTGATAAAAAGTCACTGTCTGGCTCGGCTTTCAGGACAATATCCTTTATGACATGTAAAGGACAAAGTAGCCGAAAGAATACCTTTTTGTAGTGTCACGGGGAAAAGCTTCTCCAAGAAACTGTGAGGCACAATCTCACTATGGTATTATCAACTTTATTGTGAGATGTTTCACTATGCTAATCGTAGTACTAACGTTCGTATAATTTTGAACATACCTAGAGCGATAAAAATAATGCTAAAGCGTGAGCAGGTCGAAAGCCGCTAAATTCAGGATAAACCTTGTTGCGACTGATTCCAAGAGAGAAATGCCAGCCCCTTCCATCAATAGATAAACTCTCCCGAGCGGAAAGCCACGACCCTAACCAATGGGGCTATATACAGGGTATAGGCATAGGGATTACTAAAGTTATTGAGCTTGGACTGAGGGGTGCCTCTGACGTCACACCAGACTGATATATGCCGTTGCGTTTCCCGAGATTCTGTGTTCAAAAGAGATAGGGCTTCCATAATGACATCGACGCAGACATGAAAGTGGAACAATAGTTATGAAAACAGACGATGACAACGGAGCACGTTAAGGGCACCTAAGTGAACAAATGCATAAAAGGTAACAGATAGGAAAAGTCTTCCGTTCACCACATATGTTGCATGGAATCATCAGTTCAGCTGAAGATGGCATTAGGAGAAAACCAAAGAATTCACCTTGTCACTGTCACAAATCCAAGAAAGAACAAAACGGAAGAAACCGAGGGGACAAGTCAAGTTTAGTGATAGCTATAACTGCCACCAAGGATTCAAGGTCATTTTACTTGTCGAAATTCGGGAATGGATCACATCATCAGGATTGTTCTGCATGCCATAGATAACTGCGATAAATGTGGATGGTGTTTCTTAACGACAAGTATATTTGAAATTTTTCAAGAATCTCTATTTATATCTATTCTCTTTATTGTTCCATTCCTCGAGCCAACCCTTTCTACGATGAAATTTTTTTCTATTTCAGCAAACTAAAGGGTTGTTCTTATTGGTATTATGGATACTGTCTCGCTTACTAAACTCCCAGAAAGCTCCCATGCGAGGATCAATGTTAAAAAGGGTAATTTGAAGGCCAAACTGTTCCAATGATCAGCGGGATAACTTGAGCGTTTACCTAGAAACGCTGAAAACAATCAGAAGTTGTTGCAAAGGGACTATTGACTCAGATAATAAGTTCACATTATCATTATCGAACAGCATTCTAGCCCTGAGAAGTTTAGATTGTATGATGGCTACTCATCTATGGTTCTTGTGATCCATATTCATATATTCATATTCCTAACCTTACCTTGAGCATCCTAACAGTACTCCTCGAAAGCTCTCATTGGTCGTCTGCGATATTTACTGGGTTACTCACGATTTAGAAGTGATATCTTCGTCCTCTATGCCCTAAATGGTATAAAGAAACGCGAATGGTGCCTGAACCGTGAGTGGCCGGTACACATCGGTATGCACTGGGACCCCCCGGAGCCCTGATTTCGAAACGCAATAGCACACAATTCGCTCATACGGATTATCACCCTAATTTAAATCAGGTACCCATTTACAGTGGAATCGACTGCTATTTGACATCCAGCCATGACAATAATTCCTAAGTCACCAATGTAATTTGAACCATGAACTTCCGTTGGAATCAGGTAAGTGAAGGTCAGACCTCAGAAAATTGCCTTTGTTCTCTAGGGTAGACGAGCTACTACTGTGGAACGTTCCTTTGTGTATGATGTTCAGGAACAATTTCGGTGAAGAACAGAGAAATAGAAATCAAACACAAAGAAGCCTTCAAAAGTTATGCGATTGCCGGTGCTTTTATTCTGAAGAGGAGATTTTTGGGTAGATCTCATTGAAGGTAGATTGAATGGGTACGCGAGAACTGAAGAGCAAAGGTTAATCCGAAAATGCGTATCAATTGCGAAATGAATACGGTGTACAGCTTTCCCCCAGGAGAACTGCCGTAAAGGCGTAAAAGAGAGCTGATGGAAACAGAAAAGCCATTGAGCAGAAGATACGCCAAGAGCGGGAACAGTCGTAATGACTATTGAGAGTATCGTAAATGCCAGTGATCGGTAGATCGTCCGCTGCAGAGGAGACTGCAGGAAAACGTTTTTGGAGGAAACATCACGCAGTCATCAGGGCATAAAAATAAATACCGGAGAAGGCCAAGCAAAAACAGACCGGCGCACCGATAAAAAGCCGTCAGCAATAAAAGAAGAGGCGAAGCAGGACTAGATCAACAGATATGGTCATTAAATCGACTGAGGGCTACTCCTTTGCATAAGTAGAATATGAATACTGGCAGCCTCTATAACATGGTGCAAGTGTTTAAATTTACAATAGAGATGGGCAAGTAGAACACCAAGCTAGGATTTGCTACGAAAAGGCGAATTGCGTGTTGTGTAGAGATCATGGCACATACTGCAGGCAAGGTATCCTACTAAGCGTAAGCCGAAATGGATAAGACGCAATTGTCTGCAGTGCAACCAATTACGACTTGCTAGCCAAGTCCGTTAAGGAGGTAAAAGCTGACCTACTGCTAATCAGGAAACAGTAGTGGTAAAAGGACCCAGTTTGAATGCATCTTGACCTTTCAGGTATTCGTCCATTTATGTTCGAGGCTGCGCCCGACTTCCTGTTTGGGCAAAAGACCAATGCAATCAAGGAGACGATCCTGAATATCCTACGCAGGATTGATGCTCCGAAAGACGCAGTCTTTGAGACAGAAGAGCAGACCGTGGTTGCAGGGATTTTAACGCCAGGGCATTTGAATGAGGGAGAGGGAAACGGGTGCTGGCGATGGTTTCAAGGACGACGCATGCTTTTTAAATATTGTATCCACGGCTACTAGGCTACCAAAAAGCATTCTCGACGTCACCTTTTCGTCGGAATTGCTGAACAATCATCAGTAGAGCGGCCCGGCGCTCTCTCTGTTCGTGAAGTCAAACGTCAGACATGAAAGCCCTTGGGATAAGCAGAGTTGCGCTGAAGATTACTTTACAGGGTAGAGACGTTGTAGCTGACGCTGATTTAAATTCAATTATAAACTTGGTAATGGTTGACCGAGTAATGAGGCATTCTCAAAACGGGGGGGGGACTTGAGACCATATCTATGGTAGAAAAAGAAGACGAGATAGACCCTGCCTAAGATGGAGCGAAGGCGTAGGACAGGACGCCAGACAGGTTTAGGGATATCAAATTGGTGGACCCGGCGCAAAACCGGGGTGTCTAGAGTTATTAAGGCTGGCCTAGACCGGATACCAGTTGTTGCGCCGTTGATGATGGTGATGATGTATACGCATGGATGATTGCGCATGGCTTCAGGTTTTTACTGGTCTTGAAATCCCGACCGTACGTCCCGCGGTGATGCAATTATAGAGTCAAAGCCAATGGTTAAGTACTTTGGAATGATGCTCGACTCAAAGACGAAATTTTTACACCAAATCGAAACAGCGGTAGACAATGTAAGTGGTCCTGTCTCCAGCAGGGACCGCCTTCCCATGACCGCAATGCAGCCCACTCTGCTCTATGGCGCGAAGGTATGCGATATTGCTCAAAGAAGGAGGTTCCTCAAAGTGCAAATGGCCGGGTTCCTCAAAGTGTAGATGGCGGAGAGTTTGGAGATGACCACATTGTCTCAGAGCGGTTGTGATGGTGATCGCGGGAATAACCTCCATTGCCCTCGTTGCTAAGCAATGCAAGATTATCATTAACACAAGGGAGGAGACTTGAAAGAAGTGGTTTCCCGTGGGGAATAATAATGTACACTGAATGAATTGAAACGCTTTTGGTAAAATGAATCGAGAAACAGATTGGTTGCATCGGAAACATGATGAAATTGATTATTTCCATATCCAACTTCTAAGTGGGCCTAGAGGTTTTCAGTCTTATCAACACAAGATGAGGCTCGATGAGGCTCCGTGCCGAAACGCGCCTACGCATTATACCAGAAGAAAGGCGGATCTAAATTGCGGTATACCAGACTCAAATGGGCTCAAGGCTAGATATATTATGGTACTTCGAACCTCTTTTCTAAGGTTAGGAGCAATAATTAGTGTTTGAACAATTAGCATATTTTCCTGGAATTCTTCTTCAGTAATATTTGGAAAAAACAGGGATTGATACTAATTTCGGCAAAGGTTTAATTTGAATCTATAGTTCACTTCATGTTAAGTTATTCTCCGGAGGAGAAGGTAAATGTGCATTTCAGTATCCCTCCTGCATCTCCCGCACTCTTCCCACTCTTGACGACAAACTACTCTACAAAGTATCCCATTCGAGAATTTCCTGCTTTTTACCGTGAATGTTTCCCAGTATTTGCTACCCTTAACTAATTTTAGTATTTCTTCACAGAAACTTGAGTTCACCTAACAGTCATCAACCCCGGGGCAGCTGGAAAATGATGTTTAATACCCGCAAAACAATTACAAAACTTTCCGTGGTAGCTAAGAATAAAACAGTTTTCCCCCGAAAACGGCAAGAAAATGGGTAACAAAGTGCAGTGAAAGCAAAGTTTCAATTCCCTCATTCTTTCTTTCTGCACTCTTAGCCGAAACTGCAAATGCAGCAAAACTGCATCAGACAGGCAGCACTTTCTTGTTTGTTAAAAATTTTTCTTTTCACCAATCCTGCAGCTACTTTGTGCTTTTGTGGTACCGGAAGTTCTAATTTTCATTGCAATCCTGCAGAACAAAGTGCTTAAAAATTCTGCTTAAGCAAAATACCATTTGTGCGCTCTTCCTGAGTTTCCTCCACATCCTCGTTAGCAAAGAAAGATCCTGGATGTTTGTACAAAGACGAATGAGAGTGAAAGTTGTAGAAAAGAGAAGTTTCAGCAAGGCAGGAAAAAAGAGCAGCTAAATGTGCTGGTGCTAAGTTTGATGTGAAAATGAAAAGCGAACAATTCGGGGACTAATTTCGTTACGCCCGGGGCTGTTTTTGTTCGTCTACACACATATGTAGGCAAAGGGTGGCAGGAGTTGTCGTCAGAGACCTGTAGGAGGCGCTGAGTTCCCAGGGCATGGGGGAAATGTGTACTAGGCCAACATAGGTTATGATAATGCTAGTGAGGCAAGATATTATGCTTGTAGTTATGCCTGGGCTGTCATGCGGCGCTGCAGGATCTTTAGGATATGTAGCATTAATTTTGCAGGCCGAGCCTCGGCGGAGGCGTATATAGCACATAATACAATACTATATTTATCCATGCTTTAGGGGTTTCAAGCGCATAGCAAAGAGTGCATGCAGGCTCCAAATATAGCGCATACGAATTGGATGAATTTTTTATGAAATTTCCTCGAGCAACTCATGTGTAGTGCATTTCGTTTGCCAAGTCATCCATACAATAATTCTCTTCTGCTACGGGGACTTGGGACCGGGATACAGTATGCACAAACCCGCGCAGCTCAGTGACCATTTCGGCAGAGTTGGTGGATTAGGAACCGATTTGCAGCGTTCACCGAGTTTGAAATCGTCTTGACAGTGCCGAGCGAAAAAATGTGGGAATATCTTTCACTTTAGCACTTCTTACTGCAAAAAGGGATCTGGAATTATTCTGGTGCTTCGGGGGTGGTCTATGCTTAGTGGTATACTATTTTTACGATTTGGGTTGACTTTAGTTCCATGTTTCTGCCCGCAAACAACTAGTTGGGAGCTATATATTAATCACCAGGATGTGCAATCTATGGGGATGCGATGAGTTGAGAACACAATAGACTCCGCCGTGCAGAGTCAAACCAAAGAGGGATACGTGCTGGTATTGCATGGAGTGCACTGCACTTTCTACACGCCAGTTTGTTCTGAGTCGTAGTTCGCGAAGATAATTAGAGCTTCTCGCATGAATATTATGCATGTTCAATGGTTCCGAATGAGATCTACCATGTACATAGATACAACACACAGGCAGCGAGGATACGCGACTACAATGAGAATGAGGATGACTCGAGAGCATATGCTTAGCGAAGCCTAACTAACGATATGTAGTCTCGATGCCATGCATTCGCAGAGCCCGCAGAGTGTCGCGTAGATGCGATATGACAAAAGGCATTTTTTTGCTCCTATTGATTAAATCGCTAATGGCCTTCAAGCGAACGAAAAAGGACTAAATTTGCATTATTAAGCGCTTTTCGGTTCACATCTTTGCATGGTCTACTTACCATCTGAATTGTTTACCGGGCTCTGTCATCATCGTTCGGCCAATGCGCTCTAATTCAAACACAATAAGGCCGGAATCGTAGGGGGGAAACACACATCAGAGGCTGATAATATGGTTGAAAAATCAACGAGATGCGACGCGCGATGAGTTAACCTACATTGTGATTTTAACATGATAATGAGATTACCTGATGAATGCAGCTAGTGCTCGCCGGGATGCGCTCACGGAATGACGGCTCATACGTTATGCAAATGGCAAACAGGATTAGAGTGGCAGCGCTTCTGGGTAGAAGGCAATCTTTGCATGCGATTGCAGTAGTGCTGGGATAACACTAGAGACTAAAGCTGACTAATTTGCTGATGGGTCTGCAAAGGTGATTTAGATTCAGAATTAGGAAAATGCGACGAGTTGGATGAAAAGATAAGTAATATTGCATCCGTTGCACTTATGGCAAGGACCAACATAAGCTCAAATCGGCGAGCTTATGCAGTCATAGTTGGAGGTTTGTTGAATTTGATAATATAAGATTCATGTCCACGATCATAGGAGCGAGATATGAATTGTGTTCTAGAGGACCATTATGCTAGACCTGCTCCGCATTAATGCTGCCTTTTTGATAAGAGGAGGTGAGCGTTTTTGCCTAATTTGTAAAAAATAAATTTAGGTTTCCGGCATTTCAACGGAGGAGTATGCAAATAACGTTGCCCACAGTTAAAACTATTATAGGAGAAACAAGTCCACGAAACCAAGCTGTACTGCTTCATAACATCAAGGTAGCCTCGGAGTAGGGGACTGCAACTAGAGTCTCAGACATCCCGAAAAGATTTTACTTGTAATCTATGAAGGGTTGCAGTAGATAATATTGATAGACGAAGAACATTCCACAAGATCAGTAGAGAGTTTGAAGGGAGTACATATATTTTTGTAGACGAGAGAGATTAAAATATTGGAGACGGTAAGGGCAGTCCACACGGAGAAAATTTTCGTTAAAGAAGAGAGATTCGGTGAATTTACTTTGAACTTTTCTGGAACACGCCAATCTCAATTACAGGAAGAAAACCAGATCAAAAAGCAAAGGTATGCTTTGAAGTGCTAAGCAACGTATGAAAAAGTCAAAAACAGAAAAAAAAGAAAGGCAAAGCTCGGTATTCTAGGAGCAAGTTTGTTTACATCAAAGCAGTGGCTATCAAAATGGAGCTCATCGTCAAAGGACCCATATTATAAGCAGCAGGGATTGGGTTAAGCTAGGTTGAGCGATTTTGGGAGGGGGGTCGCAATCTGAAGGTGTTTTACTATGCCCATTGCTCTATATCCTAAAATCACTTACTCAACAGACTAATGCGAATGGCGTTCCCAGGCTTTTGTAAATCTGAGAAGAGAGAGCAGATTTTTCGTTGAGGAAAACTCCTCCCAGGCATTTTTTCCAAGATCGAAGGAGGCCATGCAGCTGTAAATGAGATGTTTGAGGTGTTTTCCTGTTACTCACATTGGATACATGTGGTGGACATCACCACCCTAATCTCTTCTATGTAGCAGTTTCAGGAGCAGTGTCTCAAAAAGCCCCACAATGATTTTCATGCTCCCCTCTCCTAAGGAACAATAAAAATGCCATTCTAGAGGCTTCTGGTTTTTTTTAGAAAAATGTCCGATTACCGGCATGAATTTGAGTTCCTCCAATTAACGGCGTGAAACCGTACATATTTTTCTTTCAGAGTAGACTTAACTGTGGAGTGATCTGGCACTTACAATAGGAATGTTTGGCTCAGTCGGTCAAGTATCAGTAGCACACCACTCCACATCGACTGGTGTTAGTTACTATTACGAGCTGATACCGAAGAAGTTTCGAATGGTGTGATCCCATCATATTCATTGCAGACATTACCTTGGTGATGCATATTTCCACCTGGAATATGATTATCATGTAAGTAAATTGAAGTGCCGATAACTACAGATTTCATTGTCATGAATACTACTGAAGGTTGCCCACAAGGCGGGGTACCTTTACCATCTTTGTGGTGTATGGTAATGGACGAACTCTTGAACGAGCTAGCAAATACTGGAATACAGGTGCAAGGTTATGTGGGCGACATTGTGTTAATCTGTAGATGCAAATATGAGGATATCCGTTATAGAATGGAAACTAGATTAAGGGTTTCTAGTGCCTGATGGCAGCGAGAAGGATGGCACTGCATATCAATCAAGACAAAACCACCAATGTACCATTCATTAGGAAAAGTAAACTTGATCACCTGAGAGTCATAAGGTTACATTCCATGGAGGTGAAACGAGAGAAAGGCCGGGGTCATTTGTCCAAGGAAAATATGCTCGGAGCCAATGGGGAGGCATATTAGCATATTCCAGGTGGAAATATACGCAATAGACAGATGTGCCTTCTTTAATTTCTAAAGGAATTACAGGAGCAAAATATTGCTATTCTGATTGTCAGCCAAGCGGTGATCAAGGCAGATCCAAACAGGTGAACTCTGAACTGATATGGGGATGCTTAATAATGTTTGGATACTCTGGGTTCTAGGCCATGTTGGGTTGGAAGGCAATGAAGATCGGAAACGAGTTCACGGCTATGATAGTCAAAAATCGAGAACGGCTGAGAGAACTATACTGGGCGGGTCTACCATAATGAAGCAATCGGGTTCTTAGCGGGGAATACGAACCCAAGCGCACAAAGGACTGTTTAAACCTTACCTCCGAATCATAGTGGGGGTCCTCACTGGCCACTGCCGGCTAAGCTATCACCTAGGGAAGCTAGGGATATCTACGGACACTGCCTGCTGGCCCTGTGCGGGGTGTGTTGAAATCTCTAATCACGTTCTGGGACAGTATCCGACACTTGTCCAAAATAGGTTGAGGCACTTGGGAGAACAAAGTTAGAAGATTTGGTAGTGGGGAATATACTAAAATTCCTAAAGGTATAACCGTTGCTTGAGATACTATAGTTAATAGGTACACTGTAACCAGTAAAAGGGGCACAATAGTTCTTTAAGGACGCAGTGCAAATTCCCTTTAACAGAATAATAACAACAATAAACTTTTCGGAAAGATGATTATGTCTGTAATCTTAAAACCTATGGCATTTCTCAACAACAGTATTCAGTGATACAACGAACAGAGTACATCTATATGATCAGTTTTCATTTCACTCAAAAATTATTGGGGGTTAGATTTAGGACAGCTTCAAGTGCACGCACGTCGTACTGCTCATTGCTCCAGTAATACCTAGGTAACTAAACCGTCGCATTTGCGCCAGGAATATCCTGCAATTACCAAAGTTTACTCTCGGCCACCACGCAATGCCTGGGTCTAGTATGAATATATACATCCAGCAAACTCGTTGTGGTGAGAATTCCCAGATGGAACCTAGCGCAGTCCTAGAGCACTAGGGCAATCTACGGAATTTCTGGTATTATTCCTGGATATAAAATTTGCGCGCTATTCATTTGATTCACGGAGCAATACACTCAAGGTAGAAACTGCCCTCCGAAGGTGAAGTAAGTAAGTAGCTTCTTCGGTATATAAAACTAACAAAAAAGATGTAGTCAAAGGAAGGAAGCTACAGGGTGCGGCAGCATAACTTCCTTTTTTCAAAACTCAATAAAAACTATTGTATGCATCGGAAAATATTTATTTATTTTTTATAATGTAGGTACATGTCTAGAGTTTCTATTTACATTGTTTCGAAGCTCAAATCTGTTAGGTGACGTCCCTCATTCTCCATACATTCCGTAAACCGATTTCTGGCGTTTGTCATGACTCTTGTTAACATAGCAGGTGTTATGTTGGTAATTTCTTCTAGGATGTTCGTCTTCAAATCTTGTAGGGTTCTTGGATGGTCCACATAAACACGGGATTTCAAAAAACCCCATAGAAAAAAATTACAAGGGGACAGATCGGGAGAGCGTGCCGGCCATTCCAAATCGCCTCTAACTCAGATAAGGCGCTCTGGAAAGTGTTCCCTCAAAACAGCCATCGATGCTCTTGAAGTGTGTGCTGTTGCACCATCTCGTTGGAACCAAGTGTCCCCCAAATCCAAATTTTCTAGCCGTGGGAAAAAAATTCTGTAGCATGTTTACATACCGGTCCGAATTCACTGTCACTGTAACCTCATTTTCCTCAAAAAATCAGGGACCAATGATTCCAGCTGAGGAAATTGCACACCACACTGTGACTTTGGGTGAATGCAAAGGCTTTTGATGCAATTCTCGAGGGTTGGTGTCAGCCCAGTAGCGCATGTTTTGTTTGTTAACCGACCCACACAAATGAAAATGGGCTTCATCGCTAAAAAAACAATAGCACCCTCAGGAACGACATGAAGAAGAAGCTCACACGCGTTCATCCGAGAATTGAAGTCACGTTCTGAAAGTTCCTGCACTATCGCCATCTTATAGGGATGAAAATGAAGATCATCACGAAGAATTCTTCTCACAGAACGATCGGATAGTCCAAGGGCAAATGCGTGTTTGCACGCAGAACGCCGTGGCGATCGCAACATTGACGCTCTCACTGCTGGGACTACAGTTCTTCCTTTTGTCGCACTTGCAATTTGTCTGAATTTAGTGACCCATGTAACAATTGATTTGCGGTCTGGGACGGGAGCTAACGGGGCTAAATTAAAGCGATTCCGAAATGCACACTGTGTTGCAATAACCGAACATCCGCTTGAAAAGTAAACCTCAACGGCAAAGGCACGCTCCTCACTATTCGAACGCATGATGGCGACTGAACCATGTCGGGACAAAACTTTACAGTATCCTCTCTTGAACGAGACCACTAGCGCTCTGCTATGACATCAACTAACTGAGTGGCGCGCATTTTAAAAAAAGAAGTTATGCTGCCGCACCCTGTATAAAGCGTTGTAGGACCGGCATAATCTCAGGATCATGGAGTGTGAGTAGTTGTCAAACTCCGCGAGGGAAACTTCAAGGAGTACCCGTACTATACGTGGTACGCAGGCAGTGCAGAAAATAATATCCGAAGTGACAGAGCTGTTTAGAAATTACAGAGCTTGGAAAGGGTACACATATCAAGGAGAGTGTGGAATCGTGAAAGATGGTTCACATTTGGAAGATTCTTTTAAAAAAGAACCATAGGGTGAATTTCTGCTGTACAGGTAAGGCTAGGCAATCACCGTTGAGAAAGGGAGGTCTAATTACAGAGTAATATTGAACGACGTTTTTAAAGAGGAAGTTGAAAAGTATTCAGTAATGGTAAATACGAGTAAAGTTGAGGGGGGAAAGTAGGATAAGACCAAAGATTTTGAAAGCTCCATTAACGATGTCTGCGAAATTGGAGCTGAAATAAACCTTTCGACAAAGGTTACATCCAAGTTTTGAAAAGATCTCAGAAGTGAGTAATTATCAACCAAGAGAGTGAGAGAAGGAGGTGGCGAGGATTTGGACGAATAACACATCGAATGGCATTTCTTGACACTTAGTGTTAGCTTTTTCACCGAGCCCCAATGATCGGACATCTAAGTTCGATTGGAAGAGATCACAATCCAGCAGAGATGAAACAGTATTAAATAATTTGAGGTCGTGTGCGTAAAATAAAAATGGGCAGATGAGGCAAGAGGGAAGGTCCATAGTAAAAAATAGGAATAATAAAAAGCCCAGTGCAAAACCTTGGGAATCTCCACTCCAGAGGAAGGAGAAAAGTAACGGAATGAATAACCATGATCGGAAAGGAGCAAGATCGCTTAGAAAGGTGAGAGGAGCACCACAGGAAAAAATTCAAAAGGAGAGGGGGTGTCTAGGGTAGGTTTGGAGAGGGTTATATTGTGACTGATGGAAACAAATTCTGTGACGTGAGGGAAGTGTGCGGTATTTCAGGAGGATTTTAAAACAAGAGGAGCAGAATGAACAATAGTAGATACACAATTCTTCGAAGCTTTTGATAAAAATTCCGGGAGGGAGACGCATTGTTTTCAGTTAACTTAAAACTAGGTTCAAGCTCAATTAAGGAAAAGCAGAGAAATGGAGAACGATTGGGAACAGCCCGCAGCTTGAAGAGACATAGGCGAGGCCTGGATGCGAAAGTAAAATGTGGAGAAAAATGGAAAGAGTAAGACGCGTTTGTTCGATCAGCTATTGATTTTATTGCAGTTCATGTAGACTGATATTTCGAAAAAAACTTGCTTCCTTCATCAGTGATGTATGCCTCTCATAGAAAAATAGCGAGCATACATCTAGGTGGACTAAGGAGAAGAATAATAAGAATAATGAATGTCACAGAATTGTTGTGGCAGTGTAGATAGCAAAACTGATGGAGGCAGGGAAATATTGAGCGAGATTACAAGTTTGGTATGACTATGGCAGTTTTGACAATCGTCAAGTATCGCAAATGCACTATTCTAATCATTGATTTCGCTGAGGACCTCGGACCCTAGAAATAAGAAAGGCGTGTTTCAAGAATGCTTTTGTGGATCTCACAGCGAATCAAGTTCGATAAGAGCTCTGATGAGTGGAAGAAGGAGTCACACGACAGGTCACACAGGAGTGACTTCTGGAAATTGAAATTAGCTGATTTTCAGCAGGATCGAGTTGGACCAGCAAAACCCCGCTTCAGAATTGATGGTCACCATAGAAGCTCAAGGAAATATAAATAAATAAGGTAAAGCTCGGGCAGGTTGGAAGGGAAAACATCAAAAGTGCGATTTAAGGAGTTTTGGACTGTGTTGAATTGTAGGCCAGAGTAAGTATTCACGGAAGAATAGAAGAGAATCAGAAAGTTAGGATGAATAGGCATGGGGTGATCAAAATCGCCAAGAAGGCAGAAAACGTGGAAGCAGGGGGTTCAAACAAATTATCAAGCAATTCCTCATAAAGGTGAAAGGGTAAATAAGAAACAAAGAACGGAACGGGGTTGGGCAGAGAGTTATGTAAGGCCACAAAATCATACAGGCAGCCAGAGGAGGAGAAAAAACTTTCAGTCGGAATGGATGTTTAATTACAATTAGCATTCGACCGCCAGTGGACTTACGTGATATAACCCGGTCCCTGTCATTGTGAAAAATGGAGTACCATTCGGAGTTTCTGGAATACGAATGAATTAACAGTTCCTTACACGTTGGCTTAGAATCGAGATGCACTCTTAAATACCTGCTGGTTTATATCAGATGTATTTACTTCCTGATAAGGTGGGTAATGTAATTGTTCATCAAGTGTCCTTAGTCGAAATAACTGATCTATTTTTTTGGCATTCACCGCGAGTCCTTTGCGGAGGCACCAACTGCAGCTTCTCTGCCAAGTAGTTCTCAAGTAATCACATACTGCGTGCGAAAACTTGACGATAATTATTAGGTTGTGGCGCATTGTATTATCAAGGGCTGAATATCGATAGTAAATGAGCAGGAAAACCTTTGAAGAACCTTGTTTCAGTAGGCGCCCGCCTGATCAAATTGTGAATCTCCCACCCAGCACCCGTATCATGTGAAGACTCCAACTGATTAATAGTGGATCCATTCCATATTATCCTGCCACGTCACAAATCGTCACAAACAAAACATAGTGATTGCCCCCAAAGCCCGTTTCTTTCGGTTATCGCCTTCACATATTTTGCTCTAACCTTATTTCCGTAGATGTGCTTCGCCAAGCTAACTTCGGTGAAGCGGTCACCTCTTTCTAGGCTTTTTAGTAGAAAGAAAGTTACATTGATGGGTTGGAAACTTTTTGCATGCATTTAGGTGAATTTTTCAGGTTTAGGAATAAATGCCATCCCCACATTGCCGCGTACGCAGAGTATGCGCCGTGTATATTCTGAATATGTAGGTGCAGCAATGATGTTATTTAGGTCTGCAGATTACATCCATGGAACGGGTAAAACGCCGGTTTTATTTGCTCAACAGTTCTATTTCGCATGTCAAAAGTCAGTCTTTAGGTTGAAAGCAATATATGTGTAACGGTCTTTGTACTTCTCATTCTGTAAACCTGAATTAATCAATTGCTAGCTGCGTTGTTTGGGAAGGATGGGATTCAACTTCAAGAGCACTGAAGCGTCTACATTGTGAACACCTAGCCAACCTTATGCTCTCCTTTAGAGCTGCCTGAGCCTCCTTGTACCGATTCCACCGAACAACTCGGATTTCTGAGCTCTATTGAATAGTATTCTTGTTGTTCTCATCTGTTTTGTTTAAGCCGAGGTTTATCATGGTGACTTATTCTTCTTTGGAGTACTGAGTGCACAGCACTCTTTGGAAGTTTCTTTTATACTGCTTGTGATCATGCCAGTTATTTTCCCAATTCCGCTAATGGATTTGGTGCACCTTCCAGGGATAATAACTCGTGGGCTCCACACTGATTTACATAACTTCCTATCTCTCTTCGGCCGACTTCGTAATAGAGCTGCTGGGGAAGGTTCCATGCCCACTATAAGATCAATGCGCCCGTGTTCCGAGAGTATGACATCACTCGTTTCTTATGAAAAAAGTCACTTTGTTCGGAGATGTTCACGTGATATCGGTGATTAAGCATGGCCACATTGAGGAATGTGTCAAGTCAAGATCATCCCTCCCCCTATTGGTAATAATCCAAAATATGGGTGCGCATATTGAATAGCTTCTATAAATGTCTCAACGGGGATTTCGTCCTAAAGGAAAAAGCAGAGTTTCCTAGTTAATTTGAATGCTACGAGTCGCCATCACATAGGCCGTTTACCAGGAAATCTTATTTCCCTACATGTTTTCTGGAACTCTTTCGCGGTGACTAGAGATTAAGAAATCTTGTTAGATTGTACGGCAATTTGCAGAAAGGGGTATTCCATACGATTTTTCTTTCTAAAATGGCACTTATCCACTTTCAGATTGTTTTATGATTTCTTGAAAGCCTACAATGCTGCGCGTTATCCCTACTACTACCCACAATATGTAAGGGGTCTACATTATCCTTTCCTCTGCATACCAATTTGGGCCGGCTTTGCAATCTTTGCTGATATATTTATACATACAGTCTACCGCTATGTTGCCAAAGGTAAGGAATCTGTATCATTACTGCAGATCTTTGCATTTCCTAAGTCGAAAGATAATATATACTATTTTCCCTTGCTTTACCACCACCAATTTATAACACCTACTGAGCTTTATTGTGTATTTCTCTAGTTAGCTGCTTTGTAGCTTTTGGTTACTTAATTTGCAGCGTAAAATCTCCTTTCTGAGATCACATCATTAATTTGCAGCGTAAAATCTCCTTTCTGAGATCACTTCATATGGTTGACATTTTTTCCTAGGTAAACTGCACCCTGTGTTAATCGTTCAGAAAATTTCGTCCCTTCGCCCGTTTAAAAATAATGGTTGCCTCCGGCCGTATTCTTCTCACCGCACTTTAGAGTTCACTCCTATTTTACAGTTGCTGTTACAGTTGTTGTTAGCTGTTGACAATACCTGTTTTGTTGTGTTGTTTGGAGGAGCTACCCCTTAGCGTTCATAAAGCATGATGACTTCCCACCATATAATTAGAGATTTATTTGAGGTCACCATTAAAATGTCACCTTAGTGCCCGCAGCTCTAGATAGACACGAGGTAGTCAATCGCAGAGGAATAAGTGCCCAATGGTTTTTCCTTTCTATTTGAAATTTCGACAGTACGAATTGTAGCGTATACCGAAACTGGTGGCGTACGCCAATGCCACAAAAGCTCTTATAACCGGGTTTTTCTTTAGGATGGCCAGGTCTTCCTTGAATTAACACAGATGACAAGTCGTCCCCCTTTACAGTCTCCGATTGTCAAGTAGTGTAAACAGATCCCACCCTTCACAATCACTACCAGGACACCCACTGCGAGGGACTTTCAAGAACGGGGCTCCGCCTGGCGAGTCCCATCTGTCTAACCAATCCGCTGTTTGTTCCAATGACCGGAACCCAGAGGAGAGTAACTTTAAGGGTGGGGTGGGACTGTTTAGCGTGCCTCTGCACTTTTCCATTTGAAATATTTTAGTGTATAATTACAGACCGTATGACGTCAAACTAGGCAGACTATCTTCAATCCGTGGGAAAAAACATTGTGCAAACAACCCAACATATCGCCAGCCTTCCACTCTACTCTGGTTGGAAGTCCGGATGCAAAATCCGCATCTTGCGCGTGACGTAGGCCGTTGAATATGCCCAGAGTTTCCATATACTATAAACTCACATAGTGTGAGCCCACTGCGCGGTTCAGAGCATTTAATGTGAAGGTTCAGGGGGAAGAGTTGCAGTAGTTTCTTATGGGTAGAGCCCCAATAGTACTTGCAAGAGCGGTTCCTTGGATATCATTAGATTTGGTCCTCCAATATATCCTGTTCAGTGTTGTCCACCATACAATAATACTGTGACCAGAATTGGACGTTCAAGGGTTGTGTATAGATGATCATCTGAGAGCCTCTCGACTTCATCCAAATCTGGCCTATGCCCGAGCAAAATGGCGCAGCCAATAAACATGAGTCGACATCGCTTCAGAACTAAACAAAGGCTGAAGAAAGCCATGGTGTGTATATCCAACAAACCATCCTTGGCCGCAATTCGGGAATCTGGCTTATTGGTACTCGGGGGAGTTGCCATCAAGTTTCTGTACACGCAAGCAAACATGCTTGTCATAAATATCATCAAACCGTCAGCGGGTCGCCACCTTCATCCCAATTCTGTGTAGTATTCGGAAAATTTGAGGTAGGCATGCTGAAAATACGGGAGAGGCAATCTCTTCCGAGACGTCGTCCGAGACGCGCTCTAGAGTTTGCAACACGAAACACGTGAGGCTGATTGGCTGAAAGGACTTCGTGGAATTACGACTGTGGTAAATTTATACAAACCGCGAAATAACCCCGAGCATGATTGGTATGATGGCATCTAGGCCTGGAGATTTATATGCGGAGAAATTGTTTATAACCAGGTTATTTTACACTTAGCGATTAACGGTTCAATATTCTGAAATGACTAAGCCTTCATAGCTACCAAGCTGGAAGTTAAGTCCTGCTCGCTAGTAGAGACGTACATGGCAACACCATGGTCTTGCCATCCGATGTTTTAAGAATGGTTTCCTATGATCCTTGGTCAGAATTTTATTTAATTTAGTCTCGCAGGATCGCTCATACTTTCGATGTTTTGACAATACTCCAGTCTGGACCGCTTCTTGGTAATCCTGACGACCGATTGATATCCCTTCTGTAGCAGATGCTGAAAACGTTACAGTTCAACTGCCTCAGATCAGGAGGACTTCTTCACACCACGATAGCAATGGCTTTTTGTGGTATTTTGGCAGGTACTAAACTCTAAACGAGGTTTAAAATGCCCTCTCTAATCCCGACCTTTGGCCGATTTCCGGATATTAGCATTGCAAGCATCGATAAGTTTGGACCCTTCTGAGAGTAGCAGACCTATAGAATGAGATTTAGAATGAAAAGGTGGATACTGTGATGCGAAAAGGATCTATGACAGGACACTCTGTGTCTGTGTGACTGTATCGGTCACATGCACTTTCCTCAAAAACTGTTTTACCGACTATCACCAAATAAATGGAAAAGTGGGAACTGTGAACGCTCATTTATACAGCGAGTTACTTCGTTCAATGTAGAACTTGAGGGGTCCCCATATATGCAAAAGGGGGATGGAAAATTTTCGCCGAATATAGTCATATGGAATATCAAATGAAAGGTCTCAATTAGTACTTTCTAAAACTAGGTTGGTTTTGTGGCAAATTGAAACAGGGGAGTGAGGGGATCATAAAAGATCACTTGAATTAAGAGGTTATTCCCAGAAACCCACCATACCCACCAAAACATCTGAAAAATACCTGACCCGCACAGCTTCCGGTTTCCCGAAATAATTTGTTCGTAGGTAGGAGGGTATATATATTCGAAGAAGCGCGCTGAAGGTATGTATCCTTCCAGCAAAATTTTAGACCGCCTTTTATAGATTCTAAAATATATAGATGGTGTTTGATCCTAGAAAATCATAGATATTATCGGGTTAAGGCCATAATTTGATTGCAATTTCATTCATTTTTCGGGATCATTTAACATTTGACTTTCTGTTAATTGGGAACCCATTTTATAAAAGCTACCATACCCTCAATCGATCGACTTCCAAAAACAATTACTTAAAATAATGATTTGAATTTTGCAAGGTGGGGTTCACAGGGCTCAGATGCAATAATGAGAAAAAAGTATTTAGTTATCCCCATCCAAGAGAGCGTATTAAACGTATAATCTCGAGGCTATTATGTTTTCATCAATGGTACTTCCAAGCCATTAAATTTTTCCGAAAACAATGTTTGCATTCAATTTGCTTCGATCGAAACTACAACCCCTCAATGTGGATTCCCTCATTCATTCCAATGCCAAGTGAATTTCCACTTCCAACTCAAATCGACTTTCAGCGACCATTACAAAACATAATAACCACACTGAAAGAAAGTACATCTTATTTGATAACATTCAAGGGTGAAAAAAGCTCTTCTTTCCTCAGATGGGGCGGAAAGGAAAGTATTTCACGAAGCGAGACTTAAAAGAATCCACTCAACTGCTGGCACATAGTGAAAGAAGCGAAACGTTAATGTACGCTCATAACATTGAAAATAACAATTGCATTTTCAGCACAAGGTTGAAAAGCATCTTGAAAGCCATCATCAAAAATGTATTTTACATCCCCGAAACTGTTCGTGCATGTCACATGTGAAATACACTTAGAGTGGAGGCATAACAGGTAGCAGAAGAACGTGGTGGCGTTGGATAGTAATAATAACCAACTCGTACATGTCCTGGCCCTTGAAATATGCAAGGAGCGTTCACATATAAAGACAATAACAACATTAGTTCATGCATTGTGGGTAGCTTTGCGTGCAACGTACCGCTCTTGTGTGGGAAGCAAAAGGAGCAGTCTTTACCAAGTGATCCTTGCTCCAGTTCGTGAAGGATATGTAATTAACTAATTTTTTGCAATGCGTGGCATGCATGGTTTCGAGTGTCAACACAAGAAAGATATTGCGCTCCACTAGGATATAGTGACTCTTCCTACAACCCGAAGTGCCATAAGTGTCACTGACAAAGAAATTTGGAATTGATGATCCATTTGACTGCGAGGAAAGGGATATCCTGCACTTTGGGTTGTCACATTGCTATATCTTTCGCGCTTGTCTCTGTCGATTGCTCTGACGTCAGAATATCTGACGGGCCGAAAAAAACCCTAGGCGCCTGATTGAATGACACCTCGAATTGAAGCCTTCGGGAGATTAAAAATAGACAGCGGAACGTGGCTCCCACCTGAATGGATGCTAGATAATTCGCAACGATCTCAATGGGCTTCGGAATTTCTCATTTAATCGGTAAGTGAAATCGAACTCCAGGAGAGTAAGCAAATGTTATATCGCTTTGCTGAGTGATGTGGCAAACCTATTATCGGTTTCGACGCAACACCACTACCCTCAATCTAGATTACTATCGTTACCATTAGCCATTAGCCACGTAAAGCCCTTCCTTATGTTTACACCTACTTGAAATGGTTGAATGATAATCGATTCAATTTGATTGCTTCCCATCGCTCTACACGTGCTTCCCAGTGTGTATCTGTTTATCTTTATGTTTTCCTTAAAGTGAAACATTTAAGATAAAAATGGGATTTTGATGGGGAAATAATACATATATGAGCAAATGTAAATTTACCTGCTTTCATGCATTAATATGAGATGGCAAGAGAAGCTTTGAATCCATGGAAGTGCCCTGGGCTCTTGAGTAAAGCAGGCTGTTACGGAAAAAACCATAATCATTTAGCAGAACCGATATAATCTTTTATGATGGAAAAATAATCTTCTTTGGATTACTCACGTATTTTTATTTTGGACTATATTCACGTGTGGGGTAGTTAATTATTGGTATCTGTTTTTGCCAGTGGAATTAGGGCTAACATATTAGATCCCCCGGGTATTTATTCTAAGGAAATACTTCCTGCGTCTTTATGCTTCCGCTACAGACATGTGTTCACACTGGTGTAGAATAGTCATGAATAATATTAATAGTAAATCCCCGGATGTTCTTATTCCACTGGATTGCGTGTCTAATAAATATATTCTCCACCCGAAACACTTATAATAATCACAAAAATAGAAACAATTTCTCTTCTATATGATGTTTTGGTTGATAGCAGAGAATAAAGGAGAGAAGGTGAAAGTATAATTTGAATTTTCAACCCCACCCCCTAAGGAGTTTATGCAAAGAGAAGGAGGAAGTCACGCCTCCTCAAAGTTATGATCCTTCAAAGTGATCGCGGTAAGTTTTTTAGTTTTAGTTTAGTTTACTGGGGGGAGCCGCAACTCCGAGCACCCAGGCCATTGTTAGGCCCATTGTACTATCCCCGTAAATCGCCTATTCAATGGCTTCTCGTCTACAGCATTCGCAGGATTAAGTAAATCTGAGAAGATTCTCCAGTGGCAGAGAGTGTGCAGATTCTTCTTTGAAGAAAACCTTACCAAGGTTCGTCTGAGAACTGAGGACCAATTCCTCCTCCCCACGTTGGCTGCACATAGCCGAAACCACCACCTCAATCTTTTCCTAATGGTAATTTAAGGATCGTTGTCCTGTCAAAAGCCCTGCTAATGTGCCACTTTTTAAGGGACAACAAAGATGTTGCTCTGGCGGCCCCAGATTTACTTTCACAGGTGTTTTCGCCTGCCGGCAAGAGTCCAAATTTCTTCACTCGGTTGCGTGAATCCTTGCAATTTCACCCTTCACAGTAGACTTGACAGTGAATGGCCGATTTCCAAAAGCTGTTTTCCTCGGCAAGCCAGTGTGTCAGGCTCCTCATTACCAGCGATATTTGGGTGCCCCGGCACACACATCAGGAATGTTTCGTTCAGTCGGCCAAGTTTCAGCAGCACCTGATGACAACTCTACACCAACTGACTTGATATGTCGCTGCTGTTTAGTGCTGATAATGCTGCCCAACTGTCGGAACAGATTCGAATGGTGCAATCCATTTTTGTTGCAGACATTCTTCTGTTGACAATGAAATGGCATATATCTTCGCCTAGAAGATGGTCGTCATTTTTCCGGGAGGTCGGGTCAGTTCCATAATCGGGTTCCCCGAGAACACCCCTGCGCCCGATCTGCCCTCCATGACTGAACCGTCGGTGAAGATCATCAAGCCTGTAATCTGAAAAGACTCATGGCCATTTATAGACAATTTTTCTCTTTTGGTGATTACGACAGTGTATGTCTTTTCAAAGGCGAATCTGGAAACCATATGATCGGTCAGCATCAGAACTATCGGATGTTTGTCAAGGACTTTCCCGATAGACACATAACCGTATGATTCTGATCCTGCAGTTACCAAAATTCAGTCTCGGCCACCAGACCATGCATGGATACATCAAAATGAGTTTAAATATGGATGTACACATCCAGTGCATCCGTTTTGGTGAAAGTCTCCAGGTGTTACCTATCGCATTCCTACAGTACCAGAGCAATTTGCAGGATTTCTGATATGGTTCCTTGATATGGTGATTTAACGTTAACTTGGAGTCGAAATGTACTGCTAAATATTTGACTGTTTGTGCTAAGGTGGGTAGCGTATCATATTTCAGAACACGATTGAGGAGTATCCTTGTCGTTCTCCTCTGTTTTGCCAAATCCGAGTTCCACCATCGTGTTTTACCCTTCTTTGGCATCTTCAGGGGACCAATTTTTTCGAAAGTGTCTACTCACTTCCAGCAATAGTTTTGATGCGCCTCCCAGGGATCGTGACTTGGACGCCCAGTTCTATTTTATACGTCGCCCAATCTGTCTTCCGCGGATTCCAAATTGGAGTGGGTGGAGATGGATCCATGCCTATTGCGAAATCAATGCGTCTGTGACCCGAGAGTGTGATATCGTTTGATACTCCCCACTTTCCGACCAGAGGAGGGAGTCATCATATAGGGAATATGCAGATCAACATAAGATCTCCTTATCTCTACATTGACTTTTAATATGCCTATATTTTGCCTTTGGGATGTCACTATCACATTGTCTTTTGAGACTATCATGCAGGAAGGGGTCGATCACTTCCATTGCCATACAATAGGTCATCATGTTGGAAGTTTAAACCTCTGACTACCCCACCAACAACCCACGGTAAAGTTTGAATCTTCTGCCCTACCCCATTAAAGAGAGAGTAGTCATACAAGGGAAAGGGGAACATCCCCACCCCAATCTCGCTAAAATGCTAGGAGATTTCAAATGTGGGGGCAGGGGAGGAGATAGAGAGGACATGTAGAAGAAAGAGAAAACCCCCCTTTCTAGCACAGTCGAAGAATTGTGAAGGAAACCTCCTGTTGAATGGTTATGGCACCGTCTTTACCCGCGCATATACCGTAGGATGTAGAGAGGCAAGGGGCGGTCCCTTTTTCGGAGCGCCAAAACTTTTTAAAGAGTAGTGACTGCTATGGATTTGTAGCGGAGATAGAAAGGCGGAATCTTTCCCTTTCTCCTATATACTCTCTTACGAATTTCCCATCTGAGGTGGGGTTGATAAATTCAACAACCATGATGATATCAGAATATTCCCAATTTGTAGTGACATTGCTTTTTAAAAGGCCGGAAAGACACCTATATTTTCAATACCCTACTTTACCTCTGTGCGGATAGGGTTCAGGATTAGACTCTATCGTTATGACATAAAATTGCCCCAGTTGGAGGTTTAGTTTGTTAATGAGGAAAGCATTAGGAAGAGGAGAAATCAATTTTTCTTTCACATATCCTTCCCATCCTTTCCCCATCATGGAGTAGGGTTAAGTACTGAAACTTTACTACGATGATATCGAAATCTCATTTTGAAAGACCATATCTGTTTATGTCCGAATGGCTCAAGAGGTTAGAGGGCTAGGCTGTCCTAGCGGTTCAAATCTCACTGGTGGCAAAATAATTTGTTATCGTGACTGGATGTCGGATAAGTCGGAGTACCTGAGTCAAATAAGGGTATTAATCTCGGGCGAGCGCAATGCTGACCACATTGTCTTCTACAGTGTACGGTTACGGTCTTAAATGAAGTCCTCTAACACACTTCAAGGCCCTGATCCAATATGAATTGCTGCGCAAACGATTATTATATCTCTTTGAGGAGGGGTGACGGCCACGGTTTTCCATGGGATTCGACTGCGTCTTCCCCTTTATGGATAATACATTTCTCAGAACCGCCGGGGATGGGATTGAACTGAATTCAAACTGTGCTGAAGTGAAATCAAAGGAGAATACCAAGCTACCCAATTGTAATTACGCCTTGTTGAGTTGGGGCTTAACAATACACTCAAAGTCTTCTCTGGTTTTCGCAAGACGCCACTAAAAGGGATGGATATTTGTAGGCTACCAACCTGGAAATTTTTCAACAGTTTTAAAACCGAAACGTCAACAACGTTCGGACAGGCACTCACCTCAAGGCTGTATACTGGATATTCTGGGTCGAAGGGAATTTAGATGGTAGGACTCTGGAAAATACTACTCTCCCTCTTGCTACACTAATAACAATGTGCTTTTATACTCTGGAAAGCCAAGTGGTAGCAAACGCAAACCTGTTCTCGGGTTGCTGCTGAGAGTTACCGCTAGGCGCACTCTTGACCTGGGAGCCGGTTTCTGACAGACTTCTAACTGCAATATTCCGGTCCAGATTAAGAAACACCACAATTGTAAAATGCTAGCCATAAACAGAGCTTGCCATTAGGTTAGCTGGGTTTGAACTGCTCGTTGCCTTACGAGCAATCAGATCGACTACTTCGCGGTCTGCAGTAGATTTAGGAGTTGTCTCAAACAAAAACAAAAAGAGGTACTGACATCGGCCTCGAGAGAGGTCACCATCGGTCCCTTATGTTTGCTTGCGTGTTGCGTCCGCCACTTCTCGCAGGGTTGGGGAGTTGCGGTCCCCAAAGTTCAAAATCGGTCGCTTGCATGACCCAGTTGTCGTTCGACAGTGGGGAGTTATCTTACTCGGCCGTTTCAGAGGGGGTCATAAGACCTGGATGGCTGCGGAATCGTAGAAGTGGATAGATGAACGGAAAGGGTTGACGACGCTCCCGACCAGTGATGACGAGTGTGCCTCGTTCGAACTCCGATGCCGAGCGAAATCTCGAGAGGTTCAGGGTAGTTCACGCCGCGACAAAAGAGAATTTGCTATTGCGCTGGTCAAGGAAGCGGAAGATGCAGCAGGTTTCAGGTTCTGGATGCCAGTTAACAGATGACCCCATCTAACCTTACATCACTTTTCCATTCCGGAAAAATCCCGCCACGAAGTGACTGTAGGGATCAAACGAATGGTTGCAATAATTGTCGGCGATTAAAAGTGACTTATCATGCAACCACGTCAATTATAACCTTCGCAGAATCATTATCCAGATTCGAGTACGTCCGTTTGGATCACACCGCTATACCTTTCTGCGAAGGGCAACACTACTGCCTACCCATGGTAGATCTCACGTTTGCCGGAGATGGTACATCCCCCAAATTAAGAAGTTATCATCATTGCTAGAGCTTTCTTTGACATACGAGTAATAATCTTAGATCAGGCAAGGCAATTTGACTCCATGTTATTTCGGTAACTCAACAACGTAAGCAGCGCAACTCGCATCAGAACCACAGCGTACTATCCTAGAACTAATGGTATGGTCAAGCGTGTTTATTGCTAACCCATAGCGTGTACACGCTGTCACAACAGCCCCGCTAAAAGGAAGTTCGATCTGTGCGAAGGGTACTTAAAAAATGTCCATACTACGTGTGTTATGAAAGGCGGTGCGGAAAGTATTATCCGAGTTGGCAGAGCAGTCCATCAGGCAATTACAGAGCTTGAATACAGTACACATATCAAGAAAGATACGGCGTTGCTGCAGGGGAGGGAGAGTGAGGGTGCGGAGCTGTGGTGTGTTCTTTTCGTAAAAGAGGGTCCGGGTGAATTTGCGTCACGGATACGGAAGGGCGACTACACAGCAATATTTAAGGATGTTCCTGACAAGGGAGTTGAAAAGTATTAAGGAGGGCTGAATTGAGGTAAAGTCGGAGGAGGAGCGTAGGATTAAAACAGACGTTTTACAAACTCTATTGATTGATGATGACAAAGAAGTGGGAGTTCAATCGAAGTTTGTCGTCGAATATTACACCCAAGTCTTGGAAGGAGGTCAGTAGTGAAAGGAGTTATCCACTAAGAGAATAGGAAAAGGATGTTCGGGAGGGTTTAAGTGAATAGCACATCCAGTTGCATTCAGTGTCAGTTTGTTGACCGAACACCAACGGACTAGATTATCAGGGTTGAACTGGAGGAGAGCACAGTCCAGCGGAGGCGAAGCAGAGGCGAATAATTTAAGGTCATTTGCATAAAGCAAACACGGGCAGACAAGGTTGGAGGTGAGTTCATTGATAAAAAATAGAAAGAATAGAGGGCAAAGTATAGAGCCTTGGGAAATACCAGAGGATGGAGAGAAAGAACGAGATGAGTAACCATGAAAAGAATCTCTGCAGGAACAGTATGGGAGATAGGAGGGAAACGAGGAGATGATTGAGGGAGACAAGTTGAGTAGAAAGATTTAGGAGAGGAGAATATTATGCTCAACGGTATCAAAGACTTTGGAGAAATCAGTATAAACAGCAGGAATTTTCTGTCGTGAATTAAAACATTTAGCATAGAAGTTGGTAAGGACCAGAAGGTTTGAAGCCGTAGGTCTATGTTTCACGAAACCACGCTGCTCTTTGACAATGAGGTGACCGAAGTGTGCGGACAATCAGTCGTTGACGTATCTTTCGAGGATTTCGAAGCAAGAGGAGAGAAGAGAGGTTGGGCGATTGTTCGTAGCAAGAATAGCGTCTCCGATCTTGAGAATAGGAATGAGAAGGGCCTTGTTCCAGAGATGGGGAAAGTAGTATTCTTCTGGACTTTTGTTGTAGATTATACACAGAGGAGGGAAATGTTAAGAACGGAGAGGTTAAGTTCGACATTCGGGTCAAGATGTCCAATGAAAAACTCAGGTAAGGAAGGCGGAAAGAGATGAATGCCCGGAGATTCGGCCAGAGCAGCTTGTTCAGCAGTTATAAGAGGTGTTGAAGGTATCGTGGTCACGGGAGAAAACACGGAAACCTAGTAGATGCAGAGTAGGTTGCAGGATTGTGGTGGCAAGTTGGCAGTGGAGTCAGCAAAACTGATAGAAGAAGAGTGGAATTACGAGAATAACGACTGTGAAGGACGGGTCGCCGGTTCAACGTTATAGGAAACTACACGAGACGGAGCATTGCTTTTCGAGAGCCGAGGGAATATTAAGACTCTTAAATACCAATACACATGGGGAAAGAACATCAAAATGTCGGATTGCACATTTCTTTCGAATTTATTATTCTCCCTTTATCTTAGTGGTCCACTGCCTTAAAAATGCATGTTAACCCCAACAAATCTATTATCAAAATGTAATGAAAACCAAGAACACAATTACTCCTTATTCTTCAGAAAAACGACTGAATCAAGGACAAAACAGAGCAAAATAACCGACAAACTACAATATCGTCATCATGACTGGGAAAGCCCCACTAAATTTACAAGGGACATTGTTTTATTATGCGAACCGTAAATTTTACCTCTTGGCCGACTAGAGCTTCAGGTTGAAGTTGTGATGCATGGCTGACAGTAGTATGGAATGCTGTGCTGCTTGTGTCACAAAAGGACTTGAAGTAGCAGCGACGGAAGGCCATTAAAGTTGATTACTCAGCTAACATATCTACCTGTAGAATGGTCTCAGTCGCAGTTTGCCCAACATATCCGAAGATTTCAGCTCCCATACCAAAAGGCTGCTAAGAAAATAATTTTACCAAATAATCACATAAAAGCCATTGTACACACACCCACGCACATGGGCGAGGTTTTTTCTGTTTTTTCTCAGGAATAATAGAAACAGAAAAGAAAGCTTAGGAACAAGTGAATTAACAGACCAAAGAAGCATCCCCAGCAAGAAGAAAAAGAAAGCATTCGTTGAGTTAAACGACGTGTTAAATTTGTAGTCCAATTCCCGTCAGGACAATAGACATTATTGCGTATATAAGTCAGGAATTGACTCTGCTAAGAAGGACTTATTTGGTGTGTACCAAGGATTCCTAGAAGGTTGATTGGAGGAGGCTTAAAAACGTGTTCTCTGATGTGGATATTTGACTTTGTATCTGTCTGCTTGTGTGCACAAACCCATTAATTAGCTCCGACGCTAAGGATTAGTGTACTTGTAGCGTATTTGGCTTCAAGGAAATATTCGCTTTCCATAAGATTAAATATCAAAGTAACATAAAAACTAAAAGTAAAGCTTCAACGAGCTCCGAAATTTATTTCAGTCGAGCTCCAGAACTTTGGCTTCCAGAGATGAATGCTACAGCCAAATGGATTTCACCGCACTACGAGAGGACTATCCCTTCCTCCACTGTACAGGCACAGCAGATCTGTGAATTGAAAACGAAATCGGTTCATTTGGAAAAGTTTTCTGAGGCTCACCAACAGCTCAAGTTGGGTCGTAAACACACTTGGCCTTCTGCAGGCACAGAGTCAGTCTGTATTTTGTAATGATTCTACAATTAAAACTGTCCAACTGTCTGCCTGAATATGCAAACTACATTATGTGAAAACATTAGTTTTAATTTCTCGTGTTGCAGTTTATATTCCGTCTCATTTACCATTAAATTTTGACTACTCATTACTTCCATAATGGCCAGGAAACTTTTACGCCACTTTGCACTAGCCGTCGGACTAGTTCCTCTCGAGCTTCATTCGGTTTTCATGGCATGAATAATTTATCCTACATTAGTCAACTTGTACTCCGATGAGTTGTCCCAAATGAATGGACTGAAGTCCTTTGACTCCATTATCATGTTCGTAACAGCCTTGCCAATCTGGGGCCAGTGAAAGGATAGTGTAGCAACTAAGGGTAATCTGTGTTTAGATTTATTTATCTTAACAATGTTTATGCTCACTGTCTGCCTGGTAAGACAATTTTCCAATTTAGTACGATTTAGAAGATTTTGCGTGACGTTGACAGCAACGAGAGTGAGTTCTTTAAAGACTTCGCATGAAAACAACTTGCTTTACTAGCCCATTAAAAACCATTACTGGAGGAGTCTGGAAGACGATGCAAGTCAAACAAGAATGATGGAGCACACTTTGGAATATGAAAAGCTAACTAACTTCCCTAACTGGTTTCCCGTCGCTCCTTTCATCGTGCCGAAGTGAAACATCCTCAAAATCCTGCAGATCCACCTCCGCATTAGCCCTTCGAATCACAGAATTATGACTAGAGCTGCACCCTTGGAAAACGCCCGCAAAATCTAAACGACAAAGCAAAGTTATCCCGAATGAAATTTTAATTCATTGACATGACTAACTTCAGCAAGGATGATGCGACGATACATGGCAAACCAAGTTTCAAACTTATCTCTTTACTCGTATCTTCGCGGCGTTGGCATGCTGTTCAAATTTACATTCGCATAACTCTAAGGCCTTTGCGGAAACGAGTCTTCTTTGAAGCGCGATTTCTGCGGTTAATATCATGCGCCATAAAAGGAAAACAGAGATATAAAATATATGGGATTAGCTGGAAGGGGTTGAATGTTGCTTACAAGCTTAGAGCATCCTAAACTGCCAGACTATCGTCCGGGAAGAAAGCGAACACGAAGACATTGTAAGGTATCGGAAGAATTCAGCGAGAGTGCAGAAGCCAGGATGTCATGAATTATGAAAATTTAAATTTCGAGGTTTCCATCACAAAAGTTTACGAGTTGCGACAACATGCTCATGTATGGGTCGTCCTCCCACGTATATGTATTTCCTGATCGGAATATAAACTAAATGGCAACTACATAGAAGTGAATTTGCGGTTTTCGAACATCTCTATAAACTCGCGTTTGGATAATAGACCTTGCTTTGAGTGGCCTAATATAGAGCGCGGTTTTATATAGCTTCGGATATTTGAAAACTGCAGAAGCGTAGATTAATACTGTATATGCATAACTTCTATCAATCTACAGAGTTGAAATGAACGCTTCATCAAGGTAAGGTCAAGTTAGTTCAGTGAGGGAGGCCGCAGCTCCATTCACTCAAGTCTTTTATTAGGCCCCTTTATCTGGTCCTTAAAATTGCCCTTTTGATAGCCTTTTACGAATTTGAGATCGCTTTTCAGAAGCAAAGAGTGCGCAGATCCTTCACTGAAGGGAACCTTTCTATTGTATCTTCGTCTAAGGTCTGAGGAGACCAAGCAGCTTCAGGGCTACTTCCTCTTCTTCCTGGCATTGGCTGTATATAAGCCAAACCACCACCCGATTTCTCTCACATGGTAGTTCAAGGGGTAATGTTTCGTTAAAAGCTGTATTGGGGCTTTCATGTCCCTCTCCTCAAGGGGCAGTAAAAATGCAGCGCAAGAGACCTCGAGTTCTTTCACAAAAAATGTTCACTTCCCACCAATAATCCAATTTTTTTCATTCGTCAGCATAAATTCTTGTAACTTCATTCTTGAGAGTAAATTGGCCAGTGGAAGACTTAACACCAAATGCTAATTCTGGTGACACTATTGTATAGCCAGAGGTCCGAGGCCTGGTTGTGCAAGGAGGGATAGATAGCTTCAGCCACCGCAGCTTCTTAGAGAGTAGGTGAGGAAAGAGCAGGAAATTTGCAATCTTGCAAATTACTCATTGAGAAAGCTGGCAGTTAAGTATAAATGAAATGAGGAGAAAGAAAGATTTGAGGTCCGGTACAAATAACCGGCGAGAGTCGTCTGACTTGGTGACTGGGTCGGGCTCTCGTAATGAACAGTACAGTGTCGAAACGGCTAATTGTGGGGTGGTTCGACGTCCAGCCGCTATGATGGGCAAGAGCTTGGCTTTGCCCGCTGCAGTTGTTTTGCGTAGACGGCGAATGAAGTGGATTTAGAAATTAACCTCGTTATCATCGGCTGCTACTACGAAATAACGGCGGGGACGGGTACAATATCCCACCGCAACTTGCATAAGAAATTTGTCGTGCGCCTCTCTAAATACGCACAAGAAATTGTAGAGAAAGTCCCAAACCAGTACCACTTCATTATTTGCAGCAACACAATCCCGGCCACCATTAGCGAATGTGTTTGACTTCAGGTCATCGTGTCGATGTGGGGAAAACGACGGCATGAATAGCACCACACCGCACTGTAGACAACAGTGTAAGTACTCGCACTCTCCTTTACCGCCTGAAGTCTTTGTTGAGCTTCGAAACGGATTCCAAGGATCGTGTATAGATTCCTCGCAAATGGATCCTTCGCATAGACCAGGTATTCCCACACTCTATGCATCTCCAGCAACTCCAAAAATTCTATCTCAAATCAATGATGAAATTTCATTTTGGCTAAATTCTGTTAGACACTCGTATTGAAATTCTGGAGACACTAAAGCAGAGATTTTCTATCACATGCCGTCTATTGCGATGGTATGACGAAGGCCACTCAGGACGTGTCCAGAATGCAACGTACAGGAGAAACCAGCGGAGCTCTTTCAAACCACTCAAGATATCACAAAAGAGCGTCCAGACAGTGCAGATTTTGATAACAAAAGCAAAAAAATATTGGGGTGAACTTTGGGAGTTACTACCCGCCTAGCATGTTGAGTCGATTATCGCCGAAGGCATCTGCCTTGCCACTTTGCCGGCCATGAACTGGAGGAGCCCAGGTCTGGATCGGGTGCAGAACTTCTGGTTCAAAAAGTTCACGCGTATATACGGTCGGTTCCCATACAGTATAAACCAAGTCATTATTCGGCCGGAGGAATTTCCCCCCTCTCCTACTGCGGAGATTATCTACCTTATCTTCGAAAAGGACATGCTGTAGAACCCCACAGACACAAGACCGATTACTTGCTAACCAACCCTCTAGAAATTCACGTTTATTATTAGTGGCAGGGTCAATGCGCATCTCGAGACCAAGGCGTGACAATTGGATCAAGGCCATCAAGCGTTTTGGAGCACTTCATTCGGACTGCAACGGTACATTACAGTACACTGTAGAGGGCAACGTGATCAGCATTGCATTTGAGCCAGTGGAATTTGAACCGTGACACTACACTACAAAAACCCTGCGTTCTAACCACTGAGCCATCCGGACAGACGGCTGACGTCCGGAGTTTCGTTATTATGTCTTCACCTAGCACCTCTAAACCCAATCCGTTTTGAAGACGGTCTTAATCGATAAAAGTTATTAAGGTCAACCATGCGTGTAATGTAATGTTTGAAATATAAACCATTAACGGAAACTGCCAATTCGGGGAAGGATACCTGAGGATATGAGACAGTAAAGCGGACTCTTGAAGCCTGCCCCAGGTATGATATCAAAAGACAAGTAGGGGCGTATGTCCGTTCCCACAGCTTACACAAAAACACCAATGATTTCGGACTGCGGATTATTCAGTTACTAGTCGCGCGAAATGGTTGTTGTACCTGATTTGGGTAGAAAGCAATCCACAAATGTACATAGGCCTCTCCAGACGGGACCACCTTCGAATGATGTCGTGCGTTACACGTCCTCTTTACTACCCTTTGTAACGTGATTGTCCGAAGCCCATAGTAGAATTGGAGCACGTTTGTTTTCGACACTTCTTAACATCCTTCCATTCTTGAACGTTAATGCGTAGGTAAGTAGATATCAGTAACCACTGCAAGGAACTCATTTAGCACTGTAGTGCATCGTTTTGAATTAGAATTCAGCTGCCTCAAATTTCTGGAAGCGGCCAGTGGCATTCACGAAGGATAACGACTTCGACCAATCTGTCAGTTAATCTGTAATAGTGGGGCAGTGTGAAGGATAGTGGAGGATCTCGGCAGTGAGCAGAAAGCAAAGAGATAGTTGCGTGGTTGTCAGTCGGAACGAATAGTTGCGCTTGGGGCTTGGACTATAACCTAGCCATCGACAGGTTTCCAGTATCGCCATCTGCTTGAAATACACCGGTGAATCCTGGGCGACCATAGATTTCTTGAATGTTACAATGGCCGTTTGGTTCGCTGTGCAACATCCGAACTCATGGTTAAATGGTAATGGTCGAAGTTTGTGTTTTGTTTTGATTTCTATTTTTCCTCAGTCAATTTATAATTCGCTGCCATGATCTTTGCTTTATCGCGGAAAGGAAGCCGTTCTTAGCAAAGTCAAATGGCGGCAAAACGGCGCTGAAATTGTTTTCGAAAGAAACCAATATGGTCATTTACATTCGCTTATCTATCACAGGGTATGTGTCAGATGTCTGGAAATATGTTCGTCACAAAGAGGAAGTGGTTGGGGGTGGGTAGGTTGCACATAGAGAAAGGAGAAGTTCCCCATTGTTGCTCGGGTTATTCAGTGGGATCAAGTAAGTTAAGATGCTCGATGATGATCGGTCTAGCAATACGCAGCGTATCACAATAAGGAAGATCGCAGTCTTCTCGGAAAGTCCTAAGAGAATTGAAGATTTTTTTGATAAGGGACGACAATAGCGCGTTGGGAGGTCGTGCCTCAATAACTCAACGGGGGCTACATCTTCCGCCATAAGTGAAATTGAGTGCTTTAGGTGTCTATGTGGTGAAACTGTTTCAATTGAGGTGATGCATGTAAAATGTTAATATTATTGACCAAAAGCAACATCCGTTTATGGATTTTGGTTTGATTTTAGATGCCTTGCCCAACACTTTAGAAATTCTTTTCGTTTGAGACGAGAGACTGGATTTGCGTTTGCATTTGTGTTGGCGGGGTGAAGCCTGAGGGAGGAGCATTAGGTTAGATAACATACGCTTTTAGTTAGATACTGGATCTGGTCGTCGCTAATATTTCATGTTTTCTGCAGTTATTAGATATGAAAAAAAGATATCCTGGCGGTTCTTTAGTAATGTTCTTATTTTTGGGATTATTCGGGATTTGGGTATTTAATAAGGAGCTTGGGACTGAAACTTGGTGATATAAAATTGCCTTATCTCTAGGAAGCTTTCCGAATGAGATAATGCACCCCCATTTCGTAATCATATTCCAAAAGGGTATTGGCGTTTTTTTTTTAATTTTTGAATTTTTTTATGCCGTAAACCACCACGGGCTGATGATACTGTTCCGTGCTACTTTTTTTTTCACTGCAGTTATATGGGATCTATATATATCTCGATATATCTCGAATGTTCCTTACGTTCCTTTTGAGGTCCGTTAATTATATGTTGTTTATTTTATTCCAGTCCCGGTAGCAAGTAGTATCTAACAAAACCAACTTTACAAAATGAATGTACATTCTGGCCTTGAAAATTTTCCTCCTGATTATGACTTTGCAGTATTTTGCCAGCTCATTTTCAGTGAGGTTGACTTCTTAAGATACTCAATTCAACTGCAATGACCTCAGCATTCAGAAATTGCGATAATGATAATTTCTTGTTTATCTAAATCTCAAACTTCTCTATCTACCATCGCAACCTCAAATTGTCACTTCCTATTACTTCGTTAATTGCGAAGCCTATTATGCAGGAATAATAAATTGAGGTAAGAGCCTGGCAATATTCTTAATGTCGCCTTTATTTCGGTCATTGTTGTTCGTCGTTCTGGAACTTTTCAAGTATTTCCGTTAGACGTTATGATGCAATCTCTATCCACGGAACCCCTAAACGCTACGTTCCAAATTTCCACCCAGTAATAATAACATACGAGGACACCTTCCATTTTTCTTTTGTACGGCACAATCGCCTGGAAGTGAATGTCGCCGACGACAATGTAAAGTGCCTCACCTTAAATCTTGAATTTTAACTGGCAAGCAGCCTCTCGCCTCGACAAATTGTCAGTTACGTGACAAAAATTTCTCATTAAAAGTTCACTGTGAGCATTCGCTGAATGAGGAAAGCCATTTCTAGACGGGCTCTGGTGAATACAAAGACATTTTGCCTATTGTTCCGAATAGACGAGTTTCAACAATGTCATGGCAACAATAAACAACGAGTGGAGAACAAAAATTCTGTTATTTGCGCTTTTTTCCCGCAGTTCGTCTTTTCCAGGTCTCATTCAGAGCTTGAATGAGCGACGTTCTGGACAAGAATAGCGGGGATCCTCGAGCCATTTATGAAATGATAGCTGACGGTTGAAGCTGAGAAGAAAAATGCACGAAAATTCACAACTTGACTCGCGTTCAACTTTCCTTCTTATTTTCCAAACTTCAGAATTAAAATATTTCAGAAATAATTCACTTAAATAGCACCTTGCTAGGTGTACATTAAAAGTTATTTACGTCGCTCCTTGTTATTCGCATTTAAAATCCTGCCGCCTTGAACCTCCCCTCGCGAGTTCGGGTCCAAGACTTTGGCTCCTGAAATGTGCATGGGCTACATTTAGCTTCCGGCAGCGACTGCCATTTATTATTCGGGCCCAGGTTTTGTTTTAGGTTCACGCTCTATTCCTCGCTCTGAACCATAATAATTTATTTTTATAGTCGCAACTAGTCCTGTTACGTATCCCACAAGGATTGTTCGGGACACATCTATATTAGTCATGATAATGTGTCACGGACTAGCATTTCAGTGGTGATTTAATTACACTGGATGTGTAGATGGGAGCCGACGATGACTACATTAGTAGTCCCGACAGTTGACAACTTTTTGCAGGATACGTGCTTGAATTATCGAGCATTGAAGGAGGGCCTAGGTGCAGCGGGAATTCGACTTGTTTTCGAAAACTGTTTACAATAAACACGTGCAGTGCATACCGAAATTGATAAAGGTGCAAATCTGATAGGCAAAAAACCCTTCTTCAAATGGATTTTGAAAGTCTCCGGGGACAAATCGTCGACAGTTAGTGGAATAATGTAGAAACATAGGGGGAAGCTCAGCAGGTGCTTTAATTAGGAACTTATGACATGAATCCAGTATTCAGAAGTTCAACGTTCAAACCCTTCTTAATCAAAAACCTAGTCCACAATGACAAGTGAAAAACGCTTACCATTTTCCTCCTCCATTACGTGTAGAGCGAAAGGCTGAATGTGATTTCCAATGAATTTATAAATCATGTCAATGCGAACTATTGTGATTCCTGACTTTAAAGAACCCAAGCCCTCAATGTGTAGCAGATGAGAAACAAGTTTCCCATTTGCAACTTTCTCTAACCTTGCAACTTCTGCTCGAGTCACCTTCCGCACGAAAAACCTGAAATTCTATTCTATGACAACTCAAAATAGTTCCAGGAAGTGCTTGCAGGAGGCGGATATTTTCAAAGTGCAAAACCTCTTAGAAGTTTCCTCATGTATAATTTCCGGCAAAATATCAACCGTCCTACTTTCCAAAGTCGGAGCAGAAACTTGAAGATCTAACAGCTTAATCCCCTTATCTTTATAAACATATTCCCTTGCTCCAAATCACAGTAACAATGTTGAAGACATGGAGCGCGTGTTACAGGTTATCCAATATTAAACGCTTTACTATCCTGGGCACGTTCATTACACACATCTACACGCACACAACTCACAATAAGTACTTTCATAATTTGAAGTCCTTGCTGGGTGCCGGGAAAAATCCTTGAAAGCAACTGGGAAGAAAGACAATAGGGCACAACTGAAGTGCTGTTGGAGTGTAACCGGAAAGTAGGAATGCCACGCTTATTTTCCTGACGGATTTCATCGCAACAAAGTTACAGCACAAAGGACGAAATGGCTTGAAGAGTGAATCGCGCCGTATGATCCTCTACACTTCATAATTCAATGCCAGCACCAGCCCCGACGCTGCACTCATTTGTGTTGTTATGACATGGATGGCGTTGACGACCTCCTTGGAGTCATGCCCGACGTGAGCCTCAATGTCGACTTTTGTGGAAAAGTCGGTGAAATTCATCGGAAAAAAGTCAACTCAACTGGTTTCCGCGGCTGGAAAATAAGAGACAAAATAGGTGAAGTAGAGTGAGATGAGGAACGACAAATTGTGGAGCAGGCCAACGGCCTCAGCATTCGCTGGCAAAACAAATATTTTTTTGCCTGAATGTGTAGATATTTTCAACCGAAATCGGATTCTGAATACGAACTGTGGAATCGAAATTATTATGCCAGAAGCATTGGACCGAATTGCATATTTATTTCTGCTACTGGTTCTCTCGGCGGAGGACCAACTCGTGCTCATACGTGCATACATTCATGTGGATTTTTGGGTTGCTGAATTTGCTATTGTTTTCGAATGCCAGACACTTAGTGCATTGAAATGTGGATGAGGGTTAATTGAAGGAAATTCCTGGCGAAGGGAGTAGTCGTCAGTTGCGCAATATTATTACTTTGACTACTGACGTGACAAGATTGCGTAATTGGGTGCTAAAATTCCACGCTCGGTGTCCTGGAATAGTCTTCCAGTGCAGAACCTACACCCACGGAAAAGGAAAATGTTAGAGAGCCGCCTAGTAGTAAATTCATTCGGGTTCACTTTTGGTATTTAGTGGAAACTGTGTCACCTGTGAAATACGAACATTGTCATTAGAAGAACCCACGCTCAATAAATACACACACTGCTTCCCACATTGGGCGCCAAATGAAAAAGAATTGTAATGGCGAAAACACCGTACACTGTAGTGGATTTCAACACCCCATTATTTGCATTTATTTCTTCGAATTATATTTTCATATTATTTTTGAATTAACCCCTGTTAGGATAAATTGAATCAAAACTTGAATAAGAACCAACGCGGATTACCCCACACTGGGCGCCAGCTTAACAAATTTGATATTACTGGAAACTTGGATTCAAAACAATGATCATTGCTTACTTATGACCACTTACGTGCAGTTGTAAGCACGGTAAAGAATAGCAATCTGCTCCTCTCAGCAGTATTTCCACTTCAGGGCAATGAACTCTGAAATAAGGTAGTAAATCGCCGAAGAGGTTTTACTATTTTTTGTGAAGCCGCCCATAAATGCAACCTCCCATCTTACGATTACAATGCACTAAATGTCTCATTAAATAATGCCTCCGCCCGTTCGCCGTAGCAGCGAATGAGGCATTTTGATCCACTCTCCAGGTCTTCGCTATTTCTCTCACTACCTAAATCTTCTTTTCCAACACCGAAGCTTAAATGATTGTTTGAAACAACATAGGACTTTGCCTGTTTGCTCCATTTATCGAAAGGATACTGCGTAAAACATCCTATCAACAATCTCTCTTTCCCTTTTGTATGCGCATCCCTCGATAAACTTGCTCAACTAGCCGAAATTACATGTTGACTAGTTGTTCCTAGTTTTCTAATTGAGGTTTCGAATTTGGTCTCGAAAAAGGGACGTGCATAACTGGTTGACACGTTGTACGTACGCTACGAAGCATACACATCCTTGGTCCCATATTAATTTCCTCAGCAAATTTAGCTGTAGTCGGCCAGTATCTGTGAGTATAGTTTTCCTAATGTACTTCAGATCTAATTGCTAATCAAACTCTGTCGACACTGCAGGTATTGTCTGTGGCCTTCGACCGGATGCCACGCATGTTGGGCAGAACTTGGTGTTATTAGTATCATAGTAAGGACGACACATTAAATTAATCCCGCCTTAGCAGTCCCAAGTCAACTGAAAAAGAGAAGGACAGATAGTTCTGGTATAAAAATTGAGGTTAGCTCAGCGTCTAAGCGTATAGTTGAGGAAACTACTAGAACGTTACTCACTGAGAAAACTATCATGACACCCAGCAGCCAAGATGGTGAATTTAAGGTCCAGTGTGGTTACCCGGCGGAGTCGTCTGACCTGATGACTAGTTCACGCTCCCGTTACCATCAAGGTAGCTAACTGTGGGATATGGGATACTTCATGACAATTTAAGGCTACCATTTTAGCAGGTAAGTAGCGAATAAAACGGATAGAAGAAACGCACCTCATTACAATCCATGCTTACCATAAAATTATAATGACGAAGTAGTTGCACCATCGTACTGCCAACCCTTGCTGAAAAGACTCATTAAGTGTAACTGTCCAGCTTTATCACTTGTAATTACATCATCTAGGCTGTCATAACTACGTTCACGTACACTTTCTACCTCACTTAAATGATGAGACGGAATCTTGACACTACTGCAACTATAATTACCTATATACTGTGGTGCGGTTATCTCAGTTAGGACGCATGGTCAGAAGATTCACTTTTATACTATCGATTTAAGTGAATGCAGAAATCCACCACAGAAGATGCATTTGGAACCCCATTTATTGATTAAGGACTCTCAATCAATTCAAATCAGCACTGCCAATGTCAAAAGAAATCAAGTGTATCTACTGAAACTATGCCATCGGAGGAGAAACACCCGTAGTTAAAAATATGGACACTAGAACAAAAGTTTCCACAGATGATAGCGGCGGTATAGCGTAAGTTCCTCCAAACGTAAAGTAACGGATGTAAGAAATCGAGGGAGGGTAAGTTAGTTCTTGCAAATTACTCTATGAATCTTCAGAGTAGCTTCTAGGCAATGTTTATGTTAATGTTTATGTTATGTTAAAGAACACTGATGTGAATTCTGAGTTTACCAGCTCGGCATGTTAACAATTCTGAGTGGATTATTTTCGAAGACACCCACCATGTCGCTGTCCCGGTGGTGAATTTTACAGATGTTACTGAACGAGAGATTCGACAAGTCATAAACATTTCGAAGTGCTGGAAGGGTTCTGATAAGGAGGGGATTCCACGGAAATATCTTCAGCATGTAAATCAGTGTCAACAATAACAGTACAAATCGAATCATTAGTAGGGCAATGGGATTTCCTTCTTTACTTTATTTTCCCCCTTCTTTACTACGGAAGTTACTTACCTCATCCCGAAAAAAGACATGGTGCAGAACCCCGTCGATACTACACCGAAATATTCATCCTCTACAAATGCATAATGTCAATTTATTAGTGGAAAGATCAGCACGCAGTTCATGATCAAAAGACTCTATCCGGGGAGCAGAAGGGCCTAATTGTATGGAAGAGTTGCAGCAACTCATTATCGACTCCAGAATGACAGGGAAGGCCATCTATGGCCAGGAAACCTGCTAACTGCTCTAACAATTATTCCGAAGCTTCTGACCACCTTCCCAGCATACCTCAATGTGAATACTCCAAACATGGAAGAAATAAGTACCATTTTGTCAGTGGGCTGATTTGAAAATAACAGGGATTCTTTGAGATTTAGTTGGATATGGCTCAGAACCCGCTGCCATGGTTGCCGAATGTTGTTTTACATGTTTTGCAATTGCACCTCTACTAGGTGCTAAGTGCGAGTGGACACAATTCATATACATCTTAGCAAGGAAATCATAAGCAGCATGTACATAGTATTAACCTTCAAGGTTTGATAAAGACATACTAAAAGTACTTAAGAATTCTGGAAATAACCCATTGTCGCATCTCCTGGGGAAGAATAGGATAAGCGCGTTGAATACGTCCGTTATTCCTTCATTGGCAGAATTATCCGGAGCATTGCCGTTGACGAATACCACTTTCGAAAACATCTACTGGCGGGTGCGGACTGCTATGTCCAAACTCCGGATATGTCAACTAAATTCCCCAGGGAAACGAATGAACTTGTCTCGTTACATCGGAGGCTGATTTGTAGTTGATTTTTCACCTGAGTTGCACTGGAATCAATGGGTTTTAACTTTCTCCTATATTCCGAACAATAAGAATATCGTTCTGTCAGTTGATAACAGGGGTAACTCCACGTGCGTTATTGGTATTATAATCCTCCATAATAGCGGCATTGGAATTAAAGAAGTCAGTCACATCTCAGGAGAGTGACTGTAGTTTCCGTAATAGAAATAACGAAAATATCGGAATATTGGAACAACTTGTTCCCGAAATATCGATATTTGCTGAATGAAAAATTACTACTAGCGGTGTAGACGGTGTTGAGTCATATGTCTTTGGGTTGCCCGGGTTGAGTCATATGGGTTGCCCGGTGAAGAAAGTTAATGGCAAACGAAATGAATTTCGGCCAATCGCAACTATGTATCATAATTTCTACCGCATTATATTAATCACTATATTCAAATATTAAGCTCCAGGCCCACTGGCTTTATTATCTGTTTTTACGACACAAGAGTTTGTAGAAGTTCACATTCCAAATAGAACAGATAAATTTCTATCTATCTTCGACTACGGATTAAAAAAAATGCAGTCTTAAGGAATGATAATAGAATATTGCTCTCTGGTCCCCTATCGAACAACGCTTAACTTCGATAATCGGATAAGAACCGGCTTTTGCTTGAAGCTTTTCTACGAATTCGGATAAAGAGTATTTCTCTCGGTAGCTCTCATCGACGTGCATATATTAATGTTATGTCATATTTGTACGTATGTTATTGGTAGCTTTCAGACTACAAAATAAAGAAATTTGGATTTTGAAGTGATTGTCGGTGTTTACGGTGCGGACAGCCAAAAGGATATTACACCTGGCTACGGCCAGCAGGTCGGTGACACTATTGCTTAACTCTTCTAAAATACGGGAGAGAAAGGCTCGGCAGAAGGAAATTTTTGCCGGCAGCCCGGACACCGTGAACCTGAGAGGGCTCCTGATAGACGACAACGGAAGGCACTGCGAAAGAAGGCATGAGGAAGGAATGAGGGCATGGACGTTGTTACACCACCAAGTATGGCGATATCCATGAAAAATCAGACGCAAGAAAGCGGAACTTTTGGCGGATGGTGAGGACAAGCTAATAACCCCGGTAAGATCCACACTAAATGCACTTACAGCTACAAACATAAGAGTTAGTCAAATTAACTAGCAGGATGTCAAACCTTCTTTCCATCTACTGGTGGCAAAGCTGGCAAAGTCGCAGGACTGTCCTTATATATTTCTGGTTCAAAAGCCATGGGTGGGACTAGGATGTTTCTTGATGAAAGATCCTTGAGACCGAGGACCTGCGTTCTGATATAAAAATGTTAGAGGCAACCATACTGAGACAACTCTGTTCCCAAGACCTTGTTGTGGTCGACATGCAATACCACGTTAATAGTAACGTAAACGTCATAGTTGCCTTTACTTACTTACCCTATGATTCTTTGTGCCCTCCGAAAGAACTAAGGAATGTGGTAGTGTATGCAGAACTATGGCTCAACATATTTGTTGGGGCAGTAACAAATGCAATCCTAAAGGAGAGAAACTGTTTGATTTCATCACTTCAGCTGGTCTGATGACCGCGAACGTAGGGTACGCCCTTATGTCCTCGGGGCCAAGAAGAAGTGAAGTAATTTGCCTAACAATCTTCACTTCAAAATTGTTAGAGTAGAAACTGGCGAGTGCTAGATGAAGTTTTACTCTCAGATCATCGTTACTTAGAATTTAGTCTGACTGTTGCAGGCGAACAGTCTGTAATACAAAGAAAGTTCGATGAACTTCTTGATGAGAAAATTGAACACCTTAGGCGACTAAGGACTCCTTTAGTAATAGAAGATCAACTAAAAACTCTGAATCGCACACTTTTAGAGTGCTTTGAAGCTGCTTGTTCTATTTCCCGAGGCCAAGCTGGTAAAGTGGTGAAACCGAGAACTGCAGAGACTCGGGAAATCAACCAGACGACTTCTAAGTCGAGATGAAGACTGGCTAAGCTTCCTGAACTCACAGCGTGAATACAAGAGACTCGTAAAACTTTGAAAATGAGACTCTTTTAGATCATACTGCGAGGAAATGGAATGTGGAACGGAGACTTCCAGGCTGTGCGGTGTCCTTAATAAGGATGAGTCGTCCAAATTTGACCCTCTTAGAAAACCGGATGGTACTTGCACGGACACCAGAGTTGAGTCTATACAAACTCTCTTGAAGGTACACCACCCGGGAGAACAGATCTCAGAAGTGGGAAGATGAGAATTGGTGGTTATACTTATACTTACCAACGTGGAAGTTCATTCTTTGGTTTCAAAGATAGTGGATGCAACTCTGAAAAGTGAGTACGCGATGGGACATTGAAGGGGCTTTTGAGAGTGCGCCCTTCCGAAAGCTCTGTGATGCCGCCAGAGAGCATGGTGTTGACGAAACTTTCATGAAATGGATCTATGCTAACGCAGAGATTGCTGTGTGCGGAAGTCGATGTTGATCGCTACCTGACAACGGAAACGACAAAAGGCTGATCTCAAGGTGGTAAGCTATCGCCACTTTTGTGGAATATGCTGATAAACTCACTACTATACGAAGTGCAAAATCTGCCAAGACACGTTTAACCTCATGCGGATGACGTGGCTGCGCTGGCTGTTGGTCGAGATCTCAGAATGAAACCACAATGTTATTATTTACAAAAAGGAGGAAACTGAATAATCTTTGCCTTCCAGGGTATGACCCTTCAACTCTCCAAAGAAGTGAAATATCTGGGAGTTATTTTGGGCAGGAAGTTTTTTTGGAACAAGTATGTAGAGATAAAGATGAAACGAGCTCTCACGGCTTATAGGCTGCGTAGGCGAACCTTTGATCAAACATGGGAACTTAGGCCGCAGGTAGTAATGTGGATATATGTTGCTATCATTAGGCCGAGGTTCGCTTATGGATCCGCAGTGTTTTCACTGTAAACTCGCCACACTGCAAAGAATTATGTGTCTGGGTATCACTGGTGCCATGAGTACGACATCCGGCGCAGCTTTAAATGCATTACTCAATTTGCAGACCTTAGATTTGTTTATTGAGCGCACTGCAATGAGAGCAGTTCATAGGCTAATTCGGTTATATTTGTGGGGAAACAATGGACATGAGGGGCACAGAGCATTGGAAGTCATTGGGAGAACTGAGTCTAATTTTCGCTATTCCTTCCGATTGTTAGATCCCCATACATATGTTTGGTAAAAGATATGATGTTATCTTGAAGAGGAAACTGCGACGAACCAGAAGAATGCGTGTCAGGATATATTGACGTCTTCTATATCGATGGCTCAAAAACAGAAAATGGTTGGAGTAAGAATCTACCTCTCGAATAAATATGAGAAGTGGGCTCTTCTTTTGGGACAATACACAACGCTCTTTCAGCCTGATGTGTATGCGATCCTAAGGACGGCAACTTGGATGATTGATGGGCGGTTGAAGAGCAGACGTATCGCAATCTGCAGCGATAGTCCAGCTGCATTGAGGGTACTTTGGTCACTTCAAAAATCGTTCAGGAAGGAAGATACCGATTGAACTCTATTTCTAGATTCAATCCGGTGGAATTACTCCGGATACCTGGTCATTGTGATGTAGAGGGAAATGAAATCTGGGATACCTTAGCAAAAGAGGCTTGAACTTCACCCATGCCCGGACTGGAACCAGCAATTGGAGTGTCAGTTTCATTGGCTGATGCTGCTATCAAAACCTGGGAACAACATAATGACAGGTGGCGAAGCTTTAATGCTGCCAAAACACACCAAACTTTTCCTATCAGAACCAAGCAAACATACTGCAGAAGTATTGTGCGCATTCAAACTGGCCATAATTTACAAGCTGGGCATATGTTCAGAATAGGAATTATCCATGATACAAAGTATATGTGGATATTTTTAATAAGAACACACCTCCTCCCTGAAGTTCCTTTTTCCTATCTCTCCTCTTTACTCAACCGAGTTTAGGGCTGTGTTTGTCGAAAATCGCTGCGTTGCTTCATCTAATAATGGTGTGCAACCAGCGATAGCTTCAAATTACAGTTTATAAAGATTGAGAGCTGTGATAATCAAGGTCACAAAATGACCGGTTCTCATTGCGACCACCGAATAAACCGCCGATAAACGAATTTCGATAGAGCCATTATTTATCCTGAATACTCCGTAACTAGAAAGATCCAAAATCACTATAGTATCCTGCCCATTAATTGATAATGCATTAGTCACACTTGCAACAGTGTGATCGTTGTTGACTATGCCATTGTCAGTCGACTACGGATTAGTTTGACTCAGCATTAACAAAATTTTGTAAGCAACATTCTAAGCAGTGGAGTGAAGACTGTAAACAGTGTACTCGCGTACGGCTGGGAAAATGCATTCCTTCTTTAGGAACAAAGATTGAACGTGTTTTGGTAGATTAAAAACAAGTCGGGAAACCGGAAGCTGGACGCTTTAGGTACGAAAGGTTTTGTGTATTTGTTAGTACGTAGCACGTAATATATCCATATATTATGTGAAAGTAACCACTTTCGGGTGATATTGACATTCATAGTCTTCAATTTTCAAAGAAGCAACAAATTTGAGGTATTATAACTTTGTTAATAATAGTGCGATTTCCGCCAAACTTGGTAAGATCATGCTCTATATTATAGCCTATATCACTGCAAAATTGTATGGTACTAGAATGAACCTAAGGAGGGTTTCTAACCAATTACAAAAAAATTGTAGTAATATACTATTATTAACTTTATTTAAACAGGCACCATATAGTGGCAGCCTCCTGATTTTTTCCAGATTTTTCGGTTTGGTAGTTTCTGAGAATGACCCCCTTAAAGAAGTGATCACTTTCAACCCCCCGTGCTCCCCACCCTTCCAACGAATGTCAAAACTAAGATCGGCTTTGAAAAGTACTAATCGAGACCTTTAATTTGATACCCCACATTACCATATTTGATGAAAAAAATTGTACACCCCCCTTTTGCATGTATGGGGACCCCCCTTAAATTCGACGTAAAAGGATGTAATTCACTGTATGCGTGAGCGTTCACAGTTCCCACCTTTCTACAAAATTTGGTGTCAATCGCTATAACCGAGAAAAATGCGTGTGACCGACAGACAGACAGACAGTAAACCGATTTTAGTAAGGTTTTGTGTTTACACAAAACCTTAAAAAGGGCAAATATCAGGCAGAAAAGCAAAAAAGTCATTCATAAGGGTGGCACATAATTCCCTCTATCTCGATATTTTTTCCATAAGTATATATGTGTGTATATTTGGTCGTTATTCATTTGTCAACCATACCTACCAGTCGTCACTGGTTTCTTTCAGGAAATACATTTCAAGTCTCTCCAGTCGTTTCCACTGCTCTTCTGCGCCACGGGTTTTTAGATCAGCCCACGCGTCAGACTTCCTGGGATCGCGCTTTGCCCTGCATGGCGTAGCCACCAGTGTTGGGAGTTACCGCCTACCATGAGCTTCTACCAAACAAATTCACCCACAGTTTCTTTCCAAAAATGTTTAAATAAAGAATGTTTAAAAATATCTTCCCATACCAAAATGATGACAATCAAATACGTATATTCCCATGATAGTTCAGTTACACAATTATTACATTCTTTTGCTCTTTATATTTCCCTTACAGGAAGCTATGGTATTATTCGTCACATCATGCTACGGCACTTAATTATAGCTTGCCTCGCGTATACACATATCCCACGAACCCCTGGCTCTATTTACAGTCATCACCATTATTTCCGTAAACTACACTCCTTACCATTCTGACACCTTCCTAGTCCAATTCATCTTCGGATAGGGCAGAAAGGCGAAGTCATCGTTACGGATCCTACCTTTCAGGGACTCAAAGGAGGCTCAGTAATTAATTTCAATAAAAAATATCCTAATTGAATTAACGATCCCGTCTGTTCGCCCTTGCTAGTATCGACTGCAAAAACAAATGACATTTTGATACACGAGTCTTCATTTAATTTGATTTCTTCCTTGAAAGCCTTTCGGGACAAAACGATTTGCGCTGAAACAATAAATGTGCACATCCGAGTACCTTTCGCAAACCAAATAAATTTTACGCGGTGGCTGAATTTTAAGCTTAAGACTTCCCCTACACGGACAGAATAGAGGGAGGAAGACAAGGCATTTTGTATTTACACGCAGGGGTAATAAAACGTGTCTTCAACAACTCCTAAGTAGGCCAGAAGGATGAGGGAAATCCCGTTCGGGTATCATTGTGCACGCGAAAAAAACACTCGAACGAAATACTGTTGAGCGTGGCGGTGATAATATATCACGATTTCTTCTCGGGAAAGTTGTCAACTGCCTTAAACGCCCAAACAAACAATCCCTGTTTTATTATTATCCCTCGCCTCATATTCGGCTTAGGGCACATTGTTATGGGGTATGCATACATGAAGAACGTATTACCACCAAAAATTAGCATATGTCATAACGTGCTGCTCTCCGCGAATAAGTGCCGCTGAGTACAGTGTTGAGATGGAATTCCTGAAAAACCACCCTCACAAGACGGTGCTTATTTTTCCTTGTTGCAAAAGAAATGGATCCAAACGAAAGCCATTTCACAAGCAATTTGAAATTTTCTTCAAAGTACCTGGAGGAAAGCATTAAGACACTACCGATTATTTCGGAGGGTACTTAGAGGAGTATTTCATGTTCTAGGATTCTAGGATATATGTGACATTAAGGAGGTTGAAACCAGAGCAGGAACCCATTTACCTTTCAGATACTTCATCGCGACACTGTACAATTACCCAGATCGCAATGCCCCAATCTTTCCGGGAAACAACCACAAGGATATGTGACTTCAAGGTTGTGACTGGAAAGTTGAGAGATATCTTCAAGCACGTTTTTCCACCATTGCCAGTCATTAATGACGACGGAGGCGGAAAAGTGTAACAAATAATATGAAAAACTCTTTTGCACTTCATATCTCAGTGACATACTATTATGCGGGCTTAATGGCTACCGCCCCAGTGCTCAACGGCGAAACCGAGCATCCTAAGCAGACACATTCCGTGCGACTCCTACCATCGTTTCGAGTATTCGATGCTTTACGCGTAAGCAACAAAAACTGTCAACCCCATTCAGCGGGGATTTCTCGTTCAAGTAAAAGTAGAACAGTGGCACTCGTTCGCAACAGTAAGACCCCCACCCTCCGCTTCAGTCTGAAGTTGAAGGAAACGTATGAGAGCCCTTTTGCAAAAGAAAGCCGCAACAGAACCATGAAGTGGAATCTGGGTGGGAGAAAGGATATTAAAGCGTCACCGAATTGAAAATATGCTGCTCGGGATGTGAATGCTTTAGGTACGTATATCATGTCCCTGTCTCTTGCCTATTGTCTTAAGCTGCAATCATTTCAGTAGCTTGATTTATGTTCGCATCGCAGACACCGCATTTATGCACTTTTGATGGTTTGTGCTGTTAATGTTATTCATGGTGAAGGATACTTTGATACGAATATGTGGTGAATTGAAGGTTTTTGCTCATTAGTCTGATTTAGATAAGGACGTGATCTGATTTTCGATAAAGTGATATTCAATGGGAAGGGATCATTAATTTGGCGGAACAACTTGGAGCAAACAGACATTATATACAAATATTGCATTGTTTTAGAAGCAGACACATCTACCCTACTTGAAGTTGCAAGAGGGTCCGTGGAAAGGTGCAGACTGCCGAAATATAGGAAAGAGCTATAATGGTACCAATGGCTGACATCTAGACATTTCAGATAGTAAATGAGCTGAGAAAAACCTATCTGCATCCCCTGAAAAGCACTAGGAACTATGTACCATACATGGGTATCAATGAATCATCAGTCTGCAAATTCCTGGACATTACTGTTAACGAGCATCCTACATCAAACAAAGCCTAATTTTCCCTGACGTTTATTGCTTAAATGGTTCAAAGTCATGGAAAGCTGGCCTTCCCTTATTCAGTATAATTTGTGGTATTGGCTGCGCTTAATGCCCCAAACAGTGGTAAACAATTCTCGAGAAGTTTCTCGTGCTCAAAGACGATAGAGATATTAGAAAGGATGTGTGAACTCCTCTCTGCTAACTACTCCTTTCTCCTCATGGTGAACAGGCCCCGTCAATGCTACGGAATGCCATAGAAATAAAAGAAATAGCATGTGTACGCTTTTGGATATCGAAGAAGCATTCGATGACACATCGCGCACAGAGATACAAAATGCCCTGAGCCGCAAGGGAGTGGGAAACACCCTGGCATTCTGAATGGGCAAAATGCAAGAAAGCAGGCAAATAGAATTACCGACAGGTACAAATTCTTTTGTCATGGACACTATTCAAGGTTGTCCGCAGGGCGGGGTACAATCGCCGCTTATGTGGAGTATTGTATTGGACGAACTCCTGGACGTGCGAACAAATACTGGAGTACAAGTCCAGGGTTACGCGGACGATATTGATAATCTGTAGGGGCCAATATGAAGATACCTTATGTGATGTATGTGAATCCAAACTGGACTAAGGGTTGCTGGTGCATGGTGCAGGAAGGTGGGACTGCGTATCAATCCAGCCAAAACCACCATAGTACCATTCACCAGGAGACGTAAGCTTGATCACCCGAGTGCCATAACATTTCATAATATGGAGGTGAAACGAGAAACAGAGGTCAAATATTTGGGAATTACGCTAGACCAAAAATTACTCTGGAAAACACATGTCGGAAACACTCGTCGGAAAGCCACGAGGCTTTGATGAGTTGTAAGTCCATAGCAGGAAAAAAATGGGGTTGTAGCCCGAAAATACTACTTTGGATATATGCTGCAATACTAAGGCCAATCATTACCTATGGAGCGGTCATCTGGGCAGAAAAAACCGAACTCAGCACACAAACCAGGGAATTAGATAAGCTCCAAGGCTGGCTTGGGTGTGTATCAGTGGGGCAATGAGGACATGCCCAACGGCATCCCTGGAGGTCCTTCTGAGATTAACCCCTCTCCATCTGCACATACTGATGCAGGTCAGGAGGGCAATATTCAGGATGGCCGGGAGTATCAGCGAGGTGGGGAGCTGCCTAAACCGAAGGAAGATTGATATTCTTTCTAGGTGGTATCCCGAATTACTGATACCAAGAGATAACATGACAACTAGGTTTCACTTCGATAAGAAGTTAGAAAAACGTTGGAGTAACAAAGCAAACTGGGAGAACGTGGCTGCGACAAACGGCTGGTACACTGACGGATCTCTCACAGCAAAGGGAGCGGGTGTCGGTGTCATTGCTCCGAGGAAAATTTACTTCGAGCCAATGGGCAGGTACACTAGCATATTCCAGGCGGAAATATACGCCATAGACAAATGTGCCTCCTTTAATCTCCAAAGGAACTGCAGGGAGCAGAACATTGTTGTTCTCCCCAATAGCCAAGCGACGATCAAGGCACTTAGGTCCAACCAGGTGAACTCTAAACTGGTATGGGAATGCCTTGAGAGACTGAATACACTCGGCTCGTCCAACAAGGTCTGAATACTGTGGATTCCAGGCCATGCTGGGTTGGAAGGCAACGAGGCAGCGCACGAACTAGCCAAGAAGGGAGCAGGGACGCCTTTAGACGGGCCAGAACCCTTCTATGGAATCGGAAACGGTATCATGGCTATAACTCTAAAAAAAGAAGGGGAATGGTTGAGGGAACTATACTGGGTGGGCCTACCAGGGATGGAGTAGTCCAGGTTGCTTATTGGGGGATACGAAACCCATGCGCACAAAGGATTGCTTAAGCTTTACCAAAAAGAACCTTCGAATCATAGCGGGAATTCTCACTGGTCACTGCCGGCTGCACTATCATCTAGGGAAGCTAGGGATATCTACCGATACTGCCTGCAGGTTTTGTGCGAAGTGTGACGAAACCTCTATACTCGTCCAGGCACAGTGTCCGGCACTTGTGCAAATAAGGTCCAGGCATTTGGGGGAACACTTACTACCAGACGCAAAGTTGTAAGATCTGGAAGTAGTGAACATATTAGAGTTCCTGACCGTTATAGGCTTGCTTGAGATACTATGATCAATAGGTACACTATAACCAGTAGAAAGGGCACAATAGTTCTTTAAGGACGCGGTGCGACTTTTCCTTAACAGAATAATAATAATGATGTTTGCTCAAATAAAGTTAATGACAGTATATCACTATAATTATTAGTAATTGACTGCAGAACCCCCCTTAAGTTTATGCTAGAATCATGAAGTAATATAGGCTATGATGATCTTACCGATTTTGGCAGAAATCTACTAACAAAGTTATAGAAAGTCAAAGTTGTCACTTCCGCGCAAATTCTTAGACTCGAATGTCAGTACGCGCGAAAGTGAATATTCTGACATCATATATGCATACATTATATGTTATGTACTAAAGGGGGCAAATGTTTTTACACAAGAACTACACAAACCTTTTATACCTAAAGCGTCCGGCTTCTGGTTCCCCAACTTGTTTCTCGATAACTTGACCAACCCCTAATTGATCCTCTTGAGTTCTTTAATAGAGCAGGAGACCTCTGCAGCGAAATTTAAACTGAAAAGTATCCAAATGTGATCTCTGGTCAGACACACCGCCCCCCGCTCCGCCGTTAGCCGCCCTGAAAGCTTCATTATCACAGTTGTTCTTGCTAGGAAAATGGAAGGGTAGTGCACTGCCCCTCTTCCACACCGATAGGTTTGTGTTAAAAATAAAATCAAAAAGCGACCTACCTATTCGTTAATTTCCGAACTGCTTCAATGCTTGGGGCCGCATACGTCGTTCAGTGATTAGGCTTCAGAATTTCCTCTTTCTGGTTTTCTTCCACTTAATTCTTCTAACTAAATGAAGCACTTTCACTTTCAGTTCAGGGCTGCTGCCTGTAAAGGAAGGCAAGGGTGCGGCGATGAAACTAGCTCTACTCTCTGCTGCCCACTTGCAACAATTCATGCCACAGTAACCAAGATTCAGGTTGCATGGGTAGATATCAAGCATCCTATCAACAGGTTGGTCTTATTTGCTGCGGCGGTGGACATTAACTGTTGCAGTTCTTCTAGTTGAGTTAATTGGTCGTGAATTACATAAGTCGAGTAGACATACATGTTGTCCGCTCCCACCTGCTCTAGTTTGACCATGGTTAGGTTACCGCTCGGCCTCATACGAACCAGAGCTCCTGTACCAATGCAACGTTGGTTTCTTCGTCAAGAAATTTAGCTGAAAGATAATTCGAGTGCTGCAGATTTATCTGCGTTTCCTTCAGCATGACCGTCAGTCCCTGTCGTATCGCCGATCTTCATCTCCGCCAATAGCTCGTGTGCAGCTTCGACTCTATCCAGGGCGTCGTCCGGTATCGTAGAGATACAAGGAAGGACTATCAGTTATAGAGAAGCTATGTTTGGACAATTGCCAAACGATCAAAATTTATTGAAAAATGACTAGATCTCGTTTCACTCAGTAACCAATATTTCAATTTGGCTAACCTAGGTTTCCGTTAATACCAAAATCAGCACATTAGCGATATTATTGAGTCCATTTAATAAAGCGGATCGATGACCTGCTTTTTTTGAAATCTTCAGGAGACTTATTAATAGTGGCACAATTTCTAAATGATATAATTTGATAAATTAGCGAGTGATTAATACTATTTATATAATGAGAGCAAATCACTTCTATCAATGTAATCACGCGATTCATATTGTCAACTTTTCGCGAAACACACGCAAAACGGGGCAGGCATGTCAGGTCAACGCTATAACTGTGCCAATAAAATTTTCAAAATATAAATGATTGATTTCCTTCACAGGACATTTGCGATATTTTCACTGTCCTACTTTAAAGATAAACGCAGTTTAATATGTTGTTTTCAGATAAATTGCAGGCGTACTGATGCAATTCCGCTGGTTGGGTCTGATACCACAGGTGTATTCCGTTTGGCATTCATGTCGCAAACCAATTTAGAAAAGTTGTTCCTCGGATATTTTATATGAGGCCTTTAAGTTATTTCTGTTGTTTTACTTAGCAAGCAACCATTTCAGTTTATTGAAATTAGAATAATTATCATAAACTTCACAATAGTATCTATTGAGAACTAATTTCAACCCCCACAACTGAAGTGCTGCCAGTGGAAATTAAAATCAAAGTTACAAGGACAATAAAAGGTCTTAATTGAAAGCTTATCGAGTTTTTTATAAAAATGTTACAAAAAAGACACCAATCTGAATGCATTCATGAAAAGATAAATGTGGAAAGTAACCCATGCGCTACACAGGTCTAACTTTTTATGTATATGAAACCCTCAAAATGGTTGAATATTAGACGGGCATTAGGTGTTTTATATGCAGATTATATCAGCAAAGAATGACCGAGTATGGAACTAATGGACATTTAAATCCCATTATCCTTATGCTCTGTGATGGGGGTGGAGTAGGCTCGGTAAAATAAATAATGAATCAGGACTTCAACAAAGCGCGATTACCATTAGTGGGACGGAATATGAAACACGAAAGGACCGACCACCTGATTTGACCTATTGATTTTTCTGTGTAAATGAAAACGTTCCAATTGTTCTAAAAGTGGTAAGCTTTGTTTAATGCCATATTGTGTCGCGCATTTAAAGGTTTATATCTGCGGTTTTAGTAGTAATCATTATCTTCCAGAAACCTGACATCGACATAGACCGAAAATGTTTCGTGTATAACAACTAATTAGCAACTACAACTATTCCAACTTTTTCAATTATGTCTGGTCTCATTTAGTATTAATTGGCTCATTGAAATTTGAAGCGTATTCAGGATAGCAGAATTTCTCATGAAAATATTCAAGTAAATATGTCTCATAAAAATACACGCATGCATGAGTTCAATTTTCGCATATCTTTCCAATCAGCGAGCATTTTGTATTTTAACGGTAATTATTGCTCCAGTATTATTGAAAAAATCACGTAATCAGCTTTTATCCCGTAAATATCCATTAGTTGCATGTTATTAAATCCCAATCATATTCCGCGAGAATTACCTGGAATTTATGTTAATAGTAAACATTGGGATATTACGCCTACGTTTATTGTTAATGTTGACTCTGTTCATTGTGGTTTATCAGCCATTTCTGCTGGATCTGTCCTTTTTCCAGAGAAAATAAAAACTCATTGTTTTCCCTCATAAAACCTTCCTGTTTAATATCCGCTTTTATCAGCCGATTTTAATGCGAAAATTGATGTTTAATAGGATTGTAATTATTCCAATAAAAGCCTTCCAGTCGTCGCATGGGAATCAAAACAAAAGTCTAGCATCCATTGAGCTATATACCCAAACCTTCCTTTTATGTGATTGAAAACCGTATTCCTTTTTCGGGAAGGTCCTTCAAGAAAATGTTGGGAATCACTCCAGGAAATCCGCTATAGTCCTTATTAGGTGAAACTTTTATTAAGAACATTGATGAAAACTCAAACGAGGAAGTCTTAATATCATTTGGACGAGGTAATATATGTAGGCGTCCTCCCTATAGCCAGCAAGCAAGAAGCTGAATCTCCATTAGAAAATCTCAACAAGATCCAAAGAAATATTCAATTCGCGATGGGAATAGAAATGGACAAAAGCCTTTTTCCCTGGATTTAAGAGTAATCAATTTGATGTGGATGGGAAAAGTAAACTTTGATATTTTCAGGAAATGTACTCCCACACATTGTACAGCTTCAACCACTTCGTGTTTTTCTTGTGTCCAGGAAAAAAGTTGTCTTCATGTGAATGATTTGCTGGATATGTATTGACTAAGAATTGAGAGATGGAAAAAGATACTTTCTGGAGACTGAATAAAAAATGAATACACCACCAAGTGTATTGTAAAAATAATCACCCATAAAAGGGTCTACGAACAATCAGAAACCCATAGGAAAGCCAGATAGGTATTTAGAAAGATTCATCTTCTCGCTATATCTGCCAATATGAAATGCCACTTTGAGCTGGAGTTGAGTTCAACAAAGGATAATATATTAGAAATATAACAATAGTAGCATACAATAGATATATAAACTGTCCAGATTTTGAGGAATATATAATATTTCGAACGTGCCAATTGACTAGTCTCCTTCTGAAGCAAAGGATCATTCAGATAAACGTAAATGATGATTAGAGCACGAAGAGTGAAAAATGAAGTTTGTTAATTGATGATGAAACCTACGTAAAAAGGGATTCACAACGTTATTGGCAGATACTTAAAAATATGACATAGGACACACCAAACTCAACACTAGATGACAACAAGCCTAGAAAACCTCTTGGCATTGCCAACTATCAATCAGACTTATAACTAAATGGGAGGCGAAAACTAATCGTTCAAAGACGTGATTAAACGACTACCACCTTCATATATTTACCTACCACTACCTTAAGCAGTTTACTGAGGTAACTCCGCCATTAACGCTACCAAGCCATTTTGAGAGACGCCGTTTCTGATTAAAGAACATTTCAATAATGTAGTGTTATACACCAACGGAGATTGAAGATATAGAGAAGCCCTCAGATCACATGAGGCGACAATCATCCCTACCGAAACTACATCCAGCCTTGTATAAATCGTTCTCGTCTATCATTCTCACCAATTCTTTGCTCCGAATGGCCTCTCCACCATGAGGCCTTAACATTCCCTATCTACAATGTAAGGAACTGCCACTCGTACTTTGGCCACTTCCTAATTAACAGCAACATCAAAGCAAATCCAAATCAAATCACGATCCCACTGCTAGACACAGTCCGTGGCATCAGTGACCACAACGCCTTTATCCTAGACTTACAACTTCTAAATCGAGTCATCTACCCATCACCGCTAACAGTACCTTACTTAAGGCATCCCACCAGTTGACTTATAAATTAATCCCTTAGATACATACCCTTCCAAATTCAACCTCAGCATCACCACGTATCCAATGATGCTATAGACAGCACAGTTGGTGAGTACACTGAGACAATTTAGGGCGTATTTGACGAATTGTGCCTACCTGCCCTCTCTTCGAATGGATGGCGGAGTCAGTATTCCCTTAATTTTCTAAACAAAATCTAATTTAACTTCGGTCGGGTTAGGCTTGAATTAGGCGATTTTTGTCCGGGTTTTTATTCATACACATGTCATGTTTTGGGATTTATACATACTATAATAATAATAATCGTTGGCGCAACAATCCATGTCGGATCAGGGCCTTGAAGTGTGTTAGAGCACTTCATTCAAGACAGTAACGGTACACTAGGAGGCAATGTGGTCAGCATTGCGCTCGCCCGAGATTATTACCCTGATTTGACTCAGGTACTCATTCACAGCTGAGTCGACTGGTGTCCGACGGCAAATCACGATACAAATTCCATTGCCACCAGTGAGATTTGAACCGCGACCTTCCGTACGACAGCCTTGCGCTCTAACCACTCAGCTATCCGGACACACAGACATACTATAAGTGAGCAAATATCACCTTGTAGTTACCTCGGTCAAGGCACTCCTAGGGCAGAGGTGAGGCAGTGTCTGATGAGTTTCCTCTACCTTGAACGAAACCGCAAGTCAAATAATTTTGAGAAGCCCAAAGTGGTGGCAAATTCCGCTAAGCAGACCAAAAATAAAAGGTTGCACTTGATAAAATCCAAACCATAACCCTGATGAAATGCTCTTCAACAATTAGTCCCTTTCCTCAAAAACTGGTAATGTGTAAAAATAACACCTGTCCCAAAAAAGTAAAATCTTCTCCTTCCAGACAGTTGGTCCATCTCTCTCCTTTCAATTCCGTCCAATATCTTCAAACGGACCGCCTAACCTACCATTGATGATCACCGCGATAGAGACAATTCTATCCCAGATTTGCGATTCGCCAAACAAGCCGGTCACTGATTTGAATTATTTGCAAGGGAACAACCATAGCGCCTCTCTGTTGTCCTCGCCATACATCAACCCTGTTGAAACCCCGAAAAGCCTTTTCCCTCCTCTAGCTGTTTACAGGGAGCATCCCCAAGTGGGTTCAGGTTACTATCACCCATTATCCGATCTAACTAACCCACCCTGTAAAAGCTTAATATTTTCTGGTATAAACAGTTAATCAGACCTTTGATCTCCTTCGGATTCATCTGCAGGTCAATTGTCTCCCCGCGACATATGGAGACAGATCCTTCGCGACTGTACCGTCATGGTTCAAAATAATAATGGTATAAAGATTCTCCCACCAAATCGTTTATGATTCCGCCCATATCACATATCGATGCTATCAGGACTAGACATGCAATGAAGTTTCGAGAGAGATGGCCGTCATATGCCAACCCTTTAATTGTCGACTATACGGGGATTGAAATCGATGAGCAAAATTTCCTTTGAAAAGAAGACAATTTCTCCAAAGCCTCAATTCCTGCAATAGTGGAAACGGTATATTCGATCGAGACGGAAGAGTAGTTCTCCACACAGGTCGCCATTCCCATGACCAATACGTTCCTCCATCCAAGCCACATCCTAAACCACAATCCTTTCCTGACAATGGTGATTTTCTTCAGCCTCCATCGCCGTATCCGATGGTACACTGGTCAAGCATCAGTGATCAGCAGCATTAGGAATTGTCTTCTAGGTGAGCGAAACAACAGACGTCGGCTGCTTTAGGATTGAGCTATCATCCGGCATTGAGAAAACTGTCTTACTAAACAGCAGCACACATGTTTAAAAGCTTGTCGAAATTATCGGTGAGAATTGGGTCGCCATCAAAAGCACGCTAGTGATGTTGTGGGTCACGTCTTGAAGATCTTCCTGACTGGCCAGGACTTGAAATGGATCGATCATGCTTCTTATTTTCCATTATCGGCTTAAGTTCCGATATTGCGACAAAGCTCTGGGCCTGCTGAATAGCAGGCGTCGTGATAAAAGGAAATTTGTAATTGCGCTGGCTTCACTATGGTATATTACATCACGAAAGAATGTTACGGTGGTCAGAAGTGTCAACGGTCGAATCGTCATTCGCGACGGCGAGCAATTTTGGATATGGTTAGTATATATTTTCACGGTTTTGATGTTCTACCTGTTTTGTTTAAGTTAGCTAGCTATTGTAACATGTGAATTTGGATCGCTCCTCCAAACAAAAATTAAGTCATCTCGGTCATCAAATCGCTCGAGGGGGGCAAGGCCCTTCCTACACCTAGTAAGTCCACCTACACAAAGGGAATAATCGTCAAGATTGTAAGTGCATCGAGCGAGATCCAGTTCCCTGCCACCGTCAACTGAAATCACGTCTTCTAGGTATGCAAATTAATCGACAACTACGCCGTTCTGCTCGTTAATGCAGACAGAGAAATTAGGATAACCTGTCACACAGAAAACCTTGGTTTTGTTGATGTTTATCTTCAGTCCAGCACTAATGGGCTCTCCTTCTAAATGCAGAGCTATTCGGCCAAGGTTCATGACCCGGTGAGAGAAGAAACTGATTTCATCACTATAGCCGCGATGTTTGAAGGAGGATGTCATCGTCTATTGAACTCCTCTACGTCTTCCGGACAATGCAGTGTGAAGAAAATCACCAATAACAAGAGAAAATAATATCGGTGACAAGACAACCCAACTCAACTTTTGACCTCAAAATGACCCGAGATTTTACCTTGGTGTAGCATGTGACATTTTGTGCCATCATATGTGGCTCTAATAATCGCTATTAGTTTCTTCGAAATGTCCCTGCTACCTAAACTTCGCGCACTGCTTTAACATGAAGCCTGAAAGGAACCTGCTCTCTATCGATCAAACTTTCGAGATGAACATACTTTGTGACGTAAGCAGTACGGAAATTCGCATGCATCGCGCTTAAAAGAGGTGCCCTTCTTTTGAATATTAACAATCCCCCCCCCCACTTCTTTCACTCTCTGGGAAAGGTCCCGAATTCCAAAGATTTTCGTACGAGTGGAAACAGCAAATCTTCAAAAACTGCAGGTGCAGCGATAAATAACTGCGAGAGGATAGTATCAAGACCCGCGATTTTACTCTATCTGAGTGCATTGATGTCGGAGCTCTCTTCTGCATGGAGGAACATTTTGTATCCGCCACCCTGCGTGAAGTGACGGACGGCAACACAACGGAAGCTAACTGACCATCAGATGGCGATCACTTATGAGTTCGATGCCAATGCTCCTTTTGTTTCGCACATTCAGGAGACAACTGCTGATCACAAATTGGTTGAACTGATTGCTCGTACGGTGTCGGTCATTTAAACCCAACGATAGCCGTCAGAAACAATTCGACACCGGGTTAGTGTCACCTACCACTATTCGGCTTTCCAGGGTACTATAGCACATTGTCATAAGTGTGACAAAAGGGACAGGAGTACTTTCTAGAGTCCCACTATGCTACAACCGTCAAACTCAGAATGTTCAGCTTATATCGTTGGAATTCCCGCTCGAGTTGGAAAAAGTGGGCACACTGAGAACTGTCGATACAGTTTTCGAGGGTAGAGGGAGAGAGAGAGAAATTTGATTTCCAACAGAATGGCGATATTAGAGCAACGGGTTGAGTACTTTGATGAGCTATTGAACTACCGGAATATCGGCGAGATGGAGGTCCCGCCAACTGAAGACGACGGACAAATACTGGCACCATCAAGTATAGGAGAAACAGTCAATTCATCGGCTTTAAAATCATAAATCGCCAGGAGCCGATGGAATTACAGCCGAATTAATTAAATATGGAGACGACCAATTACACCAAGCGGTTCATCAACTTGTGCTCAAGGTATGAGACAGCGAATCAATGCCTGACGATTCATAAAGAGGCATTATCTGTCTCGTACATAAAAAGAGAGATTTCACACAGTGCAGCAGTTATAGAGGTATCACGTTGCTGAGTACCATCTATATGATATTCTCCGCTATCTTGCTAGGCCGGATAGCCCCATACGACCAGAACATCATTGGCCCATACCAAAGAGGCTTCACTCCAGGAAAATCAGTAACAGATCAGATTTTCGCTATGCGGCAGGCGACGGAAAAACTGCTGGCATATGGACCATCTCTTCATCGACTTTAAAGCCGCCTATGATAGCAGAGCCAGGGTAAAACTGTACACGGCCATGAGAGAATTCGGTATCCCGACGAAATTGATAAGACTAACTAGGCACACCCTGACTAATGTGCGAAGCGAGATAAAAGCAGCAGGATCACTCTCAAGACCATTTGACATAAAAAAAGGTCTACGGCAAGGGGATGCCCTATCATGCGTCCTCTTTAACCTGTCCCTCGAGAAAGTGATCCGTGATGCTGAGGTAAATGCAAGGAGCAAGGCCCTCTTTAAGTCCACCCAATTACTTGTCAATGCTGATGATATCGACATCATGGGAAGAACCACCCGAGACCTACAAACTGCATTCATCCAGATCGACCAGGCGCCGCGAGATCTTGAGCTGCACATCAATGAAGGAAAGATAAAATAAATGGTGGCAACATCAGCACCGAAAATCAACCCACCAACAATATCAAACCACACCGGTCAAACGGGAAGAATAAAGATAGGAGAATACCACTTTGAGACCGTTGATAATTTCTCCTATCTATCTAGGGTCGAAAATCACAACCGATAACAGCTACGATGATGAAATCCGCGCACGGTTGTTGTCAGCCAACAGAGGCTATTTAAGCTTACAAAAACTGTTTCGCTCGAAACGTCTCACTTCAAGGCCCAAGTTCTTACTGTATGAGGCAATGACTTTTCCAGGCCTCATGTATTCCTCGGAGACTTGGGTTCTTAGCAAGAAGAATTGCGAACTCTTGGCGGGCTTCGAAAGAACAATTTTCCGAAGAATTTTTGGCCCCCAAATGAGGATGGACGATTCCGTAGCCTATACAATGACGAAATCTATGAACGATACCATGACCGTCCGGTTGTGGATAAAATCCGGCTCAATAGGTTACGGTGGGCGGGTCACTTAATCCGTATGGATGAGGGTGATCCAGCCCGGAAAGTCTATAAGGGCAATATCTATGGTAGAGAAACAAGACGAGGCAGACCATCCCTGTGATGGAGCGATGGCGTAGGTCAGGACGCCAGACTGCTTTGAGGGATATCGAATTGGTGGACCTCGGCGCAAAACCGGGATGTCTGGAGTTCCTTACTAAGGCGGCCTAGACCGGATACCGACTGTTGCGCCGTTGATGATGATGATGATGATTCTAATACAAGAAAGATAAATATTAGCTGGGAAGTTGGTGAACATTATTCACAAACATTCCTATATTTTACCCCAAAAATGGCTCCGACAGTAAAATGCTTCTGCTGCCACCATGTCTTATGCATGTCAGCTAAGAAATTATGAACAGTAGTTTTAAAGGCCAGACCCAATTTAGATTGGCTATTGATTATTATGGTGAATTGCTGATGTCCCCAATGATGGAAAAAAATACTAAAAAATTACGGTGCCTATATGAAACCGATAATCGAATGACGTCCCTCTATAATTTAATAATTTCTTCTGTTCGTTCATCTAGATCGAAATCAGAATTAAATTCACCCAAATCGACTAATTCTTACAACTACCCTTTCAGCACAATAAAACTGCTTACCTTAATTAATCGGTTGTGCTAGTCAAATGCACCGAGAAAATCAAATGCTCCCACGTTCTGAAAAAGAAAAATAAAGGGGTGAGTTTCAAATTGTTTAATTATTCCTGACTAATTCTTTCATGAAAGATAAATATTAAATATTCTCCCCTAGCATTCAATCAGAAGGTTTTGGTTTACTGCTCACCAAATTCTCGAGACTATCAGCAACCCCACTCTGTGGAAGGGTTGAAAGTGTGTCAAACCATAAAAACATTTCCGCTCCCCTGCATTTCTTACCACTTCAATCCACATACCGAGGCCTTTCTAATATCTTTCCAATTTGGTATCACATCTTTCCGATAGGTTCTAGGTTTTTCCTTTCAAAAACCCGACAAATCGAAAAGCAAAGAATTTTCAATTAAAATTAAGCATCCATGAAAATCGAATGAACATTTTATTGAGTTTCCAGTATGTAAAATCGACATTAAAAAGGGATGAATACTAGCCCCTCTGAAGCTTCCATTCCTGCATTTTTCTGCTTTGTCTTGGCCGTCGGTGCGTGTGTGTATGTGCACGCCGTCTGATTTATCAAAGCGTCGCCAGCATCCTTTTTTCCTGTTTTACAACCATCCCCATAAATGTTATATTCCCGTCATTTATGGGGTTGGTCGCAAACGGTGGTTGTGTACGGTTTATGCTTTTTGTTCATTTTGATTTTTGTTATTGTTGGGAGTATTGTTTCAATATAAAACGTATCATTAACCCCAAAATTGCAATAACGACTTCAAATTACTTTTCTCGACCCCGTTGTATTTTTTTATATGGTTGTCGATTAATTTGAAGAGTTGGCTGGCAGGGAAAAGGGTTGAATGCGGGTAGGTGATAATGAAAAAAATGTGCTGAAATATTCGCTGAAGTGGATTGTTAAGTGGGTGGGAAATTTAATAAACGGCGAAAGTCAGAGGGGAAATGGTTAAATTAAACGAGGGAAATATTTTGATAAATATCACTTTTGGGATTCTGAATGAATGGAATCTTTTTTCCAATTATATTCTGTTGAACGTTTAAAAAAATATTTACACAAAAATATTTAGCGTTCAATGAGCAATAATGAAATCGACACGAATTCTTTGGTTTTTGGAGTACTGAAAGGAATGTTGAATAGGTGATGACGGAAAATAGGAACATTTTGTTACCTAAAATTGAACCTAATAATGGGAAAAACCTGCGCACCAATAGACGATTTCCAAATCAAACAACCCGAATTGCTTCAAAAACTACCCCTACTACAAAAACTATAATAGTTCTTAAGGTTTTGTATAAAACCAAATCTTACTAAAATCGGTTTAATGTCTGTCTGTCACACCCATTTTTTCCAGAAACGGTTGTACCAATCGACACCAAATTTGTTGGAAAGGTGGGAGTTACATCGTTTTATATAGAATTTACATGCAAAAGTGGGGTATAAACGTGTTTTCTTCGAATATAAATGATAGTTCTTGATTAGAACTTCTAAAAGCTGGTCTTAGTTCTGACATTTAATGCGCAAGGGGAGGACGGGCCTTTCTTTCACGGACCCATTCTCAAAACCTACCCAACCGAAAAATCTGAAGAAAAAATCACGAAGGTGCCACTATATGGTGTCTTGACGCTCAAAAATATAAACAAATTTAATAATAGTAATAGTTTTTAGTAGTTGGCTACAAATCGCCCCTTAAGTTCATCCTAGAATCATGAAAGTTTCCAGCAATATGGGTTATAAAGCATGGTGGTACCAAGTTTGGTGGAATTCGCACTATTACTAACAAAGTTTTAGTAGGTCAAAATTCAAAGACTTTGGATGTGACTTTCTCTTGATTTTCTTTGGCTTGCTGAAGCTTAAGCAGTTCGGGCAGTCGAGTTCTCGTCAAAGCAAACGTTGCCTTCGGCCCGATTTTCGTGGGTTTATCGCCAGTTAAGCCTGATTCAGCTATTCTAAATTCTCACTAAATGATGGTATATTGGGTGGTTTGACAACGGTATCTCCATATTGTTAGTTCATTGAATCTGTGGCCATCAAGGTTCTTATGGTGTTCTTTTACATATAATTCCCACGACGGATCCGTACTTGGCGTATACAAACAAATCCTCGGCGTCCATTTCATGCTAGAGATTTATTCCAGTAAACTTCATTTGCTTATTGCAATAACCACCTTTCTTGGGTCCAGAAATTCCCCTTTCCGGCGATATGCCTGCCAGTAATGTGCAGTGGAAATTGTTCATAGACAATCAGTTGATTATCTCATATTACTAATTCCTGCGACTCAAAAACAGCAAGACACATTAACCAGCCGGTTTTCCCTAATGCAATCGTTTTGTTTTCCAATTTTGGATAGGGAAATGGGAAATCTATCTTCAGCACAACATTAAGCAAACAACCACAGATCTGTAGCTGTAGTGAAAAAGAAGCGCCTGGGCTTGTCGCGGGCGTCGTTTGGATAGGGGCATCAATCAGATCGATTACCGTCCACAATGGACGCTTTTGATCAAAGTCAACAGTAAAAGACTTCACCGAATGGCGATTATTATTTCAACATTGAATTTATATAATTGAATCGAACCAACAACCTCTTAATACCGCAAGCTTGCGCTGACCAAGAAGATGCAAAAATGGAAAATTTTATAGCTTCATTGACAATCGACCACCATCGATCACGCAACTCAAAGAACAAATCCCCTAACACTGTCATAGCTTGATCACAATGAATACCGATCTAAAACTAAGGCGTTTCAATTCGCTTTGACAAGGTGACCTTGCTCCAAAACCAGTGAGAAATCATCTGGAAAACAATTCAGATGTTCATTCTCAAATAAACACATCACACTTCTCCTTTCTCCCCATCCTCATATCATAATAACTGTGTCCAATCCTACGATAAACCCGTCAACAATTCCGAAATCAATAAGACGCATAAGACCGTTGGTACGAAACACATGCAGATCTTGCCAAACCCATAAGATAAACAGAAAAGAAAATGCATGCAGCAACTCTACTAAAGCGAGAAATTACGAATCACCCAATATTGTCTGGATCTTTTAGGAATTGTAAGAGGAAGGAAAGAACTGTATATTGGATTCTTCTCTGTTGCAAACTTACCCCTTCCTGCCTCCTACCTTTGACTCATAGAATCATCGCTAGGGTAGGGTAGATTTCGCTTCCCTCTCCGGCGGTTTTGATTTTCCTTAAATATGGAGTTGGAGGATGAGGAGCCAATTCGTCTTCACTATGAGAGTGTTGCACAGGAACCTACTCTAACTTGGAAGCTCTTTCAGTAGAACAGCCCCTATTCTTTTGGCCTTTCTCCCAGTGGTAAGTATAAATAATAAGCAGCGCCGGATACAGCAGAATGGAACCTGCTCCATTGTCAATGAGCCTGCAACTGGCCTTTTACTGAAAAATAACCTTTATCGTTTTCCCTGGTCCACATCTAACCAGCCCCCTTCCAACCAGACTGATACTACACTGACGGTCTTGTATGCATATGCTTCAGCGTCATCAGGGTATTTCGCAACTAGAACCAAGGCCTGATCACTGTCCGAACTCAGTGTAGTAGCCTTCTATCGGACAAGTAAGACAAAAACGCTACTATTTATTATATATTCGTTCCCTTCCTCCCGGCGTGATAACACTGAGAATTCGTTAGGTCTCTAACCCCTCCAATACATAATTAAGCGCTATTCAGGTCCATTCTCAGTTTCACAACACGGATTCCTTTACAAAAATTCAAAAAGCTTGACAGCATTCCTTCCCTACCCAATGGGAAATTAATCTTTTCCAAGCAAAACTGAAGGCCTCCTTGGTATCCAGCGTACCGCAGCAAATATTACAGACCATTGCTCCTTGTGTTAATCATACTATCGATCCTCTCTCATTGACTTTACATCGAGTCAAACAAAATCCAATTTAGTCCTCTGAGAATCTACTTTGAACTTTTACATGGAGTAGCTTGTCGCAGACGTGTCGAGGATTTTTCATATCGTATTCAGGAATCTTAGAATTTTCGGATAGGTGATTTGTGACGACCTTTGTCCTCTTTGTTTCTTCATCAATACCCCACATGCCTTTCTTAGAAGCTGATGCCTTGCATGTATGTAGCTAGTTGAAGTACTCTGTTCAATCTCGGTTTTATAGCATATGTAAGAAGCTGCTTGTGCTCCTGCTTCAACTACTCATAATTTGCTTCCCCTCTTGATCTACCCTGACAAAGCCTTCCCGGTTGGAGACATGCTGATTTTAACTGAGTACCAGTAATTTGGCTGCCCACTGAGGCATGCGTGTCCCGTCGGCACAGAGTTTTTAAATTTTACATCCTCCCTCCTTTACAAATCCTACGCACCTGAAAATATTTCTACCAACGGATCCCTATTAGCAGTGCCCTTAGTCCAGCCACAGCTCCTTGAGTTTTTTTGCTAGAAAGCCGTCCATATTCCCCTTTTTCAACCCATAAATAATTGGCTGGTGACCGCCATAATTACACCGCTGACTAACGACCCAATTCATATTTCTTTCTAATCTGGACCTCACATATATGACATTATTGATCAGACTCACATTTTTTCTTCCCCACAAAGTAGGTGTGCTCCCACCATTGGCCATCATATTGTCTAGCAACGAGAAGGCCCCATTTTGAGTCGACTCATGTTCTCTTCTTGTTCATACACTTGCAGAATATCGCCATACTCCGTTTATATCAGCTCAGAATTCTACCTACCTACTCTGGTAGAAAACACCAATAAATCGGTCTAGTAATTTAATGCAATCATTCGAAATGAGCTTTCAAGAATCCTTGATGACGAAGAATCACTTAGTTGTCAACAAATTAACTAATTCCTTGAGCCAAAACGCATAGAAAATACTTAGGGTACCGACGTAATACGGAGCGTCAGCAACTTCACGCTATGAAAACATTAGTGGTTCAACAAAGCTCTCTTGAAAAGGGAGATTGAGGAGATGTTAATGAACTTCAAAAAGTTAGCAGTTGACTTCCCTCACAGAACTTGAAGCAATTGGATGAGCTACGCAAACAGGCAAGTTTGTTCTCCGCGAGGCGTAGTCGAGATACGCCATTCCAGGCAATCTAGGAATCAAGGCCCACATTTCTGGAAGTAGCTATTCCTAAGTTCGGTGAACAGCAATTGAGGTAGGCTCAATTTCACAACCTATTCAGGCAACTTGCTCATAGTCAGGTTACGAGCGACTGCCAAAAGCCACGACACCTCAAAAATAATTTTCTGGGTGAAGCCACTTCTATATCTCGGAGACCAATTGCGCAGTCATTTCTATGCCTTAAGTCTTTTGCATTCCTTGACTGGCTTTTATCGCAGCCAATCCAAACAGTTGAAACCGCAAAAGTCTAAAGATGCTCCACAGCACCCGTTTGGCCTGGAGAATATAGACAACGGGTGGTTGGAACCAGGTCTTGGCATGAAGCCTATGCGAACAAGGGCTTAAGAATCTCAGAGAGCTGCAATCCTTAAATATATAGTTAGCATTATTAATGGCGGTTTCAAGGCCTAAAAGCGGCATGCTCCGACGGTTTACTGATGTTCATTCACGGTTGATTCAGATGATATTCCTACAATGCAAATACTACTGCTGTCAGCGAGATTTGAACTGTGTATGCTTTATTAATAGACCTACTAGTGGTTAGACCACTGAACCGTCGAGACCTACCCTTTATCATACTCTATATATTTTGGTATACGTATTTTTTATGCTAGATAAACTGTAGCCGTAGCCTACCTAACGACGAAATCTATGAGCGATACCACGACCGTCTGGGAGTGGATAAAATTCGGCTCAACACGTTGCGGTGGGCGGGTCACTTAATCCGTTGGACGAGGATGATCCAGCCCCCAGTAAAGGCTCTGATCCTATCGGACTGTATTATTATTACTTCCAAATCATTCTTTTACGTTATCCATGTTTGCTTGTTGCTTTTCTTATTAGCATTGAACGGGTCAGGCCAAGTCGCTCACTACTACAGCGTTGCTCACCGACCTTTGATTTCTGAAGCAGCCAATGATGATATTACGATGTTATAATCTATAGAAAAGAGAGTTTTCCTCAAATTCTGGCATGAGGTTGCTTTACGCTAACCCCGTCTTCCACAGTCCTATCTCATTAGCTATCCTTTTTCAGCTTTGAACTTGCAGCTACCGTCAACAAGCATAGGCCGAAAATCCTGCAAAAAAAGTTCTTGCAAAGTAATCCCTCTTGGGCATCTGCTGAGGAAAATTGAACTAATAGCCCGTCTATCCATTCGCCAATCCTTCTATCGGTCTGCCCTTAAAGTTGTACCAGTTTAGGCCCTCTTCTAGTTTGAGTCATACTAGACCCATTAAAGCGTATTTCGCTGGTTTCAGAAATGAAGTGCAATACCACGTTAGATCCTAGATGCCACAGAAACCTGCTTATATGCCCATATCGCTCATGTTCAGAACAACATGAAAGTCCTACTGGATAATACAGTTGGAGAGACCGCTTGCAAGGTGATGCAATTGGTTATTGTGCCAATTTGCGTCAGTAATTTATGTGGAGGTGTATGTCAGGGATGCAGTCTTTGCCTCTCTGACAACTCGCAATACAGTGATAACACTGATTATACAGCTTGGATTGGTTTGGAATACCAAATTGGATAAGCGAGATAACCATCTCATATGGGGTTTAGCATTGCTATACATCATGTTTCCATTCCAAGCCTCCCAGCAAAGTTTCATTCAATCAAGCTGACTTTTAAAATCATGGCCACTGTGAATACTTTCATCAATTTTAAGAAAAAAAAAATGACTTTAATATATAACTTGACCAGATGGTACCATCTAGTTCATGATAAGATATATGCCTCTATGCTGATGTCGTTCGGAAAGTGAAAGCAGATCCAGAGTTGATAGACTTGGGTGATAGTGGGGCCCATATTAAGCGAACGTAGAAGGGCGATCTGATGTTTTAGTTAAAGAAATGTAGCAAGAGGTCAGCGAATAGGTCCCGCCGACAGGTCCAAATAGGCTAGGTGAGCCAGCTGAGGTTAAAGCCCGAAAACAAACGATAATATCGAATGTATGGACCTAGACGAGGTTGTATTATTGAAACATATCTGTATTGCGCTAAAGGAACAATTTAAAATATATAATATAGGAGGGATATCCATATCCTAAACTACTGCGAGGCAGCCCACGATCTGCCCTCATGAACCAATTAAGAGTACAATTTTAACGTGCCTGCAATATGCGAGCTACAGGGCTACATTGGTCAAGGAAACATCTGCCAAAGCCGCGAAATAAGCATGTGGAAGACGAACCAGTTGCTGGATTTATAGTGGCCAAAATTAACGGCACAACTTTTGCACTCCTTCTAGTGCGATGATAGCACAAAATGAAATGCTAGAGAGTCCGGTGTTGGGCGATGGAGACCACAGCTGTAAAATAATTGCCATCGACTTCAACACGTCGGGCTTTTAGTTGGGAAGGGAAATAATGAAGACTACAAGCAAAGTCCTAATTAAACATTTTTCTAATGTGGACATTGTATTGACCAACATTGGATGCGCATCCACATTCCGAGATAGAGATTTAGGATCGATCGTCAACCTGACATACCTCGGTGCCTCGTTGGCAAGGGGGGACCATTTTTCTTGACATTGGAAGCGGAGAAAGCAACAGCCGAAGGTACAATAGAAATGCATAGGATACACATTCCTTTAGGAGGAGACATTCCTCCGCGGCCGGAGGGAGTAGCCCTGGAAAATATGAAAATATGAGTTAGTTGTCTCACTTGTAATTGAGACATTTAACGGTTCATTTCCGCGCAGGTTGACTTCCCAAAGGGCAAAGAATAAGCCGGGTCGTCAGGAGCTGGCGTTGGGAACAGTAACAAGATCTTCGTAGTAGCCTTGAAAATGACATACGAGCAAGTATAACTACTATAGGGAGTTCAGGCAAACAAAAATCCATGGGACGTTGCCTACATGGTCGTAATGAACAATATTAGTATTAAGGGAAAGTGGATCTCGTCCAACAATTCTTCAGAATGGATTCTCTATTCCCAGAGTAGCTGTAGAGTAATTGTGGATGAATGAGGGATAACAAGGCTCCAAGGGTGATCCGAATCCCGAACCCGCCAGTGGCACTGATAGAAGATGATTCTGCTTCCAAAGTCCCTAAAACTACCTACCGTGCCCTCTTCGTATCGTCCTATCTTTTTTTATGCACTCTGGGAAAGGAGGAGATGGTATATAACAGAGTGCGGGTAGTCTGTGGGAACAGTAGTATGAGTCTATAGTGCATGTGATAGCAATGATCGTAGATTTGGCTAAGGAAACGTTAGCTATAGTAAATGTTGCGCAATGGTGGTGGTAGATTCAAGAATGCGGGTAGTTTGGTACACTGGGTTTAGAATGAAAGGATCTTGGCTAAACTGGATGTTCCAGTTTACTTAACTCCATTAACCGTAAATTAACTCTCGGAAAAGCTCCTTTAGTACGAGATTGACGACAGGCTGAAAATATACACTATGTTCTCCTCAAGATTCTGAATTAAGACCGCTGCTGTTCAACGTAATGTATGATGGAGTGCTTGGCCTTCGTGCCGCATTGATTCTACAGACTAGTTGTGAAATATATCGACGAAGTGGACCTTACCGGAAGCAAAAAAAATCGGTACTTTGTGGCAATTATCGATTCTAAGTCGAATTTTAAGGGTCACTTGAACTACTAACGGGAGAAGGCAGCAAAAGCTAGTTCACTTCTAGCAGGGTTGATGCCTAATATGGAAAAGCCAAAATATAGCCGCAGGCTACTTAAAGCAGCGGTGGTGAAATTAATCCTACAATATCCTGCTCTCGTCTAGTTAGTGTCTTTAGATACCCCTGTGGACCGAAAAAGAGTGGATTCGGTATACCGGCCAATCGTGCTAAAGATGTGTCATCGCAAATGATATCCTGGATCTTCCAAGGAAAGAGGCGCACTGAACCTAAGAAATGTATCCATGCAAGGTGACTGCGAACCTTTGAAAAAGTGGTCACTGAAGCCATACACTGATCCCGTATATTGAGAGATGGGTCGAGTGAAGACACGGAGGACAGTGGTTTTAAAAAGTATTTACATCATTTCGGAGTAGACAGGTCTATGAACTGTTTAGAATGTACTGCTAGACCAAAGCCCCTCCCGCGGAGATGTGGTCATAGAAGTGCGGATGGTTTTAGTGAGCAACAAATTCACGGACTGTTGCAGCGCTGTTTTAAATCATCTTGTCCATAAATTTACAACGAGTATTGTGGAAAATTAGTCACTTATATATATCTTAACTTTTACATAATGCTTGGAGATTTAAATATTGAGAATATAATGAAAGGAATGAACTATATAGCAAAGCTAAATTCTTTGTAACGGGAGACATAAAACGAAACCAGAAACCATAAGTTTTCATCTCTTCGTTATATTGATAACAGCATGGAGTATGATATAATACGTGATCTAGATTTATCATCATGGCACTTTTCCAGCTCATACAAGTACATTGGTTTTCTCTTTCCTTCATGCCAACGGGAGGAACCTAGTAATTGATGCGGATCTTCAACAATAAGTTGCTCCCAGACCGAATTTTATACCAACTACCTTCCCTTCCATCAGAACAAGCATCATAATGTTGGCAACAACAATTTCAAAGTTGTATCTTCCGCAGATACGAAACAGGTGAAAAATACGAAAATAACAATACAACTTCATTTCATTCTGGTTACCGTCTTACTTTGATTTTTTGTATGGCATGCCAAGACGGAATCCATCCATCATTCCTCATCCGCAAGAAGAAAAAGATGTTTCTCACATTAAACTTATCTACTTCGTCCTGTAAGAGAGGGAGTTTCCATCAAAAGGTGTCCATGAAAAATCGAATTACTGCATCGTTTACTTTCCTCTATCTTTCATGTATTCCGACTCCTCCCTTCTCGCCCCAACCCGCTGCTCCAAAGTTTAGTTTTGAAACCGACCCGAATAGCACAACAGGATCCTAGAAATGGAAACTTGGCACAACATATTACGCACGAGGTTTCCTTTTTTTAAAAACAACTTGTACACAAAATGTTTTGAAATTGAGTTTCCTTTTCCTCCCTACTTCATCCTGGAAGACGTTACGTGGTATGCGGTGGTCGGATAGGGCTATTATCTAGTCTGAGCCCGTCTTCCTTTCTAGTGTGAGCACTATCACAATCTAGAACGTGACAAAGCAAACTCACTTTGGAAAGTACACACACATTTCGTAGAGCAAACAGCAATTAGGAAGGACGAATCTTCTTATAGCCAGCAATCGACAACATCTTATTCCTTCCTGTGATCTGAAGACTTGCCCAACCCAGGCTGTACACGAAAGAAGAGTCATTTCAATTCTAGTCCTTGCCGACTTCGTACTCTAAAATCTTTAAACTTAAGATAGCACAAAACACCGCCGGAAAACTGTGGGTTATTGCCGTGGATTAGAACCGGAGATTTCGTTAGGGAACTTTTTCGAGAGAGCTACAGACCTACAAATACATATGTGTCTACTTTATTTGATTCATTCGAACATTCCATACGTTTTATTTGCATTCAGACGTGTTATATATTTATTTCGGCTTATAGCGGGCTAAATAGTTCCATATGCTTGTCTAAGCTGGGTCAATTCTCAGTAGTAACATCAAAGAAATCAGTCCAATCCTTACAATTATTTGAGCACTAGGACTAATTTCACTCCAGAAGGCTTCCTTGAAAAATTGCTCGTTGTCCCAAATCCACCCCTGAATTCAATAAACTCTCGCTCAGTGTGAATTACTTACATTTCGGTAAAGTTCATCCAGGGTCTTCCGGCAACCAATCCCTAGTACAAGCGAGTGGTTTGTAAGTACATGTGCCTGCCAAAGCCACCATAGAGCGGCTCACTTGTAGGGATTATGAAGTGAATTAAGGAATTGAATTTCAAAAGCTACATGCCGTGGTAACGTTTCGCTGATCCCCTCCCGTCGCTTCCTAGCATCCAAGAATTTCCGTTCTCAAGACAGCCATATCAAAGGGATTTCTATTACATTCTGATATATCCTCGCTGGTATTGCTATGCCAGAAATCAGGACACGAGGAAAAGACTTTCCCTAAGTTGTCTGTTCCATTAGCCTGGTAACGTCTCAACGGAATAGCTAATGTTTATTAGGAAGTTACCGTGCATGCGAGTCGGCCAGGATATGAGGTGGAGCTAAAGTCTTTGTGCATACGTTCAATGGCTGTACGGCGTTTAAGCTAGCAGCTAAAATTAAATAAGGTGTCAAGAGTTTTGATGGCTCATCGAAAGGAAATGCGCGGTAAAGTTCCTGATAGGGCTCAGACAGATGAGGAGCAACCTCTCATTTTGCGTTAATAATTGACTTGTGTTTCCACTTAACACTCTCATTAATATTCGATGCGAGCTTTGATTCCATATGAACCGACTCACTATTGCGGTTAACATACCCTAAAATGATGACGGATAATATCGTAATGCGAGTGTAAATATATCAAGGGAAATTACCTAATTGCATTAGATTTTATGTAATATCCACGTACTCGTACTTGGGGCATCTGATTATAGTAGCAGGGGATGGTTTCTGGGTCTAATAATTAAAAGGTTCAGAGTATCGCGAAATAGGAGAAAGGAATAAATCTAGACTAATTATTTAGAACACTTACGTGGATGAACCCTTATTCTCCTGAAGATAATTAAAACTTCATGCCTTAATGCAAGTAGATTCACCAAAAAGACAGAAGCTTATGAGGAACATTGTCAGTAAATCCACGTTAATCGACTACTGGCCTACGTCGTCCCGCACTTTGGAGTAATCTGCGCGGTAAGGAGCTATGTGACTGCAATTGAAAGATTAACCTCATCTGTACTCTTCAGGCGATAATAAGTCACAGACTTCGACTCCACCCGTGGCTGTTTGCAATCAATTGCCGCCCGAAATGCAAATTTTGGAGGCTTCACCGTGCTTTCGAGTGAACCACGGGACCACATATTTTATGAGATGCGTGATCCATCTACTTCTCGATTCTCTTTTCCAAGATTACAACAATGCGCAACGATATCCTTATTTCACTCGCCTTTGCTGAAGCATATAAACGTCCGCTCCACATCATGAAGATCGATCGAAATAGCTCCTGCTATCACCATTACTACTGGCCCCGAGACCCCGATAAGCAGACATAACTCACAGAGCCCACCGTCTTTCTAATTGAACCACACTCATCAGATATGGATAAGGGACCTACTACATTGGACATCAACCTCCAAGTTTCAAACGCTCTAGTTGTGGTCTTGTCTACGGTTTTGCGAATTTGCGCGAAGAAGCCCATATCGACCATAATGCAGAGGTATTTCACCGCCGGCTTCGACAAAGCCATTGTTTCACCAACCTGAATAGGCAGGACTGTAGGGACCCTTTCTTTTGGCAGGATAATAACTTCAGTATCCTCCAGAGCTAGGGAGAATCCATATTCAGTCGTACGTGTGCTTACTCGCTGCATTACCATTCCCAGTGTGTGCTGAGGCTGGCCAACCATGCGTACGGTAACCAGTTATGCAACTCCATCCACGTATCTTAACAGATCAAGTGTTTCTTATGTCTAAAGTGACAAGCAGCACTACTCGCCGAAAGTTACTACTGTGTCTTTCAGCCCTCTTCACTGCTTTAGCCACTTTCTCAATCGCACAAATTGGGAGTCACGTCAGTCAGTTTTGACTTGATTAATTGTTCAAGCAGTTTTCTACCTTGTCCAGCATACAGAGAGGACGATACACTGAAGCTACTCCGGGATCATCTCTACCCTTGCTTATCATCACAACTCTCAGAAACTTCTAGTAGGAAGGAAAAACACCAGCTGTCAAACATTTGTTGAGTGCGCTGAGTAGCAAGTGCGGCTTGTATTTACATACAAGTATCAAACGCTTCGTTCTTCATGGACAATACCTCCTCCAGTAATTCCTTCACAGTGAAGAGTGAGCATTCCTCAGTACTCATTATCTCATAGATAGCGTCAACTCCGATGGGATGAACAGGAAATTGTTTCATTTCTTCCATCTATGCTGCTTCTATGAAACAGGTTGATGGACCCCCCCCCCCCTTAAATTAATTAGCTCCTGCCAGCAGTGCGCGTTTTGCCTGTTAATTTCTCTTCCCTCTCTATTGTACTCCGTGGATCTAATAGTCACCTCATATTGGCCTTTTGCGCACTGAGTAAGCCGCTAAAGACTGAAGCAGTTCCTCCGAGTTCAGTCGTCCCTCAGTGCACAGGAAGCTTCCCACTTGGGAGCCGATGCATTGTAAGCTGCGGTGATGACGCTAATTGCCGAATGAACTAGCGATTCAATTGCAGTTCTTCTGTGTCTGCCTGGGTCTTACCCCTAATTTGCTCCTCTTAAGAGAGCTTCAACAAATTTACCAATGTCGAATTTCCTGATGTTCCTCCCTGTTGGTGTTTGCCGGACGTCAGAACACTGAGAGGAGCCGTTTTTCACTTGGAAGGAAACGTACTGATGATCACTGGCCATAAAATCGACCAGGGCCTTCTATTGCTGAACCGTTGACACCAAGGACTCCATAGCAAAGGTTACATCAGTAATGGTGACCTCGCAACCAGGGCGTCGGAATGTGGGAGTTTCCGATATTTAAGACAACAAGTCATGAACCCGGACTTCGGTAATGAAAGGCGCACAAGGTTTGATATCAAATTTACGAGAAGCAGCCATAATGGTAGGATTCTGTACCCAGGACCTAGCTGTCGTCGTCTTACAACACTATGATAATGACAAGGGAAAACAAAACTTTTGCTTTGTGTACCTACCTCAATTTCCCAAACTGGCATAAGAAATAATAGTAGATAGTGATGCGAACACTCAACATATTTACTGGCAAAATAGGACAGAATCTACTTTATTACTTCAGTTGGTCTCATTACTGCGTAACGTATGCTCCTACTTTTGCGGCGCAAAAATGAAGTGAAGTGATTCACCTAATAATTTGTAGTTGATTAGAAATCGACGACTGCAAGCACAATTGAAAAGTCTGAGCCCCTTATGAGTGTTTCGAAGGGACATCTACTATTATCCTAAGTAGATGCGATATAGTAATCCCTTGATGGAATGGAGAAATGCAAAGACTCATAAAGTAAATCAGATGGTTCCTGAATCGCACTAGCGCTACGTATAAAGACTGGTTACACTACACCAAATACCATCCCCTTGGACACCACCTTGTCGTGGTGGGGTAGCCTATAGTAGTTCAATACTACGCTAAGAGAAGCAGCTGAGATCACAGATATCCAATCTACTCGTAACTTCAAGCAATCAAGTTGCGGCTGAGATACGAAGATATGACATGATCTCCACTTCAATGAAAAGCCTGCCCCCAGTCTTTACGACGCCGTAAGCCAGAGAAGAAAGTACCGCAACTCTCATAATGAGCCGAGCTGGAAAACTAACTAGTACAGGTCTGAGGGCGGTGCTGCTGTCTAATTCTTTCAGGCGAGAGCTCGATTCTTTTTTATTGGATCAGTAAATGAGGTTAGGATTTCTTCGATGAGAGATGCTTAAGACCGAGAAGTTATATTATGATACCAGAGTTTTGGAGGCAACCATACTAAGCCAATTCTTTTGCTAGAACTTAGTAGCAGTCAACTTGCAATACCAGATTAGTAGCAAGAGGAGAAACGTCATAAGCCTCTTTTTACTTTCGCTATGATTGCTCATGTCTCCCGCCGTCGCAAGAGCTAAGTGATTTAATAGTGTATGCAGGATTAAGCGGCACTGAACTGTTAATAGGTTGTGATGCGAACGTTTAACATATTTGTTGAGAGAGTAGTAAATGCAATCCTGAACACCAGCTGGCCTTATGACTGCGATGGCAGGATGCGCCCCTACCTTCGTAGGGCCAACATAAAGTGGAATAACTGACCTAACTATTTGTAGTCCCAAGTTGTTATAGTTGTTTACAAAATGGCAAGTGCTCACTATCCGGCTATCGTTACTTAGAATTTAATATGAATACTGCAAGGGAAGGACAAGAAAAACTCCTTATGACTAAATAAGTTGATGTTAAAAAAAGTTTAACAGACTCCTTTGGTAATACAAGATCAATTGGGAATTGTGAATCAAACATTTTTAGAGTGAATCGTGAATCTAAGAGGCTTGTAAAACAATCGAAGCGGGACTTCTTTAGAGCATATTGTGGGCAATTCAAAATTGAAAGAGAGACTCCAACGCTGTGCACAGTCTTTAACAGGGATGACAGCAGAAGCAACGACGGCTGAGGTGTGCTATCGCCAAATCTGTGGAGTGTGTTGCTCTGCAAACTCCAAAACCTACCCATATACCTTCCCAAACTTGGAATATTTTGGAAAAATTAAATAACTACCTGTTCACCTGTCATTCTAGATAAGAAGCTTCTTTGGAACAAATATGTAGAAGCAAAGGTGAAGCGAGCTCTCACAGATTATGTTGGCCAATGCATCCCTAGGTCAAGGTGAGACGAAGGAGTTTTCACTTTAAGCTAGCAGTAATTTAAGGAAATATTTGCAGCCAATAGACTAATTCGTTTCAGTCTATGGAGCGAACTTTGGAAGGATGTTGGAAATAACAAGTTTCGAGTTTCTCTCAGATAAAAATTAGAAGTGGGCTTTCCAAAATAAGAAAGGAAAAGCTTCCACCAGTGTTCTAAGGAAGGTTGGGTTCCTAGCTCAACTTAAACAACAACTTAAGGTGACGAGGAATTGCTCCTGATAAGGGAACTTCGAAAAAGTCGGTTTCCTTCATTTTCTTGTTATCAAATTAATCCTTCGACTCAATTGAATCTCATGTAATTCGACATTGGTGGTTGCGATAAGTTCCCACGCACCACCGAAAGGACGGCAACAGGCCCTAGGATGACAAAATCAATTGAGTGCCAATTTGTCGTGATGCAATGAGTATTCACGCGTTCCCAGCCGTTAACCATTGGGTTATAGCTAAAATAATCCTGGAACGCATCAAGGAACATCTCAAAACGTTGTTTGAATGATAACACCCTGATTTCCGCTCTATATTCCCTCACGCAGACCCCATCAAAATCTTAGAATCATTTTGAGGGAGTGTGGATAGTTTAGACCTGCCCTTGATCCATTTCGGAGGATCATCCTGGAGAAACCGATAACTATCACCAGAGTAGCATAAGACGACCCAAAATATAACAGGCTCAAAGCAGGGTCCGTCAGAAACTATGCTGATGACATCGTCTTGCTTTCTTATGGACTCATGAATCTTGCTTAAATAGCTTAGGATTGGGGAAGGGAGCAAGCAGAGTCAGACAGAAGATAAAAACCAATAACGCCAAAGTTCTCAAGTTGTCGGATAATCGCACTATTCCTGGTTAACCGGTGGAACATTGATCTTGTTGATTAATTTGTCTATCTTAGTAGCGCTGTATTTACTTAAGGTGGAGCTTGATGACACCCGCCGCATTAGCAACATCAGATCCGGTTTCGTTGTTTTATCTAAAGTCTGCAAATGCTGTTACATCATCATCAAATTGTTGTTGTTCCACAACAATATCCTCTTGGTACTTCTATTTGAGAATACTAATCCTACTTTTGCCAAATCACCAGAATACTCTGGCCCAGCACAATTTTGAACGGAGAACTTGCTCGACGCAGGGACCATATACTCATGGAACTGTCCATATGAAGACAGAAGTTTGAATTGATAGGACAGAAGGGCCTACAACTTCATTGTTGGCTACGTCATGCAGCAGAATCCACTATCCCATGATGGAAAGTAAGTGGATCGCCCTAGTAGCATAGGGCGCTGAAGAGTTGAGAAACAGTATAAGCTTCTATAGAAGAGCTAGGTGCATTGATCCGGTGGGTGTGAAATTCTTCGAACTCCTCAATCTGAACCGAAATATTGCCGTAAATGTCCTTCACTTCATTTTCTAATGTGGCCTCACCTTATAGATATTCTCAGTAATAACTCGACAGGCTTGCCAGAGAGAGAGGCACTCACCAGTGTACCACTTTATCGTTATGATTATTCACAAAGAGGTCCAGCCATTTCACTCGAATTTCAACCAAATTGGAAAAAATTGGTAACCGATTGACTGGTGGCGGAAGGATCTCTATCGTGATTTGACGACGGATACTAGTCGACTCAGCTGTGAATGAGTACCTGAGTCAAATCAGGGTAATCATCTCGGGCGATCGCAATGCTGACTACATTGTCTCCAATAGTGTACTGTAGTGTACCATTAAGGTCTTGAATAAAGTTACCTAACACACTTCAAGGCCCTGATTCAATATGGATTGTTGCACTAACGATTATTATTATTAATTTATCGTCAGCTAAGATAGTATGACCCTTCCATTGAAAATGCTTCTCTTGCTCTTCATAGAATATCCTACCAATTTCTCGCCGAGAAACTTGATACCACTTCGAAACAAATCTTCTCGTCTGATATATATCAATATGCCAATATCCTTTCGGTGTATCGTTTGTGATACTACATATTTTAATACGGCGGTGAAAGAGATACCAGTTATGAAGAGCCATTGTCATTCACAATAGGCACGTCATTGCTATCGGAGTTCTTATTTTTCTTCAGCCTTTGACCCGTTCACAAGTGGGGTTGGCTTGTCGTGATCAGTTGCGCAATTTCGATCTGCCAAAGGACTGATCTGAATGTGGTGTTGTTTCGGCCAGCCCTTTGGTCGCTTATCATCGAGTTCGATGTTCAAACCAATCTTGGCAAGTGAATTCTCGTTAGCGCCAATTACGTGACCATACTATCGAAGTCGCCTCTCTCGCACTTTTTCCACGAAACCCATATCGACCCCGGATATCTTCATTTCGGATGTGATCATGACATGTTGTACCAGTTGTCCAACGTAACATCTTCGTCTTCATTACCATAAGGCGCCGTTCATTGTCTTTTACAGTCGACTAACGCTCAGAACCAAATGCAGATGACAGGGCGGCTGATAATACGGTAAATTTTAAATTTGAGAAGTTCGTTGATACGTCGATTAGAAAGAACACCTGTTGTGGAGTTCCACTTCATCCTATTTGTACTAATGTGGGATGCAATTTCATCATGCCGCTCTCCATTGTAATCGAAATTGATATTTAGAAACTCAACTCTCATTGAACTGAGCACGAATTCGTATTATACGAGCCGATTATTCTAAATTTGGACGAGTTGCATGGAGTCAAGGATAGAATGCAGAGAACATATAATAGCGTCTTTGATGATTTGATGGTTAAAAGGAAAGTAGGTTGAGAATCGGGTGACAATACCAATTAGAGTTTCTGACAAAAGTAGAATCGGCTCCCACTCTGGATCGGATTTAAGAAAAGAGTTTTAACCATTTCCAAAGAAATTTGTTTCGTCGGTTTGACCATCGTAAAACGCTTATCCTAATACCAGGCAACAAGTTGGTCCCAGATAGGGTCCCCCTGTTATCAGCAGCTACAAGGTGGCTACAATAGCCAATAGCCAGACTTCTGAGTGAGGCTACCAATTCTTCATGCTATCTTAAATGATACAAAAATTCATCGACCTTAAAAATCACCAGGAAAAGTGGCAAAAATGGCATGGGCAAAAATGTTTTCCAGATACACAATTCAATCGAGCGGCTGCGTGCTTAGGCTGCATAGCACTCTCATTGCCAGGTGTGCTATTTGCTTCGCTTGCTTTCTACCTTGCTTTTGAGTCGTGATCTTGGAATTCCTCCGCCATCTATCCGATTTGTACGCTTGTCTAAGCCAGCTTCCGAGTTGTTTGGTTAATAATCGGCCATCCTTCTTCGTTCATCGTTCAAGTCCAAAATTGCTGGGATTGGGAGTAACTCCAAACCCCAATCCTTGGTTTTGAGCATCCAAGTTGTCTGGCCTTCTATATTACCCCGAAGAAGCATATTCAAATCAGTTCCCGCTGACTACGCTCGCAGGGTCCGCCGAATCTAAAAATGTCCCCGGGGGAAGGGCGCACAGATTCCTCGTTAAAGAAGACCCTGAAGGAAAATCTTGCACTTAAGTCTGAGAAAGCAATTAATTTAAAGGACCGTCTTTCCACGTCTTTTCTGAGCCCATCGATTTTGACCAAGTAATAATTTAAGAAACTGTCACTTGTATGGTTTTCAAACTTTCATGAAAATTTTCTTTTGTCGGAATGGGTTCAAATTTCTCCACCCAACTACCTAAACCCTTTAGGCTGGCTTTGGTCTTACCACCATGAACCTCGGATGGGAATGTTTCGTGTAGTGGAATCTACGGCACAAAATGAAAATCAGAACATTTGAATTTTTAAAGATACTAAGGCATGTCGAAAAGTGGGAAGGAAAAATATAATTTTGGCACTTGAAATTTCGACTCGTACTTGTGGAATATTCATAGAAAGCATTTTGTGGCTTCCTTAAAATGTTTAAAGAAACTGCCAATAACCGACTTAATAAATGTTTAAAATATATCGAAGAATTTAGGTCAGCCGATTTAAAATGAATTTCCAGGCTCAGAGCAAGCAGAGCTTATCTGCAAATCTGCGAAGAGAGTATCTTCACCGAAATAAACTATCCAAGGACATGTGCATGTAGAGAATGATGTTTAGATGTTGATATTAGCCAAACTGAACTGGCGAGGTTGGTTAATATTTCAATTTTCAATTTTCTGTGCACGAAGCATACTCGTTCCCTCATAAAACTCCAAATTTTCACATATTTTTCCGATGCCACTTTCACGTATTTGCGCTTCACTAGAACCCGACAATTCTATTATAAAGCTCTTCCCTATATTTCCGCTGTCCGGAAAACATCTCCCGCTGCAACCATCGTAGCTCATAAACAAGTAGCAATCTCATCTCCACCTTCGCATTCTGCTTTTAACAGCACAGATTTTTATTATCCTGATTTTTCCTTCACGACTCTCTAAAAGATAAGCTGATAGCCGAGAAAATGCTGCTTTTATAAATATTTTTTCTTTGCACCTCGTCACAGTGTGGAAATGACTTATAAGCCCCAAGAAGGAAGCTTTGAAGGCGAGCGAGAATGTAATCACAAGTGAAATATGAAAACCGGCTGAGATCCTAGACAAAATAGCAACTGGTAGCTGGAGCGTCGAGGACGCCCCGTTTATTGTTGTGCAGCTGACAGGTACCAGTGAATGGAATGCACTTGAACACTTTCTTTCTGTAGTCGTAATATCCTCACTGTTTCCGTGATGCAGACAATAGTAGGGGGTGAAAAATGCACGCTGGGTTGCACCTAGTTTTTGCTGATATGCGGATGAACAACTTGAGTAGAAGCAATCTGTTTCCGAAATGTGCAAACTCAAAGAAGAAGTATCTCCTCAGCGAGTCCTAGAAAAGTGGGTCAGCGTGAGATATGATACGTTGCTCTTAATTACCGGAACCGCTTTGTCGAAGGAAGATATTCTCAAGCATGCACAAATGGAAGATTGTTATGTGGTTGCCTTCGTCATTCATTTCTGAGCAATGTCTGTTATCAACATTCAGTTGTTTCAGCTGCGAAACACCTTTTTAGGATTTCCAATTCATTTTGATCTACGTGACTGGCCCATAAACATACGGCGTCCTCAAACTTCTCCAGGATTCACGACGACCTCTTTAAGCGCGCCACAATTCCAACGATGGGAGGGTTTTCTCCCACTCGTACAACTCCCCAGGGTAATTTTCATCCCAGACACTTAAGGTTAATCTGAGCAAGCTCATCATAGTCGAGGCCAAGAAACAACTCCCATCCCATCAGCACCACTGACGCTGCTATATTTTTCTAAGAACGCTTAGCGGAGGTCCATTTCTAGTTCGCTGGAAATTTTTTTTAAAAAGATTTCTTCTTTATTTTCATTTCCGGACACATTGCTGCACAAAATAGTGGGAGAAATGAGCCCGGAAATGACTGAGTATTCGGAAAGAAACGACACCGGAGAACACTGCGAATAGGAATGGACCGGAGTGTGAGGGAAGAATGGGGTAGCTGATGGGAAAAGTTTTTGCTAGATTTTAATTGTAGTCTCCGTTTTTTTATTCGATGAGTACTTTAAGAAGAAGGGTTTAAACGAAAATGAATTTGTCTGTGGAGAAATTTTCGTTTTTTCGGCTGGAGATGTGTGCCCTGTGTTGCTGGACAGTGCAGAGTTTAAGTGCTTCTTTATAAATTGAGAACAAGTTTTTAATTACTTTTTCCCCCAAGGCGGGATTCTTTCCTCCATAAATTGGGTCCTCCTTAACCCGGCTAACCATGCATTCATGTTCGACACTTCTGAAGAAAGACCTAAGTATTAAGGAAATGTATGTGTGTGTTATCAACGCAAACGATTAAAGTTCCGTGACTAAATTTTTAATGAGCTTTTATTTGAAAATTGTGTCATTGATGATATTGAAAAGTGCGGTGAAATGCTTAATCAGGATCCCTCATAGATAGAGCATGATTTGTATCGGAGAAAAACAAAAAATGGTACAGAATTTCGCAAATACCCTAGCAAAGTATTCTTAAATCTTTTCAATTTTGGAGAGGACGAAAATTGGCATTAAAATTTAAAACAGTAATTCTGGGGTATCATTGTGTCTATCATGCATAGAGCTGCGGTACTTTGGTTTGGAGCTCGGAGGAATTTCCACTAAGCGGCTCCACACTGCAGCGCCTCCTCAGTATCGTGGCTTGAATTTCATATTGTGCATATCCACCAAGGCTGGAGGAGTTTAAGAGTATGTAAAACTTTCGTAGAACGCGTGTGCAAAAATGTTAATGGCTGACACCATATCCAAGTTTAAATTGAAAATTAACTGAGCCAGAGCTTCAATTCAGACTCATGCCCGAAACAACCAGGTGAATTCGCCAACACATTCGTCAATTTAGCCCTAGAGAACCCAATATGGAATTTGTTTAAGCGCTCCCAAATATTTAGCAGTGTATGTTAACGGAAGAAAAAACTACCCCCGCCCCCTCTCTTATAAAATCTAGCTTGAACCCATATTGATTTAAGGATCCTATGCGTAAACCGCAACGTAAAACTCCGAACGAAGTAGTGATGTATCCTAACGTCATATAATGTGTCACATACTGGGGTCAACAAAAGAAGTGACGAAAAAACACGTTATCATAACCTGCACTAAACATGCTATCAACCAACTGTATCCATCCTAGTCACGCTGCGAGTGTACAATGTACGGACTACGTAGCGCTAACACTACTCGGGGTCAACAAGCCAGGTATACCATCTCTACCACAAGTTTATCCACGATAAAACGCTGGCCAATTGGCAAATTTACAAGAATGCCAATCGGAAGAGAAAAAGAAAAATGATCGCTAACACCTATTCGGTCAATTACAAAGATCTTTACGGTAAACTGATCTCTCGGGATGGCAAGAGACACCTATATCGACTTGTCAACAGCGGACACCAACGGACACAGGATTTCGAACGCTTCTGTTGTGTTAATGACAAGAACGGTATTTTGCTTACCTACCGACGAGCCACGGCGTGTAAAGTGGTGAGAATATTTCCAGCAGATTTCCACGGAAGAGTTTGTTGATCCTGCACTTCCACAAACACTGCCAATATTTGGAGCAATTCCAGCTGTCAGTGTCACTAGTGCTCTGAGCTGGTGGCGAGAAAGACGGGGCAACAACCCTGTCGTCCAGACCAAAACCAAGTGCCGAGGCGTACCTCCACATTGTGCCACCAAGATATGCTGTATTCACAATGGCTTGCTGGCCGTGGTGCAGTAGGCGAATGCTCCAACGGTCTAATTAGGGCGATCAAACCCGAGTGTACACGGGCCTGAAGTGGCAATAAGTCACAAAACCTTACCAGGGGTATACTAGTACCGTGGGAATCGGATAGCCCCTGAATTCACATGTCACACATGTCTCATGTGCGTTTAGCTGGGGTATAGCGGTTGACCCCCTAGTGGGAGTTTCTTGAGGGTTGTGGTTACATTCAAGCGAACAGAGACCTCCGGGGTCGGTGTAGTGTTGCGTTTCAACGCGGGTGCCGTACACTTAAGTACGCTAGAGATTTAGGTAGGTCTGCATCCACCAGTGTGAATAATCTGTGCAGTGCTCTCAGGAGAAACTAGTACCCTGAACCATGCTCTCAGTATAGACTGGTACCGTTATGATTATTTCAGCGAGACTGTGATTATAAATGATTTGTGATTGATTGATTGATATCCGTGCCTTAAGAAGACCGTGGGATTAAGTCAAAACGTAAAACCGCAAACGCGACTTAAGTCAAGCAACCTGACGACATCATATCTGAGCTCTGAAAAGCCAAGAGCTGGGACTCAATACTGTCGCTCAGTGAATTTTTCAATCAAGTTATTAACGAAGGTAGAACACCACGTGACTGGCAACAAAGCAACATAGTTCCAATTTTGAAAAACATGTAATATAGCAGAATGTTCAAATTACCATCTGATTCGGTTGCTGCCCTACACCATGAAGATTTTTGAACGCATTGTTGACAACCGCATTCACAAAATCCTTAAAATAACTAAGCCGGATTTGTTGAGAACTGCGGAACTACTGATGCATTGCACTCTGCGCGGGTACTCATGGAGAAATACCGCGAAAAACATCACTCTGTTTACATTGCATTTCTCGATCTGGAGAAAGCGTTTGACCGTGCACCAAACGAACTCATCTCTACGAGGCACATAAGTGCCAGAGGAATTCATACGCTGCGTTCAATTGTTCTACCGCGATCCGAAAAGTAAAGTACGAAGTGTAGCGGGCTTATCAAAACTGCCTCGTGTCCGTGTTTATAAAGGAAGGACCTTCTCACAACTATTCTTTGCTCTTGTTATGGACACTGCCACACGTTCAGCGCCCTATACACTACTTTATGTAGATGATGCTTTCCTAGCGCCTCATAGGAAAGCTGATCATTAGTAACTTGTCCAAAAATGGAATGATTGCCTCATGCAACACGATCTAAGATTGCATCAAAATAAATTGAACTTTTGACGACCGATCCCCATGAGACACTCACTGTCGCTGTCAATAGCCTGCCCAGAACTAAGCGATTCAAATATCCGAGGTCAATGCAATCTGCCAATGGGGAATTGTTTCGCGCAATTTGCACAACCTGGATGAAATGGCGTTCCACAACTGCTGTTCTTTGTGATCGACGTATCAACGAAAATTTCAAATCTAAAATTCACTGCAATGTCATCCGCCCTGTCACGCTCTATGGTTCTGAGTATTGGCCAACTATAAAAGACAATGAACGGCATTTTGCGGTAATGGTGATAAAGATGTTGCGTTGGAATAGTGACACGATACGTCGTGGTCACATCTGAAATGAAGATATCCACGATCGACATGGGGTTATACCGATTATGGAAAAATTGCGACAGGAGCGTCTTCGATTATATAGTCATGTAATTTGCCGCTGCCGAGAGTTCACTAACCAAGATCGGTCTGATCATCTAGGTTGATTATAAGCGGCCAAAAAGCGGCCGAAATAACAGTTGCTTGATACGATGGATGGGGATTTGAAAGCCTCCATTCAGAATTTGAAAGGCTACATTCAAATTAGGAGCCTCGCTTCCGAGACCTTCCCAGAAAGTGGCAGAAGGCAATGATTGTTAAGATTCCGAAAAAGGGCACTTGTGTTGCGTGTGTGTGACAATGAGGGAAATTTGCGTGCTCCCTGTTCTCTCAAAAATAATATCTAATAAGATTCTGGAACACATCAGGGAACATTTGGAAAACTTATTCGGGAAACATTATTGTTCCTAAGTTGTCACAATCTATTATTATTATTATTAATCGAGGGAGCAGGGCAGTTTCCGTTCCGCATCCTCCTGCATTAACCGCATCAACACGTATGATTCATTTGAAATAGTGTGTGGAATTTTTATCTTCGCTTCACCTGCTCTTCAAGGATTTCGAAACAGTTTTTGACAACGTGAACAGGGGGAGTAGCGAAGTCTGTCAAAGTTTCATCTGGTCTTCGGTATTACTCCTTCTTACAATCGATGACGTGTCTTCATTTGTGTTGTCGTGGAAGGCTTCAGTGGACTATGACGTCTTCCCTCAAATAACTCCGGGTCATGGCCTTTAGCCAACTGGCTCTGGATTTGGGAAGATGGAGAAGTAGATTCAGACTGAAGATAAACACTAATAAAACGAAGATGCACAGTCTGACGGGCCATCCCACTCATTCTATCTGCAATAATGTGCCCCTGTCACTAGTGTTGATCAACGTGTATATCTGACAAACATCGCGTCTTGTAACGGTTTTACCGAAGTTGATAGCCTTAGCAGCGCTAGATCCGCCTTCACTGCCTTGTCTAAAATCTGGAAACGTAGTTAGCTCAACACCAACGTCCAAAGTAATGTTGTTCCAGCGCTGCTATAAGGAAGTAACAGATGGAAGATGCCCTGGTGGAATAAATTTTTGCTGGTGGAATAAGATATGCTTCAAAGGTACGTTTGTTTTATAGGGTTAGACCTAAAGATGGCCATATCATAACTGTTATAATTCAGATGAAAGTGGAGCCTAGTCTGAAACAAAGTTTGATGGAGTGACATTATCTATGTCTAAGCGAGGTCAGACTATTTCCAAGACTCAATTTCATGATCATCGTCATTTGTCCTCAGATGCTGCTGTGGGCTTATGTTTTGTGCAGTACTAAATGTGATGATAATGAAACGGAAGCATAGTATAATTACTGAAAATATTAAAATATTAAAAAGATATCAATATGGAAGGATAGAGTCTTTGTATGTGCTATGCTTCATTGAGCAGTGACTTGTGGATATATATATGTGTTTTCCGTGGGATCCCTACCCAGGGCTCTAATTTCGAGAGCTCAGCTAGCTTAGTTGGTAGATTACTAAACTGTTAACCTCAAAGATACTACATCCAGTTTTCAAATTAAGATAAACAGGATACTGCCTAAAGTCTGGAAGCCGACAACAGCAATTTTTCGAAACCATGCTAAAGAAATCAGTGTTTGAATGAAAAATCTCGATAAATGTGTTTCGAGCGAAATGTTCGGAAATTGAAGGAAATAATCATCTTAAGGCTGCACCCTTGTGTAACAATCAGATGTGGTTCTTGTTTGGTGACCTGTATTTGAGCAAGAAAATCTTCAGAAGTTTCCGTCTCGTACCGGTATCAGGCACGGCTTGACTGGAAACAGTTGCAGATCCTATTCACCACCTTTTCAAGATCTTGCAGCAAACAAAGCTTTACTTAAATCAGTTCACTTTGTGTACGTCCATTTGTCTGACGGTCTGTCTGCCATACGCTATTTTCTCAAAAACGGTTATATATATTGGCTTGATATTTAGTGGAAATGTCACAAATTGTTCATTAATTTTAAGGGTCTATTCTCAAAAATCAGTCAACCGCAAACCTATATACGAAATCTAGACCATAAAAGAGTAACCTTCTTCACGATATCTGCAATCTGCATTTGTTTCAATTAAAGCACAAAAAGATCGATTAATCAAGAAGTTACAGTGCAGAGGTCACTTAGTTTAATGAGAAGTAAATTGGCACTATGCTTATACAAGCTATGCGTTCTGATGTCCAGCCATTTTGGGGCTCTGCATTATACCATTCATTACTAAACTCATATCCTTTAAACTGTCAAGCACTGATCCATCTACTATCAATTTGCTGGTAAATAATGATATTACCATTGCCTAATTTGCAACGAAGTAGTTGAGTAGTTGGCACACATCTCTAAATGTATCCTTGCTATTAAAAGTTAAGTAATAAATTGCAAACAGGGAGAACATCAACCGTCGTCCTACCACCCAATTATCTGAACATCCTCTGAAGCCAATATCCTGCAATATCGAGCAACAGCAAAATGATGCAAAATGATATATGCTTCACTAAATATATCCCAACTCACAGCATCCAGTTCAATTTAAATTTGCATCTCCCTGGCAACTATCTTTTCATATAATCTGCTCCAATTTGAATATTAAAGTGTAACTACTGAAGAGAGAAGTTCAACTTAAAAAAAAATCTAGGAGGGGACAAGAGCTAACGGAATATCGGTATGTATGTTTCTGGGACAATGTTCCCTAACAATCCTATTTTACGAAATGCTCCCAGGAACACTCAAATGCTAAAATTATACAGCAAATATCCACAATCTACGAAAAAAAGCCAAACAAAACATACGTATCTACCGTGCATGTGTAGAAGGAGATACTAGATACCTGACTGCCATTTGAAAGGATATGAGCGCTAACATATTTTCGTGGAAAATTAGATAAGTATTGACAGTACGGCAACGAAATAGTTTTAAAGACATCTACCGGGCTTCAAGACGTGAGTATCTACCATCTATGACAAAGTTCAATTTCGTTTGTAAGATAAAACTTTCTGAACGGATGACTATTGCATTGAATTCGTGCTCGTAGCGGTTGCCATGTCCTCCGTTGATCTCATTGTCCTCGAACAGTGATAAGTTTTCCTTATCGAGATGTACTCGAATAAGTTTTAAGATATTTTCATTGTTATGGTTGTTTTTATTTGAAACCCGGTAAATGGAAGGAAATATGAATCTATCTTTCGATATTTGGACTTCCATGCAAAGGGAGAATCAGATTAGATTAGTAGTTAGACATTTGTCTGTTCCAAGACTCGTTTTATGTTGAAGGAAAGAAGGTATCCCTTTCATTCTAATATAAACACTCCAATGGGCTTTGAGGGTGTTTAGAGTCCTTTCTTGCTATCGTTCTCGGTATAGAAGCAACCTTGAAACTACCTTATACATATATATCGTATAATTGGTGCTGGGTCAAGAATAATACTAACAAACACAATACTATATTTACGATTTAATCACAACGTAATTATTCAAGTGTCGACCGAACATTAATCACCCTTGTACGGTAAGACACTAGAACTGCTCTCAATTAGTCATATCACTCCAAGCGTTCGTTAGCAAAAGTAAAATGTCTACCCAGGTGAGAGGAAGTTTCTTTCTTCCATCAAATACACAGATACTCGCCCCAAGATATGACCATTCCCATATCTTGATATTATACGTTCTTCAACTTGTTTCTGACCTTTCTTCGCAACCCCTGTCGCACCTGTTCGACGTAGTGAATCGCACCTTCTGAAAATCCGTGAAAAATAATTTCCTAATAGTCCCCTGACCCCAATTGAAGGAAGGTGCTTATCGAAATGTCCTAAAGAAAACCATGACAAATGACAAGAGGTGCTATATTTACCGTTGGTCGTATAGCGTACATAAAAGGAGTCTGCCTTGTGGCCATTCGTACAAGTCTACAATGGACGTGCAATGTGAGAATAGAACCAACCCTGAGACTATTCTTGTGAATTGAATTAGGGAATCAAAAGCTGGGAGGAGCACGGCAAACACCTTTTGTGAACACGCTCTTATAAGCTTTTTCAATCTGATTGTGTGGGTGTTGGGACTTTGTGATTTAATAGAGAACTTTATTCTGATCATGATTAATAGTATATGACAAGGATATCACTTATTTAGGTTTGTTATGAATTGAGGTTCCAACTCAAGGATTTTCCTTAGTACTTTCCAAAACAGATTCTATTTTAGCGTCCATTCAATATGATCCTGCTTTCAGGAAACCTATCAAAGTTTCCTTTGCCAGGAATTTATAGTAACATTTAGAAAATGGAAACAACAGTTACACGAATGGGGGTCCCTGTAATTCATGCATGCACGTGTTGTACATTTTGGAAATTGATACCAGTCTTAGTGGACGAAGTTTCTGGCCAAGTGATTCCGCTTTCTGAGAGTTCTGCAATACTTGACGGGCTCCCTCTTTACTGACTTCCAATAGTATAAATCGAAATATTCAGAATAATATTTATCGAAATTTGATAGGACGAAATTCCTTCACAATAAAGACAATTCTTGGAAAAAATTCGTAAGTAAGACTGATAGGTCAAGCAGAGTTCAAAGCGTTGATCAGGGGAGCATACTTACCTTACACCAAATGAACAATTATTATTTCAGTGTGATCTGAATGGGAAAATACTGATTTTACCTCACCTTACTCCATCAAAGAACAGAAAAGACAACTTCAATATTCTACTAAATCGTTTGACAACCACATTTTAGAGTCGACACTCCCTCGCAGACTAACGCAGGGTCACAGTACATTAGAAGCTCTTGCTCTAGACATATTACTGTCCAACTTAATGTAAACACCTTTCGGAAAAAGGGACCTAGACCTTACTTTTATCATCACTACACGTCCTAGGACGGTACTGAGGACTATACCCACAGTGATCTTCAATAATATGAAGGGCCTCTTGCCAAATATACGAAGCGTCCAAACCAAGGAAATACACATTGCTTATGCTCCTAATTCCTGGAAGCCAATGAATGCAACTCGATCGGAGTAAAATTGACGAAGTTATGATCTCTGGAACGTCCGTTGTTCCAGTCCAGTTTTTTTAGTGCGCAAAACCTAATTCGCTTTTCTGACATTGGCTATTTGTGAAGCCTATGTGCGACATAACTCAAAATCTACTGTACCAATCGATTTGAAATTTTTCACAGCATTTCTTCACATAATACACCGGGTATGGCTGGGAGCCTTTTCGTTTTTTATTTTCATTTCCAAGTTGTCACAATCTCGGCAGATGCCAGATTTTACCGAATACTAGCACTAAGTGCAAAGCATTTAGGTTCGGATGATCCTACCTACTTAAAAAGGGGCACTAGTGGTAGTGGCCGGTGGCAGGTCAATGGGGGAATCAGTCGAGAACTCCCCGCAATATCGAGAACGTATGCAGAATGGTGTACTTCTGCAAGGTTTGAACCAGACTGTGTGAGAATCCCACGACATCAAGGAAAGCCGTGAGGGATTCAAGTGCAATACCAGCAGCTGACAATATTATAGAAACAACAACCACCCGCTCGAGATGCCAAGTTTCTTTGATTTCACGAGCCAGTGGCTCATAGTTCACTTTCTTCTCCATGTATTTCCGTTGAATGGTGCTATTATGGGGGTAGCAATATCAATAATATTTGTGGAGTGACCCGTCCTGTAAACTGACAGTACGTCAGACTTATTTTGGGGAATGTGGCGATCAGTTAGAACTTGGTGGTCCCAATACATGCTGCAAGCAAAACTATTGAGTACTGCTTGCGGCTCTTATCGGTAAACCGGACATGTGCCCGTGATCAGCCCACGCTTGTATGCAAGGTTTGATGAATCACCTTACATATAGCATTATGCCTGTTTGTGTAATGCACCGGTGCCTGAATGACACATGAATCCCTTCATCTCAACAAAGAGTTCCCCAGCACACAGCCATCTGCTCGACAGATGCAAATCGAGAAATAGCTGCCAAAGACAATTCATGTGTTTACCGTGCATTGCCTTCGACTTCCATTCATCAATCCGCTCTTGGTCTGACTTCATCCCACTCAGAGGATTGAAAGATCGATCCTTCAAGTAAAGTAGAGTCAGTCCATAGTATACCTTATAAACAGCTGCATACAAGGGACTCGCCAGCTCTTTGCTGTAAAAATAAGCGCGCAGCGAGTCGACTTGGCGGTGATATTGTGCCGCCACGTCAACCACGCCCCTACCTCCGATGTCACGAGGCAGGTTCATCCGCTCCACGGCAGACTTTGGGTGATGCATTTGGAATTTGGACATAGTTGTCCGTATCCGCCGCTGGACGTTTTCCAGGTCGGTCTTCGTCCACGGCAATATTCCGAATGCATAAGCCAAGTGAAAGGATACTCAATATATTCAATGTGCTTATTTTATTCTTCCTCGAGAGATGCAATTTCATTACCAGCTTTACACGTCGCAGGAACTCGGACAGCAGAGCATCCTTCAGATCACCAACTCGAACATGGGTTCCTTGCAGAATCCCTAGGTATTTATAGAAGTCTGTCTCGGTCATAACTTGAATGTGGTGGTCACCAATGCTATGTCCGGCATGCGGCTCGTAATGACCTTTGAGGATGACCTGGATTCGCCACTTGTCTAATCAAAATTCCATTCGAATATCTCGGCTAAATATGTCAACTATTTGCAACGGACTTCTAAGGTGGTCGTCAGCATCAGCATACAGCTTGATGTCTTCTAAGTACATCAAGTGTACCAGCACTTAGCACGTAGCCCATATTTGATTGTAAAACCATGCCCTCTAGCATCATTCAGTAGCCATGAAAGGCGGTTCAGTGTCATGTAAAACCAAAGGGGAAGATGCCTTTCCATATACCGATGGGCTCTGGGGTATTGACACCCTCAGATGAAGGCACTGATTAGATGATGTCGCCAAAAACTTTATTAGTTTCAGATCAATGCGATATAGATGTAGGAAATCGATTAGGCAGGCATGCGAGACGCTATCGAAAGCCTTGGCATAATCGATATAGCAACTAAAGAGGTTTCTTTGGCCTCTAGTCACTTGTCCTACAACTACCAAGTCGAGAATGAATTGCTATTTGTAACCCCTTGACCCAGCTCGGTAACCCTTCTGCTCCTCAAATAGAATTTTGTTGGTCTCGAGATTCGCAATGACCCATCCACTGATAATGGACGTTATGAATTTGTAGAGGGTTGATAACCAAGTAATCGATCCTGTGTCCGCAGGATCCTGCACCGTATCCATTTTTGGGACATTCCCGCAATGACGAAAGGTGGAAATTCCTCCGACCGACTAATGACCTGATTTATGCTATGTGCCAAACGACGTAGTAGGAGCGAGAGAGGTTCATTTCACCAGTCCACTTCATCCGCTGCCTACTTGAACCTGCTGAAGTGGTCGCCATAGATTGTGGCGAAACAATTGCAACAGGCGGAGGAATGCTCTTGGTCATCGTGGCGCCTAGACGTCAAATTGACCCACGACTGACGGTTTCGACGCCGTACTGTCCCTTACGGGAAGCCCCACCCAGTCACCAAGTCAGACGACTCCCGCCGGTTATCCATACCGGACTTTAAAATCCTCCTTCTTTTTGGTGGTGCATTTTAACCCTAGCTGTCAAGTATGGTGATAGCTTCCTCAATGAATAAGCAGCAAGACTGCAAAAGTTCCTGCACTTTCCTCACCCACCCCCTGAAACGCTGCGACCCTGCTTACGCAACCGAGCTTGGGACCGGCTACGGAGGTTCATTATTTATTATTAATTTTTTTTTTTTTCTTAGTCCATTTTTCAGCAAAAGTCAACCTTTTGGCTTCCAAGTGCTACGAAAAATTGAAAAATCGACAAAAAAAAGAATCCTTTCAGGATTGCCTCGAGAAAGATCTTCTTTAACAAATGCAATGATGATTTTATTGCGAAATATTGTGTATACCCAACTATTTGCCAAAGTGCCTCCGGATATTCACTATCACTCGTCAAATTTTAAATTTTTTTGCATTAGAAATGTCCAGAAATCTAGTTCAAATGTTTGATTGTTATATGGAAATAGACTAAATAAATTAGCACTATCTGTGTCCGCAAAAAAAGCTGTTAGGTTTGGAAGGAGCAAAGTCAGCCTTGAAACATCGAAAACTGAACAAGGCGTCAGGAATAAATGACATCCCTGCTGACCTGATCAAATCAAGTGGTTCAGGAACCATCCACAATTCTCCCTTTCTGCAACCAACAGCAGACTCCACAGAACTGGAGAAAAAGTGTGATATGCTCTATCCATAAAAAAGATGACAAGTTGACATTCGAAAATTATGGAAGCATTTCAGTACTCTACAATTCCTATAAAGTTTTCACGAAAATAATAAAGATAAAAATTAGACTGAACGCAGATAAGATTTATGAATAATGATTTATGAATACATACATAGAAAGTTTCCGGACTGGAAGATCAACAACTGACCTGTTATTTACATCGACGTCCATCAAATATTCATATATATATTCAAATCAGACATTTGACTTAATTATGCGCAACCTGGATGAAGTGGCGTTCCATAACTTGTGTTATTTGTGAACATCGCACTGCCGCCCTCTATAGTTCTGGCTGTTGGCCGACTATAAAAGACAATGAACGGCGTCTCCCGACAATGCAGACGAAGATGCTAGGTTGAACTAGTGGCGTAACATGCCATGATCACATCCGAAATGAGAATATCCGCGGTTATACCGATCGTGAAAAAATTTCGAGAGAGGTGTCTTCGATGGTATAGACACGTAATTCGCGCTAACGAGAATTCACTGCCAAGATTGGTCTGAACATCGAAGTCAATGGTAAACGAGTAAAAGACCGGTCGAAGTAACGGTGGCTTGTTACGTTGGATGGGGGTTTGAAAACCTCACAATTCCATCCAGATCAGTCCTTTGATAGAACAAAATGGCAGAACTGATCACGGGAAGCCGCCCCCGCTTGTGAACGGGAAATAGTCGGAAAAGCGGAAGCTAGATGTTAAAAGGTTTTGTGTATTTCCTTTATAAAGACATTTGAGTGTGAATTTGTCCCATTGATACGTAACACGTAATATACGCATATATTATGTGAGAATATCCACTTTCGGGTGATATTGACATTCAAATTCTTGAATTTCCAAAGAAGTGACAAGTTTGACCTATATAACTTTGTTAGTAATAGTGCGATTTTTTTGGTGGCAGGCCCCGCGACAGGTCGACCAAGAAAATGCATACAATGTCGTTACAAACAAAGAAGTAATAGTGCGATTTTTACCAAACTTGGTAGGATCAAGCTCTATGCAGGATGAACTTAAGAGGGGTTCTGCAGTCAATTACTATAATAATATACTATTATTAACTTTATTTGAACAGGTATTGGTATGGAAGGTATTTCGGAGCCTAGCCACCATATAGTGGCAGCCCCTTGATTTTTGTCAGATTTTTCGGTTGAGTAGTTTCTGAGAATCGCCCCGTTAAATAAATGATCACTTTCGACCCCCCTCACTCCCCACCTTTCCAACAAATGTCAAAACTATGACCAGCTTCAGAAAGTACTAATCGAGATCTTTCATTATATTTGGTGAAAAAATATGTATACCCCCCTTTTGAATGTATGGGGACTTCCCCTTAAATTCGACGTAAAAGGATGTAACTCACTGTATGCGCGAGCATTCACAGTTCCTACCTTTCCACCAAATTGGGCGTCAATCGCTGCTACAGTCTCCGAGAAAAATGCCTGTGACGGACAGACAGACAGACAGTAAACCGATGGTAATAAGGTTTTGTTTTACACAAAACCTTAAAAAAGGAGAATATTATTGACTATGACTATGAACTTCAAACCACACTTGGAGTACATAGTTTCAGCACCACCAACTGTCAGTTTAATGGCGTTCAAAGTTACCGCAGCTAAGACGAGTCCGTAGTATCCTGAGCTTATGGTTGATAAGTACAGTCCTATTGAACGATCTGAATCCGCTCTACTAGAGCCCAAATACCGTTCAACTGCAGACAACACGCAGCCAATTGATTACAGAATAGCAAAGCAAAAGAGATAAACCATAAAAATGTCACTGGACGTACCGAGTCATTGAAGGCATCGCAAGGAGAGTTTGACATTTTGATATCTCGTGAAAGGCGACGATGTAGGCCAGGTACAGGTAAGCTCAGGTATGGAGAGCTTAGCAGAAAGAAAACGAGCGAGAGGGACACCACCATGATTAACATGAGAACCAGTGACACGGAACTCCAACAACATTGGTAACAGTTAAATACTGATTCCATTCCACAACACTATATATAATAGTATCGTAGCTCAACGGGGAGAGGAGTCCCAAAGGGCAGTAGCACTCAAACAGATACTAAACCGACTTTAATAATAATCGTTGGCGCAACAATCCATATTAGATCAGAGCCTTGAAGTGTATTAGAACACTTCATTGAAGACCGTAAGAGTACACTTCAGTACACTGTAGGAGGCATTGCGCTCCCCCGAGATCATTACGCTGACTTAACTCAGGAAGTCATTCACGGCTGAGTCGACTGGTAACCGCCATCCACTCATGATAGGAAGTAACTCTACCACCAGTAACATTTGAACCGCGACCTTCCGCTACGACAGCCTAGCGCCCTAACTACTTTGGCCATACGGAGAACCGATCTTATTGAGGTTTTATTTTGTACAAAATTCTAAAAGGCCTAACACAATATACCTGACAATCAAAACCGGAAATTTATAATATAAATTATACCATAATAATTCTTAGCTACACTGAAACATTGATAAGCTAGAAGCAAGTACAAAAAGGTTAATCGAAGCTTGCTGATCTCGAGCAGCTTGCCCAAAAATGGAATAATTGCAGTCATGCAACACGGCCTCAGATTGAATCTGAATTTTTGTCGACCGATCCCCATAAAACAGGCACCATCACTGTCAGTGACATTGACTTGCCTAGAACTAAGCGATCGTGGAAAATTTGCAAAGAAGGCATCTTGGACGAGATGGTCATGTAATTCGCACCAATGAGAATTGCCAAGATTGGCAATTCGGCCAAAAGGCCGGCCGGAACAACAATAGCTTGATACACAGTATGGGGATTTAAAGCGGCTGCAACCATATCAGGCCTGTGATAGAGCAAAGTGACGTAACCGATCATGACGAGCCGACTCCGCTTCTCAACGGAGCAAAGGCTAAAGAAGATGATGAATCGAAGCTCGCTAGGTGATACCATAAGTAAATGCTTAACAGTTCTTATTTAATGAGTGCAAATACTTAGAAAAACCTTTCAAACGGAATCAAATTCCCCAAAAGTCTAACAACTCGCTGAAATATTTTGCAATAGTTTAGAGCTATTCTATACTGGAAATTCATAATCCCTAAAAGTAAAATTCTCGCGATGTTCTAGTACACTACTATTCAGAATTAAATTCGGAGAACTTACATTAGAAAAATATTCTCATATATGCAATAGCACCCACCATAAATGGCGGGTTGTTCTCATTTCCGCGAAGGGATCTAGGAAGCTTGAATGGAATAGACAAAATCAGTAGTCATGCTTCTACTGCTCTAGAAAGGGTAAATATCGAGAATAAACTGCACCACGGAATGGGAAGTTATCAAACCTAAACATAGAAAAATTGTTTTCATTCCAACTTTTCCTTCGGTCCCGGCTGTTCAGTTATCCACGCTAATAGCGTCCAACGGACATATGATAAGTTCCTAGCGCAGAGGTCAACTGCCATCCTAGCTTGAATGAAAAGTCTTTTGTTCTGCTACACGCTTCATGGTAGAATTTGATATGCCGAGCCACATGTTATTCAACATTTCAAATGTACTTTTTCATCCTGCACAAACAAGAGCCTCCGCAACCACAAAACATCAAACGTAAAAGTACATCACAAGCTTGACGACAGCCTGGAACTTAACCATAAAATACGCTCGGCAAAGTCAAACAAAACACAGAGTATATAATGAGGAATGAGTTCCAGGATGCTGGGAATCCCAACCCACTCAGCAAACATTATCGCTCAAAGTTTACAAGAATTTCAATTGAAAAGTGAATCCTGTGGTCGAGCCAGCAAAGGGTTCTGTGGACACAAACAATTAGATGGAAGGACAAGGTAGAAATAATGGATGATAAATAGAAACCAAACAGTTGGCATCTGAGATTCACTGATGTCAGGGTAAAAATTACGGAAAAGTTTCATGAATTGCTTTCAGGAAGTAACCTTAATTAGTCCTGAATTGATGGGAAACCACAAATAGCCAACACAACCGCATCATATGAACGCAAATGATAGAAGCTATTTAGGCACTTCTAAGAATAGTAGCTTCACTCTGCATGACCTAGGCTTGTGTGGGTTTGGAATGGAGAATTCCAGAATGCCATATTCGAGAGAATCCTATTCAGAAACCGGAGCTCAATGAAATTTTCAATTAAAATTTTCGTCTATACCGAACATGTGCTGCAATGTCAGCAGGAAGTCAGAGGTAACCGTTTCATTACTAATTTTCTTCTGTCTCATTGGCAATAAATTCCACAGATGCCATCTTTATGGGGCGTACGATATCAGATATGAACCTGAATTAAATCAATCCCAAAGTCTAATCTCAGAATCTATGTAGCTCAGCAGCAGTCCGTCGTTCGTCGATAACAATTCCTAGATAGGATTTAGCACATTACCAATACCTGTCTGTGATCTAAGGCCATTCTTGACTACCCCTTCCGCCTGCTTAAATATCTATAAATCTTTTTTACAACATATACTTGACTATTATGGGCCTTGTTTTGCAAATAAATTAAATTACTTAACATGAGCTAAATTAAAAGTACCTATTAAGTGACTAATGTACGACAATATATGACCTCTCCACTGTTACTTTTGCCTTTTCATTAATCGGTGGACCAACCGCTTTCAGTTCATAATTATTTCGGGCCATGCAAGCAATATATTGTGTCAGATCCCGGCACGCTTGTCTCTTATGACCATTTTAATCTTTCTTTCGTAATTACGAGAAGCTAGTAAAGATAATTTCAAACTGAGTGAAAAAGTTTGAAGCTAATATAAGAGTACGTTCATGCTAATTAAGAAAGGGTTGCAAGTCGGTATGGCGCCGTCTATCCTTTACACACTGCTCAAAAGTTTTCTACTCATTTCAACTTTGCAGACCAGTAAAAAGTATTGAAAGTCATTCAAAATTGTATTTCATTTGTTTCAGTTGTTCGACTGGTAGATATATGAATTCAGTCAGAATTGAAAACGATATAAATAGGACGATAAAACCCATAAAAATTAACATCCCCGATCATTTGCACCCGAAAGCAGAGGAATATTATATTTTCTATCAGCAATGAGCTATGGATCTTTGGAATCACATATTTTTGGTGGAGATTAGTCCTCTAACAAAAATTCATTCATCCTATTGCCCTTGTCGGGAAAAGTGGTGGCCGAAAATAAGTCGAATACCAAAAGCTCGGCTTCACTTATGAAAGGTTTTGCTAATTTTTTATGTAAGAATATTCGGGCATACGAGGGTTCCATTTACACCTAACTTGTAGTGAGGTGGTACTGACATTTTATTTCTTAGGAAATCGTAGTTTGAAGCAGAGGCAACTTTGACCTTCTTTACCTTTGTTAATAATAGTAGTAGTTCCTCCGAACCTTCTTCAATGCATTGCGGATTTAAAATGAATTTAAGGGTGGTTCGCAGTAGATTTTCAAAATCTGAGCAAATATCGCAGCGGATACCATGCGCCTGGACCACTATATTTTTCGAATTTTTCGTTGGGGGTAGTTTCTGAGAACGGTCCCTTGAAGTAATTGACCGCTTTCGGACGCGAGCACTCCTCCCGTCTGCTAGCAATGTCAAAACCAGTTCTTGCTTCTACTGCTGAAAGTACTAATCAAGACCTTTCATCTGATACATGGCTTTATTCAGTGAAAAAGAATGTTGTACCCTCCTTTGAGGTGTATGGGGAGCCTCCTTAAGTTTAACGTGTAGTAATGTAATTCACCGCGTGCTTGGTGGCTCAACATTTCTACCAAATTTCGTGTCAATAGGTGTAACCGTTTCCGAAAGACAGACCCATGAGCGAATGGCTATGAACATGAACCTACGCATTTTGAGGTATACCAGCATGAGAATGTGATGCGCAGACCAGGAAGGTGTAAAAAAACACTCACCGGGAGACAAAACTGGCAATAGGAAGGTTACCCAGAACAAAAAACCAATGTGGAGAAAGAAAGGAGAGCAATACTTTCTGTTCAGGAGCTCGAAACCCAAGTATCGACAGCTTTTAGGAGTGGGTAAGCAGGCTACCGGCCGTCAGTAATTCTCGACAGCAGTGCTTCGGTAATGGATTCCTTGACATTGCATCAAATACTAAAAGCAGCCTGACGAAAGAGGCATTTACATCGACAAAGCCTGTTCGAAAAAACCAGAAAGATGCATCACAGACTAGTTATTCGGCAGCTCACAGTGCGGTGACTACATTTGGTGAGGAGATGTTACGGGAACTAGTGCTTGATCCATTTAGGAGAAGCTCAACGATCCTGTGATCTGTCCCGAAGACAACGTCAATGAAGAAAATCAGAAAAGCTCCCAGAAGGGTAATAAAGGGAAGTACACAGTAGGAAACCATGCAAAGGGACAGTGGCAGTATATATATATCCCTAAGTGACCATTTCACTGTAGGCAACATGCCTACCAGAAAGGCAAATCAAACGGAGACAGCACTCCATGTGTTCACGGGAAAAATGTATAAGGCAATGTCTGATAAAGAGTACGGCTTAGACGCATTCAAGGACATCGAAGGCGGCTTGAATTATGCCTCAATCATGGGGATTTGTAACGCGCAAGACACCATGGAATCGATTCGTTGCTAATCACTTGGATCCTTCACATGCTAGTGTGGAGAAAGATCTTCATATTGGTCGTACGGAAGTCTATTGAGGCACAGTGTCTCAGGGGCTGCCCACAGAGAGGGGTTCTCTCTTCTCTGTTATGATTCCTGGTAATGGACACCTCGCTATAGCTCCTGGGGAGCACAAAGGTCTTCGCGCAAACATTTGCGGACGATATAGCCGTAATAATTATCGGCAAGATTGCGGGCACAGTATGTGACCGCCTGAATGCAACACTGCATGTATTCTACAGTTGATGCCTCCATAATGGACTCACAGTAAACTCTAGGAAGGCTGGACTAGTTACGTTCACTAGTAACGTCAGATGGAGCAACTGCAACCTAACCACCTTAGGAGGGACGAAACCCAGCTGATAGAAACAGTCAAATATTTCGGAGTATACTGATACTGTTGGACTGCGATAGGCAAGACCTGGGGACTTACACCATAACGGATTCATTGGTTGTATACATACATACATCTATGTCTAAACCCATTGTGATATACGCATGCATCATCTGGTGGGCAAGACTGAACTGACGCAGATTCAGAGGCTCGGTTGCCTAAGCATTACTGGAGCAATGAGTAGTACGCCAACCATGGCACTCGAAGCTATTCTAAATTTACCCCCAATCTATTTGGAGGTGAAACAGAAAGCAGCTAACGACGCATATAGGTTTGATACTATTCATGGAAAGGCGTCCATCTGGAAATTCGTTTGCCCTTCTGATGCCCGCCGATCATATGGTTTCCAGATATGTCTTCGAAAAGACATACCCCGTCGTAATCACCAAAAGAGAAGAATGGTCGATAAATGGCCACGAGTGTCTTCGGATTACAGACTTAATAATCTCCACCGACGGCCAGTCATGGAAACCGGATCGGGCGGCGTAGAGATATTTTCGGGAAATTCGATTAGTGAACTGGCTCGACCTCTCGGGAAAATAACGCCCATATTCTAGGCTAGGAGATGTCTGCCATTTCATTGGCAGCAGAAGAATGTTTCCAGCAAAAATGGAATCTGTTCCGACAGTCAGGCAGTATTATCAGCACTAAGCAGCAACGACCAGAGAAGCCAGTTGGTGTAGAGTTGTCATCAGGTTCTGCTGAAACTTAACCGACTAAACGAAACATTCCTGATCGTTGGTAATAAAGAAGCTGACAGACTAGCTCGCCAAGATTCTGAATCCACAATGGTGGGGCCAGAACCAGCTTTTGGTATTCGGCCATCTACTGACAAGTTTACTCTCGATGGGAGAGAAATTTGAACTTCTGCCACAAGCTAACATTTTTGTGAAGGAACCGGGACCGCCAGAGCTACATTTTTTTGTCCCTTAGGAAGTGGAACATGAAATCCCATATGCAGCTAATGCGAGAAGGAAGAAGAGACTACCCCGCACTTCGTATGCAGCTGCCCGTCCTCCTCAGACCTCAGATGAAAATCTCTTGGTAAGGTTTTCTTCAGTGAAGGGTCTGTGCATTCTCTGTCTCTGGAGAATATTCTCAGATTGGCGAAAGCCTTCGACGAGACGCCGATGGATAGGCGATATCCGGAAATAGTATATGCTCAGAGCTGCGGCTCCCCCACTAAACTATACTAACTAACAGTGCCAGAATGCGGACGAATCATTGTTTGCCATACTCGGAGGGAAAATAATGTAGTTGTCGGAATTCATAAGGAATAAACACAATCTGCCCAAGGCCTTCAAAAATATCGTTAAAGTCATTCCACGTATTGTACAACAAAAACAATGACCACAGAAAACCTCAAAGAAAGCGAAAGTCACTCAGGCAGCACAAGTGATGCTCCCGAGGAATTCAAATGGTGGCAAACTTGAAAAGAGGAGTAAAGGGGCGAACGATTTTTTTGGGTACTCACAGGACACGGAAAGGCAAAAGAGGTTTGCATCGCCAATGAAGTGACCAAAATTGTGGAACCAAGAAAAAGGAACCCGGGAAGCATAGGATAAATTTGGCGGAAAGAAACGCCCGACACGTAAAAGACGATTACGTTGATTATTATCTCTAAAAAGGTGATATAACATACACCGATATCCTCAGAAAAAACAAATTCGATCCGAAGCTGACGGACCTTTGAGAAAGCTTCCGCCGAACCAGATGTTCCCAAAAAGGGGTTTCGATGCTAAAGGTGGACAAGCCCTTAGGGGAAGAGGCACAAGCATGGTCCAAAAAGCAGGAGATTATCATACAATGTGAAGATATCGATGTGGTACCAATCAAAGAGGATACCTACGAGGCCCTAGAAAAACAGTTCGGCCTCTCATTCAGTTTGCAAGAATCCAATATGGGTATGGCTTGATGGCTGAAGCACCGTTCAAACCGCTGGCGGCTAGTAAAGGAAAAATTAGTTCGACCATTTACAGACTTAGATAGCAGGTATCGCTCTGGACCTGTGTTTAGAAGACACCTAGATGCAATAAAAAATTATGTTAAAACAAATCAACCTCAACCACTGTGAGGCAGCGCAAGACCGACTCTCACAAACAATTTAATAAAAGGGAATCGAAGCGGCCACAATTGACGAATCTTATCACAATAATAGGAGCGGTGCTTGAGTTACAGATTTATTTGGCGAGGCGGCAATATCAGCGTGTGAAAATCAAGCCATCTAAGAATTAATGGAGTTTCCGGACTTTGGATTCGTCGAGGCAAAAATAGCTGGCATACGTACACCAAGTATGACGATAGCAGAATTCGATGAAGGGCTAGGTATGCTCATCCCGGATGCAAGAAGTCGAAACCCTGAAACCGTAGCAGGTGATTTCAACGAGTGGACTGTGGATTGGACAAATCGAACTGCTAACACCAGGGACCGTATTCTGTTCCAGGCTACAGCAGAGCTAGACCTGGTGCTTGCAAATATCGAGAATGTATCGACTTTTCGTCAGACGGGGTCTAGCTCAGTAGTCGATTTGACATATGTGAGTATCAGCGAGCTGAATGGTCTGGTTTATCAGTGAGCGCTATATCCACAGTAGCCACCAGACAATTTCCCCCAGATCGAAAATGGGTCACGCAACGAGGAGCATTCCCGGGGGGCTGGAAATCTAAGCTGGTGCATGAGAAAGTCTGAAGACGATACACTTATAAAATGTTATCAGGAGGCCACAATCACAGTGGAGCAGTTTCAAAAGAGGTAGTGCAAATGTTGGGATGGATAATCTACGCCAAAGCAGTGAGTCCACGCAAATAGGCGGCCAAACTATTGGTGGACTGAAAAAATCGCCGATTTGCAGGCTGCATGTATTCGAGCAGAATGATTTAGAGGAAGACCAGACTTCGAAATTTGCACGGAAGCATACTAAAACCCCAAGGGAACAGCCCACAGGATTGTTATGAAGAAGATAAAAGTTCAACTACAATAATTGAACTCACCACATCTTTTGCTCGATATGCTGATGGCACTATTCCCCCCGGAGAAAGGGGCGTGCAAAAAATATAAACAGGTGTTGGACGTCTACACCATACCTGCTGACACTAAGGACGAATTTGCAGAGACTTTCCAGAAAATCGATGGGAAGAGATGACCTGTCGGGGTGACAATTTGGTTCCCGTGAAGTTTAGTGAACGATCGATACCGTAGACGTGGTTTCGAAGCTGGCTCAAGACGCTATTTTGTCTAATAAATGATGCGCATGGTTACATTGGACGTCATCATCATCATGAATTCCATGAATTCTCAGCCAGCTGAGAGTGGATAAAAAATTCATTGGCTAAAACAGAAGTCTCGAGTTATTTGACTAAGCTTCTAGAAAATTACCTCTCAATAGAACACTCTGGTATAACATGGAAGAAGGATCCAAGCAGTCCACCATCACAGCAGAAGTACCAGAGGGCTCTGTTTTGGCTCCTCTTCTGTGGAACGTGACGTGCAACGTGTCCGTGTCCTTCTCGTATGAAAGGATAGTCGGTTTCGCAGATGATGTAGCCGTGGTTGTAGTCGCAAAATAGCCTGAAGACGTGTTACAACGTGTAACGAAACCACTAGCGCCATAAAAGGGTGGTAGGAAAAGGAATACGGTAACATCGTCACTACAAAGCCGATTATTAAATATCTGCAAAAATCAACTTCCGGGGACATTTATCAGTGAGAAACACCAAACACCATCGTATCGTTAGCACGGATGATTCCTACCATTGGAAATCCAAAAGCTGGCGGCAGATTACTTGTGTCCAGAGGGGTTTGCTCTAAACTAATCTGCGAGGTACCTCTCTGGGAGGGAGCGCTAGCTTGTGAGCGCAATCAGAGAAGGGTAGACATGGCTTACCAATTAGTGGTGTTGAGGATGTGAAACGTCATCAACACACAATTTCAGGCGAAGCATCATGTGTTATTCCGGGAATTGCCTCGATGCAGATTCTGGCAAGTGGGACACGTTGCCGATACGTGAAAAGGAGAATGAATCTACCTGAAAAGGATCGATTCTCTTGAAAAGTTGCAACGGTGAAATTACTCGGAGAGGGGTTGTTGGAGCTACACTCTACTCTGATTCCCCGTATTGAGAAGTTAACGCACCAACGATACGGCGAGGCTCAATTCGTGTCAAGGCATGGTAGTTACAGGAAATAGCTGCACCGATTCAAGTATGATTCTCCCCTTTGCCCTGAATGTGGTCCTCGATTTTGCACAAAGAGGAGGGGTCTGGAAGACTCCCTGAAGTTGGCGAGAAACTCGTGCACGGTCAACTCCGCAATCAAAAGAATTGGGGCTTAACCTAAAAATATGGAGCACGCAAGGAGGGCGCGAGGAACGGACTGCTTCATCGCTTAAAGCGCAGTCCTCCTCGCGAATTCTTTGCGGCCATTCCGAAAGGAAAAAGTGGGGGTAGTTTTAGTGGGTGAGAATTCCACACACTGCTACACCCTGGCGCGGCAATGTCTTTCTAATACTTCCATATTTATCCATAAAACAACAAAAGCAGACCTGTGAGGAGTTGCTAGATCTTCCACCAGTTGATGAATAGGAGCACACCTATTCATGCATAAATATATGTTCGTATCTTTTCAGACTGTGCATGGGTAAATGTTTGCTCATCTCCAGTGCATGGACCAAAGTGGCTATGAAAAGGATACCCAAAATATAAAACTACTATGGAAGACGGGAAAAGGTGAAAACTTATGGTCCAAAGGTTCAGAAACCCAGCACCGTTTTAAGGAGGGAGTAAGCAGGCTTCTGCTCTTCAATATCCCTCGACGGCAGCGCCTCGGCAGAGGATAACTTAACCACCGTGGAATCAAAAGCTACAATTTTTTTGATTTGGAGAAGGAGGTATTCAAGCGAAGCGCCACTTTATCGAGAGACCAGTAACAAAATAGAAGAAAGCAGATTCCTGGACTACAAAAATGGTTACAACACCGAGGAGGAGGAGTGTCAGCAAAAGGTACTTCAGCACGAAGAGGCGAAGCTCGTCACACCACCAATATCAAAGATAGTAATGATCAACCGTAGAAAAGGTCAATGAATGCGTAAGAGTCTTTACAAAAAGTACTCCATTCGGGATTCATGGAAAACAAAGCCCTGTTCTAAAGGAATCAACCATCATACAGCCTGGTGCAAAAGTAATTATGCGTCCGAGTTTCAATCCATAAAAAATACGCTTTAAAGTGCTCCTTGGCCGACCGCAAGAGAATGAACGAAATTCCAAAGAGAACGAAAATAGTGGATGGACCAAAGTCGTTAATAAAGCGGCGAAAAAGGGTACGAATTCACCGAAAGGCAATTATTGTCTCCAGCAAAGGCAGCTTGTCCTACGCGGAGATATTGAAGGATGTCAAAGCCGACCGCGACCTAAAAGAACTAGGCGGAAATGTCAACAAGGACCCAGAAGGGTAACCTCATGTCCAAATCTAGTTTAAGCAAAGGAGGAAAATATCAGAGTACGAGCCCAAGAACACGAGGTCTGCATATATCTAGTGACATCCAAAGGAAAAATTTAGAAACGTATTGACTGCAATGAGAAAATTAGGCTCATCCAATAAACCTCAATCATTGCAGAGTCGCCCAGGAATTAGTTGAGCCAACCACTGACGAATCTGAGATGGGAATTGCTATGTTAAGGGCTCCTTATAAAAACAGCCACGGTAGCAAATGATTCACAGACTCGACCGATGGAGGGTCGATAAAGGCTTCCGGTTAGCAAGCTTGACAATGCACCATGAGCCAGTCGGGCAGGGGCTTTTTTGAGCGAAAATACACGGCGTGTACATGTTCAGTCTCATATTGCCTAAATTTCAAGGCATGTTTGACCCAAAGAGATGTATAAACATAATTCCTGGTAATTTTATCGTGCGAGCTCTGGAATGGGAACGCAGAGGGAATAACGAAAAGGGCCGAAGCATTTTAGAGGCTTCTGCGCAATTAGATGAATCTCTGGCCAACAAAAATAATATTAACACCTTTTCGGAAAAAGGGGTCCATCGCAATCATATTCCTGAACTTTGTGAGGGAGCGCCTGCTGAATTGTGATGAAACAATTCAAAGCTCGCTCATCTACGTAGACAACGTGCCCTACCCTCTTGTTGAAAATCATTCAGAGGTTATTCCTCCAGCAAGAGCAGGGCACTGACACCTTTCAGAGATCTCTAAATGTGGCTGCAGTTTCGGTAGTAATATAGACGAGCTGTTGGAAAATGAGAAAGCGGGTAATTGACAATAGTTTACTGCCGGTTGCTGATAGTTAAGGAGGACTCTTAAATCGACAATATGGATTACGTAAAGCCAGACCAACCATTGAGTCCATCAAATTGGTTCCTGGTTTGGTTGAAAATATTGCGTGGTATGTAGTTACCCTGGATGTGAAAAATGCATTCAACTTGGCCAATTGGAACCGCACGGAAGTTCTTGGTGAGGACTGGTGTTGCTACATATCCTACCTATTTTACTCATACTTGCGGGAACGGACGCTAATGATGGATCCGAGAAGTACGTTGTCTCCGTGGGTGTCCCATAGGGTTTCGTACTGGGCCCACTACTGCGGAACATCATGTACAATGATAAATACATTAATCGGCTTTAGAGGAGTCCACTGTGGGGGTTATGCAGACAACATTGCACCGGTTGTGGTTGTGGAGCGTCTCGAAGATGGTCTTCATCATCAAGCGAACAAGAGAAAAGGAAATTTCTCTCGCATTAAAATTGGAATCCATATCTTTACTCCCAAGCCGACCTTCAAATACTTGGTAGTGATGATAGGTGCAAAGCATAGTTGCGAAAAGACGCCGGCAATATGGCTTTGGAAAAAATCATGCCGAATGTGGGAGGGCCGCGTCATGCTTACATATTGTTTATAGCCCCGTGGGGAATTCCATCTTCCTGTATTTACTTGAACTGAGTGCGGTCTACAGAAGGGCAGTCCTAAGGGTATGTTCTGTCTGCAGGACAGTCTTAGATGATGCGTCATGTCGGGAATTATGTCGATTGACATCTTAGGAGACAGCAACAAAGCCTTAAAAAGGACATCATCACAGCTTCAATTGCAATGGTAATAAACAACGATATTATTTATCGAATAAACCGAAGCACACATACCACACATAATTGGGAGAAGCACGACCTTTTTTCCAAAAATTAAAAGCCTTTCAATCATCACTTTTTATTACCTCCTCATTTTCATTAAATTCATCCCTTAAATTCCAAATCAAAATGCGCTTAGCGCTCTCTATTTGTTTCCTTTGCAAATTCAATGGACAACCTATTATCCTAATCAATCATTCTCAAAAGTCCACTTGAAACAGTACAACAAGTGTGTGATTCCAACAATACTACACGTGTCCCACAACCACTCGAAACATTCTCGCCCTTGTAGGCACTATTCACCCTCTTCTTTATTTTGCTTAGTGTTTAGCCTAGATATTGTCGACAATTGGACTCGATAAGGACAAGTAAAAAATTTATAAGGGTTGTCTAAAAAGGTCTTGCAAATGAGACTAAAGGACTCGTCCAGGAAAGAGGGACTTTTTGTTTTCCACTCTGCCTTATTGTTCTCAGTACCGCCCTTTCCCATTATACAGTTTCAGAAGAATTTAAAAGGTTTAAATATTGTTTATTTATAAGGAGGGGAAAATTTATTCGGGAAAACAAAGATATTTGAAAATATCTGAAATTCTATCGAGGAGAGAATGTATAATACTTCCTAGAGAAACAGGACAACGAACATATGAATGAAGGTATAATAAATAGAGCATGACTGTTTCCATGCAGAGGGTTGTGTTTTGAATACTGGAGGAGAATTTGAAAAGGGAAAGTATTAAAATTTGAATGACTTAAATTATTCAAATACCTGTTCCCTGCTGGCAGTGTTTGTTCTTCTTTCCCGTGAATTGGGAAAAGTTGATCCAAGGGCATATTGGAGGATCGGTAAACTAGGTTCATACGCATGCAAATAAAACAATCAACCCATTGTCAACTTATTGATGGGTTGGTAGTTCACAGAAAGCAATAGGCAGCAAACCTTTACCTATATAAAAAAGGCCCAGCAACTTTGGGTCAAAAATGACTGGAATCCGGGTCACATCCGCCTCCGGGATACTACCCCCACTTAAAATTACCGCCGTCGCTTGACGTGGTGACTTATCCTGAAAATGCAGTAACGCTAAGCACCCGCATAAAAATATCTAACCTCGCACATTGCTCCTGAAATGTTTTCGATGATAAAATGATTAAAATTTATTGCCCACTATTCGTCAAATCGAAAATTAGGTCACCCGGCATTCCATGTAAAAGTTGTCCAAATGCACAACACAACCAACACAGAAGATACGCAAAGGATAGTGTTGTCATCTGCTGACCCTCGAAGAAGAAAATTCCATCAATAATAATTTCACGGATCCATAACCATGATATGAACCTAACATAAAGCCCATAAAACCCTTTCAGCGAAGTGTTAAGCGTGTCCATGGTGGATATATATCCCTTCCGTCGGGAATCGGTGAAGATCTCAAGCTCGAATCAACTTTCATTGGGATTTTCACGATGGCTTTTTTCAAGTCATAAAATAAATGCCATACTACCATTTTCTCATCTGAATCCTTCTCCCGATAACATTTTTTTCCACCGAAAAAAATGAGTAAATGAGTTTGAAAGTAGCCTTGATGGTGGAAAAGCCAAATGGGTAGCGGGAAAACCTTTCAGAATTTTTCAAATTTTTTCCGGGGCTATCAACGTACTCCGCAATTTTTTTTCCACCGCTAACTGATGATAGTAATCTTTAGAGTATTGAACTTTACTTCTTTCCTAACACTTTTCGGGTTTGCAGGATGTTTGGTTTGATGTAGTGTTGCCATAGTAAGAGGGAGGGATCGGATTGGCGATTGAATTCTTGGAAACTTGTTGGTGAGTTTTCCGAGAAACATGAGGAACATAAAGCGAAAAAAGGTTTTAGACGTCTTGTTTTCGTGTACACCCAAATACAAAATCATACTAACATCGCATCACTGCCTCTGGTATATATCGAAGAGTTAGTCCTTCTGTTGTGAAGTGAGATGATGAAATGAATATTTCTCTCTGTCTCAGTCGGCACTGTCCTTTTATACCCTGACAAGCCTAGATGGTGATGAGCACCGATGATCTTGGAGACGGTTTCTGAAGAAACCTTTTCCTATAGAGACTGGTCCAGGTTGAAAAACATCAAAATTATGTAATACTAGATACCAATGCGGTATTGCGGCACTTCAACAGATGTTCCTCAAAGGTGGCATTGTGATCGTGACCGCTGATATGTATGGCAAAATATAAGCTGACCACACCTTTGGCATGTGGGGGAGAGGCATGATGTTGGAGACTGTAATAGTAACGTTGAAAAATTTGAAGATTTCTGCAACTTTTCCTTTCCCGTCGTCACCGTCACGCCATTGGAGCACAGGAACATCCACAAGCTCAACTGGCCGGAAATGAACATTTAATCATATCGGCAATATCCTGATTAGCAAAACCTAGAAATTGCTTTATGTATGTACAAAATAAGAAGAGTGCTGGCATCGACCTCGAAAGGGGTAATCGCCTGATGGTGGTGATCGATCCCTTCCAACTATCTGAAAGGGGCAAGCGGATCTGGTAAAGGAATGAGCCAAAGCAACAGCCCGAGGACCATCCTACCTGCACTGGAGAAGGTGCTAACATAACCCCAACCCTAGGTGGAACAGCACGCACGAGGGCTACGTGACAAATGGAGTGCTTGGTCTCTTCTATGCGGACTTTGAATACCTTTAATTTTAAATGAAACCCTTACCCAGGTGGCTGGGCTAGCCAGGGCGGTTATGGATTTCATTAATTCCAATAGAAAAAAAACCAAGGATAGAAGAAAAAGAGATAATGTTGATGTTAGACGCAACATCCAGAGCAATACAGTCATTTCCGGCCGTAGCACTGCTGCACCGAAATGAACAAAAAGGACTCCCGAGAGTGAGACGACAGATGGGTTAGTGATTTTCAACATGGAAACTGCCTATGTCTAGCTGAGTGTAGCGAGTACTAGCCATAGTACTCTTAACCCGAAGCCGTGGATGTAGAGGGTCCGTTCAAAAGCAAGGGCTGACAAGAGTGTTGGTCACCAAAAACAAGCAAAGAACCGGAGGTCCACTGGAGTTCTTCTCAGGAACCACCACCAGAAGGCCATACATAGGTTGAGAAAAATTACGAATGATAAGAAGGCCAGTACTGTCGGTAACCGGGATGAAAAGCACCTCGCTAAATACCAAGCGATTGTCGAGGAATATAACAAACGCCCAGTGAACCAGCTAAACGTGAAGCCTATCGTCTTCAAAAACGATTGAACTCAAGATAAGGTCGAAAAGCATCACAAGTGAAGCAGAGTGCATAAGGGCTCGGACGCTAAGCAACCTCTACAAGCAGATAAGCAGCAACAGCCGACCGACGAAGAAGGAACTGAGAAATCAGATTGTTCCGCGACGTAGCTTACTTACTCACTTAAGTGCAGTACTGGCGGATGATAATGCATCGATCTGGGACAGCGAAGCCTCAGGGCCATAGTAACATCCTAGATAAAGTTCTCGAGAACTATGAGCATTCACCTTAGGCTATATCACACGTAAGTTGAACTTCCAACCAGAGAAGATGCCAGTTTCCTCCGATGACCACAATCGTACGATTTCCTAGAATTCGTTCGAAGTATTGGCAATATTGGAAGATGGTTGGGCCATGATCTGAGCCCCAAGCGTAACACAGCCATTCTAACTGACAGCCAATTAAAGCTTTCTACTTAGCGGCAATAAACCACAGGCTGATGGGGCAGTGCAGGAACGCGCTGAACAGTGTAGGCCGCACGTTCACTCACCTTCTCCTGGGTCTCCAGTCAGAAGAACATAGGGAGGAATGAGCGGCGGCGAACTGGCTAAGCTGGCTTTGCTTTTGCCAGTCCCTCGGTGGGCACAATGTCTGTTAAGAGTGAAATCTGCTCGCAATACTTAGCCGCCTCAGATGGCGAAGGCTAGCCACCTTCGTCACAGCAGGGAGGATTTGGTCCGTTTATAACAAGACCAGATGGCAAGAGTTCTTGTGCCAGACGCGTACAAATGTATACAAGATAACAGCGATTTACCTGCGGGCACTGATCTACAGGGGATCATGCCGCCAGACAATGCATACCCTATAATTCGCATTACCGAAGCTACGGAGAAGAGGGAGAAATCCTTAGTTGCTTGCTTTGTGATTGCAGTACTAACTACAGCCGGGCTACGGACACCAGGTGTACCATTCTTTGAGGACCTCAGAGAGATTTCTGGATTCAGGGTGGGAAAGCTACTTTCCTTCCATAATGCTACGAGCTGACTGAACTGTGCCTTCTTGCTCTTACCACACGCATCAAAATGGCGTACTACAGCCCTAATTTGGCTACCTACCTAGGTGTGGATACTGCGCTTGCTTACATGGAAAAAGATGGTCGAAGCATGCAGGTGAAAGCGGGAAGGAAGTTTAATACGGCACCACTGAATAAAGTTTCTTGCTGCTTCGCTTGTTCTTGGTTGATTTCAACAAGGCTTTCAATGTTGTGAGCAGAGAGTGTATCTGGAAGGACCTGTGCAGAAGAGGCCCGGGGAAACTAGTAGTTTTGTCAAAGCAACATGTGATGGCGGAAAATATCACGTGCAGCGTCGGTGCAACATCAGAGGAATTTAAAGTCGTCGTTTCAATCTGAAATTTCGCCGCTCTATGGCATGTGGAATTTTGGCTCTTCTAATTATTATTTTGGTGATGGCTAAGAGCACGAAAACGTTCAACGCCAAGTGATCAGAAGACTTGATTCTTTTTTTCACTTGCTGGAGGAAGTCTCCAAACCTCTCAATATACGGTTCTAAAGTAGGTGTATATTCAAAAAATATTCCCAGTGGTAATTCATTTTAAACTTACGAAGGAGTATTCTTTTCGCCAAATAAATTGTCCACAGTTAGGGTTATGTAGTATATTGGTACCATGCTTAATAACATCATTAAAAGATCTGAGACTATCTGCTGGCTCATTTCGCTTGCTCAGTAGCTCCCCATCTGTGCATTTTATGTCTGGTGTTGCTCGGAGGGGTTTGAGCCAGAATTTCTTTGGGCTCACCAGCCCATCCTGAAGTTTCTTCTCCATTTTAAAGGCTGGCCTTGTTTAGGATTAAATCAACCAGGACTAAGACTTAAGCCTGTAAAATCGAGAGGATGAAAGCTCAACCAACTCGTTCTTCATACCCCCCGTTTAAATTCATCTGATCTGTGCATAATTTGTAACGTGGAAACCGCCCCCAGAAAAGAAAGATGCGCACAGGATAGAACGATATGCTTCACAAGCTAATCGTAATAAGCCCAATAACATCCAATTGGAGGGTCATAGGAAGTTCCTCAACATGGAAAGCCGGGAATTTAGGAGAAGCCAACCAATTCCCAGCTCTCCTGAGAGATCTGGTTCAAATGAGCTTTCTAAACATTCCAAAATGTGAGGAAACAAGAAAAAACGCTAGCGCCAGTAAGGGAGTCGCCTAATCAAAAGGGAGATTTCATGCTGAATCTGAAAAGGTCTTCGGAAAGCAAAGCTACAGACTTCCGCAGCCAAATTAAAAAACCACTTGGGGAACATACTGCAATGCAAGCGAAAATCATAAAGTCTCTTTCCAGTACAAGAACCTAAACTATCATATGTCATTTCTAGGACAGAAGTCTGCACTGCCTTAGGGGAGCAGCTTAAGTTGAAATACTTACAAGAGGCATCTATCGTCAATCTGAAAAAGGCGTACTGTAGCGCATAAACGCCAACAATTCAACAGCGGCCAAGCTACTGAAGAGTGGAACGATCTATATCAAGTGGATGGTCTGCCGCCTTTGAGAGCTGATTCCCTTGAAATGATACTTGAAAAGTCTTCTGTACGGACAACCAGCGAAGTGCAGATGATCGATTTAAATAATACATAAGTTGCGAGAAAAAAGGGGCCGCCTAGGTAGCAGTCATACAGTCCTAAGTTGCAAAAGGTGTCAATCGTGCAATCGTGGTGGGAAAGTGAGCGTGGTTTAAACCAACATCAATCACTACAAAGCCGCTGAAGACCTGCTTTCAAGTGGCTATAATAAGCGACCCAAATAGAAACTGCGGCACGAATATCTGGGTAGCTGATCTATCAGGTTGAGCGGCGCTCTGGACGTGAGGAGACCAAGCATATGAGGCCGCCTTCATCTCGATTATTATGGGTGAAGACATAAGTCTGCTATGTTCCTCTAAACCTCACATTGGTTGCGTTCAAGGACTTATTTTCGTAAAGAGAGACCGAGACAAAAATTCTTTGCCAGTGACATTAATGTATAGGCCCCAGAAATGGGAAGTTCACTGACGAATACAGAAAAACGTCGCCTTTTTGAAGCTTTCGAGCTGTTAGACATCATTTTGACTAGGGGTGGTCATTATGGACTTGGTTTTCGTGAATCCTTCGATACCTCGTGACATATTGTATCCAAAAGTGAACCAAGAACCAAGCCAATCGTTTGGGGAGCTGCACATTCAAGAATGATGAACACGTTAGGCTGGCCTGCAAGTCAAACATTATGGAGGAGTGCCTGGATAGGGACTTGACAGTTGGTGTACTTTCAAAGAAAATCCTCCACATTACAAAGCGCATCGCGGTGGCATGTGACTGCCCAATTACAGATGGAAAAATGAATTGGCTGAGCGTCATCGGAGTATCACCTAGCTAGATGAGCAGCACAGTAGGACTGACCAGGACTATTCCTCGAACGTACCTACAAAGTTGAAAAGAATGAACAACGTCGAGGCATGGATGTACGTCTAAAAATTTATAATGAGAAATTTCAAAGGTCGGGGAGATCCACAAATGATAGACCTCTATCTTCTCCGGGAAATTGTTCAGGGTTTATTTCGTTAGCAGGACAAGTGCATCTAGAGTTTCCGGAGACCTTCAGACATGGTAACAATGCCCCTAGTACATATGAATTAACTAATGCAGCACCCTGAGAGATAACGAAACATCAGGCCTCGACACTGATTTTTGAAACTGTTTGAGATATGCTTGGTTGGTGGAATTCCCTTTAAATGTAAAGTAAAATGCTAGAGCGAGTAGGCAATGACAAATTGATTCCTCCAAGATACGTCTTTTGGATATCGTTAGTACGAATTCAATACGAAATTCTTGATTATTTCCGGTAAACTTGCCACTATACAATACGGCAAAGCGGTCTGAGGTGGAAAAATAAATCAAAATCGTGGCTACAACGTTAAGCTATCAAGAAAGGACTTTCACTAGTTTCTGCTATGCTAACATGCTCCTCAGAAACGATGTCTCGAACGCTCACATTCTAAAACATGAGGAGAGTTTCGGCGGAAATGGCTAAACGTCCTGGGCCTTATGTGAGATCTGGGTAAAGTACTCTTATCACCCTTGCGGCATTATGCTCTTGTACTCTTGTAAATGATAGTCGACACGAATTTCATTGAGAGATTTCCGATATAGTGGAAAATCAAGCTTTTAATAAGAAATGCAGTGCAGTCTAGGAGGGGCTTTTTGAAGTAGCACTTTGATAGTATTGCATGATCTGAATGTCAAAGTCGGAGTTAACAGTAGCTTTCTGTTTATAATTTTGGCAACTTTCAATCCTCGCCATCAGTTCAGATAATCATATCAACCACGATGATGTCTTTTGAATATGCATAGCAAAAGTGCAAATAATATCGAATGTAAAAAGCACCTTCCCTGATGATCGGTTATGTTTGCCTGTACGCCTCAACCGTGTTCACACAGAGTGGCACAAAGCGTCGATGCTTCGCCATCAACGCGCCCAAACGGGGTAAAACCGCTCACCTGGATGGCATCCCTGCTGAGTTATTCCATGCATTCCACAGCCTCTGCAAGGGAGCTATTTCGACTCGTTCACAAATAGTGCAGATATCAGGTCTTCCCCAGCGTGTATTAGATGGGAATGATATTTTAGATTCAGAAGAAAGGCACAAAACATGAGTCCAAAATTTTGAACGGTGTAGTTCTGTATCTTAAGGATGATAGGACTAGCCATCGCAACAAGCGGCTACGGTTCACTCTTCCAAGCAGGAGTCAAATCATCATTAGAATCAAATGGAGTATAGCCGGACTTGGTCCTCCAGTGAAAATATTTTCTGCGGTGCTTACAGATTTCGGAGAAGCGATACTTCCACTCATTTGTAAATCCTGAAGATCTTTCCCAATCAGGAAGGAAGGAAGAGTATAGTCGTTAAGGATGTGATGAGTACAGCAATTTGAAGCGTATTTGTGCTTTTGCTATCGCGAAGATAATATTGAAAATTATCCTAGAGCGCATCACAGAATACTTCGAGAGCTCACCAAAGAAAGGGGTAGTTTTCAATTTGGGCCTCCTTATATGGACCACGTTAACCCCTTTCGGATCATTACGAAGTTATAATTTCTGACTCCCCTGCGCTTCAACGATTTTGAGAACGCTTTCGGCAGCATCAGCAGAGAGTGAATCCTCATTTCGGAAGGTTACCAGTTATAATGAGATGGGGGAGTCCACGAAGTTGAGCAACCTCACCCTATAGTTAGTGAAAGTCATCAATCAGAGAAATAGCGCATAGTATGCAGCAAAGGTAATGGTTCAGGGTTCAGGAAGCTAATAGATTCCAGCATTTTCAAATCTACTGGACGAGAAGAGAATCCCATTCCTTGAAAATATTACACTTGAGAAGTTACTTTAGGGCCAAATTAGAACTGCTTAACTGTCTCAGAGAGCTGAAGTTGATCAAGTCTACACATATTTTAGAAAGACCAGCGAAAAGAAAAGAATGACAACTTGAAAATTAGTAGCGGCAACCTTAGCTCGTAGCCAGCGGAAATGGATTGATTAGATTGCTGTGCATAACTGTCACGTTGTTTCCCCAGTCAGGCGGTATTAGTATCTATAAAAAAGCCTCATCAACAAACAAAATGAAAATTGTAGATGCAGCGAGAAGAACTCGAGGTTTAAGAGACAGTATTTTTTTCATATTTTGGTACAGGTTTACAGGTCGGGGTGTCGATTGCCGTTGGGTAAACCATCTTCCTGCGCATCTGGTTCCCTTATGACTTTGCCAATGTTTTCCGATGGATAATGTCTAAGGAACCATACCTAGTAGTCGGCAGCCAAGTGAAAGGATTCGAAAGGCTTCATTAGCTATTGACGCGATTAAAATTCTGCACGACTCTAGCAAAAACAACCTTTGATGAATGGAAATACTGTGGTATAATGACCAACTAGATCAAGAATGACAGTCAAATTCAGAACTTTGACTTTATTGACGGCTCTACTTGCCTCCTACTGCGAATCCAGAGCCTGTTCTGTCATGCTGCTTTTCCAACCTGCCCCTAGATTCAATAGGCTATGTTGAGCCCCAAATGTACTACACTTGTCAAGACAGTTACGACAATGAAATCCTCACACAATTTTTTTGCAGAAAACAGAACCGGTTTCAGTTTGCAGAAACTGTTATGCTCGAAACATCCCACCCCATAGGCTCAGTACTGCTGCTGAACCTTGCAATGATTTAGGTAGTCCTTATGCAATAATCGCAGGCTTCTGTTCGTAGCAAGAAAACTTACGAATCATTTGTCGCTTTCGAGAGGAGAATTTTTGGTCGCCATATGAGACTAGGTAACTGCGTAGCCAATACAATGAAGAAATTTATGACTGATATCGGCATCGTTCGGCTCAATAAGCTGTGGTGGAAAAGAAAAAGTGTATTGAGGCAATTTCTATGGTAGAACCCTACAGTACGTGAAGAGATGATTTTAGAATTAGTTGCCTCGGCTCAGTACCAGGATGTTTAGATTTTTTTGCTAAAACAGACCCCGGTTGCTGCGCCGTTGAAGATGAAAATAGATATGGTTCCTGTTCACTCCTTTTTCCTTTTTCACATTTTTGTTTTTCTTATTTAAATTTTAAAGAAATTTTTGCTTCACTTTCATTATAATCACCCTTAAAGCAGTGCAAGTCTTGAGCCTAAACAGCCATGAAGGACCGGGATTTGAACCCATACGTAACGAGGTCGAAAGGCTGGCTTTCAACCAACACGGTCATAACATCAATGTTGCTAATAATCATCATTTATTCGAGGTTCACGTGGGCGCTACTTACAAAAATATTAATATTGAAAACTTTTGAGTTCTCTCAATTGAAATCCAAATCAAAGAAGCAAACTTGAGCACTCAATTTTAAGCCGCAATTATTTCGGCTTTTTTTTTCTACGAAGAAAATGGCATTAATAATAAAAATTTTCCTGTTAGAAATATATGTCATTGACCTAGCATAAGGCAATGATAAATACCCGCATCCAACCTATTCAAAAGATACATTGCAGCAAGCCGGAAAATGAAATAAATGCTTCCTACGTTCGATTTACTTTCTTCTCTAAAAGGAAATCATGGTCATTTGCCACCTAAGTCGTGACTTCCTTGAACTCCATTCACATTCCTTCTCCTGTCACCTTCTCCCCAACATGAATCCATAGTTCCATAGCGCTAAACCGCATCCAGTTGAAAGGACCACAGCATCGAGAATGGCCAGACGTAACAACAAAGTGTGACTAACATCAAAATTGAAAATTAATTAACCACGAAACTAATTAAGCCTCACCTAATGAACTTGGCACAAACTGGAAAATTTTTGTTCTTCTTTTTTTCCGCTTTTCCTGCTACGCCCCTTCCACCCTCTGCTATTCCCACCTAATTTTTCTGTCCTCTGCCATTGTCCATTAATAAAACTTTTCTTTAGAGAGAGAATTTTTCTTTTGTATTTGCAAAATAATAATAAATAGCCAAGCACTTATTGTTATTAAAGATACAAAACATGATAACGCCATAATACCGAAAACAAGACGGAAAACCTGAGGGCAATATTGAGAGGGTGCAAAGGCGAAGGGCCACGGGAATACTGCAGAACATTGAAACGAAATAGAAAAGAACAGGAGACAAAAAAAACAGGAGCGTAGTCGGGTCCGGAAAATGAGGAAAATAGAAATAATGTCAGCAGATTAGGGACATTTTAGCTGGCTGACTGCGGTTTCTCCAAATGATATAATTAGCACCGAGTATTAGGAGGAAATAAGACTTGATGGGGATTATGGAGGTCCCTTCGATGATTTCCTACGGTGAAGGACCTTAGACTGCTATGGTTACTCAGCTATATTGCGACATCCATTGTAGTTTTTCCATCCCTTATTTGTCTTCTCATGGGATGTTGCACAACAAAATAAACTTGGGGAGATAGAAGAGCAATTTAAATATTTCTCATTTGACAAATGTTTCGAGGGAGCTTCCTCCGCGCTTTGATAAATTCTCAAAAATAAAAATATGTCTGAGGTTAATGGCAGTCAAGTGGTACTTAGAGGTTGGTCGGAGGCACTGAGTGTTCGGATACAACATCATAATAATCCCATCCTACTTGGCCGCCCAAGCAATAGTCTGGGGACCGCCAGCTCGATTCTTCTACATGAAAGATTTTTAGAGTGTTTTCAACCATAGAATAAAGTGCGATCCGTAAAAAAGCAATCATAGTGATGAAATTGAGGTGGAGAGAATTTAAAACGATCCTGGCAAATCAGAAGAACTACTCAAGCAATATGAAGTAAATTTGTAATTACCTGGGAAAATTGGGTGAAAACTAAAGTCTGTAGTATAAGGTGGAAATGTAGAAGATAACTTTAAAAAGAGCACGAATAAAGCTTGGGAAAAAGAAGACCAAAAACTTCCGCTCCCAAGTAAAAAATTTACGATATAAGAATTCGGAAGTTCACATGACAGATATAAAATGGAGGACATACGGAGAAAAAAATTCGCGATGTAGAGACCCGGAACGCCTACTTTTGAAAGCGTGTAAGCGCAGAACCGGCCACAATGCATAAATGAGCAAGTGTTTTATATTTGGTGAAGGAGGTATTCAAACGAAACGCAACCCTACTATAAACGTCATTCGGCGTTTCGACATCCACCTCCTTTGAAGACAACCGCAGGGGATACTTTATAGTGAAAAAGCGGAATCGCTCATCAACTAAGATCTCCCCCAGTGTGAAAAGCGTCGAAAGATAAAGCTGAGGGAGGCAGAATGCTATGAAAAGTGAAGGGGAGTGTAAAACGCATACATAATCCGCCCAAGACTCACAGAGAACAGAATTTTGATCCGAATCCCTTCTTGCATCACGATGCGTGCCAAGCGAACAGAAAAATATGTTCAAAGCCATTATTACTGCACCCCAAACTGCAATATAGCAAAACCGAAGAATACACGAAAAAAGGGTGCTCCTCTAGCGAGCCGGACTTTCCAGTGGGATGACTTTCGCACAAAGAGGGGGATGTGGTATTGGGTGTCCAATAACATGAGTGTACAGATCTTGAATGCCTGGAATCACCAATTAAGGTGGAGGAACTTGGAAAAGAATTTAATGTTAGTTGGGGAAATGCCTGCGCTGTTACTTGTTTTTGGTAGGTCAGATGAATGCGTTATGCACCCGTAACAATCAGCTATCAGGTTGCCGACTAAACAGCACCCCGTCAAAAACAAACTTGCCTGAAAACGTTTGGTACATCATTTCACGCTTGCTTCCCGCGCTACTGACTTAGGGAGGAAATCATAGATCTCCTTGACCAGCGGCAGCGGAGAGAAGAAGAAAAGAAGTGATTAGTTCAAGGTACACTCTACTATCCGGTGCCTCCGCCAATCGAGAATAATACGGATATAACGCCCAACATGGTTTCATCTGTCAATGCTCCTCAGCATTTCTTCTGCATTGTTGACTGAAGAGAGCCCCCCTGTGTCTGTATTGAGTCAGTAGAAAGTTCAATCCAACTTCGGCATCGTCCACCACTCTATTACAAACCTTTCCAAACTTGTGCAAGTGAGGCTGAATACCTGTATGCTATCCTAAAATCTGGATAAAGAAAGAATCAACCTCAATATGTTTTCTATTTAGACATGAATCTAAGTTTCTCCGAGAGAGTTCTCACCCATTCATTGTATATTGCCTTCTTCATGAGTGAACACCTCCCTTGAGTCAGATGCTTATGAATAGTTTTGGGATCCCAACCGGCTCTGAGGCAGTGAAACAAACAGACGCTATACGGAAATCTCCCCGTTTCTGTACTGGTGAAAGGTGCTTGCGACATACTTTCCTGCTAAGAGCATAGTGAATACCTCAGCACCATAGAACGGAACGGAGTGGATTGTACTTATAAGAAGGCGCCTCCTGTCCGAGACAGAGGGTCCTAAAGGTTGAAAATCATTCGTCCAAGGCGTCAACAAGCGCACGAAAGGTCGAATCGCGCTCCGTTCAGCAACGGCGCATCTTCCTAGTCCTTCTCTGTAAAGGCCAATATTATTTTCCGCATCGCCTCTCGTAGTACACGCAATGTAAATATATTTGAAATATTTTGCGGAGCTTGAATCTACTTTCACTCACTTATCCTAAGCCTATGCAGGTCCCATAACGCCAAACAGCATGGGTCCTTTGGCTCTCTCAATCAAGGTTGTGTTCTGTGTGGTGTAGATTCAGAGGAATTGTTACATGTCGTCTACATCTATCTAGTGTACTGTGACATCTAGACGAGTTGGGCGTTCACGTAGTGAATGGTATCCTCGGAGTTATCTAATGCGTGCTAGTAGTGATACAGTTCGATGCGTTTCTAACGACGGAGGGAGTTCCACGACGCTGCTACAGTATGATGCGCAAATGACCATAGTAGTCTCGGTCGTCAGCCACCAGTTCCGTGTATTTTGTATTGGTGTTTTCTAGTGATTTTTAAGCATCCACTATAAATCTCCCTGCTCTAAGACTGCACTGACATGGGGATAAATTCCCAGCAGCACATATCACTTCAGTGAATCTACTCCATATGAGCTTTTACAGCCCCTTCCCGGGTTGGTCAAACATATAGAGTAGTGGTTATGGACACAGCAGCATAGAAAAGCTGGACCGCAGCTGCAAAGGCCCGGCTTCTGGTTGGCAAGGATCGAATGTGCCGTTTGGTAACATCAAGTTAAATGGGATGTGTAGGAAAAACGCCGCATATTACTATTGTTTGTTTGTTTTATAACCAAGTCCCGGTTTATCCCCATATTCTTCCTCGACCTGATCTTGCAGCAGCGACGTTTGTTTTTATTTATTTCCACTACTTGAAGCGTCACAAGGCATCATTTTCAAGTTCAAAACTTAGTTGGCGACTTTGTCAGTTACCTCCACTTCTGCGTGTTCAAAGAACTTCGACGAATGTTCCAGGACATTCACGGTATAAACCAAAGTGGAATTACCAGTGAGTACAGCCGTTATCCGCTCGAAAACTTTCAATGGGTTTTCTGACATTTGAGAGAACAAAATTTTATTAATGAAGAACTTTGACTGCGTCATGTTTGGACATTTGGGATATTTGGGTAGCAACCGCATTTATCAATCCAATCAATAGAAAATGTTTTCGGGAAAAGCGCATATTGCCAAGAAGTGCAACCGGAACCGCAACCGCTATTGAAGAAAAGGAAGGACAAGATATCAGGCTTATTGCCAGAAATGGTAAATGTCAGGAATTTATAAAGGCTTCCACTGCAAGCAGAAAATGAAGTTCATTAAATAAACCTCATTCATTTCCAGAGTCCCTCAGAAATTGCTTGTGCAGACCATTTCGAAACCCACGATCAAAATTGCCATCATAAGTGAGCCCCAGAGAAACCTAAACGGTGGTATATAGAGGATAGATTCCACTGACGGAATGGCGATGCAGGTATTCATTCCTTAAACGATACGATGTGCCAGGAGTTGGTCAACTAGTGACTTTGTAAAGATGAAAATAGTGGATGGCAAGTTTCATATTGTCTCAATTTGAAAACACGCTAGACAACCCTACTTTCGACACAAGGCGATGGTTACTGATGATATATTGGTACGCGAAAGGAAAGGCAACGAGACTAACGCCAGTGACCGCAGTTTCTTATAAGCTTTTGAGAAGTTGGACATATTACTGGTCACACTAATGTCGGATAGAGATGTTTGGTTCAGTTGAAGATCTGACTGTTGACAGCACTGGAGTGGAGAAATTTCTTGACACAGCAGCCACCACCGATCCTTCATTTTTGAAGTATAAAGGGAGCCACAGAACAGGAAAACCGACGGTCCAAAATCAAAATAAAGAAGTACACCAGATTGGTTTGAAAAGCATTAGATAAGGGAGTGTTGATAGAGCTGTATAATAAGACCAATACTTGCTCTCTATATGATACAATGCATCGCCGAAACATTTAACATGTCCGCGCCAAGGAAGTATGCGTTGTCCAACAGACGGCTCAGCTACATGTGGATTTGTGTGTGAACTAACTTTCGATGTAAATGAGCCAGAAAACGGTTGGCAAGACTAGCCAATTATAAGAAAGCTACCAAAAACCTTAAATTAGTTATTTAATGGTGGAAACCAGACTGTTTTAAGTAAATCTGTGCAGAAGTTCACGTGAATTCATTAAAGGAGCCCTATCGTTCATTGTTCATCTTCACAATTTGCATTCCAGATTATTTAGATGAAAATTATCCAGGGTTTGTTTCTCCAGCGCAAGAAGACACCAACAGCTCCCACAAGCCTGGAGATATGGGAAAAAATCCCACAGTAACTAGAGACACTTACGACATTCTCAATAAATCGTATCTATACAATCATCACATCCTGCGAGGTGGTATTTAATGATACAACAGCATCTTTGCCTATCAATGATTGTACGTGAGAAAGGAAATCCGCGTGCAATCATTGACCAACACCCTATTCAGCGACAAAGCAGCAAATTGGAACTGGGACTACCACCACTCTGTTGGACAAATCGAGTAGACCTCTTTTTGTAATTTTCGTAAGGTACTTCACCAACTGTTCAAGGACTCTGTATAATATTGGGATATCCTTCAGCTGATGCGAGACCACACGAGAGATTCGAGTACTAGCGCCAGCCTTAATTATCAGGGCGTTCCTACATCAGATGCACCAAAACCCCCAACCTATATACCATTTCAACGGTCTAATTCTTCTCTATACAAGTTACCACGAATTAAGCTACTTTTCTCCAAGCTCGAAGTGGGCCAGCCCTGAAATCCGCCCTTATGCAGATTTTACAGTCTTGGATGAACATATTTCACGAATTGAAGCCTCCATTAGTTCGGTACGAAAATCATTAACGACGGTTGGTACAAATAGATTACACATTAATCTCAAGATAATCGACGGGACTAGTCACCCCGCAATAGGCAGAGTAACAACTGATATAACATTTCGTGATCGGACCGAATCGTTGTTAACGCAGAATTCATACGTTGGTGCTGATTTTGTGCACAACTGGGATTCATACAAGACATCTTTGCACCTTCAGTGTGTTCAATTGGCAATGTTGAGAACGTCATCTAACACAACTTGACGATACACCAGCGAGCAAGGTTCGATGCTGTTATTGGCAGTTTTCCGTCTTGCGAGTCAGAGGACTTAGGACGTGCATATTTAACGATACGTAATCGAAGTGTTGAAAGGCCCCCCCCCCCTTACATTTCCGAGCCTATCTAACAAACAGGCAAGCAAGGGCATGTCGACCGAGCACTTCGAAGGAACTCTAGTATTTGCGGGCGGACCGACATAGTAAAATTCAACAACTCTCCATGTCCATGTCGTCCATGTCGAGGAAATATTTCCGGCACTATCAGTAGAGGTTGTTAAAACCCCAGGCAAACTATTCTGCTATAGATCCATACGCTTCTTCAAACTAATGGGAAATATCGTAGAGCGGGTAATCTATAATACAATAAATTTCTCGTATTAGTTGAGAGCCTGATGGCCTTTATGATCGGTCATATGGAGCCGTAAAACGAGTTCAACCATTGACGCCATTATATTAGGCAGTGGGCTACAGTGGCTTTACGGCAGCTACGTCAACAACTTAGCACTGGTTGTGGTTGCAAAATATCACGTAGATGCAGAATTATACTCATCCGTGGCAATTAGTGCTGTTAAGAATGGTTAGAAAACGTCGGACCGACAGTTGTGGAGAAAAAAAGGGAACATCTTTTATCACCAAGCAACATACGAAAAAATCACACCCGCATTCCATTTGGAAACCGTACAACCACCTCTAAGCCACTCATTAAATATACTGTAGGGAACATAGATACTACGCTGAATTTTTAGCAACAGATGTAGTATAATTACTTCCACGCATCCATTGCGATTAAGGTTCTGGTTTCCATCGCCAAATGGGTGACACTGCATGTTTCATGCTCCGTACATAAACTGGGCACCAACTACAGAAAAGCGGTACTAAGGGGATGTTCTGCCTTCAACGATGCGAAATCTCTGTTAAGTGAAAAACTTACAGTGACAGCACAAAGCCAAATACAAACTTCCATGGTGAATTGTGATTCGACCCCAGGTCGCGTGCCTCGCTAACTCGGTGAGCAACTGATCAAGACGAGCCGACTCCTCTTCTAAAAGGGGCAAAGGCTGAAGAAGATGAGGAAGAAGAAGAGGTTCCATGGAACAGTAGGAGATTCGAGGTGGTTTTAATGGGTAAAAGTTTCACATATTAACGTACCCTAACCAGCACCGACCATCGCTGGGGTCGTCTCTGTGCTGTCCGTTTGCTCTAGGCTTATCACCTTCACAGCACTTAGTGTGATAGTAACGAAACAGAAGTACAATTTCGTTGGAAACTGAAAAAAGAAAAAAGTAAATAAAGAAGCAACAAAAAGGGACAGAGTGGATGCTCTACAGTCCAGAGAGAAGAAGAAACATGTGAGCAGATTACGTGACCTAACGGGAAAACTTTTCTTTCTTCCTCACTTTTCATTACAGATCACAAACGGAAGGTCTACCTTTCTCAGGAAATCTTCCTCCAGTTAACTTGGCTAGACGTTGAATAGAGAAAGGAAGGAAAGGATACTCTGCCTTTGTTTCGTTCACCTGTCCAATCCGAGCCTTTACATAATCTACCTAATCAGGGAATAATATAAAATGATAGGAAGACAGCGGACTGACAGGCATTGTATCGATTGGTATTACCAAGCATCCAAAGGAGTCCCATTTAGAATTTTCCAGAACATAAATACTTTATGAGCGATTTACTTATCAACTGAAAACATCTAAATCGACATCTGTCCTGCAAGATGGCTATAAGCTCCCCCAAACGATCCCAAGTCCTTCAATTAAAAAATGAATACCTAAGATCAACGTTTACAACGCTTTTCCTGGAATTTTCATGTTGAAATTGTGAGCATTATACAATTCTACTCTTGATATATAAATTCTTCTCCTATTGGTGCGGCCATCCCTCAGCCCACTGGGTTCCTAGCTAAATGGTCCCGGCACTTAAAAAGAGGACGAATAGGATAGCATTAGATCAAAGCTCAAAACTTCTTTTTTTTTTGCAGAAGTCATGCCATTAACAATTCAAAACACTTATTAATGAAGAGAGAATTCGTAATGTCGGAACGCGGAGCCGTCTTCAATGGAAATCAAGATGAAGATGTTGGCTGTGGCAGTGAAAGGAAAAGTTAAGTGAAAAACAAGTGGCATAGCATGGCTAGGGAGTATGATGCGGTGGCGACAAAGGCAAAAGGAAAAATTAAAGAGTACGGATGAAGTGGTCGTTATGCCGAGATAAAAATGAATAAGATGAAAAGGACTCAAGTCGAAATGAACACACAAACGCTAAGTTGCTAAGAGTAAGACGAGTCGCACAGAAATGATCCGACTCCTTTTCGGAATTGAATACAAAAAAAAACTCTGAGGAAACTGGTAAAAGCAACCACATAATGAAGGAGGAGGCGGCAAACGAAAGTAAAATCTCCCAACAAATTCAAATATCGCCGGCGAATGGCAAAGCATAAAATTAATTTTGACCCTCTATTGATTGTTCCGTATCGACGCTTGCTTCCTCGAAATTGATGTTCGCATTCAACAAAGTGCAAGTAATTTAGGCTCTCATTTATCTCTACTATCTATTCGGAATCATCAATCTAATGTAGGCTCGGAGATACGGATCAAATGCTAGTTATCCTAATTCAAATCTGGATTATTCGCAGGAGTTAACCCTATTGGTGTAGCACGTGAGATCAAAGGCAAATTCATTGAAGGAAGGAATTTTGTAATCAGGAAGAGAAAAGGAAATTTAAAGAACACGATCCATTCTTGTGCTGTTCGACAAAGTACATTAAATGTGTCCAGAATACTCTAAAACGAAGATAATATGTGAGAAGTTAACTTCCAATCAACGTCCATTTAATTGACCGTAAAATCTGTCGTTTATCCTTAGATAGATAAGTTGAAAGTTTACTTTATGAGAACAAACAGCTTTCACCACAAATTGTCTAATCTAAAGCCCACAATACTCTCCATTGACTACAAACAACAACTTTTTCACTTACTACACACATTCCTACATCATGACCAACAAAAGGTTAGAAGGAAACTCCCATTGCTGCTAAACTACGTCAGTTAAGTGAAAGAATTGTTCCGTTTCCTAGGATATTCGTTACGTGGACCTTTTATCTAAATCACCTCAGGTTGAGACCTATTTCTTGAAGACACAATTCCGGCAAAAACAGAAAGCCCACAGGGATGCCTTCGGATCGATATTAGTCCAATTTCTTGACTTCTCACACCTTCGTATCTTTACATAGCACATACTCTTACATTTCTTCCCCACACGGAACAAGCCAGGTCAAGTGAGTGGAGGAAGGGACGAAAAGAACAGAAATATTTCTCGACCTGAATTGCTGGGAGGGAACGAAGTCCCAATGCTCTTGAACTTTCCCAGAACATTGAGAACATATCATGACAGTTATCCATAATTCGTCGCCTCATCACATCATCACCTTTCTGTTCGTCTTACTTGCTAAAAGGAATGTTACGCTGTGCGGTTCCATCACTTCCTGGGCCATTTGAACACCCCCGACAAGCTCTCGGAAATGGGCCACTTTGCAAGTTCTGCTCTGGTCCTAAATTGAAGACGATAAATAACAAGCGCCTGCAATCGGTCTTTCAAACTGTCCAACCGAATCTGCAAACTTTGCACAAACATTTCATCGAGATAAGACCAATATGACATGAGAAGTGACACTTGGCCAACTTACGGTCTGCTCCTTTGGCAAGCATGTGGCAAATGCATGTGCAGGTGAGAAAATATCCTGGAAGTTATCAAGCCGAGGGAAGTGGTGAGAATATTACTTGGGAGAAGGAGTTATTTAATTGACTGCTCGGAAATTAGCAGGGATGATACGCATTTATTATCACGAGATTTACGCACAGTGGCCGACATGGGAGCTCACGTTTCCTCATCAGGAGAAAATGGCCGTTTACCGCTTGGGAAGGGACTGTTTAAGTCGAAATCAGGTTGCAGAATAATGAGAATGCCACTTGACCTGAATAATGACGAATAAATCAAGGAAGATATTGTATAGCTTTTCAGGTAGAAGTAGGTTCCTGGAAATACCAATTATTGGTAGTACCTTTCTGAAATCATTAATTATTATCACATATGTTGATTAATGAACATCCTTCGAAGGCTATTGCAGCAAAGTATTGCTGTTAGTCAAATCATTCTGTTTGAAATGTCGGAATATGCATATGACCCCTCCAAACTCAATTTGTGCATGCCCCGTCGAACAAGGTCGTTCATTTTTTTCATGGACGCTTACTGATACCTCAATCAAGACACTACGGACAAACGAGATGGCATTTCCCAAAACGAAACTGCAAATATATGGTCATCGTTTTGATATTCGAACAAACATCTCAAGCTAGAAATTGTTGTTTTTCATGGATATCTTACTGAGTCCTTGCTTCACATCGTCACAGCTGATTTTGCAAGTGTTACAAGGATATCTCGAAAAACTACATCAGACCGCATGGAGCAAAGATAGCAAAATATCATCATCATGTTCCCCATCAATTCACAATCGATCGAAATTCAGAGGAAAAGAACAAAAACAGGATGGAATCATCATTGCAAAGTATCTACGAAGGATATGCAACTGAAAAAGATTTTATTCACATGCGTTTAGGATGCTTTTTTTTTGCGTGAGTTAAATGTTATGAAAACAATAAATATAGAGATGGTAATTGGCCCTTTCAGAAATCGGTGTCACTTTTTTTTATCCTGTGGAATATAAGTTTCCCCATGGAGATTTGTGAAAGGCATGGTCTCCACTTCGATTAAAAGTCCATACTTGGTGCTTAGGGAGCTGATATCTAAAAGGATGCGAAAAACTGACCACCTAAATACCCAGCCTACCAGCTGCATTATCTTATCTGCTTCTACCATAAAAAAACGAAAGTAAAGGAGATTATTGATGTGAAGCGATGTGTAGCGATACCAGTATTCGAAAATGGAACCATGCTAGGGAGAGACGATGAAACTTAAAGAACTACCACCCAGTGACAAGGACAGCATTATCAAAGAAAGCGAAATTCCTTGTGAATGAGAACGTGGACGTTGATGCACCACCAAGTTAGACGGTGCTTAGGCAAGTCGGACGTGAGGTAACGTTAATTTTGGCAGAAGGCGGGATAAATTGGTAACTCCGATGAGTTCAACAATGTACTCAGCGGACGCTTATCTCCTAAAAACGACCACAAAAATATAAACCAAAACTCCAGCTGTGCCAAAGCTTCGGAAAGCTTCATGCCAGAGCCCACATCTACCTTCGATGTAGGGATTAGACCCGGTGTGTAGGGACTATGAAGCTGTCCTATAGGAATACTCACTTGAAAACGGGAAAGGAGAAAACTCATGAGCCAACGGCAACTTTATCTTTGACCGCTGTCTTAGGAGTTTCGTCGAACAATTATAATGCCATTCTACGAAAGTATCTGTTGAAGGAATGTTGAAGCCCAGATGGAACCCAAAATTTATTAATCAAGGTATTTGCGATTGACTCCTTCAACAGGACGAGGCTACGTTAAAGTGGCTCCACCAGAAATCCTCAGTGATAAGTTCTTCGGCCGGCCTAAGTTCGTAAGTTTTGTGAACATTGAGCTAACTAGGGCAGATCATGACAGAGATTGGAAGGCCGCCACTGAGTGAACAGAACCTGGTCATTGATTTCGGACCCTGGAGGATATGTTTCATAAGCAACAAGAAAGATAAATACCCAGATGTGGAGTGTTTCAGCCTATTACTCTAACTGTTTGCTGACCCGTTTTTCTTGGAACGATCGAAATTCAATCATAGCAAGAGATTTCAACGGGGATAGGTTCTGAGAACGAGTTACACTTTTCAAAATATACATTTTGAGCCCTCACTCCCCTCCTCCCCCAATATTAGAAATAAAATCAGTTTCTACAAGAACTGACCAAACCCATTCATTTAATATAATTTCATACCCCACTTTCGGATGTATGAGAAGCCTCTTTATACTTAACAGAAAGTGGCGCCACTTGCTATATGGAAAGGGATACATAAACCACATGTTCTCATCAAATTTCGTACCAATAAGCTCAGTCATTTCTGAATAAATAGGGTGTGACCAACAGACGGACAAACGAACCGACTACTGGCGGACAGACGGGCAGGGAGAAAGAGGTAACCTCTATAAGAGAGGGATCAAAACGGCTACAATCAGTGAGCCCTATTGCAACAATAAAAGTTGCGCCTGGATTACAGATGTAACTAAAATCCAAATGCAAGTATACTGGCCTCGGATGCAAGAAATCGAAACCCCAAGATCATAGCGAGTGATTCAGACAGTCGATTTACGAACACCAGGGGCCGTACCCTGCTCGAGTCTTTCACAGGGTGAGGGTCTACAGTCGACCTGGCATATGTGAGTACTACACTGGCGAAGAGAACGGTGCGGGTTATCAATGAGCATTATACTCATAGCGGGCACCAGACAATTTTCCTCCAGATCTAATATATGCGCCAAGGGGTGATGTGTATTCCCGTGGAGCTGGAAACCAGGGATGGTTATGAAAAAGTTTGAAGAGGATGCATACTTAGAAATACTATTGGGAAGCTGCAATCTCAAAGGTAGAACAAACAATGAGACGCATGATGAGAGCATGTAAGCTGCCATACCGAGGCGATGATTCCTCGCAAAAAGGCGGTCAAACTATTGCTGGAATTAAGAAATCGTGGAGTTGCGGGCTGCATGTTTTCGAACTAGGAGAAAGACCAGACTGCCAATGATTTAGAGGAAAACCATACTTCGCTGAGAAGTGGCAAGTAGATGTGAACCTTCGAGGTAGGCTTAAGCAGGCTGAACGGACCAGCAAGCGAGAATGATTCGAGGAACTTTGCGCAAAGGCAGACCAAAGCCGCTGGTGAACAGCACACAGAACGGTTATGAAGAATATGAGTGGGCCAACACCACAAGCGACCTGCCCATCTACACCATACCTGCGGTAACTGACGAGGAGTTTTCAAAGATTTGCCGGAGAATCGGTGATAATAAAGCTTTCAAACTCGTTGTTAGGGCCACACCCGACTGGTTTATCAGCGTATTTGAAACATGCATGATAGAAAGGAGTTTTCCCCGCTCTGTTGAAGAGGCAAAAACTAGTTTTGCTCCCGAATCCTAATAAGCAACCGGAACATCCATCATCGTGGTAGAAAAGATGCTCGAAAGAACCATCTACAGTAGACGCCTCCCTACGATTGAGTATAAGAATGGACTATCGGAGCGATAATTTGGATTTCGACAAGCCCACTCAACGATAGAAGCCATAGACGTGGAGGTAGCTTGAGAATCGATGTCGTCTTATAAAAGTTATGCCGTTGTAACGTTGGACGCCAGAAATGCATTCAGTCCAGCCAGCTGGGAGTGAATAAAAAGCTCATTAGCTAAAACTGTTGTCGGTAGTTATTTGACTATGCTGCTCGAAAGTTCCCTCTTGGAAAAGACACTTTGGTATGATATGGATGAGGGACCTAAGCAATACACCGTCACAATAGGAGAACTACAAGGCTCAGTACTCGGAAGGTGATGTACAATGGGGTCTTTGTCCTTTCCGTGCCAAAGGAGTCCATGATAATCGGTTTCGCAGATGGTCTAGCCGCGGTTGTCGTCGCGAAACGATTAGCACCATAAAACGTGACTAGAAATGGTGGTCTTTTGTTCCGCAAGGTCAACAAAAGACGAAGGCGATTTTGACTACCAACCTTAGGAAGGGGAATATGATTAGTATGCGCGTTGGTGGCCACATTATCAATTCAAAGCCGGTTATCAAATACCTGGGGGTGATGATTGACGCTAAAATAAACTTCAAACGACACATATACAGTCATTCTTCAGTTTAATAAAGGGAAAGGAACTAAGATCTTTCACTATCAAAGCTCCATAAGATCCAGAGCTTGTTTTCTGATATCAAATTTATTAGAAACAACTGGGACACCTTTAGAATATACTGTGAGAAATGAGAGAGTGAAATACAGATTTCAAGGGTGTCCAGGGTACTTCAACGTCATAAATCGGCCAAGGTGAGTACAATGACAATTTCTAGAGTTGAATCTGCGTCGGTTTTGATAGAACTGTATCCATGAAACCTAGTGGTAGAATTGATAATGGAACTTTTGACGCGGGAATATTACTGGAACGCAACTGCTATGCTACCCTTTGAGCATTTTAGCGCCCCTGCAATGGGTGGGCCAAGGACATCGTCGCGTTCCTGTTCGCATTAATAGACAGAACACCAAAGGCGCTGAACCAGTTGTATATGTATAATAGGTAGAAATTTTGGACTCTATTTTACTGCCACTTTCGTGTGGCGAACCACTTGATTAATCCAAAAACTCATTGGGTAGTATAATCCGTATGAAACAGAACTATATTTAACGAATTACCTTATTTTATACTCCACTCCTAAGCTGGAACTCCAATTATACCGCTATCTGTAAGAAATTAACAAAAGATACTTAGAAGAACATCGTGCTCAATGGCTTGTTTGAAAATTGGGGAAAAAACAAATAGGATTGCATGAAGTATGCTAGGTGAATTGAAAGTGTTTTTTAAGAGTTGAAATTGTGATTTTGATTATAAACTTAAACTTAAATATGGTAATATACTATTATTAACTTTATTTGTAGATTCTGAGAACGAAATCTGTTTCATTTTTTGGAGCACAGATTTTCAATCTTCACTCTGCTAACTTCACCTAATGTAAGAAATCAGTTTCGTAAAATACTAATCGATCCCTTTCAGTTGATACCCCACATGACCATATTCTGTAAAAAAAAAATCTACACCCCTCTTTTGCATGTATGGGGAGCCACTCTTGAAACTCAACACAAAATGGCGGTACTTGCTGCATGTAAAGGGACACACAGACCACATGTTCTCACCAAATTTCGTAACAATCGGTTCAGCCGTTTCGAAGTAAATCAGGTGTGGCAGACAGATAGACTGACAGACAGACCTAGACGAGATAGTGATGAACCTCTTCTTACAAAATGTGAATACCGCTAACCTTCATATTGTCCAAGTGGATCCCGTCGAAATCTCAATGGTAAGCGAGAAAGAGGTCCTGGAAGCTGCAAACAAAATAGCAGAAAGTAAGGCTCCTGGCTTGAATAGTATCCCCAAAAAGCCCTTGACCCAGCAGTGAGTAGAGCTTCAAATATGTTTACCGGGGTATTTACCGCATGTCTTAAGGAGCATTTGCCACAGAATGGAAAAAACAGAGGCTGGCTCTCATACTTAACCCCCTTTGTGTGAACTTTCATCAAACAGACCGAAATGCCTTTTAAATAATATCGGCAAATTATTATATTTATTCTGTAACAGATTACAGCTGAAAAGGAAAGCGGTCTCCCTGAGAATCAGTCCGGTTCTCGACGGATGCAGTTAGTCTGGTGCCTAACACAGATAAGGCCACATTTGGCGAGGACAAAAACTTTGCAGCAATCACACTCGAAGTGAAGAGGCCTTCAATTTCGCCAGCTGGAGCAAAATACTTGAGTCCCTAATCATCTTGGGCGGGCCGAACTACCTGATGCGTATCGTTGCCGACTTACTAATCGATAGGCTCCTGTGCTGCGAATCATATGAGGGAATGAAATTATTTTAAATGACATGTGGAGTTTCACATGGGTCCGTTCCAGGCTCACTCTTGTGGATTATCATATATAACGGAGTACTGACACTAGACCTCCCTACTGTTGTGGCCTCCATTGATTTGCATAAGTCGAGTTTTATGCTAATGTAGCAGTCTATGACATTAAGTCCGGATTAGAGAATACTGGTCTACTTTTCCCAGAACATAAAACGGAAATTCACGTCCGTGAAGGTCAAAGTTGGAGCGAAAATCATTCATTCCAAGCAAACGCTCAAATACTTAGACGTAGTGATGGACTAGAGACTTAACTTCAAATCACTTGTGGAGTGTGCAGCAAACATGGCATATAACATTGGACCGCTGATTGCGAGAATGCTACCAAATATGGTGGCCCAAGGCCGAGCCGCCGACTCCTTATTCGAGGGTGGTCAGTTCGACCCTACGGTATGCAGCCACAGTGTGGGCTGATGAACTAAAAATACAACAAATAAGAGAAAGATTTGAGCTACGTATCGCGTAAGTGCACTCAGAACATAATACGCTTACAGAACAAAATCCGATGAAGCAGTCTGCGTGATAGCAAGAATGATCCCCATTGATCCCCATTTGGTGAGAGAAGGAAAACGACTTTACGATGGAACGTATCTTACCGGGAAAATCTTCTACCCGTCGGCGGCAGTTTGCACGAAGTGAAACTATCGCGGAACGGCAGAAGAAGCAGGATGTGTCAGAAAAAGGCCGTTGGGCCCACAGAATCATATGGAATATACGGTAATCCGTATACCGCGAGGTCGGTTTCGACCTAACCCAATTCTTCAGAAGACACGGAGGCCGAATATTGCAAAGGACGCAGAACACATTTCATTTCATTGCCCGAAATTCACAGCCCCGAGGGCTACATTGTAAGCTACAACTGACGAGCACTTTTCACCATAACATAATTGAAATAATAGAAACTTGTTGTTTCTTTTTCGTTGGTGTGGATATTTATTCTTGCAAATACCGAGATTTCGGGAACCACTTGTTCCCTTCACCAGTACTAACAAGTTGTTAGCACTTTACTTCCCAATATTGATGTGATTGCATTTTCGCCAAATTGATATTTTCGATCCTGGTGTGATACCAAAGCAGTAGGTATTACGTTAAGTTTTGCACTTAACTCTCCAAAGTTCTGAGCCTGATTAAAATAAAGGTATGAAAGACCGACATTTTAGTGGAGAAGCACTTTTGTGTGAACGCAACTGGACTTTCAACTTTGCCACTTTTTCAGGTTATGTGGTAAACAAAACCTTATTAAAATTGGTTTACTGTCTGTCCGTTCGTCCGGATGTCTGCCTCTTGTCACACCTATTTTCATAGAAACAATTACACCTACTAACATGAAATTTGGCGGAAAGCTGGGAAGTGTGAATCCCCTTGCATGCAGTGAGGTATTTTTGCTAGCTGAAATCGTAACTGAAAATTGAGAACTTGACACTAGAATCAAACAGCGCTAAAATGGACAACTATATGTACTTATGTTCGTAGCTAAAATAAATTTTTTAAAAAGGAAATTGAAATAAATTTTATGAAAAAAAAATTTTAATTCCGCTTTGCAGGCTTCAAATGAAATTTCAGGATACTATTATCCACGATTGAAAACCGTGAAATGCATTGTCGAAAATAACTGTACACTATTTCAACGTTACTCTCCAGAATTCACGAACCCCCATTTATATCCCAGAAGAACAGAAGACATAACCCGCCCTATCTGTGGCTATTTTCTATCCGGGTTCTGTTTGTTTACTCTTCCAATTGAATATCAACTAAAAGCCACGCACCCAAACTGGAATAACATAAAATTGTTGTTTCAGAAACATTTGCTTGTGGCTGAAAGCCAACTCCGCCGATCAGCTTCAACGAGGTTTTCCGCTTTCAGATATCAAAATATCAATAAGTCCTATATATTGATTTGCATTTAAGACGTTCCCGAACTTCATTTCAGACTAAACATTCGATAGTCGAAAGTAACAGTGGTTGGACCGAAGGAAGTTTATTGAATGCAAGATAAACAATAATCAGAAGTCGGACGTTTGCATTCTGGTTCTGATAATGATAACTGTGGGAAAGTAAGAGATATTGGAGTTTCGAACTTGGACTAGAAGAGAGGGTGCAGATGATGACGTCTTGCTTTTGCAGATTAATCCGCCCCAAGCGCGATCCTTTCAAAATGTGTAATTAATATGGGACTTGAGATATTTATTACATTTGAGCAGGAGAGTGTGTGGTATATGCACAAAGTAGCATTATATGCAAGAATCTTCAAGCAAGATAACGAAAACTGTTGTGAAGTTCATAAGAGGATTCCAGATATGCAATTTTGCATGATTTGTTAGCACTGCACCTGTGTCTTCGTTAACATGTATAATATCATGCGAAGTGCAGAGCACGTCTATTGGAAAGATATTTTCCATCATTGATATTGCTTGACAGCTTGCCAAATCGGATTTGAATGTATGTATTGTTTCAGATATTTGGATGAAATCATCGAAACAGGACTTATAATGTTTCAAAAAAAGTAGCATCCAATGTAAATTGTTTAAACGCAGAGAACCTTCGCGGTTACCTGAAATGCCCTTCAGTAACCCACTTGACTTCCCGAGACGCCGGACAGATATTGACGAAATCTTCTATCTTTTAGGTAGCAGCGCAGTTCGCTTTCCATGTGCTACTCCTATATAGAAACACAGAAAGAACACGAGCAGAGAACATTAGTTTCTCCGGAATACCCTACATGCGTAAAACACTCCAGATATACTCCCTTTTCGCGCTATCGAAAGCTCTCTCCAAAATCGATGAAGAGCAGGTGCAGCGAACAGCCAAATTCTGCGCATTGATCCAAAATAAGCTGTAGGGTGTTAATATGGTCAATGCAGGAGGATCCGGAGCGGAAACCAGGCCACTCTCTGCCGATCAAGATTTTTAGATGTTCTTTGATGCATTCGGATGTGTTCGGACAGCCGAGTGGTTAGAGCACAAGGCTGTCGTATGAAAGGTCGCGGTTCAAATCTCGCTGGTGGCAGTGGGATTTGTATCCTGATTTGACGTCGGATACCAGTCGATTCAGCTGTGAATGAGTACCTGAGTCAAATCAGGGTAATAATCTCGGGCGAGCGTAATGCTGACCACATTGCCTCCTACAGTCTGCTGTTGTGTACCGTTACGGTCTTGAATGAAGTGCTCTAACACACTTGAAGACCCTGATCCAATATGGATTGTTGCGCCAACCATTACTATTATTTGATGCGTTCTAGGATTATTTTAGCGAAGGCAAGGAACACGCAAATACCCCTCCAATTGTAACAATCACCTACCTTCCACTCTCTGGGACAGGTCTCGGATCCCCAATATTTCCGTACGACTGGAAGCAGCTGATCTACAGTACCGCAACACCACTGCAGGTGCAGTAATAAATAACTGTAGAAGGAGACTGTCAAGCCCTGCGGCCTGACTCCCTTTAAGTACATTGATGGCCGAAATGATTTCTCTTCTGCTTGGAAAAACAGTCTGTATCCACATGTTACGGTGACTAGCCATTTCATCCACAAGAGGAGGAATTTAATCGGATGTGATACGGTTAAGGAACGCGGTGAAATGTTATTTCCCCACTCTTCAGTTGCTCACTATCCTCAATGAGAAGTCGACCATTAACGTCCTTCACAGAACCATCGAAAGATTGCGACCGCATTCAAAATCTTTCGTGATGCGGTGTACATTTTTAAAATTATTGCGATCTTCGGCATCTTCCGCTTCCCTGACTAGGGCAATAGGAAATTTTCTTTTTTCATGGCGTACAATGCCCTGAACTTCTTGGGATTTCACTCGGTATCGGAGGTCAAGCGCGTCAGGAACACCATCACACGCAGCGGTCAGTAGAGTCTCCAAATTAAGGCACCTTCGCTAATAATAATTACTCTCTGTTTCTCACCAGGGCAGAGGCAAATCATCAGACGCTGCGGCTCGTTAATAAGGCGGATGTGCGCTCAATATAATTCGTAGTCATGCTGTGTTCTGCGAATCATATAAAGGAGCATTGAACATCTGCGAGGCGCTTCGGTCACGCTGCTCCCAGGGCAGAGGTGAGGCAGCGTCTGGCGATTTGCCTCTACCCTGGTAAGAAACCGTAAAGCCGTCATCGCCTGAAATTTTTTCAATAGCAGCAAGTTAAGCACAAAGACGAAGGCGAAAATCCCTGAAACAGGAAAATCGAGGTAATGAGACCTAACCGACTCGTGTAAAGTTGCTTTTCGTTAAGGCACTTGAGAAATAAAATCCCCAAGGGCGAGGGGGATACTATACGGAAATGCTTGTGGTGCCTCCTTAAAATAGTGAAGGTGAGAAACATAACAAAAAATAGGGATAGATTTAAGACGCCTGAGACCAAATTGTTCTTCGAAAATGTATTGGAGATATCAAATCAGGACCAATTTAGGCAGGGATAAGGTGGACATTGGAACTCGAATACGTAATCAAGAAGAGGAAAAGAAAGGAAACAAGTCAAACAAGTAGAAAATGGGAAACTCAGCGCTTCAGGTATGAAAGGTTTTGTTGATTTTTTATGGAAGGATACTTGACTACACCTATTTCCATTTATATATTGCTCGAAGTGTATATACGTTGATGTACCCGATATTTAATTCGAAGTGGTGTTGGCATTTTATCTCTTTGGGGCAGTAACTTCATGTAAAAGTTGGCCCATTATAACGTTGTTAATAATGGTGGGATTTCCAGCAAATTTTCCAGTAGGATGCTTCCTATTAAAACTTATAAAGTATTACTGTAAAATTCAGGGTCGTTCGCAGCAAGTTAGTATTAACTTTATGGAGGTTCACAGTTCCCACTTTCCTACCAAATTTCATGTTAATCGGTACAGTCATTCCTGAGTAAAGGGCGTATGACAGACAGATGGTGAGCCGACTTCAATAAGGTCTGTGTTGAACAAAACCCTAAAGATGGATATGTCCTGCAGTGATATCCTTCGAAAGATTTAAACCTGGGCAGATGAAATTGCACGATAATTTGCGCCAGAGTTTGCCAGCAAAGTGAACAGGTGGAGAAAGCCGATGGCAAAAGAAACATGAATACACTCAGACACTCAAGCCGTAACAAACGAACTCATAAGGGAATCTTACAATCCAAGTAGTGCTAGATCGGCTGAAGTGAAGATGGGTGATTATTACGACGACGGAAAGTGTTCCTATAATATGCTCGACTACTCCGTTTAGGCTACAAAATAAGTAATTCGACAGTTATGTCGTTGTGTATGACCCTAACATGTCGAGACGTCGCTGGCTCCCATCAGGAATCAAACTTCTGCTGGAACCAGAAGGTCGGAACTTTGACAAAGAACAATAAGGAAGTTAGATTACCGGAAGCTGGGAGAGAATACCGAGCCACAAACAGGCTATACGGAAGAGCAAGTGGGAGCGCAAGAGGAGTGTAGTGGGTCCAATATAAATTCTTTCGTTAAACGGTCATTCTGAGCACCTATCACAGGATCATGCATATAAGGGAAGTCCCTGCACCAGCAGAAAATACAAAAAGTGATTTCCTTCCAAAAGCCCAGAAAACATCCGGCGTACCCTATTTGTATCGTTACATCTGGCACCGTGGCAAAGATATTGGAGGAAATTATATAATAGGCTGCCTGGTATCGTCGGGAAAGTTGATGGTCTACCAGGGCGACTATAATTTTACGCTCGTTACGAAAGTAAAAGCCTCCAATCTAGCCTCTGCTCGATGCTAGGGCGTTTTGACGCGTTAAAAATACTTTTAAATCGCCCAACAGGAGTGAAGAATTACCAGTTAGGGAAACTCCTCTGGTACGAGATGGATAAACAACTGAGGGATTACGGCGAGAGTTCATAATGTATCCTTATCGAGGTCTCATTGTTGAATATAATGTTCGATACTAAAAACAGGTATAAAAGGCAACCAGGCAAATTTGGACATAAAGGCCAGAGTTGCATGTGGCAAAAATGTACTTCTCTCTACAGGGGTCGCCGTAGACGAAAAAGAATTGACTCGTGTTCCTACCAGATAGGAAATACCACAAACTTACAAAGATCATTTCACCAGAATTTATTTTGCCAGAATAACCTTTCTCAAGTATTACCTCACTCCGAATGACTTTTGGGAAAGGCTCGGGGTGGTACCATTCCAACACGCTGGTTATACTATCCTCAGCGTGTTATCCTTTTACTACAATGTCCTGAGTGCCAGCAGTGCAACTTTGGATGACGCCTAAGGACTGCAAGAGCATTGATAAGCAATAAATTTCCTTTGAATTGGTGAATGACTCCTCCCAATATCTCCATATCCAGCGAATGACTACTAGGTGATACGTAAAGAGGCTTGATGTAGATTAATTTTTTGGAAGTTTCTTAAAGGAGATAAACAAGCAACAAGACCATGGTGCTCAATGGTGACATTTTCACCAGTAGCTTAGATATCTGACGGTCCAAAAGGAGACTCCGCCATGGGAAACAACCTGTTTACTGACAGACAAAAAAAAATACCAACTTATGAACTAATTTCATTAGGCTGAGACAAATCGCATCGCTGGCGAAGGAAACGCCTCCTATTTCGACAGGTAGCACAACTGGCAGGAGATAGTGAGCGACATTAACACAAATCCTTCCTTTCGTTCGGGGATAATTTGGTCACACAAAAACTCGCGGTTCAACGATCACTATTGCCCCTGGGAGCAGCAACGAGGAGGAACTGGATATACATAAATCGGTCACTATTCGCTGTCGAATAATTGAAAGAAGCGGTCTTGTCCATGAAGTCGCCCTGGGATCGGATGGTATCCACACCTAATTGTTATTACTCAACGCATTCAGCTCATATTTAGCAGCGAGTATTATTTACTCCCACTAAGGTAGCGAGGATCATGTTGTTGATAGACACGCGGAAGTGATCGAAGAAGTCGACAGCTAAAGAGTGATGCTCCTCGTAACGCTGGACAAAAGAAACGCCATGAATTCTACGAGATGGGCCAACATGTTTGTGGCATTGGAAAATCTTTTTTACGTAACAGGGTATATTCGCGATATTAAGCGCCTTCTACTCTAAGATCGCAAGGAACTAAAGAAACGTCGGATATATGGAATGTTTTACATGATGGTACACTACTATTCCCGCCCACCGGCTCGCACCTGGTTCGATTCGTAGATAACGTGCGGTACTTGTCACTGCATGTTTTGTTGAATGAGTCCAGCGTACGCTTACAATTATAATACGGAACACGAAATCTTTATAGCTCTGATAAAAACCATAAAAAGGATTCCCAAAATACTTCCCTAACAGCTTGACGATCACCACCCATAATTAGTGACTCGTTGATGTCCTGGGACTCTCAAACAGTCTAGCTCAAACCATGCAAAAGCACACCATTCTGCATATGTGATCGGTGTTGCGGGGAGTTCTCGACGGATTCTCCCATTAACCTCCCACCAGCCACGTTACCAGCGCCCCTTTGTCTTTTGAGTAGATAGGATCGTCCAAGCCTAAATGCTTTGCTAATATTATATAAAATCTGGAATCTATCGAGATTGTCACAACTCAGAGACTCGTTGAATATTTGCGATGAGGCAATGTCAAGTCTCTCACCTAGCCCGCAGTTTGTTCTGAAGTATGGGTTGATGACCTTAGGAATCAGGTGTACCGACAGCACCTAGCGCAAATTCAACCACAGTTAGCTTTGGAAGTAATGTCGGCCGACCACGCAATTTCGAAGTGAACAATATTGGCATCAACATGAGTAATTCCAATAATTCCCCAAGCTACAGAGTGGAGATCAATATAACCCGGAAAAGATGAGAAGTAAGCCGATGCTCGCTAGGAGACCAATTACTCTCAGTGGATGTCACAATCTTTGAAAGAGAGAAACGGGGGGTAGATTGACCACACAAAGGCGTGTGACCATAGATTGGCCTTATGCACAATGAAATTCATTATCAGTTAACTTAGCTACTCAGTGAAAATGAGTATTTTAGATCCTACCTCCACAAAATGAGAAATGATGATCGCCGGATTGTCTTGACTATCAGAGAGTGACTAACAACGCCTGCAACACTTTCTTCCTTTGTAGAATGTAGCAGCCGCACCGTTAACGCTTTTCTAGGACCTGGGCAGGCGGTTCCAGACACCTTCATTGGACCATGCTGCAAAGTGGGAACATTTGGAGCCGGCACGAGGCACATAAGACTCAAGGCATTCAAAACCAAAATGAAACATTTAATTATTCGAACACTTACTGTTGAAAGAATATCGGCATTGTGCAATGGTGGAATTGGGAAATAATAAGAAGTTGCGGTGAGAAGAACATACGGAGTACGGAAGATGTCAACATAGTAATCCCTAAATCATACATACATCACCACATTTGAATGGTATGTCCTCGGGACATAATTGATTATAATCGGCTCGATATACATAGTTATCTCTATAAGGTCTGTGAATACTTGCCTTCTGGTATACGAGTACGCACTAGTGGCTATAAGCACCACTACGAAAATGGTTGAAGTTTTACCAAACATATTTGTGGGAATGACGCATATCCCCAAACAAGCACACTCAATACCAGTCAATATATAATGGAAGTTAATTGAATTCTTCCCTGCGGTAAAGTAACATATGACAAAGTGGTTGAAGATTCTGTGGTAAATTCACAATGACTGAGTTTTCATCGAGGATACGATAATATAACTACTTAGCGAAATCTCATTTGCCCCACAAACCACATTCACAGCCTTTAAGTTGAAATAGATTTTCGTGAACAATCTTCACCCTTCGTCCACCCCACTCTCCTCCCCGACATTCCTCCTACGGAGCCATTTAAAATCATCAAATTCAATGAAATTGTCAGATTCTTAGGACGATTTATTGCCTCAGAAGAGTTTCACACTGTTACGGATGGCAGTGGGAATGGTATCATTTCACGCGCATTAAATTAATTTAGTACCCTATCAAAATACTCGCATTTGAATTATGGCACAGCTTCCAGTTCGGAAGTTCCCTTCTCTTCTGAAAACCTGGAACCATTCAGTCTTGAGCCTCATAAGCTCCTTCCCCTCCTCTTCCTCGCTCTTGGATACGTATGTATTCTTGGCATTCGTTCAATCGATAAATTCATATTCGCTGGGCGGACGCAGCGATGACTTATCAACTAGATTGGAATGAGAATGGCATTCGCTACTAATTTCAGATGATTTCAATATTGACCGTCCACGAGTTGTGTAATTCCGTAATTTCTCTTCATCGTATACGGAAATTATTCCAAACATTTCCACATCTGCGGTAAGGACAGATCATTTGATATACTTACGTTTTTGTACTTAAGTGATTACAGTATGAGCGTGGAAAAAGCAGACGCTGAATGATCCTTTGCACCAATTTACTGTAATTATTTTTGAAACCGGATAAGTACTGGGCGGGATTAGTATTTGGAGCCAATGATATGTCAATATCAATGAAAACATGCAGCACCCTTCCGGTTCCTCAATCTAGAATAAAGGGAATCTTCCACTATCCACTAAAACTCCGATAAATAATTCATATTCGAAGCAATTGCATTGTCATTGTCCTGGTGGCGAAACCATTGACGCTAGTAGGACTGACATACAAAGTTATAGTTCTAGTGATAACAGTTATAGGCTAAAACTGATTCTATAAATACAGGCGACGAATTTTTTGCCAAATAGTACCTTCTGTCGATGAAAAATAGCTATGAGGGAACTAGCCAGCCAACATTTTCAATATTGAACTTGATTACGCAGTATCAACCCCGCTGTTAGTGGTGGGGGCTAACCAGATAACAATAAAAATGCGAATGCAAGTTCACACCCTCAAACCAATATAACAACTGACATTTCAGTGGAGATGCATTTATGTAAGTGTGTGAGGATTTGAATGGTCCACAGTTGCGAACTGGCCGTTCAACTCTCTCCTGGATACAAGCCTACGAAGCCCATTAGTGCGTAGTAATAGCCACATCCTGTTCAAACCAATTTCACTAAAAAAATTGCCCATGATCATTGGATACTTTTCAGTGGGGTGTAACTGATTGGTCACCTCAGTAAGGAACCTGATCCCACAGTGTTACTGGAGGCTATGAGACTGCGGACAGCTTAGCGAATGGTAACATGCCTGAATAGCACAAGCGTTAAATGATATCTGCACCATCTGAAGGAAAGCCTGGAAGCGGAATGCTGAAAAAACCAAACACGAATACAAGAAGAAGGGAAAAGGTAAGTCAGGGATGAAAGTAGGAGCCACCAGAAGGCCCAGCCTTAGTTAACCTACCGCGGTAAAGGAGATACGACTAACCATTCTACCTACATCCCTTCTGAAGGAAATGCTGATCCATGAGGAAATAAAGCGCCAAGTTTTTGTTCAGCGGCATACGCTTTCAACCAGGTCTGATGATAATACACTACGCGATGTAGGACACGATTGAATAGCTCACGATCATAGTCCCCTAATTGTCAGGCTGGGATAAAGCAGAACTGTCAACATGTAGTGGAGATGATATATCAAGACGCACATGGAGACAATCTACTTTTCCAAAGAAGCAACACTTATGAGCTTCGTAATACACACGGCTGTGGAGCGTTATCACCTCTCCTTGAACCCGGTGAAACATGAACCCAGTCTGAATGAGAAAGTGGTCCAAAAACTCTTCAGCCGGGCGAAATAAACCGCGTACTGGTCGAGGTGCAAAAACATGCTGACGACGTGTAGCGATGCGACCAGAGAGGCAAAATGAAACCACGGGATCATGGAGGTAGGAGCAATATACTTTGTATAAGATTTACCGAAAATAAGGAGGACAGGGTACATCTTCTTCTCGAAACTCATTTCCCGGAGACCTCTCGCACGGTGAACGACAGTAGCATTCTCTCAGAACCCTCCCCATATCGAAATAGTCGGAAGCTACAGCAAAATGGGCAGTGGAAACATTACTGAAAACATCCACAGCAAATGGCATCTACCCAGAACCACTCCAGAGAGACCATTCATAGCTGAGGTACATATTCGTAGCAAGTGCTTGCAGGAAGGCAAAAGTGGTCCTCATTCTGAAAGTGGGTAAAAAAGATCCTTTCTACTCTAAATCTTCCATACTAATTTGCCGAACATTATCTGTGTTGAAAACAGTGCAGAAGACCTTGGACAACTATATTAGAACCAACATCCTAATACATAAACACTTACTTCCGTGTCAATAGTCAATAGATATCAAGGAAGTAGACCCGTGTAAGAAGGTTCTTTTAAACCCATTTCGCATGCAGAAATACCAAATACCCCTTCCCGCATGGCAGTCAGGAACACCTTAGCCTGTGGATGGACGAAATATTATGATAAAAACTTGGTAATTAAAAGTACCAACAGGTATCAGTGATATTGGCACAGACACAAACCGAGGTTGTTCTACGACCGCAAATGCGCAGTATAGTAGTTGACGAACTCCTGAGAGAGCTAAAAAATACCGGAATGAAGGTCCAGAGTTTCGCTGTCGCTATTATATTAATTTATAAGTGTCAGTATGATGTGAAATATTCTACTGCGATTGAGAGTTGCTGCTAACTGGTGCAAAAGGGTGGGGTTGCGGATCAACCTAGCCAAAACTGTGATAGTACCATTTACTAAGAAGCGCAAGAAATATTAGACTGAATGGCATCGAAGACAAAAAACAGAGAAGTGAAGTATTTGGGAATTACTCTAGATCAAACTCTGGAATTCACACGTCGCACAAATGCCATGCTGGTAATCTAACAGAGAAAACCAAAATCAGCACAAAAGGGAGAGAGAGCTTAATAAATTTTGAAAAAAACTGACAAAATGGAAAAAAAAAATTGAGAATCTTTCTAGACGGTATCACGACAGCGAATTTAAAACAAGTCGCACGTCGGCAATATATGTAGGAATGCTGCAGGAACTTTGATGATTTGCGAGTCCCTAGCAACAACAGTTCGCCCTGCAAATACTGCGCTGGAACAGCGGACGGTAATCTAGGCAAAGAAGATCAAATTGGGCACAACAGTCAGGAAGCTACAAAAAATTGCAAAACCTGGCTTTTGTATCACTGAGACTGTGTGGATGTGCGCAATGCCATCTCTGAAGGTCTTTCTTGAATTGACCACTTTTCATCTCCACGTATACATGCAGGGAAGGATGGCAACCTGCAGAATGTCCGAGGGTACCAGGGATATTAGTGTATTAGCATACTCGTATTTCAAGAGGTGTAATATACACCATAAATAGTTGGACTTATTTTAAACTTGATGGAAACTATAGGAGGCAGAATATCGTGACCTCAATTGACAGCTAAAGGGCGCGACCACCAAGGCACTTAGGGCCAATCACCAAACTGGTATAGGGATAATCTTCCAAGGCATATTTTTTGAGAAGGGTTAAATGACAATCCCGTGATTGAAGGAGACTCAGCTACCTCGATGTTTCTTCTTCCTCTTTATCGTCTCAAGGATGCCTTGAGCGTAATGAGCCACTCTGTTCCACGTGTCCGCGTTCCACAGGATAATATCAATTAAGATGTCCAGAAGTGCTTTTCATCAAATGTGGCAGACATCATACAAAACATCCTGGCAATAAATGCACTGAGAGCACAAGCTGTCTCTTCACTAACGACGACTTCCTCATTTCCTTCGCCTTTTCTGATGTATGTAAATCTCCGCTCAGCTGCATGGAGAGTAATCGAAATGACTGCTTCTATCACCATTACTTATGGCTTGAAGACGGTACGATAGGCAAACGTAACTCGCAAAACCCCTCGGTATTGTATTTCTGCTAGGCGCTTGCAAAGAAGCGCAGACTGAATGCACCCATTAATAGTTATTTGGAAATATGGAAACGATTTTCTACCTCCTTAAGCATGTGACATCACTTTATAGAGCTGAAGGCACTTCTTACGTCTAGTATCACAAGAAACACTACTGCCTCAGCCAGTCTCATCGCTTGGACCACTTCCTCAATCGCATAAATTGTGAATCACCCCCCTCTAAAATCAAATTGTTTTGGTAACTAGTCATTCAGTCGCAATTCTTCTGTCCGCGCTCATGCCTTGCGGTTCATTTACCCCCCTTGAGAGAACTTCGCAAAATTTGCCAAGGTCGATTTTCCCGATGTTCCATCTAGTAGGTGTTCGCCGCAAGTCAGAACATTGGGAGGGACTGTTTGTCACTTAAAAGGAAATGTACCGACGATCACTGGTTCTGAAATCTTCCAGTACCTCCCATTGTTGCATCGCTGATACTGACGACTCCGTAGCAAACATGCCATCAGGGATAGTGCCCTTACAATCAGGTTGCCGAGTTGTCGAAGTACTATCTATATTTGGGAAATAAGCCCGGTCCTGGCGGTCATCTTCAGATTTTGTGTGCCTGGACAATCTGGTTGAGTCAGCCACAATTCGAAGGCTCTGACATTAAAGTCTCCTCCAGATAGAACTCTCGTTCCGTGCAGACATAGATTCATTCGGTGGGAGATAAGCGCTGAAAGAAGTCACTTGCACACAATGAACTCAAACGAAGCCATATCCTTGGCCATGGACCCGCACTAACAAATTAGTCATATCTATCACTCAAATGGCAGCAATGCCAGGTATATCTGTATATCACAGTTGTGAATTCCTTTCTCAGTACTCCTCGCTAAGGAGAAACAAATTAAATTTGCTTCGTTGCATCACCTGCCCTGCAGCTTTTGTAGTGCGTTGACTAAAAAATGAGCAACTCCCTGCCAAGATCAAAGATTTTATCCTCTGATGCGGTCTAAAGTTTGGCATCATTATATTACTTGGCATACTCAACACATGGCTGCGGACTGAAAAAGCATTCTGATAACGCAAGAAATGTTGTTAATTCTGCTACGGGTTCTGAAATGTTCATAAGGAAAATGTTTCCTTGTATTTGGTAACCTTTTGTAAATTCTGATGAACTATGCTCTCATCGACAAATCTCAGAAAGGACAGCGAGGAACTTAATCATGGATATTTATAAAATTTCAAGAACATATCGGAAACCAAATTCAGTTCCAAAGACCACCTAAATCAGATGTAACATTTTATGACAAAGACGGGCAATAAGTCTGAGCTGGAAATTTTTGGAGAAATTCGTTCTAGTCTATTTAGTATATTGAGTACACGAGTGAGTACTTAGGTATTTAAAAAAACCCTTACTTGCGTTAGAAACCACGACGTTTACCACGAGAGTGGCAATATGAAGTATCGCAACATTATGGAGATTCCCACGAAGGTTGAACAGAGTCCAGGTACTCAAATGGAGAGGATCTTTTTGGATAGGCTAAGTTAAGGAAATAGGAAACCGTGTCTCGAATGCTCCGGCCCAATTAGGCCCATTGTAGAGTCGGTTGATACGTCTATTCAAACAGTCCTTCGTCTGCTTCGTTAGGGAGATTTTGTGAGTCTACCTACTGAAACCGTAGAGATTTGTCATTGAAAAGGACAATTAAAAAGTATTTTCATCATAAATTTGGATAAGGTAGACGACTAAATATGATATGCAAAACGAATTTATGGTATAGGCCTGCTAAGAATGCCTTGTCCCTCTTTTTGACAGCAAGTAAGAACGTTAGAGTTGCTAGCGGTGTTCCAGTCTCTTGACATTTATCTAGAAACCATCAATTCACTACATGCTACCTGCCTAATCCTTTTTGTTTTAGATAAAAGCAGATTGGGCGAATCTCTAGGAAGCTTTCAGCGTCCATATAGGTCGTTTGGAGGGACCAAATTGACAATGCATGTTGCTGCATTTTCCAATGATGTTGCCGAATTACGTAATACCAAAGGATCAACTTAAATTTGATAAACTGAATTTGAAATTGTAGAGTGTTCACAAATAGTGAATCATTCCTTTGAGGCACCACCCTTGAGGCTTCTCCGAATTTCCACAGCCCTATGTCTTTGTTGAGTCTCACTTTCAAAAGTAAAAACTGTTTTTCTGCATGCACAGTTCTATTTTTAATTAGGATAAGTTTTACAGCATGTATCTTCTCTAATTTGGAAAAATTCAGAATTGAGAAAGGATTCCACCGACTTCGCAATCGTTCTACAAACTTTCTGTTAAAAACGGCCATGACGGTCGTACTTTGAAAACAAAATCTCAGTTGTTAGGAGAGTATGACACATACACGATCAAATCCTTTCTAACAAAAGTTGCGAATGGCACAAGCTTTAACGTTGCTATATTATAGGATCAATTATGGTTCCAGTAGTTCATTAACATATTTTGAGCTGCTTAATTTGGGAAACACTCTCCATTCTTTTATGTACATTTACTGTCAACGCTTCATAACAAACTATTCATACTCGCAGACAAGCTTTCGTGATTAGAAAGGAAATGGCTTCCAGGAAGCAGTGCTGTCAAGGTGAACACCGTTCAAAGGTAAATATTTAATGTCTTTATCAAACAATTCGATAAAAGGGAGAAAAATTCCATTAATAGCATCTTCCAAAAGCTAAGACTTGAAGTCAACTTCAATCACCCGAAAAAATGTGCAAAGCATGAAAAATGCTAAATTCAAGTTAAGAGCCACAGGAAGCTCCTTCAATTACTAAACAGGGGAGTGAACAAGATCCCTGTGATTAGCTGCTCAAAGAAAAGCCAAATCCTTTTTCAGCACAAATTGTACGTAGTAGCCTTTTGCGTTTCAAATCTCCACCCGATGCCGCACACATGTGGATTCTATATGAACATGAAAGTAAGCTATTTCTTCCAAAATTAATGTTCACATCAATAAGGGATTTAATTGAAGCCGAATGATTCTGACGAAATTCGCTCCAGTGAATCTATAAACACGACCATATGAACACGAAGCATATGTTGGATGCACACAAGATGCGATTCCGTCGGGCTGCATGTGGAGCAGCTCCCAAGCATGCAGTTGGGGTGCATCTTATGGGGTCGATGATGACGACAACGATAGCGACCACCAAAGGGTGCATAACAGCATACTTTGGCACAGGTTTAAGGGCCATTCCTAACGAGTCTCTTACCTTTGATGTCATAAACTTCAGGCTTGGACGTAAATAAATCGGAAAATATCAGGAAATTGTGGAAGCGCATGTAGCTTGCAGGAGTTCATGGGAAGAAATGAGATATGATGTCGCTGGCCGGGGTCAACTTGGAGCGAGTCCTTTTGTGGAATAAGCTGAAGTGAAAAGGTTTGGATGTATCCGATATGGTTGAAACAATGCACCACCATTTGCCTGTGATTGATTTCCATGAAAGCTTGCAGCACAAGTGGCCGTTTGACGGAAACTTAGTGGTCGCTTTCTTTGAGAGAGGGTTTTTGAATTTGGCGACTTTAAATGCATCTTAAACAAAATAAGCTGCACTTTATCGCTTTAAATTTCCGTCATTTTTCACATTGACGCCAATTTATTCTATGCAATTTCCACCACTATTATACACCGTGGCACTTTCGGATATTATCAAGGAATGTAGAATTATTGAATTTGGAGTATTTAAGAAGGACAAGAGAGGCGACAATCTTATTTCTCATTTCTTTCCTTTTTCTACTATCACTGAAAGAGTAAATTCATCGGGGTAGATACATATTTTTTTTGGGTTCAATTTTACTCTTTATTTATTTATTTTATTTTAATTATTTAATCTTATTTTTTATTATCTTTGCTTCCTTTCTTTCAATTCCCGGGAGAATTGGTTGCAACACAATGGCAGAGTACAGATCAGCTAAAAGGAAACTTTATCGCGAGTGAAAAGCAAAGTTCGCTGCTGGCAGGTTGGTCGGAGAAGTAATCCCTGGCAACCCCCGTGATAAAGTTGTCACTGAAACATCGGAGCCCTGCACAAACCTCGCATACTTAGCACCGACCTGCATTTTAAGAACATTGTTTCCTTGATATCTTGAACGAATTAATAGCAACTGACCGCTTTTCATCACGAAAGAGTTTAAAAAAACAATTCTCACTATGAAAAATAAGAAGGTACCAATTACTGATGGTATCCCCGTGAAAATATAAAAGCGGGTGTTCCTGTTTCGGCCAAACTTACTGCTGAGCGATTTCAACGTTTGCCTGAAGGAGGCGATTTTTCCTTGCTGCTGCTTGTGGCGAGGCTTGCGCTAATCAATACGTGGGAAGCACTGTGTATGTTTGATATGATCGGTAAAGTACTGGAAGCAGGGTCGGAGTAAATGCTCTCAACTCCATAAGATAGCCAGATATGCCAGACACACTAGAAAATTCATTCCACATACCGAGATGTTTCTTCCGGATATTGAGGATTATCTAAGAGACCACTTTCTACTCTATGAGACGTTAGAGGGCCAGAGGAGGCTGGAAATTACGCTGGGGTGGCCTAGGGATCCGTCTTAGAGCCTAAGCTCAGGAAAGCTTCCTACGATAGTCTGCTAAGGCTCGACATACCAGAAGAGTTGCCCCTGGTCGGTGATGTGGACGATGTTGTGGCACTTATTGCCGGATGCTTGGTCGAATAGACGCAAATCAAATTTGGCGTACTGATGTAATGAGTAAGCACATGGTTTCAGCCTTGCGCTGGTAGAAAATCAAGCAGTCATCTTGGCTAAAAAGAGAATCCTGGTCGGGCGTCACATACCGATCGGCGAGGTGATTATAGAGTCTAAACTAACCATTGAGCACTTTGGGTTAACGCTCGGCTTGGAGATGAGCCTTTTCTAGCAAATCAGAGCAGCAACAGACAATGCTGCAGCTGGAGTTTCGGCCTTGAGTCGGCTTATGACGAATGTTAGAGGTCTTTCATTTACCAGGAGACGTCTTTTTATGAGCGTAACGCAATTTGCACTGTTCTACCGCTGATGCCTTGGTACACAGAAGTATCGTAAGTGTCTTACCCTAGTGTAGAAACGGGACCTTTGCGGGTGACGTCTGCCTATCACACTGTCTCAGAACCGGTTGTGATGATGATCGCGGAGTGATCCCCGTTTCCCTGCTTGCTAAAAAATAGAAAATTTGGATCCGTGGCTGGTGGGGGATGAGATTAATTTTTTCCTTTCCCAGCTTCTAAGTAGGCACGAAGGTTTTCAGTTTTATCCGCACAGATTAGGAAGGCGCCATTTTGTGATTTTGTGGTTGTTGCAATGGGGTTACGAACAACTCCGATCACACCTTTTCCCTCATGAAAAATGCAATGTGTTTCGTCAACAACTTTATGCAGACACAGGGTAGCTTTCTCCAGACACCATTGTCGGAAAGACGCCGATGAGCGCTGGCATATGGAGTCATGTTGCGCATTGCGTTCTGGTTTTTCTTGTTGCGAAGAAGATTGAGCTCGACTGGTAACGAACTAACAACTCCCTTCCTTCTTCCCTCCCTTTGGTGAAATGAATTACTTAACTAGAATACTTCCTAAGCCAAGAGAGCGTGAGTGCTAGCCGGAAGTAACGTGTCAAACGGTTCTAGGCTAGCGCTCTGAGGACGGGGAAGTATTTTCTTTGGTTGTTCGACGACGACCATTGCGAAAGTTCAACATCCTGTGCGTACACGCATCCACCTATCTTAACCACATGAGAAAAGGGACAAGAAGCGGCAACAATGTTAGCGAGCAGTCCAAACAGCTTTGCTCTCTCTTACAACCAGGGACTGAGTCAATAAGGCCAACTTTAGTCCAAATGATCATAGAAATTTCATAACGCAGTTCTCTATCAGCCAATGGAGCTTCACAACTGGTGTTCTTTGTGATCGACGTATCAACGAACGTCTCAAATCTAAAATTTATCGCAATGTCGTCCGTCCAGTCGCTCTCTATGGTTCTGAGTGTTGGCCGACCATAAAAGACAATGAACGGCGTCTTGCGGTAATAGAGACGAAGATGCTACGTTGGACTAGTGGCGTCACACGTTTAGATCACATCCGAAATGAGGATATCCGCGATCGTTATGGGGTTGCACCGATCGTGAAAAAGTTGCGAGAGAGGCGTCTTCGATGGTATGGTCACGCAATTCGTGCAAACGAGAATTCACTTGCCAAGATTGGTCTGAACATCGAAGTCGATGGTAAACGACCAAAAGGTAGACCTAAGCAACGGTGGCTTGATACGCTGGATGGGGATTTGAAAGCCTCGAGATTGCACCCAGATCAGGCATTCGATAGAGCCAAATGGCGAAGCCGATCACGATGAGCCGACCCCGCTTGTGAACGGGACAAAGGCTGAAGAAAAAAAAAGATCATAGAAAGGCTTCTTTCCTCGATATTTGTTCGCATTGGCATCAAATCGGAATCCGATGCGACCCAAATTTACACACAAGAGACAACTTTGACCTATCATAACTTCTTCAGTGATTGTGGGGATTGCAGACAAACTAGCGTTTTATATTATAGCCTACATCACTGGATAAGTTTGTGGTTTCGGGATGAAAGAGGAATCAAGTCAATTTACAGAAAATATAGCAATACCATTACTAATTTTTTGTGAGCAGTTGTTTAAGGTCTAGATATCCTATAGAGACAACTCAACGATTTTGAACTGATTTTTTCAGATTCAAATAGTTTCAATAAGCCTCAAATAAGTGATTGTTTTTTAGCTACACAACCTCGTCCAGAGAAACGGAAACTGATCAGAGGAGCAGTGGGACCGAAGTGGTTTAAGGGTTTTGTTTCTCAGTTATGGTTATTCGCAAACGCGCTATGGAAGTGAATCGCATTCAACTTAAAAACCGTATAGGAGTCCTGGCCTAAGCTAACTGAAGCTGAACTAGTTATTTGTCGCATCTGCTCAGAACTAAACCGTAGCTCCCTGCGGTTGTTTCTAACTTTGGGTGTTAGCCCAGAAAGAGGAGTCCATGTACCAGAAGAGAGGAACAAAATTTCTTTCCAATTAGTCCGGTCCGTCATCATGTGAATGACGGACCTAACTCGGACGCGAAAGCTGTCGCGGATACCTCAACCAATTGGGGCACCATACTGACCAAAGTGTCCTAAAGGTTTTATTTCAATGCCTCAGGTTCGTAGTTCAAACGGCCGGATTCAAAGCTGCAATCACGAACTGAAATGAACGGGGTATTAGCAGCCATCCATAAGAAGCTTAGGCCAGGAAGAGGTCAGTCAGAAAACGGGTCAAGAGAGGAATGCGAACGTCAACAGTGTGCAGGATAATTTCTTATGCAGCTCCGCAATGAAATACGCTATGAGAACCCCCAGGGACAGTGGAAGAAGAATTTGGTTTTAGTGAAGAAGAAGATTCTCACATACCATCTGACAAGTATCAGTGATAGATTTTCAAGCTTTCCAACTAGAAAGGAAAAGATACAGGCTTATCCATTAAAAATGCCTTCCTGATTATCTGCAGAAACGACGTCGTCGTATACACTTAGACTAAAGTTGAAAGAAAAGAAAGGTTGCAAAAGAAATAATGAGAAAATGCACTGATTATTAGAGCGTGAATCCTGCAGAAAGTTAAGGGGTTCTTTACAAAACCTGGACACTGGCGCAGATGAAATGTCGAATTTGACAATTCCGATTTTTACGTCTTAAACTGGTTGTGGTGGTTCGAAAAAAGTCGAGCAGGCAAGATAACCCTTCAAAGCCAATGAGCCAATGGGCAACGAGGACCATCGATTGACAACAACGAGCTGCGAATGGAAAGTCTATAAGGGCAATATCTATGGTAGGAAAAGAAGACGAGGCAGACCCTGCCTAAGATGGAGCGATGGCGTGGGCCAGGACGCCAGACAGCTTTTAGGGATATCGAATTGGTGGACCTCGGCGCAAAACCGGGATGTCTGGAGTTCCTTATTAAGGCAGGCCTAGACCGAATACCGGTTGTTGCGCCGTTGATGATGATGATGATGAGCTGCGAATGCGGTTGCGGTGCATCTGTAAGGGATATTACAGACTAATGGGAATACACTATTTGACAGTATCGCGATACTTACCGCAGTTTGAATATCCCACGAAAGATCCTTTTCTGCTCAGAATAGTGGTTGTTGACAATTGCCATAGATCAACACAATGGCTAGATACCAACGAGCCTACAAAACACACGCCACACGACTATTCACCGGAAAAAGGTGTTGACACCTGATGCTGAGTTATGTACTATGCTTTTTGTTACGTGATGAAACCATTAATGCACAGATGTACTTTGTCCGATTCGGCCTAAACTACTCAACACAGAAAAAGTGATACTGTTTTGTGTCCAAAAATTTAACGAATTGCTACATGAAACTCCGCCTCTTCCACGATAACCACCTGACCTCTCGTCAACCGATTACCACTGTTTTAAACATTTGAATTACTTTTTGGCGGAAAACCAATTTAGCAACAGCTGGAAAGTCGGATTTCCATGAAATTGACATAAGTGCTCTCGTATCTGGGTGGGGGAAGTGTGTCGAATCTGTTGGTGCTTAATATGATTAATGAAATTAATTTTCATAGAAAATACCGTTTGTTTGAAATTTTACTACCTAATCCGATATTTGATCTGCACCAACCAAGTACTGCTTGACCTCAAGTCTCCTTAAGAAGATCGAATCATCCTTAGGTGAAGCAATGGAAGTAAAGACAAATTATCACACAATGGTGATTAGATGTAAGGATTTTAAGGCCGGGCCGTAAAGGCACAATTCGGGCTACATACAATGCATGAATGCAGTGCAATAAGACTACCGAATATATATCCCCTCCCAATCAAAGCGGCAAAAAAAAATATTTTTGTTGGCAAAAGTTACATCGGCTGAGTTAGCTTTTGGCTACGAGAACTGACACAGCATAAAAGGTATATCTAATACCTAGAATTTGGATAGAACGGAAAAAGCTTTTCGAGTAAGTATGATAGTCCTAAGTTGCGCCGAGAGGATGCTCGCATTGGCAACGGTTGCAACCGGAATATCTGGACCAGTCGAAGAAAGAACCGCTACCAGCCATTTCGAAAAGTAAGACGGGGTACTTCAGGAGATTTTGCAGTCAAGTGTACTCTGACTCAGTGGGTCACCAGAGTGGCATGTCATCAATTAAGATTATACGCTTATCAGCGATCACCCACCTTGATTTGTGGCGGCGGATTATATTAATAATCTCTTTCCACTACTAAGAGCAGCTTTTTCTGTATGTGTACATAAACATAAAAATGTAATTCAACATTCTTGACTCAAACTAAAACCTCTGGAAATATGATGCTTAGCTTAGGCAGATTTGCGGAACAAGTGCAGACAACTGTAGTTAGGATGCACGAAAGTGCGTCTACCAGCTAGAGTTAAGGATAGTATGCCGGTATATTTTCGAAAAAAGTTAGATGTGCGCGGGTTAAATTATTTGTTCCAAGAAGACTACATACAAGAGATTCGTCTCCCGGAGTATTGCTTGAGTTTGTATGATGGAATAAAAGTATTGCCCATCTTCGACGTTCTTCAACCACTTGAACGTGAGAAATTACTATGGTGTTAGTGTCGTGTATTTGATGGTGTGGATTAGTGCGTTACGAGTACACCTGTTTGTGACTTCCCACATTGAATTGGAAAACATACACATGGCAACCATCTAGGCGCCATCGACACACCGACAGATCAACTCATGAACCACTCGTCAATTGGATTGTTTCGGAATACATAATATCCAAAAAATATGCTCGGTTGAGTAAGCACAATTCCCTGAAGAATGTCCAGATGTCTGTGACGACTTTATCATTTTGCAGTTAAATGGACATAGCAGAAAATTACGTCGGTATTTATTTGGTATTTCACTCAAGGGCCGTCTTAGTGTTGATTCCGTCACCGGTGCGAGGTTTTAGCAGGTCATAATATAAAGTATCTTTCACAAGTATCAAATACAACAGATGACATTGAATTTTCTTTGTATTTAAAGTTAAAGCCATCATCTACAAAACATACAAACTACCTTTCATATCTTTAAGTTACGCGGTCGTATTCATGACCAGTTCTAGCATTACATGATGACTTTCTACATAACTTTTCTTCCTATTGAAGAAGAACATCAAAGCTGCCCCTTGGCAGGAAATTCGATATTTTCCAACCCCTAAAACGTATTTGTTTACATTCAGTGTTAGGAAACACAAGGGATATATCCTGACTACGGTGAGTACTTTGACATACAATGGATAAAAACGTCAAAAATCATGTCTACATGGAGTTCTAGTAATAAGCTCTTCACTTTCAATGAATGGATTTGGTAGAAAAAAGTTGAGAAGACCCGCTATGTACTCCTTAATTTTTTCTGTGGGGTCTATGTTGACTTTGTAAATTAGCTTGTTCATGAAATGTCATTTCACGAAAGTGTCAAAATTTCCTTATTGAGAGTTACAGTCTAGAAGGGATGGAAAAAAAGCAAACAATTCGTAAATATCGGCCGCATGGGTAGGAGAGGGGAGACATCCGAATGGAACCCCTAAAGAAATCAATTGTTTAAACATGTACAGATATTAAGTTGATAAATTTAAATAGGTTGATGGCATGAGAAGATTAAATGTTGAATTACATTTTCACACAGGCGGGGCAAATCCAGTTTCCAGGTGGCACAGAATATCATTACTTTTACGCGGGTTGGATACGAGGTGGCTAACTGGCTCGTGTGGTAATGACACCTAATAGGTTTTTGCAAAAACCCCAGTCTGAGTATCTTAGGACCTACGGCCGACTCGGATTGGGATAAACTTGCATTACCAGCCCCGACGTCTGCCTCAAAAGAAGAAGTGGGCATCAAAGACGACTAAATAAAAATCTGAACATTGAGAAAAAAAATCGCTTAAAACTTGCTATCACCTTCAAGAATGATATAAAATTTGGGGGCATTCTGTAGAATGTGCAATCTAATCCAAACCTTACGGATCTCAAAAAGAACGTCAATCGAATCAGACGTCCCCAAAAGCAAGATCTCGTATTGAAACTGAAGTACACCGCAAACTGGAGCACGCCAAACTCCTCTGACAATCAGGTGAGAGTTAACACTGAAACCATTCACTACACAGCCCTGCCTAACACCTATAAAGGGGAAATGGTTGCCGAAATAACCGCAGCTAACAGAAATCCTGGAGTTGAACCATCAACAACCACCTGAAGATTATTGATACGGCCACAAACATCCTTGGGCCCAGCAGCAAAAAGATAAGGAACGACGGGTTCGACGACATTATAAGAACAACCCGAGATATACAGTATACCTTCGTCCAGATCAAACAAGCGGCGCGAGATTTTGGGCTGCACATTAATGAAGGCAAGATCAAATACATGGTGGCAACGTCAGCACCAAAAACCAAAGAACCAATAAGTTTCTGCAAAAAAGAAATCAGTGGGGCACTACAAAAACAGTTCAGACTAACTGGATTGAAATAAGCCCGAGAAAGACTTGTAGAGAGACTGCTGGTGACATCTGGTAAGGCCGTTTGTTGACTCATAGAACTGATACTGCGAAAGGGTGTTGAAGATGCTTGGTCTTTGCTAACATAGCAAGACGCAGCAGTTGATGCTTAATATTTAAGAAAGCCTTAGATTTAATGACAACATGACACTAATTCAAACCGAAAGTGGAAACCACATCACAACAACAACAACAATATAGCCTTCACCAAGGGAAATCGACCCACTTATGGGTTTATTCCCTGGAAGTGAAATTCGCCAGTGATAAATAAATAACTTATTTGCAATTGTTATGCTCCTTCTGGTACGATAATGGTAAAATCTTTTTGGCTTCGCATTTGAAGCCGAAGTCGAAAGGTTAATGGACCCAATATTCCCAACTCGGTATCCCGACTAAATTAATAAGACTCGGCTGGCCCTGACCAATATGCAAGGTTAGATAAAAGAAGCTGAACCACACTCGAGACCATTCACCAACAACAACGGTCTAAGCAAATGGGATGCCTTCCTCTTTAAGTTGGGCGATCCATGATGCTGATGTAAATGCAGGAGACACCATCCCCTATAAGTCTTCGCAACTTTTTCCCTATCCTGATGAAATCGAAATTATAGGAGGTATACCTTCATTCAGATTGAACAGACGGCGACTGGCGCGATTTCTTGGGCTACACATTAATTAAAGCGAGACGAAGTGCATGATATCGACAGCACCAAAAAGCAAAGAACCAACAACATCAAAAGGCCGTGGTCAAATGAGCACAATAAAGTTAAGAGACACCAACTTTGAGACCGTAAATAATTTCTCCTCCTATTTCAGTTTACAAAAACTGTTCCGCTCAAATCCTCTCATCACAGGGTTAAAGCTCTTACATACAAGACAATAATCTTGCCAGTTCTCATGTATTTCTCGTGGACTTTAGGCCTTAGCAAGAAAAATTGTGAACTCTAAGGCACGTTCAAAAGAAGAATCCTGCGAAGAACTTTCGGCGTCTATATGAGGATGGAGGATGAAGAAATTTATGAGCAATGCCACGACCGTCTGGTTGAAAATCCAGCTTAATAGGTTGCGGTGGGTGGGTCACTTAATCCGTATGGGCGAGGTTGATCCAGCCCTGCAAGTTCTATAAGCCTCTATTGGTCGACCTCGGACCGAAATGTCTGGAGTTCTTTACTAAGGCGAGCCTAAACTGGACTTTTTATCTGAAATAGTGTGTCGGCCCGCGAAACTATCTGAGGGAAATGCATTTACTGATGTGCTGTTAATTTGTCAAATGAAGTGGTTATAGAAATGGCATGGTCATTGAGCCAGAAGGGTTTTTGAGTGAGTTAGAGGTAGGCGGAAATTCCAAGGAAAACACGAAATTGCCGAGAACATTTTCGAGGACTTTAAGCGCAAATGGTACATTTGTATCTGCTAATGTTTGACAAAAGCCAAACTGCTGCTGCTCTCTAGAATCTTTCTGATGATGGGTTTCCTGATAGCTTATGGGACTTTAGTAAAACCCGAATGCCTCAAATACGCTGATAAACCAATCGAAACTGGTCTTGACAGCGAGCTTAAGGGCTTGATGATGAAATCCAGACCAGGAGTTTATATATTCCCGATTTTCTGGTAAATCTCAATAAGTTCCTTCTGGTATGGTGAAAATGACCAACACTTGTTTATACCTTTTTCGATTCCCAGGAAAGGTCGTCACCATTAGATGTGGGCAGAGCAATGATTGTCTTCTCTTTCTCAGATTGTTCATAAAAATCCTGCACGCTGTTCCGTAAGAGGTTTACTGCTTGCCGGCATATAGCCTGCGTAAGCCCACCTTAAAAGCTCACGAATTCCCCCTATATCTCGGCGAAATCCGATCTTCCACTGAACCGCTAGCAGAGAAAACATGCAGTCCACAACTCCGCGATTTCATCTATTTGTCTATCTGTCTGTCTACCCGTCTGTCTATGTACCACAGGCGCTTTTATGAGAAACTGTGATACCTGCTGACACGAAATTTGGTGGAAAGGTTGAACCTCCACACATAGAGTGAATGATATCGTTCTATGTTGCGCTTAAGAGAGTTTCCCTATAAAGTGGGTGTAACATTTTTTCCCAAAATGATAGTATATTATAAAAAATGTGGAAACTAATGCCTGTGCTCGATTTGATCTCACTAGACTTCGAGGATAGACATTTGGATTCGTATATATAGAGCTAGATCGACCATTAACACAAACAAATTGGTTACAAGCTTCCATGGAAAGATTCTAACTCAAATTAACTGGTCGATTAAGGACAGATTATGCTACCATCTCAGAAGGCGAGTGCTGGGGAAGCAGGCAATTTAGCTTTTGGTAAAATTGTTTAATTGTATGGTTGTGTTAAACCACTAAACTAACCTGAGAGAGATCATCAGGGCAGAAGGAATCGTTTCAAACAACGGTAAAAAAACTTGTGAGGTTTATAAGGCTTGCACGATGGCATTGAAGACATTGCACTCCAATTTAGGAGAGCTCCAGGTATAGACGGCATTACCAGAAAACCCTTGTCGCTACGAAGACAGACTAGGGTCAACTTAAAGAAGGCGTAATCGAAAAAGAAAGTACTAGAATATGTAAGAACAAATCAGAAGATTCAGCAGACAGCAACGAAGAAAATAATTGAAATAACTGGACGAACCCATTCGTGCGATATATTGAATTACACTCACTACAGTGGATGCTGTTGTAGACCTCGTAAAGTGCATAGGTAGTGCTCGTAGATGCGGCGCCGTGTTGATGCTGAACCTGAAAATGCCTTCAACTCCGCAAATTGGAAGCAATTTCAAAGTGTATTGCCTGAAATCAATAATTATCGAGGCTGTTTGGGAAGTGGGGTTCAGTTCGTTTGGTATCGCTAATTAGTTTGGCTAGTTTGTTGTTCTATCTTTCTGAAAACGCCACGAGATTTTTCGATGAATAGTTCCCGTTCGCAAATTGGAGTGCAATGTCTGTTGCACCAAGGAAATCATGGCTTCTCCATTAAATTCAAGAGCCCTCTATTAAATGATTAAAGCAGAAACCATAAAAGTGGTGGGATAACTCTAACTCCAAGAAACGACTGTATCAACTGACTTCTAAGTGATTTTTCGCAACTATCTCTAATGGGCTCATTTGTCACAAACCGCGTACAAAAGTTTCGCCCGAATTGCTCAGAAGCACATGTCTTCTTCGAGGTCCTCGCGATCTAAGATCCTACCTTGCCTCTCCCGTTGGATATGTAGTCTTTAAGCAACATCTCTAATCTGGCTTTTCGTGGTTTGTATTAGATTTGGTGATTGCTCAAAAATAAAATGTGATCCATAAGTTAATCCGATGGACTAGAAAAATCCCTCCTTCGTACCGTCGTAGACTTAACTTCACTTTACTGTCGGTACTGCAAATTCCGCTATGTTGAAAAAGTGGCACACTTACTACTAAAGTTTTTGTGGTATTATCACTTTGGAAAATCTTGAACTTACCAAATGATCCCCTAATTGTCTTCCAACACTGGATTCATCTAGTTGGTTTAATCGATAGCCATCTTCGAGTTGCTTTCTCCAGTTTGACTCATACCTTCTTTGGCGGTTAAAAATGGTAAACCCAGTTTAGCTAGATATTACACATTTCCTTCATCACTGAAATTTATATATCCGAAATTGAACTTGGTAAGCATAGCATAGATATGTAAAGGAATACGCTGTCTCCATATTGCTGGCATTAAGGTGAACGTGCCTTTTTAGGAAAACTATTTTCGAAACCCGCACCTTCGGTATCTCCTGCGATCATCCGGGAGGGCAGGGGAAAGACATTTCTCCTTTGCAGTGTTGCAAAATGGAGGGGAAGCCTCGAAAATCACTTGGCTAGAATAGGATAATTGGCAAAATGTGAAAAGCCATCTGGCGGTCCCTCTCATTTCATGTCCACTGGTTGTGTGAGTGTCGTCTATGGTAGGACGGCTTCCCTTGTTGTTGTTGTTGTTGTTGTGCTCCTGAAGTCGCCAGAGGAAAATAGGAGTAATCCCCGCTCATACTAGGCCATACCCCTTCTCCCGGCCTTTGGCAGAGGATTATGATCCAGCGACTGGCAGTGGAAACATCCCATGTAGTTCGGATTTCAAACTGGATGCTCCACCGATAACGCCTTAATGCATGTAGAAAACTTCGTTGTCCTTTGTGCAGCAAATACGTTCTTGGAATCTTTGTAAATTTCAAAGGCGCAGTTGACTCTAAGTTAGTCATCTGTATTATCGAAACTTTGTGAGTGCGACTGCCTCTTTAGAAGAGCTACTTCCATCGTAGGGAAACATTCGTCCAAGGTCTTAGAGCGCGGCTTGCTCCCAGACACCGATCGCAAGGCCATTTACATGGAACCTAATGATGGATGAACTGGTGGGTGAGCTTATCTCGGTGGTTGAATGCGTTGCTTAGGCGGATGATTTCCTCATTCTTGTTGAGAGAAATAACGAACTTAAGCTCGAGCTCGAAAGGTCGTCAATGCCACTATGAAACTTGTAAGGATATTCCCGAAAGTTGATTGATTGAAACACATCCAGTTATCACTGAAGCTAAAGTGGTGGAGCCTAGTGCAGACATCTTTACACATCTACGGACTGACACCTTTACAAATAATCATTTACTATATTAGGGTAAAAAGCAAACAGCCCAGCTGTGATGTTTGCCCCTTGAACTGCATAGCTAGCGAAAACCAGTCAGCTGGGAATAAATAGAATACTGATTGACTAGAACAAATATCCCTAGTTAGTTGGCTAATCGAAAATTACTACTCCCAAAAGACACTTTAGTACGATACGGATGAAGGTTGTAAATACTACACGACCACGGCAGGAGTACGACGGGGCGCAGTTCTTCTGTGGTACGTGATGTATAATGACGTCCTTGCCGACAATTTATTCCGCGGATGATTTGGCAGTCGTTGGCCCCACAAAACAACCTCAGAATATTGAAGTGTACGCTGATGAAATCACCAGCGCTATAAAATGTGTATAGAGGTGGTCGACCTTATGGAATGAAAGGCCGCCGTAAAGAGCGGAGTACGACTAAAATTCGAATTGTTGGGCACACCATCATTTCAAAGCTAATAATGAGCTTTAAATCCATATATCTAACCATGATGACCGATGTAAAGATCAATTTGACGGATACCTAGACTATACCATTTAGAATGCGGAAAATCATGGACGATGACCAACATTGGAGGCCTAATATACACCCGTAAGATTATCTGCAGCCGAAGTTGTTCGTCCTACTTTATTGTAGGCGACAACGGTCTGACGTGTGAGAGCAATTGGAGGAAGGTCAACACGTTGTGCGGCACTCCAAGACAACCTCAGGTGAGGTAGCGTGTATTATTACAGAAATAACTCCGATGGACATTTTACTAAATAAGATACGAAAAAGAAAAAAGGAAAAATGAATTTGCCTAAAAAGTAATGATTTGTAACAGAGTTGGAATGACTTGCAGGGAGGTGACACACTGACTCCTAGTAATAACGAGTGAATCCAGCGATGACACGCGAAATTAACCACTACCTGGAACAATTCCTGACAGAGCATGGTTGCAACACAGGGCATCTGTACCGATTCAGCTTGATTATTCTTTCACCTATCCTATCCGATTAAACTCAAAGAGGAAGGGCTTACCAAGAGTCTTCGAAAGTCAGCCCAATTCATTTTCCGGACTTGTGGAAGAAATACGCAAGTCAGAGGAGAACCGAGGGACAGTGAACTCCGTAGCAAGGAAAATTCAGGATGAGTTCGGCAAAGTCGAGGGCGCAAGGAAAGGACGAAAAGTAGTAAGCTTAGTCGCCTGAAGTGCAGTCCTCCTTGCCAAATAATGCTTGGAAGCGATTTCGAGGGGGAAGAAAGTGGGGGTGATTTTAGTGCATGGGAATTCTAGTCGCTGCTTCAACTTCGAGCAACCCAATCTGATATTGAAGTGCTGTAAAATCTTTGCATCTAAACGCCAATATTGATATTAATCATAGTAGAATATAGTAGCATATGATATACCATGACTTGCCATTCATGAAACACGGGGGCAGAACTTCAGATTACAGGGTAAGCATATACGTCATTATTCGAAAGTCACGCATCATAGTCCGTGTCTACTAGGAATCCAACGGGAACGGGTTGAAAATACGAAGCGACAACCGCATATACTCTCGAACAGGTCAAGATAGTCGTACTTAAGCTTAAAGCGACGGTTAGTTATAAAGCGGAGCTTAGGCACTGATTGACCTAGATTCACTTTCTGTCACTCCTGGAATTGAGAAGTATACTGCATTTCTATGAGTACCTAAAGATGCTAGGATGGGGTTCTAAGGCCAGGAAGTATTTTCATGGAATATCACTTGGTTACAAAATATTACTTTAAACAGAACTGATATTCACAAACATATAGGCAGTAACACTTCTGATAACGTGTCTTTACCTTTTCAAATATCAGCACATGTCTTAAGAGAACCAGGAAACTGTTCACTGCTAAAGGTTATAGCATCCCTTGCTCCCTTGCTTATTCTAAAATTTGTGTTCTGCCGTCTCAGGACTTGTAGATCTGTCCGGTATAGGATCATAGCAGCCTTTCTTTCAATCGGCGCAACTTACTTGCTTGCTTGCTTAAGGCCTAGTTTATAGCGAGTACTCATCTTTCAAATCCATTTAAATTAAGTACAAAAATATGTTGGGAGCTTACAGGCATATCACTCGCACTCGCACCCGGATTGGGTGTACACATATCATAAATCCCCTGAAAATTACCACTCGTTCTGTTCCCAGGAATGTGGAAATATGGCTCTGGATGGGTTACGGTTACGATAGCGTGGACTCTACTCAGTAGGTTCAAATTGACTGCAAACACTTTTGGACAATACTTTCAACCTAGTTTAACTTTCCTAATTGTTCAGGACATTGCCCTCATCCACAGATTTATTATCTTGATTCTAGAACAAATAGACTCTTCAGAGCAGTAACTTAAGTTCCATATTTTCTTGCCAGATTCGTGTAACCCGCAAACGGAGGAGCTAATCTGCCTGTTCCTTTACAGAACATTTTTCAGCAGTGAACAACTTTCTTTTGCATATAATTAGAATCTCTCTCAAAACGCAATAAATGGGAAAGTATTTTTCATGAAAGACGTTTGCATGAAGAGTGGATCGTGTACGACAGGGAGACAAGGTACACGAACAGTTAAACATGAAAGTAGCAGAATGTCTCCCGAAAACGGTTGAGCTATTGGGGGTGAAAATGATAACATTGAAAATCCTTCCTTTGGTAAACTACTGGTGGTTTTTGTCCAAGAGGATAGTTTGGAAAACGTGATGCCAGGACTAGAGCTTTTAAAATAGCATCTCATTTCTAAGATGCATAGTTGTCAGACTAGACCTTTGCTTGCCGCTTAGTTATCCCACTCGCTCCATGTAAGTTCAGAATCACTTAATGTTCAGGTCCTGCGTCAAATCCATTCGAGTAGAAATCCTGGTATGACGAGGACGCGTACGAAGAGAAGAAACGAGGAACTAGATGCAGAATTGCAAGTCTCAGAACATAATTTTCATTTTCATTTCTCCCTGTCTGAATTTTCAAATCCCAATCTTGAAATGTGGTGCATGTAAACTAACGTTGCCCTAGTGTTGGGGCAATTGCTCCTGAGAGTCACTGTGCCATCATCTCACCCTCGCCCATATATTAAACGCCCAACAAGTCAGAAATTTCAAGAATTCAATTATATTCTCGAAGAGAAACCACTTTAACTCAAGGAGCGTCGCTTCACTCCATCCATACAACAAGGAACTTTTGTTTCATGGAAAACTTTACACGATGACAAATTTTCCCAGCGATATGCAATTTAGCACCGGAACACGCAACAGATGATGACAACAAGTACCGAAGAAACAAACTAGATGATGAAACATGGAGCACGAGGGCGGCGACGAAAGGCTAAAGGGGAACGTCTAAAGTAATACAAATTGCATGGCACCGGCACCTAGATGGATGAGGAGGTGAGGACTTGGATATGTCCTTGGAGCCTGCCGTCTAAGAAAAGAGCAGTTGTCTGCAAATCGACCTGCTCGTAGGAGTGATGTAGGAGTGGCGTTAGCTAGTGCTCAGGCAAGCTCCCAGCAGGGCTTCGTCGTTTATCGTTTCAATTGCAATTTGATAGAATCCCATTTGGTACCCATTCTGTTCGAGTATGAAGCGACAACGGGCTACGAGCTTCCTTGTTACATTGCTGTTGCTCAGCCCTTAAGCCGGAGGTAAGGATGTTTGCTCAGACGACTTACGAGGCCAAACTCTAATTAGGAATCGATAGTTGGAGAGTTACCATTGAAAATCTGCTTATTGACGATTGTTTTCAATCCCCTTGCAAGGACTAATTACCAAGATATTTACGAGAAAGTAAAAACTAATTTTGAAGTTACTGTCCAACTGCAGCTGCCAAAAGTCCATTTAAAAAGAGTTGAAACTATTGTTGATGACGGAGACCTAAACTTGTTAGTTTAGTTTCAATATATATTTGAAGTTTTTTTAACTCTTGCGGGTTGGGACATTTATCTATTCTAGGAGTAGGAATAAGTATATAGTTTATATAGAGCTCTAACAACACAAGTACCTGTGAAATAGATGGAACCATCTGTTTTTTTTGATTCTGTATAGAACAGAATATTGAACAATACCGCCTAAATCAGTTCGAGATCAGATTGGTACAAAAGAAAGCTTTGGAAGCCGAATAGTAACAAGCACATGAACTAGGATCAGCAATAACACAACCGGACTACTACTATTTCAATTTGTTTATTTTATAATGAACTCGCTAGAATGGCCCTCGTGTTGGGCATAGTCTTTCTTACTGGTCACCACAGCAAGGACGTTAATTTTAAAGTGACGTTAAACATGAGCTCCGACATTCCTCAGCTTTCTCGACAGTGGGCCCATGGAGCCTGCTTTTCCGAGTAAAATTGACATGAGTCTCTCTCTGTGGCTGGCAGAACACCACGTACATTTGGTTTCATCTTCTCTATGTTGGTTTACACTCTTCCTCAAAAACCAATTGTTCCTAAAGATCATTCCCATCCCACCTTGCAGAGCAGAGATTCTCGTTCCCCATTCATTTTTTTCATCCCGCAGGTGGTTACCTTCTAGGATTCTTTCAATCCATGGGCCTTTGTGGTTACACATTGAAGGTACTGTCAGCGGAGCTGCTGAGGAGTGTCCTTCCCTATTTATGTGTGAAATGGAAATCTTTTGGTTCTGTTATTTCGAAGGTTTTTGATAGTCTTCCCTCTTTGTGGGTATGAGGAAATGGGACGAAACTAGGATAAAGTATAGATGCAGTCGGTTCATGCTGTACTCATTCTAACTTCAATGGTGCATCCTCTTTTTCATCCTCTCTGACGCGAAATGATATTTTCGATATTTCATGACGATGAATGGCTCAACGTATTCTTCTTGAGGAGTCTCGCGCCAACATATTTAAGTACACATATAGCGTATCGTAATAGTACATGAGTAGCAGCAAATCACCTGTTACTCAATATTTACCCCCGTCGGGGTCTGAGAAATATAGTATAATTCATTCACGTATGGAAAATATAATTCTCTGGCCAACTAGACGCTAGTCTTATCGAGCGGTTCCTCTTCCATGTGGAGACTCTTCCTCATTCCAATTCCTCCTTATTATGACAGCATCCACACATGTTGTTTATGAAAGGAGGGGGCGATTTCAGCTGGATCTGGATTTAAAGGCCTGGAACTATGGGAGCTTATCCGCAGGACAATACAATCGCCTTCAAATAGTTTTACGAGGTGGTTTCGAAAACAATAAAGCATTTGGAAACCCAAACTCCTCTCTTAGGAAGATTGAGCTCATTTGGTCATTGCGGTGAGCCTATTACCGATGACTGCCCAGATAATTCTTTACTTACCACATAACGTCAAAACCTTCCCCCCACACAAGATGTGCATGCACGTGTCAGCAGGATACCTCAATGAAAGTCCAGTTAATGGCTGATTGACAAACAGGATCAACTTTCACTGCTATTTGCTTTTGGAATAACTTGGCCCTCGTGATCGCTGGCTGTTTCTCGCTCATCGGCCTTCGAGAAACGATCCGAGGACGGTACGTAGCCAACGAAAAATAAAATGGTAACGATTTTACAAAAAAAGAACGGAATGATCTTATTCAAACGATTGCGGACCATCAGGTGCAGGATCCAAACACATGACCTAAAAAGTAGCTTAAGAAACTCTGCAGTTGGTACATCCTACGCGTTTCATCAATCGCAATATTTGGTTCTGCCTCAGTGAAGAAAAATTCATCCCTTCTATATCATTTTTATTTCTAGACATTCATATGGAATTTACTGCGACAGAATTTATTGCCGGAAGAGCTCATGATCATGCAACCCAAACAGTAATTTCGTTGCGAAATCCGCGGTTGAATACGAAACCTTTTTGGAAGTCTCTCTCATTTCCACGAAATATAATGTGGGCGGTTTTGCGACATATGCTACATTTCACACGCTTTGTCTAGTGATAATCTAACGAAAGAATGCATTCGCTTCTATGCAGCACTCTTTTGTTCCTCACGCCTTAGAATCTCCAATATAGAAGTGTATTGTATCCAATTTCCCCATCTCCACACTCATTTATATGAAAAAAAAAATTCATTTCAAATAACTAATTTAATTTTCGGACATAAGGTTTCGCAACTACCACCTTATACTTCTCCTCTAAACGATAAAACTCATTTTCATTTAATTACTTCAAATTTTACCATAGCAGTTTCATAACACTGCAAATGATTTTTCACCTTTTTGCTTGCACATTTACTTACCCATGCTGCATATGACTGAGAGCATACTCTAGCCATCGTTTGTTTCTGGCTGAAGCGTTGCTTTCGTTTTGAAAGTGGGAAAATTTTGATGTAATTTTTGCTTTTGCTACCACCGACTTATATTTAAGGTCGAAGTCAGCGAAAGCAAAAATTAGCAGGATCTGCCCCGGCTGACCAGGACGAAATATGGGGCATACATTTGAACGCCGCGTGGGGAAAACCGTTTGAGGGCGACAACTGATGGAATTGTGGTGATTTTTGTCTGGAGAATGAATGTGTACGACTTGGGAAAAATGTCAAGTGTATTCAAAAAATTATTGCGCGGTGGCGTGAATAAAAAAATCCTTTCAACTCTGGTCGAGACCAATCCGTTGTTTTGGGGGCTTACCTACTGGAATGCTCCGTTATCCCTCTACAATGTGGTTTATTCAAAGATCGCGAGGAGGGCTGCCATTAATACATGTAGGACGCTGTCTTTAAACGCATGTATGTCGACCCGAGGGCGGAAAGTATCTGGATTCGAAGAAGTGAGTTAAGATAGCGGTTATTCACCCAAAGATCCAAGCAATCTCTGGTGCTCTCGTTAACGAAAAAAAATTTTTTTAAACAGCATTAAAAAAATAAATCAACAATTTAGAGCCGTTCTTTGAAAAGGAAGGAAAACTCTCGAGTGCTTTCAGTTAATTTCTAAGTGGTCAAAAGGGATTCCGTTCTATTCAATAATCGTCGTATCATTCCTTCTGTGTATAGAATCATTTTCCGCAACTAACAACTAAAGTTTCGGGTTTATTCAGTAAACACCGAGGGTATATAAAGATAAATTTACTTAACCGAAAATTCAAGTTCAAGTTCGTTATCATCATTAAGGGGAAAAGCGGGAGCACTTATCGGTGAAAACTACATGTATAAAGGTATAACTTTATTGATTTGGGTGCCAGTTTTCGTAGATCTCAAATCAGAGGTCCATAAGGTACTGCACGAAAGTAGCTACCAGTTTATAAGACGAAGGACAATAGCTTGAGGTATTAAGCCTCGCCTCCATTTGTCGACGGCGCGAAGTTGTACTAAAAGCCTAGTGCAAATGCAAATGCGTCCAGGGCAGGGAACGGCAACAGGAACTTGGACATTTATTTGTCTTAGTCCTTCTGCCTAAATTGAATTATAGTCGAAATGAATTTAAGTAAAATTTTTCTGATTTGAGAACTTCTCATCTCTCATCTCTAATCCCACAAAAATCACATTAATCAAGGGGCATCCTCCCATCTTTCCTGATTTAGCCTGCGTGTTGATCATTCGATAGGTACGCAAATAGTCCCGTGGTTGCTAGAATTTTTCGAGCTCTGGTACGGTCCCTCGCATGGGTTAAGGACACGTGCGGTCTCGTTAGAAGGCACGAGGCGGATCTAAATGTTGAAAGGACCGTCCCACCCCCCTCCCCCCCAAAATTCACGAGCTTGAAGCTTGACTAGCACAGAAAGATGCACTCACCGGAACACTTCAATGGAGCTGCAGTGTTGTGGGCGAACCTTTACGGTCAATCTCGTCAACGTTCCTTTGCTTTTGTTTTTGGTTTTTGAATAGCTCTCCTCTCTTGGTCTTTTCTATCATAATTATGTCATTATAGAATGGAAAAGGGAAGTATCATTCGTGAACCGAAAAGCGGAGGCAGTTTCTACTCAGGATCGCTGAAAGTGGTTCTCAACTACAGCTCCAGTGTATGACATCAACATTCCCAGGGTCAAAATAAAGAAGCAGATCGACGTTGGTATTTCAAGCTTAACTTACTTATGACAAAGAGAAATTGGGGAGGATCAATAATCCGAATTAACCTATATGTTTAGCACTACATTCAAGTTATCATGAACACTCTGCAATATTTTATTTGACACTTTGAATCATATTGAGGAATTTTTTATCCTCCATTGATCCTTAATTTATAGTTTTGGAGCGCATGGAAAAGGACACTGGATAGGCTGTCTTCACAGCAGAGGCTTTACATCGAGAACGTACCCGAACATAATGGAAATGGTGTGAAACTATGTAAATCACGAATGTGGACTCGGTTTGATTGGGGATCAGGGGAAAACTGCAGCTCTCGCCACACAGATCTTTTTCCAGGGACTTCGAACTATCCCCTAAAATGCCTATTCAACCGCTTTCCGCATATGACATTCACAGGCTTCTGCAATTAGCATTGAAAGAAAACTTTCTGAGGTATCGATTAACTGCAGGGCCACCTTTTCCTCATCCTCACATTCTTTCTTCTGGTACTTTACAGAGCTTCCCACGAAGGTTATAGAATTCGAAAGCACTCATCGGTATCCGCAAATCGTTCAATGTAAAGTTGTCGTAAGAGTAATTGGAGTAATATGAGAGCAATAGTTACCAGTGAAAAAGGAGAAGTTACTATACTATCCTTTGAGTATTTGAAAGAACTTACCGTGGATGACATCCTCCTGACGATGCTAGGGCAGGTCTCCACCTTATAGGCGATCTCAAGCTCGTGGCGAAAAGAATCACCATTGCCGGAGGGACTGTGTAACACTTCATTTGTGCCAATAGTATTTACTACTAAGCCGCCATTCGCTACTTTCGAAGTAGTAACCCTTCTTGGAGTTGAGCGGTTTGGAATTCACTTAAAGTATTTTCTGCTTATCGTAAAAGGAAAAAGAAGGCTTTCTATGAGCATCGCAGCCAGAAGAAGCTTCCTTAATGCGACATTGCGCCCGTGATAAGTAATCTGGATCCCATGGTGGATTCTAGGAGCACTATACAGGCACATGTGATGGGGAAACACCGGCTTGGCGATGATAGTAACGAAAATACTTCTGGGACCCATTTGTCGATCAACAGTGAGAAAATTATCTTGCATCTTGAACAGCGATCCTTTTGAACAACCCGGCTGAGAATATTGATGGACAATGAGTCGCCATCAAAAGCGGTTTTTTTTCTCGGACGCAAGTAGAGTTGTTGGTCACGTTCCGAAGCGCCCTAACATTTAGCTGACCACGACAACTTGAAAGCGGATCGACGAATATAAAGAACTAAACGCTCTTATTATTATCGAATTTTATGGGATTGAACTCCAATACTGGGACGTACAGGATAACGTTCGCCATGACAAATATAAACTCATTGTTGCGATAATCAGGAAAACAGAAACTGGAACAAATAATAATAATGCGCAATATATCGTCAAAGAACTTGCAGGTCGTCGCCCGTCTTAAGATAGTTCGGCAGTAATGATAATAAAGGACTACTTCCACGGTGACAAGCAGCTTAAGAGGCAAAGGAAAAATTTTACCAGGGTTCTCATGCGTACAACATCCGGGGAAGTTTCACCCTTTGTGAATGATAAGCTAATCAAAGTGACATGCGGATACGAACTGTATCTCCCAATAAAAATAAAATAATTTCGGCGATCAATAGATTCAAGTGAGCAAGGCGGCTAGGCGTCAGAGCTTCATTGTTGAACTGTTCCCATTTATCGGCAAATCATGGGAATGTAAGATCTTTCCCGGGAATTAGAAGAACGGGAAGTGGTTGAAATTTCGGAAAAGAGCTCAAATCTTCAGTGTGACAATTTGATGGGTATTTGCATGCTAACTACCTTCTCAAAGATAATGAAAGGTGCCTCATGGTAATGGAAGCAAAGATCTTACGTTGGATTAAGGACGAAACAAGCTATGGTTACGTCTGAAATAAGATTAACCTGAACAGCAACATCGATGGTAAAGGACCAAGAGGCAATAACAGTAACAACGATGGCTTTATATGCCCAGATCCAGATCCAGATCGAGCCTACGACCAAAGAAATTGGCAGAACCTTCCCGGCTACCGGGCAAGGCAAAAACAAAAAAGGAAAAGAATAATGTCCTGAGATCACATCGAAGAACACCTGGCAAGGTTGATTGACATAGAGCTCACTGATTTCTACTGTGAATCCTCCTGGGCTCACAAAATGAACACTCTCCGGAAGAAGCAGTCTGCGGAATTCAGATCTTATGGAAGCATTTAAGAACTAGATACCATCAAATTACTATTGATCGCAGGGATAAAGTCATTTCTCAGGATAACAATCGCCTTACATTAGAAAACAGCAAGCCGACCTTAATGGTCTTGACCAAATGCCATAAAGAGCATAATAAAACAGGACAGCTGAAGCTATTATAGTGCAGGGTGCGTACGGTAGTTGAGGACAACTTTAGAGTAAATCTATCTAGTTTTTACTTTGAACAAAATTTTAAGAAACTCCACGAATCTTTCACACAACATTGACTTATTATATATCTATAAAATCATCCAATAAAATTCCCATTAGCTGCAATGACCTTGAACCGAGTTCGGAAACGATTGCATGCCCAAATCCAATGCTCCCTATTCATCTTGACCATACGTAGTAATCCAGAGGATTAAGGTCTGGGGAGCTAGGCGGCCATAAGTTGGGTGTTATGTAGTCATGGAAATTTTCGGCTCTCAAATCTTGAGGAGCAGAGTCTTGCTGAAAGATGTATTGGCTGTCACCGCGTATAGTATCAATCCAAGGTTTCAATACTGTCTCTAGAACCTCGATATATGCAGCAGAATTCACTCGAAGTCCTTGAGTAAAGAAGTGTGGTGGCGTGACATGTCCTTTGTTGCTGGCAACAGCCAAAATTATAACAGTGGCGGAAAACTTCGTGTGCATGACAGCAGGAACTTCGGTAGGATTGTAACATAGCCATCTGTCATTTCTGCGGTTGGTCTTTTGGTCTGGGTCGAAATCTTTTTCGTCAAAAAAAGACCATTTCATTTCTTGAGTTAACTTATAGTACTCTGTGTCCTATTTGAAAAAGAGCCAAAAGAAAATGATGGTTTCGGGAAGTTATAGCCATCAGCGCACATCGAGGATCACGTTGGAGGTCCACAGTGCTTGCTATTACAGAAGGAAAGAAGGTTTGACTTGCATATTATAGGTGGCAGCAATTGTGGTTTATTCCGTCCCAAGCGAGACAAAGGGGTATTTTTTGAATTATATCCAAATTGCTATAGCGGCATGTTGCGGGCCGAAGAGAAGTAGCTTTGTCAGATATCAAAATGTCCGCATGTAAGCCCGCCATAAAAGACGTGATAACGTTCTCGTGGACTGATTTTGTAAATGAGACACTATCAAAAACCACACACTACGCGCAATACCAGAAGGGACGACGATAGACTAGGCAAGACAGTGCATAATATGGAACTAAGGTTTACTATATTACTTTAGGCTACTAAGCTACTTGCCGAACATTAAGGTTATTAACTTTCAAGCAGAAAGGTGTTATCAGCCGCAGGAAAGATAAACAACAGAAATTTAAGAATCAGCGTGATGATTACTAAAAATTTTACGTTTGATTGATACCTGTTATTACAAAGAAGAAACTCTTTTCGCTTTATTAGAGCTCAATTTGGCATAGGCGTTTCTCGCACTAGAATTTGGGTACGGTAGCCTCGAGGTAACCGGTGACAATAGTTACGCTGTGGTGTTATCGAAAATGCTTCAAAGCAACTTTAGTTAAATTAGGCCACTTAGCTCGGTTCATTAAAAGTTTCGGAATTGGTAACGATGATCAGTTTTGCAGAGGTCGTGCTGTCGAAACAGCTGCAATTTCAAGGAAGGATGTGCGGTTATAAGATCGTGGTTACGAACGATCAATTTGTACCGGGGGGACAGAACGAGAAGTGGTGCTTGTTACCAAGCAATTCTGTTATTTTGTAAAGGCAACCAGGACCACCTCGTTTTTTACAAAAGCAAAAATGTTTAACATAGGGTAACTAAGCCGTAGCCGGAGATCATTCCTAGCCAGATGATACAGAACACTAAAATCTTGACCGTGCTGTTAGTTGGCAAGACGTGTCGCTCTGCGTGTATTATTGATGTTGCTATCTCACATGACAAGCCATCCACAACACAGCCCTCCGCGACACCTATAAGAGGGAAATGAATGCCGCAATAACCACAGTCAACAGAGGTCCTGGAGATGAAGCATCAACAAATGATCTTTACAACCACCTGAAGAATGTTATCATTGATACGGCCACAAAGATAATAAAAGTCGGAACGGCTGGTTTGACGATGAATGTAAGCTAGCAACGGAACTGAAGAAGAATGCCGCATACCGAGTAATGCTGCATTCTCAAAGAACGCGGGTACGCGCAGAGACTTATCACGGACTCCGTCGAGCGGTGAAGCGACTTCACAGACGGAAAAAGGAAGCCTGGGAGAACCAACAAGTCTGTGAACTCAAAAAGTACAGGGAGCAGCCGCACCAGGCGCGGAAGTTTTACCAACAAGTCAGCAGGATAAAGCCTTATACATCACGATGCTCATCCTGCCGAGACAAAGAGGGAAATCTGATTTCCGACAGAATGGGCATATTGAAGCGATGGGTTGAGTACTTTGATGAGCTACTGAACAGCCAGAACATCGGCGAATTGGAGGTCCCGCCAACTGAAGACGACGGGCAAATACTGTCACCATCAAGTATAGGAGAAACAGTCCGTGCGATTCATCGGCTTAAAAATCATAAGTCGCCAGGAGCCGATGGAATTACAGCCAAATTAGTTAAATATGGGGGCGACCAGTTACACCAAGTGGTTCACCAATTTGTACTGAAGGTATGGGACAGCGAATCAATGTCTGATGATTGGCAACGAGGCATTATCTGTCTCAAACATAAAAAGGGAGATATTACACAGTGCAGCAATTATAGAGGTATCACGTTTCTGCGTACCATCTATAAGATATTCTCCGCTATCTTGGTAGGCCGGATAGCCCCATACTCCCAAAACATCACTGGTCCATACTCCAGGCAAATCAGCAACAGATCAGATTTTCTCCCTGCGGCAAGGGATGGAAAAACTGTTGGAATATGGACAACAGTCGCATCATCTATTCATCGACTTTAAAGCCGCCTATGATAGCATAGCCAGGCTAAAACTGTACACGGCCATGAGAGAATTCGGTATCCCGATGAAATTAATAAGACTGATTAGACTAACCCTGACCAATGTGCGAGGCCACATAAAAGCAGCAGGATCACTCTCAAGACCATTCGACATCAGCAACGGTCTACGACAGGATGCCCTATCATGAGTCCTCTTTAACCTGGCCCTCGAGAAAGTGATCCGTGATGCTGAGGTAAATGCAAGAGGTATGATCCTCTTCAAGTCCACCCAACTACTGGCCTATGCTGACGATATCAACATCATGGGAAGAACCACCCGAGACGTACAAACTGCCTTCATCCAGATCAAGCAGGCGGCGCGAGATCTTGGGCTGCATATCAATGAAGGCAAGACAAAGTATATGGTGGCAACGTCAGCATCGAAAACCAACCAACCAACAACATCAAACCGCACTGGACAAACAGGAAGAATAAGGATAGGAGAATACAACTTTAGGACCGTTGATAATTTGTCCTATCTAGGGTCGAAAATCACCACCGATAACAGTTACGATGATGAAATCCGCGCACGCAACAGAGCCTATTTCAGCTTACAAAAACTGTTCCACTCGAAACGTCTCACCATAGGGTCAAAGCTCTTACTGTATAAGACACTGATTTTGCCAGTCCTCATGTATTCCTTGGAGACTTGAGTTCTTAGCAAGAAAAATTGCGAACTCTTGACCGCGTTCGAGAGAAGAATCCTCCGAAGAATTTTTGGCCCCCTACATGAGGATGGACGATTCCTTAGCCCACATAACGATGAAATCTATGAGCGATACCATGACCCTCCGGGTGTGAATAAAATCCGGCTCAATATGTTACGGTGGGCAGGTCACTTAATCCGTATGGATGAGGATGATCCAGCCCGGAAAGTCTATAAGGGCAATATCTATGGTAAAAAGAAGACGAGGCAGACCCTGCCTAAGATGGAGCGATGGCGTAGGTCGGGACGCCAGACAGCTTTTAGGGATATCGAATTGGTGAACCCTGGGCCAAAACCGGGATGTCTGGAGTTCCTTATTAAGGCAGGCCTAGACCGGAAATACGTGAACAAGAAGGTGAACTATGAGCCACTGGCTCGGGAAATCAAGGAAATTTGGCGTCTTGAGCGAGTGATTGTAATTCCCATAACATTGTCCGCACAGGTATTGTACCTAAATCCCTTATGGCTTTCCTGGATGTCCGGGGACTTCCACATAGTCTGGTTCAAACCATGCAGAAGTTCACCATTCTGCATATGCGCTCGATATTGCGGGGAGTTCCCGACGGATTCTCCCATTAACCTTAACAACTTTAATGCTTTAACATAACCATTAAATCGATCCATTTACATTTACTATACATATATTTGCATATTTATTGGAAAAGATCAGCATCAAATAAATGGACTATTGTATATTCACTATTTTTATTGTTTGATAGATTATACGAAAAAACGCATCTTTAAATTTCCCTCATGATTGAACCGATATTATAGAAAACTATTTTCCGAGGAAATCGAACCTTTCGCCTGAACTGGTACAGTTAAAACCCCTACATTAATGTAAACATGAAGCTTATTCAATTTCAACCCCCACAATGTTTGAAGAGGGATTTGTATTTCTGACTATAGATAGCAGCAGCTCCTTCCTGCGCTCTTTTTCAAATAAAACCTAAGATATTTGCAGTTTTGATTAGAATGTTTTCTCCTAATTCCCGAAAATGCCTATTAGGAATTTCATATAGGTTTTTCCTTCAAAGAAGGCGAAAAAATCATGTTTCATCTTAAGGCCGATCACCTCGTTTTCCTGAGAATTAATAAAAGGTTAAAAGGTATTTTCCTGGAAATTCTGGAAACATGAAAGTGATTGTCTTTTTTTAGAAAATTATTTGTTGGAATATTTATTTAAATATGAAAATAATAAGCTCCTAAGCCACATTTTAAGTTACAGGATTTTACTAATTAAGAGCAATTTTGGATGTATATGATGTACTTATATATTAGGAATCCGGCCCGAGCAGGATATTATCCCACTTAATGAGAATAAGACAACTTTTTCTGGACTAATGTGTCGGCTCTGGGTATTATGGGTATGTGGGTTGAAAAAATGCATAGAATATGTTTCCATTTATGATTTGATTTATTTTTGATAAACTCTGGAATAGGGTTTCGTGATCAAGATACAAAACACAGAAATGAAGGGATGTTTCTTTCGCTAGTTTGATGTTTATTTAGCAAAAAGATACCTTAGATACCTTACACTAAGAGAGGAAGCGAATTATTCTCGAAATTTTCATACTTAAATAAATATAAATATGACATTAGCGAAAGAAACGGTATTAAACTTCTAAATACTTTTAATTTTTACTGAATAGCCCGTCTTCAACAACCTGTACATCATATCCATTACCCCAATTGTACTGGGTGCCTTTGCACAATTCCAACAAAAAAAATTAAACTTATCCCGTGTGATGACCATTTTTTCGCTTTTTTTGGACTTTTTTTTAATGAACTGAATAAAGATACAAGATACAAAGATTTTCAGAACTCTTAGTTCCCTTCCGTCAGCAAATTTATCACTCCCGTTTCATTTACCTTCATAACTCAATATATGCCCTTTGGATATATCGAAACATTTTTTATGTATGGTTATGTCTGCAGCAATAGTCATCAGATGGTTTGTAAATTTCAAATCCCTGTATTAAAGCATAAGACAAACAAAGCGCCTTTCAGCACATGGCTCTAATAATATTATCCACCGAGCCATCTATTGTCATAGGTGGAATGTTTGACCTGTTTGATCGAAACCATCCCTTAAACACTAGAAAGACAGGACATTTGCCAGTCAAGACAAGGTCGCCAAAGGGTAGTATAGGTCCAAAGACGAAACGTGGATTGCTACTAATCATGGAGCATAAAACTTGGGAAACGCCTGCTGAACCAACACCAACATTTCTACTATCAAACCCTATCTCCAGCTCCACGTGGTGACCGCTGGAAACTCTTTCTTAACGAAAAGCTGCAGACGGAGAAGGCGAGTCTCCCGCGCCTAAAAACTGGACAAACTGTACCAACTGGTCCTCTGCGTTGGCGGTTGGGTGGGGCTAACTACTCTACATGGAAAACAACATGTTACAAAGCCACAAAACAAGCCTGGGACTGGATTGATAACTCAACGATGAACCGGGCAACGGAAACAGAATAACGATTTGCGTATTTTCTCATGGAACGTGCACTCCCTGTAGAGAAATGGAGCTGCCAAACAGCTAGCCGATACCCTATCCCAATATAGGGCTGATCTAACAGCATTACAGCGTTGGACAGGGACCGGTTTCAGGGAGAAAAGTCACTACGCCATATATTATAGTGGCCATCCAGTAAACCATGTGCTCGGAGTAGGTTTCTTAGTCAACCTGCTGTTGTCGGCTTTGAAAACATAAGCGAACGGGGATGCACTCTGCGCTTGCGAGGCAAATTTGGAAATATAAGCCTCATTAATGTTCACGCCCCTACAGAGAAGACTGTAGAGTCGGAGAAGGATATCTTCTACGAGACAGTAGAACGAACCCTCGAAGTCTGTCGCAAGTATTATATCAAAATCATACTTGGGGATTTTAACAGGCAAGTAGGGACGGAGCCTGAATTCAGGCGATACGTTAGCTCCCATACATCAAAATACAAATGATAACGGACTGCAGATTATTCAATTAGCAGTGTCATACGAAATGGTTGTTGGAAGTACCTGGTTTGCACGGAAAGCGGTCCACAAACAAACGTGGACCTCTCGAGATGGGACCACTTTCAACTAAATTAACCACGTGTTAATCGAACGCCGACACCTTTCAGCCAATATCTCATGAATGAACCGGGCAACGGACATAGTGCCTAGTGCTCCGAGTTCGAATAACAACGCCGCCCAGAATCCCCTCTGACAATCAGGTGAAAATTAACACTGAACGCATCCACAGCATAGCCCTCCGCAACACCTATAAGGAGGAAATGGATGCCGCAATAACCACAGTAATCAGAGATCCTGGAGATGAAGCATCAACAAATGATCTTCACAATCACCTGAAGCACGTTATCATAAATACGGCCACAAGCATAATTGGCTCCAACCGCAAAAGGAGTCGGAACGGCTGGTTTTACGATGAATGTAAGCTAGCAACAGAACGGAAGAATTCTGCATACCAAGTAATGTTGCATTCTCAAAGGACGTGGGCACGCGCGGAAGCTTATCCTTAACTCCGGCGAGCGGCAGAAAAAGGAAGCCTTGAAGAAGCAACAAGCTTGTGAATTCGAGAAGTACAGGGGGTAACCACACCAGGCGCGTAAGTTGTACCAACAAGCCAACAAGATGAAGCCTTAAACACTTCGATGCTCATCCTGCCAACAAAAAGAGAGAAATTTGTTTTCCTACAGAATGTGGATGTTGGAGCGATGGGTTGAGTGCTTTGATGAACTGCTCAACAACCAAAACATGGGCGAGTTGGAGGTCCCACCAACTGAAGACGACGGACAAATATTCTCACCACCAAGTATAGATTGTCCGTGCAATTCATCGGCTTCAAAATCATTAGTCGCCAGAAGCCGGCGAAATGACAGCGGAATTGGTTAAATATGTAGGCGACCAGTTGCACAAAGTGGTTCATCAACTTATGCTCAAGGTGTGAGACAGCGAATCAATGGCTGACGATTGGCAAAGAGGTATTCTCCGTCCCATACATAAAATGGGCGATATCACGCATTGAAGCAATTATAGAGGTATCACGTTGTTGAATACCGTCTATAAGATATTCTCCGCTATCTTGCTAGGTCGGATAGGCCCATATGCCCAGAACATCATTGGCCCATACCGAAGAGGCTTCACTCCAGGCAACTCAGCAGCAGATCAGGTTTTCTCTCTGCGGCAAGCGTTGGAAAAACTGTTAGAATATGGACATCATGTGTACCATCTTTTCATTGAATTTAAGGCCGCCTATGATAGCATTTTTTCTTTTTTTTTGGGAGTAGGGTAGGTGAATGCGTTTACGCACAGAGTGTTGGACTCCCGCAACAGCACGCTGGCGGACTACCAACTAAACACCTCCCTGTCATCAGAGAACTAGCCTGGAACCGTTTGACACATTACTTCGGGCTAGCCCTCCTGCTCTCCCGGCTTTAGGAGCCTTCAAGTCAGGGAATTCCTTTCACCAACGGGAGGGGAGGGGAGGAAGGGAGTTGTTGTTAGTTCAGGGAACCCCTTACCGTCCGATCCCTCTGCCGGTCGAGTTCAATCTTCTTCGTAGTAGGAAGAGCCCGAACATAATGCGCAATACGATTCCAGCTGCCAGCGCTCTTCAGCATCTCTCGCACAATGTTATCTAGAGTGAGCTCCCCTGTGTCTGCATAAAGCTGCTGGCGGAGGCCGTCCCACCTCTCGCAAGAGAAAAAGGTGTGTTCAGCGTCATCCGCCACTCTATTGCAGAACACACAATCAGGAGATCGCGCCTTCCCAACCCTGTGCAAGTAAGACTGAAAACCTCCATGCCCACTTAGAAGTTGGGTAAGGAAGTAATCAATCTCACCGTGCTTTCTGTTCAACCACGGGTCTAATTTGTCGATGAGCCGCGCAGTCCACTTGCCCCTTGGCTCATTTTGCCAAGAAAGTTGCCACTCGTTAAGGGTGCGTTGACGTTCTTCACGGGCAACCACTTCTCTTAAGTTTTCGCTCTTATGGCGGTAGATAGCTTTGCGCTCCTTGGCAAGGAGGGCAACGGGGATCACTCCCGCAATCACCATCACAGCCGGTTCGGAGACGGTGCCTATGATAGCATAGCCAGGGTAAAACTGTACACGACCATGAGAGAATTCGGTAACCCGACGAAATTAATAAGACTGACTAGGCTGTCCCTGGCGAATGTGCGAGGCCAGATAAAAGCAGTAGGATCACTCTCAAGACCATTCGACATCAACAACGGTCTACGACAAGGGGATGCCCTATCATGAGTCTTCTTTAACCTGGCCCTCGAGAAAGTGATCAGTGATGCTGAGGTAAATGCAAGAGGTATGATCCTCTTTAAGTCCACCCAACTACTGGCCTACGCTGACGATATTGATATCATGAGAAGAACGACCTGAAACATACAAACTGCCTTCATCCAGATGTAGTAAGCAGCGCGAGATCTCGGGCTGCACATCAATGGAGGCAAGCCAAAATACATGGGGCAATGTCAACACCGAAAACCAACCAACAACATCAAACTGCACTGGTCAAACGGGAAGAGTAAAGATAGGAGACTACAACTTTGAGATCGTTGATAATTTGTCCTATCTAGGGTCGAAAATCACAACCGATAACAGCTACGACGACGAAATCCGCGCATGGTTGTTGGCAGCCAACAAAGTCCATTTCAGCTTAGAAAAACCGTTCCCCTCGAAGCGTCTCACAATAGGGTCAACACTCTTACTGTACAAGACTATTATCTTGCCAGTCCACATGTATTCCTCGGAAACTTCGGTTCTTCGCAAGAAAAATTGAAAAATTGGCTGCGTTCGAAGGAAGAATCCTCGGAAGAATTTTTGATTCCCCTACATGAGGATGGATGATTCTGTAGCCTACATAACGACGAAATCTATTACCGATTCAATGACCGCCAGGTTTTGGATAAAATCTGACTCAACAAATTGCGGTGAGCGGGTCCCTTAATCCGTATGGATGAGAATAATCCAGCCCGAAAAGTCTATAAGGGCAATATCTATGGTAGAAAAAACAAGTCGGGAAACCGGAAGCTGGACGCTTCAGGTACGAAAGGTTTTGTGTATTTCTTAGTACGTAGCACGTAATATATGCATATATTATGTGAGAATATCCACTTTCGGATGATATTGACATTCTTAGTCTTGAATTTGCGAAAAAGCTACAGCTTTGACGTATTATAACTTTGTTACTAATAGTGCGATTTCCACCAAACTTAGTCAGATTATGCTCTATGTAATACCCTATATTGTTGTGAAATTTCGTCGTGCTAGCATGAACCTAAAGGGGGTTTTGCAGTCAATTACTAAAAATTATAGTAATATACTATTATTAACTTTATTTGTACATATATCAGTATGAAAGGTATTTCGGAGCCTAGGCACTATATAGTGGCAGCCTCCTGATTTTTTTTCAGATTTTTCGGTTTGGTAGTTTCTGAGAATGGCCCCCTTAAAGGAATGGTCACTTTCAACCCCCCGCACTCCCCACCTTTCTAATAAATGTCAAAACTAAGACCGGCTTCGAAAAGTACTAACCGAGACCTTTCATTTGATACCCCACATGACTATATTTGATGAAAAAAAAATTTATAGCCTCCTTTTGCATGTATGGGGACCCCCCTTAAATTCGTCGTAAAAGGATGTAACTCATTGTATGCGTGAGCGTTCACAGTTCCCACCTTTCTACCAAATTTGGAGTCAATCGCTACAGCCGTCTCCGAGAAAAACGCGTGTGACGGACAGACAGACAGACAGACAGACGGACAGACAGTAAACCGATTTTAATAAGGTTTTGTGTTTACACAAAACCTTAAAAACGAGGTAGAGATGGAACGATGGTGTAGATGCCAGGCAGCTTTTAGGGATATCTAATCGGGGGAACTTGGTGTAAAACCGGGATGTCTGGATTTCGTTATTAAGGCAGGCCTAGGCCATATACTGGTTGATGATGCTGAATTAATCGCTAGAAATACTGCAAGACCACACTTAGAAAATTATTTAATGCGAATAATTCGGAAAGAAAATAAGAGAAGAGAGAAACCGTTCACTTCCACTGGAAACATTTTCTTCGTTCATTAGTAGCTTTCATTTACAACTGTAATACTTGTCGATTGAATTATGAACACTAGGGAAATATGCAAAGTTTCAACTTCAAGCAGCAACAAAAATGAAGTTTTCAATTTAGATTAACTAAACATAACTTCATTATTTGAGTGGCATATGTGTGTAATATTGTTGAAGCCCAACATCTCCTTGCATTTAATTTTTTGTAACCCCGGTCCATTTTTAATGGTAGCTTTCAGTCGATCAGCTATACTGCGAATAACATTTCTAATCATGTGTTAAACCCAAAAAGAGAAGAGTCCGTGTACCACAAGAGAGGAAATAAGTTGCTTCCCAAGTGATCCGGTCCATCATCAATTGGGGCGGATTCAGGGTTCCCCGCATCCTCATCAAAAAATTCACTTCGACATGGTTTAGGTCTGAACTTCTGACGGATTTCACTTCAATATACCTCGTACTCATTACGTGTTTACGATTATATATAAATGGAGCGATTACTATCTGTCGTGACTTTCGGTCACGCTGCTCCCAGGGCAGAAGTGAGGTAGCGTCTGATGGGTTGCCTGTGCACTGGACGAAACCGTCAGTCAACATTTTGAAAAACTTGGGTGTTTAACCCAAAAAAAAGGAGTCCGGGGACCACAAGAGAGGAAGTAAGTTGCTTCCCAAGTGGTCCGGCCTGTCATCAAGTGGGTGGACTCACAGCATGCTTAACAAAAAATGTATGATCATTTTTTTTAAATCAACATCATTATACCATATATCCTTCATGTTTTCTTTAAAATTTGTTTTTGCATTGAAATAGCTTGTATTTCAAATAAGACCAACAATGCTCTATCGGGCTTAAGTCCGAAGAATTGCCCGGCCAAGGCAGTAGATCCAGATTTAGTGAATTTGGGTAATTCACGCTAGCTTTGGATATGTGGCATGATGCACCGTCCTGCATTAAGACATATTCGGCAAACCGAGACCGTATAGTAGCTTTAATGAATCGTATTAGATAACGCCATACTATTAACATAGTATGCTGGTCCCAAGCCCAGGTAAAGGAGGAGGGTTTGAGACAACGTACTTTGTACTATCCTCAGTAAAACAAAAATAAAATGCTGAGATCAGGGAAAGAGATAAATAGAGTACAGTTGGAGTTAGTGGAGTCACTATGCTAAATCCTACCTGATCTATCTTGGTGACAGGTCCGCGACAGGCCGACTAAGAAAATGCATACAATGTCGTTACAAACAAGATGATCGGATTGAGTCATAAGCCTCGGAGAAATGCTAGCGCGTCCACCTCAGTCAACGCGGCAGGATGAGCCCCGGTCCTGTCGAGAAATGGATAAGGGTTCTTGGCGCATGGACGGCATCAGGACGTAAGCAAGTCAGTCCAAACAAAACAAATACGTGTCTACACGCTAAATGTTGGTACCCTAACTGGCAAGACCGAGGAACTCGCAAGAGCAATTCGGAAAAGGGGCATTGATATCTGCGCTCTGCATGAAACCCATTGGTTTGGTTTCAAAAGCTGCGACATTGAACGCGAATGCGGTAAAAATGACTACAAACTTCTCTATTTCGTTAACCCACACACTCAACATGGCGTTGGCATTACCATCTCAGAGGGTTTCCGTTATGCCATTAAAGAAGTCGAAAAATTTGATGATCGGGTGATGAGGCTCATCATAATACCAGCTGATCGCACTATCCACTTCTTCACCGCGTACGCACCACAGACAGGTCGGCTTCTGGCAACTTCTCGATGAAAAGACTTGTCACGTGCCTGCTGACGACTATATCATCATTGCCGGCGAGCTTAATGGTCGTGTGGGTGAAAAGGCAGACGGTAACAGGTGCCTTGATTGCCGTCCTGCGAATTAAGCCACCAATAAAACAGCGTGAAGAACGCACTGACCGGCGCGCATTAAATGGTGGCGATGTCGTGAGGAGAAAGAACAAATCATCTCACTCACATGATTACCGACCATCACGAATGTAGAAGAATCGTGGAACCAAATAAAAGACACCATCCACAAAGCGGCCTCTGCAACCCTCGGGGTCAACAAGCCGGGTAAACGGTACATCAACCGAGATACAACCGAGATTGCTAAAAGCCGTAACCAATGCACACAGGATATCGAACACTTCTGTAGCGTTAATGACAGGAAGAGTACTTTGCTTACCAACCGTCGGGCAGAAACGGATAGATGGCAAAAATACTTCGAGCAGATTTCAACTGAAGAATTTTCTCATCCTCCACTTCCACAATAATTGCCGACATTGGGACCAGTTCCACCTGTCAGCGAAACTGGTGCTCAGAGGTGGCGGTGAGGAAGACCGGGCAGCAACCCTGTCGCCAAACCAAAACCAAGTGGCCGACGAGAACCTCCATAGTGGTGGCACCGAGAGACGCTGTACTCACTTTGGTTTGCCGGCCATGATGCAGTGCGATCAGACCCGAGTCTGCACGGGGACTCATCTGAAGTGGCAAATTGCTCACGAACCTTTACCAGGGGTATACTGGTACCATGGGAACCGGGATAGCTCCTGGACTCTCATAATTCGGGTGAGCTCCCGTTGTATGTGAGTACAGCTCGTTTATTTGCGGTAGGCCCCCTTGTGGGAGTTTCATGGGGGTTGTGGTTATGCTCAAGCTAGAAGAGAGCTTCGGGCCTCGGCGTGATGTTGCGTTTCAACACGGGTGCCGTACTCCTTAGTTTGGTAGAGATTTAGGTATGTCTTGCATCCACCAGTATGAATGCTAAGCCATGCACTTGGCTCTGATTGTGGTCACAAAATCAATCCATGTTTTAAGAAGACCGTGGAATTAAGTCCACGAGACAGGTACTCACGTTAAACCCTCAAGGACTTAACTATCAACGAAACTGAAGTTGAGGAGGGAATAAAACGAATGAAATCGGGGAAGGCCACAGGACCTGACGACATAGCATCTGAGCTCGGAAAAGCAAAAAGCTGGGACCCAACAATGTGACTCTGACCATCTGACTAGCAAGAAATTACCACTGTTCCAATATGGAAAAAGAAAGGTAGTCCAGCAGAATGTTCAAAATACCATCTGATCCGGTTACTTTCCCATACCATGAAGATTTGTGAACGTACTCTTGATAACTGTATTCGTGAAATCGTTGAAATAACCGTGAATCAAGGCGGATTTGTCAAGAACTGCGGAACTACTGACGCAATACACGATGCGCGGTTACTCATGGAGAAACACCGTAAGAAGCATCGCCCTCTTTATATTGCATCTCTGGATGTAGAGAAAGCGTTTGGCGTGACATGTTTTGATCACATCCGAAATGAGGATATCGGTGATCGTTATGGGGTTGAACCGATCGCGGGTCACGCAATACGTGCTAACGAAAATTCACTTGCCAAGATTGCTCTGAACATCGAAGTCGATGGTAAACGACCAAAAGGCTGGCCGATACACTGGATGGGGATTTAAAAGCAGTTACAAATCATTAGTGCTGGATAAATATCATCATCATCATTTTAACCATACAGGCGTTTCCTCCGATCATAATTTGCGACCTCGGTTACCACGTTCAGACGACAATCGTCATTAAGGAGACGTGATAGTTTCAAATTTTGAGTTTTCCACTTTTTTCAACGGTTGATTTTTTGAGAAAAAAAAAACAGATATTTTGATGAAATTTTGCGTATATAATATCATTATGTTAAAGTTTAAAGGGAAAGGATTTATAAAATTTCCCGGGCTGCTTTTTGTTTCCTACAGAGTTGTTAATAAAACATCAAAAATAGACGGGATGGATGATTTCGGGTCACTGAAACCTCTGAAAAAAAAAACAAAAAACAGGGTCTTGATCAGCATAAAATTCTCCATAAAATGAACCACTATCGAAAAATTTCGCTTTTTCGCTCCAAAAACCTGACGTAAATTAAAGTATTTAGCACCTATCTCCGTCTCCTCTCCATTATATTGCTCTCCTGTGCATTCTATTGCTCTGGATGTGTACAATGATATATTAAAATTTCAAAATGAATGGTCAAGAAGTTTTTTTAATCCTCCACGGCAAATTAAAAAACATTTGGAGAAAAACGCGTTTAAAAAAAATATTACAGTATTGACCGGAGTGACTTTTCAGTATAAAAGCCGAATCAAAACCAGTAAAACCAGTTTCCAAAGTGTTCCCTTGTATAAATAGACAACATGCTAACTAAACGAGAATGTGTAACATATCCAGACGCAGCAGAGGCTCAAAATGCTTTGACACGCCGCGCTTTATACACTGGATTCTCATTTATAAAATCGAATATGACTTTCATACAAGCGAGCCCATAAGAATTGCCGTCTCCGCATCGCTTTGTCAACTTCGGCTTTTTAACAGGCACCCTTCAACCCGTTTTCATACAGGGGTATCCCTATTGTATAATGTGATATCTCAACGTCAGCGCCTCTAACGTCATCCAAAATACACTGGGAGGGTATGGTTAAACCCTTTGGAGACTTACGCTTCTGAGTAGCCTCGGTTTCCCCATGAAGCCTTTTCGACTACGCCGAAAAATCCCTAGTTTATCAGGAATAACATTGAATTCTCTTGCTTCTTCAGGCGCTGATGATTTACAAACACCAATGTTTTCGCTTCTCTCTTTCAAAACGAATACAACTTGCATTTTCTATTTTATCTTAATATATCCTTTTTAACCCATTTCCTGTTAATTTATCGGTATTAGAAAACTGAGATATCTATGAAAAATAAAATCAATTTTTTAGTCGCATGTACGGTTAAACATACTACAAACCCGGAGAGAACTATTCTAAGCTTAACTTCCCGATTTTCCCGGAAAAAACCCTTGAAAAGCACATAAATATTGAAAAATCGACCAGCTTACAATACGACTTTCGACAGAATAAAGCGACTGACGGGCAAATAACGGTTCTAATTTTATTCTAATGTCTCACCCTAGGTAGTGGAAAAACAAATGAAGGTGACACCATATTTTGATTGTTTTTCCCAATCAAAAACCCGATGATATAGTAAAATTTTTAAAAAATGTTCGTCGTTCATAATTCATAATTAAGCAGAACCAAGTACTCCTGTCACCCCTTTTGACAAATCTAAATTGTATGTCTAAACCTGACCATTTCTTAATGAACTACCCTCAATAGAACACCCGCATAAGATAATAATCTCCCACTCGAGACGATCTAAAATTCAAATGAAATGCTTTCATCACTTTACACATTCCACTTCCCCTGAGTGTTTCCAAATGAACAACAAATTTCCTGCCTTCCACTTGCAGCACCTCCCATAGTCAATTTTCCTCTTCAATGTGCAAACGAATAATTCTCAAATATTCGCATTTATCCTTTTCTTCCAATGGCCCAGGAATGCAGAGCATCCAGTCCTGACCATTGCACATTTTCCGCTTGCACCCGGGAAACTCCTCTGCCCACAAACTGAAACCGACCTTGCACCCGTCCAAGCCGACAAAAGATGTTCCCTCAAAACACAAAACTCTCCTGTTATTTCCAAATGACTTCCAACCATCCAATTAATTAACGCCTAAGCAAAGCGTTATTGCACAAAGTTTCAAAGGATCGACTAAAAGGATGTTGAGCTAGTTTCGTTCTGTCCAACAGCTGGACCTCGGACGTCTGATTGTTAACATCGTGTCCGAGTGTTCTTTGTATGGTGGCCAACAGACGAACAAAACGAAAAGCTTTTCTATTATTTTTTAATTAAAAACAAACTTACTTTTGTGTGTTTTGTCTTGAGACGGACGACAACGATGACAACGGAAGCTGGCAAAAAAGAAAATCCAAAGGATCAAATCTAAGAGAAAATCCTTTTGTCCCGGCTTTCAATCAAAGAAAAACAACACCGAACAGGCTGCACTGCTGGCTATTCCAGGAATACTCGGATTATTCTGCTGATTTACCACAAGTTTCTCTCTGATTACGTTTTTTACCGTTTTTATCTCTGCTCTTAATACCGATCTTCTTTTCCGTTTTTTTTAAACTGGACCGAATCACAAGGAACACACAGCAAAGGTTCACTCGTACTTAGGATTCGAAGGATACTGTACACACCCGCTCGGGAGGCGGAACAGGAGATTTTCAAATGATGGAAAAATCAGCTCAACTAGGATCACTGCACTGTCACTCAGGCCACCTCTTGCGCTTCCTACTCGACCCGCTCACAATAGCCTACGAACTCACCGAACGTTAAACGTTAATCCTCATGTGGTCTTATTGACCTGTCGAAATAAATCCCCGACTGCTCACAACTCACTTCAAAAGCCGATCAGCTCCACGGAAGTGGGTCTACGTTGGGTGCGCCCTGATATGGCCAGATTTCTCTTGACCTCACGGAATTATCGTAATATTCGCCACTCACAGGGAATGCCTGGAATCAGAAGTTTCGAAAGTACCGAAGAGTCGGCTCAGGAACAGCAGCAACCGCACTTCTCACAAATCCACATTCATATTCGAACGAACCAAGCAGAAAGGACGAGCCGAGAAACTGCAAACGACCATCTACACCCGTTCGAAGCTCGTTCGCTACTGAATCGAGTCAGTCTCAGGCCGAAACACACCACCGAAAATGCGCCGCTTCCAGTCGAAGGCCGCACAAACAAGTCACACACGAAGCAGTGCCACGTACAAATCAACGGAGTCACAACCCCTAGAAAGGTCCTTGTCGGCTGTGCCCAAACAACTGACGAACGGGACTGCGGTTCGACGGCATCCAGGCTGGCAGCCAGGCTGAGCAACAGCATCTTCCCGCAGCCCATCCCAGGCCATCCTCAACCCCTAAGTCCCACGACTCACCCTCGTCGCACTCAAGCCCACCTCCTCCACCCACCATGCGCTGCAGAAGCATAGAAATCGGAATGCATAAAGTACACAAAACGCAGAGCTGTTGATTCTCCCTCGAAATCCAGGAGCAACCCCTCCGCCTTTCATCATTCACATGTTCGCCGTGCGACAGCCATCGCACCCTCTCCGACTTGGAATGACGATGCACATGATCTAGTTCTGTTCCGGGAAGTTACCCCTTCAGGCTCGCTACCATTCGCTTTCCACCACCCCATTCCCACCCCGGGCAGGGTATCTGTTGATATGCCGGCCAGCAGCCGGCCAAGTGAATTCAAGCGAAGACGTTAAACGATAATAAATCAGGGAGGCTGGGAATCAGGTGGACGGTCGGAAAGTGCTTCCTGGTGGTGGGTGGTGCAGCGCTCGGATCTACCTGTTCGAGGAGCGACTCGCTTGGAAGTCGGCACTAGGCCAACGGGGCGAGCCGGCGCAAAGCAAAAAGCTCAACAAGTTGAAAAGTGGGTCATGGAGCTTTATCTATTTCTGAATAGATGGCGAAAGGAGCGAGTGACGTCACGGAGGGTTGCGAAGGAATATCTTTAATCTGTTCGGAGCGCCATCTATTAGGTTAATTTAGAATAAACGTTCTTGGTTGGAGCATAAGGCAGTTTTCTCAACTGTTCCACGAAGGGTTGCTAAGATTGAATAGAGACATCGAATTCCTATTGAGTGGTTGCTTGAAGCCTTTGACGGTTGACCGCCCCGTCCTTTATGAACAAAATGTTGGGATAACTTAAAAGAGGAATGAAGACGGCTACGGTTTCTTACCAGGACAAGGCAACTCTTCAGCCGATGCCTCACGTCCACGTCCGCCCAGCGTGACTGTAGCGCCTCACACGCTCCCTTTTATAATTCGAAAAAGACAAGAAAAAGGGTGCTAATTATATTCAACGTAAATCCGCCCACAGTTCAGACCAACGCTTGACCGGAGCTAGACAACTTTCTTTTTTTAGGGATTGGGGTTAGGACTCCCCCAATCCACTTGATTCCGGACTGGACCAAATGGAGAAATGGAGAGCAACTTGCTCCAACTCTTGATGGTCCATGGACTCCTCTTTTTCGGTTTAACGCCCAAGTTTCTAAAATTAGAAGAGGGACGAAGACGGCTATGGTTTCTTGCCGGTCCGGCATCGAGTGGATGCGGACTTAGGACTCCCCAGTCTCTAAAAAAAAGTTGGGATAACTATTCCAGTGATTTGACGGTAAGTAAAAGTTAAAATTCTACAAATCGTCTTCTCTAATTTAGATCGCGGTGTGATTGAAGTTATCATGCAAGAACTAAATATTCTAAGTTATGATATGTGCAATAAATCGATGCGTATCAAACTACACCTGGCATCCACTGAAAAAAACTGAATCAGTTGAGCAATATCTCATAAACAAAAAGTCAAGTTTTATACATATAGAATAGCTGACAAACGACCCCAAAAATAACATTATTATTTCCTGTCCATTTTTTTGCAATCCTTGGTTATCGGAAAAACTAGAATGTCCAATCCAATAACCTAATCCGCGCCCCTCGTTTATTGGTGCCTCCGGAACCTAACGATTGTGAAGAAAACCAAACCGCTCCTGTTGCAGATGTAGGAGGTGCTACCATTTCACTTAACGAGCTGGCAGAAGTGACTATTCGCATTGTGTCTCAATCTCTCCAAACACAGGGGAGGCAAATTTTTAACAACTTCTTAAATCCCGCATCCGCATAAATAATGAAAAGGACATAGGTATAAACGCTGCGTACGACAGGAATTTATCAGAAATGGATAGGATTCCAGACGTCGTGAAAAGCCTGAAGGATATCTCGCGCAACCCTGAAAAATTTAGCTTATGAAAAAAGAGTGCCGATAGAATACTCGAGATCTATGAGCATCTCAAAGGGACCTTATTGTGGAATCCTGTCTGTGATAAGAAATAAGATCGCCGGCCATGCAGATATAGCCTTGGAATAATACATATACAAAATTTCCAAGTGCCTAACACTGCACTACGCGGACCAGGTGGATCTTGATAACCTTGAGTACCAAATGACGACCCTTATGCAAGGTAATAATAGTGCGCATGATTTTTACCAAGCTGTGTAGCATAATTTAGCCCTCAAACTAAATAAACGATCAGTATAGCTCAAGAGTCATTGAATAATATGACTCAACGTTACCGAGATAAGGCCCCAGATACCTTCATAAGAGGACTGTCAGGGGACCTACCCAGGTTATTAAGCATGCTCGAACCGGTTGATTTACCACAAGCGTTCCCCATATGCCTCAAAATCCAGAACATGAGTAATCGTGCTCAACATGTCAATAACTCCCAAAACGGTACACGTAAATATAAGCCATACCGATATCCCTTCAAATAAAGGTAATAATAATATATTACTATAATTTTCAGTATTTGGCTGCAGAACCCCCTTAAATTCATCATAGTACCACGAAATGCAGCAATGTAGGCCATAATATAGAGCTTGATCCTACCAAGCTTGGTGAAAATACGATCATTACTATCAAAGTTATAATCTTCATCATCATCAACGGCGCAACAACCGGTATCCAGTCTAGGTCTGCCTTAATAGGGATCTCCAGACATCCCGGTTTTGCGCCGAGGTCAGCCAATTCGATATCCCTAAAAGCTGTCTGGCGATCTTAGGCAGGGTCTGCCTCGTCTTCTTTTTCTATCATACATATTGCCCTTATAGACTTTCCGGGCTGGATCATTCTCATCCAAATGGATGAAGTGACCCGCCCACCGTAACCTATTGAGCTCGATTTTATCAACAACCTGACGGTTATGATATCGCTCATAGATTTTGTCGTTATGTAGGCTACGGAATCATCCATCCTCATGTAAGGGGCCAAAAATTCTTAAGAGAATTCTTCTCTCGAACGCGACCAAGAGTTCGCAATTCTTCTTATTAAGAACCCAAGTCTCCGAGGAATACATGAGGACTGGAAGGATCATTGTCTTGTACAGTAAGAGCTTTGACTCTATAGTGAGACGTTTCGAGCGGAGCAGTTTTTGTAAACTGAAATAGACTCCGTTGGCTGCCAACAACCGTGCGCGGATTTCATCATCGTAGCTGTTATCGGTTGTGATTTTCGACCCTAGATAAGAGAAATTGTCAACGGTCTCAAAGTTGTATTCTCCTATCTTTATTTTTCACGTTTGACCAGTGCAGTTTGATATTGTTGGTTGGTTGTTTTTCGGTGCTGACGTTGCCACCATATATTTTGTCTTGCCTTCATTGATGTGCAACCCAAGATCTCGCGCCGCCTGCTCGATCTCGATGAAGGCAGTTTGTACACCTCGGTGGGTTCTTCCCATGATGTCGATATCGTCAGCATAGGCCAGTAGTTGGCTGGATTTAAAGAAGATCGTACCTCTTGCATTTACCTCAGCATCACGGATCACTTTCTCGAGGGCCAGGTTAAAGAGGACGCATGATAGGGCATCCCCTTGTCGTAGACCGTTGTTGATGTCGAATGGGCTTGAGAGTGATCCTGCTGCTTTTATCTGGCCTCGCACATTGGTCAGGGTCAGTTTAGTCAGTCTTACTAATTTCGTCGGGATACGGAATTCTCTCATGCCGTGTACAGTTTTACCCTGGCTATGCTATCATAGGCGGCTTTAAAGTCGATGGTCTTCCTCGACGATTACTTACCTCGTCGTGGTGAGGGAGCTCAGTAAGGAAGATCCTCCAGGAAACGGGAGGTGACACTTGAAGCCAAGCGGTAATCAAAACCCCAAGCCAAGGTGTGACTACCGTGCCGAGGGCGGTTAACGGTTAAGATGTGGCCGTAAATGGTGAACTTTGCCTCGGCAAAAAGGGGCTCTACCGAAATCGACTTACCTTCCCCGGAAAAATTGAGGCCATGGCAGCCAACTATGAAAAAACAGAAAAACAAAAAGAAATACCTATTAAGCAACCACAGTTAAACTTCGATCGTGACGATCCAACCCCGAGTGAAGGGGCAACCCTGAGCTCATCGATGGAGAGCCTGAGTCTAGACTCTGATTCCCCACTTATTCAAGTGGGAACCAATCCAATTCGGACCCAGTCCTTAACGGACGAGCCGAAGCAGGCCCCTTCCGTTAGCACTCCTGACCCCAGGCTCCAATCGGCGCCACCTGCTGAGGCTAAAATCTTGCCCATGGGTAAGCACCTGTTCACGGACAGCAAACCGCCCTCGGGGGAACTGCCTCCAGGCAACGCACAACCCAACAGCTGTGCCAAGGTTGAGGGGAAAGGAGCATTCGGGGCACCTGCGGCTAAGGGGAAACCGAAGCGGTAGCGGTCCTAGAGCGATCCTAACTCCTCGACACAAAAGGCAGCAAAGAGGGCTCGGCCGGCAACGGCTAGGCTTTCATTTCCAGCCAAAGCTATCGAAGCCGATAGATGGGTCCTGTATGACGACTCTAATCCATCCGGCTAAGATACCGAGCCGTGCGAACAGCTTAGGAGGAAACTACTCCTAGCTGTAAGGACAGTGTCCGCGCAAAGCATTAAGCTTTACTTTGAGTCGGTAGGTGTATACCGTAAAATGTTACGGCCGAACTTTGCCGACGAAGACACGAACGGGTGGCTCAGGCAGTACTGCTCCTCCCTTAACGATGTGTGGGAGGGTGCGCGACTAACATTGAAAAGGTTCTCTGAGGTTCCATCGATCAAAAAGTGCTTTCTCTAGCTTCCAGAAGAAGAGCGAAATGGTGTTGGAGTTCTGGAACGACTTGGTGTACAGAACAACCTTAACACTTCCACCTGGTTGCTGCTAGGCAGCAAAACAGGAGAAAGAGCCGATAGGCCGGGAACTTTACTCACTATCGGCGTTCCCGAACCCGATTTTAAGAAGGTTCGGGAAAAAATCGGGGTGCCGGCTCTACTATGGGTTGGTGACCATCACGTTACAAGTATCGGCTCCTAAAACCATTGAAGGCGACATGCAGCCCCCGGCATCTTCATCTGAAACGTAGATGAGGTACTACATTTCCCAAATAAATTTGCAGCACTGTAAAGCGGCGACTGCACTTATCAGTCGTCGGATCAATAGCTGCAAGACATTTATATACCTCATACAAGAACCGTGGGTTGTTGGTGAGGTAGTCAGAGGCCTAAACTTCCAACATGCTGACCTGTTGTATGCCAATGGAAACGATCGACCCCGCTCCTACATGATCGTCTCAAAAGACTTCCAGGCTAACTTGATTAACGACCTATGTGAGGGCAACACCACATCGGCTAAACTAACCATGAAAAGTCAACATGAAGATAAGGAGATACTATGGTGCTCTGCATATTACCCCTATGGTGCAGAAGATGTTCCCAGTAGAACATTCACCAGAGCTATCCAATATGCCAAAAGTAGAGGCATGGGGGTAATAGCAGGATTTGATGTCACCACATATGCTGGGGAAGTTCCAACATCAATGCAAGAGGATCGAGAGTACTGGAGTATCTAGTAGGAACCGATTTGCAGATCCTTAATTTGGGTAATGAACCCACTTTCTTCAACGTGATCAGGCGAGGGGTCATCGACATCACGGTGACATCTCTCGATATCGCGGCTCTGATCGGAGAGTGGAGAGTATCCATCGATATAACATTCTCGGATCACAGACGTGTTGATTTCGTAATGTTCATGGATCCACCTCCACCTACTCCATTTCGGAATCCGCGGAAGACAGCTTAGGTGATGTACGAAATAGAATTGAGCGCCCGAGTCATGATCCCTGGAAAGCGCATCAAATCCATTGCTGGAATTGAGAAGACAACCCAGATGATCACAACTAGCATGAGAGAAGCTTTCGAAGAAATCTGTCCACTCAAGATGCCAAAGAAGGGTAAAACACCATGGTGGAACTCGAATTTGGCAAAACAAAGGGGAACGACAACGAGGCTCCTCAATCGTGCTTTGAAGTGTGATTCCGGCGCTAGCTGAAATCGCTATAAAGAAGCACAGAAGGCTGAAAGCCGAAGGGGACTCTGGTTAAAGAACGTAGCCATAAACTGGGTTATTTAAGTTTACAAAACGGGAGGTACATAGAAAGTGATAAAGAATCGGCAAACCATTTGCTTGAAGTGCACTTTCCAGACAGCATCCAAAATCCAATCCCGGGGCCAACATTGGAATCTGTTTCGCCAGTCGGGTGGCATTATCAGCATTAAATAGGAACGACATATCGAGCCAGTTGGTGTGGAGTTGTCATCAGGTGCTGCACAACTTGGCCAACTGAACGAAACATTCCTGATGTGGGTGCCGGAGCACTCTAACATCGCTGGTAATGAGGAGGCTGACAGACTGGCTCGCCGAGGGTCTGGATCCGCAATGGTGGGGCCAGAATCAACTCTTGGAATCCGACCATCTGCTACAAGTCTACTCTGAAGGGTGAAATTGCAAGAATTCACGCAGCCGAACAGAAACTTTTCATACCTGAAGCGTCTAGCTTCCGGTTCCCCGACTTGTTACTTTTTGCTCGCAACGGGAAACCTCAGCCCGGTCGAATAATAAATGTTTTTTTAAATATTAAAAGTGTTATTTAGTTAACTGGCGCTCAGCGTGGGGCTACACTCGTGCGCGCAAATTATTGGATGGATCATTTTGTGCAAATGACAAAAAAGTCTTAATCAGCATGCGGTTTTTTTTCACACCTGATGCATAAATTTTTTTCTCAACTAACCAAATATACTATACGGGCTCTTCAAAGGGCTTATTATTCCAACACTCAATAACTATTTAATTTGATTTTGCACTTCTTGTCTCATACTAGTCAGATAGGGATAGGATTTTGAATAAATTGGCCCGTCAGTAGTTGATCTAATTCCTGCTTTGATGTTTGTATTTCCTGCCTCTGGCCCAAATAATTTCGCATATTTGGAATTAATTTGCTGGAGTCTCCTTCTTGGTCCTGCTTAGAAATGAATTGAATGCTATTGACCTGAGTCGATGGATTCTCTTTTAAAGGAATCGCAATATTCGATTTGATTTTTAAAGAATTGTTTTTCTATCGATGACGGCCTTTAATTCTTTTAGCGTGTCCTCTCCTATGATTCCATCGAAGCTCGTCAAGCCTGGAAGAACAAAGAAGTGAATCGTTGTACCATTTTCGATGCTAGGATATCTTTTCACTTACTTCTATTTCACCTTCCGCTTTAAACACCTTTTCTGCTCATTGCTTATTTGTAGCAACTTCAGGTTTGACAAAATTCTTGTTGGCCCCAGTGTCTATTACTGTAGATACGCTAGAGAGACTTGCGTCATAAAATTTACTTCGGGGGTTTCGCCTCATTATCCTCAAGTTTTTCGCCGTTAATTTCATTTTGAGAGTCCTAAGGAGGGTCCTGGCTTGATTCTCTTCCGTTGTTTCCCATGTTTTTGACGGTAGTCATCCGTGTCACTGTAACGTTTTTGGGCAGGATCTTAGTCAGGTCTATTCATATAATTGACTTGTCTCGTCTGCAGGAATGGATCAACTTGAATAGGATAATCACGAGAAAAAGATTGGTTTATGGGGGAAGTAACGTAACTGGTTGAGGTTGGCTTGCGTAAAACAGGATTACAAAAATCTAGGATTACAAAATTCTAGGTTCTGTATCTCTAGGCAGGTAGAATATATTTCGGGTAAAGTTGTGGGCTTCTGATTAGAAAGCATTTTGGAAAGATTCCTGTTTACTCTTGATTGCCGTAAAATTCGTCTATGCTCCTGTTACCCTGGTTCGTGAGGGTCAGCTGGTATTCTAATGTCCTGATATCCCTTTTATCGGCGCTTTCATCAAATATGTTGTAGGATATTAGTGCCACGTCAGCAAGCACTTTCACCGTTTGGCGAATGTGTTGAAGCACTGCATGGCTTATCGCGGATTATCTCGTAGTCCCTAAGTATGTTTTCGAAGTTGTGCACCCATCAAGTGTAGTTTGTAGAATCTCCCAAGATCGTCTGCAATTCACACCCCCCCCCCCCTCCCCTGTCCGGTAGCTTGGATATTTCCTTCAAATCCGTCTCATTTCGTGGAATTTTTGTAGCATTTCTGCCGGCTAGTTTACTACGAATGTCCGAGCGTTTTCTAATGCCTTAAACCTGCCATTTGTTTTCTTTACGACTCCAAATTGAGCAGTGGTTGCTCTCTCCTGATTTCCACGATTATAACCTTTTATTCCCTAATCAACCTTATGTATTTTACACTCACTCACCTCACGCTCTTTCTTATTTTTTCACCCTTCTAGTTTTGCAGGGGTTGGTTTTTAGGACACTTGTTATAATTACTCTTCAATTTTCGGTTAGGTTTGAACAATTTCGTGGTTCTATTTAGAGTTGAATAAATGCAAATATAAGTTTTAAGTAAGTGAAATATGTTTCTACCTACATTAAATAGGCGGTTTTCATAGTGTGGGTGCATTCGTCTCGACTTTCCCAAATTCTGGACACTGCAACTGCTAATAGTTGTGAGAAGGATGTTTTACACAAAAACTTAAAAATTATTTACTAAAGCAGCTAATGCAAACCATAAGCTAATTACGAACTGGCAATTTTAGAAATCAGATTCAAATCTGACTTTGAAAGCAAAAAGGAAGTAAATTTATCTAAATACCTTTTCCAACACAAACTGTATGGATGTTGGATTGGAGAAAGCTCTAACCATATGCTCAAACCGCGCTCAAATTTTCAGAATTTTCACTTGTTATCTTTGAAAGGCTTTGGTTGTAGTATTTGCTAGGGACCAAACGATTTGTTCATTTGAGAGACAGCACATAAATCAGTCCTTTGTCCTATAAATATATCTCTTCTCAAGGTGATTTTACTTTGAATAAATATTTCATAAGCTTTGCGTCGTCGATTTTTGGGGGATCCTTGTTTGGTTTTTGTTTATATCCGACTCGATAAGAGCATATTCCATATCCAAAACTCCCATCATTCTATTAAGTTTTGACAAAGCCGTTGAGGGTATGACCTCCACTTTTGTATTCATTTTGATGTTGTTGACAAGGAATGGTTGCGCTGGCATTCCTTTGCGTTTACCCTTTTGGGGTTTTGTGCGAAACAAATCCTTACTAGAATCGATTCAATGTCCACCTGTCCGTTTTGTCTGTCACTCCCGATTTATTCGGAAACGGCTAAGCCTATTGTCACGAAATTTGGTGAGAAGGTGTGGTCTGTGAATCCCTCCACATGTAGCAAGTGGTGTCATTTTGTGTTGAGTTTGAGGGGGGCTCCCCATACATAGGAAAGGGGGCATGCAATTTTTTTCTCACAGAATATGGCCTCGGCTAATCTGCTTGTCTTCTTCCTAAAAAGAGACATCGACATCCCACTAATACAGGAACCTTGGGTCGGAGGCGACCGAGCCATCAACGGGCTCCAAAGCAATAATTTACATACCTAGAGCATTTATCCTCGTGAAGAAAAATATGGACGCTTTTCTTTGCCCGGATCTGAGTTCCAGCGACCTAGCCGTGGTCAAACTGGAGTAAGCAGGGATAGAAAACGTACATATTTCCCCGGTTTACATGGCTCATGACCGATCAGCTCCGGAAGAACTACAACATTTGACAAACACGATAGCAACAAAGAAGGCCAGCCTGTTGATAGTGTGTGACGCCAATGTAAAGCATACGGTTTGGGCAGCTCGGAAATCAACGAAAGAGATGATTTATTCTTTGATTTTATTATTACTTCAAACCGATCAGTTTGTACCAGGGGCAGTACACTAACCTTCCGTTTCCCCAGCTCGAAGAATTGTGACGGTTGGGAGGAGGTCTTTGATATCATCCTAATAACCGCCAATGGTATTCCTAAGGTAGAGAATTGGAGAGTGTCTGACCAGAGATCATTCTCAGATTACAGTTGTATACTTTTCAGTCTAGATCTCGTAGAGGGTTGGGAGCCCCTTCAGATACCCCAGAAGGATCGACTGGAGAAAGTTCGGTCATGTAATTAAGAGCAAACTCTCCGGTGCGCAATTGGCAAAATTGGCACGACAGACAAACTGAAGTTACAGGTCGGGGCTCTGGAAAAGGCATTCGATACCACCACCAAGAGGCAGTCTTGGTTGGACTATTGTCAGAACCTCGGCAGCACCAGCAAATCCGCGAGGCTCAGCAAGATTCTGTCCAAGAAACATAAGAGCCGATCCTTCCTTAAAAATTCGGAAGGCTCCTGAACGGAATCTTCTGGTGAAACCTTGTAGCTGCTGGTTCAGACGCACTTTTCCGCCACCGACGAGGACTGTGAGTCAGAGCTTTGTTTGGAGGGTTTGCAGCCACTCCTGCCGTACGAGACTAACAAAGCAGTAATTACCGAGGATAAGATCAGCTTCTCCGCATATAAATCTTGGGACCCAGATGGCATAATGTCAGTCATGCTACAGAAGCAGCAGGAAAGGGTTGCGCCGTGGCTTGTTGAAATTTACCAGAGCTGTATCTCTTTAGGATACGTACCACAGTCCTGGGGACGAGTAGGTGCGGCCATGAGTCCGCGAAAGACTTTCGACCAATTAGCTTTACCTTCTTCGTGCTGAAAACCCTAGAACGCGTCCTAGACATCCACTTAAGGTCGATTATGGAGAGAACGTCTTTTTTTAAGTCCGAGCATGCTTACCTCAAAGAAAATCCACAGAAACCACTCTCCACGAGGTAATTGGCACGATTCAGCGGTCACTGCAGTACAAGGAGCAAGGAAGCGTTGGCAAGTATTGGATTGGAGGGGTATCTTACGTATTGGATTATATCCATGCTGACTACCAGAATAATTCAGTCGGATCTGGGAGGCAAGTACTTGATCAGAGCTGTAAACAGAGGCAGGGCCCAGGGTGGCGCCATCCCACCCACGCCCCTGGTTAATAGTGACCGCCGAAATATTACGTACATTGGACAGCAGTGGGGTGAAGGTAGTGGTGTATGCCGACGATGCCGGTGATATTAGTGATGTTTCGGTCCATTATGAGCGACATCATAGAAAGAGCGTTGCGAAAAGTATGCCTATGGACTGCAAGATGCAGACTCAGGATAAACCCAACCAAACCGGAACTGATGTTATTCACCTCCAAGAAAAGGATCCTTAAATTCCACCTACCACGGCTGAATGAACAAAGATTGGTTTATTCCTCCTATGTAAAGTGTCTGGGTGTAATCCTGGATCCAAAACAAAATTGAAGATTGAACATGGAACTGAGAGATAAGAAGGCCTGTATAGCCTTCTACGCCTGCAACAGAACCTTTGCATAGAAATAGAATCTCCGGCCGAAGGTGGTTCTCTGGATTTATTCCGCGGAGGTGCGTCCAATGCTAACGTCTGAGTAAAAAATACAATAGAACGAAGCTTAACAGGATTCAAAGAACCGCTTGTGCAGGTGCTATTGGGGCTGTGCAGTTCTGCCCGGCGGATGCTCTCAATGAACTCCTGCATCTATTCTCCCCCTAGACCTCCACATTAAATACGCTGTAGCGTGCAGTGCCGTCAGACAACGTGAGTCCGGATGCAGGGCAGCAAAATCCTACGGTCATAGTAACATCTTAGACGAACTACTTCGAGAAATCTGTGTATTCCCCATAGACTATGCCACACGGAAGCTGTACTTCACGAGAAACTTTGCGGTGGACTTTCCAACCGGGCAAAGTGGAAGACCGGCGGGGTGTAGTATTCTTTGCCGATGGATCCAAGATAGTCTGTGAAGTCGGCGCGGGGGGTTATCTCAAATACACACAGTGTATTCGAGTCGTATGGTCTCCCAGATTTCGGCAGTGTATTCCAAGCGGAAGTACTGGTGATACAGGAAGTCTGCCGATGACTGGAACGTGATCCGAGCCCCAAGCGTAACATAATAATTCTGACCGACAGCCAAGCGACCATCAAGGCTTTGTACTGACCGACGACATCCTCCAGGTTGGTGGGGCGGTCTGGGCGGCACGCTCGAGATCATCCTCCTCTGGGTTTCGGGCATAGGAACATAGAGGGGAATGAGCGTGCTGACGGATTGGCCATAATTCTACGTTGAGTTATAAGGAAGGCCCCTATACACAATATTGATGATTTTTTTTTACCGAATAAGCAGATGCGGGGTTTTACTTAACACTAAGTGCCAGGCATTTAGGCCCGGACCTCTCACTTACTTAAAATATAAAGGGGCTGTTGCGGTGGTGTCTGGTTTTAGGTTAAGGGGAGAACACGTCGAAAACTCCCCGCAACATCGAGCACATATGCAGAATGGTGTATTTCTGCATGATTCGAACCAGGCTATGCCAGACGAACCTCAACGGAAACTTCAGCTGCACGGTGAAAGAGAGAGATTTTGCGGGCATTAAAACAGTTGCCTGCAGTACGACGTGGTGTCATTGATGCCTCCGCCTCTACTTGAATGACTCTTGGTTCCGCGATGATAGCGAGGATTGTATCGCTGCGAGTAATGAAGTCGTGCAAAGTCACGATATGCCCTTCGCGGGAAACGGAAAATGCTCGACGAATCGTTTTCCAACAAGCGGCGGACCTGAACCGGCCGTCATTTTGTAGTTGAAGCGGATGATAAATAGGTTTTTTCCCGCAGCCCACTTCATCCGCTGCCTACACGAACCTGCTAAACCGGTCGCCACAGGTTATGCGAAACAGCTGCAGCAGGCGGAGCAATGCTTCTGTTCATTGAGGAACTTAGACGTTGAACCACCCCACGATTAGCGGTTTCGACGCCGCCCGGTTAATATCGGAACTCGACCCAGTCACCAAGTCAGACGACTCCCGGTTACCCGTACCGGACCTGAAATTTCTCCTTCTCCTGAATTTTGGATTTGCATTTTATACCTTACTGCCAGGTGTGGTGACAGCTTCCTCAATGAGTAACCTGAAAGACTGTAAAGTTGCGACACTTTCTTCATCAACCCCCAGAAACGCTACAGTGGTGTACAGCCATTTAGACTGAAGCTATCTATCCCTCCTCCTTTCAAAACCGGCTTGGGTTCAACTACTTCATACCAGAAGCATTTAGTTCCCTGCTTCCCGACTTGTCTTCATAAGGTTTTCAATAGCCGTTCTTAACTCGGATGTCGATGATGATGCCTTCCCTTTGTAAGTTTTCGGCACTGAGGCGGGACAGAGAACAATATGTGGATCATTGCATCTAAAGGAGCTATTTTATGCGGACGGGAGTGGTTAGAACTTTTTGAAATCGTTCGTTTTATGTAGGTGAGGATCGTCTTTCCTCCATAATAATTTTTACATCTATTCAATCGATTGTCCGAAGGAAGGAACTGGTACTTTTTATTAGTTTCGTGTGACCTGTCGATGGCCTGACTAATCGTCCGGAATCGACAGGCGATAATCATACATTAGAATTACTGCTTAGGAGTGTAGAACTCATCGAGATTGATGAAAATTTCAGAACTGACCCAGGATTCTCGGAAACCTGCACCGTGCAATTCCTATCCGCCTCAAAAACTGTACAGAGGCAATTCGTGGGCGGAAAACTTAATGACAACATCATTTTGTATGCTGAAGTTTGTCAGATCCCCTGTCTTTAATGAAACAGAAACATTTTATTCTGTTTTTTATTTGTCAAACTTATCCCATTTTCAGCAATTCTTTTACTTACATAATGAATTTTGAAAGTCCATTGTTTAGTACTAATTTTGTTCCATTGCCGATATTTACCAAAATGTTAAGATTACAGAATTATGAAGCTGCATCATGGCCGAGGGACACGGTCTCGGGTATTACCTACAACTCAACACTTTAATAACATAACAGGTGAACCTACATAATTCCAAATACTTTTTAGATTGGATTTCAAGGTTTCCACTTGGCGGCCCCGATTTGCTGGTGTTTGGCTTCTACCCTTTCCAAACTTATCGAACCGACCCCCATTCGCTCCAGCGGAGGACCGCATAGACTGTGTAGACTAAAAGGAAGATTTTTTCTTTCTACAGAATTTGGGATTTTGAAATATATCAAGACTACATATTGCCTACATTGAAGCGGTAATTGCTTCGTAGTAGAAGTCCCCCTCGGTACTGTTTACTTACGTCCTGCAAAAATAGTTCGTAGGCTTGTTCTTCTGCAAGAGCCGTTTGCTCAGCTCCTGATATTCCCCGTCCTTTTCCTGCTGGGATTTGGAGATTCCTACGTACTGACCTGGTTTTCCCACGATCATTTGTTTCGACAATTTCGATCATTCTGGTACCATTAGGACCAATTTTAACAGTTCTATGTACGTTCGCAACTAGGATGGGTTCCTCTGGAAAAGGGTTAGCAATGACTAATGCAATAAATTCTCATCATTCTTGTGATTAGTTACCATCCTCTGTATCAGTATCTATGTTGAGGGGCAATTTCCGGGTGGAATCCATTCCGAAAAGGGAAGTAAGGAATTAGCTTTTTAAAAACTGAAAATTTTGTATAATTGCCAAATGAGGTATGGAATTGGCATTTGATGCAGTTTGACAATGACATTGACATGAATAGAAGTTGCTTTGTCTGGGGGTTTCGCTTGATGATTTTAAGTCTAACTTCAGTTAATTTTTTTGGATAAATAATATTTTAATAATGGATTGAAAAACCATCGAAAAATGGAATGCGGAACTAACAACAACTGGCATTACCTGCTAATTCAAGAGATTAAGGGATGAAGATTGTGAAAATTACCATTGCTCGATAATAATAGTGTTACTTTGTAAAACAGTTCACTGTTCCTGGCGATTTCCAGAAAATTATCCCCTTCTACTTCCCAGCCGTAGTATTTCTGTTTCTTTTAGTTAAGTCTTCTTTTTGTAGACGATCGTGCCGGTCTTACACTCTTTTGGCGGCATACAGTCAGCCAACCTTTGCATGCTTCCATATTTGCGCGCAGCGGACAGGCTTAGAGAATTTCAAGCCCTCCTTTCACTAATTCGATTTCACGAGAACACAACAACTGAAAAATGTATGTATACCCAAAGGTGGCCAATATTGATGGATAGGGACAGATAGCAGGCAGTGCAGAATGATGCATTGTTGCAAGGAAACTTGGCGCACTTCTACTTCAATATTATTTCGCTTTGAAGTTCTTTTCCAATCTGTCATGCACAAAGGCAAGATTCGAAGAGCGGTTCTCACTATGAAAACAGGAAGGCGCCAGGTCATGATGGCAGCCCGGCGGAAGTTTACAAACTAGTGTTCCGCCAACAGCTAGAATTGCTGCTTGAAGTGTTCAACACCTGCTTGAAAGTGGCCAGACTCGCGTGGATCAGTAAGGGTAAAGGAGACCTCTAGCTCCCGTCGGCCGGAAAAGTCCTCGAGAAGCTCATTAGGGGTAGACTCGCTGAAGCGATCCGTACTGCCGGGGACTTATTGGCAAGGTAGTTTGGATTCAGAAAAGGGAAATCTACAGTGGATGCTGTTATGGAGGTGGTAGATGCCGTTAATCGAGCCGAGGCACACAGCCGCCGATCTCGACGGATAGTGCTTCTCATAACGCTAAGAGGGACAGATATACTAGACACACTAGAGAACTCCTTTTACGCGCCAAGCTCTCTCTTGCGGATATTGAGGGATTATCTGAAAGACCGCTCCCTGCTCTATGAGACATTAGAGGCCAAAGGAGGATTGAAATCACGTCGGGAGTAGCACAGGGATCCATCCTAGGGCCGGGCCTCTGGAACGCTTCCTACGATAGTCTGCTGAGACTCGATATGCCCGAAGAGTCAGGCCTGGTCAGTTATGCAGACGACGTTGCGGCACTTGTTGTCGGACGCACTGTTGACCAGTCGCATAGCAGACTTGGCATGTTAATGCGACGGGTAAGCGGATGGATGACTGCTCACGGTTTTAACCTTGCGCTAGAAAAAATCGAAGTAGTCATCCTGACCAGAAGGAGAATCTCGACCCTGCGTCCTATAGCGATCGGCGAGTTGACTATAGAGTCAAAGTCAGCGGTTAAAAACCTTGGTTTAATGCTCGACTCGAAGATGAGCTTCTTCGAGGAAATCAAAGCAGCAGTGGACAGGGCTGCAGCTGGAGTCGGCTAATGGCGAATGTCAGGGGCCCTATATCAACTAGGAGACATCTCCTTATGGGAGCACCGCAGTCGGTTCTTCTCTATGGTGCGGAGGTATGGGCTGATGCCCTTGACAAGGAGGTGCATCGTAAACGCCTCACTCAAGTGCAGAGGCGGGGAGCTTTGCGAGTGGCGTCCGCTTATCGCACCGTCTCCGAACCGACTGTGATGGTAATCGCGGGAGTGATCCCGTTGCCCTCCTTGCCAAGGAGCGCAAAGCTATCTACCGGCTTAAGGGTGAAAACTTGAGAGAGGTGGTTGCCCGTGAAGAACGTCAAAGCACCCTTACCGAGTGGCAACTTTCTTGGCAAAATGAGCTAAGGGGCAGGTGGACTGCGCGGCTCATTGACAAATTAGCCCCGTGGTTGAACAGAACGCACGGTGAGATTGATTACTTCCTTACCCAACTTCTAAGTGGGCATGGAGGTTTTCAGTCACAGAATTGGGAAGGCGCGATCTCCTGATTGTGTGTTCTGCAATGGAGTGGCGGACAACGCTGAACACACCTTTTTCTCTTGCGAGAGGTCGGACGGCCTTCGCCAGCAGCTTTATACAGACACAGAGGAGCTCTCTCCAGACAACATTAGCAGAGAGATGCTGAAGAGCGCTGGCAGCTGGAATCGTATTGCGCATTATGTTCGGGCTCTCCTTATTGCGAAGAAGATTGAACTCGACCGGCGGAGGGATCGGACGGTAAGAGATTCCCTGAACTAACAACAACTCCCTTTCTACCCTCCCCTCCCGTTGGTGAAAGGAATTCCCTGACTTGAAGGCTCCCAAAGCCGGGAGAGCGGGAGGGCTAGCCAGAAGTAATGTGTCAAACGGTTCCCGGCTAGCTCTCTGATGACAGGGAGGTGTTTAGTTGGTAGTCCACCAGTGTGCTGTTGTGGGAGTCCAACACTCTGTGTGTAAACGCATTCTTTTGAATCATGTCATTCTTCATTCTTGGAACAATTGCACATACAATTGATTGATTGATAATAATTATAATGGTCGGCGAAAAGCCGATATGATTTTCTGTGAGTCATTCTGTCCCAAAAGTCAAAGGGTAATATAGGTCCCAGGGCGAGAGTGGCGATTAGGAAACGCCAAAAAGAAGTAACACCAAATCCTACCTACACGTTGACGTGGTGATTGTTGAAAGTTCTTCCTTAACGAAAGACTGCAAGTTATACGGATGAAGCCTCCCGCTCATAAAAATGCTGCATCAAATGATCTTTCAGATTCGGGATTGGAAAGGGCCTTCTACACTTAATACAATATGTTACGAGGCCATAGAAGGAGCCGCGAATAAAAAACGCAATGACGGATCAGGACCAAAGGAAAAGGATGAATAGTCTGTGCATTTGTTCACGGAACGCATGCTCCCTGCACACATTACAAACTGCTCACCAGCTAGCCGATCCCCTATTTCAATACGCAGATGCGAGCGTGTTATAAAAATTTCGCTTAGCCGAGATCGGCTTCCTTGTCCGGCAAAAAATGGAACTTACGGTTATTGGCTTAGGAAACGTAAGGAACCAGCTAAACACTCAGCGCGTGGAAAATTTGGAAGAAAAAACTCATTAATGTCTCTAGGAAAAAATGTAGAGTTGGAGAAGGATACCTTCTACGAGACAGCGGCCGAACCCTCGAGGCCTGCGTCAGGTATAATATCAAAATCAAACTTAGAGAATTTGATAGCCAATAACCGGAGCTAACAGCTGTCTTGAAAATGCACTATCTGCAAATGATCTTAGCAAACATTTGAAGAATGTTATTATTGGTACCACCAGAATCATAACATATTTGGCCCCAGTTGCAAAAAAGTTAATGATGACTGTAAGCTAGCAGCGAAACGAAAGGATGCTGTATTCGGGGCAATGGAGAAGTTCCAAAGGCCCAGACAGGAACCGCGTTTAGCAGGATGGGTCTGACCACCCCTGCGATAAGCAGCCTGCAACGGTATTTTGACACTCCGATAGTAGTATCCTTGTTGGTGAACTAGCCTTTGTTGACTTTTCTCACATGGTCCAAGCGCCCCTTAAAGCTCATCTTGGCGTGGATTAATACTTCAAGGTATCTAATGATCGATTTTGAAACGACTTGATAATTACCAACCCAGATTTCGAAAGCATTGTTTTTTCTGCGATTGGTAATAAAAGCCGTCTCTGCTTTTTTCTCCGCCAGGTCCAGTTTAACCATTTGTAACCATGATTTACTTATATGAATGGCTTCACATTTATCAAGTTAGACATCCTTGGTGTCTTGCGGAATAATAACCACCGGTAAGTCGTTAACAAAGCCAATCAACATTGCCACGTATACATGAAGCATTCTATCATGCATTATGTTCCACAGCAAGCGCTCCAATGTACAGCCTTAGGGAACATCTGCTGTCACAATGTATTCTTTCCTTCCGTCACCCACCCCGTACCAAAGAATTCTCCCCGAGAGGGAACTCTCGATTATCCGAGCAAAGTAACCAGTTTACCAAAGCACCCTAAATCGAACAAGAGTTGACCGAATTAAAGGCACTCCTGGTATCTAGTGTCTCTACCGCGTAACGCTCGCTTGCAGACAATGAGACGAGGTTTTGTTTCCTCCTATGGTAGGAACGGCATCACGTTATTATAGAGCCGCTTACCTCATTTAAACGCTGATATAACTCACCCATCTTCTCTTGCACCGTTCCCTTCTGCCTGTGATTAACTTTTAGGGCCACCCGGAATATCTCCTCCTCCAAAACCCAAGAAGGCCAGCCTTTGACACCAAACAACCTTGTGATTTCTGTGGGTGTAGTGTTCTCTCACCCGCCAGACCATTCTCCTCGCCGAATCGGTATTGAGGTAATTTAGATCGACGGCCAAGTGTAACCCTCTACTTCGGAAGGTAGGCGGGCATCCAATTCTGGCTAGTGCAATGTCCGGCCCGGCAAAGTTTCGAAGCAGGGTGTAGCCCCTAATGTTCATTACTCAGGTTGACCGGCCCAAGGCTCATGAATGATATTAGGGCGGTGATTTCGAGTGTTCAAAACAAACTGTCCAGCATTCTTCATATTGTTCTATTGTAACATTAAGATGAATGTGCTGCAAGATACGTGATTTTAACCCTTACAAAGTCGATTCCTAGGAATGTCACTTTTTCTTGTATGACTTGTCTTTCGCATGTCCATATCGCTGCGTTTCCAGAGGTGCTATGTACCCACGTAGTACTACAGTAATTTTGATAAGGTCGCAATTGCCGCCACATTCATACTCGACATTTAAGTGGTTTGTGAAAACAGTATTTAAGTTGCCTCGCAATGGTTGAGATTAGTCAACTTCATTTATCTCTCACCTCGATTCAGCTCCCCCCTATATGTTGGATATTGGGTATCACGTGCAAGGTGCCGGTCTTCTAGTTCCTTTTCCCTTTACACAACATGCATCATGGATTTCTGGTACAATCATGGATCAGGGGGCTCTTTTTCCACACTTCCCCCATCTTTTCGACTTATCATATTGGCTAGTATAACCAAAATTGAGGTATCTGCTTCCTAAGTCATCACACGTCCCAACCTATTCTTACCTTGCGTGCTAATTAATTTAACCGCTGATTCCAGTGGTAAGCTAATGACAGCGGTGTCTGTGCACCCAGGCGCCTCCTTCATCCTCTTTGTTGCACTCTGTTCTATTCTGCTAAGGTTAAATTGTTCCCGGTAATGGCAAAGTGTGAATGACGATTTGTAATGAATTAATGGGAAGGGTGATGGTCCAAAACCATCTTGAGTCACCGGAGACGACCAAGAGGGGAGGGATATCCCAAAAACACTAAAAATATGGCGAAATTGGCCGTGAAGGTTCGCCTACAAATATTGAAGTTCCATCGAAGTGTCGACACGTGTTTGCTTGCTTCTATGCTAGTCAAGCTCAATATTGGGGGAGGGCCCTTTGAACACTGACGATCCACGACGGATTGCATCCTCAATCAATGCTTCTCCTGTTTCAGATGTGCTATGAGACTTTTTTGAGCTTTCGCTTCCACTTCATCAGCTACTAGTAGCTACGAGAACCACCTTCTAACTTGTCGCTGGATTTATTTAGTTCCAATATCAGATCCCTTTTCTGCGTCCGCCTAATACGGTTCACACTACTTCTCAAATTTGTCAATTCCCCATGAATCTTCTTTTTATTCTTTATCCGCTTTTCACTGCCCACTTTTCGCCATTGCTCGGGCTGCAATTGCTGATTCTTCCTCCTTTGTCAACTATTCCAGTTTACCTGCGTTTTCACCTGCCTTATGCCGTGTGTCTTTGCCATATGACGCTTAAGCATTTTTCTCCGTTAGCGCCCCAATATAGGTTAATCAGAACCCTGATATGTTGATGATTACTTCGCCTCATCTGGGTGAACTCTCTGAGTTCGATTATGTTTTTTCTCGGCAAAAGAAACGCTATTCCACTTTGTTGCCTTCTACAATCATCTTTCCCAGCATCAGCATTAATGTCTATCCGAGAACTATCCGTACATCCTGCTGCGACGAATTTCAACTGCTGTCCCGTAACGTTGCCCCCGTTGGGAACATCTCTAGCTTCGACCTTTTACGAAGGCAATCTGGAATGGATCTCATTTCCACTCCACGATTTTCGCTTCTAACATTCGATGCGACATTAGCCAAGTGGTCCACTACTGAGGCACTACGGTCGCTGGATATCGATTGCGAGGAGCCCGCTTGCCAACCCGCAATAACCGCCGGTAATGGATTGCCGAAGCCCTTCGCCATAAAAAAACTTCTTTCCTTCTCCTCCGTATTTGGTTTGATTTCTCGGTATCCTTCCCATAGCCAATTTTTATCCACGGATAGGTGTTTGCTCTAACCTACCCAGCGCGCAGATCAGCATGCCATTGCGCACGCATCCTCAAACACGTCCATGTGCATACCTACAATACATCGGTAGAGTGTTCCTTTATTCGCACGAGGACAATCGTGATATAAGCACTTCGGCAACAATCATTATATCGCCGTCAATAATCTCTAATCATTTCCCAGATATTCATTACATGGTTACCTTTTACAATCTCTTCTTGGTTACTCTTCCATAATGTGCTCCTCTTGCCATAGTTGTGCTACCCAATTATTACAGTTAATCTGTTTAAAAAAAGGTCACCCATTATTTCATTAGAGCCTTTTTCTTTGCCAGCCTTGCTGGCAAAGTTCCAAGACTGCCCCTATACATTTCTGGTACAAGAGCCATGGTTTCAGTTGAACAAAATCGGTGATATCAGATTAGTAAATGGGAGTAGAATCTTCTTCGACGAAAAATCTTTGAAACCAAAAGCCTGCGTCCTAATGACAAAATTGTTAGAAGCAACTGTGCTAAGAGGAAACGTCATAGTTGTCTCTGCTTACCTACACTATGATTCTTTGTGTCCTCCAACGCAAGAACTACCAATAGGTTGTGCTGCGAAAGCTCAGCATATTTATTGGGGGAGTAGCGAATGCAATCCTAGAGGAGGGAAGCTGTTTGATTTTATCACCTGACTGGTCTGATGACGAACGCAATGTGCGTACGTTCTTAGGACCGAAAAGAAGTGAAGTAATTCAGCTAACAATTTGCACTTCAAAGTTGTTAGTATTGATGAGTGCTAGATGAAGTCTCACTCTCAGATCATCGTCACTTAGAATTTAATCTGACTATTGCAGGCGAACATTCTGTAATACAAAGACCTAATCCTAGAAAAACGGATTGGACAAAGTTCAACGAACTGTTTGGCAACAACATGGAGCGGCCAAGAATTCCATTGGCGATAGGAAGAGGGCTTTGGAAAGGCTTGACCTATTTCCTGAGGTCAAACCGGTAAAACGGTTTCACGGTGGAACCGCAAACTGCGAAGGCTCAGCAAACTTCTGAATCGTGCTTGTAAAGGCAATAAGAATGAAAACTGTTTAAACTTCCGGGACTTACAGCATGAGACACCTTTAGAGAATACTGTGAGGAACTGGAAGGATAGAGAGAAGCTTCCGAGCTGTGCAGAATATTTAACAAGGATGAGTCGGCCAAGTTGGCTAATCTTACAAACCGAATAGGATTTACATGAACTTCAGAATTGAGTCTATACAAACTTTCTTGAAAGTGAATCGGCCGGGAGAATAGGTGACAGAGGTGGGAGGGAGGGAACCTTTCAACACGAGGGAAATTGACAGACGAGAGCCGTTGTTATAATGAAATGGCGATACCTCCTATTGTACCCTTCAAAGCACCTGGAATGGATGTAATCTAAAGCAACTTCCATGAAATATTTTTGGACTATGTCTTGCTCTGGGCTACGTACCTGCCTCTTGGCACAATGTTAAAGTAGCCTGGGAAGATGACTATTCAAATTAAAAGAACTTCAGAAAAATCAGCTTAACATAATTTTCGCTTAAATGTTTGGAAAGACTGGTCAGTCACGAGTCGCTCCCACTAAATGAAAACCAACACACTTACCAGTTTCGAAAGTCCTGTGAGTCAGCTCATCATTCTTTGACTTGAAAGATAGCGGACGCAAAGCTGAATGGCGATGAGGGTGTTCGTGGAAATTGAAGGAGCATTTGACTGTGGGCCTTCGCAAAGTTCTGTGATGCCGCCAGAGAGCATGGTGAAATTAAGTGGGTATTTGCTATGCTTACCTAGAGATTCCTATATGCTAAATTGGGTGTTCGTCCCGAACTAACAAATCCTTCAAGGCTATGCGGTCGATGTGGCTCTCTCAATTTTTGGGCGAAATCTCAGGACAGTATGTAGAAATACACAACGCGCAGTTGATTTGACTGACAGTTGGTGCCTCAGGCATGGACTTTCAGTAAATGCAAATAAAACCACAATGGTATTATTTACAAACAGGAAGAAAGCGAATGGTCTTTGCCCTCCAGGGATAAGGGACAAAACCCTTCAACTTTCCTAAGAAGTTAAATATCTAGGAGTTATTTTAGGCGAGAATCTTCTTTGGAACCAACGTGTAGAGGTAGCTAGTTAGTTTAGTTAACTGGGAGGAGCCGCAGCTCCGAGCACTCAGGGCGTTATTAGGCCCATTGTACTATCCCCGTAAGTTGCCTATTCAATGGCTTCCCGCCTACCGTGTTCGCAGGCTTTAGCGAATCTGAGAACATTCTCAAGAGGCAGAGAGTGTGCAGATTCTTCATTGAAGAAAACCTTGCCAAGGTGTCTTCGTCTGAGATCTGAGGATGCTGGGCAGCTGCATAAAAGGTGCAGGGCTGTCTCCTCCTCCTCCTCACATTGGCTGCACACAGCTGAAACCACTACCCCAATCTTTTCCATATGGTAGTTTAAGGGGCAGTGTCCCGTCAAAAGCCCTACTAGGGTTTTCATGTCCCACTTCTTAAGAGACAACAAAAAAGCCGCTCTAATGACCCTAGGCTCCTTCACAAGGATTTTCGCTTGCCGGCAAGAGCCCAAATTTCTCCACTCAGTTGCGTGAATCCTAGCAATTTCACCCTTCAGAGTAGACTTGACAGTAGATGGTCGGATTCCAAGAGTTGGTTCTGGCCCCACCATTGTGGATCCAGACCCTCGGCGAGCCAGTCTATCAGCCTCCTCATTACCGGCGATGTTAGAGTGCCCCGGCACTCACATCAGGAGTGTTTCGTTCAGTCGGCCAAGTTTCAGCAGCACCTGATGACAACTCCACACCAACTGGCTTGATATGTTGTTGCCATTTAGTGCTGATAACGCCGCCCGACTGTCGGAATAGATTCGAATGGTGCGACCCCTCCATTTTTGTCGCAGACATTCTTCTGCTGCCAATGAAATGGCATATATCTCCGCCTGGAATATGGTCGTCATTTTTCCGAGGGGTCGACCAGTTCTATAATCGGATTCTCCGACAAAACACCTGCACCCGATCCATCCTCCGTGACTGACCCGTCGGTGAAGATTATTAGGTCTGTAATCTGAAAAGACTCATGGCCACTTGTCGACCATTAGCGTAGCGTATAGCTGCCCCACCTTACATTCCTAGTGAACATAACTAGTCTAGTCTTCCTAGCGTTCACCCTGAGTCCATTGCGGAGACACCAGCTGTGGATTACATGGAGAGTTGCATTCAAGCGGTCACATACTGTGTCCGACAACTTGCCGGTAATTATTACGGCTAGGTCGTCCGCAAATGCTTGCGCGAAGACTTTTTTGTCCTCCAGGAGCCACAGCAGGGTATCCATCACCAAGAGCCATAACAGTGGAGAGAGAACCCCTCCCTGTGGACAGCCCCTGAGACATCCTGCTTCAATGGACTTCTGGCCATGTGAAGGATCTAACTGATTAGCAGCGGTTCGATTCCATGCTGCCTTTCCGCATCACAAATTGCCGCAAATGAGGCATAATTGAAGGCACCTTCGATGTCCATGAATGCGTCCATGTAGAGGTAAATATGAAACGAGCTCACGCAGTTGATGGGTTATGCAGGCTGACCTTGGCCTCGATATAGGGACATAGTCCTCAGGTAGTAATGTGGATATATGTTGCTATCATTAGGCCGCTATTTGCTTATGCATCCGTAGCGTAATAGGTTAGGGTGAAACAAAAGAGTTGCCGCTCAATGCAAACAACTGTATAGCTTGGAATTTCCGGTACCATGAGCACCACATTTGGCGCAATTCTAAACGCATTATTCAGTTTACAGCCCCTGGATTTGGTTATTCAGAGCACGGAAAGGAAGGGGAGGAGGAAGGGGAACAATGGACGTGGGGGGCATAGAGCATTGGAAGAGTTATTGGAAGAGTTATTGGAAGAACTAAATCCAGTTTTCGCAATGTCTTCTGATTCTCGGATCCCCATTCATCTGTTTGGTAGAAGATATGAAATGATCTTGAAACGTAGACAAAACCGTGATGAATCAGAAGAATGCGTGGCACGCTATATTGAAGTTTTCAATACTGATGTTTCAAAAAGAGAAAAGGGGGAGCAAGAGTCTACTTCTCGAAGTGGGCTTTTTCCTTGGGACAATATGCAACGGTCTTTCAGACTGAGATGTATATGATCCTAAGGGCAGCAACCTAGGTGATTGACGAGCGGTTGAATGGCAGGCCCCACGCAATTTCTAGCGATCACGAAGTTGCTTTAAACGCTTGGCGAGCATTCCTTTGATCACTTACCACAATCTTTAAGGAATGTAGAAATCCATTGAACTTTCTTTCTAGGTTCAATACAGTGAGACTACTCTAGGTACATGGTCATGGTGGAAAGGAAAATGAAATCTCGGATGCTTTAGAAAAAGAGGTTTCAACTTCCCCGGACTGAAACTAGCAATTGTGGTGTCAGTAGCTTTGGTTAATGCTACAGATAGCAAATTTCCCACAATGACAAGTGGCAAAGCCTTAATGCTGCCAATCACATCGAAGTTTTCTTGCCGGAACCAAACAAATATACTGGAAAGGTTATTCTTTCGAAAAGCATGAACAGCAGTATTGTGGGCATTCTGACTGGCTATAATGCACTAGCACTAGAATAGGAATTCTTCAACACAATACTTGTCTATCCTGTAATGAGGAAAAGGGATCCACGGAACATTTTCTATATGTGGTTTGAGATAATGAGGGATCCTAAGTCCACATCCAATTGATCTTGGTCCAGACCAAATGAAGAGCAACTTACTCAGGTTTTTTGGTCCACGGACCCCTCGTTGGGGGCATAGCCCCCAAGCATTCATTTCGTCCAGGGTAGAGGTAACCCATTATATGCTGCCTCACCTCTGCCCTGGGACCAGCGTCACCGAAAGTAGCAATAGTTGGAAAACGTCCGTGGACCATCCTTCATCCCTCATAATCCCAAACAATACTACTGCTTTAGCCTAGCTTAGGTTCAAACTATTGGCAGTTTAACTCGGATATAATTTGCACCCTTGTCGTGTTTTTTTGCGAATATATAAAGGAACGTTTTCCACCTGCTGCCACTTTCGGTGACGCTGCGTCATCCTAACTGCTTGTTGATATCCAGCCCATTCAATTGTACTTATACAGAGCAATTGAGATAATTTTCATATCGGATATGACAAGGAAATATTCAAGTGGAAGTTATACTAACGTTTTCAACTTCATTTACGTTTATTGTGAGCTTCTCCTTGAAATGACGAACCTACTGCACACTAAGGCTTTGCAGCTCCTTGCTTTCCCAACTAGATTTGAGGTCATTCTTTCATGCTAAATAGTCCTTGGACTTGTAGCTGTTCATTTAATCTTCGCATATTTTGCATTTGTCAACTGGATACATAAATTAGAACATTGAAAAGTTGCTTTATTATCACGTAGGCAAGTTATTAGCTCCGGTAGGAAGACATTTAATCAAATGTCCGCACTTTAACCTTCATGTTTATTAAATGCTGCTCATTCTTACCACACAAGTAAGTCACTTTTTCAAACTCGTCCATTAGCCAGTTGTTGAATATTTTGAATATCAATTAAGTGTTCTCCAATTGCAACCATCATTTGGGTCTTAATTTACGTTCCACTACGTCAAATAAAAGCTTGAGTGCGCAATGCTTCGTGTTCCAGCCAGGAATCCATCCATTTTTTCAACAAGGAATCAATCGTTCAAGATGAATAATAGATCAATAGTGGCATTTCATATTCAACCTACTGACAATAAATATGGAACAATTGTAATTAATTTGTAATGCGCCGTTGGAGGGGATAGGTAACATGAGAAACAAGCACCCCGGAATTTAACATCTGATGATTGATAATCCAGCTAATTGTGGTTCATCATTTAAATGTCAATGTGGGAAATTTATTTTAACTGAGTAAAACAAAAGAAATCAAATAATTGTAAGGAAAATAATAAGCATATTCTCTTAGACGATTAGATAGTGGATATCAACTCTTCTTAAGGCCCTAAACTGTTTGTATGTCCACCTGGGGAACGGTTATAACTATTGACACGAAATATGGTGGAAATGAACTATGAACCCTTACGTATGCAGTGGATGGCATCATTTGATGTTTAGTTTAAGTGGGAATTACCATCTACGTATCTAAAAGAGAGGTCCACATTTTTTTTCCTGTGAAAATAGCCATGAACAATCTCAAATTCAAGCTCTCTGATATAAGTCTTAATTGTGAACTCGGTTGCAAAAGGGAGAGGAGGTTCACTCATGAACCCATGCTCGGTAAAGACTGAATTTTCAACCCCATCCCCGGAGATGATGGGGTCATTGTGTAGGAGGAAGAGTGATCCCCCTTTTTAACACCGATGGAAACTCTTGGCTTTCACCCCAGAGTGGATATTCAATCCTACCCCTGTAGTAGGAGGCGATGGAAATAGATGCAGGAGGCTCCTCCATCCTATTTTCGTTGGAAAATTGTGGTGATCTCCATACTTAAAAAATTATGGGCCTAGAAAACGGCACTATTTTGAGTTTAATTTTGAACACCACCAAAGAGTGCTAATCTACCCCCGTCGTCAGAGAACTCAGACTACTCTGATATTGTTTATCACATTATTGCAGGCTAACTCTCCTGATCTCCTGCCTTACAGAACCTTCAAATTAAGGAACTCCTTTCACTACCTAAAGGGGAAAGGAGGGAGGCGATGCTGGGAAGGAAATAGTACACCAGTCACACCATGCTTTCAATTAAGGGGTTATATATTTTCCAGAATTTTTTTTGAGAAACCTTTTAAATTTATTGAGCTAAATATTTGAACATATATTATGGTATCTTTTAACAATATTTTCAGACTTAAAACTAGTAAAAATATTTATTTGGACAGGAGCTACAGCTGATCTCCGGGAACTCCTCTCAAAAAAGACGTTTTGCGGTGACCACTATATCACTGAACTGGAACCTCTGAAATTAAAAAAACCAAACAGATTTCGTTAAAGTAATGTTAAATCTAGTAATTAATCGAAGGAATAAGCAAAATAAATTTTTTTGACAAAATGGTGGTTTCTAGAAAAAAAAATTGATTTTCGGCCAAAATTTCGGCCTTAAATTGTTTATAAAAAAAAAGTATTAACCAGTAAGATAATATCTTCGATCAATTACTAAAAAATATATTTAAAAAGCTTGTGTCAAAATTTGAGATCAATTGGTTTAGCCGTTTTTGAGTAATGTTGGTCACCGACTTTGAAAACACCATTTTGAGAAAAACGCGTTTAAAGTTTGAAAAGCCCTTTACATAAGATGAAAATTCTTTTTTTCAACCTACACGGAGTCGTCTATTCCAGGACCATATAATAAACCCTCCGTCGCTTCGGCAGCTTTTAATAACTCGAGCTGATGTTGTCTGCGAGCCATTCTTCTATCTCGGATGCTCTCACGCGCTCTGATATCGGAAATGGTCACGCGCTGCTCATCTTCTTTTTCAGCATATGAATGCGCATTGGGTCCAAGTGTGATTCCTATTGCCTTCATATAATATAATAGTGATGCCATTCCTTAATCCACAAAATTTTGCTGCACCTTTTAACCCTAATCCGAGGACTCTCATGACAAATAAAAATCGTCGATTTATTTCATAAGAGTGCGCGACAAAAGGACTAGAATTTATGTTACGATCTGCATACTTATCACACAGCAAAACAATTTTAAAACCAAGTCCTCGTTCAGAAGCAGTTTGAAACTTCACATTTCCGTCACAGGTCTTACATTTCACATATTCAGAAATTGCTGCAAACACTGTTATAAAATTTAAAATGCGATACTCAACAGACGGATCACGCGGAACTGAGACTTCCTCTTGTTCTTTAAATTTTTTTGCCGAGGCACTGAAACTACTTTCATCCGTTTCGGCTGTTTTTGGATTAAAAATATTTTTTCGCTTTTTTGTATATACCCCTTAAGCCACTCAACCAAGTTGCCAGTTCCAACCGTGCAGCTAAATGGACTTGCCTTGTTGTACCAAGAGGGTTGCCACACATTTAGTGTACGTTGCCATTCTTCATGAGCAGCCAACACCATTCTCACTTGCGCGTATACATGGCTTTACACTCTTTAGCAAGAAGGTAAATGGTACCATTTCCGCGATCAACATCACGGCCGGTTCAAAGTCAGTGCGATAAGCAGCCGCCACCAGCAAAACTTCTCGAATTTCTCATTTGCGCAAGGCGTTCACAATACACCTCGTTGCCGAGGGCATCAGTCTATACTTCCTCCACCGTAGAGCAGACCAGACTGCGTTGCACTCATTAGCAGACGTCACTTGCTGCACACGTAAGACTTAAGGCCGAAACCCCCCAACTGCAGCCTTGTCCGTTGCTGGTTTGATTTGCTGGAAAAACTCATCTTTGAATCGAGCGTAAATTCAGGGCACTTAACTGTTGGCTTTGAGTTGATTATCAACTCGACTATCGATATGGATGTACGGTTCGAGTTCTCTTTTTAATCAGGGTGACTACTACGCAACAGGTGCCTCAACATCATCTCTGGTCTCATGGAGCAGCAGTATCCGTAACAAATAGTTTAAAATTATCAACGCGCTACAGCCGGTATCCGGTATAGGCCTGCCTTAATAAGGAGCTCCAGTCATCTAGGTTTTGCGCCGAGGTCCACCAATTCGAGATCCCTAAAAGTTGCCTGGCGCTCTGATCTACGCCATCGTTCCATCTCAGGCAGGCTCTGCCCAATCTTCTTTTTCTACCTGGCTGGATCGTCCTCATCCATACGGATTAAGTGACCTGCCCACTATAACCTATTGAACCGTATTTTATCCACAGTCATGACAGTCATGTGTCCGGATAGCTGAGTGATTAGAGCGCAAGGCTGTCGTACGGAAGGTCGCGATTCAAATCTCACTGGTGGCAGTGGAATTTGTATCGTAATTTGACGTCGGATACCAGTCGACTCAGCTGTGAATGAGTACCTGAGTCAAATCAGGGTAATAATCTCGGGCGAGCGCAATGCTGACCACATTGCCTCCTAGTGTACGGTTACGGTCTTGAATGAACTGCTCTAACACACTTCAAGGCTCTGGTCCAACATGGATTGTTGCGCCAACGATTATTATTATTATTACATGACAGTCATGACACAGTCATGGTATCGCTCATAGATTTCGGCGTTATGTAAATGAATCGTCCATCCTCATGTAGGGGGCCAAACATTCTTCGGAGGATTCTTCTCTCGAACGCGGCCAAGGGTTCACAATTTTTTTGCTAAGAACCCAAGTCTCCGAGGAATACATGAGGACTGGCAAGATCATTGTCTTGTACAGTAGGAGCTTTGACCCTATGGTGAGACGTTTCCAGCGGAACAGTTTTTGTAAGCTGAAATAGGCTCTGTTGGCTGACAGCAACGTTGCGCGGATTTCATCATCGTAGCTGTTATCGGTTGTGATTTCCGACCCTAAATCAACGGTCTCAAAGTTGTAGTCTCCTATCTTTATTCTTCCCGTTTGACCAGTGCGGTTTGATGTTGTTGGTTGGTTGGTTTTTGGTGCTGACGTTGCCACGATTGCATCGATTTCTCTTATTACTAGAGCAGGAATACTGACATCCGGACCTACAGACTTGTATCTATGGAACTATAGAACGAGTTGAATGCTCATTTCACTGGTTCCAGTGGTGATTCTTTGCATACCAGAGTCCAATCTTTCTGCCCCGAGGTGAGATTTTGAATGCAGCCTGGGAAGTGCACTTCAAGCAAGTAGTTTGCCGTTTCTTCATCGCTTTCTGTGTACTTCCCGCTTTGTAAACGTAGATAACCCAATTGCTAGCTACGCTATTTGACGAGGATCCGCTTTACCTTGAGGTTGCCTCAAGAGGGTTGGTCTCTTTGCAAAAGCGACTCCATGATGATTGTCTAGCCATCTTTATCCTCTTCTTTGGAGCTTTACAGCTCGTTTGAGGCGCACCCTTGTCGTTCACTTCTGTTTCCGCAAATCCGAGTTCGACCATGGTGTTTTATCCTTCTTTGGTATCATGAGTGGATAGCTCTCATTGATACTCTCCAGTCTTCACAAAAACAACGATGTCAGGGGTGCCACCTTGATATCAATGATCTTTTGCCTGACCATGTTGAAGAAAGTGGGTTCATTACCCAAACTGAGGAACTGCATTTGGTTCCTACCAGATACTATAGTAGCATTAATCTTCTCGCGTTGATGTTGGATCTGCTTTCATTTCCATGACTTTACTTTTGGAATATTGGTTAGCTGTGATGGATGTTCCATAGGCAACTTCGCCTACATGATAAGGGAAATAACCAGAACACAAAAGAATATCCTTATCTCCCTGTTGGCTTCTTATGGTCAGTTCGACCGTTATGGAGTCGCCATCACAAATTTCGTTAACCAAGATAGCTGCGAGGTCTTTTAAAAGTACATATCATGCAGGAACGAGTTTATCACTTCCATTGGCATACAACAGGACAGTATATAGGAAATGTAAGCCCCTAATTTCCCCACCAAGAAGCCATGGTCTTGTATAAGGTATACACATGTTTTGCGGCTATTGATCCGACGACTGATAAGTGCAGTCGCTGCTTTACAATGCTGCAAATTTATTTGGGAAATATGGCACCTCGTCTACGCTTCATATGAAGATGCCGTAGGCTGCACGGTTTTTTCGATGGTTTTAGGAGCCAACACATGTAATATGATGGTCCAAAAGCATAGTAGAGCCGGTAGCCCCTTTGTACCCAAACCTTCCTAATATCTGGTTCAAGAACGCTGATAAAAAGGAAAGTTGCCGGCCTATCGGCTCTACCTCCTGCTTTACTGTATAACACATCTAGGTGGAGGTTGATGTTGAGGTTATTCTGGACTCTACTTGTTCCAAGACCGCAGCACCATTACACCCCACTTCTGAAAGCCAGAGAAAGCACTTTTTAAACAATGGTAGCTCGCAAGCCCTCTTCGGGGTCAGTCGCGTAACAAGCCATACATCGTTGAACGAAGAGTAGTACTGTCTAGGTCACCCAATCGTGCTTTCGTCGGAAAAGTTTATCTGTAACATTTTACGGTATGCACGTACGATTCAAAGCGAAGCTTAATTCTTTCGAGGATGCAGTCCTCGCAGCTAGGGGGAGTTTCCTACTAAGCTACTCGCACTGCTCTGTATCGTAACCGGATTGATTGGTGTCGTCTTATAAGACCCATCCATTGGTTTCGATAAACTGCAAAAGAATATTTGGCCGTTCCTGGCCGAGCCTTCTTTGCAGCCATTTGAGCCGAACAGTTGGGATCATCAGAGGATCGCTACTGCTTTGGTTTGCCTTTAACGGCAGATGCCCCGGATGATTCCCTCCCTTCAACATTGGCATGGAGGGTTATGTTTTGGCTAGAGGTGGTTTGCTCGAGGCTGTTTGCTGTACGAAGACAGATGCTTATCTGTAGGCAACACTTCGGCATCAGCAGGTGCTGCCAACTGGGGTCAGGAGTGCTGACAGAATGCGACTGCTTTGACACGTCCGTAGAGAACTGGGTCCTGATTGGGTTGGTTTCCACTTGAATAAAAGGAGAATCTGAGTCTAGACTCAGGTTCTCCATCGATGAGCCCTTTCGCTTAGGGTTCGATCGTCATGATCGAAGTGCTGTTGGTTTGTTTTATGTTTTGGGTTTTTAATTTTTTCATAGATAGCTGCCATGATCTTTGTTTTTTTATTGTATTACCAGGGTAAATAAGTCGATCTCGGCGGAGCTCCTTTTTGCCGAGACAAGGATAGTTTAAATTTCACCAGAAACAAGAAACAGAAAATTGCCGTCAAATGTAGAGGTTTCTGGAAGCTATCAGTGCCTCTCTCTGCTGCGGGAATAATTAGTCGACAATTTTCAACGAGAGCGTGAGGCACGTAATTTATGGAGATAAACGGCTTTACACCAGCTTTCGAGCAGCAATCCATAAAGCATCCTTTCTTGCTCCGCTGGATAGGCACTTAGGTTTTGCGGACCTCCTTATAGGTATGCTTTTTTTGGTCTGATCGATCATTCCTACCGCCCTCTAATTCGCTCATGCAACTCGGCGGGAGGTTTATCAAAGGCTCACTCTTCAACCGGTAGTTAGGTATAAGTAAATTAAGACCTAACACCTAAGGTGTTCTGTGAATCTTGTGGCCACCAATCTTTTTGTTTGTCCGACGTAAACTTTTGGATATTCAGGGCAAGATACCTTGGATATTCCGCTCGTTTCCGATATCTGTTTAGCGTCCTTCTCACAAGACAGGTTTGTTTTGAGTTTGAATTCCCTGCTAGATCTAGTGACCAGAATATCAAATTTTTGGAAGATTCGTTTTAGTTTATGTGCGAGTTCTTATTGGCCGTATCCATGATGTATCTTTTCCCCTTACGAAAGTTTTCTGGTGAGAGCAGGGTAGACAGGAGTCGATGGATCATTGTGTCGAGGGCGGTCTTTTTTGTGTGTAATTGTGGAACGAAGGGCTAGGGATATGGATAGATCTTAAAATAGTTATCGTTCCGATGCTTGTAGTTCTTCTAAATAAAAATAAAACTAGGTAGCTTGCTCCTACTAGAATATATTTTAATAGTTAGTAAATACGTATTTCGAAAGCTACTTACTTTCTTCCTCAGTACTTAAGCTACTAAATCATTGGGAAGTTTTTCCTGAATTTTTAAATAAAACAAATTAAAAGTCTGTAGGGACAGATTATAAAAAAAAGTTGCTTAAAAGCTAAAGATCCGTATGTGGGTAAAGATTCTAAAAGGTAAAGAGAAAAACGTAAAAAGGTCCACATGCAGGTAGGGATAATATAATAACTTTTAGGGTTCATGGCTGTCAATTATCAATAGTTAGTGGGTGGTGCGGTCCCTGTGTTTGTCAGCGAGTTTTTTGATTAGCCTTGATGCACAATTCCCTCCATCTGTGTTCATCAATTTTGCCGCATCCTTTCGCAATATTTCCAAGCTTTCCCATGCGTCCAAGGTGTGTGGCTTATTCACTTGTCGTACCAGCTCAAGATTTGCCCTCGTCACAGAATGCCCCTCCTCTATGACGTGCATCGCAACCGAAGAACGCACCGTGTTGGCTCCTCGTCTTTCTCCCCTCTCTACTTCCTTTAGGTGTTCTTGGAACCTAGTAGTGATGAGGCGTTTTGTCTGGCCAATGTAGACCATCTCGCAGTCAGTGCAGGTGATTTTGTAGATCCCACTTTTTTCCTCTTCCGTTAATGGGTCCTTTTCGCTCCCTAATTGTTTTTTAAGGGTTGCGTCTCTGCTTGATCCAACCACTTTTATATTGTATTTCCCTAGGAGAGATTTTATTCTATAAAAGTCATTGGATAATGGTATGCTCACCCATTTAGTATCAGCTAGAGTGCTTTCTTGCTCGAACAATGTTGACTGTTGGTTCTTCCATATCTGGTCTTTCTTTCTCTTGATCAGCCTTTCGATTTTTTCGACCGTGTAACCATTCTTGATAGCTGTATCAAGTATGAACATTCTTTCTTTATGGAAGCCATCTTTGTTTAGGGGGTATGTGCAGAGACGGTGCACCATTGAGTTGTAGGCAGCCATTTGTTGTGTTGCGGTATGAGCCGAGGTTGCTGGTATCGTTCTTTGGGTTGCCGTTGGCTTCCTGTATATCTCGAATTCGAGTTTTCCGCTATTGTTAATTACTCGTAGGTCCAAAAATGGTAACGATCCATGCTCTTCTTTTTCTATTGTGAATTGGATCTTCGGGTGTATCCTATTAATTTCTGTTAACGTGTTGTCTACCCTGTCCTTTTCAACTATGGCAAATACATCATCGACATACCTGAACCAAATCCTCGGCATTATCCCCTTTTCTTCGATGATTGTTTCAACGTATGCCATAAACATTTCCGTCACCAGTGGTGACATTGGGTTGCCCATGGAGACTCCCGCTGTGGTTTTATAAAATTTTTCACGAAATGTGAAATAATTTTCACCCATGCATAATGATGCCAATTTAGTGTATTGTCTCACTTTGGCCCTCCAATCAATTGTGGTGTTAAATTTATTCAGCCAAACTTCTAGTTGGTGAATAGCTGGTTTTATCGGAGTGTTTGGGAACAAGGATTTAACATCGAATGATACCATCATTTCGTTTGTGCTTATGTGCCCTGCTTCTTGTAGCTTGCTAGTGAGTTCACCCGTGTTCCTTATTGCATATTTGCTCAATGTGTTTCCCAGGGCTGAAAATTCGTGGACTAACCATTTCGCAATTTTGAAGGTTGGTGAGTTCGAGTCGGCGATTATCTCACGCATTTCGTGTCCTTCCTGAGAGTCTCCATGGGCAACCCAATGTCACCACTGGTGACGGAAATGTTTATGGCATACGTTGAAACAATCATCGAAGAAAAGGGGATAATGCCGAGGATTTGGTTCAGGTATGTCGATGATGTATTTGCCATAGTTGAAAAGGACAGGGTAGACAACACGTTAACAGAAATTAATAGGATACACCCGAAGATCCAATTCACAATAGAAAAAGAAGAGCATGGATCGTTACCATTTTTGGACCTACGAGTAATTAACAATAGCGGAAAACTCGAATTCGAGATATACAGGAAGCCAACGGCAACCCAAAGAACGATACCAGCAACCTCGGCTCATACCGCAACACAACAAATGGCTGCCTACAACTCAATGGTGCACCGTCTCTGCACATACCCCCTAAACAAAGATGGCTTCCATAAAGAAAGAATGTTCATACTTGATACAGCTATCAAGAATGGTTACACGGTCGAAAAAATCGAAAGGCTGATCAAGAGAAAGAAAGACCAGATATGGAAGAACCAACAGTCAACATTGTTCGAGCAAGAAAGCACTCTAGCTGATACTAAATGGGTGAGCATACCATTATCCAATGACTTTTATAGAATAAAATCTCTCCTAGGGAAATACAATATAAAAGTGGTTGGATCAAGCAGAGACGCAACCCTTAAAAAACAATTAGGGAGCGAAAAGGACCCATTAACGGAAGAGGAAAAAAGTGGGATCTACAAAATCACCTGCACTGACTGCGAGATGGTCTACATTGGCCAGACAAAACGCCTCATCACTACTAGGTTCCAAGAACACCTAAAGGAAGTAGAGAGGGGAGAAAGATGAGGAGCCAACACGGTGCGTTCTTCGGTTGCGATGCACGTCATAGAGGAGGGGCATTCTGTGACGAGGGCAAATCTTGAGCTGGTACGACAAGTGAATAAGCCACACACCTTGGACGCATGGGAAAGCTTGGAAATATTGCGAAAGGATGCGGCAAAATTGATGAACACAGATGGAGGGAATTGTGCATCAAGGCTAATCAAAAAACTCGCTGACAAACACAGGGACCGCACCACCCACTAACTATTGATAATTGACAGCCATGAACCCTAAAAGTTATTATATTATCCCTACCTGCATGTGGACCTTTTTACGTTTTTCTCTTTACCTTTTAGAATCTTTACCCACATACGGATCTTTAGCTTTTAAGCAACTTTTTTTTATAATCTGTCCCTACAGACGCTCATTAGTGGGGATAATAAGTTTTCATATCTACTCCCGAAGTGGTTTCAAAAAATCTTCCTCTGAAAGTAAAATAATTTGCCTTCATACACAGGGTTGCCAATTTTTTGTATTGCCTAGCTTTCTTTTTCCATTTAATAGAATTGCAAACTGTAGGTGCCATTTATCGAATTTTGCCTTCTTTCACGGGTGTGTTCGGAAACAGAGCCTTCAGGATACTAGGCAATCGTCTTCTGAAAGTGGGGGTATATCCTGTAGTCTATTAATAACTTCTTGAGAATTTATAACCGCATGTTTTCCGTTGGTGGATCCTAGTTTTTGACATTCATTAACCAGCCACTTTGTAATGTTATACGTCCGAGAATTAGAGTCTACTATAATTTTCCGCATCTCGATGGCTTCCTTGTGGATCTTAGGTTGACATCTAGTTCTTGCCAAGGAAGGATTAGACATGAGTAGTTGAGACGGATTGGACACAATCAGGGCGCATTTTTTTAATGTTTTCTCCACCTTTTTGATGTCAGCCGGCAAAGGGTCGTTACGAAGTTCAAAATAGTTTCCTCCTGTGAGTTTTCCAAAACCAGGTCTTCGAATTGCTGCTTGTTCATAATTACTATAGAATTTGCCTTTATCAGCCTTCAGATAATAGATAGGTTTTTCCTTGAGGCCCTTAACGATCTGAACTTCTCTGCGTTTGTATGCGGCCGGTCTGTGGTTGCTAGTTGCTAACACTTTGGCAACCTCGTACCTGATTTCCTCTCCCACATCACTGGCCATAAATTTAATAGCTCCTTCGACATCAATCATTATATTTTCCGCCCGAAAGTTTAGTCATATGCTTTCAAGGTACATTCCGCTGCTTGAATAACTCTTTTCGTGGAAGCACCTGCCTTAGCACGGTGATCTAACCACACCTCTATGAAAGCTTTTGTGGACCAACTTGCCATCTTTCTGGGATTTTAACATGCTGTATGCCAGATGCATTTTTCTCCGAAACTATCGTATTTATTGACACACTATAGGCATAAAAGGTTGAGGCTCTGATCCCTCACGCATGTCGTATCAACCGGTGTATGATAACTTTAAAGAGGGAGGACTTAATGAAGAAAAGTTGTGCAAAATATTTTTTATCGAATATAGCCGCCCATACTAAATTTATATACATTGCGAACTGTGTATAAATAGAAGAGCTGAGCATTCAAATGTTGTTACATTACAAAACCAATCATACCTGAAATCCCCAGACTCCGGTTTTCAACTTGCTTTATTTTCCCCTCCATTTATAACATCATCAGCGTCCGTTGCCATACATTTTTCAGTTGATTCACAAAGAAGGAATCGTCCGGAGTTAGAACACAGAACAGGGATAATCACTACCCTCTCGTGCAACAAGAAAGGATACTTATTAGTGGAAAATAGAAAATGAAATAACAGTTAATAACTCGGTAATGTGCATGTTGGGTAGATTATATAGACGAAATTTTCAATCTAAAAATAACCACGATCGCATAATAACTAGATTATTCCACGGTATTATTTCCGCACAATGAATTCATTCAGCTAATTTTTCCAACAAAAAGTTCTCAGCAAATATTTAACCCCTTTCTATGTCAACATTAAGGTTCTCCAACGGAAATATGAAAATTTAATGGGGCAACAAAAACATAATCCTATGTAGGACGCAGCTCATTATTGACATTCAAATTAATTAGAAATTTATATCCCGAACAAAACCCCAACCCTTATCGTCCTGATGCCTCCTCCTGGTTGCACTTGACAAAGTATCGTCCTCAGCAAATCAACAGCTAGGACATGTGCGTGAATCATCCCGTACTAACGTAACGTACTAACAGATTTCCACTGGTCTTGAGAAACGTCCATATGCTCACAACTCCTCGTAGTCTAGGTTGGAGAAGGCTACCACGGTTGGAAGGGGTGTCAACAACAGCTGAGCGGAATGGTCGAGGTTTGGTTGGCAAATTACTGTCCGCTTGAACCCCATTGCCCTATTTTCAAGTGAAAATCAGCCGTTAGTCGGGGATCGAACTAAACTATCCAGTCAAGTAAAACTAGTGTTGGACTCACTTATTTTCTGATATCGACTGAATTTTATATGATTTTCGGCAGTTGCTGCCTTCCCGCAGATCCTGGTCAAGTTGGAATATGAAAGGCGATGATGTGTACTTTAGTATAGTCGCGGGTCTTGACGCTAACGTTTCGAATCGGAAATTTGGAGCGATACTAGTGGCTAGTGACTAGACAAGGATTTTAGGGCTAGCAACACAGTACAGACGCCTTCATTTGGAGTACGTGGAGGGTCGTTTCACTCCGAGCAGCATAAAGTAGGTATAGACATATTGAGTGTGGATAGTAATTGTCCTTAATGTTGAGCATGAAGTGTATATCTGTGGCAAGTGGTGGCTAAAAAGCTTAACGCATTTGTGGATAACGATTATAAATTACCCATGGTCAATAACCTTCGCTTGGACAATTGCCCAAAAATGCGGTTCGGTTTATAGTCCCATTTCATTGTGCTTAATTTCCCTTCTCATGTTATCCTGAATAATTGGAATTATTACCAAAAATTGATATGTTCGATTCCATTTGACCATGCAGTTTACAAGTGTTAGCTTAAATTGCTGGAATAACCTTTCGTTATCATCAGAGTTGTAAATATGAGCATCCTCCGCAAATGGTAAGGAAAAACAACGCTGACATCAGTTTTAAATGAAGCTTCTGTCTAAGTACCAACTAACTGCAGATTTGACAAAAGTCATCATGCTGGTTCATTTAAGGGTGATTCCAGTCTGGGTCATGTTTATTTACTGACAAATCTAGAAACCGGACGGGATTCATGCTGCTCATTGATTCAATTCAGAGAGAAGTAAAGAAAAACCTACGGTGAATCTAGAAGTGAAAAGATCCCCACAAGAATAATAAACATTGCGATTTTAATAAACAGCGCTTTTTGATAACGTGCCAAGCATATACACGCGCCAGAGGTTAAATGAACACAACTAGAAAATTCTTGGAATGTAAGTAACTACCGTGTGGGGTTCTGTCAATTTACATAGTGAAAGTTATCATTACAATATGTAATGCTAATATGCCAGCGCAAGAGGGATATTATGTACGGTAAAGCTCCGCAAGACCTGTCAGGACCGTGACCTTTCTAAACCTTTAGTGAATCACACTTAACGACAGCCCTTCTATAAAAAAATATAAATATTCATTAGTTACTTTGGGGCGTCCATCGTGAATAAGAAATACAGGAGCAAGCTAATAACATTGTTATTCTATTCAGCGAAGTTGCACATGGTCCTAAAAGAGCTAGTGCCCCCCTTTTACTGGTTATAGTGTACTTTATTACCAATGATATGTCAAGTAAGCCTATAACCAACTGGAATTTAATTATATTTCTTACGTCCCATCCCAGTTACCGGACACTATTCAAAACGTGTATAGAGGTGTAGACACACTCCGCACAGAACCTGCATGCAGTGTCAGAAGATACCCACTAGCTTCACCAGGTAATAGTTTAGTTGGCAGTGACTAATGGGTATTCCCATTATAATCCGGAGGTTCTTCCTCATCGTCATCAGCGGCGCAACAATCCGTATCCGTTCTAAGCCTGTCTTAATAAGGAACTGCAGATATCCCGGTTTTGCGTCCCGACCTCCGTCATCATTCTATCTCAGGCAGGGTCTGTCTAGTTTTCTTTCCCTACCATAGATATTGCCCTTATAGACTTTCCGGGCTGGATCACCCTCATTCATACGGATTAAGTGTATTAAGTCCACCGTAACCTATTGAGCCGGATTTTATCCACAACCATGATCATGGTATCGTTGACCGATTTCGTCGTTATGTAGTCTATGGAATCGTCCATCCTCATGTAGGGGTCAAATATTCTTCGGACGATTCTTCTCTCGAACATGGCCAAGAGTTCTCAAACTTTTTCTTGCTTAGAACCCAGGTCTTCGAGAAATATATACGGACTGGCAAGATCATTGTCTTATACAGCGTTGACCCTATGGTGAGACGTTTCGAGCGGAACAGTTTTTGTAAGCTGAAATAGGCTCTGTTGATTCTAGATAGGAGAAATTATCAACGGTCCCAAAGTTGTAGTCTCCTATCTTTATTATTCTCGTTTGACCAGTGCAGTTTGATATTGTTGGTTGGTTGGTTTTTGCATTGCCTTCACTGATGTGCAGCCCAAGATCTCGTGCCGCCTGCACGATCTCCATAAAGGCAGTTTCCATGTCTCTTTCCATGATGTCGATATCGTCAGCATAGGGCAGTAGTTGGGTGGACTTAAAGAGGATCCTACCCCTCGCATTTACCTCAGCATCATGGATCATTTTGGGGGGCTAGGTTAAAGAGGATTCATGATTGGTCATCCCCTTATCTAAGACCGTTGTTAATGTCGAGACGTCTCGAGAGTGATCTTGCTGCTTTTATTTGGCCTCGCACATTGGTCAAGGTCAGCCTAGTTAATTTTATCCATTTCGTCGGGACACCGAATTTTCTCATGGCCGTGTACAGTTTTACCCTAGCTATGGTATCATAAGCCGCTTTAAAGTCGGTGGAAAGATGCAACTGATGGGCATATGCCAACTGATCTGTTACTTATTTGCCTGGTTTGAAGCCTCTCTAGTATGGGTCTATGTTGTTCTAGGCGTATGAGATTTTCGGACCTAGCAAGGTAGCGAAGAATGTCATACAGATGGTACTCAACAGTGCGATGCCTCCATAATTGTTGCACTACGTGATATCTCGCTTTTTATGAATGGGGCAGAGAATGCTCGTTGTTAGTCGTCAGGCATTGATTCACTGTCTCACACCTTCAGCATCAATAGATGAACCACTCAGTCAGCTGTAGCTCTGTCGGCTCCTGGCAACTTAAAATTTGTAAGACGATGAAGTATAGATGATATATGGTGGTGGCAGTATTTGTCCAACTCGCCGATATTCTAGTCGTTGAGTAGTTTATCAAAATGTTCAACCCATCGCTCCAATATGCCCATTCTGTCGAAAATCAGATTTCCTCCTTTTTCTCGGCAGGGCGAGCATCAAGGTGTATACGACTTCATCCTGCTGACTTATTAGTAAAACTTCCGCGCCTTGTGCGGTATGCCCTGTACTTTTCAGGTTCGCAGTTGACAGCAACGTTACTCGATATGCAGCATTCTTCCGTTCTGTTGCTAGCTTGCATTCATCGTCAGCCTTTTCACCTTTCCTTGCGACTGGGGCTAGTATGTTTGTGGCTGCATCAATGAGGTAATTCAGGTAATTGTGAAGATCATTTGTTGATGTTTTATCTCTAGGATCTCTGTTGACTGCGGTTATTGCGGCACCTATTTCACCCTTATAGATGTTACGGAGGACTCCGCTGTGGATGATTTCGGTGTTAACGCCCACCTGATTATCAGAGGGGATTTTAGGTAATGTTGTTATTCGTGCCCAGAGCACCATGCAAACCAGATAGGGATCTCCCTATATGTCCTCACATTCATCAAGGCTGAGAGGTAGCGGTCGCCTTCTGCTCCAAAGGAGGACTCTAGGGAAATTCCTTCTGTGAAATACATTTACTCTGCCTTCCCTGCCCTGTTTTTGGCTACATCTTTCTACAACCTGGTTGTTTCTGCGGTTTGTTCTATTCCTTCACAAATTTACCTGAAGCTGTTCCGTTTTGCTTCTCTGTTCGCGTCGGTGTGTGCAGTCAGTGCATTTTATACCTTGGTCAGTCTACAGTTTGTTTTGCGCTATTCAACAGTTTTTGGGTCTCTGTTCTCATCCTGGCTAGGTTTCTGTTCCATAAGAGTGTATCCCTTGATGACTTAACTGTCTTAGCCTGACAGTGGGCCTCATTTGCGTCGTCTACCACTGTTTTCAGTTCCAGTTCGCTCCTCATATCACCGTCCCTTTGTAGATGAGCTATGTTGCTGCCCAGGTGTCTTAGATGGGAGTCGCAATCCGTTCTCCTGGGATTTCTTATCATTGTTTTACTTTCGGAGTTGCCCGTAATATCGAATCTGATTATTCTGTGATCCAACACCCTCGCATTTCCGACCAACCCGTTCATCAGAATATTCTGTAGAGTTGTGTCTAGTATAATACCTCTTGTCTAGTGCTCGTCACGAATGTCAGAGTATTCCCTATATATATTTCTAACTTATTGCTAAGAATTAATTAATCACTGCAGATGCAGGGCTTGCATGGCAGGGTTTGACCCGGACTATATACCTTAATAATAATAATCGTTGGCACAACAATCCATATTGGATCAGGGTCTTGAAGTGTGTTAGAGCACTTCATTCAAGACCGTAACGGTACACTACAGTAGACTGTAGGAGGCAATGTGGTCGGCATTGCGCTCGCCCGAGATTATTACCCTGATTTGACTCAGGTACTCATTCACAGCTGAGTCGACTGGTATCCGATGGCAAACCACGATACAAATCCCACTGCCACCAGTGAGATTTGAACCGCGACCTTCCGTACGATAGCCTTGTGCTCTAACCGCTCAGCTATCCGGACACGGGCTATCTTAGTGCTAACCATTGACTCCGTTAGTGTTTCGAGCTCATCTTCACTGTTCTGCTCCGAAATGGCGCTTTTCTACACGTCAATGTCTACCCTGAGCCCTAAAAGACCCAAGTCTAGGTTGCCCAGCTTCTCCTCCGCACTGGACAGCAGATCTACCTGATCTTATACTTTCAGCCTCTATGGCATTCTAGATTCCTTCGGAGACCTCGGCAAATTTTTCACTCTATCTCTCTTCCGAAGTATCTTCCAGAGGCTTCTTCCTGGGCACATGTGGAAGTGTGTTACCAAATCTATAGTTCATATGGCAATTTTGACGTTTGATTGTTTCCAGTGATCGGTCATCGACCCCGATTGTGAGGGATTTATCATTGCCTTCCACCTTGCTTTTGAAAACTACACAAAGTAGTAATCCCCTCATGCCGGCTAATCCCCGCTGCTTCCTGCTTTCTTGGATCCGATAATGAAGACTTAGGTCACTTGCCTTGTCTGTATTGCTTTAGTAGCTGCTGTCTCGAGACCCGGAAGTAATGGGAAATTTATCTTTCTAATAGCACGGGGGACAGTCAGAACAGCCCACCGGAGACTATTTATGAGAATTGGACAATCATCAAAAGTGCTCTTTTCCCCCGGCGCAAGTGGAATTGTTATCTATCTTCCGAAAGGGCACCATAAGATCTGGTTGACTATGGAAACTTGAAAGCGAACCGACGAATGTAAGGAATTGAAAGCTCTTATTGCCACTGCGAGTGGAGGCTAAGTAATCCGCGTGAGTTTCAATGCCGAAAGTACCATGTAGCGTCCACTGTGACAAAAGAGAGTTCAATATTGCGCTGGCCAAGAGAGCATATATTGCCGTAAATAACAATGATTTCAGTATCATGCAACACACCACGAAGGAACCTCCAGTCAGTTATAAGTTTCTCGGAGTTAATCTGAGCTTGGTTTTCAATGGTGGATGAAATGGCCAGTTCCATGCGAGTACAGATTGTTCCAGCAAATGGAAACAAAATCATTTCAATCATCAAATACACACAAGCTGTGTAGAACTCCCGGGTTTGACGGTATGTCCACGGAGCTGCTCCTTACATCTCCAGCATTTTCCGAAGAGTTGCTACCCCCAGTTATTCGTAAGCCCGGGGAGTTTGAAATTTTTCCCAGGGAAATAAAAAGGGGGATATTCGTTGAAATTCTGAGAAAGGGCACACGTTTTGCGTGTGACAATTAGAGAAGCTTTTGCGCCTTCCTGCTACAAAGATTGCAAATAAAATTTCGCTGCAACGTATCAAAGAATGCTACATTTCGGAGAAACTAGTAACTATTGTCGGAGCAGCATATGATGACGCTAAATGTCATGTGCTGCACCACGATCAAATTTCAGTAGAATTTGGGGTCCAAGCAAAGTACGGCTTTGGTGACATCCTTGTCCGAGGGGCTTGACTACGCTGATGGCACCTGCTAACTCCTTCGTCGAGCCGGGGATTTAGTTTTGGAGAAAGAGACAAGAAGTTAAAGATAAGCGCCAACAAAACCAAGATTTTCAGTTTGAGAGGTCATCGTACTCTCACTTTTATTCTGACCGGGCTTAAGTCATTTCTGCGCCTTCTTCATGGACCCTTCGAGTTCAAGGTCTTTCTTCTGATAGCGTAGATACCATTAGACACTGGCACCACTGTTTTCTTTCTAACGTCTGATATGAGGTAGAGAGAGGTAGAGGTACTTTTACTGGTACCGGCTTCCTGACTACCGATTGTCGTCTTTACGATAGACCAATACTGAGATTGGCTCCGCTCCGTGACTTCCAAATTAATTCCCTCTTGGGTATTGTCCCCTGATTGTTAGTATTTCACCTGGTATACTAGTTTCTAGCGGTTCCTTTTGTATGTTTTATTTTGGTTCCTATGATTTTCACAAGTACGGCGCTAAAAGATCCTCAATATCATAGTCTCCATTCGCATGGAATGGCCAGGTTTACTCATTGAGGCGACCAGGTACTCGTGTGGCTCAGTTCGAATAATGTCAAGCAACTATCCTTTAGGCTCGGTTCTCATCACACCTAGAGGTATTTTTCAAATTCCCAGTCTAGATCCACAGGAAAGTGGATTTAGCGCAGTTAATACGACGAGCGGCATGACGTTTATTACTGCAGTCTGCGGAAACCAAGCTTCCTCCCTTTCAAACTGTTGGGCACCTTGATGTTCTACCCATTAATGTGAATAG